>NC_089493.1:255499343-256747468 GCF_036850765.1 Saccopteryx bilineata
AGAAGTGTAGGACCTTGGGCTCTATCCTAGGTTGACTGAATCAGAATCTGCATTATAACAAGTTCCCCAGATTCATATGCACATTAAAGTTTGAGAAGCCCTGGTCTCTACCTTGTTTGGGGATTAACATATCCTCCCCCTATGATGTTATTTATCTTAGTCCATTATTCTAGCATACAAAACTTGCATGGTTGGAGACTGAGATTCATTTTGCTTTATACTTCTAGCACCTAGCAGAGGAGACCCTATGGAGGAGACAGAGTAAATATACAATGTGCTCAACAACACTGAAATGCAAATGGCCAAATTTGCATGAAGGCCTATTGCATTAGAATCCCAGATGGAGGAAAGGTGACTGACTCATATTACCAGCCATTCACCGGCAGAGACATCATTCTTATCACTGTGACTTCATAAGCTTGCAAGGAGGGACTGTATTATGTTTTGGGATGTCAATCAAGTCATGCTTTTGTAAGAAGTTTTTACTAAATAACATTACAACAATCTCACTCTTTCTCTGGCTTATTCAAAATATGAATTTGTCCAAGGAGCCAATTAGAATTGCTGCCCCATTTGTCATGCTCTAACCTGGACATCTCTACTATAATTGGGGCATGTCTGAGGCTTTTCCTTAAAATATGTGTTTACCAGTCTAGGCCTGGGCTCACGCTGCATCACACTGGGCCTGTGTTTTTTAGCAGAACAGATGAACACTTCCATTTCACTCCGAGCTATGGCGGCTCCTATTCAATTTCCCGGTTGTGTTCCTGTATCTGATACTCATTTAAGAGGATTTCAGAGTACCCACAGGGTTTGTGAAAATCAATGGGCAGTATATTTACCTCTCAGACAACCTCAGAATGGCCCTCATTTACATCAGGAGTTGAAATAGGGAAATGGAAGGAGTGACAATGGGGGCAGCTGAAGTCCAACAACCTCAGAAGAGGGGGAGGGGCAAAGTCAAGTGACTTTAGTGATGTGCTACTATGGAGAGGAAGGCGGGCTTTGAGACAGAACTTGGATATAAATGACTACTAGCCTCGCTTATTTTTTTCAAGTATGTTTAAGGTTCCGATGCTTACTGTCCATATAAATAAGGTCTCCAGCTAAAACGTTATTCCTTATTTTTCAATTTATCTTCTCTCTCTCTGTATTGCTGTGTTTTACTTTAGAGCAGAGTTTCCCAAACGGGCCTGATGATGAGAACCATCTGGGGAGCTTATTAAACACTAGCTTTTCTGGAAACCCACCCCAGACCTACTTAAGGTTTTCCCAGAAACTGCCCAGGAATGAGCATTTAAAATCAACAGTTCAGGTAATTCCTACTTGAATTACCTTCGATTTAGTGTTTATTTCTGTACGTATTTCATTTTGAGGCAAATTAGAAAAGCTCTTTTGCCTGTTCCTTCATCTGTTTTAGAATATTTGAGTCATTTCTGGATCTTGGGCCCTGTGCTAACCTTGGGGAGACAAGGATGAGGAAAACTGGGTCTGCCTTCAAGGATATCCTATCACAAGGGCAACGAGACCCCGAAGATACACAGAATATAGTGTGAGGGCCAGGTGGGAGCTAGACACAGACCCTGCAGTTTTACCTGTTTGAAAGGAAGAATAAACCTACAAATTTAAAAATAGAGCCAAAACCTCATCATGGACTCATCATGTCTACTGTTCCACCTTAAAATGAGATATTTTTGAAGCTTGTAACTTGTCCAACACCTAGCACAAAATTGGCACTGAAAAAAAATTGAATGAATCAATTATTGAATGGTAATACCCACAAAATTAGGTACTGGAAGCACAGTGAAAGTATTCTTCCAAAGTAACTGGACGGGCCTCAGAGTTTCTGATCCCTCACTTTGTTCCTCATGTCCCATCATGTCTAGGACCTTGATTGCCATGGAATTAAGTGTTATGTGCTTCCCACAATCTACTTTGTTCTGTAACCATCGGCATGACAGAGAGAAACAGACCTTACTCAGAATTTAGGCTTTTTTTTTTTTTTTTTTGGTTTTTGCTATCTCTTTTTGCTTCCAAATGCAAATTATTTAATATGAATGTTATTTTTTCCAAGCAGGGCAAAATGTCTAATATTAGACTCTCTACCAGGGGAATACCTTGCTAAATAGAGCTTAGTGCCATATATTTTTTTAGGCCTGGATTTAATTTTCCTGGAAAGAGTTGCTAATCTGCTCTGGAGGGACTTCAGATTGAAAGCCTTCTTGATAAAAATAATACATAAATCATAAAAATAAATTTAACACCAGTTTCTCTGCTATCTACCTTCCCATAATAAAGAACCCCAATTAAACCAGAAATGAACACAACAATAATATTTGTATCCTGTCATATGCTCCCTATTTTTCTAAATAACTGTATTCTAAGTGTCATAATTATGGCCAGCAAGCAATTAAAGAGAGCACACCCAATTCCACGGCCAGTGTTCTAGACATTGAAATGTAGGTAGAGCTCTTCTCACATTTAAGGTTTCGTCCCAGGTCTGAGGGAATCTGGCTTCATCCCTCATGAGCTTTGCGAACCAGTATTTCTTAAGCAGGGATATTCATGTACCAACTGTGCTCCTCTCTAGGAAATCATTATAAATTGCTGTAGTCAGAGTCATGGAGCCCGGGTAATCAGTGTCCATGTGGCAGCATGTAGTAGTCAAGTCAGCCATCTTGTGTCTGATGTCTCAGGGTTTCCCTGATGTAGTTAGTTAGACCTTCCAACAGGCAGACTGTCAAGCTTGCAGAAAATGTCTTTTCCCAGGCTGTGAGGTCAACATATTTATTACCATTACTTTTAAATAGCAAAGAAAACCAAAATAATAAAAAGTCTTCAGAGGACAAAATGGTATAGATCAGTGGTCCCCAACCCCTGGGCCATGGACTGGTACCAGTCCGCAGAGAAAGAATAAATAACATGAAATGTTGTCAGAATAACAAATTTAAATACAGCCTGAATAATGAGGACATGCTTGTTCCTCCTTTAACTTAGCCCAATAAATATCGTAAGTTCGACAATTATATTTAAAAATACCACAGTTTTTTTTTATTTAGTCATTTTAGAGAGGAGGGGGGGAGAAGGAGAGAGTGAGAGAGAGAGAGAGAGAGAGAGAAGGGGGAGGAGCAGGAAGCATCAACTCCCATATGTGCCTTGACCAGGCAAGCCAGGGTTTTGAACCAGCAACCTCAGTGTTTCCAGGTTGACAGTTTATCCACTGCGCCACCACAGGTCAGGCCAAAAATACCACAGTTTTTACACTGGTTGCATAATTTTATTTTGTGCATTTATCCGTCCCACCCTAAAGGCTGGTCCGTGAAAATATTTTCTGACATTAAACTGGTCCGTGGCCCAAAAAAGGTTGGGGACCACTGGTATAGATGATGATGATGATGGCAGTAGCAACTAGCATTCAGTAAATGTGACCCAGCACTGTGCTAAGTGCTATACATTCATTATATCACAAAATCTCATACGCATGAGGTGCAAAAGAAACAAGACACAAAAGAGTATGGTTTCATACTTCATGGAAAGTTCTAGAGCAGCCAAAACTAACCTACAGTGGTTAGAATCAGATCAGCGGTTGCTCGGGCAGGAAGTTTGGCAGGACTACAGTGGGGCTTGAGAGATCATTTTGGGGGGAGGAAAGAGATATCTATCTTGGGTCTTATATTGGGAAGCCTGAGCACCCATGACTTTCTGGTGAACTTTCCACGCTAAGGTCATGCCCATGGATCACACCCCTTACAAGAGTGATTCTCAGCTTTTATTTTTGAATGAGACCCACCAGGATGCTTCAAATGCAGATTTCTGGGCTCTTCTCAGCATGACCAAACAGGACTCACCGGGGAATGGGACCCTGAAATCTGGACATTAAACCAGGACCCCAACTGTTTTGAAGCCAAATTCGGCCTTGAGCAGCACCTGCCACTTCATTCATGAGCAGCACTCTGTCCGGGCCCTGAGGATGCTTTCTGTTTACCTGGGCCAACTGGTTTCTAATTGATTTTCTAATAAAGGTATTTCTCGCTCTCCTTCACGCTGATTAAGAACCGTAGCATGATCTCATCAGGCCCGGACAAGTATTGATGGGCTGAGGTATCATGGGGCTAATAAAGAGTGTTATCCAGTATTTTTTAGTGACACATAAAAACTCCCTCATGAAAGATACAGGAGGCAGAGCATAATATAAATGTCATTCTAGAAACAGTGGTGTTAGGGTCTATATGGCCAGACATTAGTGATTTCATTAATGCACGAAGACAGGTCTCTGCCAGGGCTCAGTGGGGGTGTGGGTGCTGGAGGGTCAGGCCAGGAGAACCGCAAAGGGGGAGCAGCTCAGGACAAAGAGCGGGCCCTGCAGGTCTCCAGGTTTCTCTAGATAAGCTGCGGCACTCTCATAAAACGCTTCGAATGAATAAACAGGGGAAGAAGAACTTCATTCAGTTCTTCTTTTAACCATCTGCACCTTTTCTTTCCCCCAAAGCACTCTGTCAAATACTTCAGAAAGAATGAGGTGTTGAAAGCCAGAAGTGCTTTTGGATTTACCTTCTTTTACTCATTAAATCTTTAAATTTGATGCGATCCAACCTACTTCTTGGATTACTGAGGGGAAGAAGGATTGAGGGTCCATGATAGAAATTACTTGGGCTGTTTCCAGCTACTGCTCCTGGATCCCATTTCAATGAATAAGTATTTTGTGCAGAGAAAAGAAAACTACCCGTATGAGCACAAAGAACACCAGCCTAGCCATGGAATGACTGCTTGGCTTTGGAGAGTCCGGAAACCTCACTAGGACAAAGGGCAGGAGAGATCCTGAAGCTTCTCTCCAGACTAAATAAGCAGTGATGCTGTGACATGTGCCCAGTGCTGACCTAGGGCCACAGAAGGTAAAAAAACACTTCAGAGCATCCATTTCCTTCCAGGAAAATACTGGCTGAAGGACACAACCTCTGTAGGAAAGGGAGCACCCAGGCACACACATTCACACACCCACCGATTTCAGAGAAGCCAGTGAGGAAGAGCCTTTCCAAAGAACACACTGTGAAAGTTATTTAAAAAGTGTGTTATGTTTAAAAAAAAAAAATCAGTTGAGAAAAACCACTTGAAAGACGACAGCACATAATTTTCTTTTTACATTTTTCTCTCCTTTCTCATTGTCCATTGATTTTACTACTTTCAGGGGATTCTGTGTTAAGCAGGTAGGGACAGCGCCAGTGCAATCGGAATTATTAGCATTAATGTAGCTTCACATGTTCCGACAAGCTGTTGAGGCTTGGGGAAGCTCAGTGTGTTGTGTGTGTGTGTGTGTGTGTGTGTGTGTGTGTGTTCCTGCAAAACTCTGATCATCCAGTCAGTTATGTGAAGGATCATGGCTCTTACTCGATGTACCATCAGTGTTCATATCGTGGACATTCCGCCTACAATATCATCTAATTTGTTTAATCGTTTAGCAAATAATTATTAGCATGTGCACCCTTTTCATGTTTCAATTTCTCACTGACACTTTTGTTTTTGTTTTGTTTTGCAACCAGAAGCCCAAAATGAATGGTAGGAATCACTTACTCATGGAAAGGTACAGAATGACGATGACTCAGGGTTCTAGATGATGAATCATCTATGAATATAATTAAGCCACGGACAAAAATTCGATTTATTCTCTCTTTCCTCTGACCTAAACATTAAGAAAAATTGTTTTCAAAAAATAATTGATGCTTGCTTAAAAATTTAGAAAACAAATAGGCGAACAAGAAATGAAATAGAAAGGATGAACCACAGACAGTCCCATCCTCTCCTCCCAGGGACAGTCGCTGCTGACAGCCTTTTGTCCCTTCTTCCCACCCCTCATGTGCATGTGCACTGTGGGTTTTGTATGGAATTTTACAAAAATGAGATCAAGGTATATGATCTGGAATAGATATTTTAGGTATTTTTTTATTTTATTTATTTTTTTATTTTATTTTATTTTGTATTTTTCTGTAGCTGGAAACGGGGAGAGACAGTCAGACAGACTCCCGCATGCGCCCGACCGGGATCCATCCGGCACGCCCACCAGGGGGCGATGCTCTGCCCCTCTGGGGCGTCACTCTGTTGCAACCAGAGCCACTCTAGCACCTGGGGCAGAGGCTGAGGAGCCATCCCCAGCGCCCGGGCCATCTTTGTTCCAATGGAGCCTTGGCTGCGGGCAGGGAAGAGAGAGACAGAGAGGAAGGGGGGGGGTTGGAGAAGCAAATGGGCGCTTCTCCTATGTGCTCTGGCCGGTAATCGAACCCGGGTCCCCCACACGCCAGGCCGATGTTCTACCGCTGAGCCAACCGGCCAGGGCCTAGGTATTTTTTTTTTTAGAGAGGAGAGAGAGAGAGGGAGAGGGAGAGAGACGGGGGAGGAGCTGGAAGCATCAACTCCCATATGTGCCTTGACCAGGCAAGCCCAGGGTTTCGAACCGGCGACCTCAGCATTTCCAGGTTGACGCTTTTTCCACTGTGCCACCACAGGTCAGGCGAGATCAAGGTATTTGAACAGTTTGGGAAGCCGCTTATTTATTTATGTCCTAAGCATTGTTTCCTACGACAGCTTTGGACTATAGATGGCAGCTAAGGAATTATCTCTCTTCTGCTTCGTGTAAGTGATCGTGCGCCTTTGGCTGTCTGTGGTCAAGATCGTTTCTGGGCAGGCCTTTCCTATGTCAGAAGATAACAGTAATAGCTACCATGTATTGAACACTTATTAGGTGCTAATCACTTTCATAGAATATCCCTCTTACACTTCAAGACAACCTTACGAGGCCCATTACTGATGAGGAAAGCGGGACACAAAGGCCTTCAGAGAATATCGCTAACACTATACGGGAAAGCCAGGACTGCAACCTTGGCGGCTGGATTCTATGATTACAGGCTCTGCTCCCACTGCCTGAAAATGTGCTCAAATCTGTCAGGTTCGAACAGGATTCAAAACCCTTGAACTCGGACACAAGCCTAGTAGGCGGCTTGGACACCAGCTGGTGCAGCCCTCTTGACTTCAGAAGAAGAGCGTCAGGTGGCCAGGCCCCCAGGTCACCTTCTGTTGCTCTTTCGACTCTACCACACTGCCTTCCCGCCATCCCACTCTATTTTTCCTTTTCAAAACTCTGTGACTTCTGTGTTTGGGGACATGAAAGATTAATAACCTCGGTCTGGACCAGACGGACTGTGGGCCGGCCTTGTGCGAACTTTTCCCACACTTTGGTGCCAACAGGTCTCGGGCCTGAACTGCACGCCCCTGTTATTCTTTCTAGCTGCGGGCCTCCCTGGAGCCAACCAGACCCACCATGACAAACTGAACCGAAGCTTTGAGACGGGGACCCATGGGACGCTGCTAACCAAGTCGTCAAGGAGCCGGCTCTGGACGTCTTTACCTCCATTCTAAAACTAGTGTCAGACCAGAGACAGGCTGGAACCTTACCAAGCTGACACTTTAATCTATGTAACTAAATCCATCAGTGAAACACTAATGCTGTCTACAATATTTTTTTCTTTCCTAGTTAGTTATTAGCAGCCAGAAAAAAATTTTGTCTCAAGGAAATTCACTTCCCCTAGGACCTGATTCAAGTGCCACAGGGTTCAGTGAGAAAAATGTGAGGGCCTCTTCCTGGGTCTGGGTACAGGTCCTGCTGGTGAGCTTAGTGACTGTGGAACTGTGGCTTCTCTCTGGACCCTACCTTCATCAATAGACCTGGCTGGCTTGGCTTGAATGGATTCCAAATCTCTTCCGGTTTTAAAGTTTCTATGATCATTATCAGCCCTGGTCAAACAAACTCTAACTTGGGCCCCATTTTCATTAATTGTGCTTTCATTTATTTATTTAACATATTTTTATTTTTATTTTTTATTTAAAAAAATTTTTTTTACTTTCATTTTTTTTATTTATTCATTTTAGAGAGGAGAGAGAGAGAGACAGAGAGAGACAGAGAGGAGAGAGAGACAGGGGGGAGGAGCTGGAAGCATCAACTCCCATATGTGCCTTGACCAGGCAAGCCCAGGGTTTCGAACCGGCGACCTCAGCATTTTCAGGTCGACGCTTTATCCACTGCGCCACCACAGGTCAGGCCTAAGCATATTTTTAAAGTACCTAGTTTGTGCCCAGGATTTGGAATCGAGTGGCTGACAAACAGACATGGGATCAATCAGTCTGCTGTGATAACGAAACCTACGGGATATATGAGCACATGTGACAGGGCCTGACCTCAGCTGGGAGGCCAGGCCATGCTGATGAAGTGGCTTTTCAGCTGAGACCTGAGGCCTTGTTGACATCAGCCAGATGACGAACTATAAAAATGATCCCTGCAAGTATAGTCTTAACATCAGCCAGATGACAAAAGGAGAAACAGCTTTGCAGGCAGAGAACACCCCAGATTTAGCTGGTCCTGGGCCAGGGAAGATGGAGAACCATTCAAAGAAGTGAAAGAGCATCAGTGAAACTGGAGTGTAATCAGCCAAGGGAATAGGGCTTCCCATTGCCCTTAGAATACAATCCCAACTCTTTCCCTGATTATGGCTGCGAGGCCCTGCCTGAATGCCAACCTCACTGCAGGTCATTCCATCTGTGACTCACTATCCTTCAGCCACAGTGTCCTTCTCCTTCTCTACCACATTCGTTATTTAACTTCAAGACGTGACAGGTGCCAAAACAGGCTTCCTTCTGCCCTCCCAGTGCCTAATTCCCCCTTATACTTCTGCAATTTGTTTAACTATTACCTATTCACAGAAGCCTGTCCCAATCATCATTGCATGTGTCATGGTCATGGTTATTTTGTGTACTTGTTTATTTTCCTAAGGCAGGTGCCATATCTGTCTTGGTACCCTCAAGTATTTGGGGTATGGAGGAGGCTAGAGCATAGGCAGACTGTAGAAAGTCCTATAGAGCTGACTAAGGAGCTTGGGCCTCATTCTGTGAGCTAAGGCATGCCGCTGAAGGGTCTCGGGAGAATGGGTCAGATCTGATGTTATGAGTGGAAGACTGTTATGTGGAGACCAACTAGGAGAGAGGCACGAGAAGATATGGGTGACTGGTAGAGGTGATTGTAATCGTTGGTTTGAGAGATAAGAGTGGCTTGGACTAACGTGGTAGAGTCGAAATGGGTCTGGTGGTTGGACCTGAGAGGTTTTCAAGACACAAGAAGCCATACAATTTGGTGACGTTTTGGATATGGAGTGAGGGGGAAGTATGCATCAAAGGAACCCATGGTTTTGGGCACAAAGAGAACTTTTTACCAGGATGGAAAGACTACAGAAGTAGGCTTGCGGAAAGAAGATAAAGGATCAGATTTGGAATGGTTTGTGTTTGGCATGCCTATGAGGGATCCCGGCAGGAGATCTGTTACAAGGGCTCGTGGACTACACCGACCTGGAACTCAGAAGAGAGGTCTGGGCTGGGAAGGAGTCATAGTGGTTTGGAAGTGGCAATGTTCTGAGAGGCAGATGTAAGCCAAATGGGTCAGACCTGTGGGAATGAACAACCTCCTCTTGGAGTCCTGCGGGGAAAGTCTGGCAAGATAGCCAGGTTTGATGGGAAAGTGAGTGAGGTTAGTCAGAGAGGACTTCGTGGATGTAGGAGAGCTGTAGGTCACAGCAGGACAGTTCTAGGCGGCCATAGAGGGATTTGAGGGGACGCGGAGAAGAGTGGGGGCTGAGCTAAAGGCCAGGGACAGTTAGAGGAATGGGACTGTGAGAGACAAAAATGTGGGCCACGGTTTATGGAGCTAACCTGAGAAATCTCTTTCTACATTTCTACGAGACTGGAGGTCTGACTTTCATTTGTAGTATAAAGTTTATAAAATGGTCCTTGTCTACTTTGTAAGAGGAGGAGGGGCAAAAGTGAAGGAAGGAGAAAAGAGTGGGTGTTAAAATTAAAGCCTATTAAGGTTTATTTAAGAAAAATGGGAGCTAAACAGGTACAACCAACCCCTTTAACACAGGGGTTGACTCCCTACCTCAGGCTCTAGGGCAGGGGTCCCCAAACATTTTACACAGGGGGCCAGTTCACTGTCCCTCAGACGGTTGGAGGGCTGGACTATAAAAAAACTATGAACAAATCCCTATGCACACTACACATATCTTATTTTAAAGTAAAAAAACAAAATGGGAACGAATACAATATTTAAAATAGAGAACAAGTAAATTTAAATCAACAAACTGACCTATTTCAATGGGAACTATGCTCCTCTCACTGACCACCAATGAAAGAGGTGCCCCTTCCGGGTGTGCAGTGGGGGCCAGATAAATGGCATCAGGGGGCTGCATGTGGCCCACGGGCCATAGTTTGGGGACCCCTGCTCTGGGGAACAGTTTGGCTCCTCTCCACTCAGAATGCAAACACTTCCCAACATTGGAGTGATCTTTGCACGTCATAAAACACATAATCCTCCAAAAGTGGGTTCTTAGGGTTTGAGGTCTGTTGGGTTTATCAAGTACAGTAACTGGAATGACTGAGCGGATCGGGGCTGTGGCCAGTGTCAGTGTTGGCCTGTTGGAAAGGAGGGGTGAGGGAGAGATTGGGTTCACCTGATTCTGCTTGTGCGTTAGCGGCAAAGCTGCCCATCCTAGACTGTCTCCTGCACAAACTAACATCTCTTTTACTTTAGAAACCATTTTATTATGGATAGATTCATAGGCACCTAGTATTTGTCCCCCTGCCCTAATTTATATAATATGTTGAACTCCTAGCCTCCAATAGTTTAGAATGTGGGCATCTTTGGAGGTGGGGGCTTTAAGGAGTTAATGAAGGTTAAATCAGGTGATCTCAGTGAGCTCCAATCCCATGTGGCTGGTGTGCCTATAAGAAAGGAGGAGACGCAACCAGAAGACAGACCGTGGGAAGGTAAAGGAGAGAGACAGTCATCTACAAGCCATGGAGAGAGGCCTCGGAGTGAAACCAACCCTGCTGACACCGCAGTCTTGGACTTTCACCTTTAGAACTGTAAGCAAATGAATTTCTGCTGTTTAAACCTCTCTGTTGTTTAAGCCACCGTGGTATTTGTTAGTGCAGATCTAGTAAACTAATGCAGTACCACAACTTGAATAGGATAATGAATCCTAGGTACCCTCCACCTACCTTCAACAACTGTCAATAATTTGCTAATTGTGTTTCATTTTTACCCTCTAATGTTTTTTTTCTGGAGTATTCTAAAACAAATTTCAGACAGCATATCATTTCACTGAAAAATATTTCAGTACACATCTCTGTTTAAGGACTTTTGTAAAACCATATTCAACAGATCATTATTTCACCTAAAGAGCCTAACAAAAATTTATCATCTAGGCCAGTGGTCCCCAACCCCCGGGCCACAGACCGGTACCGCTCCGTGGTCCATTTGGTACCGGTCCGCAGAGAAAGAATAAATAACTTACATTATTTCTGTTTTATTTATTTTTAAGTCTGAACGATGTTTTATTTTTTAAAAATGACCAGATTCCCTCTGTTACATCCGTCTAAGACTCACTCTTGATGCTTGTCTCGGTCACGTGATACATTTATCCGTCCACCCTAAAGGCCAGTCCGTGAAAATATTTTCTGACATTAAACTGGTCCGTGGCCCAAAAAAGGTTGGGGACCACTGATCTAGGCCGTATTCGAAATTACCCAACTGTCTTAAAGAAGGTGTTTGTTCACAGGTGGTTTGAATCAAAATTCAGATCCAGTTTATAATTTGGTTACTTCTCTTAGGTCTCTTTTGTTCTACAACAAACCTCAGTCTCTACCCTTTTCTGTGGTAGAAATTTGTGGGAAATGCTGAATTATAGAATGCTTCATATATTGATTTGCCTGATCACTTCTGGTGTATTTTAATTTGATCCCTTTTCCCCGATACCTTCTGTAACTTGATAACTAAGTTTAGAGGCATGACTAGATTGAGGTTCAATATTTTAAGATTATTTCACTTTGAATTTTAAAATGCTGAAAAAAAAAATCAATGATTTTCTGTTTGAAATACTCTAAACAACACATTAAAATTGTAACTAGTAGAGACAGTGATTTGGCATATTAAACATCAAATTTAAAAAGGAAAACAAATGAGAGAAATAAATGAAGAATATGCGAAGGAAATCATTTTCAGTAAAAATCTGCCCTGGCATGGACCTTCTGGACTGCAGGAATGACCTCCATACACATCTGAGGTCACAAAGAGTCAAATCACTTTATTCGATTTGACTCATTTATTTTAAAACCATGTTGGTGCAGTAGCTGCACAGCTATAAACATGAAGCCTGCAAACAAAAGCGTGCCCACCAACCATTCCTCCTTTTCCCTCCATGCCTCTCCCGCGCCGGCCCCATGTTCCCGGAAGTCCGTCTGCCGCTCCAGCGAACCCGGCTTCACTGCAGCCCTGCTCACAGCGCAGAAGGCTGGGATCGCCCTCCCTGTCTATCAGAAGGGGACTGTTAAATATATATTATGGACTACTAAGCAGCCTTTACGACTGCTTAATAATGACTATGCTGTACACCTGACACTAATACAAAATAATTTTGAATGTAAACTGTAATTGAAGAAAAAAGTTATTAGAGAGGTATGTGAGTCAGTGAGCGAATACAAATATTTTACTTTTCTGAATTTTGCAATGTTAGTGGTATTTGGCAGCTTTTAAAAATTTGTGCCTTGTGATTTCTCATTCTAAATAAACACTTTGGTGTGTGTGTGTGTATATATATATATATATATATATATATATATATATATTTTGCAGGAAGATATATATCACTATGTGTGCTAAAAGACTCCATCTCCAAAATATATTGAGCAGTGAAGAAAGCAAGATTTAAAACTGCATATAGTGTAGGCTACCATATGTGTAATACAATGTTTATTATATGCAAGAACTATTATTGTGAGAATACATAAATTAGGAAATTGGAGGACCAAGGAGCTAGGGTAAAAGAGATTTGTTTTTAATTGTAGACTGTATGTGCTTTTTGAGTTTTAGCTGTGCATATAAATTACTTTTTAGAAAAATAAACTAATTAGATGAACTCCTGGGCTGTGGGCGGACGAGGGACTGTCGGAGCCGCTGTGGAGCTCCGCCGGGGCCCTCAGATCTCGTCTGCGTTCATCAAGCCTGGGAGATGACAGACAGCAGTAGGGTTTTCATTTGAATCACGTTCAGCTTGCATTTGAGCACTTTGAAGAGGGAAACCAAACAGACTCTTGGAACAGTTTTTAAGTATCAAACGTGTTCTGGTTTCAAAGGATTTTAACTCCCAAATAGACCTTTCTCTGCACTGACATTCCCCACTTTGAGAAACTCAAACAAGTAGCTGTACCCTCTACGCCCCCCTCAAAGGTATAAATTATGATTACTTCTGATCATACATATAATGTCAAGTCTGGAAGAAAGAAAAAGAAACTTCCCAAATAGTCTGTGTTAGTGTTTCCATAAAACATGCCATGCCCCATACATAGCAGGGTACCAGTGAAGGCAGTCTATAAATAGAACTGTGAAAACAATAACAGGGGCCCACAGGACCTGGTCATTTTTAAAGGTATGAGAATGAGCTCTTGGCTTTATAATTTTAGAGCTGGTAAGGAACCTGCCAGTAGGACTTCTTATCTGTATGGATTTTTCCCCCATTACACTGTGTGTGGAAAGACATTTTCAAACAAAGTGTAAAAGCCATTCAAGAAAACGCAGAGTCCCAGCTAGGAAGCTTGATAAAGTGGTCCAGAAAAGCTGTACTTACAAAATTTGAAAATAGTCACCGAGGGCTTTCATTAACCCTCACGTTCCCGTGCTGTGGGGAAGCCTCGCGGTAGAGGTGATCTCCATTAACAGGATGGCCAGTGAGCACGAGCAGTGGAGAGGAGGCAAAAACAAGAAGGAGGTGGACTTCAAAATAATTACCACAGACGTCAGATTTAACCGATCAGGGCCATAAGTATCTTCCATTAGGGTGACAAGGGCATGGAGCCCCTGAAGGAGATGCTTCCAGGTTCTAGCCTGGAATCTCGGTGACTGTAGCTACCGCGGCCTGGAATTCCCCGGAGGGACTGCCTTCCTCCTCCTCGCTGGGCCCTTCATTTAACTGTGGAAGGCATCCCATACCCAGCTCAGTATGGGAACATCTGGGTGCTGGGACCTGGGAATCTTCCTGCAATTCTTTTCCCTACTAGTTGGGAGTTGAGTTCCTCACTCATTCTTCTGGGTTAAGGAGTTGACACTGGATACACCAAAATATTATGATATGAGAAGCACAGCATGGTGGTTAAAGGCTCCTGCCGTGGAGCCAGAAGGACATGAGTGAATCTCAGCGTCACCACCTGTTAGCTGTAAAATGCATCTCAGAGGCTGGAGGGAAAGGTTGAAAATTATACAGGCATACCTTGTTTTATTGCACTCTGCTTTATTGCACTTCACAGATGTTGTGTGTTTTACAAACTGAAGGCAAATCTCTCTGCCAGCAAAAATATTACAACTTGCTTTATTGCGATCCTCACTTCATTGCAGTGGTCTGGAACCGAACCCACAATATCACCAGGGTATGCTTCAAATGCCATCACCTGATGCCAAGGACCCCTCACCCCAGAACAGACCCACCCCTCTGGGACTTCTGGATCTATTAGGAGGAACACGCATGTGAACTAATAATCCTATACATGATCAGAACATAAGAGAAATGTGACCTACATCTAAAGAAGAACAATGAGAGAGCAGGTGGCTCACACAGAGAGGTAATAAGGGCTTCAGGAGAGGAAGTATTTTGAGCCAATAATAAGGGAAGGGCATTGCAGTCAAAGAGAAATACATTGTAGCAAGGTATGGAATACTTGCTTGTACTCCTAGCTCACAATGTGACAATGACTCATCTATCATTTTGCATTAGTGCTACTTTTGAGAGACTTGGGTAATTCCAGGAGGGCTGTGATGTACCCATTGCTTCTTTAACTGGGGCTTGCCACACTGTGGCAGGAGAAGGGCAGAGTCCTCAGCCCTCTCTCTCTATTCTACACACCCTCTGCTCTTTCCTTCTCTGCCCCTCTCTTGCTTCATCTCTTTCTAAGAGGAGGAACTACTAACCTGGACAAAGAGCAGGGTATTTTTAAATATATAATTAAATGTATTGGGGTAACATTGGCTAATAACATTATGTAAGTTTCAAGCATACAATTCTATGATGTATACGGATATACATCATCTGTGTCTTGTATTGTGTGTTCACGACCCCAAGTCAAGTCTCCTTCCATCACCATTTATCCCCTTTCCCCACTTCTAGCTCCCCCCACCCTCCTTCCCCACTGGTAACCAACATACTGTTGTCTGTGTCTATGAGTTTGTTTATATTATTTGTTCATTTGTTGCTTTCGGTTTTATATCTCACATATGAGGGACATCATATGATTCTTTTTTTTTTTTTGCATTTTTCTGAAGCTGGAAACAGGGAGAGACAGTCAGACAGACTCCTGCATGCGCCCGACCGGGATCCACCCGGCACGCCCACCAGGGGCGATACTCTGCCCACCAGGGGGCGATGCTCTGCCCATCCTGGGTGTCGCCATGTTGCGACCAGAGCCACTCTAGCGCCTGGGGCAGAGGCCACAGAGCCATCCCCAGCGCCCGGGCCATCTTTGCTCCAATGGAGCCTCGCTGCGGGAGGGGAAGAGAGAGACAGAGAGGAAGGCGCAGCGGAGGGGTGGAGAAGCAAATGGGCACTTCTCCTGTGTGCCCTGGCCAAGAATTGAACCCGGGTCCTCCGCACACTAGGCCGACGCTCTACCGCTGAGCCAACCGGCCAGGGCATGATTCTTGTCCTTTTCCATCTGACTGATTTGACTTAGCATCATACTCTCAAGAGCCGTCCAAGTTTTCACACATGGCAGTATTTCATCCTTTTTTAGGGCTGAGTAATACGCCATCATATATATATATATATATATACACACACACACACACACACACACACACACACATACATACACACACACACACCACAACTTCTTTATCCAATCATCCATTGAGTAACACTTAGGCTGTTTCCATATCTTGGCTACCGTGAATAATGCTAGATTGAAGGGTATTGATTAGGTCATAGACACTAGTGGATGGGATCACTCTGAATAACATAATTATGTACCTCTTTCATGATTCTCAGAGATCCTTGCCACAACCCCAGGGGTTCCGAAGCACTGAGTACTTTCTGCTGACTACCCTGTGTGATCAGCATAAGGTCCTCCCTCTTCAAGTCCCTCCTGAGGCCTTGGGTTGTATTACAGGCCATGTAGCTTCAGTGCATAAAAAAAAATCAGATGACTTCATTCTCTTGCTTAAACGTACTTGGCATAATGCTAGATGCTGACACTAGTTTTGACATATTTATGATTGAGACTGATACTGAATTTACTTGGAAGGCATTACTGGCATCAAATTTGGATTACAAATAAATTGGATATCATAATTTTTACTATTGTGAAATGATTTGACATGATTCACCTGTATGTATCAATCAGTTTTTTCCAGCAATATTTTGTCCATGTTTGAATAGCACATCCAAGTCTGCTCTGAGGCGTCTTGGAACTCGGAGCACCTGCTTTTATGCAGGCTGGCTGAGATTCCACACGATCCAGAGGTTTCCAGGCCCAGGGTCTGGGGAAGGTAACTGTCACCGAGAGCTGGGTGCCTAGGTTTAGCAAGGCACCTGAAGCAGAACAGTCGTGTTGCTGGATCGGATTTGGACTCATTCTAGAGCCAGCGTATGTGGTGGAAGGCCCTTGGTTCCCCGGACAGCCTCCTCCTCCTGGAAGAGGCACAGCTCTGCGGTGTGACTTTGTGGCTCATTTCTGCAGGCTCATCTAAGATTCTGTCTCTCAAGCCCTTCGGACAATTTCAAGGAACCACATAAAAGTGTCGGCACTTCATAACCGAGGAAATGAAAGAGCAGTGAAGAGAACAGAAACGCCAAAAATCACAGAACAACTCGAAAGGGGACCTGGCAAAGGACAAAGCAAGATCTGGGGCTCCTGGACTCATGTCCGGTGATACCGATCTCGGCCTCTTTCTATCGGTTTTCCTCCGGATAGCCACGTGGTTCACCACCTGCCCTTGGGTCAGTCTCTGCTTTAATACCAGAGAGACCTACACTGATACCCTCTTTGCAGTAACTCCCACTCCCACCCAGCACTCTCTCTCTCCTTCCTCGGCTTTGCTTTTCTTCATGGCGCCACCTGACATAGCGCCACCTGACACGTTATATACTTCTGTATTTATTGCTTGTGAACTCCAACTAGAACACAGTCTTCATGAAACCAGGCGCCTTTTTTTCACTGCTGTGTCCCAACACCTAAAACAGTACTTTGCACATATAAGTACATATAAGTAGACAATAAGTACTTGTTAGATAAAAGAATGAGTACTAGCTAACAATGAATAAGCCCTTCAACTGTGCTAGACATTTTATATGCATTCGTTCATCAGATTTGTATGTCAATCTAATAAGACAGGTGCTATGAATGCCCTCATTTTACAAGTGAGAAAGCTGTTCCTGAGAGAGGTGAAAGAACTTTTCCAGAGCCATACAGTTGATTAAATGGCAAAACTTAAATACAGTTGAGGGCACCTTCACCAAGGAACCTGCAGTTATCACCACACTACTGCACACTGAGACTTCTACCTGCCCATCCCTCCTGCTTGGACTCTCTAGCAAAGATCGTTCTAGCACTGCCCTTACTTTGGAAAAATATTTAAAATGATCTTTTACTGCTATTTCTTTATTTAAAAAGTCATCCCCCAACAAAACGATGCTCTATTAAAATGCTCAAAGCAACAAGGAGTGAGAAATCACTGATAAGATCAGAGTAAAAGCTGCTCAAAATGTTTTATATTTTTGTTCATTTCAATGACTTCTGAGAAATACTTTGAGGCAGACAGGTTAGTTAGTTGATGCCTTGTAAAGACTTAAGCAATTTGAAAATAATGTTGGAGCTTTGATAAATCAGTGTTTGCAGGTGCCTTTGATTGCAGGGGGAAGGGGAGAGGAGGCTCTCCGTACATGCCCCCGCCACGCCCTCACACCCAAATTGCCCCCTGGGTCGTCTAGCTGATACTTGGAATTACACCATTCACCACCACTCTTCCAGTTAAAATGTATTTCCTGAGGGAGGCAGGCCTCAGTCTTCTCAATCTTTTTATGTGAATGCATCCAGTTCGTAAAAATAATTTTTTTTACCAGACAGAAAGGTAAAGAGCACAGGGGACTGTCATTCCTGAGTAAGGACAGGCCTCAGAAAGGGGGGGGGGGGAGAGAAGAAAAAAGAAGAATCAGACAGTTTCCCCCCACTTGGCATATCTATAATAGTTTAAACGAGTCAGGCAACAAAAATAAAAAATATATATGTCTTTTAAAAAGGTTTTTTTTTTAATTTGTAAGCGGTGTTAAAAGATAAACTGAAGCATATTAAAAATCAAGGTTCATTTGAGCAAAGACTGATGGGAGTCAGGCAGCATGCAGAGAGTGGAGAGAAAGGAGCCCTACGAAGGGAAGGATCACACAGCGGAAGGAGCAGGAAGGAGCAGGTCACCTGAGGCCAAGGGCCGGCTGGTCAGTACAAGGTGATGTGCCCTTAGGGACGGACAGGGGACTTTCAGCCACAGTACCTGACCAGGGCTAATCGGGTGATTCCTAACCGCTTTAGGATTCCATTCCTGGGAGCTCTGGAGCTGTAATTAAGTCTCATTTTGGTGACATGGGGCTCAGCTAAGGGACTCCATCCTGAGCCTGTTTTTAACAGCTCTAAAAGGGCAAGGACCAGACCTCGTCATGCAGCCTGTGCCCCCAGCACGTCGTAAATGAGCACGGCACCTGGTGTGTAGTCGAGGCTCCATAAACACTGACTGGGAGGGTGAGTGTGCAGCCTTGAACCGCACCCCGGGCCCTTCCCCGCTCCTGCCTTCCCTCTCCCACCAACTCTCTTCCCTGGGGAATGCTTTTCTCCTCTGAATTTCTCCAGCAAAGATCATTTCCAGTCAATTTCATCAAGAATTAGTAATAGATAGTTAAATCTCTTTTAAAATGTAGTGTTGATAGTTGAAAAGTTATTTATATTTGTGGTAAGATGGTTCATATGTTCATAGCTTGCCTCTGCATGTGGGTTCTAAACTTCAGAAAGGTGAGGTCTCACAACTGTGCTTCCTCGATGCTCTTAACACAAATATAAATATTTATAGGGTTTTTATAAGAAAACTTGACAATTCAAGCAATGAAAATTCAAGCAAATGAAAGGGGAATGGAAAAGCCAGGACACTGGTCCCATTATCTTACTGCTCCGGTGTCTCAAAAACAGGATTTGGAAGTGCTGAATTATATATGTGTTTATCATTAATCACACACTGAGATCAATTGAATAATGTGATTTTTAAAAAACAAGTCCTTATTTGTCTGGACAAGAAAGGCACCATCACATACATGTACACTATGACTCTACCTTGGAAAACTAAGAGAGTCCGTTCCCTGCAGGGCCGTAGCCCGGCTCCCAGTCCCTCCCCTTCCGGCTTGGAAGGGCCGCGCTTGCTGGCAGTGAGCACTTTCCCTTTGCGTTCTGATGCAATTTTTATTAACATTCTTACAAACTGCAGAATTTTTTTAAATTTTTTATTTATTCATTTTAGAGAGGAGAGGGAGAGACAGAAAGAGAGAGAGAGAGAGAGAGAGAGAGAGGAGAGACAGAGAGAGAAGGGGGGAGGAGCTGGAAGCATCAACTCCCATATGTGCCTTGACCAGGCAAGCCCAGGGTTTTGAACCGGCAACCTCAGCATTTCCAGGTCGACGCTTTATCCACTGCGCCACCACAGGTCAGGCCCAAACTGCAGAATTTTAAGAATTGTTTTGAGGTTGCATTATATGTTCTTCAGATCTATTTCCTTCCCAAGATTCCGTTCTCCTAATTACTGATAAACTATGTTCCCTTCCTGTGGACAATTCCTTAAAATTTCTTAGTATCTCTTTGAAATATATGAGCACAGAGGTTACTATGCATCAGTGTCTACAGAATAACACTAAGAATGCCCACCACCCACCTTCTCTATTTGGTTATGATAGGGTTGCTAGTTTATCAGGGCACCCCACCACCACCACCACTCTTCACCATCAAATGAATCAATGAGGTAAAAAAGAAAATCGACCGTATCTATTGTCAGCAGGATATGAAGATATTGCTGCAAATCAGACTCTGAGCTCACAGGTGTTGGCAACGTTCTTCCCCTTAAAGAAATCAGGCTTTCTGCCTGACCAGGTGGTGGCGCAGTGGATAGAGCGTCGGACTGGGATGCGGAAGTACCCAGGTTCGAGACTCCGAGGTCCCGCGCGGGCTCATCTGGCTTGAGCAAAGAGCTCGCCAGCTTGGACCCAAGGTCGCTGGCTCCAGCAAGGGGTTACTCGGTCTGCTGAAGGCCCACGGTCAAGGCACATGTGAGAAAGCAATCAATGAACAACTAAGAAGTCGCAACGCACAACGAGAAACTGATGATTGATGCTTCTCATCTCTCTTTGTTCCTGTCTGTCTGTCCCTGTCTATCTCTGCCTCTGTAAAAAAAAAAAAAAGAAATCGGGCTTTCTGGCCCTAGCCAGTTGGCTCAGTGGTAGAGCGTCGGCCTGGCGTGCAGAAGTCCCGGGTTTGATTCCCGGCCAGGGCACACAGGATAGGCGCCCATCTGCATCTCCACCCCTCCCCCTTCTCCTTCCTCTCTGTCTCTCTCTTCCCCTCCTGCAGCCGAGGCTCCATTGGAGCAAAGATGGCCCAGGCGCTGTGGATGGCTCCTTGGCCTCTGCCCCAGGCGCTAGAGTGGCTCTGGTCACGGCAGAGCGACGCCCCAGAGGGGCAGAGCATCGCCCCCTGGTGGGCGTGCCGGGTGGATCCCAGTCGGGCGCATGCGGGAGTCTGTCTGTCTCTCCCCGTTTCCAACTTCAGAAAAATGCAAAAAAAAAAAAAAAAAAGAAAGAAAGAAAAGAAATCAGGCTTTCTGTGTGCCCCTGCGTGTAACACCATCACGACAACGAGCAGCATCTAAAGGACGCACACAATGGCGCTGGTTCCGTGGTGTTTGTTCTAAATAAAGGAGAAAAGCATGTCCACCTTAAAGGGCAGTGCACGCTTGTGAAATAAGCATTCATTCTGGCTTCCTATATCATGGTTTTGAGGCAATGTGGGAACAGAATTGTATTTACCCTTCAAACTAGAAACAATTTGAGAATAATTTCACTCCCTCTGTCCAGGAAACCTGGTCTTCAGGGCTACTCCTTGTCAATTCCTACCCATCACCCCCCCCTTCTAGTGAAACCGTGACTCAGGTTTGCTTCATGTTATGTTCACAGACACGTGGGAGGAGGTCTCTCTCTCTCTCTCTCTCTCTCTCTCTCCCCACAAAGCCAACTCTTCTTTATTAGAGACCGGACACTACTTCTGCATTCTGTGCGTGTTCAATCTTTGCAGCAGGCCTCCAAGGTTGATTCTTATATCATTCCATTTTTACAGAGGAGGACACTGAGGGAAAGAGAGGTGTTCAAGCTCTTCAGCTGAGACGTGGCAGAGGCAGAATTCAAGCCCAGGCAGCCTGAACCTGAAGCCGGAGCCTACCCTAGCTCTAAATCTGAACACACCCTCTTGATTCATAGATCCCTATCAACAGAGGGGAGCTCACTCCCAGCCATCAAATGCCTCCACCTCACCACCCACTCATACTATAATTTTTCTTTTTGTTGGAAGCAATTTTAAGGATGACATCAACTTGGACTTTTCACTTCAACTAGAACCAAAAGAAAGTCACATCCTTTTACTCTGTTTAAAACCATCATAGGGTTTTGTGTAACCCGATACCTTAACAAAGAACTGTTAAAAAAAAAAAAGGAAAAATAAAATCAAAGCTTTGTGTTACAGCTGCATTACTGTGGTAGGTGCTTTGGTTCTACTTAAGAGCTTATCACTGTCCCTATAAGCCAGTCTGGGGAGTAGGCAATGTGTCTTTTTGGCTCTTGAACACTGCTCACCTCCAAACCTCATTATAGCGAGTCGCTTTCTGAAGCTAGGCTGTAGCTCTGGACAAATGATTGTATGAAGCTTTAAATAAACATACAACATTTAGGTTACACTGTTTCTTGCAATGATTTATTGTCATTTTCTTCTTTTAGTCCTGCTCTCTGAACATAAAAGACGTGCTATCGGCTGTGTATACAAACCAAATCCTCTGTTTGCTCTGATGAAGCATTCATGTGGCTTTAATACACCACAGGCTTGAGATTTGGGATCCTCCCCTTTGGGAGCGGTGGAATTAAAGACATTAGCCAACAGAGATAAGCAAGGGTACCAGAGTTTAATTGCCATTAACATAGATATGGGGGGCAACAAAAATAGAAGGGAAGCAAGCAGCCTGCGACCTCCTTTTCTGCCAGGCTGGACGATGTGCTCTGACCGTGTGACTTGCAGCCTCTCGCTGTCTCCAAAGCTGATGGCCTCAAAGATAGAGGAAAAAGGTGAAAACTCATTCCTGAGTCCCTGAGAATTTGTGTGCGTCGGAAGACATAACCACGAAGAGGGGGACACTCAGTGTGGAGAGACTCCTGTCCTACCTGGACTGGGCATCGCTGGCAGTCAAGTGGAACGTCATCACGTTACCCCCAAACCTCGGAAGGTGTTTTAGAACTGTGGAGAGAGAAACCACCTCCTTTGGTGGCCCCCACCAGTGATTGTACGGAGGGGAATTGTTCGTAGGTAATTCCCATTGGCGGCTTTTTATTTTTCACTATTTCGTAATTGGCTGATCTGTCCGCATTTTCTCCTTCGTTCTGTTTGTGGATAATGTAAATGGATCTTGTCACGTTCCCCCAGAAGCTGATGCTCACAGTCAGCCGTGGCCATGGGGTTGGGCAGCGTGTCCAGTTAACTCATGTGGAACAGAGATGATGGAGTGGGGTTTTTTGTGTTTGTTTGTTTTTTGAAGATCACTATGAGTCATATGCATTTTCACTTCAAGTTAGAAATCTTGAACTTTTCTGGTTCTTAAGTTTAAAACCAGACCAGAAGAGTTACCTTTGGGGCACATATTCTAAAGCAGAAAAAACCAGCAGGGGGAAAACAAAACAAAGGGAAGTCTTGCCATTTTGAGCAATGAGAGTGAAGAGGAACCCCTCAGAGTACAGGCGTTGATCAGAATGGGGGAAACCTTGAATTTGAAATACATTGGCTGATTTCATTTATTTGAAACTCTTTAAAGGGCAAGACTAATCCGTAGTGACAGATAGCAGATCAGAGATAGTGTGGGGTCAGGGACACGGGAAAAGGGGACGATGAATTGGGAAAGAGCAGGGGGACTTCTGGGGATGTTGGAAACATTCTACGTCTTCATGGTAGTAGTTGCACATATTAAATTTATAAACCAGTACACTTAACATGAGTGTATTTTACATACATGTCATTTATACCTGAACATTGATTTAAAAACATGGATGCTGGCCTAACTGAGAAGGCAAGAGAAACCTTTCTAAATCATGTTTTAATATACAAGAAAATAGTTGAGCTAACACCCCAGGAGTCATTAATGGATTTTCCCCCCCAAACAAAAATAATATATATACATCAGCTTTAAGTGCTGGAGCTGACAGGTTGGGCTGTTACTGCCAAATGCTATCTGAGAAGCCTCGGGCTGGCTCTGCCCAGGGGCAGGGGGCCTGCTCTCCCCCAAGTCACACGTGGTTTTCCTTGGTATAGGCTGTGGTGTGGGTGGCGTGTTTCATTCTCGGTGGTGGGTCGCAAGGCACCCAGATGAATTGCAAGATGTGCTTTAACCTGCCGCATGAAAATGGAAGGTAGTATTCAACTTCGTGCCCAGCCTGTCTTTCTCTTGCGTTCCCCAGCTAGCATTTTTGGAGCAGCCCTGGAATATCCTCCTTGTTTTCATTCACTGAGGCCAGTGAGATGGGGGAGCTGGAAGGTGTGAGTGGTCAGTCCCAGGGCCTGAAATGAAGTGTAATCCAGGCAGGTCCATGGAACAGGAATGGAACCACTGAGCCGGCTCCCCAGCTGCGGCCCTGCCGGGATCCCAGGACCCAAGGCCACACTGGCCAGACTGGCCTGGGCCCAGTGTGGTGTTGCCCCCACCCCTCTCTTCCGCCCTCTTCCTGCACCCAGTCTCCCCAAGGCAGGGGCCCATGGCTCAGGGTAGATGTGGAGAGGTTAGGATTTGTGATTCAACAGCTGATAGTGAGCATTCTCACCAGAGGAGAAGTAGCCAGAGCCAAGCCATTTCTCTCTCTCTCTCTTTCTCTCTCTCTCTCTGTGGTCCCTCAGGCTCTGGAGTGTTTACACTGAACTCGGGGCTGGCGAAGAGAATTTACAGCCTTATCACAAGTGAAAGGCGCTGTCGGCTGGAGGATGTGTGTCTCGCTGGCTGGTTTTCCAAGGGAAACTTTTGGGTTTGTGTCGGCAACTGGTTATTTTATTCTCTCTCCTCTTCTGCTCCAAGTTCTTCTTTGATGATTTTCTGTCATGTTTATTGGGATAACGAGGATTTATTTTTTACTTCTATTCCAATCTAATGTCAGGAAATGATTTCTATAGGAAAAAATTCTCTTAAAAACCACAAATTAGATTTAATCAATGTAAAGATTGCGATAGGTCAGTATTTTCTTTTTTTAGAATGTATTGACTATTAAGTTGATACAAAAGAATATTTTAAATACATGTAAAATATAAAGAAAATGATACATAGATGAACATGTAGTATAAGTAAAGAACTTAACTGTTTCCTGTAAACGACCTTTGAACTCCTCTGTGATCCAGTGTCCCTCCCTGACCCCCACGGCCTCCCATCTTGAAGTTTCAGTGAGCAGTTCCTTACCATTTCAGTGTGTAATTTTACCATGTGTTTTCATCTGTAAAAATGTGTTTTTTAGATTTCTGTATGTTTTTGAACTTTATATACATAGAATCATATTATACATTTGTTTGTGGCTTGTTTTCAAGTAGTAACATGTTCCTAAAAGTCAACTGTTTTGCTGCATGTAGTAGGATACAGTTTATTCCTGTTTTCTGCTCTGTTCATCCTGTCTGTTGGAGGACGTTTGGGATAGTTCCAATTTCTTCTGTCACCAGTAGAGATAGTTCCAATTTCTTCTGTCACCAGTAGTGAGCATTTCTATACATTTCTTCTGGTATTCGTTCTAGAAGTGTCTAGGGTAGATAGCTGGGAGTGGAATTCCTGGGTCATTTACTGTGAACGTTTTTATACATTTCTTCTGGTATTCGTTCTAGAAGTGTCTAGGGGTAGATAGCTGGGAGTGGAATTACTGGGACATTCGGTACCCAGAAGTTCACACAAGGCATGTGCATCCTTACTTACTGATACTGCCAAGTTGTTTTCCATACTGGATTACAGATTTACTCTCACACTAGCAGTATATATGTAAAATTGTGCAGTATATGGCTCCAGCAAGGGGTTACTCGGTCTGCTGAAGGCCCACGGTCAAGGCACATGTGAGAAAGCAATCAATGAACAACTAAGAAGTCGCAACGCACAACGAGAAACTGATGATTGATGCTTCTCATCTCTCTTTGTTCCTGTCTGTCTGTCCCTGTCTATCTCTGCCTCTGTAAAAAAAAAAAAGAAATCAGGCTTTCTGGCCCTAGCCAGTTGGCTCAGTGGTAGAGCGTCGGCCTGGCGTGCAGAAGTCCCGGGTTTGATTCCCGGCCAGGGCACACAGGATAGGCGCCCATCTGCATCTCCACCCCTCCCCCTTCTCCTTCCTCTCTGTCTCTCTCTTCCCCTCCTGCAGCCGAGGCTCCATTGGAGCAAAGATGGCCCAGGCGCTGTGGATGGCTCCTTGGCCTCTGCCCCAGGCGCTAGAGTGGCTCTGGTCACGGCAGAGCGACGCCCCGGAGGGGCAGAGCATCGCCCCCTGGTGGGCGTGCCGGGTGGATCCCTGTCGGGCGCATGCGGGAGTCTGTCTGTCTCTCCCCAGTGGGGTTTAGTGGTTACCGAATGGATCCTACTGTGAGTTTATACTTGCATTTCTCCAGTTACTGATGAAATTGCACATCTCATTGGCCATCTGGATTTCTTCTTCTGTGAAGGGCTTGTTTTTCATTGCCCTTTTCCCTTAGTTAGTTAGGTGCCTTGCAAATATCTCCTCTTGAAGATATTGGCATGTACTTTCACTGTCTTAATGGTAAATCTTGATGGACTGAGGATCTTAGTGTTAATATAGTTTAATTTGTCAATTGTTGTCTATATAGTTTGTGGAGTACTTTGTGTGTTATTTAAGAAACCCTTCCCTGATCCTAAGTTATAAAGAGAATCTCCTATAGTGTCTTCTAAAAATTTTATAATTTTACCTTGCACAGTTAACTCTTTAATCTACCTGAAATTGATTTTTATACATAGTATATGTACAAACCCAATTTTATTTTTTATCTTATGGATATCTAATTGTCTCAGCTTCATTTATTGAAAAGTCTCTGAAATGCAGTGGCTACTATCATAAACTGTGTGTGTGTGTGTGTTCTCTGTTCTGTTCCTTTGATCAATTTATCCCTAAATTAATACCATACTGAGTCAATCATTATATCTTTATTGTAAATGTAATATCTATTAAGTAAAATTTCCTTTTGATTTGTTGATTTTTTTAATATAAATAAATCTGCTTGTTGGTTTCATAGGGAAACAACTTTGTGAATTTATATTGAAATCATACTGAATCTAAATACCAATCAGGTACTCTCACACTGACACCTCAATGATGTTGAATTTTTCAGTTCAAGAACATGGTATATGATTTGATTTAAACTTTCTCTGATGTATTTCAAAAAACTTGATAATTTTCTTCATAGGAGGTTTTACACATCCTTTTTAAAAATGTATTACTAGAATCTTTATACTTCTGATAGTATAGTAATGACATCTTTTTGAAAATTCTATTTAACTATTTAGTGCTGGAGTATAAGAAACACAGCTATTTTTCTACATTGATTTTTCTTTTAATCCAGCAACTTGTCATTCTTTGTCAGTTATTTTTTTCTACACAATGATTTTATTTGGATGTATGGATAGTTTTGTTACTTTCCAATTTTTGTATGTATTTTTATTACCTTATCTTTACTGGAGAATGGTTGAGTAGCATTATTAATATTAGCAGGCAACTTTGTCTTATTCCTTATTATCACAGGATGTGTCTCTATGACTGTGATGAATTTCTATAATTGATTTTCTAAGGTTAAATTAACCTTACAATCTTTAAAAAAAAAACACCTCAATTTGATTATGTTATTTATCTTACATTGTTGAGTTTGGTCTACTAATAGTTTTATTAGGATTTTTCCATCAAATGTTCCAAGTCTTTATTTCTTCGAAGCAAAATAATTTCACTCGTCTTTACCCAGTCTCAAAAATACTAAATCTTAGAAGAGTTATTAAAATTTCCACTTTGTGACCTGGAAACACATGCTTCCAAGTGAAAATCTTTCATGAGCATCCCGGGAGCACCATATAAGGCTGGTATTTCACTCCCCTAGTATATTTCATATCTTTTGAATTTTAAGCCTTCAATTCATTATTTGAACAAGTTTTTAAGCAACAAGAAAAAAAAATTCTTGGACTGCACAAAGGTAATATATGGACATACAGTATTCTTACCACATTCCTAAATATCTTTAGTCATACAGACGTTTTCAGATTTTGTATCCATAGATATGATAGTTTATGTTTGTGCTTCCAAGTAACTGTTCTTATTAGATTGCCATGCCTCCCAGGCTTTTCCTCCTAATTGACCCATAAGCCTTTTTAGGGCAGCCTGCCGTTTCTAGTCTTCCTCTGTCCCGCCCTAGTGCGCATGCTCTGTGCTCTGCCTACCCAGCAGGGTGCGTTTCACAGGCAGGGCCCGACTGCCATGCTCCTTGATAAAGATGGAGTGTGGGGCAGTGTCTCAGGCCTTCATGCTTCTCAACTATCGCTTAAGAATTCCAAAACACTTGTCTAGCTTTACAGGCCGGCTTCCCACAACACTGGGTTAAAGCTACACATCCTGAAAAACAAACAAGTAGCAGATCTCTCATGTGAATTCCTGAGATAGCACGTAGTTCAGGAGATGCGTTCCATCTGAACTTTTCCCCAGCGTCTGCTTTTCTGCACCTTCCTGTCCACGTTTAAGGGGAGTCAGACCTTTCATTTTGTCGGTGATCCCTTTTGGTCTCGGATCCCTTTTATGGCAATGGGCCTGAGACCCTCCATTTTATTAGAAGTGTCAGTGGACATGGATGTTTGGAAATGAGAATGATTGAATGGGGCCATTATGTGGAAGAATTTTTGAAAAGTGAGGGCATAACTAAAACAAACACTATTTTTAAACTAGGATCTACTGACCTTGGGAACCAGAAGTCATCATTTACCAAGTAATGCTTCACAACTTGCCATTGTTCATCTCAACACTGGTGGTAAAACATACTATTCACTGGGGACCCCTAATTGGCTTGGCTGGTAATGGGACCCTGGGGTCCCATGCTCCCAGTCTAACTCCTTTTGGTCTCCTACTACAGGGTGGAAGAGGGGGTGGGTGAGAACTCCGGCCTGAAGGTGTCTCTTCAGGGCTATGGGAGAAGCCCTCGAAATGGACTCCTAGAACTGGGGGGATGGGGGGCAAGAGGGAAACTGTATGTTGAAATTGTGATTTAAAGTATTTTAAGATTAGAGCCTCATATGGACAGACACCCTATCTTATGTTGAGTTTAATAAACCATAAGTGACTATTATAATATTTTGAGTTTGCTTTAAAGCAGTCCAGTAGAGGCGGAGAATACATGATACCAGAATGTCAGAATGTGGGTCACTGTTGAGCCTGGGGTGGGTGGGTGGGTATTCAGGATATGATTCTACTTGTATGAAGGTTTGAAAACTTTTAGATTTAATTTTTTTATTCGGTAATTATTATAGAAAAAAAAAAAAGAAGAGATCAATCTTATGTTGTTAACACAGGGAAGCCTTGATGCTGTGTAAGTTATTCAGGTCCACTTCAGGAGTAAAAGCAGGTTCTCCGCATAGGAGAGAGGTGCTGGAGTGCTCCCCATAGGAAGGGAGTGCTCCCCACAGGAAGCCCTCAGCCACCAGCCCCTTATTCGAGTTGTCTTTGCCGGAAATATTCCTCTGATGCTGCACATGCCTGCTAAGGGGCCACTCCAGGGACCCCTTGCTGTGGATTAAGGAGCCCGGCCTCCTCACACCAGCACTCCAGCTTCAGCTTCCAACAGTTGTATTGCTGCTCCTTTTCTCCCTCTGGCCGATCGGGCATCTTGGTCCCACCCCCTCCACAGGGGACATCCAAGAGCACTTCCTAATAAACCTCCTCCACACTTATCTTGGATTTGGAGTCTGCTTCCTGGGGGAACTCAGCTTTTGACGTTATTGTAAACACAGCATCAGAGAATGCTGAGGAAAGGGACTGGAGTGCCTTCTCAAGGCAAGTCCCTCCTCATTCTACAGCAATGAAATTGCACATAATAGAGGTGATATGACTTGTTCAGTCTCAATCACTTCACCAGTTGATGCCAGAACTGAAATGGTGGAACCCACAATTCCCAACTCCTATAGGCTAATCCATTGCCTTATTCTAAAGATTTCACTGGTTCATGTGGGCTCATTTTGAAAGTAATGTGCTTAGTTGAGACTGTTTGGTCCTGCAGTGTGATGGCCAAGAGACACTAATATATCACATAGTGTTAACTGCTTGTAACAGAATAGTCCACTAAAAGTTGTTAGCAACAAGCCCCTTTATTTTCTCGTACATGTGCAAGGTGAGTGTGGTAGAGATGTCATCAGAAGCCCAGTTTCTTTGCATGTTTCTATTGTAATATGTTCAGGATGTGGATTTTACTCTCAAATCTCAGCACGGCTGCTGTGGCTCCAGGTATTGCATCCACCCACACAGTATTAAGGCAGAAAAAGTGTTTATTAATTATTATTATAGTATTAGTAATTAGGGAGAAAAACCTTTCCCAGGAGCCCTCAGTAAACTTCTCCTCAGATCTCCCCTGGGTCTTATTCTATTATGCAAAATGCCTAGCAGATTTTCTTCTACTCCGGTAAATGTTTATGATTTTATTTTTAGACATTACAAATAACTAACTAGGCAGTACCCAACTGAATAAAAGTTCATGCTGTATACAAATAATTACCAGAGATTTACATGCAATTTAGGGGCAAGTATTTTCCCAAAGGTTTGGTTTTCAGCCCTCTGCTTTTTCACACTTACATGACTTAATGTGACATGGATAGTGGACTAGAAATGGTGTCAACATTTTAAGAGAATAGTGTTAGACTTTAGATCCATTAAGTCAAGTATTTATTATTACATTCAACTCTTTAGGAACCACTTCCTGTAAGCCAGGCACTGCGCTGGCACTTGAAAGAAGGTGCTGAGGGAGCCGCCATGCTCCTGGCGGTGCGGATGGAGTCCTCACCCTCTCCACATGGCAGGCGGCATCTCTCTGAGTACCGACTGGGCACCTGGTGCAGTTCAAAGTGGTGTTTATGTTGCCCTGGCCGGTTGGCTCAGCGGTAGAGCGTCGGCCTAGCGTGTGGAGGACCCGGGTTCGATTCCCGGCCAGGGCACACAGGAGAAGCGCCCATTTGCTTCTCCACCCCTCCGCCGCGCTTTCCTCTCTGTCTCTCTCTTCCCCTCCCGCAGCCAAGGCTCCATTGGAGCAAAGATGGCCCGGGTGCTGGGGATGGCTCTGTGGCCTCTGCCTCAGGCGCTAGAGTGGTTCTGGTCGCAATATGGCGACGCCCAGGATGGGCAGAGCATCGCCCCCTGGTGGGCAGAGCATCGTCCCTGGTGGGCGTGCCGGGTGGATCCCGGTCGGGCGCATGCGGGAGTCTGTCTGACTGTCTCTCCCTGTTTCCAGCTTCAGAAAAATGAAAAAAACAAACAAACAAAAAAAGTGGTGTTTATGTCCTGACTCGTCTACTTCTCACCACAGTCCTCTGTGGCAGGCAGTGTGACTGTCCTTCGTTTATAGGGGCAGAACCTCCAGCACAGAGACGGATTCATCACATTGCCCCGTGCTATGCAGCTGGTCAGCACCAGCCAGGGTCAGAATCCATGCTCTCTGCTTCCTGGACAACACTGACTTTCAATAACCAAACAGTTGCCTGACTGTGGTGGTGCAGTGGTAAAGCATTCGACCTGGAACGCTGAGGTCACTGGTTCAAAACCCTGAGCTCGTCCAGTCAAGACATATATAGCAAGCAACTGCTATGAGTTGATGCATCCCACTCCTCCCTACACCCTTCTCTCTCTCTCTCTCTCTCTCTCTCTCTCTCTCTCTCTGTCCTTTCTGTCTCCTCTCCTTCTTCTTCCCTTCGTCTCCCTCTAAAAAAAAATCAAGAAATAAAATCATTAAAAAATAATCAAATAGTAGGTCAATGGAAAATTATAACTATTCTGAGAACTGAGGAGGACAGGTTCGTGGCACTTCCAAGCATATATTAGAAGAGGAAATGATCCATGTAAGAGGTCAGGGAGGCTTCCTGGGGTAGGGATGGTTGGCATGGCATCTGAAAGCAGTGTAGGCATTAACTAGGTAGGAAAAGGCTACTATTTTCTTATTTTAACTTTCAATTACAGTTGACTTACAACATTTTAGTTTCAGGAGTAAAACATAGTGATTAGATATTTATGTACCTTATGAAGTGATCATCTCAATAAGTCTAGTACCCACCTGGCACCATACATAATCATTACGATATTATTAACTCTTATATATTCCCGATGCTGGACTTGACATCCCCATGACTGCTTTTATAACTGACAATTTGTACATGTTAATTTCTTCCCCTTTTTTCCACATTCTCCAACCCCCTTCTCATCTGGCAACCATCAAAATGTTCTCTGTATTTGAGTTTGTGTCTATTTTCTTTTTTTGTTCATTTATTTTGTTCTTTAGATTTCTGCATATAAGTGAAATTATATGGTATTTGTCTTTTTCTGTCTGATGTGACTTATTTCACTGAGCATAATACCCTCTAGGTGCATCCATATTGTCACAAACAGCAAGATTCCACTTTTCTATGGCTGGGTAATATTCCATTGTGTGTGTGTGTGTGTGTGTGTGTGTGTGTGTGTGTGTATATATATATATACCATACCTTCTTTATTCATCTATTGCTAGACGCTTAGGTTGCTTCCATATCTTGGCTGTTGTAAATAATGCTGCATTGAATATAGGGGTGCATATGTCTTTTCAAATTAGTGTGTTAGAATTCTTCAGAAAAATACCCCAAAGTGAGATTTCTGGATCATATGGTAGTTCTATTTTTAATTTTTTAGGAACTTCCATAGTGTTTTCCATAGTGGCTGCACCAATTTACATTCCCCCACCAACAGCACAAGGGTTCCCCTTTCGAGAGGAGTATTCTAAATGAAGAAAGTACCTTTTGATGGGAAGTAACAAAGGAAGATTCAAGGAACTACTCTCCCTACCCCACCAAGAAAAAAAGTAAAACGGAAAGAGCATCTTTCTATTTCTGATTCCAGTTTGCAAAGCATTCTCCTATTTTCTCTTGTGTTTAATGCTCACAACCCAAGGTCGCTTTAAAGACTTGATTCAAGAAAGGAAGCAGTAAGTTTAGGACCAGAACCCACACCTCCTGACTCCAGTTCCCATTTCACCAAACCACAGCGGCTGGAGGGCCAGAGTAGGGACAGAACTGCATGCGGAAGGCACGTGCAGTGTGGCAGAAAGGGCGGGGCACGGGCGCCAGCCGTGCGGGTCCATCGGAGTGACTGGTGACCCTGGTGCCTGGAGAAATAGACTTTATCTGGATGTAAAAACGAAGTACAGTCAAAATCAGAGCCAAGACTAGTTCCTATGAGAACCGCCAGAACATAGTTTGTAAACATAGTTTGTAATTCTGGGGTGAGGACAGGGCCACCCCGCTTCAGGAAGGTGTGAAGGACTAGAACACAGGAGGTGAAATCGAAGAAATTTGGGTTCTTTTGAAGAAGACTGTCAGTGGTTTTTATGAAAACACATTCTATGACAGACATTAGCCAGCTTAGTCTTTATCATCATGCAGAAAGCAGGGAGGTTTTACTTTACACCAGCGGTCTCAAACTCAACTCAGCATGTGGGCCGCAGAGCAAGATCACAGCCGTTAGGCGGGCCGCACTAGGTCTACAAAAGGCAACTGTTACACAACACTTTTCAGTGTCACAAAACGACCAGAAACTGTAGTTCGCATCACAACTGCTGTTAACTAAGCTAATATCTAGCTAGGATGCTAGAGAAATGAAAAATACAAGTAGGCCCCTAGGCTTACTTAATTTTATCCAAAATATTTTGAACTTCATGGATTAGTCTGCGGGTCGCACAAAATTGTTTGGCGGGCCGCATGCGGCTCTCAGACCGCGAGTTTGAGACCCCTGCTTTACACCCACCTTGAGAACAGTTCTCTATTTCCAAGCGAGAAGCATCTGAGACCTAATACTTCAGACACCAAAACTGTGAATCCCTTCTGTTTGGCTCTAGAATCCTAACGTGCTTCCCTTTCCTAGTCCACATTTACATGTTTATTTTTCATCTGATCCACTTTTAAAGTTACTTTGAAATCTTCCAAGCGTGGGCCTTCATTGTGCTCAAGAAAACTCGGCAAAGATTCAAACAAGACAAAAAGACACCATCCAATAAAATAAAGCTGCCGGCGAGGTATATCGGGTTAGTCCATAGAAGGATAACTGAAAGTAGTAAACACTTTCCCCAGTATCAAACAGTGTAGTTAATTTGAGCAATCCAGCCTCCGCCCCCAGCAGCTGCCCACTTAATGCAGCTACTAACAAACAGGAAGGCCATAGAAAAAATACCTGCTGAGGAGGGATTTTATGGGAGGAGACGATGTGTCAACATTATACTACAAGCTTTCCTACTATGTTATAAACTCCTTCAAGGCAGGGACCCTGTTACAGTCACCTTGAGGCACACTGTAGCACTCAGCATGCCTCCCATCGGGTGTTAGCACCTAAAAGAGGGTCAGTAAATGTTTGCCACTTGTCATTGTCCTTTGTGTTCCTGTTCTGTCTCTCCTGCTTACTTTTCATTGTCATTATTCCATCGCTGTAAAAACTGTCTCCCTCCTATTCGTTCTTGTCCTCAACACATGCTTCACAGCCTGACAGTAGACCCACAGGCACCATTTAACCCTGCCACGGGCCAGCAGAACAAAGTCAGGTAGAAATATTTCTTTGCTCTCAGGTTTTAAACCCTGACACAAGATGATGAAAAAAGATTGTAAAATCATTTCCCCAGGAGGTCTTTGAAAACATAGAATGTCTAAAAAGGATTCAGGGGGTAAAGATCTACCCGAGAAATCTAGTTTAATATTCTTTTTAACATACACATATGTACATACACGTTTTCTTCATTATAAAAGTTATCCATGTTCATTGCAGAATGTTTTTTGGGGTTTTTTTTTGCAAAATAGGGAAGTATAAAGAAGAAAATAATTACAGCCCATAGTTATACCATCTGGAAAGAGCTACAGTTTTAATATTGGTGTGTTTTTCTATTTTTAAAAAACTGCACATACCCACATGCAATCATTTATTCATACAACAAATTCTCAGTAGGTTTCCACCAGCATTCTATGGTGAAACAGATAATAAGCAATCATCATGAAAGGAAAACTGTGAAGTATGGCAGAAGCTGCTAAGTGAATGGAGAAATGTGCAGTCCGAGTAAGTTGGATGAGGCTGAGATCAAGCAGAGGGTGTTTTTTAAAAATAGGGTAGAGAAATAGTTTTATTTTGTGAATAAGATTCTTGATTTTTGTGAAGATTTTATTGAGGTATAATAACACTAAACATTAATTTCAGGTGCACAATGTAATATTTGACATTTGTATATATTATGAAATGATCCTGATTAGTCTAGTTCACAGTGGTTATGATACATAATTACAAAAAGTTTTTCTTATAAGAACTTTTAGGATTTACTCTTAGTAACTTGCCAATATGCAATGCAGTATTATTATTATTATTTTCTTTATTTTTGAAACCGGGGAGACAGTCAGACAGACTCCCGCATGCGCCCAACCGGGATCCACCCGGCACGCCCACCAGGGGGCGACGCTCTGCCCACCAGGGGGCGATGCTCTGCCCCTCTGGGGCGTCGCTCTGCCACGACCAGAGCCACTCTAGCGCCTGGGGAAGAGGCCAAGGAGCCATCCCCAGCGCCCAGGCCATCTTTGCTCCAATGGAGCCTCGGCTGCGGGAGGGGAAGAGAGAGACAGAGAGGAAGGAGAGGGGGAGGGGTGGAGAAGCAAATGGGTGCTTCTCCTGTGTGCCCTGACCGGGAATCGAACCTGGGACTTCTACATGCCAGGCCGACGCTCTACCACTGAGCTAACCGGCCAGGGCCGCAATGCAGTATTATTAACTATGTCACCATGTTGTACATATCCCGATGACTTATTTATTTTATACCTGGAAGATTGTACCTTTTGACCCTGTTCACTTATTTTGCCTGCCCCCCGCCCCCACCCCTGCTTCCAGCAAACACCAGTCTGCTCTCTGTATGAGTTTGGGTTTTTATTTTATTTTCTTTAGATTCCACATGTAAGAGAGATCATAGGATATTTGTCTTTCTCTGACTTATGTTACTGAGCATAATACCCTCAAGGACCATCCATGCTGTTGCAAATGGCAAGAATTCACTTTCTATGGCTGAATAATACTTCATTTTATATATATGCACCACATTCTCTTTACCTATTCATCTGTCGGTGGGCTCGTATGTTGTTTGCATACCTTAGCTGTTGTAAATAATGCTGCAGTGAACATGAGATGGTACATAAATCTTTTTAAGATAATGTCTTCATTTTCTTGGGATAAATACCTGGAAGTGGGATTGCTGGGTCATATGGTAGTTCTATTTTTCATTTTTTGTGAAATCTCCTTACTGTTTTCTATATTGGTTGCATCAATTTACATTGTCACCAGCAGTGTAGGCAAGGGTTCCCTTTTCTCCACATCCTCAACAACACTTGTTATTTATTGTCTTTTTGAAAATAGCCATTCTAATAGCTGTGAAGCAGTATCTCATTGTGGTTTCTTTTTTTTCTTTTTTGCATTTTATTTTTTTTTTTTTTGCATTTTTCCGAAGCTAGAAGTGGGGAGGCAGTCAGACAGACTCCCGCATGCGCCCGACCAGGATCCAGCCAGCATACCCATCAGGGGGCGATGCTCTGCCCATCTGGGGCGTCGCTCTGTTGCATCCAGAGCCATCCTAGCGCCTGAGGCAGAGGCCACAGAGTCATTCTCAGCACCCGGGCCATCTTTTTTCCAATGGAGCCTTGGCTGCGGGAGGGGAAGAGAGAGACAGAGAGGAAGGAGAGGGGGAGGGGTGGAGAAGGAGATGGGCACTTCTCCTGTGTGCCCTGGCCAGGAATCGAACCCGGGACTCCTGCACGCCAGGCCGATGCTCTACCACTGAGCCAACCGGCCAGGGCCTCATTGTGGTTTTGACTTGCATTTCCTACTAATAAGTGATGTTGAACATCTTTTCAAGTACCTCTTGGCCATCTGTATGTCTTTGGAAAAATGTCTGTTCAAATCCTCTGCCACTTTTTTCTTCAGATTGTTTTATTCACTTTTTGTTCCTTTGTTTGCTATCGAGTTGTATGAGTTCTTTATATATTTTGGATATTAACTTATCAGATAAGATTTGCAAATATTTTCTCCCATTCAGTAGGTTGCCTTTTAATTTTGCTGATGGGTTTTTTTTTTGCTGTGCAAAAGGTATTAGTTTGATGTAACACTCTTTGTTTATTTCTGCTTTTGTTGTCTTTGCTTTTGGAGCTAAATTAAAAAAAGTATTTCTAAGGCTAGTGGTATCAAGGAGCTCACCCTTATATTTTCTTTTTAGTTTTATACTTATAGACCTTTACATTCAGTTCTTTAAACTATTTTGAGTTAATTTTTGTGTGTGGAGTAAGAAAGTGTTTCCATTTGATTCTTGTGCACATGGCTGTCCAGTTTTCCCAAACACCATTTATTGAAGAGATTTCCTTTACCACATTGTGTATTGATTCCTTTGTTATAAATTAATTGACCTTCTATGTATGGGTTTTCTGAGCTCTCTATTCTGTTCCATTGATCTATGTGTCTGTTTTTAATCAATACCCTACAGTTTTGATTACCAGAGCTTTGTAATATAGTTTGAAATCAGGGTGCATAATGCCTTCATCTTTTCCTTCTTTCTCAAGATTTCTTTGGCTGCTTGGGGTTGTTTGTGGTTCATACAGTTAAATTTATTCCTATGTTATTTGATTCTTTTCTGATATAATCGTAAATGGAATTGTTTTCTTAATTTTTATTTTTGATAGTTCATTATTAGTGAATAAAAACACTGCAACTTTGTATATTGATTTTATATTTGGCAACTTCACTGAATTTATTCTATAAGTTTTTTGGTGGAGACTTTAGGGTTTTCTATATGTAAGATCATATCATCTGCAAATAGTGCAGTTCACTCATTCCTTTCTGATTTGGATGCCTCTAATTTCTTTTCCTTGCCTAACAGCTAAGACTAAGACTTTCAATACTATGTTGAACAAAAGCAGTGAGAATCGAAATCCTCGTTTGGTTCCTGATCTTAGAGAAAAGGTTTTCAGCTTTTTGTCATTAAATGCTGTATTTCCCCGTGTATAAGATGCACCTTAATTTTGGGTCCTGAAATTTGAAAAAAAAATTGTATTACAAAAAGTTATTGAACTCAACTTTATTCATCATAAAATTCATACAACTCATTACTGTCAAAACTCCCATCCATTAGCTTGTCCTCATCTCTGTCTGATGATAATCACTGTCTTAAACAATGAGTGCTAAAACAAGTGCAAAAATGCAGAAAATGCAAGTAAAAAAATCTACAATCACTGTGTAAGACACAGCCAGTTTTTAGACCCCAAATTTTTCAAAAATGGGCATGTCTTATACATGGGGAAATACGGTATGATGTTAGCTGTGGGTTTGTCATAGTAGAGCTTTTATTACGTGGAGGTATGTTTTTTTTATACCCACTGTGTTGAGAGTTTTTATCATGGAAAAATGGTTGAATTTTGTCAAATTCTTTTTCTGCATCTGAGGTGATTGTATGATTTTTATCCTTCATATTTGTTAATGTGGTGTTTCACGTTGATCAATTTGCAAGTGTTAAACCATCCTTGCATCCCAGAATAAATCACACTTGATTGTGGTATACAGTATTAGCCATTTAACGTATTATCAAATTTGTTGTACTAATATATTGTTGAGGATTTTTGTATCTATGTTCATCAGGGATATTGGCCTATTATTTTCTTTTCTTGTGGAATTCTGTCTGGTTTTGGTATCAGCGTAATAGCGGCCTCATAAAATGGGTTTAGAAGTGTTCTCTCCTCTTTTATTTTCTGGAAGTTTCAGAAGGATTGATATTAAGTCTTTGAATGTTGGCCAGGATTCACCAGTGAAGTCGTTTGATCCTAGATATTTATTTGTTGGAAGATTTTTGATTACCAATTCACTCTCTTCCTAGTAATTGATCTATTCAGATTTTCTTTTTCTTCATAAGTTAGTCTTAGTAAATTATTTGTTTCTAATGGAAACAAATGGAATTTATCCATTTCTTCTATGTTGTCAAATTTGTTGTTTACTTGTTCATAGTAGTCTCTTACGAGTCTTTGTATTTCTGTGGTATCAGTTGTAATGTCTCTTCTTTCATTTCTGGTACTGAATCCTCTTTTTTTTCTCGGTGAGTCTAGCTCAAGGGTTGTCAGTTTTGTTTACCTGTTTAAAACTGGCTCAATGATCTTTATCATTGTCTTCTTAGTCTCGATTTCATTTCTTTCTGCTTTGATCTTTATTTCCTTCCTTCTACTAACTCTGGGCTTCATTTGTTCTTTTGCTAGTTTCTTATAAATTTAGATAGTTCTTTTGAGATTTTTCTTGTTTCTTCATGTAGGCATTAGAACAATGAACTTTCTTCTTAGAACTTATTTTGCTGCATTCGATAGGTTTTTGTCCTTTGTATTTCAATTTTGATTTGTCTCAAGGTATTTATTTCTTGAACTATGTTTAGTAAGTAGCATATTATTTGAGCTCTCCATATTTTCCAGTTTGTTTCTTGTAGCTGATTTCTAGTATCTTATCATTGTAGTCAGAAAAGGTGCTTGTTATGATTTTAATCTACATAAATCTATTAAGACTGGTTTTGTGGCCTAACCAGCCAGTGGTGCAGTGGATAGAGCATTGGACTGGGGACGACGTGGAGGACCCAAGTTTGAAACCCAGAAGTTACCAGCTTTAAGCACAGGCTCATCCGGCTTGAGCGTGGGTTCACCATCTTGAATGCGGGGTCACTGGCTTGAGTGTGGGATCATAGACATGACCCCATGGTTGCTGGCTTGAAGCCAAAGGTCACTGACTTAAGCATGGGGTCAGTGCCTCTGCTGGAGCCCCCCAGTCAAGGCACATATGAGAAAGCAATCAATAAACAACTAAGGTGCCATAATGAAGAATTGATGCTTCTCAACTCTCTCCCTTCCTGTCTTATCTGTCCCTATCTGTCCCTCTGTCTCTGTCAAAAAAAAAAAAAAAAAAAAGACTGGTTTTATGGCCTAAAATATGGTCTATCTGGAGAATGTTTCATGTATGTTTGAGAAGAATGTGTGTAATGTTGCTTTTGGATGGAATATTCAGTGTATATCTGTTATGTCAATCTCTTCTGATATGTTGTTTAAGGTCAATGTTTCTGTTCACTGATGTAAGCAGGGGTATTAAAGTCCCCTGCTATTATTGTTTTGCTGCCTATTTACATCTGTTAATATTGGATTTGCACATTTAGGTGCTCCTATGTTGGGTGTATAAATATTTATAAGTTTTATATCTTGTTGGATTGACCTCTTTACATTATGCAATGCCCTTCTTTGTCTCTCAGTACAGTCTTTCTTTTAAGTCTGTTTTTTTCTGATCTACACGTAGATACCCCAATTTCCTTTTGGTTCTTATTTACATAGAATATCATTTTTGTCCCTTCACTTTCAGTATCTGTGTGTCCTTACATTTGAAGTGAGCATCTGTAGCAAAATAAGTGGGCCATAATAGGTTTATTGTTGTTTGTATGAGAAAATAATATAATGATTAATAAATAATACAATTGCCCTGTTCGGCTGACTCAGTGGTAGAGCGTTGGCCTGGCACATGGATGTTTCCAGTTTGATTCCCAGTCAGGACACACAGGAAAAGTGCCCATCTGCTTCTTCACTCCTCCCCCTCTTGCTTCTCTCTCTCTCTCTCTCTCTCTCTCTCTCTCTTCCTCTCCTGCAGCCATGACTCACTTGGAGCAAGTTGGAACCAGGCACTGAGGCTGGCTCCTTGACCTCTGCCTCAGGCACTAAGAGGAGCTTGGTTGCTGAGCAATGGAGCAGTGCCCCAGATGGGCAGAGCATCTCCCCCTAGTGGGCTTGCCTGGCGGTTCCTGGTCGGGGTTCATGTGGGAGTCTGCCTCTCTGCCTCTCCTCCTCTCACTGAAATAAATAAATAAATAAATAAATAAATAAATAATACAAGAATAAATTCTGTGTTTCACATACTCACAACTGTAAACCTACTTTCGCCCAACCCTGTATAGATGGGTCACAATTGCAATTTTTTTTTTTTTTGTATTTTTCTGAAGCTGGAAACGGGGAGGCAGTCAGACAGACTCCCGCATGCACCCGACCGAGATCCACCCAGCACGCCCACCAGGGGGCGATGCTCTGCCCATCTGGGGTGTCGCTCTGTTGCGACCAGAGCCACTCTAGTGCCTGAGGCAGAGGCCATGGAGCCATTCCCAGCGCCCGGGCCATCTTTGCTCCAATGGAGCCTTGGCTGCAGGAGGGGAAGAGAGAGACAGAGAGGAAGGAGAGGGGGAGGGGTGAAGAAGCAAATGGGCACTTCTTCTGTGTGCCCTGCCTGTCTGGGAATCGAACCCGGGACTCCTGCATGCCAGGCCGACGTTCTACCACTGAGCCAACTGGCCAGGGCCACAATTGCAATTTTAAATGGAGTGGTCAGGGAAGGTCTTATTGAAAAAGTGATATTTGAACAAAGATGTAATTGGGAAAATTTCGAACAGATTGCTGTGCAATTTGCTTTGATATTAACATTATTCTTTTAAACAGGTTTATTTAATAGATGCACATCATTCTTATGAATAAGTATAATTTTATTTAACCCTAGTGTTGGACATTAATACCAATTCCACTTATTTTTTCTGTGGTAGAAATTCTTAAATATAATATTTGTGGCAAGAATTGCAATTAATAAGATAAAGGTACGATTTAGCACAGAGAAGCTGAGGCAGCACCAAGGCAAGAGTGTTACCTTTCTTTTATACATGTTACAGTAGTTCTCCCAGACCTCAGTCACTGTTAATCTGTTTCATGTGTGTTTAAAATAAAACTTCTTAAGATTTTGGTTAAAATATGTATATTTATTTTTGAAATTTTAAAATACAGGGAAGCAAAAGAAAAATTTGAATACCCATAATTACATCTTTCAGAGTTAATCATATTTTGTCAAAATATACACTTAGTTTGCATCATATTAAACATACTGTTATAATTTTTAATTAGAAGTTAACATTTTCTAAGTAGTTAAGTATTCATAAGTATATTTTGAATGTACTGTTTTTAAAGTATTCATTTACAACCTAATTTTGTAATAAGAGTATGCATTTCATTTTTGGTCATTCCATAAACTTGCCCCATTTTATAAACCAAATTGCCTAATTTATCACTCTTCTAAAATTCACATGCACCCTTCTACGCAACTCTTATTATTTCCTTTTATAATAAAGACATAAATTTCCTGACTCAGTGGTGGAATAGTGGATAGAGCATCACCTGGGACGCTGTGGACCCAGGTTCAAAACCCTGAGGTCACTGACTTGAGTAGGGGCTCAACAGCTTGAGCACAGGGTCACCTACTTGAGCATGGGATCATAGATGTGAACCCATGGCCACTGGCTTGAGCCCAAGATTGCTGGCTTGAGCAAGGGTTCACCTGCTCTGCTGGAGCCCTCTGGTCAAGGCACATATGAGAAACCAATCAATGAACAACTAAGGTGCCCCAACTACGAGTTGATGCTTCTCATCTCTCTCCCCCTTCTTTTCTGTCTGTCTGTGTCTCTGTCTGTTTCTCACTAAAATAAGGCATAAATCTGTTATATGTGTTGCAAATGTTTTCTCTAATTTGTTACTTTTATTTTAGTTTTATTTATGCTGTTTTTTGACCTAGAGAAATTAAATCTATCAATCCTTTCCTAAAGAAATTCTTCTTTCACCTGTTTTAAAATAACTTTCGTACCCTGAGTTTTCTCTCTCTCTCTCTCTCTCTTTTTTTTAACACTTTTTCCCTGGTGAGAATTATTTTGGCCTAAGGTATGACATTTAGTTAACCAACTTTATTTCTTTTGGAATAGTTATGGCTTGGTTAAGCTTTTATAGGCCTTTCCCCCATTTATTCTGTTATTCCATCAGTCAGGACTGATTTGAATACTTCTTCAAACCATATGTAAAAGCATAAATGGTGCTTCTATTGCCTTCCAAGTGTTGACATACTTGGGCACAGGAAGCCGAGGGATTGAAAAATGAAAAGAATTGTTTCAAGGAGAGGAAATGAGTACATATAATATTAAAATTTTAATGATACATGTTAGGAAAAGATCTAAATGCATAATTCCAGAAAAACTTTTTAAATATAACTCTGAATTTCAAAACACCTTTTCATAGTTCCTTAGGAATTGTACAAACTAGATTCACCAACTCTGGTAAGTTGGTGTCCCCATTGGGGCTTACATAATCTACCAATGAGTACTCTCTCAGTGCTCTGAGAATAGAAGGGAGATAGTACTAACAGGAGCTGGCTTTATGTGGGCACTTACCACATGGAATGCATTGGGGCGAGCTCTTCACTTGTGATATTTTACGTGCTCCTTACAATGCTCTAGAACAGGGGTCCCCAAACTACAGCCCGCGCGCCACATGCGGCCCCCTGAGGCCATTTATCCAGCCCCTGCTGCACTTCCGGAAGGGGCACCTCTTTCATTGGTGGTCAATGAAAGGAGCACATTGACCATCTCATTAGCCAAAAGCAGGCCCATAGTTCCCATTGAAATACTGGTCAGTTTCTTGATTTAAATTTACTTGTTTTTTATTTTAAATATTGTATTTGTTCCTGTTTTGTTTTGTTTTTTACTTTAAAATAAGATATGTGCAGTGTGCATAGGGATTTGTTCATAGTTTTTTTTATAGTCCGGCCCTCCAACGGACTGAGGGACAGTGAACTGACCCTCTGTGTAAAAAGTTTGGGGACCCCTGCTCTAGAAGGAAGGTGCCCTTATGATCTCTCCTTTACATATGGAAAGGGAGCCTTAGAGGAGTAGAAGCCTTCGCAGAATAGGGCACAGAAGTAGCTGATTGTGTAAACAGGACTCTTCAACTTTGTCTCAGCAAAATTTAGTCAATGAAATAGTAGAAATAAGGATAAGAGGGAAAGGCCTTATTGGATACATCATATGGTGTCTCTAACTTCTCCAAGATATGCTTGGAAAATTTGAGCTAGTTTAAGTCACACCTGACTAGTAACAAGTATATTTGATTGTAATTTCTATTTTATAGTGCACATTCATACAACAGTTGATGCTGACAGCATGGCCCTTTGAAGGAGGCATGGTCCAGGTCATTACCATTTGGTTAGCCGAGAAAGCAGAGGTGCTAGGAGGTTAAGTGGCAGAGCTGGGATTCAAAACCGTGACTTCTAACGCTGCCATCTGTGTTTCCCCTAAGCTCCACAGTGCAAGTTTGGGCCTTTCTCTTTAGGAATTTATTTGATTCAAACCTCAAAGTGTTATGACATTGTTATTATTGCTGTTATCTGACCATCTCTGACCTTTTCAACAATTAATGTGCTGTATTTTAATATACATAGCATAGTATATTTTAATATAATAGCATAGTAATGTGCTCATTACTGTAATAATCTGGGACACCTGAAACTTTATTATACATATAGAATATGAAACATTATAGGTATTATTTCATCTTTAAATGAATGAGTTATATATTTGGGCTTCTCCACTTAATGTCTCGTGAGAAGACATAAAATAAAGTTATATGATGTTAATAAATGTATCATTACAGATATGATTCTTCAACACATCATTAAAACTACCTTCATTTTTTTGGTAGTACATATATTGACCAGAAATGGCTTTTCTTTATGGAGAAAAACAAAATAATTTCAACAACTGCATTAATAACAACAACTTCTCAGCATTTCCCAGAAAAGAAATTTTAAAGAGAATAGTTAATATAAGGGCATTCTTAAGTTTTTCATCTTTCATGTCCTATTCAAATACTACCTCTTCTGTGACCTTTTACTCTGAAATATTTCTCTCCTCTGAGCACCATTAGAATAGTCTTTTTTTTTTAAGTGAGAGAAGAGATAGAGATGGACTCTTGTATGCACCCCGACCGGAATCCACTCGGCAACCCCCATCTGGACACCCTGTCCCGTCCAGGGCCGATGCTCAGACCAACTGAGTCACTGGCTACAGGAGGGAAAGAAAGAGAGAAGAGGAAGCGGGAGGGGGAGAAAAGCAGATGGTCACTTCTCATGTGTGCTCTGACCCGGGATCTAAACCTGGGACATCTGCACACCAGGCTGACACTCTATCCACTGAGCCCTCCGGCCAGAGCCATAATAATCTTTAACATTCTATTATAGCACGAATTCCACTATATACCGTATACAGTAGCTGTTTGTGCACAGGTCTATTTAGCTTACAGCCCACTTTAGGGGAGGATCCATATCTTAGTCTTCTTTCTCCCTCCATTTTTAATCAATTGCCTGTTACAAAAAGTTAAATTGAATAAGAGGTCATCAAAGTTTAAATAGTGAATAAACTGTAATTTAAAACTGTAATTTAAGGGCTTTTGGTGGATATATAGTTAATGTATGGAGCATGCCAAATCAGAATGTATGGAGCATACCTGCATTCTAAAATAAAAAGGTTAAATACTTTTAAATGTAACTAAGAATATTAAATATGTTATGGTAGAAACAAGATAGGCATAATAACTTATACGAAATTTCTGTACACAAATTAATATATATTTTCCATTATTTTAAGCTTTTTCTGATAGAAGGTGAATAAATTGATCTACAATAGCCAGCGCAAAGGCAACAAAATGCCTATGTATTCATATTCAGTGACTTTGAAATTGACAGTAGAGCCATAATGCTTATTAAAGGAATAAATAATATTTATGCTTTACCCTTCAAGCAATTTTAATAAAATGTTACAAGTCAAAACATGTGAGAACTCAAAATTATGTCTCTGGACTTCAGAATAAAATCCTTTCTGGGAAGCTGTGTCATTTCATAACATTTTGAACCTGTAAATGCCTGGAAGATTGTATTATTTAAACATTCATTCAATTACATTATTTATTAATAAATAACACTGGAAGGAAATATTTAATTACTATTAATGGTTATACAGTGAAATTAGGTTCTTTCCTATCCCAGGATCAATGAGTGATAGCAGTTTCTTCTAAAATTTTTCTATTCACAGACACTCAAATAAGCAATTTAATAACACCAGTACAGACAAGCTACCAAATTATGAGGGCCTGCAGTAAATCTTTGAGATAATTTTCTGTAAATATGTGAAGATGTATAACATTTTTGTTTTTAATATGAAATATTTTAAACAATGGTTACAGAATAAATGTACAATAAACACTTTTGAAGACACCACCTAGATTGAATAAGTATCAACATTTTTTGAAAATACTTGCCTTTAAGAAAAAAATGAAGTTGAAGACCCTTTGGTATTCCTCTTAATCCCATTGACTCCTCCCTTTTTTCCCTTTCTCACCATTCTCCTAAATGTTTACATTTTTCACATTCCTGGTTTGTCTTTTTAAAAACATTTTATTACATATGTATGTTCCATAAACAACTTGCAGTACCATTTTATGTGTAACTGTCTGTCACATAATGAATTTGTTGCTGGTTTATTGATCTGTTTCTATCCCATAAGATCAGAGCATGTTCCATTTCATTTTCTTCACTCACGTCGTTTACTCTGGAAAATCTCTCCTATACTTAATTACATCCTGGACAAATACCTGAACTTTTCAAATATTTCAGATTATTTAAAATTTTGTTTAAAATTCTGATTTTATTTTTAAAATCTCAGCTCTCATGTTTTATGGTACTTTGACATGTAATTTATATATAGTAAGATCTACACGTGTTAAGACTAATACTAAGAATATTAAAAATGCCACTGCAATGCAATGCAGTGTATAAAATGTCACACTTCTATATATGTATCCACCCATGTGACCACCACTCAGATCAAGACAGCAAATATTCTGATCACTCCCAGAAAGTTCCCTTGTGTATCTTTTGAGGTAGTATCCACTGCCCTCCCCATAAACAAAAAGTTAACACTGTTCTGACTTTTGTCATCATAGCTTTGTTTTGCCTATTCTCGTATTTCATATAAATGGACTCCATACCATCTAATGTCTGGCTTCTTTCACATAATGTTTTTGAAACTCATCCATGATGCCACCCATGTCAGCAGGCCTGGTTTTCCTTTTTAGTGTTACTGCAATGGTATTTTGTTGTGTGAAGATTCATAGTTTTGTCCATTCTCCTTTTTTTTTTTTTTTTTTTACAGAGACAGAGAGTCAGAGAGAGGGATAGATAGGTAGATAGGGACAGACAGACAGGAACAGAGAGAGCTGAGGAGCATCAATCATCAGTTTTTCATTGCAACACCTTAGTTGTTCATTGATTGCTTTCTCATATGTGCCTTGACCGTGGGCCTTCAGCAGACTGAGTAACCCCTTGCTCGAGCCAGTGACCTTGGGTCCACGCAGGTGAGCTTTTGCTCAAACCAGATGAGCCTGTGCTCAAGCTGGCGACCTCGGGGTCTCGAACCTCGGTCTTCTGCATCCCAGTCCAACGCTCTATCCACTGCGCCACCGCCTGGTCAGGCTCCATTCTCCTTTTGATGGGTTTGTATTATTTTTAGTTTTTGGCTATTATGAATAAAGCAAATTTGAACAACTTGTACAAGTCTACTTTTTATGGTCATCTGCATTTAGTTTTCTTGAAAAGATGCTTACGAGAGAAATTTTTGAGTCATAGAATATATATTCTATATATATTTTCTAAATATATATTCTCTCTCTATATTCTCTCTATATATTCTCTCTATTTTCTCTGTATGTATATTCTATACATATGTGTATATTCTATATATATAATGTTTAATTATGTCATAAACTGCCAAACACTTTTGAAAGTTTGGGATGCCTCTCCAGTCCAGTGCCTCCCAAATTTTAATATAAGTATGAAACGTCAGGTGATATTTTTCCAATGCAAACTCAGATTTAGGAAGTCCAGGTGGGGTCTGACATTCTGCTTTAAAATTTTTTTTTAATTGTGGTCAAGTGCATATAACATAAAACCCATTACCTTTACCATTCTTTTATTTTATTTTATTTTTATTTTTTATTTTTTGTATTTTTCTGAAGCTGGAAACGGGGATAGACAGTCAGACAGACTCCCGCATGCGCCCGACCGGGATCCACCCGGCACGCCCACTAGGGGGCGACGCTCTGCCCACCAGGGGGCAATGCTCTGCCCATCCGGGGTGTCGCTCCGTTGCGACCAGAGCCACTCTAGCACCTGGGGCAAACCCAAGGAGCCATCCCCAGCACCCGGGCCATTTTTGCTCCAATGGAGCCTCGGCTGCGGGAGGGGAAGAGAGAGAAAGAGAGGAAGGAGAGGGGGAGGGGTGGAGAAGCAGATGGGTGCTTCTCCTGTGTGCCCTGGCCGGGAATCGAACCCGGGACTTCTGCATGCCAGGCCGACGCTCTACCACTGAGCCAACTGACCAGGGCCACCTTTACCATTCTTAAGTGGCACAAAGCACGTTCACCAGTGCAATTACCATCACCATCCATCTTCAGAACTCTTTTCATCATGAGTCTCCAGTCTGCAGACAGCAGGTAGTGCGACTCCTTAGCCTTCATAATTACCTGAGCCAATTCCTCATAATCTCTTACTGTTCTGTTTCCCTGAATAACCCTATTGCTTTTGCTTCTCTGCAGACTCTGAGTGATACAATATGGCAATTCTATTACTCATTTTTTTTTTGGAGAAAATGTCATGTTTTCCATTACGACAGTACCATTTTACATTCCCACAACAGAACACAAGTGCCGTAGCATCTCGTTGTGGTTATAATTTACGTTTTTCCTAATGACTAATGATGTTGAACATCTTTTTATGCACTTAGCTGGATGACAATGTATCTTTCTTTTTTTAAAATTAATTTTAATGGGGTGACATTGATAAACCAGGGTGCATATGTTCAGAGAAAACATCTCCAGGTTATTTTGACATTTGAATATGCTGCACTCCTATCACCTAAAGTCCAATGTATCTTTCTTAGTTCAATATTTTTTCAAATGTTTTACCTTTCTAAAAACTGAGTGGTTTGTTTTCTTCATATTGACTTGCAAGAGTTGTTTATATATTGTGGATACAAATTCTGTATCAGATAAGATTTACAAACATTTTCTCCTAAATTGTAGCGTGTTTTTTGTTTCATTCTCTATTTAGTGTCTTTGAGAGCAGTGATTTTAATTTTGCTGAACTATGCTTTTCATGTTATATGTAAGAAACCTTTGTCTAACCACAAATTGCAAGGTTTTCTTCTCTGTTTACTTCTAGATGTTTTATAGTTTTAGATTTGACATTTAGCTCTATGAACAATTTTAACTTTTGTATATGCTGTGAAGTATGGATCAAAGTACACTTTTTGCTTATAGACATCTAGTTTTTCCAGATTCATTTGTCTAAAACAGAATTCTTTCTTTACTGAACTGCCTTTGCATTTTAGTTGAAAATCAGCTGTTCATGTAGATGTGGTCTTTGTTATTGTACCTTTATAAATCTTAAACTCAGGTGGTATTACTTTTCCAAATTCATTCTTTTTACAAGTTGTTCTGGCTATTCTGTGTCCTTTGCATTTCAAGATAAATTTCAGAATCAGTTTCTTAATTGCTACACAAAAAGCTTGAGGGGATTTTGATAGGGATTACACTGAATCTATATATCAATTTGGGCTGAAGTGACACCTTAACAATATTGACTCTTCTTACTTATGAACATGGTATCTTGTACTTCTTTAGGTTTTCTCAGCAATGGTTTAGAGCTTTAAATGCATAGGCAGTTCACATTTTTGTCATATTTACTCCTAATATTACATATCTTTATGCTATTAAATTGGTGGGTTTTTTGCTAGTATATAGAAATACAGATGACTTATGCATATTTTACATATCGATATTTATCTTGTATTCTGTGGTATTGCCAATGCACTTATTTTTTCTAGTAGTATTTTTGTGGATTCTATTTAATTTTTTAGAGTCAATTAAGTCATCTGTGAACAAAGATAGTTTTACTTCTACCTTTACAATCTGGATACCTTTAATTATTTTTTCCCAGTTTTATTGAGGTATAATTGACAACATTGTATATATTTAATGTGTGCAACATAATGATTTGTTATGTGCATACATTGTGAAATTACCATAGTCAAGTTAATTAACGCATGCTACTTCACATAATAACTGTGTTTGTGGTGAGAATGCTTAAGATCTACACTCTTAATAAATTTCAAGTGTGAAATAGAGTATTAACTATAGTCACCATGCTGTATATTAGATCCCCAGAACTTATTCATTTTATAACTGGAATTTTGTACCCACTGACAAACATCTCCCTGTGTTCTCCACTCCCTGGCAACCACTATTCTACTCTGTTTCTTTGAGTTCAGGTTTTTTTTTTCCTTAAGATCGCACATATAGGTGATGCTATACAGTGCCTGTCCTTTCTATGCCTGAATAATATTCCATTATATACATACACCCCATTATCTTTATCCATTTATCTGTTGACAGATACTTAGGCTGTTTCCATATCTTGACTATTGTGAAGAATGATGCAGTGAACATACAAGTGTAGATATCTCTTCAGGATACCGATTTTGTTCCCTTTGGATATATACCCAGAAGTGGGATTCCAGGATCTTATGGTAGTTCTATTTTTAAAGTCCACTGAGATGATCATATAATTATTATCTACTCTGTTAATATAGTATTTTACATTTATTGACTTGCATGTGTTGAAGCATCCTTGCATTCAGGGAATAAATCCCATTTTGATCTTGTATATGATCCTTCTAATGTGCTGTTAATTTGGTTTGCCAGTATTTTGTTGAGGATTCTTGCATCTATGTATGTCAGGGATATTGGCAAATGATTTTCTTGTAGTGCCCTTATTTGGCTTTGGTATTAGGGTAATGTTGGACTTATCAAATGATTTGGAAGTGTTCCCTTCTTAATTTTTTTGGAAGAGTTTAAAAAGAATTAGTATATATTAATTCATCCTTAAATGTTTGGTAGAATTGACTAGTGAAATCATCTGGCTTTGAACTTTGTTTTTTTGGATGTTTGCAGTTGTTAATTCAATCTCCCTTACTAAGAATAGATCTGTTCAGATTCTCTATTTCTTCTTGATTCTGTATTAGAAGGTTGTATATTTCTAGAAATTTATCCTTTTTTTTTTCAAGGTTGTCCAATTGTTGGCATATATTTGTTCATAGTAGTATCTTTGTGATCTTTGGCATCTGTTTAGTATCAGTTGTAATATCTTCTTTTTCACTTCTCATTTTATTTGTATTTTCTCAGTCTAGTTAAGGATTGGTCAACTTTATCTTTTCAAAAAAGTAGCTCTTACTTTCACTGATCTTTTCTATTGTCCTTTTAGCCTCTATTACACTTATTTCTCCTTTGATCTTTATTTCCTTCCTTCTGCTAACTTTGGGCTAGTTCCTTTTCTTTCCTAGTTTCTTGAGGTTTAACTTAGGTTATTTATTTTAGGTGCTTTTCTTCTTAATGAACATATTTACCACTCCAAATACATTAGTACATTTGCTGCATCCCAGAAGTTTTGCTATGTTGTATTTCCATTTTTTATTTTTTTATTTTTTTAGAGATACAGAGAGAGTCAGAGAGAGTGATAGATAGGGACAGACAGGAATGGAGAGAGATGAGAAGCATCAATCATCATTTTTCGTTGTGACACCTTAGTTGTTCATCGATTGCTTTCTCATATGTGCCTTGACCATGAGCCTTCAGCAGCCCGAGTAACCCTTTGCTCGAGCCAGTGACCTTGGGTCCAAGCTAGTGAGCTTTGCCCAAACCAGATGAGCCTGCGCTTAAGCTGGCAACCTCGGGGTCTCAAACCTGGATCCTCCACATCCCAGTTTGATGCTCTATCCACTGCGCCACTGCCTGGTTAGGTGTATTTCCATTTTTGTCTATTTTCAAAAAGGGAAGCTTTTACTTTTTGATTTCTTCTTTGACCCGTTCATTTTTCCAAAGTATGTTGTTTAACCTCTGCATGTTTGTGAAATTAATAGCCTTCCTCCTCTTATTGATTTCTAGTTTTATACGATCGGGGTCAGAGAAGATACTTGTTATAATTTCAGACTTCATAAATTTGTTAAGATTTGTTTTGTGACTTAATATGACATCCTAGAGAATATTCCACATATACTTGAGGAGAATGTATATTCAGCTGCTGTTGGATAGAATGTCTATATCTGTTAGATCCATTTGTTTTATTTATTTTTTCTTTTCCAAGTGAGAGGAGGGGAGATAGAGAGACAGACTCCCCCATTCACCCAGACTAGGACCCACCCAGCAACACACATATGGTGCCAATGCTCTGCCCATCTGGGGTCATGCTCACAACCAAGCTATTTTTAGTGTCTGAGGCAGAGGCTCCATGGAGCCATCCTCAGTGCCCAGAGCCAATGTGCTCAAACCAATCAAGCCATGGCTGCTGTGGGAGGAGGGGAGAGAGAGAGAGAGAGAGAGAGAGAGAGAGAGAGAGAGAGAGAGAGAGAAAGAGAAGGATGAAGCCTATGGTCACTTCTCCTGGGTGCCCTGACCGGGATCAAATGTGGGACATCCACATGCCAGGTCGACACTCTACCACTGAGCCAACCAGCCAAGGACAGATCTATTTTTTCTAAGGTGCAGTTCAAGTGCAATGTTCCCTGGTGATTTTCTGTCTGGGTGATGATCTATCCATCTTTGAAAGTGGAGTACTGAAGTCCCCTACTATTATTTTGTTTTTATTTTTTATTTTTTAATAAATTTTTATTAATGGTAATGGGATGACATTAATAAATCAGGGTACATATATTCAAAGAAAACATGTCTAGGTTATTTTGTCATTAAATTATGTTGCATACCCCTCGCCCAAAGTCAGATTGTCCTCCGCCACCCTCTATCTAGTTCTCTGTGCCCCTCCCCCTCCCCCTAACTCTCTCCCTCCCTCCTTCCCATGTCCTCCCTCCCCCCACCCCTGGTAACCACCACACTCTTGTCCATGTCTCTTAGTCTCGTTTTTATGTTCCACCAATGTATGGAATCATGTAGTTCTTGTTTTTTTCTGATTTACTTATTTCACTCCGTATAATGTTATCAAGTTCCCACCATTTTGCTGTAAATGATCTGATGTCATCATTTCTTATGGCTGAGTAGTATTCCATAGTGTATATGTGCCACATCTTCTTTATCCAGTCTTCTATTGAAGGGCTTTTTGGTTGTTTCCATGTCTTGGCCACTGTGAACAGTGCTGCAATGAACATGGGGCTACATGTGTCTTCACGTATCAATGTTTCTGAGGTTTTGGGGTATATACCCAGTAGAGGGATTGCTGGGTCATAAGGTAGTTCTATTTGCAGTTTTTTGAGGAACCACCATACTTTCCTCCATAATGGTTGTACTACTTTACAGTCCCACCAACAGTGAATGAGGGTTCCTTTTTCTCCACAGCCTCTCCAACATTTGCTATTACCCGTCTTGTTGATAATAGCTAATCTAATAGAGGTGAGGTGGTATCTCATTGTAGTTTTGATTTGCATTTCTCTAATAACTAATGAAGCTGAGCATCTTTTCATATATCTGTTGGCCATTTGTATCTCTTCCTGGGAGAAGTGTCTGTTCATGTCCTCTTCCCATTTTTTTATTGGATTGTTTGTTTGTTTGTTGTTGAGTTTTATGAGTTCTTTGTAAATTTTGGATATTAGGCCCTTATCTGAGCTGTTGTTTGAAAATATCATTTCCCATTTAGTTGGCTGTCTGTTTATTTTGATATCAGTTTCTCTTGCTGAGCAAAAACTTTTAATTCTGATGTAGTCCCATTCATTTATCTTTGCTTTCACTTCTCTTGCCATTGGAGTCAAGTTCATAAAATGTTCTTTAAAACCCAGGTCCATGATTTTAGTACCTATGTCTTCTTCTATGTACTTTATTGTTTCAGGTCTTATATTTAGGTCTTTGATCCATTTTGAATTAATTTTAGTACACGGGGACAGGCTGTAGTCGAGTTTCATTCTTTTGCATGTGGCTTTCCAGTTTTCCCAACACCATTTGTTGAAGAGGCTTTCTTTTCTCCATTGTGTGTTGTTGGCCCCTTTATCAAAGATTATTTGACCATATATATGTGGTTTTATTTCTGGGCTTTCTATTCTGTTCCATTGGTCTGAGTGTCTATTTTTCTGCCAATACCATGCTGTTTTGATTATCGTGGCCCTATAATATAGTTTAAAGTCAGGTATTGTAATGCCCCCAGATTCATTCTTTTTCCTTAGGATTGATTGTTTTGGCTATTTGGGGTTTTTTATAGTTCCATATAAATCTGATGATTTTGCCTGACCTGTGGTGGCGCAGTGGATAAAGCTTCGACCTGGAAATGCTGAGGTCGCCAGTTCGAAACCCTGGGCTTGCCTGGTCAAGGCACATATGGGAGTTGATGCTTCCTGCTCCTCCCCCCTTCTCTCTCTCTGTCTCTCCTCTCTCTCCCTCTCTGTCTCTCTCTCCTCTCTAAAAATAAATAAATAAAATAAAAAAATAATAATAAATTAAAAACAAAATAAATCTGATGATTTTTTGTTCCATTTCTTTAAAAAATCTCATAGGAATTTTGATGGGAATTGCATTAAATTTGTATATTGCTTTGGGTAATATGGCCATTTTAATTATATTTATTCTTCCTATCCAGGAACAAGGAATATTTTTCCATCTCGTATCTTTTTCGATTTCCCTTAACAATGCTTTGTAATTTTCATTATATAGGTCCTTTACATTCTTTGTTATGTTTATTCCTAGGTATTTTATTTTTTGTTGTTGCAATCGTGAAGGGGATTATTTTTTTGAGTTCGTTTTCTAATATTTCATTGTTGGCATATAGAAAGGCTATGGACTTTTGTATGTTAATTTTGTATCCTGCGACCTTACTGTATTGGTTTATTGTTTCTAATAATCTTTTTGTGGAGTCCTTCGGGTTTTCGATGTATAGGATCATATCATCAGCAAAAAGTGATACCTTTACTTCTTCTTTTCCCATATGGATGCCTTTTATTTCTTTGTCTTGTCTGATTGCTCTGGCCAGAACTTCTAGCACCACGTTAAATAAGAGTGGAGAGAGTGGACAACCCTGTCTTGTTCCTGATTTAAGGTAGAAAGTCCTCAGTTTTATGCCGTTTAATAGGATGTTGGCTGATGGTTTATCATATATGGCCTTTATCATGTTGAGATATTTTCCTTCTATACCCATTTTGTTGAGAGTCTTAAACATAAAATTGTGTTGTATTTTTATCAAAAGCCTTTTCTGCATCTATTGATAAGATCATGTGGTTTTTGTTCTTTGTTTTGTTGATATGGTGTATTACATTAACCGTTTTGCATATGTTGAACCATCCTTGAGATTCTGGGATGAATCCCACTTGATCATGATGTATTATTTTTTTTAATATGTTGTTGTATTCGGTTTGCCAGTATTTTGTTTAGTATTTTAGCATCTGTATTCATTAGAGATATTGGTCTGTAGTTTTCTTTCTTTGTGCCATCCTTGCCAGGTTTTGGTATGAGGGTTATGTTGGCCTCATAAAATGTGTTTGGAAGTATTGCTTCTTCTTCAATTTTTTGGAAGACTTTGAGTAGAATAGGAACCAAGTCTTCTTTGAATGTTTGATAGAATTCACTAGTATAACCGTCTGGGCCTGGACTTTTATTTTTGGGGAGGTTTTTAATAGTTTTTTCTATTTCCTCCCTGCTGATTGGTCTGTTTAGGCTTTCTGCTTCTTCATGACTCAGTCTAGGAAGGTTGTGTTGTTCTAGGAATTTATCCATTTCTTCTAGATTGTTGTATTTGGTGGCATATAATTTTTCATAGTATTCTACAATAATTCTTTGTATATCTATGATGTCTGTGGTGATCTCTCCTCTTTCATTTTGGATTTTATTTATTTGAGTCCTGTGCCTTTTTTCCTTGGTGAGTCTTGCCAAGGGTTTGTCAATTTTGTTGATCTTTTCAAAGAACCAGCTCCTTGTTTTATTGATTTTTTCTATAGTTTTTCTGTTCTCTATTTCATTTATTTCTGCTCTGATTTTTATTATCTCCTTTCTTCAGCCAGTTTTGGGTTGTCTTTGTTCTTCTTTTTCTAGTTCCTTAAGGTGTGAAGTTAAGTGGTTTACTTCAGCTCTCTCTTGTTTGTTCATATAGGCCTGAAGTGATATGAACTTTCCTCTTATTACTGCTTTTGCTGCATCCCAGAGATTCTGATATGTCGTATTTTCATTTTCATTTGTCTGTATATATCTTTTGATCTCTGCGCTTATTTCTTCTTTGACCCATTCATTTTTTAGAAGTATGTTGTTTAGTTTCCACATTTTTGTGGGTTTTTCCCCCTCTTTTTTGCAGTTGAATTCTAGTTTCAAGGCTTTATGATCAGAAAATATGCTTGGTACAATTTCAATTTTTCTAAATTTGCTGATATTGTCTTTGTGGCCCAACATATGGTCAATTCTTGAGAATGTTCCATGTACACTAGAGAAAAATGTATACTCTGTCGCTTTGGGATGAAGTGTCCTGTAGATGTCTATCATATCCAGGTGTTCTAGTATTTCGTTTAAGGCCACTATATCTTTATTGATTCTCTGTTTGGATGACCGATCTAGAGCCGTCAGCGGTGTATTGAGGTCTCCAAGTATGATTGTATTTTTGTTAGTTTTTGTTTTAAGGTCAATAAGTAGCTGTCTTATATATTTTGGTGCTCCTTGGTTTGGTGCATATATATTACGGATTGTTATGTCTTCTTGATTCAAATTCCCCTTAATCATTATGAAATGACCATTTTTGTCTCTGAGTACTTTTTCTGTCTTGTAGTCAGCATTATCAGATATGAGTATTGCTACACCTGTTTTTTTTTGGGTGTTGTTTGCTTGGAGTATTGTTTTCCAGCCTTTCACTTTGAATTTGTTTTTATCCTTGTTGCTTAGATGTGTTTCTTGTAGGCAGCATATAGTTGGATTTTCTTTTTTAATCCATTCTGCTACTCTGTGTCTTTTTATTGGTAAGTTTAATCCATTTACATTTAGTGTAATTATTGACACTTGTGGGTTCCCTACTGCCATTTTATAAATTGCTTTCTGTTAGTTTTGTATCTAGTTTGATTCTTCTCTTTTGTTTTTCTATCATTTGTTTTTGTTTGTTTGTGTTCCATACTTCTTTCCTCTGTTGCTCCCTTTTTTAAGTCAAGTGTTTTTGTGGTGGTTTTATCAAGGGTGGTTACCATTAAGTAATGAAAAGGGTACCTACCATATTCATTGTAGTAACCTATCTTATGAGTATTTCTGCACTTCATCGTCCTTTGCTACTGTTAATCTCCATCCTCTCCTCCTTTTTTTTCCTTTGTTGTCACAGTTTAAGTTTGGTTTTATTGTGTTCTTGGTGGAGCTGTTACTTGTGGTGTTGTTTTCTTTTGTTCTTTGAATCTGGTTGGAAAACCCCCTTTAGTATTTCCTGGAGTGGGGGCTTTCTGCTGATAAATTCTCTCATCTTTTCTGTATTTGTGAATGTTTTTATATCTCCTTCGTACTTGAAGGATAGCTTTGATGGGTATAGTATTCTTGGCTGAAAGTTCCTCTCTTTCAGGGCTTTAAATATTGGGGTCCACTCTCTTCTAGCTTGTAGAGTTTCTGCTGAGAAATCTGATGATAATCTAATAGGCCTTCCTTTAAATGTTGTACTCTTCTTTTCCCTGGCTGCCTTGAGAATTTTTTCTTTGTCATTTATTTGTGTCATCTTTATTATGATGTGCCTTGGAGTGGGTTTGTTTGGGTTAAGAAAACTCGGTGTTCTGTTTGCTTCTTGAATTTGAGGCTTTAGTTCTTTCCACAGGCTTGGGAAGTTCTCATCTATTATTTGTTTGAGTATATTCTCCATTCCATTTTCTTTCTCTTCTCCCTCTGATATACCTATTATTCTTATGTTATTCTTTCTGATGGAGTCAGACAATTCCTGTAGGGCTTTCTCGTTTTTTATTATTTTTGAGTCTCTTTCTTCTTCTCTCTGTTGTGCCTCAAGTTGTTTGTCTTCTATTTCACTAATCCTATCTTCAATCTGGGCTGTTCTGTTAGCTAAGCTTGTTACCTCGTTTTTCAGCTCGTGAATTGAGTTTTTCATTTCTGTTTGATTTGTTTTTATAGTTTCAATTTCCTTGGTAATATATTCTTTGTGTTCATTGAGTTGTTTTCTGATCTCCCTAAATTGCCTTTCTGTGTTTTCTTGTATATCTCTGAGTATTTTTAAGATTTCTATTTTAAATTCTCTGTCATTTAGCTCCAAGGCTTCCAATATGTTAAGTCTTTTCTCCATAGATTTTTCCACATCTATTTGTGTTACCTCTCTTTCTTTTGTATCCATAATATTCGATTTCCTCTTTCTTATTGGCATCTGAGGGTGGTCTTGTTGATAGCACTAATTAGAATTAATAAAGAGTAAAAAGTAAAAAAAAAAAAAAAAGGTAAAACACTCCACAAAAAAAAAAAACAGTAATAATTTATTATTTCCCCCTTTTTTCTTTCTTCTCTTTCCCTCTTCTCCCCTCCTCAGGGAAATATCGTGATGACCTGTGAATTATATTATGCTAGATGGAACAAAAACTGCCTATAATGGAGGGCCTGATTTGGGGTGAAGAGTTCAAGGGGCAAAAAAAAAGGGAGTAGGGACCTACTAAATGCAAAAAAAAAAAAAAAAAAAAAAAAAGAAGAAAATCTTAGACAAGCATAAGATAATTTGCTTGTAAGTGATGGTCGACTAAGAGATATGACAGGGATAAGAGGGAACCAGAAAAAAGGAGGAAAAAAAAGAATAATAAAGAAGAAAAAAAATAAAAATAAGTAAAAATCTGTTTTATTAAGTGGAGTGAAGACTAAATACAATGGAGACCTTGGGTTGGGAGAAATGCTAGTGAGTTAAAAAGCAACGTAAAAAGTACCCAAAATGCCACAAAATAAACAAACAAACAAAAAACAAAAACAAAAGCAAAAAAGAAAAATAAAGCCAAAAAAACCCCTTAAAAATATGGAACGCTTCATGAATTTGCGTGTCATCCTTGCGCAGGGGCCATGCTAATCTTCTCTGTATCGTTCCAATTTTAGTATATGTGCTGCCGAAGCGAGCACAAAGATCTACTTTTTTTTTTTTTTTTTTTGTATTTTTCTGAAGCTGGAAACGGGGAGAGACAGTCAGACTCCCGCATGCGCCCGACCGGGATCCACCCGGCACGCCCACCAGGGGTGATGCTCTGCCCACCAGGGGGGATGCTCTGCTGCGACCAGAGCCATTCTAGCGCCTGGGGCAGAGGCCAAGGAGCCATCCCCAGAGCCCGGGCCATCTTTGCTCCAATGGATCCTTGGCTGTGAGAGGAGAAGAGAGAGGCAGAGAGGAAGGGGGGGGGGTAGAGAAGCAAATGGGCGCTTCTCCTATGTGCCCTGGCCGGGAATCAAACCCGGGTCCCCCGCACGCCAGGCCAACGCTCTACCGCTGAGCCAACCGGCCAGGGCCCTATTTTGTTACTATCTATTTCTGCCTTCAGATTTGCTAAATTTGCTTAATATATTTAGGTATACTAATGTTGGGTGCATATATTTACTTTTGTTATATCCTCTTGATCAATTGACCCATGTGTCAGTATACAGTGACCTTCTTTGCCTCTGTTGCAATATTTGACTTAGTCTCTTGTTTTACATTTGAATGGAGTATCTTTTTATCTCCATTCATTTTCAGCCTCTGTGCATCTTTAAAGCTGCAGTGAGTCTCTTGAAGGCAGCATATAGTTGGGTTTTGTTTTTCTATTCATTCTGTCATTTTATGTCCTTTGATCAAAACATTTTTTTTTCCTTTTTGTATTTTTCTGAAGCTGGAAACGGGGAGGCAGTCAGACAGACTCCCGCATGCGCCCGACCAGGATCCACCCGGCATGCCCACCAGGGGGCGATGCTCTGCCCATCTGGGGCGTCACTCTGCCACAATCAGAGCCATTCTACCGCCTGAGGCAGAGGCCACAGAGCCATCCTCAGTGCCCGGGCAAACTTTGCTCTGATGGAGCCCTGGCTGTGGGAGGGGAAGAGAGAGACAGAGAGGAAGGAGAGGGGCAGGGGTGGAGAAGCAGATGGGCGCTTCTCCTATGTGCCCTAGCCGGGAATTGAACCTGGGACTCCCGCATGCCAGGCCGACGTTCTACCACTGAGCGGCCAGGGCCAATCAAAACATTTAATCCACTTATTTTTAAAGTAATTATTGATAGGTAAGAACTTAATATTGCCATCTTTTTAATTGACTTGGGGCTGTTTTATACTTCCCTGGTTCCTGTTTCCCTCCTGTTGTCTTCTTTGGTGATTTGATGATTTTCTGTCGTGTTATCCCTTGTTTCCTTTCTCTGTAACTTTTGTATACCTATTGTAAGTTTTTGATTTTTGGTTATAGTGAGGCCTACATAAAACATCTTAAACAGTCTATGGTCAGTTGATGACAATTTTAATTATATACAAAAACTCAGCCATTTTACTCCCCCCATTTTGTTTTTTTATGTCAACAATTTATCTTTTAATATAGTGTCAATTAACCAATTGCATTTGTAGCAATACTTTTAGTACTTTTTCTTTTACCCTTCATACTGGAATAAAGTGACTTATATACCACCATTACCATATTAGAATGTTTTGAATTTGATTATATATTTACCTTTACCAGTGATGCTGTCCCATAATTCTAATAGGCTTTAATCACTCTTTTTCAATCTTTTTTTCTCCACTGACTGAATAATTTCCATGGACCTATCTTAAAGTTCACAGATTCTTTTTTCTGTACAATCAAATTTGTTATTGGTGCTATTACATTTTTTTCATTCCTATTATAATTTTAAATTCCAGAATATATTTGGTTCTATGATTTTTGTTTTATGATTTTTATCTCTATTAAACTTTTTTTTATGTATTGTTTTTCTGATTTTATTATGTGTTCTTTTGCAGCTCACTGCGCTTCCTTAAAACAATTATTTTGAATTCTCTGTCATTATAGTTCTTTGTTGTCAGTTACTAGAAAATGGCTTCTTTGAATATATATTTCTTTTGAAATATATTTTTCGTATTATTTATTGCCTTGTGTTGATGTCTGTACATTTGACAGAGCAGTCACCTCTTCCAGACTTCACAGACTGGTTTGGGTGGGGGAAAATATTTATTGTGGGTGGGTGAAGGGTGCTGGTTGAGGTGGGTATGGTGTTTCCAGAGAAGTCAGAGTGGTGTGTGTAGTCTCTGTGCATCAGTTGGTTGAGATCTGTATTGGCCAAGATTTGCTTGGATCCACAATGGTCAAGACTATTTATCGGTGAGGTCTTTTGGGATCTTTGATAGTAACTACTGCTGAGGACCTCCTGACCTTTTTCTCCCACTGGGGAAGTCATGGCTGAGGGGATCATTCTTGGCTTCAGGTCTGGCTCACAGGTGCCCTACTGATGGAGGTGGCATTGTGTCTGATGCACAAGTGCACTTGGGGTGGCCACTGAGACGAGCTGTAGAACATGGGTGCTCTATAGCAACAGTAGCTCTGAGTCCGGGGCACTGGCTAGTTCACAGCAGCAGCTGCTCTGGTGCCTGAGATGTGGGGTCATGCCAAGGAGCCATGAAGATGGGGACTGGAATGAAAGTACATTTATAGACAGCAGTTCTGAAGTCTGGGGCACTGCCTAGCCCTCAGTGGCACTGGCTCTGGTGTCTGAGATGCGGATGCACGTAGAACAGCTACATAGTCAGGGCCTGGGGTTCGGTGCATGTGGAACAGCTGTGGCTCTGGTCTGGGGCATGTGTGGGCTTTGGGGAGTGGTGGCAGTCCTGGTCTCAGGGTGCTGAAACAGCCTTCTGTGGAGAAGGCCTCTGAGGGCCATACCATGGCTGTCATGGGGGATGTCAAGGTCTTCAGTGGTTGCTTGGTCCTCCACAGAGCAGATCATGGGGAATGTGATGGTGTTGACCTCATGGCTGACACCTGTTCTTTTGTTCTTCGGTGTCTCTAGATGCCTCAGCTTTGCTGACCTCCCTAGAAATTCTGTGGTTATATTCCACACGTGTGGGACACATGTTGCTGTAGGTTCTTAACTATACTCTTCAGTTCTCCCAGGGCTGTTTTCACTCACAGATAGCCATCTACTTATCTTTTGTTGGGGGACAAAGATATTTCCTCAACTATATTGTTCTTTTCTGCCTTATTTCACTGGCTATGAAGCTCCCATACAGGATTGGATAGAGATAGTACATGTTCTGTTTTTAATCTCTAGAGAAAGCACTGACTCTTTTACATTAAGTATGTTAGCTATAGTATTTTTTGTAGATGTCTTTTATAGGTTGAGAAAGGAGTGTTGATCTAGAATGCTGCATTTTGACAAATGCTTCTTCTCATTTGACCACTTTTATTACTTTTACCCAAAACTGGTTATTGCCACCTTGTATAGGCTGCTTTGGACCATGTGGATTTTAAGGCCATTCCAGATGAGTTTGCCTACACACAAGATCACACCCTACCTTTGCTAGCCAACTTTTTGAAGCACAGGCTTATTAACAGATTTATTTCTTCATTTTCTTCATATGTTTATCTCTCATGTTTCAATGGGACTAGAAGCTCATCTAATGTAGTTTATGACATGAATTGTTCCTCTGGTTAAAAAGGTTTTAATACTTTTAGTATCAAATTTAGTATCCAAATACTCTTACTGAAACAGAGAAAGTCTCAACATAAAATAACATGTATTACTAGAGCTTTTATTCTTATGCTGTGAGGGGAAACATTTTTGTTTATTCTGTGTCATAGCAACTGAGGCTATCATAGGCACGGTAGAACAATGAGTGTAGATAAAGTATGAGAAGAAGGAAAATGCAGAAATGCCATTGTTTATTCTTGGCTGTTAATTACACAAACAATTGGGGGCCTACTGTTACTTACACAGTTCACTAATAGCCAAGAATGGTATAATCTCTCTCCAGTACATCAATATTAATACTTTATAAATAACTATGCAAAATTTTATTATGCGTAGTTTTTATAATATTATGCATAGTTTTCATTTTAATTTTATTAAACAAAACATTCCATATAGTCAGTGTGTGTGTGTGTGTGTGTGTGTGCGCTGCTTACTGATGGGGATATGCTCTGAGATATGTCACTAGGCGATTTCATCGTTGTGTGAGCATAGTAGAGTGCACTTATACAAACCTAGATGATATAGACTATTGGTCCTGGACTGCAAGCCTGTACAGCATATTACTGTAAAGAACAGCACAAAATTTAATCAAGCATAAGAGAAAATGATACCATCAAGAGACGCAGTAAACAAAGACAGATGTGGCTGCCGCCAGAACATGGTGTACTATTTACACACGTAGTTACAAGTTTTTTATAGGTAGAGTACTCTCTACAACAATGATAAAAAGTATATGATAGATCAGGGGTCCCCAAACTTTTTACACAGGGGGCCAGTTCACTGTCCCTCAGCCCATTGGAGAGCCGGACTATAAAAAAAAAACTATGAACAAATCCCTATGCACACCGCACATATCTTATTTTAAAGTAAAAAAACAAAACGGGAACAAATACAATATTTAAAATAAAGAACAAGTAAATTTAAATCAACAAACTGACCAGTATTTCAATGGGAACTATGGGCCTGCTTTTGGCTAATGAGATGGTCAATGTCTGGTTCCATATTTGTCACTGCTAGCCGTAACAAGTGATATGACGCGCTTCCAGAGCCATGACGCGTGTGTCCTGCATCACTGGAAGTAGTACTGTACATGAGCAATGCCACGCTTTGCAGTGCTGCAACATACAGTGCTCCTCTCACTGACCACCAATGAAAGAGCTGCCCCTTCCAGAAGGGTGGCGGGGGCTGGATAAATGGCCTTAGGGGGCCACATGTGGCCCGCGGGCCGTAGTTTGGGGACTCCTGTGATAGATACATAAACCAGTAACATAGACATTTATTATTATCAAGCATTATATACTGTACATACTGTATGTCCTCCCCTTTATACAGCTAGCAGCATTGTAGGTTAGTGTACCAACACCACCACTAACGTACACTGTGACATCTTGAGGTGATAGGAATTTCTCAGCTCCAATACAGTATAGTTATTTGACCAATGCTTCCCCTGTGCACGCATACTGCTGGAATCACAGACACGTTCACCGACATCTACACAGTAGCACTGAAGTTCAAATGCTGATACAAGAGGCAAAGATTAACAGCAGAACCAGTGAAACTGCCTGACAACTCTATAGACCTTAGTAAGAAAAAGGCAGACCAAAGGAACATTGGGGTGTGAACTATTCTCTCCACTCCTTTTATTTCTTCCTCCTTCTCTCTTTTTTGAGGTTTTCTAGAGAATCTTTTAAAGACATTCTGTACGTCACTTGTTCCTGGTAAACATACATGCACAGGGAGGTGAGAGAAAGAAGTGTGCCTGGTAATAGAGGGAGAGGTGGAAGGCCAAATGTGGGCCGGCAAATACCATTTTCATTGGTGAAAAAAGACGGGGGCTAAATTACTTCTGACGACTATTTATAAAATTATTTTCTATTTGGTACCTTTATTTGCAATGTTTACAAATTTCACTTAGTTACCTAAAAGACTTCTGTCAGAAACCAAGACAAGACCATTAATCTTATCCGCCAACAATGAAGTGAATACAGGAACTGAAATTTTCTTCCTCAAGGCAACAATCAGGTGAATACACCGGGTCTCTCGTACAATCTCATCCGACCCGAGCATGACGACGATGATGTGTGCTGGCTCGAATGCCCCACGTTCATGGTGTGACATGCCACATACAGGGCATCACTTGTGAACTGCGCTCATGTACTCGGAACCGAACTCAAGTACAGCAATAAGCGTCTGCTTAAAATTCAGAATTTCTCTCAAAAATATTTTAGTAACCAAATCTTTCTCCATTATTCAGATTACAGAAAGGCGGCAAAGCAATGAAACCAGTTTTTTAATGTCTAATCCTGCTTAGGCTATTCACTGACACGAGAATTTGCTAAAGAATTGAGTAATAGGTTGCAAACCTCTAAGGCGTGGACTCTCACGACTGGGTTGGCATTCACAAAAATTTACAATATGTCAAAGTAGGATTGGATTTTGCAGTAATACTTCATTTGTTCTAGCCAAGTTTTACTCTAAAATGCTGAGGAAAATTTAGCACTCATGCAATGTTTCTATGGGCTTTTGACAGTGAACATGTTAATCAAGAAAAGGGCTGTTCTGTCCAACTATTAGACAAGTTATTTGGAAAAGAAAAAATATTTGTCTATGAATTTGTGGATGAAATGTTTCCAAGAAGAAATTATAAATGGGACCTATTTTAGTTCTTTCTTATTATGAATGACAGGCTTAACATTCTTAGGAATCTTAAGAATATAATGAACACATCTTTAAAAGCCTCCAGGGATTATTGAACATTAACGTATCCGCCTCAGCAAATTATTTATCTATAAATTAATCTAATTTCTATCCCCCTTCAATTTGAAAGCTGAACTTCTGAGTCTCCATTTCAACTTTATATCTCAAGAGCCTACATCTGTAAAAACACTTCTAATGAAAACACAAAGACAACCCCCAGAGAAGCAAATAAAATGAGATTTAAGTATATAGCAGCCTTTCTACAGTTACATTCCTAACCACAGTGGATTCTAATGTGATGCCAAGTAGAAGTTATATAACAAAATCAGTGAGTACTCTAGGTCTTTTGGTTTCTATAAAAAATCTAGGTGCTTAAATAATTCTGTAGTTCCCCATTTACACCAAGATAGATGACTTACACCTCTATCTGAGTCATGGGAGCAGAAGGCCCACTGGAGAGGAAGACGTGTAATTTGATTGTTCTCTAGAGCAGGTGGCAGGAAAGTACACGCTGAAAAGTCTGGGCTCTGAGGCCTGTGTCACAGTTGCCAAAACACAAATATCAAAGACAGATTTAAATTTTCAAGTCATAACATATTAAAAATCATTCAACCAGACTTTATTCAGCATTCCCACACAAATCATTTTATCAGTTAATAAGACCACCAGCCAACAGTCAAATTATAGCCAACAAAAAGATCCTGTGTCTATTTTAGGGAACTAGTAATTCATTGTGAAAAATTCTAATTTGTCCATGGTCTGGATTATCTGCTAAATTACACAACCAGTGATTTTAAAAAATATTGTTGTTATTCTTTTTTTGAAAGGATAACAAGACCTTAATTTTATATATAAACCTGAAGGCATTACAATTCCACATTTCAAGGAACCTCCAATTTACTTTTAGAAGATGGGATGAAAATGTAGCCATTAATTTTCACTGATTTCAGGTTTTGTTAACAAAGGTGCTACAAACATAATGAAGTAGCTCAGCCATTCCTACATCAAGGACAGAACAGTATCTTCAAGAACGGACTGACAGGCAACTCATATGCAGAACACTTTCAGCATGAAAACACTGTGTAGGGAGACTCGAGGCCAACTTTTCTTAAATTGTGGTAAAAATATATATAACAAAATTTAATTGCTTTAAGAAAATAATTCAGTGGTATTAAATATATTCACAATGCTATAGAACTATTTCCACTACCTATAATGCAGACAATATAAAATCTTTTATTCCCGTCTTTCTTTATGAATGCAGCAAATTTTGAGTGCCTGCACGTGGCAGGCACTATTTTTAGTCCTGGCCTAGAGCAGAAAGACAGACCTGACCTCTGTCCTCACGGATGCTATGTTCTGGTTAACTGTGCTTACTCTAACTAAGCACACTTTTACTATTGTCCCCAAACTCTTTATTTTTTTTTAGCGAGAGATGGAGAGAGACAGGGATAGACAAATAGGAAGGGAGAAAGATGAGAAGCATCAATTCTTTATTGCAGCACCTTAGGTGTTCATTGATTGCTTTCCCATATGTGCCGTGACCGGAGGGGAGGCAGGCTCGAGCCGAGTCAGTGACCCCTTGCTCAAGCCAGAGACCTTGGGCTTCAAGACAGTGACCTTTGGGCTCAAGCCGGAGACCATGGGGTCATGTCTATGATCCCATGCACAAGCCAGATGAGTCTGCACTCAAGCTGGCAACCTTGGTTTCGAGCCTGGGTCTTCTGCATCCCAGTCTGAAGCTCTACCCACTGCGCCACCACCTGGTCAGGCGTCAGGCTGTCCCCAAACTCTTAGAACATGTGGAAATGTGCACCATTTTGATAAGATACCAATGGCAGGATAGATACCTTGGATTAGCAATCCATTTCAAACATAACAGGATTGCTTAGAGATGTTACAGCAGAACATTATCTACCTGTCACTATTATTTCTGGTCTCTGCTTAAATAGGTGACAGAACATTTGAGCTATATTCTTAACTGATGAACAAATATTATACTCTTATGTCGGCCTTCTACAGCTCCATCATTTAATTCAACATCTGATAAAATGTATACCATAGAGACTGGTCATAGAAAAATACTTCGGGTTTTCTAATATTTTCAAGATCTATGTGGGGTTTTATTTATACAAAATGTTCAGAATAAGCAAATCCACAGAGGCAGAAGGTAAGCTGGTGGTTGTTAGGAAGTGGGGAAAGGAGAGGAGGGGCGTGACTGCTAATGAATATATGTTTCTTTTGGGGATGATCACAGTTCTAGAATTAGATGGTAGTGATGGTGCACAGTTCTATGAATATGCTAAAAACTACTGAATTATATATTTTATAAGGTGAATTTTATTTATGGCATGTGACTTTTATAAGAAGAAATCAAATTAGGTATTTCCTTAAGCTGGATATAATAGTAGTGAGAGGCCGCCTTTTAAAAGTCCATACAGTGAGAAAGCAATCAATGAACAACTAAGGAGTCGCAACAAAGAATTGATGCTTCTCATCTCTCTCTTCTTGTCTGTCTATCCCTATTTGTCCCTCTGTCTCACACACAAAAAAGTCCATACATAGTCCCAAGAGGCGCCTTTTACAAACTGCAAGAAGCAGGCCAGTCCATTCTGAGGTGACTGACATGTGAACTGGGATGACCTCAGCACCCAGACTCAGGTTGGGCAGTATCTGGACAGAGCAGTAAGCGGACGAGAAAGTCATCTGCTTACAATAGACAGCTGACACTTAAGATGTTCGTGCAGTGCCCCCATACATCCTGAAGTCATGCTCAAATTCCCACCTTTGCGGGAAGCAACAGGAACCCAGCTCTAGAAAGAAATGACTGGGATATACCTATGAAGGCTCCAAGACTACACAGACACAGCACCACGTACCTGGTAGACGTGGAACACCCCTCCATGCGGTATGAGCCAACCTTACATGTGGAGATAGACTTTCTCCTGGAAAAGGAATCACTAAGAGTTTAACGATGAATTTTATTTCATATAAAAATAGTTGATGAAAGGTCTGCTGTTCTATGCAGTAATGAGGAGATTTACTAATTCATCACTCACTTGCTCAATTCATTCATCTACTGTGGTCATACTCAACTCCCAGGGATCGGCAATAATTTTAGAGCAATCAGTAGAGATATGTTAAATGCCACAGACAAATGAAATGGCTGCTGCTGAAGGGCTACAAAGAAGTGTTAAAATTTCACACTCTTCCAATTTTAAGACATAAAAAAGCATATGCAATGTAAGCACTTGAAAAACAGATAAAGCGATTTGCTAAGTAGGGGAAGTGTTAAGCATCTGCTCACTCGGTTTAAAACAAAAGTACTGCTCAGGAACTCAAACATGCACACAGTTTTGATTTTATTTGTTAAAATACACAGCCAAAAGATAGCTTTACTGAGGACAAAATGAACCACACATTCATTTTAGAAAAGTCCTTTAGTTTCTTTAAATCTAAGGCCCCCTCTAGTGTTTGAGAACAGTCACATGCAGCACACAATGCAATTGAAGGCACTGTCACCATATTTTATCCGAGACCTTCCAAAACAAAAAGAATACTGTTCAATTCATGTGGTCTGAAAATCAATGAGAGAAAATGCCTAACCATAATTAATATTTCAGATTTCTGCTATGATTCACATATTCATTATTCTCTTATTCAGTCATTTCTTTCTCTTATTTACTGCTGGGTGGTTTTTAGATTAATATTTTGTTAATAAAGAAAAAGCATATAATGCATGTAGGGACTTTAATTTCCCAAACAAGAAATATCCCTCCTTGGAAAGCAACAGGAAATTAATTTAGTGTTTCCAAATAGCCTATTCTGCTTTTATAGATGTTTTCAGTAAATAGTATGTATATTTCCTAAAGTAGACACTTAAATTTATTATATTTGGGAGTCAGAAATTTCAAACTACATATAATAACCCTTTTCACTGCCCTGTGAAAGGACGTGGAAAGTGCTGCTTTGAGGGCGAATGCTGGCTCTGAATACTGTGATATAAAGAGATTCGTAAAAGTTTATGCAGACATGGCACCGTGTAAATCCCATGATTTCATCTCGTGTACTTTTTAAAAAGACTGATTAAAATTGGGGAAGAAAATGTTTTTCATTCTACTTTCTCAGGTGAAGCCTTTAAGTGTCTGCTTCCATGTTTTATTACAGAGTTAACTAGTCTTACTGGAAAATAAAAAGAAATCTCTATTTTCCACAAAAGCAAGTGATGTAATCTTGAGCAGGAGGTCGACAAAGACCTTATTATGCTATTACTTCATATTCTTAAAAAGTTAGGAGCACACTGAAAACTTGAAAACGCAATAGTTCTTGAAACAAGTATAATCTGTATTAACTTTATTTAAATAGAGACTAATTTGGCTCTCAACATTATATGGCTTCTCTGCATTGACCCTGCTTTCTGTTTTCAAACTTGGCACTTGCAAATGTTGTAAGTGCAAAAGATAGGACATCTAAAATGAGTTAAATAAAACTGATTACATTAAAAATTGGTATAAACAATGAAGGTATCTACATTAAAATGAACAGGACACAACATTTTAAAAGTGAAACATATATTCTTTTGGCTCAATATGAAGAGTTACATAACTGAAAATTACTGCAGTTTTTCTACTAGAACAAATTTAGTGAAAAGCTGTTCTGAAAATGAGCCATGAAATTATAAATTATGAGAAATACTGAAAAGTCATTTAAAATGAGTATTTAAAATGCAATTGCAAATAAAACCAGAATGGGAGAGGTAGCAAAAAGTAAATAAAATCAAATAAATACTATACAAAAGCATATAAAATTCTGCTTATAAAAAATTGAAAGTTGCATCTTAAAACATCCATTTTTCCTTTCATTTGAGGGATTTTACGATGAATTTAAAATTTAGACCTGGAGTCTGTAAAGATTTTCCAAATGGTATTAATTACTGGCATTGTTTTTTGCCAAAACCTCTCTGATCTGTCGGTCAAGTTCACTTATTATTCGATCCTCGTGATTATACACACCCGTCCTCATCAAAGTATCCCTTTCTTCTATTAGGCGAGTCAAGTAATCATCCAAACCTTCTTCCAAGGCATTGCCATGTGGACTATCCATTTTTCCACTTGCAATCTCTCTGGAATCCTGGTACTGTTTTTGTTCTTGTTGCCTTAACCTGAGAAGTCAAGAACAAATACCGCTCTAGCCATCAACAAATACTGTTTTGGTTTTCTTAACAATGCCATTTAAAACAAAATGATTTAATGGTAAAATACGTTTTTAGTAATATTTTCAGGAAGAAAACAAAAACCAGTGTTACACTTGGCACACTTATAAAAGACAGTTTTAAAAACACTTGTTTTTCTAATTATAAAATACATGAAAACTGGAGAAATTCTGGAAATGTGCAAAAAAAAGAAAATAAAATCAGCATAATCTTATCCAGAGATAACCTATCTGAGTAATAATTTCCTGTATTTCTTTTCAATTTACAATGCATATTGTATATATTTTAAATATTTTTCTAAAAGTCAATGTGATATATGCAGTATGCTATTTTTCCACTTATTAATATAATATTTTCTCCATGGCATCAAGTGTTTTTCTAAACGGCTTTATAACATTCCATTGTTTAGATGCACTATTACCATCATTTAATCATCCTTTAATTTGGTCTTTAGGTAGTTAAACCTTTGTTATTGCTATTTTGAACATAACATTTTCTTCTAAATTCATTCAACAAACATCTATTTGTACCAAAAAATGTTAGGTTTGTGCGATACTATAATGAATCAAGAAGAAAAGTCCTTACTGTTATGAAGTTCATTTTGCTATTCATAGAAAGTGAAATTCTATAAATGTGAATGCCTGGTTCAAAGGGCATGTACATTTTAAGATTTTGTATAGATATCTTCAAGTAATGTTTGTGATGACCTCATGTAAGAGATGAAGAAGGGAGAGCAGGTGTCAGTCTGAGGTTTGGGTATTTCTAATGGAGTACTGTAAATCACATTGCCTTGAAAATGGAGTGCTTACTAAGTAATAGTAAGGGGAAGTTTGGACAAAGAATATTTTTTTCTTTTTTTTTTTGTATTTTTCTGAAGTGAGAAGTAAGGAGGCAGAGAGACAGACTCCTGCCTATGCCCGACCGGGATCCACCAGTAAGCCTGCTAGGGGGCATTGCTCCAGTTGCAACTGGAGCCATTCTAGCGCCTGAGGCAGAGGTCATGGAACCTTCCTCAGCGCCTGGACCTACTGTGTGCTCCAATGGAGCTTTAGCTGCAGGAGGGGAAGAGAGATATAGAGAGAAAAGAGAGGAGGAGAGGTGGAGAAGCAGATGGGCGCTTCTCCTGTGTGCCCTGGCCGGGAATTGAACCTGAGACTTCCACATGCCAGGCCAATGCTCTACCACTGAGCCAACCGTGGACAAGGAGTATTTTTAATTTAATTTAGAATGTACAACTAAGATATAACTTAATACTCTTCTATGTAAATGGCTACAAAAATGTTTTAATTTGCAGCTACTTCTAAATTTTGTCTTATAAATAAGATAAAGCAGTTGCGAGTAAGCCCCTGCTTCTAGATGGTCTTCAGGGTAAGTAAGTCAATGAGAACCAAATCCACTTCTGAATTTACAAATACAGTGGGAGAGAAGAAGAGTCAGTGAGGAGGACATCCTACTCTGGCAGCTGAGGAGGACTGGGGCCCAGCAGAAAGGCTGTAGGACTGTTGGTAGTATGCAGTTTCATTTGTTCAGATGACCCTTTGAAACTTGAACTGACTCCTAAAATTCCCCACAAAAGAATTGGAAACTGAAGAATACAGTCCAGGGACATCAAATATCTCCATCTGTTTTCAGAAAGAAAGGGGAAAAAAAGCCTAAACAGGGCACTGTGCTTTTGGACAGGTGGAAGTCAGGTGGTTAATGAGGTACTGTACAAACTTGAGCAATTCATGTTCACAGGTAAGGGAAGATTTCTGAATAGTTGTTTCCCCTATCCTAATTCTTATAGCTCTCTGGAGGAAGAGGTCCTCTAGGCAAATTAATGACATACAACAAATTATGTTCCAGAAAGTTCAACAATTTCCTTTGTTCATCTGTTTATGCTTAAAGGACAAACAAAATTTCAACACATCTGATAGCTTATCTCTAAAAGCTTTACAAACATGCAAATCCTCAATCATGGAAGCAATAGGATTTTAGAACACTGTTGCTGATGAAGGCTATAAAGATATCAAAGGAAACTTGACTTCCCTGACAAACACTATATTTGGACCCCACTTATCAATTTCCTGCCACTAGGAACCTACTACTTTTTAGAACTTAATTAAAAAGTACCTTCTCATACTGAACTCGGTATGTGCCCTTATATTTTCCAGTATCTAGCTATGATGTTGCTCAAGAGGATAACTTGCTTTACTTATTTTTAACATGGTAGCCCTACAGATATGTGAAGACAGCTAATACTCTGCCCAAGAGTTCTCTTCAGGGTCAATAGCCTATACTCTTCAAACCACTTCTTGTTCACATTCTACTAGATGCTCTCTAGGTAGCTGATTTCCCTGTAAGTGTGTTGCACATTGGATGAGAACATGCTAGAGGTGACTGTACTAGTGCTGAGCACTGAATGCTACTTCTATGAATGTCGCTAACTACACTGGCTCCTTGGCAGTCAAGTCACTGTTATTAGTGAGTACTTAAAAGTAGTGGCTTCTTCACATTAACTGTTTTTTTTAAACATCTTTTCAATTACTTAAGAAACTCTTCTTATAATTTATACAGAGGACTCTCCTTTTGACTCTAATACATTTAATTTTATTGGTTTCAGTTCTCTCTGAAACAATTTAAGATATTAAAGATAAGATTCAGTTTTGTACAACTATTCATTTGATAGACAACATGGCTATTTTCATTTAAGCCACCAAAACAATACTTAGCAAACAGTAAAAACTTAATATATATTTGCTAAACTGAAACCAAAAATGTGCTCTCCAGTCACGCACTGTCTAATCATGTGGTTGCCATCGTACTATCACAGTGCCACACATAATGTGTCTGTGATGTTGGTGTAAGCATACTATGCACTCACTGCCAGTTGTATAAACAAGTATAGTGCATACAACTGTGTACTGTCCATAATACTTTACAATAATAATAACAATAGATGCCTCTTGCTGATGTATGTTTTTATTAGAGTATCTTTTTTACCATTATTTTAGAGTATACTCTTTCTACTTTATAAAAAATCTACTATAAACTTGTTAGGCTGGCATAAGCCTCATATATCTCTTGTTTACTGCGTCTCTTGACTGCATCACTTTCTCATGTTTGATTTAATCTTGGGTTGTTTTGTAGTAACATGCTGTACAGGCTTGTAGCCTAGGAGCAATAGGCAATACCATATAGCCTAGGTGTGTAGTAGGTTACACCATCTAGGTTTGTGTAAGTGTGCTCTGTGATGTTCAAATAACGATGAAATCACCATGTATTCTTGAGAATACATCCCCGTCTTTAAGCAGCACATGACTATATGATAGCAAATTTTGAAAGGCAAGGATTATGGTATAGTTAACTAATTTGTAACATCTTCCAAGTTTAAACACAGTAGATGCCAAATAAATATTTCCTTAATAAAAAATAATAGCATGAATTGAGCCTTACAGCATGGCACTATAAACCTTGACCTTTTCCTACTTATACTTATGCATTAATATTCTAAATGCAGTTATTCAATTCAGCTCTGAACCCACTTAATATAGTGACTGAGTTTCCCTAGCTTGTACATGAGCTGTCATGAATGTGTTGTCAAATGAACTAAATTATATTCCTCCAAATTAATATGCTAAAGCCCTATTCCCCAATGAGAGGGCCTTTGGCTTTTGGGACATGGAACCTCGTGCTGGAATTAGCACCGTGGTGAAGAAAGCGCCAGGGAGCCTGCCCTCTCTGCCCGCCCTGGGAGGACAGTGGGAAAGCAGCTGTGTGCAAGTAAGGAAGAGTCCTCTACAGAAACCCACATGCTGGCACCCTGATCTTGAACTCTACCCTCCAAAACTGTGACACAGTAAATTACTGTTATTTAAGGCACCAATCTATGGTACTTTGTGGCATCCCTAGCTAAGACAGTACACTTTGCTGAAACAAAAATAGTATTATCTCTTGCTAAACTAAGTTAAAATGTCTTCCCCCAAGACTATAATTTGTTCTTATGCTGTTTCATATAGATGACTTTTCTAATATGAAATACTGTTGAAATTGTAACTAAGACAAATGTGACACTACAGAGAAGCCCAGTGTAGCACAGTAATTAAAAATACAACCTCTGAAATCACTGAATTCTGACTCCGATTTACTAGCTGTGTGAAGTTAGAAATGGTACTTAAATTTCTTTAATTCTTAGTTTCCTAATCTCTAACATGGGGGTAATATCTTCCTCAAAAAGTTGCTTTGAGCCTGACCAGGCAGTGGGCACAGTGGATAGAGCATTGGATTTGGCAAGGAGGACCCAGGTTCAAAACCCTGAGGTCACCGGCTTGAGCATGGGCTCATCTGGTTTGAGCAAGGCTCACCAGCTTGGACCCAAGGTCACGGGCTTGAGCAAGGGGTCACTCGGTCTGCTGTAGCCCCTACCCCAAATCAAGGCACATATGAGAAAACAATCAATTAACAACTAAGGTGCCGCAACGAAGAATTGATGCTTCCTTCTCTCTCACTTCCTGTCTGTCCTTATCTGTCCCTCTGTCTCTGTCACAAAACAACAACAACAAAAAACTAAAAAAAAAACAACAAAAAAAACTTGCTTTGTAAAGAAAACAAGACAGGCATGTCAGGCATTTAAAATAGCTCCTGGCACATAATTAGGGCTCAATAAAAGCTATTATATTACTACTATAACTAAATTTGAAACTCCTTATACTTTTTGTCATTAAAAATTTAGCATAATCAATTACTTTAAAATAGTAGCAATAATCCTGAAGTAGTCATACAAAAATATAATTTAAGATATTAATACTATGAATGGAACCAGAAAGCTAAATAGATTTGATATATAGCTACATTCATGACAAAAATTTTGAGTGTAATAATGGTTTTTGGCATAAATTTTCTGTTGAACAAATCAACTACACTTTATAGTATAGGATCTACTTTATTCTTCAAAGACCTGACATACTTTGCCTGGACCAGTGACCAATTAAAAGGTTGTCTTATTAGAACTGGTTTTATATGAAAAAGAAGTGTACTGTTTTAGTTACCATACCTGTTCAATTCATTTCTTATATCCAACAATTCTTGTCGCTCAGTTTTCACTGTATCTTTTTCCTCAGAAGCCAGGTAACGTAGTCTCATCTGTTCTAATTCTTCTTGCTGTTTTTTAAGACGAGCCATTTGACTTTCTTGCTCCCGCTTGAAAGAAACAAATAAACCAGATGTTTAATGTTAGGAATAAATATTTTTCATGACTTTGACTTACAAATATAATCCTATTTGACAGTAACCATGATACAGCCACATGCTGCCAATTCTATGAGTCACATATTATCCAGAAATGACCAGATTCTCTTTTAAAACTCCATAACTTCTCTTCTTATTGTAAGACATAATCTGTCATGGCCCAGTCAGTGATTGAGGTTAGCTGAATAGCATAATATAAACCAAAGTTGAAGGCAAGAAAAAGTCTGCTGACAATACAATAAATTGCCACAAAGACCAGCGGCAAGAACAGCATCTAAGAAGTTGTTAATTATACAAAGATGTCAAGAAAAATTCAGTAACTGTCCCTGCATTGTCACTAATTCCACTCCCATCTCCAGTCACGATATGCCTTTCCACTCTTTTCTCCAGGCTCATCCAAAAATCTATGCACATGACAAAATTTCTTTAAAATACACTGTAACATTCCACAAAATGAATATTCTGGTTTTTTTTTTTAACTCCTCTCTCAATAACAGAAGCTTTTGGTACTATAAGCAATGCTGCAATAAAACATCCTATCATCTAGTATCACTCACAAATCTTCCTACCTGTATTTTTAGGGACAGGTGCTTTTCTTTCTTTAGTACAGAACCCAAAAATGGGAGAGCTAGACCAATAGATATGTGTCTTTTTTTAAGCAAACCCTTTATTGAATAACAGAAAACTGCCAAATCACAAGTGTGCATTTTCATAAAACTTCACAAATGACCCACTCGACAACCAACCAGATCAAGAAACAGAAAATTATCAGAACCCCAGATGTCCCTGTGTTTCCACCCTTCCCCAAACATAACTACTATCTTATTTTCCAATACCACAAATAAGTTTTGACTGCTTTGAAATTTAAATAAATGGAATTGGACATATATATTACTTTATGTCTCACTTCTTTCACTTAACAATTTTTTCAAGATCATTAGTATGTATAGTTGATGATTCACGTTAGTATTTGGCATCCCATTGGATGGATATACAATTTATTCATTCCTCTGCTGAGGATCATTTGGGTTAGTTTCCAGTTTTGCATTATAACGCTGACATGAACAGTATTGCACATGCCCCTTGGCACATATTTGTATGCATTTCTATTGGGTATGTATGTATCTAGGATTACAACCCACATAGCTAGGTTGTAAGGGTATGAGACTTTCTGTAACAGTAAGTATTATCAAAGTGTGCAAAATAGTAGTACAAATTTATACTTCCGTGTGAGTATGCCAGTGTTCAATGTTTTTGTCAACACTTGGTAATATCAAATTTTTTTTGCACTTAAGCCATTCTTATAGATAATGCAGTGGTAGTATCTCATTGTGATTCTATTTTTCATTTTTTCAAAGACTAATGAGGTTGAATGTGTTTAAATGTTTTTAATGGCATTTGGATATATTCTTTTATAAAGTTCCTGTTGAACCATTTGGCACTCTGCTCTCTCTACTTGGCTACCTATCTTCATTTATATGTTTGTAGTTCTTTATATACAGGTTCTTTATAGACAAAGCTAGGTTAACAGTTGTATGGGAAACATGGAGTTTGTATTATTTTCTATGCAAACACTACGAAACTACTTTTGTTCCACTCTGTATATTGGATAAGTCCTTTGCCACTTATTTAAATTCCAGGTATTTTCCATTAATCTTTGTCTTGCCTTTTCACTGCTTAATGGTATTTCTGGTTTAATTTTATTACAGCCCAAATTTATGTCTATTCTTTTTAAGCTATGTCCAATTTAAGTAAGTTTTTGCCTGTCTCAGTCTTGAAAATACTCTTATGTTACCCTCTTGCAGCTTCATTTAGATCAGTGGTTCTCAACCTGTGGGTCGCGACCCCGGCGGGGGTCGAATGACCAAAACACAGGGGTCGCCTAAAGCCATCGGAAAATACATATTATACATTTTTAAAGTGACCCCCTGTGTTTTGGTCGTTCGACCCCAGCCAGGGTCACGACCCACAGGTTGAGAACCGCTGATTTAGATCAGTAATTCATATGCAATTGGGTATGGTGTGAGATTTATTCTTCTCCCCATATAGAGCTGTAACGACCTAGCAATATTTACTGAAAAACACCATCCTGCCAAACCCCACTACTAGGCATCACCTGTCTTGTATTACCTCTGTCCACTATATGTATAGGTTTGTTTCTGGACCTCTAACCTGAGTTATTTCTGTCCTTGAATTAAAAATATACTGTCTTAGTCACTGATCTCTTGATATCTGAAACATCTTCTATCTTTGGCTTTTCAAAATTCTTAAGTTATTCTTGACTCCTGCATTTTCATATAATTCTCAATTTCTCGGGCTGGGGAAAAAAAAGGTCCTGCTATGATTTGATTATGCTGAATCTACAGATCAATTTGGTCAAAATCATTCCTTAGTCGATGAATATGGTTTACCTCTCCTATTATTTAGGTCTTCTTAATTTTAATATAATACTAAGAGTAACATCTTTGTGTTCCTAGGTATATTGAAATGGAGAGTTGTCAAATTTTTCTTCTCTAATTATATCTAGTACAGAGAACTGAAATTGATCATTACATACTGTGTCTCCCACAAACTTACTAAATTCATTCATTCTGATAGGTCATTTGTAGACACTCTCTAGTTTTCTAAGTATATAACAGTGTCATCTGAAAACAGTGGCAGTTTTACTTTCCTTCGTAACTGATACAGCCTTTCTTTCTCTTGGCTCGGTACACTGGCTAGAACCTCTAGTACAATGTTGATAAGATATGGTGATAGAAGGCATCTTTCTCTCATTCCTGACCTCGGGGGAAAACTTTCCTTAAGAAAGATAGGTCTTATGTACATATCCTTTATTAGATTAAGAAACTCCCATTACATAGTCTTAGTTTGTTAAGAATTATGAAACAGCCCTGGCTGGTTGGCTCAGGGGTAGAGCGTCGGCCTAGCGTGCGGAGGACCCGGGTTTGATTCCCGGCCAGGGCACACAGGAGAAGCGCCCATTTGCTTCTCCACCCCTCCGCCGCACCTTCCTCTCTGTCTCTCTCTTCCCCTCCCGCAGCCGAGGCTCCATTGGAGCAAAGATGGCCCGGGCGCTGGGGATGGCTCTGTGGCCTCTGCCTCAGGCGCTAGAGTGGCTCTGGTCGCAACATGGCGATGCCCAGGATGGGCAGAGCGTCGCCCCATGGTGGGCGTGCCGGGTGGATCCCGGTCGGGCGCATGCGGGAGTCTGTCTGACTGTCTCTCCCTGTTTCTAGCTTCAGAAAAATGGAAAAAAAAAAAAAAAAAAAAAAAAGAATTATGAAACAGTATTGACTTTTTCTGCATTTTTTATATAATCACTTAAAATTTATTACCTTTTATTCTTTTAAGGTAGTAGATATCCAACTTTGCCTTTGTTTAATAAGTAAACTTGACTGTGATACATGTTTTATTATCTATGTTCATGAGACTGGTCAATTAATTTTGTTCTTATAATATGCTTATCAGATTGTAGAATCAAGATTACGCTGGTCTCATTTTTTAAAAGAAGTGAGGTATACTCTCTTCCTAGTTTCCAAAACTAGTTTGTATAAGATTAGTGTTATTTCTAAAATGTTTACTAAAATTCATATGTGAAGCTACCTGGGTCTGAAAACTTTTGTGGGAACGTTTTTCCACTACAGATTCAATTTCTCTAACTATATAACTACTTCTATTTTGTTTCTTTTTGTGTCAGTTTTGTAAGTTCTGTTTCTCAGACTCACATAATTTTTTATACCGTCCTCTTGTTAAATGTCTGTGATGTGTAGCCCGATTCCCATTTTATTCCTCTGTCCTTGAACACGCATTGCCAAAGGGGAGGTTCTGTTCATAAAACAACTTTTGGCTTTATCTTGTACATTTTTTCCTATTTCATTAAATTTTACTCACCTTGATTATTTTCTTGTTTCTAATTTAATTTCTTGTTCTTTTACTGATTGTTTGAAAGGTGTACTTAGAGAACGGATTCAGTGTTTTTCTTGTCTTCTAAGTGCACTTGAGGCTATTAATTCCCCCCTGAGCATTAAGTCCCATGTCTTGATATGTTGTATTTTCATTATTTTTCAGTTCAAAATATTTTCTAATTTCACTTGTCTGAAAGACTTATATCAATTTCATTTATGAAGGACATTTTCCTGGGTACATAATTTTAGGTTGGTAGTTATTTTCTTTCAGTACTTTAAGGATATTATTCTACTGTTTCATGAATTCTTTCACTTTTGTTGAAAATCATCTGTCAGTCTTATTGCTGCTCCTATGAAAGTACTATTGCCCTTTACCTCCACAGCTTTTAAAATTCTTGCTTAATTAGTTGTACTATGGTGCATCTAGATATGATTTACCTTGTATTTATCTTGCTGAGAGCTAGTAGACTTTCTTGAATCCGTGATTTTATACTTTATAGAATTCTTAGCCAGTATCTCTTCATATATTGCTTTTCTCCCACATTTTCTGTTTTCTCCTGGGAGTTGCTATAGGCTGAATGTTTGCATCTTCCCAAAATTTTTATGTTGAAACCTAATCCTCAATGTGATGTCAGGGGATGGGGGCCTTTGGAAAATGATTAGGTCATGAAGGCAAGCCCTTACGAATAAGATTAATGCCTTTACAAAAGAGGTCTGACAAAGTGTCCTAGCCCCTTCTGCCATGTGAAGACACAGTAAAACTGGGGCCATTTAGCAACTGGGAAGCAGCCCTCACCAGACATAGAACCTGACAAGGCATGCACACCCTGATCTCAGACTTTCAGCCTCCAGAATAGTGAGAAAAAAAATCTCTGTTGTTTATAAGCCATGGAGTTTGTGGTATTTTGCTACAGCAGCCCACGTGGACTAAGGGGTCTGTAGTTACACAAAAGATAGTCTCAAATACTCTATTCCAGTGGTCCCAACATTTTTTTGGGCCATGGACCAGTTTAATGTCAGAAAATATTTTCATGGACCAGCCTTTAGGATGGGACAGATAAATGCACAAAATAAAATTATGCGACTGGCGTAAAAACTGTGGTATTTTAAAATATAATTGTCAAACATACGAGACAAGCGTCAAGAGTGAGTCTTAGACAGATGTAACAGAGGGAATCTGGTCATTTTTAAAAAACAAAACATCGTTCAGACTTAAATATAAATAAAACGGAAATAATGTTAAGTTATTTATTCTTTCTCTGTGGACCGGTACCGGTCCACGGCCCGGGGGTTGGGGACCACTGGACACAAAAGATAGTCTCATATACTCTATCCCATATGTTGCTTATGTTTTTTGCTGTATTTTCTCTTTTTTCTCCTCCTCTGCTTCTGTTTGGATACTTTCTACTGACTTACATTCAGTTCACACATGCTTGCTTCTGTTATGCCTAGTCTACTGTTATTTCATCTACTAAATTCTTACATTTCACTCAAGACTTTTTAGTTTCAGAACTTCTACACAATTCAAGATTCTACTTCTTTACTACATTTCTCTGTCATCACCTACTTTCTAGAACACAGTAATAGTAGGTATTTCAAACTCTATATCTGGTGACTCCAAAATCCATACTACCTACTGATTTACTTCTTTTGAGCAAAATACATAAAATGGCATTCCACAATAATGGCATGTGAGTGGCAAATAAACATATGGAAGTATGCTCAAAGTCAATTAGGGAAATGAAAATATAAGCCACAACATGATACATCTGAATGGCCACTGGACATGGTGTGAAGAATAACAATTATACACCACTCTTGGGAACTATAGATTTACACAAACACTTTAGACAGTGATTTGTATTTAGTGAAGAAGACAAAATAAGTGAAACCTACTAACAAAAATTCCACTTTTAGATATAACACTAGAGAAACTCATATGTACAATACTTTTGTGCTGTCTTATTAAAAGAAAATTTTGGGGAAATATGTCTACTGGGAAGAAGACTAGATAAATTGAGGTATGTTCATATGTTTAAGTTTTAGAAAACAGTAAAATGAACTATAGCTATTTGCATCAAAACAGTTAAATCTCAAACAATTCTGAGTCACATATTCTGAGTCACATAAGGTGGTCAGAGAAGAATGACTCAAAAAGAATACTTCAATGTGTATAAAGTTTAAAAACACAAAACTAAACAGTGTCATTTACCAATATTTAAAATATATCTTATAAAATTATAAAGCAAAGCAAAGAAATGATAAATACCAAATTCAGGAAAGTAATTCCTCTGGAGAGGATACAGTTGAGAAAAGGCACACAGGGCTTCTAAAGCATTGATAGTGCTCTGTTTCTTAACGTAGAAGGGGGAGGTTTTGTATAAGAATCATTTTTCCTCTTTGAAATGTAAAAAAGGAAATGTACACCAAATTATTATATTTGGCTGAGGAGGGGATAATGTTACTGGTGATTTTTATTTTCTGTGGCATATGATGCTAAAAAATTTTTGCTTTACTGAGCAAGAAAATTTGCAAGCAGAAAAAGAAAAAGTTGATTATTTAATTTTAGGTTACTTTAGAAAATTTTAACTTTATAAAACTTGAAACATTTTAGTTCTAAAATATATAAGAAAAACCCTGAATTTTAAATCAAGGATCCAGCATTAATAATAATCACACATGCATACACAAAAATTAGAGGTTAGTGAAAGAAATCCTCTCTGTTGCCAGGTGCTCTGGGTTAAAGGCTCCTCAATCAAGTGAGTATAATCTTTATTTTGCCTTGGCTGCCTATAAATCCAGAGAGGAGATGTAAACACACATACACTAGACTAAACAGCGGCTAAAAAGTGGCCACTACGTACTCTCCCACTCACACATACCATGTATGTCTGTGGGAAAAAAGCTTACAACTAAACTAAGGAACTCAAGTAAAGTTTTCTGAAAATAACCCAGAGCTGACAAGTCAGTAGGAGGGCCTGGATGGTTTCAAGACACAGTTTTTAACCAAGACTTGGACCTCCAACTGTTTTCTTAAACAAAGATTTACATCCTACCCTTGGCTAAATTACTTATAAATTAATCAAATTAATTACTCTGAGTGGATAAGCAGGAGGCTGGACAAGATAGTTGATGTCAGCCAATGAAGTCTGTGTTGTTTTAACTAAATATATCAGCTTGGTTTTAAACAGATCTACTGTGCACAAATATGGTAAGGGACCCACATCCTACCCAAAATCTTAGTTCTTAGTCCTGAACACAAGATGTAAATTGATCATTTTAACTTGCATTTTTGTGGTACAATTTAATTCAAGTATTTGTTTGGTTTAAAAGTATTTCCACAGTATATCTTCATGGAGATGAGGAGAAAAAGAAAACTAAATTGTCTCTTAAACGTTTCACAACTAGAACTTCTGAAAGTCAGTGTTACACAGTATACCAAAGATACCACATCTAGAATGTAGGAGTATCATTTTCTTGTTTTCCAAATTAGGACCCATTTTATATGATTCTTATATTTTACAACTGTCACCTGCCCAGTAACAAAAAAAAAAAAAAAAAAGTTTACAGCTTGAAAACACAGACTTTTATGATTGTGAATATAAATAAAAGGTTTTTTTAAATTAGAAGGTTATGATTTTTTAATTCACTGATTGACTATGCTAGATCACCTTTGAGTAATGGAAATCTCTGTTTAAACATTCTTTTGGCAATAGGCACCAAGCATTAGATCTTACTTCCAAGCTTTACCAGCTGGGTTTTGTCATTAACATTTATTAACAATCTAAGATATAGCTTTTGCTGTCTAATCCATACTACACAAATGTTTTGTATGGCTCTCCAGAGAATTTTGCTGTGACAAATTACTGGCAGAGATTATAGTCCCGTGGCTGTTCACCAGAGGCAATGTAAAATTAACATGGTTCTAATCCAATTTAAACAGAAAGTTACACAAACAATTCTCTGAACAAAAGCAGAATTCCAATTTTATGTTCAAATACAATAATGTTTTTAATAAAACATTTTAGGAAAAAACGAAGTAATTTTCACACAAATGAATTGTGCCTATTTGATCAAGTTATTAATTTTAACCTTCCAAAAGTAGTTACTGGCAGAGCACAATTCACTATGGTAATCCCAAGGTCTATTATGTTTTTTCTTAAACTGTTGCATCTCAAATATGGTCTGTAGAACATCAATGACTCCTGCTGAACTTAAAATCTGTTTAGTATTGTTTCTAAAGCAGAAGAACTTGTGGGATAAGGCACAGAACTGGTCTGTAATGAAGATCACTGTACTCAAAGAATGAGACTAGTTTCTTTCATGAAATAGAAGTTTAGAGTTGAACCAGTAATTTAACTTTGTTTTCTTCTTAACACTCTTACAATAACTCAAGAGAAAGGAGGCATGCTGAACTTTCATTAGGAAAAAATAGCTAAAATTACTTTGCCAGTGGTTTGAGGCAAAAGGGTAGAAAATAATTGGGTGGATAACTTTTATGCTGGATCTCCTTTTAAAGGAAACTACCTCCATATCTCAGTGTAACACTAACAAAAAGCCATGAACTTGGAGGGTTCTATTCAGAATATTATATGTTTACTTTCTTTTATGTTTAGAACTACCTCAGTGAAAACAATGTCATTTGTCAATATATACATATGAACATAATCAGTTTACTCAAAGTAAAAAGCTCTTCTGTGGTTTTAATAAGAAACATGATACTATGATGAAATATTTTTCAATAATTAATAATTACTCGTTAATCCAAAGAAAATGCCCTAATCACCAACTAACATGTTTCCAACTTTTCATTAATAATTTTGGTAACTATCATTGCATGAGTCTCTGCTCCTTCCCTCTGCAACATCTTCAATGAAAGGTACTTCTTCAATGAATGGTACCTCCATTTCTTCCCCATGTATTCTCTGCTTTAAAACTTTAAATGACTTCAAATCTAATAGTCATATTTGAAACACTGTCTTTGAAACATTTCTCCCTTAGCTTTGAGTTACAAAATACAACCATCTGTTGTCTTCTTGTTTTTCTAATATTATTCTTTGTTTGCATTTCTCACCACACTGCTATATTCTTGTTAAATACAGGGGAGAGAACTGTATCTAGAGCATCTACCACTGTACAAGATGCAGAGCAGACTCTCAATAGTATCTGCTGAATGAATGAACAAATGAAGTAACAATAGATGTTCTTTTAGACTCAATGCTCTCTCATCTCTTTATGCCCAAATTTTAGGGAGCATACCTACTGACACTCTTCATATCTGCACATTTAGCACTTGTATGTGGGTTTCTTTATCTTCTGTGCAGTTTTCTACAGAACATCCATTAAAAGTACCATCCAAATATTATACAAAGTAGTTATCATTGAAAATATATTCTACCCACTCTCTTATTGCTGTTACTTTATAACAATATCATCCTGTTCTCTAGAACTTTAAAATTTTAAATTGTTGGTGTCTATCATTTATTTCTTTGAACAGCCAGTCACAAATACTTCCAATATTTGTTCTGTTCATCAATATCCAGAGCTAACATCTAAATTAGGTGCCCAGGCCTGGCCTGTGGTGGTGCAGTGGATAAAGCATCGACCTGGAAATGCTGAGGTCATCAGTTCAAAACCCTGGGTTTGCCTGGTCAAGGCACATATGGGAGTTGATGCTTCCTGCTCCCCCCCCCTTCTCTCTCTAACCCTCTCTCTCCTCTCTAAAATGAATAATAAATAAGTAAAATAAATTAGGTGCTCAATGATTGAAACCAAGAACCCTACACCATAGCTTTATGGCTCGTCTCCTTTTAACAATAATTACCATCTACTGAGCGGAAACGACATACCAACCACTGTATTAAATGCTTTTAAATCCACTTATTTAATTCTCAGAACAACCTGTGGGAAAAATTTCACTGTACAAATGAGAAGACTTATCAGAGAAGTTCAATTACCCACACTGCATAGGTAGTTAAGAGGTAAAGCCAGATACAACCCAGGTCTCTCGACCCTAAGGCCTTGTTCTAAACTACTCTATATAAGCTGCTTCTGATAGGATTTGTATTCTGTTATTTTTAACATTACTTCCTTGATCTTAATCCCACAGGGACTCCTCCCATTAGCACTGTATATAACCTAAATAGCTTGGCATAATGACTTTATATTAGATTCTTCTCTCTCAAAGTCAGTTTAATTCTCATTATCAGAGCTAGTCTATCTAACAGCCAATGATACCATTTTCCTTGCTAGGATATGCCAAATCATGACTTCTTCTGCCTCAGTACGCTGTCAGCAGTCTCTAGTTTTCTATGACTCACTTTCTTCTCCTGGCAATTCTTTCATTATCTGGCTTCCATGGAATGAAGCCTAGCATTATAAAGTGGAAAGAACCTGGGCCTGGACTCTAGACAAATAGTTCCAATCCTAAATTCTAACACTTGGTTCTTTGTGTGATCATGTGCCAATTACTTCTCTAAGTCTCAGTTTCTTTCATGTATAAATGGAAATAATAATTTTACTTGCTACATAGAGATCTTGGTTAGGATTAAATAATAAGATATGAAGCACAACACCTATATAGTAAACTGTCCTTTAATGCTAGCCACTATCAGTATTATTGTATCTTCCTTTTTCTCTAGTTTCCTATATCAACTTCCCTTCCTCCTCCTTAAACATAAGAATTCAAAGTTCTGTCACAGGGTCAATGATCACTTCTGCACAGGATCCTTGTATTTGTAAAGCCCAGTCATCCAACATCACAGCCACAATTCTGCTTGCTGAATTCTCTGTAAAAATTATAATGTCCAAACTTGCAAGTCCTACTCTCCTCCCATACTATCAACTATGTCTTAATAACCACATTTGCAACACTAAGGCTTAAGCTCTTGACCTCTTTCGCTTTCTACTCGGCGTTCCATCAGGTGCACTGTGTCTACGGAATCTACCAAAACCATGTCTTCTTACAGGAGCTCCACTGCTATCACTTAAGTTCCAGGCCTTCTTACCCGAAATGACCTCTAGAAGGGCCCTCCACTCTCCAAGTAGAGTCTATGTTTTCTGATTTCATGTCTCTTTGCTATAATCATTATTCCCATACTGCTACATTCCTAAATCACAACCAGTTCCTAAGAAATCCATCTCAAATATCTTCTGTGATAACGTTTCCTTTACCCTATTATGTAGATGTACTCTGTATGGCTCTCTTCAGGACTCCGACTATTACGCAGAAAGTGTTATATTTATAGTTTTCTTCCCATTACTGAATCGTAAGCTCCCCGAGAGAAGGACTTCTGATTTACTTATCTTTTATTTTTGACAGAGACAGAGAGAGGGACAGGTAGGGACAGACAGACAGGAAGGAAGAGAGATAAGAAGCACCAATTATTCATTCCGGCATCTTAAGTTGTTCATTGACTGCTTTCTCATATGTGCCTTGAATGCGGGGGAGCTACAGCAGAGTGAGTGACCCCTTGCTCAAGCCAGCGACCATTAGGTCATGCCTATGATCCCATGCGCAAGCAAGCGGCCCTGCACTCCAGCCAAATGAGCCCATGATCAAGCTAGTGACCTTAGGGTTTCGAACCTGGGTCCTCCGCATCCCAGTTCAACACTTTATCCACTGTGCCATTGCCTGGTCAGGCTGATTTACTTATATCTTTAAAACAAGCAGTGTCTTGAACATAGGAGGTCTTCAGTAAAAAAATCTGATTATTCACTCACCTATATTCAGTCCTATTGGATAGAAAAAAACATTTACTATTGTTAATACAGCAGTACCCCTTTTCCTGTGGTTTTGTTTTCAGTGCTTTCAGTTATACACAGTCAAGGTGTGAAAATATTAAATGGAAAATTCCAGAAATAAACAATTCATACATTTTAAACTACATGGTATTCTGCGTAGTGTGATGAAATATCATGCTATCCCACTCCACCCCACCCAAGACATGCATCATCCTTTTGTTAGCACATCCAGGCTGTATACACTACTATTCATTTGTCACTTGGTAGCCCTCTCAGTTATCAGGTCAACTGTTGTGGTATCATAATCTTATGTTCAAGTTATCCCAATGCTGTGTCATGAGGCCTACGCCATTCACCTCCCTTCATCTCATCACATAGGTACTGTATCATCTTACATCATCATCATAAGGTGAGTATAATACAGTAAGGTATTCTGAGAGACAGAGGCTACATTAAATAACTTATAACAGTATACTATAATAATTGTTCTATTACTAGTCATTGCTTTTAGTCTCTTCCTGTGCCTAATTTATAAATTAAACTTTATCATAGATATATGTACATATAGGGAAATCGCATATATAGGGTGCTGTGCTATCTGTGGTTTCAGACATTCACTAGGAGTCTTGGAATGTATACCCCACGATTAAGGGAGGACAGCTATGTTATCTTATATTCTCAACTCATCTACAAGCTATATTAGCATAATTTATTTATTCTCACAAAGTCTAGTACATATTCCTTCATGAAGGTGGTAAGCATTTAGTACATCACCACAAAGATATTAAATAGCATTTGATATGGAGACACATTAAGAAAAATACAAATCTAAAAGATCCTATGTACCAAATTTCATTTAGAATGAAACTGACATTAAAAAACCCAAAACTTAGAATAATCTAACCATTATTGATTCTTACAAGTTTTAGGACAAGTAGATTAGATTCAAAATAAAAATCTTGCTTATAGCTTGATTTTAATCATTTGAAGAAATTATATCCAAAGCCAAGATATATTTCTCACGAAGCTAACATCATGTTATCTAGTAGCAGAAGAGGAAAAAAGGTAAGAATTCAGGAAAACAATCACTTTTAAACTTTTATAGAATTATGCAAAAATTCCCTATGTTTCCTTCCTTAACTGAATAAGTTACTGTGTCTTCCTAGGAATAACATTTATAACATTCTTAAATTTGAGGACATTAAATTCAAGTTATCCATAAATTTCTCCCCTCAAATGTACTCCCAATAGAAAGAAATTAATACTGAAGAAAAGAATGGTAGTTTTATAAGTAAAAGAAATCATCCAATTTCTTCTGGGAAAGAGAACAGTTGGTAATTAAAGAAAAGAACCCAAAAGTTTCAAGTTACAGTTTTTAATTTAAAAAAAAGAAGGATCTTATATATAACAATGAAAAAGCCCGAATCTCAAAAATAGCACTGGAGAGTCAAAAGCAGACATCTGACCGTAGCAGGTACTGCCAAATATGCCAACTTATAAAGAATCAAGGAAAAAAGGCATAAAAAGAATAATCCATCACCAGCTATAAACTACATACCTGTTTAATTCTGGCAAGTTCTTTCAAAGCTCGTCCCCATTGCTGCTTGTAATGCAGTTTAGACTTAGTTGCAGATTCCAACTTTCTTTCAAGTTCAACCTAACAGTGATTAAAATCGTATCAAGTGAAACACTATACCACTGTGTACAATCACTGAAAGATAATATACACAAAGAGTCTGGCTTAAGAAAAGAGTTTATATAGTGTAACATACGACATCATCTAAAACTGTTATATAATTTACTATAAATATTATGGCACATGAACATTTTCTTGTTTAAAATATAGTCGTATTTTAACTGCCTAACAGCCTATACTAAAAGAAACTGAATTAGTCTTAACCTCCAGACAGTTACTATAGATGCATTTAAAACATGTATTTTACCTAAAGATCATAGAGTGAAAAACATTTTTTCTTTTTTTACAAAAAGCAGTTCTGTTAGCATTCTAACTTAGTTGGCACTCTAGGTCTTAGAAACCAAATTATTCCTTTTGGAGCCCTTTCATTATGTGGAATTTAGTCTTATAACAAAAAGAGCTAGTAGATTCTTTTGGCAAAAATCACAGAGTGCTGAAAATAGTGAAATGTTTCATCAGAAAGCAGTTTATTAAAAAAAGTACAAAGTGAAAAATATTTTAAGAATGTTAAAATAAACCCAAGTGAAAGACAAATAATGCTCCTAATAATACTCATCTAACTATTATTTTCTATTTTCCCTCAAATATATAAAGAAAAATATGAAAGTGATTCAATTGAAAAAATACGGTTATTTATACTTGCAGCAGGCAATCTGTTGTGCATGAACTGAAGCCAACTTGGCTGTGTCTTGGAATGTACTCTGTGTTTCAACCCAAGTACCAAACAAATTCCTGCAGCCAACAGACAGTTTTACTATTTAAGTGATAATGTAATAATGTGCCTGAATTACAGTAAAATACTGTTACTTTAAACCGGTCTAATTTTTTTATATGAAGTCAACTTTTTCCCATGTACACAATTCCTAATGTTGTGCAGGAAAATAAAACTGAAGACACTCTGCAAAGATGAGAGCTTCAGAAAACTCATGAAAATAAAGGAAAAGCAGATTGCCAAATGCCTTCACAAAAGACCAGAACATTCTCTGCGGTAATATATGACTTCACGGAGTCAGTCTTTCTGCTTTACAAATCCCTGGGGCTTGGATTTAAATGTGTTGACATTTCACAACTAGACTAATGCGTCTGAAATTGAATAATACTCTGAGATTATCAAGGATGATCTCCTCCACTTATGCCCCAAAGATTTATACATATTACTTGGTAATTTAACAATAGGACATATGTCAGAGGAATAGGAAAAATCTTTATATCACTGTGAGATAAAAATGTAGCCTTCAGTTATAAAAGTGATCACATCCTGGGATTTTAGAGAAAGTCTAGTATCCTGAAGGGCCCAATGATGAAGGTTAGGACAGGGATGAACCTAGAGGGATTGCTTATACCCCATGGACTGACTCCATCAGAAAAGTTCTCTGGGTAGGTTAAACTGGTTTAGCCATGGTTATCAAAATAATTCACATTTGCATTGCTAGTCACAGTAATTTAAAATACACATATAGTCAGTAGAATTAATTAAAAAAAAAACTGTAGCTAGCAAATCTTAGACACAAACCTTGTTTTTCTAATTTATTTGTATTTCTGAGTTAATGATTATTAACTTAAAAAATTTCTTTTAGGACATAGATGCCTCTGATTTTAAAGAAATACGTGGATCCAAGTCCCAGAAAAATGCACACTAACACAGACCTAATGTTAAAAGGCCTTATTTTGAGCAGGCTGGAGGCTCTCAGCCTCAGCCCCTGAAGGCTAAGGGCCCCGTGGGGCTGTGGGGCAAATACCGAAGGACAGACACTCCGCAGGTCTGGACCTGCCCTGCTGGGCGTCAGCGGGAACCATTTGCACTGATATGTCAGATTTCTCCCTTGACATATTTTCAGTCTTATTCTTTTCTATGCCTACAGTCATTTCCTTAGCTCAGGCTCTTCTCATCTCTTGTCTCCTCAGCCTCAAACCTATTCTATCTACAAATCTTGTTAACCACTATTAGATTAATTCACTGTCTACTAACTAAGCTACAATAGCTACTCCTCACCTACAGTACCGAGTTAGGTGTCAAAGCACTCCAAAATAGATACAATTTCGGAACTACTTGCCCAGCCTACTTTCGTGATACTCCTCAACAGGAGCCCTCTGCTTCGGCCACCAGGCTGCTGTCTCGTGCATCCCCCTTTCTCTTCGCCCAGATCACTTCTGTGCCTAAGTCTTTTTCTTCTCTGCTCATTTGAAACTTCAGGTTCAGCTCACATACTACCTCAACTTGGAGCTGTCTTAAAATTACTATATTCTGAACACCAAATGATTTCTTTTTCTGAACTGCAAAGGGTTTCTATTACATTCCCTGGCCTTTGATTAGACTCAGCCGTTTAAGGCTCTCTGAGCCATTTCTCAAACTTTTCTTTCATTTCCCTTTTGCCCTAAGGGGTGAACACACAATAGATACTCATCAAATATTCTTAAATACATAAATTTTAGCTTTTGTCTTCAACCTATGTATGTCCTACTTAATTAATTATAATGCTTTCCATATTTTATTTTTTTTACAATAGCAATTATTTTTAAGCTATGTAAAAAGACACATCCTAGCTAAAAGCAAATCAAATTATTATTTACTTACATAACAAAGGTAACCAAGAATTACATTTGGCAAAACTATACCTTAATTTATTTTTAGAACATTTCAGTGAAAATGGAAAAATCTGTGTTATATTAAAGAGAACAGATAATCACAAAAGAAAAAAAGTTCTCACTCAGACATAACCAGAAAATTGTAGACCTAATCAGATACTTCTTCACTTATGTCTTCCTTTTGGTGCTTTTATGTCTTTATTACTATTTAAGAAATAAGATTCTGCCCTCTTCTGGCTCCCAAAAAAATTTACAAAGATTTTTCAGAAGAATTAAGAGGTCTTGTTTTTACTAGGCACTTAAATATGCTGAATGTTATCATTTGGTCTGATATAGAAGCAGTTCAAGTATGCATCCTCTCTCAAATTCATGGCGCTATTTATATTATTAATGTTTAGTATTTTTCACCCTTTTGTTAGAAGAGTAGTTGAAAGAAGGAATTTTAAAAATCATTTAAAACTTATTTCTATATAGATATTATCTAGTCTACTTCCAGAAAAGGTGAGTAAGATCAAAATTCTCCAATTTTAAGATATTTGGTCTCTGAATTTCCCCAAGTAAAATGGAAATATTCTTTGACTCCGACTTAACAGAGCTTGTGGGAATTGGTGATATTGTCTGAGTGATTCAAATATCTCTGGTAAATATTTATAAACACAAACACTTTAATACTTGATTTTCAAAAACGGGGTGGGAAATGGCTACCTGGATTCAAGTTCCTTGGTAGAGAAATGAAAAGGCCAAAAATAGCTAAATGAAGAGATTGTCTAGGTTTGTGAGCAGCAGAAACAACAAGACTTTGCAATTAAATAGATGTGGGGGTAAGAAGGGGAACCAAAGATAGCATGGCCATTGACAGGTTCCAAAAACATTTAAAGAATTTCGAAACAATAGAAAAAACTAGTTACTATCCTCTTCAACTCAAAAGATTCTCTTTACCACACTTATATCTCCACATTCACACTTTTTGCCTCTTGGTGATTCTTCTTTCAAAAACGAACTCTTCTAGGCTCAACCATCCCTTCCTCTCTTAAAGCTTCAATTTTTCCGTGCCATTATCCACAAATATCCTGAAACTGAAATAAGCTTTTCTCAACATTGTCAGGCCCTTGGGCTCATTTTTTCTTTTCAGTGCCAAATTTTCGATTATCCTCTGCAATTTGACTTTTTAAAAAGCAGCTGACTTAACTGTCAAACACATGGCTTTTCCTCAACTACTCTTGACTTTTCCATTCATGAGAGATTACTTTTATTTCCTTATTCTCAAAACTCCTTCTTTTCTTTTGGGCAACACACTAGACCGCATTTACTATTTCTCTAAATCTTTTTAGCCTCCTTTCCTGAGTCTTGTTTTTTGTCTGTAAAGCTAAACTTCCCCTTAAGTTTTCTTTTCAGTTGTCCTTCCTAAACATTCCTTGAACAATTTCATCAATTTTTGAGGCTTGTATGTCTAACCCTTTTCTCTCTTCCAACTATATTTTCTCATCTTTAACCATATTTAGTAAACTTCTCCACTTATTCTAACATCTCAAATGTAATGTCTAAAACCAGAATTCTCTACAAAAGTTCATTAAAATTCACTTCTATTTATTTTATAAAGTCAATCTTTTCTTTCCAGATAAAACACAAGTTCTTTAACTTAGCATAAGGTCTTCCTGCAGGCCAATTTTTATTCTGAAACCACTACTACAGTACAGATTAAACTCTAGCTTCTAGTCGAGCTATTTTCCAAATATGCAACAGACCTTTTAACCTCAGTGCAATACTTCTCCTTGGAATAACCTCATCCACATACTTATCTATTTAAAATTTCAACTGTGCTTTGGGTTCCATATCCAATTTCACTTGTTATACTTACTGGGTAAATTGCAACAGAAGTGACTTTGTTTTCCCTTTGCATTCATGGCATTTATTAAGAGAAAGTTTGATGATACTTGCTATCATTTGCTTTTCACTATAATTAATTAAGTTCCTTGTGTCCTTCTGTAACTTGTTATTTACTTGACTATATCCTGAATATTTTTTAATCATTCATAATAGCATTTAGCATGGTGTCATAAATAGTATACACCTTTCCTAGATAATGAAAAACCAATTATGTCAATCAGCATCCTGCCAAGAAACCAGAAATCACTCTAGGTCTTTCAAAGGTAATTTAATGTAGACATCTGGTTATATAGATGATGAAAGAGCAGAAATGCCAAAGAGGATATAGTGAGGTAACCTAGTCCCCACCCCTTCTGAGTAGGAGGGACTACAACAAGAAATACCAGGAAGTAGTTCCTGCCACCAGGAACCCAGAAACTAGGGTTGTGCAGTGAGCTAGTACCGCTGTGGGGATTGCCCAAAGGAAGCTGGAGAGAAGGGAACCATAAGAAGATATAACTATTGCCAAATAAGGAAAAAAGGGAAGCAGAGAGACAGAAGAACTACTCTAAGCATCAACTCCTATCCACCAATCTTCTGTTAGTGCCCCCTAGTGGCTGGATCTACAGAAACAAAAGGGCAAGGAAGCCTCCAATACAAAGCTGAGGGAAATAACAGGCAATGGCTGGCCATGAAATCCTTCAACTTCTAATGGTTAGTTTCCTGTTTATTACCTGTGCTATTTTCTTGTATATGCTATATCTTTTTAATAATGCCTATATTTAGCAAACTAAAATGTAAGAGCACATATTGTCAAACTTCGGTTGTTTGTTGCACATTATATAATATATACATCTTTTAATGCCTAGAACCTAACTAAACGTTCTGTCTGTGGGGAATCTCAATATAAGTGACAGGCAGGACCTGGCTTTCAACCATAGTAAACAAAATAGGGTGAATAGCTCTTCTTCCAAGCTAAGAGCAGAGTACATACAGGTCTGTGATTTAAATAAATGCTCCTGTCTGGGACACTGAATCTAAAGGGTAGTAATGTGCAGAGAAGAGTATTCACACGACTACTGCAAAACCGAGAGCTCAACAGCATGACAGTAAAACCAGGGAAGGCGCCTTCGGTACCGCGGCAGGGACAGCACCAGCAGCAGCATCTTGATAGGCTGCTTGGTGATAAAGTAGGTGTTGCTCACCTGGTTCTTGCTCATATTTTGAAACTGCTTCTTCAGCCTTTCTGTCAATTTTGTGAATTCTTTTATTCTAGATTTAGTCAGTTCTATTGTTTAGAACCAAGGGCTCTAAATTATTATAAGCTACTGACAATCTTATGTGCCTGAATTCTCTGGTGTGTTATTTGTTAGAAGAATACTTTGGTGAAATGTTATAGTACATATGCAAGTGTCATTACTGACTTCATAACCTGATCATTAGGACTAGGTAAGTTGCCATAAACTGACATGAGTACCTTTTCCAAGTTGAGAAGGCTTATTTCAGATTGCAGACGGATTTCTGGTTTGTTGCTTTGCTGGTCCTTGAACTGATGGAACTCTTTTTCCAAAACCTTATACTTATTTTCAGCATCATTAAGCTGTGTTAAAAAAATTTTTTTTAAGTATATAAGAGCCATTTATAAACAATAGATGTAAAGTTTAATATTACAGAATTCAATTCAGTAGTGTCATTTCTTTTCTTACTCTGTCCATAGTAGAAAACTTAGAAACAAAGTATAATGAGAAAAATTGAGATATCTAGTAATCCCAAAAATTTGATAAATCAACTGATTGACAAAATTTCAAAAACAAATTTTTTATAAAACCAGTATCATGAAACCATTTTTGTTAAATTTTAGATGGAAAATGAAAATGTTGCCTTATAAAAATACTGATACTGTATATTTAAGTTATTACATGTAAGAAATGATTGAGGATTCTAGATAAAGCAGATTATTATCAATGAAAATGAAAATTTTAATTTTAATGCAGTATTTATTGTTAAAATTGGGTACTATATAAATTTCAAAATTCAAACACTATTATAACTTAAGGTAATTTAAATATGACTTGGCTCAACCCCTTCATATCTATAGGTAAGAAAATGAGGGTCACAGAGCTAGTAAGCTGCCGACTCCGTGGGCCGGCCAGTAGCAGAGGCAGGACTAGACTGAGAGCTCTCCACCCTAGATGGCTGCTCTCACGGAAAGCAGGCAGGACCTCTTTAACTTAAAACAAAGAGACTGCCTTAACTAAATACTCTACAATTAACCCTAGAACACTTTCAAAACTACCAAAAAAAGTTTAAGGATATAAAGATGTTCTTTTAAAATCAGAGATTTTTAAAAATCAAATGTAAATAGCACTGTTACCGATGCTTTCCAAAAACATAAACCATTGATTGTAACTACCCATCATTAGATAAACCAATTACTTGTTTATTAAGACAGGCAAATTTGAAATACTGAAAAAATGTGTTGCAAAAATGGAACTTAAATGATCAATAATAAATTCTTGTTTTATGTCAATAAATACAAACAATTCTAATTAGGATTTATCTAGCATGTTTAGCTAATAAGGTATATGTGTAAATATGCCATATAACAGAAGTTTCCTTCCTTGAACATCCAAACTTTTATTGTTTAAGTTAAATAGAAACCTTTCTTAACTATCTCACTTTTCTGTTTTAAACAAAACCTAATAAACTTAGTATTTGGTATTTTCCCCTCCCATTCAGGGACACAATCATTAACACTTATTGTGGTTACAAACAGGCTGTAAAGCAATAATCTATTAGGCATTCTGGACTCTTTTTCCTTTGCTAAGTGATCCATAAACTATGTTGATTTTTTGAGTTCTGATAACTACTTTTATATATTTGAATATACTTGATCTTCACCAGCTTTTGCTGACAGTATGTCTGTCAGTCCCTTCTACATGTCTAGTTAAAACTGTACATATAGTACATGTAACCAGGTTCAGAGAAAGGGCCTAAAAAGTTTGTTTTCATACAAAGAAAATGTAAAATGTTTACGGTCCTGTGCTTAGCAAGACAGGCATCTCAGAAACTTTGTGGCCCCGCCCCCTCCACAGTTTTTTGCCAGGTCTTTATGTTTTAGGAGGTTCCTGGTTAATTTTTCACAAATACCAGCTTTTTTCACAAAGATGTAAGCTAATTACACCAGTCTGGGACAAGGTAGGAACCTGGGTTTTCTCAAGAGCTCCCCTAGTGATGAACACATGTTAGAAGCCTCGGTTCTGAATGGCTGGATCCTCCTGATGATTGGGAGAAGAGACACATTTGGTAAATCCCATCCCAACTGCCTACTCTTACAACTTTATGTTTCATATTTTAAATGAGATGTCCATAATAACAATCAAAAACATATTTACCACCACTAAATAATGTGACCTTAACTGACTGTGAACTGCTATGGAAACTATTCTCCAGCCAGAATTTACTGAAGACTTTGGAGGCATTCATCATACATATCTAATCTACAATGAAATTTTTCAAGAAAGATAAGCTTAATTTTTAACAGCTTGATCCTTTTTTTCCAAAGCAAATATTTATTAAACCCCAGTTATATGATACAGACTGGCTGGGCTCTAGGCATACAGATATAAAACAAAACAGTTTTATAGAGCTAACAACCTGACAATGATTAAATCATCACACTAATGAAACATTTTTAAAAACTGCTATAACATGTCATGAAGAAAAATAGAAAGATAATATCCCATGAAATATTTAACAAAAACTTGGGGAGTAGGGGGGCAGGGATGATTTCCTCGGGTAAGTGAGGCTTTAACCAGAAACTGAAGGATGAGTGTAATTCACTGGGCTTAGAGTAAGCAGCACACACAGAGACCCTGTGGGTGAAGCAACACGGTATGCACGAGGACCTGAAGGTAGACCAGGGTGGCTGGAGAGCACAGGGCAAAGGGAAAGAGTGGGACATGACATGAGAGAGGTAGGCTGGCTCCAAACTATGCAGAGGCTTGCAGGGCAAGGTAAATATTCTGATATTTAACCTATGAGCAATAAGGTGACATTGAAAAGTTTCAATGGAGGGTGCCATTATTCCCAAGTGTCAAAACTATCACTCTGGCTGCAACAGTAAGAACAGAAATAAAGCACACTTATAGGAAGCTCGGGCACGGACGGGAGGATCATGCTGGGTTTTAAATGCCTTTACACATTCAATTAGAGATTTCAAAAAGGCAGGTAGATATATAGGTCCAGAGTGCAAAGGAAAGGTCTGGGATATAAATGTGAAAGTCTCAGAGGTACAGATCGTCTCTGTACCCATGGGCATTAATAAGATTGTTTAGTACAAAGTAAGTCTTGAACTTGGAGGAAGTCTAACATTCACTGGCTAAAGGAAAATAAACCTGTAAAGGAGCCTCCAGGGCGGCCAGAAAAGGAGAGGAAAACAAGGAGAGTGGTGTTAGAGAAGTGAGAGAAGGGAATCTGCACAAACAAGGACAATGGTGTTGACGTCAGTAAGTCTGGGTAAGGTGAGAAATGAAAAATGCCCACTGAACTTAGTGACTGAGCCATTGGTGGCTTTGACTACGGCTCTCTCCGGAGCGGTGGATGGAAAGCAAAGTAGGAAGGGCTGAGAGGTAGAGTACAAGGTGAGGAAATGGAGAGGAGCACGGACAATTCTATCATGAAATTTGGTTCTTAACGGAATTCACTTCAGTGATATGAAGTGTATTTATGTTTGCTAAAAGAAGATTTATCAGAAAACGATTTTAAGTTGAGAGTTACTTGAAATATAACAAAATCTCATGTAAATAATTATAAAGGAAGAAAAATTACCCCCCAAATTATTCCAATAGAGTTCTTAGCTTTGACTTTGGAAAAGATGATCCAACTTAAAGTATATTTGAATCTCAGTGCAATAAATATTAATTGCCCAGATGACTGAGTTTTAATACACAGTATAGTGAACTATATTATTTCTAGATGCAAATAAACTCTAAGTGTGAAGAGATGAGAGATTTCATCCAACCTGCTGCTGCAGCCGGTGTTTATCGTCTTCTAGCTGCTTGATCTTTAACCTTTCCAGCTCCACTTGGTGAACACAATCTTCCTTGGCCCTACGGATAGAGTTCTGCAGTTCTTGCAAGTTCCGCTCACGTTCTGATTTCAGTTCCTTTCTTTCTTTTTGAAGCTTAAAACAAGTGCATCTTTTTAAGACATTGGCCTATTATGAGCTGCATTATACTGTTCAATATTCTACTATCCATCTATATATATAGTCAAATGTTCAGAATACTCACAAATTTATTTTCATATCCTTTTCAGTAATTAGAGTTAATCTTTAAATTACTGAAATTATAAATTTTCAATAATTTAATTCTAATATACAAAGTATATACAAAAATCCACATAGGACCTGTATAATTTCAACTGAAAATGCCCTAATTCCTATTTGAATTCAAATTCAACTTTAATTCCTAACTTAAAATTCCTATTTGAATAAACTCACTTTAATATATTAACAAATATTCCCAAGTTCCTTTTCTTCTTTCAGAAACTTATTTTCTGCCCAATCACCCAGAAGATAACAGTCTCTTAGTATTAGGAACAAACATATAATTTTTATATTTAAACATCTAAATCAATTTAGAAATCCTTGAAAATAGATAAAGATAAGGTTAGGGTGATATGCTGAGATGACTTGAAGAAACATACGGGTAGGGAAGGAACTTATAAATTTAACGTGGAAAAATTCTAATTATTTTGAAATGACCTCCACAGTATTTAAAAAAAGGATTTAGGGTAAAATTTAGTAAGACCTAACAAAAATGCTAACTAGTCATTGAACTCATCTGTTCTTGGGATCTAATCTTTAATAGGCAAGAAAGAGGGGTATTTCCTTCTTACTGAAAACAAAGTCAGTATTCTAGACCCCTGCGCCTGTGCTGTATTTTCTCTTCACTCGAGGAGTGGCACTAGCCATTCCTTTACATAATGGGAGAGTGAACCAATATCTCCACTACTGCAAATGTCAACCAAACTGGCTGAATCCTAGTTAACTATTTCAAGCAACACACACTTTCTACCTATTCTTCACCTTCTAAAACCTAAAACCTGCTTTACCCAGTTAAAGGGCAGTTTTCTCCAGTGTCTGAAAGACAATTTCTATGAACTATGAGAGTATAAATGGAAGGAAATGAATAGTATGAACCTCATACATGGATTCTGTGAAATAAAGACATTTGATAGACAAATACAGTACCTCTGATTCTGCAACGGCAAGCTGCTGCTCCCGTTTCTCTAAATCAATTAGGGTTTTTTGAAGTTTTCCTTCCAGAATAGTATACTCAGCCACCTGAAATATAATAAAAGTTACCTTATCTTTTCCCCCAACTCAAAACATGTTTTGAAAATGCACCGACAAGACACTATCATTAGCAATTTTCCTTTCCTCCTCCAATTTCTGTACAAGGTATTACCTTCTTCTTCACTAGTGACTCCCTCTCTCGATCCCGCGTCTTCCACTCCTCCGCAAGAGCTTGCATGTGAGCCAGTTCTTTCTGCTTTAGCTATAATCGGACGAGAAAGCACGTCAGGGAAAAGCCCTACAAATTTCAAGTAACAAATCAGTTGTTTTCAGTTGAAAAGTAAATGATCACTGATATGTTTCTTTCAGGTGTTCTATTTCATTATTTTTTTCTTTAAAGGATACCTGAAGTAAGTAATAACCATGTAAGTATAATTCAGGAGAGTACATGGATTTAGAGACTGGTGATTCCAAGTTCCAGGAGGGTACACTAAACGAGGACCTGAAATTAAAAGAAACTGCCATGTTCTTAGCCTTTGAACTCGAACCTTCAGTGGTAATTTTGCATAAGATCACAGACAAAGTTTAGGAGAATCCTGAGTGGATTCTGCCAATCTGACACATTTAGAATTTTCTTTTTTAATCTTTCTTTAGGAGAAAGATATTCTTGATATTCAAAGGGACTTGATAGGGGACCCATGGAACACAGTAAAGCCTACTATGGAAAGAGAAAAACATAATAAATAGGCAAAAACAGAGTTTTAAAGTAACATTTAAAAAATAACCTGATTTTCAAAAATATCTTCTTGCATTTCTTTCCACATTTCTAGCTCAAGTGCTGCTTTGTATTCTAAGGTTTCACGAGGCTCAGTCTGGACTTCTGAAGGACAAGGTGCAGGAGGAAGAGAAGGCGGCTTCTGCGGCAGAGCAGCTAACCCCTAACGTGAATAAAAGAGCATGCTGAAACAAATGCACTTGCACACGTACACAGTAGATCCATGTTAGAGGAAACTGATCACATTCAATGACATTTACCTGAAGTGAATCAGAGACGAAAATCTCACGCATTTTTACTAGTCCGTAATCTTCCAGGGTCACTGTATAAGAAAGATTTATTATCCTGTTATTTGACCTACAAATAAAATCAGAAATACATTACAATTCACGGAAATGTTTTTAGATTAGTTTTCCTTTCAGCCCCCACTGCCTTAGCACTGAGGAGGCACTTCCTGAATCTGACTCTACTGAAACTGCAGCAGCTGCTACAAGCTTCAGGATCCTCCATGTAGGAGATTTGATTTGGTCACAAACACCCTACTAAGTACATAATTACGTTTACTACAAAAGGACCTACAGCAGCTATAGAATGGAAAAACTGAAAAGGATAAAGAAGAAATTTAAATCTCACAGCCCATCAGTTATTACTGCTAAAACAGTTTATTTCCTTCCTCTCTGTGTTATGTATAGCATGCACTCATGCACATTAAGATCGTACAGTTTTGTCCTTTTTCTTATTTACACAAGAATATTTTTTCAAGTCATAAACATTAATTCAAAATGTAATTTTAATGCCTGTAAAATATACTAAAGAATTTATGTAGTAAAATAAACTTTATATATAGGTTATTCTGAGTCATTTTTCTACTACTCCTGGGATGAACACACTGGTAATTAAATCCTCTGATGGATATGAGCATTGCCTCAGGATAAGAACTAAAGTAGGATAACCATGTGTTATTTTTATTGATACCACTCTCTAGCATAGAACAGCATGTAGTATTTATCATTAAATAAATAAAAACAAGACAAAATGTTAGAGGAAAATAAAATCTTGGCAATAAAAAAATCCATGGCTTTGTCTAAATCAAATATACTCCATAAACCCTTGATCAAACAAAACTTTAATGAATGGATCGCACACAAATAGTATTCTTAATTAATCAGTTTTTACATTTTCTTCTAATCTCACAGATTTTAGATGAAATTAAAGTAAAATAAAGCACTACCAACCACATCTGAAGTTTTCACTTAGGTAAATTTAGAACTTAAGTCTACAGATCAGGGCAATAAATGTTAATATTGATAACAAACAGTATTAAAATAACTTCAGATTATAAGAATTTGATTATTTTCATTATATGCTATTTATGATGACAGAAAAGTGCTAATTTTTAAGAGAGATTTTTAATAATGAGTTAAAACACAAAGAATTTTCATTTACTCGGAATATATGATTCTCTAAAACACATGTTCCCAGATCTTCAAGTGAATAAAAATTATACAAACCTTCACTCTCTAGAAGTAGCTATTGAAGGGAAAGAGTAAGGGAAGAAATTTCTATAAAACTTTTAGATTTCAGCTTTTTAACTGAGGCTGATTTCTTTTTACTTTCTTACTATGCTTTAAAAATAAAAGCAGGTCATATATAATGTCAAATGGAACTTAAATTTCTATTTTAAAATTTTAGAAGATTACTAAACAAATATATTATGTCTGAAATAAGTGAACTCCAGCTTTTCACCATGGCAGTGAATTTCAGGGCCCAAAAAAAATTGCTTTAAAAAGTATAAAACATTCTCAGCCTTCAGTAATGAGTTAAGAGTTAAAATATTTTTAAAGTAGAAAATCAGTCATTCTCAATGCAAAATAATGTATGAATACATTATAAATTTGACCCTGAATTATTAAATTAAAAGATCCTAAAATTTAAATTGTCAGGCTAAACAGAGGGGAGGGAAATACTCAACAGAGTCAACATTACAGTATTATAATAGGATCGATTCCCCACCTTGTGCGGGTATAATGGGTATCAGAAAGCTAAAGAGAAAACTAGGACATACTTCCCACAGGTAAAAAAAGATGATAGGAAAAGATAAGGTTGTAGCTAATCAGAATAAAAAGCACAGCTAAAATCAATTTTGCTAAAGGCATTACCCTTGGGCTGCTGTAATAGGCACACTTTCACTGTAAGTTTGACGCCAACACTGTTGACCATTAGAACCCAAAAAGCGCGTTTTTTCTGAAGACAAGATGTTAGAAAGCTGGATTCTGGCGATTCCCAGAAGTAAATCTTTACTCATTTTATCCTTGTGCCATAATTCAATCAGCAATGGAATCCTGAGGAAGAGAGAAACAAATGTTCATACCTACCAATTCTGAGCTAGCGCTTTTTTGGATTAATATCTTTGAATTCCCTTAATGTAGTCAAAGATATGGAATGTAAAAGCTTAATGCCATAGGTAACAAATAAAAACTTCTGTTGTATCTTCTACACCTCTTTCTATGCAATAAAGAAACCTTCTAACACTACTATTTCCACAAATGGTTAAATTTTAGTTACCCTTCATTCTTCCTTTAAACATATTACACAAATTTAAATTTTGATAAATCGAAAAAGTAAAATGACCTTTCACAGATCTCATTTTTTCTTCACAACAATAGCTGAATTAACACCTCCATTTTATATAGATTTTAAAAAGTAGGAAAAGCAAATAGTACACTAGTCATTCAATGAATCAATAATGAAAACTAAATAGTTCATACTTATCTTCACATATTAGAAAAAAGCAAGACTACTTTGCAAAGCTCCTTCATTACTTACAGACTTTAAATGAAGTTTTAATATCTAAAATTAGGCAATAAGATTATGAAAATTTGAAAAGAGCCTTCACAACCACATAAAACTTTGTAATGGAAGCACAAATATCAGGCATTATTAATATATTTGTTTCTAGATTCTCAGATGCATAAACTGGTATGGATTTAAACCTATAGGAATTCCTCCTGTTTATAAGACACAAATTTTCAAGAGATGACTTGAGAAGATAGTATCATATGCAGAATATAGTGTATACATTACCTTAAGAAGGTATCTTGCAGCTGATGAGGCATAGTTGCAAAATCAAATGCACAGTAAGATTGGGGAAGAAAAACTTCCATATTTTTTCGAACTTCTACAGGAGGATTAGTCATAATAGGAGCTGCACTTCCAAAGAATGGATATGAGTACCTAGAATTTCAGAAAAACAAGATTTTCGAGTATACACACTAAATTTACAGTCTGTTAATAAAGTGAGCAAATAAAATTTTAGATGAATAAGTGGTGCAAATACATTACTGTTTTACCACCAACTTTAAAATTATACAAATATTCTTGATGTTCATATAAAAATTATAGAAATTATAGAGAAAATCTATTAATTGCATAGTGGTACTTCCCAAGTTGCTTTACAGGTAATTTTTTTTTAATTGACTTTATTTGAGTGACATTAGTTCACAAAACCATACAGGTTTCAAGTATACAACTCAAGAAAACATCATTTGCACACTGCATTGTGCACTGAACACCCCAAGCAAAGTTTCTTTCTGTCCTATTTTCCCCTGTGACAGGTAAATCTTTTAATGACTCTGTGGCAGAAAGAGAATTCTGGTATTTTGAAGGCAATGACACCAAATAAGGAAGAGATGGTCATTTTGATACATCCTAAATAAGACCAAAAGGAATAAAAATGATTCCACTAAACATAAACCGAGTTCCCATTTGGGAGTTCCCTGAGGGCTCCACTGCTGTCCTTTTCATCTCTGCAGTCCCAGGAACAAATACGCAGCTCCCGCCACACAGCAAACGCTCAAGACATGTTTGCTGAACTTAATTTCTAACCCTATTTTCCTTTATGCAATCATGTCTTCATCACTTACGAGTTCAAGAGCCCTCAGTCAACTCAAAAGGGGTGCATTTATGGTGCCCCGTCTTTCAACAGAGAATCAAGGATGAAAGCAACTCAGATATACTACAGATGACTCAGAGCGACCAAACACTGTTTCTTCCTTTCATCATAAAAACCACGCCAGATTAAATGCAATGCCTGACTACTGCTGAACTTCTTTTTGTATTTAAAGCCAAATACAAAGATATTATAACACTCACTAAAATTTCATGTCCTATCTTGTTATTCATTATGAAAACTAGAATTTTAACCACTAGTAAAAAGTTGTTTTCCTTATAAGAATCCCATGCATTCATTCAATTCCAATGTAATTACATACCCATTGAAATTAGGGCATCTCAGGTCATGCCCCAGAAATTCAAACCCTGATCACCCCCCACTACAGGGTGTTACAATTAAAAAGAAAAAAATAAAGCAAACACAAACTTTTTCTCAAATATCAGTGTTACCTGACAAATGCCATTACATAGTTGTAAATTACAATTTCATAACAATGCAGAACACGGTAACATACAATTTATCAGAGAAAAAGCTAAACAGCCAGCATTTTTAATAACTTAAAATGAACCAAAGATAGAACCAACAGTACTTTTAAAATAAAATTAAAGTTGACATACAATATTATATTAGATTCGGGTGTGTACATTAGCCCTTATCATCACATACTGACCTATTTCTGAATCTGTCCTTGTCTGTGCCCCTAATGTGCCCCATGCACACTAATGTACAACCAGGCACACTTCCGGCACAGTGCCGGCACTTCATGATCAAACAAATGGCCCCAGTGGCAGAAAGGAAACACACGTTATTAGTATTAGTGCTTTTCGAGTGGGCTTGTACAGGTTTCCCTTTAATGCATCTAGTTTTAGATCATCCCTGTTTCTATGCTCTGGCCACTGTCCTCTTTTCCTCTAAGTATTCTAAGATCCAATTCACTAGTAGTGGCAGAGAGATCTCAGTTAAGGGAGTAGAGAGAAAAAAGACAAAAAAACTGAGGTAAAGAATAAGTAATGATTCTATTTCTAAAGACAACTTTAAGTGATATTATACAAACTGAGAAAAGGTATGGCTGTGAGAGATAACCTTTCTCTAGTCTTCAGTTTTCAAATACAACTTTAGCAATCGTCTTTCAGCCTCTATCATGGGGTAAGAAGCAGAACTTAAGTTGCAATGGAAAGATTTCCATTCTATGGGCAAACAATAACAGTGCTGGGTCCCTTTGATTCTGTCCATTATTCATACCAAAACTCAGAGGATTTTGGAAACAACTTCATAAGAAATCCAAAAATTGACAAATTAAATGCAAGTATGAGTTGATTTATGCATCTGAAAGGTAGGTATGCTTCAAGTAACAGCAGGAAGCAAGATGTAGCTGCCGGCATTCCTGGGAATGGCAATCCAAGGTGACAAAGATTTCTCACTTTAATCACATAAAGATCAACAACTTTATTACAAATGCCACTGCTTGTGCCAAAGAAATTTATGAGGAGACACTAAATACTCCAAACTAAAACACGTTATATTATTTTTATTAATTTATTAAATTATTCTGTTATAATTATTAAATTTCTAATAATTATTGCATTTCTATTTCAGCCAAAAATAGTCCGTTATTACTAAAAAACTATTGTATAAAAACCACTTAACTGACAAATATTTTTTTCAATTTTTTATATTGAAAACTGGACACATTCCACTTTGAGTTCATTAACTATGGTTTTTAGATTCACAGCTATAAAATGTAGTATTTAGGAATATAACCTCCATTATAATACAGTTTTTAAAGACAAATCAGATACTTTCCATTATTTTGACCTGTGCCATCATTTCCAGAAACAACACATTTTAAGTTTGAGTCACTGTATTTAATTAGAGCTATTCATAAATAATTATAAATGCTTATAATTATTACACTACAATAGTTGAGACTGTTCCCCCTCATACCACCAGTGCCAGCCTGGTGTAAGTTTAAAAGCATTAGAACATAGCCTTATGTTCTTTCAGTACACCACCTTTGGTGACATTTCTCTCCGCAGCTTCCCAAATAGAGGAAAGGCATTTCTCCTCAGCAAATAATATTTTGAAACCAAATCAATTCACACCTTAATATACAGTTGATTGGAAAACCAACTTCCAAGTCATGGACACTCCTTAAGTCTATCGAAAAGCAGAAATGATGCGATGTTGCCGGAACAGCAATCTTCTGTCCTGAGGCTGTTTCTGGAGCATTGGATGTGGTCGCCGGCTGGGCCAGTGAAGCAGGTACAGAAGAACTGATGGCTAAAATAAACGTAAAATTGTTATTTAAAAAATTATATTTGCTAACAGTTTCTCTTAAATTGTCCAAATAAATTAAAGATTATCTCCTTTACCATCAAGCAAGGAATGTGACTATTTGGTTCTATAAACATCTGAACTGAGGCATAAACATCTGAAAGTGACTTGTCCCAAATTCTACAAGCTTTAATGTCCACCAGAGAACTGCGTAATAAAGGGCTCACCCTCAGCACGCACAGCACAAAGAAAAGCACGCGGTACTGAGGCAGTCATGAGTGACAGCAGCCTGACAGGCACTAACTTATTTCCCAGAGGCAGCTGAACAGAACTTAGCATTTGAAGGATTGTATTTGAGACTGAGTGCAAATATAATTACATTACTTTTTAAAAAGTGGTTTTGGTTATTTTAGGCACATATGACATACATAGTCTACCAAAAAGATAAAACATGAAAAGACAGAGCTACCTCGTCCACTCCTATTAGAAACCAGAGATGTTTAAATGAGAAGTAGCCCAGTGACAGGGCTATCATCCATACCCAAATTTCTAACTCCTAATCTACCACTATTCTAAATACTTATGCTACTAAGTATAACTATAAGTCCTTATAAGATGGATGGAAAAATTTTATAAAGCCAGATAAATATGCATTCTCAGATTCTTTAGGATAAAAAATGATTACTATGAGTTTACTATAAAAAACAGTAACTTCTCTAAAATTTCAATGTGTTCAAGATATTTGAGAATTATATTCTTTAATTTCTTTTGAATAGTACAAAAGTGAAAAAAATTTTTCTTACCTTTTAGCAAATTCTATAATGAAGTTAAATAAATTGCAATTACTTTAAATTGATCTTTTTTATACTACCACACATTACCAGTTTTTCAAAAACAATTTTTACTTAGATCTCATGAAAAGTCTCATAGTCCTTTATTAGATGGCTGCAAAATCTATAAAGATCTATCTAAAAAGAACTATAAAAAAATCTTACCCTTTGGGTTTGGTTTTGTGTCCTTATCATACTGCAAGCTTTCCACTTCACTTTCTGTGGCACTGTCTTTGGTTGGAGGCGACTGATTCTGAGGCATAACCGGGGACACACTTGGTGATTTTGGCTCAGTGAGTTTCTCCTTTATAGGGCTTAACACTCTCTTCTGTGAATGCTGAGGCTCATGTTCATTCTGGGTCTCTAACTCAGTTAAAGACTGAAAACAATGTTTAAGAAAAGTATAATTTGAAAAGAACTCTCCTTCATAATTAAGCAAAAAACTTGACATTTTTGTTTGTTTTATTGCTTTTTAAATATAAACTTCCTTTCCCAGTCTGGATATTCCTAGTCTATTCTTTTTTCATAATTTGCATATTTTCTTATAGCATCTAGGACCAGAAAAAGGAAAGTGAATAGGAAGGAAATATATTAAGGGTTAAGTACCAAAATGCCTCCTAATGGGTAAGAAGGAATACTGGATAAAAGAAGTCAGGCATAGGTGCCCTTGGGAATAGTTACTCCTACCAAGGCCTATAATCCTTTAAAAACACACATATACACCCACACCTACACCCACCCAAATGTCTAGTATGATCTTATTCCTCTCCTTTAGTCTACTACTCTCTAAAAATATATACATATATATTTTTTAAGCTCTCACTTCAGTTTTTCTCTTTAATTCATAAACTATATAAGGATCAGTTCTTTAAAAGAACAGGACACTAAAGTTAATTTGAGGATAGATACAATAAAAAAAAATGTATGTTCAAATAAGTACCCATCTCTGTTGCCTAAAGACAGTATGAGGACTAAAAGCACTAATGAACCAAGAAGCTTATCTTAGCTCAGGTGAGTTAACCCACAAATACCATAATACGCATGCCTAGAAACTAGGTCTAAACATGTTCTCTTTCACTGGAACTCCTCTCCTGCCAGTCATTGACTATGAGCTGAGGACGAGCGAATGGTTTCCCCATGAGAAGACTACATCCAAAGGCTCTGGATACAGTCACTACAAACCACAGCGCTTTTCAGAAATGTCTTTTCAGACAGGAGGGATATAATGAAGGCTACCACTTAAGAGTAATAAACACTTTCTTAATGCTAGGTAACTTTCCCAAAGTTCAACTTCGTGAAGCATCATGAGTGAAACCAGAGAAGGGGCAGGAGGGCCACTACTTGCCTGTCCATCTATGCCTTCCCTCTGGAGAGCCACAGACACGCCCACAGTTGGGGCCAACTCCACAGGAACAGGTGCAAGCTTTTGTTTGGCTCGGTTTGGAGGGTCAAGGGTAAAGGCGCCCTCCACTGTCACCGGGCGCTGGTTGATTTCTGCACTACCCTTTTTCAGTAATCCTGTTAAGGGTATTTCTGTGCTTCCGAGTGACTGGTCTCCACAGCAGAGATGGATCTAACATGAAAAGGAAAATCAAGACACGGTTTTATATAAATATTTTCCTCTTTCTCCTGCCTGAGCACAAACTTAAAAAGTTATATAACTTAACAAAAGCTTGCCTTCCATAAAGCAAGTATAATGCAGGTTATCTTACTGACCTGCAGTGACTAAGTAATAGATTCTCATGCAGTTGATTAGACAAATTTTACCAGGAACTAAAATAAAACTATTACTTATCTTTCTTTTTTTTTTCCTTTCAGTACTGTATACACATATGGTATACCCTTTTCTCCTGTCTCTTTGGTGAGCTATGGTTACTTAATTCTATTTTACCTATGCCAACTGTATCGTGTACATGAATTTAAATAAAAAACAAATACTTCCACACTTTTTTTCTATTTCCATTTCAACTTTCATTAAACATAGCTCTAAAAGATTAGTAGATCTAGTCATATTTAGAAATAAACTTCAAATAGTTTTCTCAATCACCTATAACATAGAGTGTTCTTTTTCTTTTTTCTTGCTTTTTAGACTTTATAAAACAAGTGCTTGACAATAAAAGGTAAAAGAGAAAACCCCCGGGATAGAGTGTGCTGTTGTTCACTGAAAGCTACTCCAACTTCAATATTACCGCCTCTGACGACAACACAAAGGCAATTCTAGGTACATGTTACATACCTATTCTCTTCCCTTCCTCATACTGAAGCCTTGGCAACCTTAGCATTCATAAACAATAAACAATCAAAACACGAAAATAATTTTAGTTCTAATATCAGAAATTACCTGTTACTTAGTCAATGTTATTAGGTGTGAAGACTTTAATGGGCTGGAGAGGACTTTTTATGACTTAAATATCCATGAGAATCAAACTAATATGGCAGTACTTTAGGTAAGGATTGATATGTTAGATATAAAATAAAAGTGTTTTTTCCTGCATTTTATCACTTCATATAGCCTTCAGCTTTATAAATACCTAGGATTTAGCAGATCCACCTCTAAAATTCAGTTCTATTAAGATTCCTTAATGCCTCTTTTCATCTCCTACACAAAACACAAGTTTGATCACTTCACTACAAACAAATGGCTATCTAACCCTATAGATGACTGCCCCGTTCAGGCTGATTTAAAGCAATGGTAATAAAAAAGGAACAGTAATTTCCACTAGATAAAGTTCACTTTTAGAGTCCATTCTGAAATTAGTTTACATAAAATACTCAATTCAAGGGCAGGTTTTAGAAAGTTGTGTTATTTCTGCTCCTAATAGCAATATGGAATATAAACTCTGAACTGTAAAGTGGGATCTGTGTGCCTGCAGTTACTATCTCCACAACAGTAACGAACCCTTCCTTCCTTGTGCCCACAGCTTTAGGCTTCAGGTACAATTTGCTATTATAAAAGATTGATAACTGACAAACCTCTTTTCACAGTAACTAGGAAGGAGGTGTAGCTCTTAAAATTCTGAAGTAACTATTATGCTATGGCTTTCAAGTCCAGATAACTCCTAAAAAATAGAAAGGTATGGCAGAAAAATAACCTCCACTACTGAAATAAGATGGTCTAGTACCCCTCTAATGCTAAAAAATAATCATCTCTAACAAAAAAATTACAATTCTCTGCAGTACTTACCTGTAGTTTAGACTGAAGAGACAGGTAAACACGAAGAATTTCTACATTGCTTCGTATTCGAACTGACGCTCTCTCTGGCTCAAAGTTTGGGTTGATCAAATCATTGAAAGGTTCATTTGTAACATCATTTCCCAGTAAAGAATAGTAAAAGAAAAATTCAGGTTGTCTTTCTGGAAGTTTCATGGTACATGGAATTAACTAAACATGTAAGAATAAAAATAAAAGAGTATTACTTTGTAAACCACTAAACATGCCTGATGAACTCCAAAATTATTAACAATTTTTTTATTTTAAGTCTTACAATCATTTACTTAGAATGTTTAAATCTCTGCCAAATTATACCCAAATTACTAGTTTAAGTTTTAGAAGTTTATCTTAGAAAATCAGAGACAAAAATAATTTAATAGATTTATATTGTTCTAAAGTTTATGTTTCATTCAACTGATCCATGAATACATGATAGTTCTTTTAGAAGAAAATGGGGCCCTGGCTGGTTGGCTCGGTGGTAGAGCATCAGCCTGGAGTGTGGATGTTTCTGGCTCAGTTCCCAGTCAGGGCACACAGGAGAAGCAACCATCTGCTTCTCCACCCCTCCTCCTTCTCTCTCTCCTCCCCCAGCCATGGCTCGATTGGTTGGAGCAAGTTGGTCCCAGGCACTGAGGATGGCTCAATGGCCTCGCCTCAGGCACTAAAATAAAACAGCTCAATTTCTGAGCAATAGAGCAGAAGCCCCAGATGAACAGATAGGGGGCTTGCTGGGTGGATCCCGGCGGGGGTGCATGTGAGAGTCTGTCTCTCTGCCTCCACGCCTCTAGCTTTTAAAAATAAGACTATTTATTCATTTTAGGGGGGGAGAGGGAGAGAGAGGAAGAGAGAGGGAGAAGCAGAAAGCATCAATTCCCATATGCGCCTTGATCGGGCAAGCCTAGGGTTTCCAATCTGCGAGCTCAGCATTCTAGGTAAACAGCTTTATTCACTGTGTCACCACAGGTCAGGTTCCACCTCTCAATTAAAAAAAGAAAATGGTCAAGTGTTTTAAATTGATCTTCCTTTATTTCCACATACCCTATTTCATCTTTTCCTGATTCTGCCATATTCTTTATAAATGAGATTAAAAAAAATCTTAACCCAGGCTATTTAATATAATACCTTAGTCCAGGCTTTTGATTAAAAAGTTTTTTAGCCACTAAGCCAAATCTGGAGACCTACAAATTAACAATTGCCAAAAGATGCCTTCTGTACTAGGAGTGTTCACAAAGTCGGCACTTTCATCGCCACATACGGCCAAGACACAGGATTCTTTCCCCATAAAATATAAAATATCTAACAGACCTTGAATGTTTGCTAGAAGATTGTTAAAAAGGTTAAGTTTGAAGAAACTTACATTCAAAGAAAACATTTCCAGGTTATCTTGTCATTTAGTTCTGTTGCATACCCATCACCCGAAGAGAGATCGTCCTCCGCCACCCTCCATCCAGTTCTCTCTGTACCCCTCCCCCTCTTTATGTAAAGTATAAAGTAAAATAGACAGTCAAGACAGCAGAATAGGTAAACCTATTGCTCACCTCCTCCCATGGCCACATCAAAATTATAAAATAACCATCCTTGAGAACCACCCAAAGACTGACTGAACAGAATTCCTATAACTGAGGACATTAAGAAGCCATGATGAGACTGACAGGTGGGGCAGAGATGTGGAACAGGCAGGTCAGATACCCACATACCAACAGCATTTTACACAGATCTAGAATAAATAATTCTAAAACTTATACAGAACTACAAAAGACCGTAAAGAACCAAAGCAATTTGGTCTATTTGAACAAAGTTGCAGTATCCTGCTACCTGATAACCTATCTAAGGAGAACAAAGTTGGCAGTATCATACTACCTGATATCAAACTATATTAGAAGGTTAATTTGTAATAAAAACATCGATGGCACCAGCATAAAGATAGACATAGATAAACAGAACAAAACAGAAAGCACAGAAATATACCCAGGCCTGCCTGTATCATAGTCAACGATAAAGGAGGTAAGAATATACAATGGGGTAAATAGTCTTTTCAATTAACAGTGTTGGAAAAACTGACATATACATGCAAAAGAAAAAAAAAAGAGAAACCAAGACCACTTTCTTACACATATATCCAATACAAGAATAAAATCAAAATGAATTAAAGCCTGACCAGGCGGTGGTGGCTCAGTGGATAGAGCATCGGACCGATGCAGAGGATCCAGGTGCGAAACCCAGAGGTCGCCAGCTTGAGCGCAGGCTCATCTGGTTTGAGCAAAAGCTCACCAGATTTGACCCAAGGTTGCTGGCTTGAGCAAGGGGTCACTCTGTCTGCTGTAGCCCCCTGGTCAAGGCACACATGAGAAAGCAATCAGTGAACAACTAAGGTGCAGCAATGAAGAATTGATGCTTCTCATCTCTCTCCCTTCCTGTCTGTCTGTCTCTCTCTGTCTTCTCTCTGTCTGTCACACACACACACAAAAAAAAGAATTAAAGATTTAAATATAATACCCCAAACCATAAAACTCCTAGAAAAAAACATAGGTAGTAAACTCTTTGCCATTGTTCTTAGTAAATTTTTTTATGTCTCCTCAGGCAAGAAAAAAAAGAAAATATTAACAAATGGGACTACGTCAAACTAAAACAGTTTTGTTTACAGCAAAGGAAACCGTCAACATAACCAAAACACAACCTACTAAATAGCAGAACATATTTGCCAATAATTCATCTGATAAAAGTTTAATATTCAAAATATATAAGAACTCTTTCTACAACTTAACACCAAAAAAGAAAAAAGAAAAACAAAAAAGAAACAATCCAATTAAAAAATAAGTAGAGGACCTGAACAGACATTTCACTAAACAGGACATACAGATACCATAAGACATACGAAAAGTTGTTCAACATCATTAATCATCAGGGAAATGCAAGTTAAAACCACAATGAGATATTGCCTCACACCTGTTAGAATAGTTTTCAAGAAATCAAAAAACAATATATGTTAGCAAGAATGTGAGTACAGGGAACCCTGGTGCACTGTTAGTGAGACTGTAAATGTGTGCAGCCCCTATAGAACTACCATATGACCCAGCAATTCCACTTCTGGGTATTTATTTGAAGAAATGCGAAACACTAATACAAAAAGATAGGTGCATCAAAAAAATGAAGGAAAAAAAGATATTTGCACACCATGCTCACTGCAGCATTATTTATACTAGCTAAGATATAGTAGTAACCTAAATGTCCATCAGTAATGAACAAAGAAGATGTGGTACACAGATATGATAGAATATTACTCAGACATAAAAAATAATGAAATCTTGCCATTTGCAACAACATAAATGGACCTAGAGCAGTGTTTTTCAAATGCTGGTCCACAAACCAGTCTGCCAGAAATCCCATGCTGTTCAACAAAAGAATTAACCACCCTAATGTTGTATGAAGATTACAGATCCAATAATCTTAGTCAAATTCAGTTATCCTCAGGGTGATTTCTGCCTTAGCGGTCACCTAAATACATTGCTCACAAAAATTAGGGGATATTTTATAGCTTCATATTCATTTTGAAATATCCCCTAATTTTTGTGAGCAGTATATTTCATAACATATTTTTCTTTCCTCCCTCCCTCCCTTCCTTCCTTTCTCTATTTTTTTTTTTTTTTTTTTTTTTTTTGAGAAAGGAGGAGAAGAAGAAAGAGGGGTGAGAGAGAGAAGCATCAACTTGTTCCGCTTGGTTGTGCACTCATTGATTGCTTCTCATACGTGCCCCGACCAGGACTCAAATCTGGCCATTTCCTACGGTTGTTTATGTAGCTGGTAACCTCGACATAAAGTGACATGTCTTCCAGACAAAGACCAGGCCTGCTTACAGTAAAAATGGTAGATTCCCCAAGTTCTGTGTTCCTCGGCTGTGACAAACTCGCTGTGTTCAGGGCAACCTGGGCTTCGCTGTGTCACCTCCAGGGGACTGAAGGAAATCCAGATACTCATGTTGCTTGCTGTACTCCAATCAAGAAACAGTAACAGGCTAATGTGCTAGTTTGTAAATACCAGCCCCAACAGCTATTAAACTGTGACTGAAACAAAGTGTTCCCAACACTGCACATTGCTCCCTTTCATACCTGCCACACAGTGCAGTTGGAAACAATGTTTACTGATGGCCTTTCTTCTAAATCCTGAGACCAAATTTATTCTTACTGCCAAGATCATCATCATTTATTCTTTTCCTAAAGTAAAAATGCTTTCTGATATGGAAGAAAACAGTTTTCTAAATTATTTTTAAAAAGAAAAGAAAGAGTCTGACCAGGCAGTGGCACAGAAGATAGAGTGTTGGCCTGGGATGCTGAGGACCCAGGTTCGAAAGCCCGAGGTCACCAGCTTGAGTATGGGCTAGTCCAGCTTTGAACGCAGGCTCATCATACATGACCTCATGGCTGCCAGCTTGAGCCCAAAGGCTGCTGGCTTGAGCAAGGGGTCACTGGCTCAGCTGGAGCCCCCCAGTCAAGGCACATATAAGAAAGCAAACAATGAACAGCTAAGGTGCTGCAACTATGAGTTGATGCTTCTCCTCTCTCTCTCTTCCTGTCTGTCCCCCACCTACGCTTAAAAAAAAAATTAAAAAGTCAATTTGCAAATATTTTTAAAACCTGAAAGGTAGATTTAAAAAATAAAGTTCAATTTTAAAATTCTTCAGGAATCAGTAATCTGAGGGAAAGTCTCACCTGCTCCAACTGGGTGGCAAACGCTATGGTCACCGACATAATGAAGAAGTCAGTACAACACTCTGCCGGCCCGATCTGATGGTAGCCTCCTTCCTCATTCAGCACTGCCACGACATCCTTGGGATTAAGTCCAGACAGGCCGGCAGGTACTTTGTGGAGAAAAACACAATTAAATTATACATTGAAGTTTATAAACCAGTAAAACATTTTGAAAGCTGGTTATACAATACTTCTTTATTTGCTTGGCAGTTTTCATGGATACACTTACTATCTGTAAGGTTTCCATTAATTTTTTATGTCTAGCCACCATTTTCTTTCTGCACATAATGTCATATTTTGAAATAAGGTAACATTTTTAAAACTTCAATTTAATAAACCACATAGAAAAGGCATAGCAGGTTTCTTGAAGGAAGTTATTCTAACTAGAAACTAAAAAATAAGCAAAATTTGGCTAAAAAGAGGAAGGTGACTAAATTGAGAATGAGTGAAAACGTGTTCTAGGCAGAAGGTACCTTACGTACAAAGACTCAGAAGCAAGAGACAGCAGGGGTTAGAGACTAACGTGCTGGGTCACAGATGGAGGACTAACACAGAGGGGAGGCTGAAGGGGTAGGAGAGGCCCTATCGGGGTCTTCTTCAATGCCATGCTAAAACATCTAGATAGTTTTTTAAGGAGAAGAGAAAACCATGAAACAATTTTGAGAAGAGAACCAATAAAACCCAATAGTTTTCAGTATGAAGAGAATGGAGAGGGACAGGGTTTTTCAAACTGATTGGGGCAAACAACAAAACTACACACAACTAAAATAATATACACCTAATATCTAATATTTTAGGTGTTAGGGAAAATGCAGTCAAGTGAGCACTTTCCATGTTGGAAGGTACAGACTAGTATAATCTTTTGAAGGGTAATATCTCAGGGCTTATCAAATTTTTATACATGCATACCCCATATCCAAGCAATCCTCTTGACTCCCTCATGAGTCAATCCTGAAGAAATAAAGCTTACTGAAGCAATAACTAAAAATTGCATAATGGTTAAGAGCACAGACACTAGTGTCCATAGACCACGGTTCCAATCCCAGTTCTGCCACTTACTAATTAAATGGGGAAATTATGATCTCCTTTAGTCTCCATTTTTTCTTCTCAAAGCTTTCAGTGTTGTTGAGAAGATCAAATTAAATAACGAAAGTACTCAGCCCAGTATTGACAATTAAGTATTTTAATAAAGGTAGCCATTAAATAGTAAGGTCAGCAAAGCTTAGAAGTCAAAATAATTGGGACAGGTCTCTCACTGTCAGGAAAGGGAGTCAGAAGTACGGAAGGCGAGAACACTGGAATAAATCTTAAGGTGTAGGATTGGATGGATTGACGGTGTCTATGTCAGTGTATGCTGTTCAATAAATGTAGAGATATAAAGTAAGAGATATAAAGGTGTATATGTATATACTTATGTGCATGTACATACATATGTATATATACAGGGAGGGGCAAAAGTAAGTTTACGGTTTATATGGAAAACAATACAATAATTAATAACTCAAGAATAAATTGTGTTTCAGTACTCACTACTGTAAATCTACTTTTGCCCCTGTGTGTGTGTGTGTGTGTGTGTGTGTACACACATGTATGTACATGCACAAATTCTCTTTTTCCCCTGTAAGGGCCTGAGGGCAGCAACATCCCAATAGCAACTAGCATACCTAGTACCTGGATCTGGACTGCTAACACCATTCTTTAGTAAAGGGAAGCAGGGCTCCTTGAAGAAATGACTAAATCCTGGGCTGAAACAGAAAAAGCACAAGCTGAGCCTGGACCATATTCTTGTGCCAGAAAACAAGAAAAACCTCAAAAAATTATGGAGATAGTCAAAAGGAAACATAAGAAGCTTGCAGAAGCTCCCACCTACACTTGGGACAAATATGGTAGTTAAAAATTATAATCCAAGCCCTGGTCGGTTGGCTCAGTGGTAGAGCGTCGGCCTGGCGTGCAGGAGTCCCGGGTTTGATTCCTGGCCAGGGCACACAGAAGTGCCCATCTGCTTCTCCACCCTTCGCCCTCTCCTTCCTCTCTGTCTCTCTTCCCCTCCCGCAGCCAAGGCTCCATTGGAGCAAAGTTTGCCTGGGCGCTGAGGATGGCTCCATGGCCTCTGCCTCAAGCGCTAGAATGGCTCTGATTGTGGCAGAGCAATGCCCCAGATGGGCAGAGCATCGCCCCCTGGTGGGCATGCCAGGTGGATCCCGGTCGGGCGCATGTGGGAGTCTGTCTGACTGCGTCCCTGTTTCCAACTTATACAATATAAATAAAGGTTTAATGAGAAATATTTTTATAATTTTATGATTCTGCCCCATAAATTATTAATTACAAAGAAAAAAAAAAGAGTAAGTTTACAGCTGAGAACATAAGACATACACCACGTTAATTGAAACCACGGTGATCATTAGCAATGGAACAAATCAAAATCTGTGCCACCTGTCAAGACTGCAATGAGAAAAACAGAGCATTACTTCTGTGATATTCCTGCCAAAGATGTAGATGCTAAATAAAATATCAGACAAACCCAAACAGTACAGAAGCACAGGATTACCAAAAGACTGAGATTTAACCACAAGACTATAGCATGCTTCCCCTCCCCCAAATCTTATTGCTACATTACTAAAGGCCTATTTTCCTTTACCCGGTATATCATGTCCACCTTTCAACAAGAAATCACAAGGTGTACTAAAAGGCTAAAAATACAATAAATATCATCTACGCTTTCATCTTAAAAAACAAGAGAGGAGCAAATTAAATGCAAAGCAAGCGGCAGAAGAAAAATAATAAAAACTAGAGCAGAAATCAATAAAATGGAAAATAGGAATCAATGGAGAAAAATCAAAGAAATCAAAAGTTGGTTTTCTGAAAAGATCAATGAACTCAATAAGATTCTAACCAGCCTAAGAGAAAAAAGAAGACACAAATTACTAATATCAGAAATAAAAAGAGGGAACATCAATATGGATCCCAAAGACATTAAAAGGATAAGAAATATTATGAATAACTGTATGCCCACAAATTTGATAACCTAGATGAAATGGGCCAATTCCTTTCAAAGATACAATATGCCAAACTCACACAAGAAAGAAACAGAATAGACCTGTGTCATTTAGTAAAACTGAATTAATAGTAACTTTACAAAATAGAAAGTACCAGACTTGGATGAAAGCACCAAACTTTCAAGGAAAAAATTACAAGTGACCTTTGAACAAACAAGTTGAATTACAAAAAGCCACCTATATGCATATTTAAACCCATGTTGTTCAAGGATCAACTGTATTTTGGACCTACAATTGGGAATCCAAGTATGCTGAAGACCAACTTAAGTTAAACACAGATTTTCGACAGTGTGGGGCTCGGCACCCATTTCCCTGCTGTTGTTCAGGGTCAAGTGTATACCAGCTGTCAGCGACCTTTTTCAGAAATACAAGGAGAGGGAATACTTCCTAACTCATTCTATAAAGCCATCATTAACCCTAGTATCAAAACCAGACAAAAACATTACAACAAAAGAAAACAGATCAGTATCTCTCATAAACATAGATGCAAAAATCCTCAATGAAATATTAGCCAATTGAATACAATGTATAAAAAGAAATATACACCACTACCACCACATGGGATTTCAAAAATCTATTAATGTAATCCATCATATCAACAGTCTAAAGAAAAAAGCCACACGATCATATTAATAGATGCAGAAAAAGCATTTCACAAAATTCAATATTCATTCATAATAAAACACTCTAAGCAAACTAAAAATAGTGGCTTCCTCAACTTGACAAAGAAATCTACAAAAACTCTACAGCTAACATCATTCTTAAGGGTGAGAAGCTTTCCCACTAAAATCAGGATGAAAGGAAGGAACTCCCCTTTCACTACTGCTTTTCATATCACACTGGAAGTGCTAACACATGCAAAGAAAATAAAGGCATGCAGATTGGAAGGAAGACATAAAATTGTCTTTGTGTGCAGATGACACGACAATGTAGAATATCCATCTATGGAAAGACTCAACAAAAAACTCCTGAATCCAAAAATAAGCAATTATAATAAAGATGCAAGATGCAAGATTAATATATAAAAGCCAACTGCTTTCTTATATACAAGTAATGAACAAGTGGAATTCGAAATTAAGAAAAAAAAATGCCCAGGCCGGTTGGCTCAGCCGTAGAGTGTCTGCTCGGCGTGTGGAAGTCCCGGGTTCAATTCCTAGCTAGGGCACAAAGAAGCGCCCATCTGCTTCTTCCACCCTTCCTCTCTACCTTTCTCTCTGTCTCTCTCTCTTCACCTCCTGCAGCCAAGGTTCCATTGGAGCAAAGTTGGCCTGGGCACTGAGGATGGCTCCATGGCCTCCACCTGAGATGCTAGAATGGCTCTGATTTCAGCAGAGCAACGCCCCAGATGGGCCGAGCATCGCCCCTGGTGGGCATGCTGGGTGGATCCTGGTCTGGCGCATGTGAGAGTCTGTCTGTCTGCTCCCCCACCTCACTTTGGAAAAATACAAAAAAACAAAACATTTTATATCAGCACCTAAAACAATTACTTAGGAATAATTCTAACAAAATATGTACAAGAAAGATCTATATGAGGAAATCTGAAAAATTCTGATGAACAAAAATCAGAAAAGAACTAAAGAAATGAAGAGATTTTCTATGCTCATAAACAAGACAACTCAACACTGTCATGATTAATTCTTCCTAACTTGAGCTATAGATTAAATGCAATCCCAATAAAAATCCCAGAAAGTTATATTGTAGGCATTGATAAACTGATCCTAAAAGTTTATATGAGAAGCAAAAGACCCCCAGAATAGCAAACTTAATACTGAAGGAGAATAACAAAAAAGTTGGAGGACTATAGTAGTCAAATAATCATTCACTAAGGAGCAAAGGCAATAATACAAGGGAGAAAGACAGTCTTTTCAACAAGTGGTGCTGGAGAAACTGGACATCCACATATTAAAAAAAAATGGATCTAGACCCAGACCTTACAGCTTTTACAAAAATTAATTCAAAATTGATCATAGACCTAAGTATAAAACAAAAACCTTTAAGACTCCTAGAAGAAAACATAGGAGAAACCTAGATGACTTTGGACATGGTGATGACTTTTTAGATACAATATCAAAGGTATGACCTGTGACAGAATTGATGAGCTGAACTTCATTAATATTTTAAAACTTCAGCTCTACTAAAGACAAGAAAATAAGAAAACAAGCCATAGACTGGAAAATAATATTTGCAAAAGAATTACATGACAAAGGACTGTTATCCAAAATACATTTTAAAAAAGCCTTAAAATACAAAAATAACAAAACAAGTGATTAAAAAATGGGCAAAAGACCTGAACACCTACCTCACAAAAAGCTATACAGAAGACAAGTCATAATATGAAAATACGTTAACACCATATATCATTATGGAATTGAACATTTAAATGAGAAAATCCACCTAGGAGAATGGTTGAAATCCTAAGCACTGACAATCCAAATGCTGACATGAATGTGTAGCAATAGCAACTCTCTCAATTCATGGCTGCTGGGAATGCAAAATGGTACATCCACCCTGGAAGATAGTTTGGCAATTTCTTATAAAACTAAACATACTCTAACCATGTGATCCAGTCATCTCACTCCTTGGTATTTACCCCCAAGAAATGAAAACTTCTATCCACACAAAAACCTGCACAGGGATAATTATAATTGCCAAACCTTGGAAGCCACCAAGATGTTCTTCAGTTAATGAGCAGATGAAGTGGTACATCCAGACAACGTAGTATTATTCAGCACTAAAAAGTCAGCTATCAAAGCATGGAAAGACATGGAAGAAACTTAAATGCATATCACTAAGTGAAAGAAGAGGAACTGAAAAGGCTACATACAATTTAATTAACAATGAGACATTTTGAAAAAAAAAAACTATGAGACAAAATATCAGTGGTTGACAAGGGTTGGGTTGTAGGGAAGGATAAAGGAGCAAAACACAGAGGACTGAGGGGCAGTGAAGCTCTTCTGTAGGGTACAGTTGTGAAGATGTCGTCACACATTTGTCAACATCTATACAGTGTACACCACCAAGAATGAGCCCTTACATAAACTATTCACCTTGGGTGATAATGTGTGTCAATGTCAATTACAATAAATGTTTCACTGTGGTGAGAGATGTTGATAATACCGGAGGTGTGTTTGTGTGAGGACAGGGTTATGTAGGAACACTACATTCTCCAATTTTTCTGTAAACCTAACACTGCTCTAAAAAAATAAATTTGTTAATCAAAAAAGAAAGACACAAAAGTGAAGGTTTTGTTAAACTATCATTAAGAAAGAACATAAGCACTTTTGGCTTTCCTGCATTCATCACAAAAGAAAATTTCCCAAGTAGCAATTTTTAAAAACATTATAAAATTGTATTTTATTCTGTTATATATCAAATAAAGAAAAGAGAATCTTTCCTGATCTCTAAGTTTTGTAAACAAGAGCTAAAAGGAACAAGTGTGGCATGTGTAACAATGTCACATTTGCCTGCTATATTAGAATAAAATCAGTTACAGGCCTGCACACATCTTCCTGTAATACCCGCTGTAATTCCCGTCACCCTTCCTCAAGGTCTAATCCACAGATGCAACTCCTTAGAGTCAGAGGAGAATGTCCTTAGAGACAGACGACGCACAAACCTTTTCCATCTCGAGGGGGAGCTCCCTTTGCTTTAAAACTATCCACTGGCGCCTTTGAATCTGTTTCCAAAGCAATACTTATTTGTATCTCAGACTTGTACTTGGTGTATTTATTACTCAGCAACTGATACCATTTTGGTGCCTGGAGAATAAAAACAAAACAAAACAACAAAACACTAATAATTGGCAATAAATAGCAATGGGAAATGTTCTATAAGGTTCTAAATATATTTCCTGTAATTTCTCAGTACTTTCTTCGCTTTTAATATATTTTTTCCACACTTTCCTCAAAAGTAATTAATCCTGTTGAGGCAGATAACTGAATTTCCTCCTGAAGAAGTCCAGAGTGTCTTTCTTGCTTCTATTCCTATGCTTCAACAGATAATATATTAAAGAAAACACGATATATTTTTCTATCTTTACTTATATGTCCCCAATCTCCTTTCAATTTTTAAACAACAACAAAGACTATCAATTTTCCATTTCCCTAACCCCTAATTTTTCACTTTTGCTTTTATACCTTTTCCGCCTGGCACATTTCTGCTTTGTTCTGTTTATATCAAATAAGGAAAAGAAAAGCTTAGTGTTAATAAAAAACAGTAACAAAATACTAGAATAAAGGTTGAGGTTCTAATGGTTGAGGTTCTGGGTTCTGAGCCATGTATTTAACTGATATTAAAATACAGTTTTTCTCACAGAATGAAGTGTGAGAATGCCTTGAATATTCCCTCTAGAACAGTGTTTTTCAACCAGTGTTCCGCGGCACACTAGTGTGCCGTGAGACATGGTCAGGTGTGAGTATAAATACATTTAGAAACTATATTATTAACTATATGTATAATATGTACTGTGTTAGAGTGTCATTTTGTGTCATTTTGGTAGGTGGTGTGCCCCAGGATTATTGTAAATGTAAAAAATGTGCCGCAGCTCAAAAAAGGTTGAAAATCACTGCTCTAAAATAACCTCAGAAATTCAGTACCAAATCCAGCCTTCAAAACCTCATGGAACTGGGGTTGGGTTGCAATCGCAGGGATTTGGAACGATGTTGGTGCCAACTTGGACTTGGTGAACATGTTAAGGACACTACTCTTTTATGGATTCTTGTTGTATTGGCCAAGAGTTTGCTTAAAGTCTTTAATCACTGTAAAAAAAAAAAATATATATATATATATATATATATATATATATATATATATATATATATATATATAGAAGACTGGATAAAGAAGATGTGGCACATATACACTATGGTATACTACTCAGCCATAAGAAATGATGACATCGGATCATTTACAACAAAATGGTGGGATCTTGATAACATTATACGGAGTGAAATAAGTAAATCAGAAAAAAACAAGAACTGCATAATTCCATACATTGGTGGGACAAAAATGAGACTAAGAGACATGGACAAGAGTGTGGTGGTTGGGGGGGGGAGGGGCACAAAGAAAACTAGATTGAAGGTGACAGAGGACAATCTGACTTTGGGTGATGGGTATGCAATATAATTGAATGACAAGATAACCGACATGTTTTCTTTGAATATATGTATCCTGATTTATTGATGTTACCCCATTAAAATTAATAAAAATTTATTATATATAAAAAAAGGGAGTTAGAAAGGGAGGCAGCCCACAGCAGCTTGGGCAAGTGAGACTTGGGGTTTCAGCAGGAGCCGCTGAGGGGTGTAAGAAATGCAGTACCCTTTAATGTGCTCTGAGAGTCAAAGTGCATTTCCTTTACTGCAGCCCTGCTCTGAGCCTGGGCCATAGGAAGGCAGAGCTAAGTCTAGTCCAAGATGGTTCGTTTTTTCACTGTACAGAATATGAGGTGATGATCACGATATTTATAGTAAACATTCAGATTGTGCCCTATGGAAGAGCCGGCAGTCCTGACTTTCTCAGTCATTCATTTGGGGCACAGGAAAGCAGCTCAATATATAGGAAGGAAGGGAGGAAGGGAGGGAGGGAGGGAGGGAGGGAGGGGCAAACATCCTTTGGTATCTTCATTTATAGTAATTTGCATATGCATGAAAGTTTCTACAAAATAAAGTGAAAGTACACTGTTTAAAAAACAAAACAAGGCCCTGGCCGGTTGGTTCAGTGGTAGAGCCTCGGCCTGGCATGCAGGAGTCCTGGGTTCAATTCCCGGCCAGGGCACACAGGAGAAGCACCCATCTGCTTCGCCACCTTTCCCCCTCTCCTTCCTCTCTGTCTCTCTCTTCCTCTCCCACAGCCAAGGCTCCATTGGAGCAAAGTTTGCCTGGGCGCTGAGGATGGCTCTGTGGCCTCTGCCTCAGGTGCTAGAATGGCTCTGGATGCAACAGAGCAACGCCCCAGAGGGGCAGAGGATTGCCCCCTGGTGGGCATGCCGGGTGGATCCCGGTCGGGCGCATGCGGGAGTCTGTCTGACTGCCTCCCCATTTCCAGCTTTGGAAAAATGAAAAAAACACACAAACAAACAAACAAAAAACCCTCATGGCCTGGATGACAGTTATCACTAGTGCAGGATCCACTGGTCTGCAAGGGCACCAATTTAATACCTAGAAACCTAATTCTTCTTACTCAGCCCACTACTCTATAAAAGCGTAGTCTGGTGCTTATACTGATCAAAACCCCACACTGCTGTTTTGGTTTGATAAGTTTTGTTTGATAGGTAAAACAGGATTAACTAGGCTGGCCACAGATTTTAAAAAATTCACAACCATGTTTTTTTTAAGGCAAAAGTTCCTATTGTGTTATGGTACTTTTATGTTGTACTTCTCAAGACAAAATTTGTTTGATATACTTCTCATGACAAATATTTTCTAATTTTAATACAAGCCAGAAAAAATGTTTTTATCTACTTGAAGACTTTACGATATATTTTTTACATAACTCAGAAAAACAAATCTGGATTTTTCTATGTTTATTTACAGAGAATCAAATTATTTTTAACTTCAAATATTTTACTGACCAACTTCACATATTTCTGTTGGCAAACAGAAAAGAATAAGAAAGACAGTTGGTTTTAAAATCCACTAATGTGATTTTAAAGCACTGCTCTTTAACTTCGATCACAAACATGATGATGCACTGTCCTAAAGGAGAAAAGAAATGCCAAGAGCATTTACAGGAATACTCTTCTCTCAGACACCCTCCTAAGAAGACTTACCTTCTCTATAACCAATCGCCTGCAGAAGTGTCTCCCAGACACCTGCAAGTTGCAGCAGACAAGTAGGGTAAGAGAAGCATCAGGGGCCCAAGCATGACTTCTGGTTAAGGGTTCAAGATTAAAGAGGAAAAATCTTTTTCAGGACCTAGGAGCAGACTGGTGATGAGGACCCAGGATCAAGAGGGATAAACAGGTCCTCTTCTAAAGCTTTTTAAAATTTCAGTTTCTGCCCTGGCCAGTTGGCTCAGTGGTAGAGCATCAGCCCAGCATGTGGATGTCCCGGATTCGATTTCCGCCCAGGGCACACGGGAAAAGCACCCATCTGCTTCTCCACCCTTCCCTCATCTCTTCTCTCTCTCTCTTTCTCTCCCACAGCCAAGGCTCCACTGGAGCAAGTTGGTCCCGGGCAAGGAGGATGGCACCATGCAGGCGCTAGAATGGCTCTGGCTGCAAAGGAGCAACGCCCCAGATGGGCAGGGCATCACCCCCCAGTGGGTTTGCCAAGTGGATCCCTGTTGGGCGCATATGGGAGTCTGCCTCTATGCCTCCCCACTTCTCACTTCAGGGAAAAAAAATTTTTTTTCAGTTTCTTTTGAATGATTCCAAATTTTTGCCAGGCTGCATGGCTCATTTGTAAACTCACTGCTATCAGCAGCAAAAATGTTAGTAACAGATAAAATTTTTTCTTCACTCAATCCTAACTTAAGATTCAAATCAAGAATAGAGAACTTGGCCCTAGCCAGTTGGCTCAGTGGTAGAGAGTCAGCCCAGCATGTGGATGTCCTGGGTTCGATTTCTGGTCATGGCACACAGGAGAAGCACCCATCTGCTTCTCCACCTTCCCTCTCTTGCTTCTCTCTCTCTCTCTTCCCCTCCCACAGCCATGGCTCGATTGGAGCGAGTTGGTCCAGGACACTGAGACAGCTCCATGGCCTCTGCCTAGTTGCTGAGCAACAGAACCAAGCCTCAGGTGGGCAGAGCATCGCCCCCTAGAGTAGGTTTGTTGGGTGGATCCCAGTTGGGGCACATGTGCGAGTCTGTCTCTGCCTGCCCTCCTCTCACTGAATGAAAAAAAAAAAATAGAGAACTTTAACATAAAAAAGATATTTTTAATTTTCCTTTAAAAAATTGTGACAAAACCGACATTAAGAAAAACTAAAAGTAAACACATCTAAAGTTGATAATGTACAGAAAGGTTAAAGGATACTCAGAAAGACACAAGAAGAAACATTTTCAATGACAAAAAGCACCAATAGAAATCAGGACCCAGAGTTCTTTTCCTTTCCTTTCCTGTTTCCTTTCTTCCCTCCCTCCCTTCTGTCCTTCTCTCTTTTTTGGAGGCTGGGGAGAGGGGGCTGCAGTTTACACAGTATTAGTGGGTTTCAATAGTTCACTTGCTCTATTATGTATGGAAGGCAAGGAGCAAGAACAGGGAAACCAACGGAAAAGCTAGTGGGACAGCCAAGGTAAGAAACCACGGTGCCTTGGGTCTCACAGAGAAAATGCAGCCTAGCAGATATGCCAGGAGGGGAAGAACTGGAGAGGGTGGCTACAGAGGCAGAAAAAGGTAAATGTCAAGGAAGACTTGTACTATATTTCCAGCTTGTAAAACTGGAAAAAGTGGTGGCCATTCACTGAAGCAAGGGACAGTGGAAGAGGACCACCCCTGAAAGCAAAGCTCAGGAGTTGCATATGTTAAGCTCAAGGTAACAGCAACCTGGACATAAGTTTGAGCTCAGAAAAATTTCTTTGAGAAAAGATAGTTCTAGGTCAATGAAATGATTAGGCCAGGATTTTCTAAATTAAACTCACAAACTAAAACATAAGAACTTCTATATGACTCAAGTCCATGAGCTATCAGGTCCAGTATTCTATGCCCTTATATCATCAATACACATTGAAAAATAACAACTGTCTAACATAGTTAGTAACAAGCATCAAAAGGACAGTACCTGCTTTGTTTCTTGAGCGGTTCTCAAGTCTAGGAGGATGTAACCTACTGTTTCCTTGGCTGAAGTTAAAGGATCCAAGGCAAAACACTGGAGCTTGATAGGAGTGCGCTGTAGCCTGTAACAACAATTTATAAGGAAAATAGCTCTTGCTTAATATTAAACTGATTTTCTATTACCCTTGAAACAGCTGTGTACTACTATCAAGATGCATTATTTTCTGAAAAACTCTTCAACGGGCAAAACTATTAATTTTATCTATCTATAAACCAATTATATACAAAATATGTCAATAATCTTAGTCTCTCAAAAAAAAAAAAATCTTAGTCTCTCTCATCTAAGAGGCTGTCATCTAGGTCAATGTTTTTCAAGCTTCTGTGAGGAGAAGCAGATGGTCACCTCTCCCGTGTGCCCTGACCAGGAATCAAACCCAGGACTTTCACACACAAGGCTGACATTCTACCACTGAGCCAACCTGCCAGGGCCTGATATTCTAAAAAAAATAATAATAATAATATTTTTTTATATTCTCTAAGAATTTAATACTTTTATAAATAAACCCATGGACTGATCTAGCAATATTTATTCTCTCTCTCCTTTTTAACTTTGCACTTTGATTTTAGTATTAAAAAAAGAGCAAGTACTGAAGTTATTAGGGGTTTCCCAAAAGAAAATATCTTTTTAATCCTTTTAAAAATAAAAGCATCAGTGTTCTTGCATGCTTGTGGCCATCAGAGTTCATGAAATAAATAAAAGGCTTTAATTTATAGGCTACTTTACATACTAATAAAGTGTTTAAATGTCTAAAATTAAGTGTAAAATTACTTAGAATCTTTTATATAATTATACTACACATATAACTATATGTCCTTAGCAAGCCAGATAAAGTATACAATAAATGAATAGAAATTACAACAAATTCCAAAGCATGTTTAATATTGGCAGGTATCATTACAACGCTTCTATAAAAGGACATCTATTCTCTCACACATTAGCCAAAAAAAGAAAGAAGAAAAGAAAAGCTAGGTGTAGAGACTAAAAGCTAAGCTCTGGTGCTACACTGCCTGGGCTCTGTCCATCTGACCAACGTAGGACACATTACTGTACCTCTTAGGCCCAGATTTCTCATCTGTACTATGGGGGAAATAACAGTACCTACTTCAAAGGGTTGTTCTTATTTTTAAATGATTATTATTGCAAAGTTCTTTTAAAATTTCCCAGCACATTAATAATAACATTTGTTGAGTGTTTTTTTTATTACTATAATCTAATGAGATATATAAGTTGATTTATTTATAATAGCCTTAAAAAGAACAGAACAAAGTGAAATAACAGTCACCTGTGTTGATGGAGTGCTTTCCTATCAATTTCCCAGGCTAACTCAGTAGCAAATTCTGGCTGGTCAGCATGGTCCACAGGATCAGTAGCCAGCTGTTCTCCGTCAAACTTTGCTTCTACTATAAGCATATGCTTTGGACGTTTGGGGAAATGGCGACCTGGAAAAAAAATTATACAGGTTAGTCAGAGGTACACAAAAATCAAATATCATCATTTAGCATATATTTTATTTATTTTTTAATTTATTGGGATGACATGGTTTGCCAAACCATACAGGTTTCCAGTGTATAACTCAACAGAACACCATCTACACACCACATCATATATCCTCCGCCCCAAGCAAAGTCTCTTTCCGTCCCCATTCTGCCCCTGCCCTCCCCACTCTACCTCCTCTTCCTCTGGTTACTGCCACCTGTTGTCTCCGTCCCTGTGTTACACAGGTAAGTCTTTTGGCTGATCTCTTCATCTCCTCCATCCCATACCCTCACTGAACCTCTCCTCTGACAGCTGTCCAGCTGTTCACTGTGGCCGTGCCTGTTTTTACTTTGTTCCTCAGTTCACTGTGTTCATTAGATTCCACATACAAGTGAGATCATAGGGTATTTGTCTTTTTCTGCCTGGCTTATTTCACTTAGCATAATAATCACCAGATCCTTCCATGCTGTTGCGAAAGGTAAGATTTCCTTCTTTTTTATAGGCACATAATAATATTCCATTGTGTAAAACTGATATGTTAAGAGTGGTTGACTTATCACGTATTGCATAAACTACCTTGCTAACATGTTCACATTCAAATTCTGTTCATAAAAAACATGAATCAAACTGAAAGCTATAATTTATAAATTAGTGCTTCTCAAACCATGTGCCTGTGAATCACCTGGGACCCTGTAAACTGCAGATACAGGTTCAAACGTCTAGAGTAGGCCTGAGAGTCTGTCTTTCTAACAAGACACAGGCGATGTCAATGTTGCTGTTCTCGGTTCACATCTTGAGCAGCAATGATCTCAATAACATTTATAAACAACAAGTTAAAAAATGTGGTAACACCAATTTGAGATAGTACCATACCACTACTTATATACAACAGAGTCCTCTGGAGAGTTAGAAATAATTAAATTTACCTGTATATTCACTTTACTGTTAACCTAGTTAAGAAAATTTTGCCAATTAGCTAAAGAAAAATAAGCAAATGTATTTGTTCATTTTATTCTCAAGGGCAACGCTGTATATTTGCAAGAAATATTAAATTATTCTATTTATACATCACATTTCATCTGGACTGAGCCCATTTCTTCACTGTTCACTGAAGGCATATTTGGAGACCTGTATTATGTCAGATGACGTGATGCAAAAAAAATAGTAAAACACAGTACTTGCCCTCAAGGAATTTGGTCTAATGGAAAGAAAGAAATCACTGAAAACAGGAAGCTAAAGAACTAAGCAGGACACGGTAACAATCTTTACAGGTCTGGTGAGACGGACCCTAGTAAGGGGACTCTTAATCACTGTTAAGTAAATTCACCCTGGTACAAGCTTAGTTAGGAATTAACCTGGTGAAAAAGACCTTGATTGCAAACCTGCGAATTTCACCTGAGTCTCTCACTGAAACTCCCTAGAAAGAATCTTGCTAGATATGGCTCTCCCAATTAGCACTCACAAGATTTCTCTCTGGACCTTATTTTCAGCTATTCTAAAAGATCACTAGGATCCCCAAATGAATTTCACATGTCAAAAGACCTATATTTTCAGACTATCATAACTATAATCTCCAATAAGCTTGAGAACAAAGGCTATATAGCGCAATAAATAGGTACTCTCTTATCCCAAAGACAAGTAATACCTTGAGGACAGAAATCCTGTCTTTTTTCATCCTTAAAATTCAGTATATGGCCTGAATAAGCTCACGGTAGAAACCCAATCATTTTCTTTTGAATAAAGGGCATTTCTAGAATTGTAGTTGAGAAACTGCAAGCTGCTCAATACATATATACTGCTCACAGGAAGTAGGGGATATTTCAAAGTGAATATGAAGCTATACAATATCCCGCACTTTCTGTGAGGTTAGTTGAAAGGCTGGGAACATATGAAGAGAGATGAGATTGAAATTCAGTATGCAAGCAGTCTACCATAAAGGGTATACTATTCTAAGAAGTACAGACATTATCCTTTAGGACTCCAAAGGATTTTAACAAAATAAGATTTGCATTTCAGAAAGAACAGCCCCAGATAGTGATGTGGACAGTTGATATTTTCTACACAGGAAGAAAACATTTATGAAACAGACTACTGAAAATATTATATTAGGTGGGTGAGTACCCCAAAGCAGAGCACTCACAATTGGAAATTCATTCATTTAAAAGTTTATATGAAGCACCTGCTATTAATTTTAAAATAAAGTCAACAACAGTTGGTGAGAATATGAATTTGAGAATGGAGAGGGGAGAGGAAGACTCCCAGGTTCTCAGCTTGAGGCAAGTGTGGCTGTGATGAATGGAAATACAAACACACCAGGACAGTTCAGAGGGAGGGCCAAATGCCAGCTTTAGGTATGTTTGTAGCAACACCTAACTGACATCCCTGATTCCATTCCTTTTCCCTGCACACTGCTACTAAACTAAACCTGCAAAAGATCTTATCCTGCTTAGGAATATACGTCACCTCCCTATTATTTAGCACATTAAACTATTTATCTTTCAAGATCCTCCAAGGCAGGCGTCCCCAAACTACGGCCTGGGCCACAATGCGGCCCCCTGAGGCCATTTATCCAGCCCCCACTGCATTTCTGGAAGGGCACCTCTTTCACTGGTGGTCAGTGAGAGGACCACTGTATTTGGCAGCCCTCCAATGGTCTGAGGGACAGTGAACTGGCCCCCTGTGTAAAAAGTTTGGGGACCCCTGCTCCAAGGCCTGCCTGACCAGGAAGTAGCACAGTGGACAGAGTGTTGGCCGGGAACGCTGAGGATCCAGGTTTTAAACCCTGAGGTCGCCGGCTTGAAGCCCAAGGTCACTGGCTTGAGCAAAGGGTCACTTGCTCTACTGTAGTGCCCTGGTCAAGGCACATATGAGAAAACAATCAATGAACAACTAAGGTGTCATAAGTGATGCTTCTCATCTCTCTCCTTTCCTGTCTCTGTCCCTTCCTCTCCCTCTCTCTCACTTGCTCTCTCGCTATAAAAGAAAAATAAGGGGGGAAAAAAGCCTCTGAGGCCTGTTCACTCTAGTTATACAAGCTTATTTCTTACCACAATGCTACTAAATATTCTCCCTCCTTACCCTATGGATGTTGCTGACCTCCTCATTGTTCTGCCTACCATGCCAACGCCCACCTAGTGCTGGGTTGTCCAGTCGCCTGCAATGTCTTGCTTCTATCCACCTATGTAAAGTTTACTCACCATCCCAATCACTTCGGCGATCATCTCCACCAACCCCCAAAACTTATATTTATAGCCTATATCACATATCTTCCAATATAGTAGATCCCAACATATCATGTCCTGCACATGAATTTGATATTCCCAAATTGACAAAACCCTACATCCTTGCAGGGAAAGAGAATGCCTCGTATTTCCATTTCCTCATAGCATGGAACACAGTCCTAAGTCCAAAAGCTTTTCTTATTTTGAATTTATTGCGGTGACACTGGTTAACAAAATTACACAGGTTCCAGGTGCCTAATTCTACAACGCATCTTCTGTATACTGTATTGTATGGGATTTCAGTCCTATGTCTTTTAAACAATTAGCAACGTAACAATGAAAACTGTCCCTACTCTTTCAACTTCTCATTTTACTGTTCCAAAACTCAAAAATCAGAATGTTTACTTCCCTATCACTCCACAAAAAGTGCCAGGCCTCCACAAAAGACCTCCCGTGAGGGGGGAAGGGGAGAACAGCCAGCTCAACATGGACTCCTTCTTGCATGTTATCAATAACCTGTTCTCACTCAATTTACCTATCAACTCCCATGCGCTCCACTTTCCAGCAATCTGCTCTCCAACCCCACTGACTCGAAGCAATCACAGCACGTATCTTGCTTTTTCATACTTTAAGTGCCCTTTCTGCTTCCCATTGCCCAGAATGTCCCTTCCTTTTTTTCACCTGACAAATTCCTAGCCATCCTTCAGAACCCAAATAAATGTCGCCTCCTTTGGGGACCCTTCCCCAGCTTCCCCAAAGGTGGTATTCCCTCTTCCTCGGCTTGATGAATTATTTGAATGGGTCTCCAGCAACTGTCCCTCATTCAACAAACCAAACTTCAGGGCATGTATAACAGACCGTCCTGACAACCTCTCAGTCCCCAGCAAGACTTATAAAGGCCATGGCCTCCCCAATACTCTGAAATGGCAGAAAACATGTATTCGAGTCAAAGGAAAATGTTGCAAATGGTGTTGCCAAGGGGTCGCTGTACAGACGGGCTTTCCAGGCACGCTTTCAGCTCACATATAAAAGTCATCGACGTGCTGCTTCTGCTGGAAATCGTTTTTCCTACCTTCTTCGGGGCCGCGGCTCGTCACGCTAAATATCACCCATCCCTAATAGCGCTCTCACTCCCTCGGGGGATGTTGAAATCAATCGCCTAACAGACCTCACCACGTGCGACGACGAACAAGTCTTCGGGGACACAAAAGCAAAGATGGCAAGGTCTGCAGGGTTCACAGACTCGCTCCCGCACCGCGGTTAAAACTCAGGAAGCAGCAGTTGCAAAAAGCCATCCTGCGCCGCTCACCTTCTAGGATGGACACGACGATGAGCAGCTGGTCGGACTTGGAGACCATGGTCGCGGTCTGCGGCCCGCAAGCAGGGTCTGCAGGAGGGACGGGAGGCCCGGGTGAGTTTCGGGGAGCCTGCGACGCCCCGCGGGGCTCCCACCTCCCGCCCTCGGCCCCGGACGCGCGGTCCCAGGACCGCGGCCCGGTCCCGCCGCCGCCGCCTGCAGCGTGCCCGGCTCCCCGACCTCGGGCCGCCAGCCCAGCCCGTAACCCTGCCGCGGCTCAAGGCAAAAAGCCGCTCCGCCACCCGGCGGGGCCAGTCTGCAGGCAGAGGCGAGCCCGCCGCCTGTGGACCTTTTGCCGCCTGCGTTGTCGCTTTTCAAACGCCCGGGCCGCCGCAGCGGCCACAGCCGCGCCCCGCTTCCGCCTAGCAACCAGGCCCGCAGGCCCAATGCCCCGGAAGGCTGGAGGACAAAGGGTGATAGAGACTGGGGCAGTCGAGGATAGAACGCCGCTTAGCGCGCTTCGTCGCCTGTCCTTTTATGCTTGGTTCCAGAGCCCTAAGACTAGTTCATTACCTCACAGCGCCCCCTGCTAGCCAGACCGGGAAAGGCGGGCGATGCTGTGGGAACCAGCTGCGCAGGCGCACTACTGCAGTAAATGCTTGCGGGAGTTCCCCTGAGTGTGAGTGTAGTTTGTTCTCTGCTTTCTGCCCCGACACACCTGGGAAATATATCAATAGAGTTGTTGTTGTTGTTTTTAATCTAGCTCTATTCAGATCTCTAGTGTCAGCACTGCTTAAAACTCAAGTCACGAAAAAAATAATGTCTTAAGTCTGAATTCTAAAATTGCCCAGGAGCGGCACCTCGTTGGTACGCTTTGAAAACAAGTAGCGTCAATACGGTAATTACTGTAACTGGTGGTGGTGACGTAAGCTCTCCAAGAATTTCCTGTACAGAAAAAAAATGACCCTAAAACAAAAACATTGTCACGTGGGCAGAAAAATTAAAGGTATACGTTCGTCGACTTTGTGACTACCAAGTAACTAATTAGCAAAATCAAGACGAAAAAATTAAATAGGGCTTCCATATGCGATCAACTGACAATTTTCTCTTTACAACTCCCCATTCCTCACTCGTCGAATTCAGGCTTTAGGAAATATTAGAAATCCTTTCGAGTTTACCTAGCTTGAAATTGGACCTTGGAAGAGGGAAGAAGAGAGAACACCCCTACCATCACCACCACTATCTCCACCCCCTTACCTCCTACTTTGTGCCCAAAAGTAAAAGACTAGGATGTGGAGATTGGACTAGAGAAGGGGTCTCAAACTCAACTCAGCATGTGGGCCGCAGAGCAAGATCACAGCCGTTCGGGGGGCCGCACTAGGTCTACAAAGGGCAACTGTTACACAACACTTTTCTCACTGCAGTTGAAAACAAAAAAAAAAATCAGTACAAAATTGCTCGGCGGGCCGCGAGTTTGAGACCCCTGGGCATTCCTGAAATGAGGCATTCTGCAATTTTTTATTTAATTTTTATTTTTCAATTAACAATATTCGCGCCTCGGACAAACCTCATTGACGATACTGCCACTCCACACAGTTGCGTAATGCAATTTAAAATCAAAGTAATGATCTACTTTGGGTTCATCCTTAAACTGCATTTTTTTGTGGAAGATGTGAAAGAGACTTAAAGGTAGACAGAATAATATAATGAGCCCCCAGGTGCAGACACAGCTTCAGCAATTACCAACTAAACACCAATCATCTCCATCTGTTGCCTCTTTTGAAGAAACTTCCTAACAGCCTATCAGTTTATCTCTTTCCATATGTACCTCTAAAAAATAAAGATTTTTTTTTTTTAAATCTTAAAATATTACCATACTTCCCCATGTATAAGACACACTTTTCTCAGGAATCCTTAGTTCAGGACTTATATGTAGTAAATGCCATTTAGTTACTATCTTTTCATATAAACAATCTTAGATCTTAATTGGTAGTTGTAAAAGAACTAGAAAATGTCATCAATACACCTTGTTTTACTTTAGAATATTCGTCAGAGCTTAAAATCTAGGTTTCAACCATCACTGAATACCAGAGAATAACCTGTCAGAGAAAAGTCTGACAAACCATTAAAATTAGCTGAGAAACTTTTCTACATAGTAAAATTTTACATAGTTTTCTTCTGAATTCCCCCACAAAGAAAACACTATTGGCCCTGGCCGGTTGGCTCAGCGGCAGAGCGTCGGCCTGGCGTGCGGGGGACCCGGGTTCGATTCCCGGCCAGGGCACACAGGAGAAGCGCCCATTTGCATCTCCACCCCTCCGCTCCCCCTTCCTCTCTGTCTCTCTCTTCCCCTCCCGCAGCCAAGGTTCCATTGGAGCAAAGATGGCCCGGGCGCTGGGGATGGCTCCTTGGCCTCTGCCCCAGGCGCTAGAGTGGCTCTGGTCGCCGCAGAGCGACGCCCCGGAGGGGCAGAGCATCGCCCCCTGGTGGGCAGAGCATCGCCCCTGGTGGGCGTGCCGGGTGGATCCCGGTCGGGCGCATGCGGGAGTCTGTCTGACTGTCTCTCCCCGTTTCCAGCTTCAGAAAAATACAAAAAAAAAAAAAAGAAAAGAAAACACTATTACTGTACTTCTAAAATCATCTCATCATAGCTACTGAGAAATTTACATATAATAATTGGCAGTTTGGGTATTTTCTTTTCTTAATAGACTAAAAACTTAATGACATGATATTTCCCATCTATGTCATCTAGAAATGGAATTGTAATTCCATCAGCATCTACAGCCTCCCTATCTGTTATTCAATAATCTAATTTCCTTTCGTTTGTGATATAGAACAGTAGTAAATTCAGTTCTAACATAGCTCATTATATTTTAGCTTAAACTCATAAGAGAAAATTTTGTTATAAGTTTATGAAGTGTCAGTTACTGATTCAAAATACATAACTAAATGCTAATGAATTATAAATTGTTTTGTCTATTAGACATTGTGAGATTTGTTACATTATAAACATGCAAATTCATGCAGACAAGTTTGATTAAATGCTTGATTCTGAATTCAGTAGTTTGTCAACATAAAAGCTTCTATTAGTTAACATTCCACTTCTATGAATTTATACACACACATCCAAAAAAAGAGCATTTTGACATTTTAAGGCTTTTTTTTGTACCCATTTTACATTAAAAAAATACTTTACTTGTAGTATGTCTCTTTATTTTTTATCTTTTCAACAACTTCTGTGGCCACCATAGGAGGGAGCAGGAGCTGCGTTGCCACTTCCTCAGCCCCCTCTCTCTCGTGGTCCCCTCCCTGCCACACATTCTCACACACACCTATTAAAATGTAAGACAAGCACCCAGGGTTAATAAAATTAACACATCTGTTAAATAACTGCTCTTTGTAAGAGCACGGTGCCAGACCCTGACCTTCAGGAGGTGTTTGGAACACACCCTCCTTCTGGAAGCGGGAGCAGGAGTGGAGGAAGTAACCAGTGTTCACTTAGTGCCAAGGGAGTTGGGCTTCCAATCCAGGATCTGATCTCATAAAACTTGGCAATTAATTTGTGTGCCTTTAATCCCTTGAAGAAGGGCCACCAATGTCGATGAGAGGACAGGCAGGGTAGCCCAATAACAGTCACACATACCATCATTCCAAGGTCCACAACTTATTAGCTTTGTGACCTGGCCAAGTCATTTTTCTCTGAACCTCAATCTTCCCAGTGGTAAAATAGAATTAATAGTCCTTATGCCATACGGTTTTTGCAAGGATTAAATGGCATTGCTACTGTGAGGGGCCTAGGCTCTGATGAAATCCCCCCTGAATGTGGTAGCTATTTTTTATTGTTATGTGAAGCCAAGTTAATCAGATTCTTATATGCCCTCACCTTGGCCTATACATTAAGCTCTAAGGGCACTATCCCCCGCAAATGGCCCCTCTCCAGACCATCCCAAAGTCAAACACTCCTTCAAAGTACACAGGTGCTGTTAACTTGCTGGTCTAGCGGGCTGGGCAGGGCCTGAGCAGGCAGCCCTGTGGCTGTCTAAGGGCCAGTGCCTCTCTGCCACAGCTGGTCATTGCCATGCAGTAAAAGCCAGTTCTTTCTAAATTCCCCCAGGAAACTAGAATTACAGATTTTTTATGTGAACCCATTCAGTTTTTAAATGCTGCTCATTATACTGCTCACAAAAATTAGGGGATACTTTATCACTTCATATGAAAGCTAGAAAATAACCCCTAATTTTTGTGAGCAGTATAATTTCAGTTAAACAAGCAAACAAACAAAAAACACTGCATGAGCCAAACCAAGACTTCTGCCAGCCACAAATTAGTTACTGTACCTCTGACCTCAACTCATTGAAGTGGTTATAACAGGTGTCCCTGAAGGGTAGAACACTGATAGTGGTAAGGAAAGTAGAGAGAGCCTGAACCCGGGAAGGAGAAGGTTGAAGGAGAGTGATGAGGACCCACAGTTTGCTCCCTAGCAGAGCCTTTGGGAGGGGACAGAAACAGGAACTGGCCCATGGGGTACCTAGGGAAGTGAGACCTTAGCTGCAATTTATCATCGTTGGTACAGGTTCTTATGCCCCCAATTTGACACTGAATTCACAAACTCACTAGGCTTCAGGGGACTATGGAGTTTGGATGATAGACAGCTGCTCAGTGACCAGCATGGGCAAAAACTCGCAAGGCCTCTCTGCAAATATTTGTTCCATGTCAGAACCCGAGCACCTCTGAACAACATTTTGGGTGTGGAGGAGGGAGCTCCAATGATGACTAAGATTGAGTGACCTGTTTCCCAGCAGAAGGAGCTTGCAGTTGAATTTAAGAGTCTAAAATTTTTTTTTAAAAATCAAACATTTTGGCCCTGGCCAGTTGGCTCAGGGGTGGAGCGTCGGCCTGGCGTGCGGGGGACCCGGGTTCGATTCCCGGCCAGGGCACATAGGAGAAGCGCCCATTTGCTTCTCCACCCCCACCCTCACCCCCTCCTTCCTCCCTGTCTCTCTCTTCCCCTCCCGCAGCCAAGGCTCCATTGGAGCAAAGATGGCCCGGGCGCTGGGGATGGCTCCTTGGCCTCTGCCCCAGGCGCTAGAGTGGCTCTGGTCACTGCGGAGCGACGCCCCGGCGGGGCAGAGCATCGCCCCCTGGTGGGCAGAACTTCGCCCCTGGTGGGCGTGCCGGGTGGATCCCGGTTGGGCGCATGCGGGAGTCTGTCTGACTGTCTCTCCCCGTTTCCAGCTTCAGAAAAATACACACACACACACAAAAAAATCAAACATTTCTTGCACTTCCTTCTTTGTGACCTAAACTTGATGGGATTATTTTAGGCTGGGATGAGCTCTGAGCTACCCAGTCATGGGGGGTATCACAGTGGCTCTCTCTCAGGCAAAATACAGAGTGGAGGGTGTGGGAATGCCTGTTACTCCACAGAGAACAGACTACACTGGAGACAATTCTGGAGCTGTGGGCAAGGGTGCAGGCCATCAGAAAGGCTGCTTCGCGGCTGTGGAGAGACTACTCATTGGTGGAGTGCCTGCATACTAGAGGCAGAGACTTTTGAGAAGGATTCATTTTAGGGACAGAGGATAGAACAGACAATAGATGCTTAAATGAAAGACCTGCCACTATAACACGATGACATTGAAAAACACTGTGACATTGTGGGACTTTGATTCATTTACTATGTAATGTCTGATGTGGGTCAGTATTTTTTTCCTTTAAAAAGCTTCCTTTGAAATACTGAAGCCAATAGTGGATGTAGAGCTGGTGCCAGCCTACTCAGCTGTCTGATGGAGAAATCCCCCAGGCTTCTGGGTTCATATCCATCAGCTTGTTCGATTTTAGCACCTGTCTCATCCCCAGTAGCTTTTCCAGAATGCTACCTTCGCCATGAAGCTCCATAAATTTTCCCAATTTAAACTTGGGCTTCTTCAGCATTCTGACTTTTCTAACAAAGACATCATGGAGTGGATAAATAGATTAGCAAGTCTTTTCTTTGTCTTTTCCAGTGTGATCTGGAATCAATTGATTGACCAGTTCTTTCAAGTCATTTGTCTGCACCTCTTGGGTCATGATTTCTGTCTTCTTCCAATTTTGGAGGACCTGTTGAAGCTGAGCATAAGATGTCTTCCAAATCTGACTGTTGCATATTTTAGTAAAACCAATACCGAATAGATAAAGCAAATAACCGCTGGTAGTCTTGACATCAATATGAGCTTCAACCACGGTCTGCCATTTTTTTGACCGTGGAGCACATTGTGTCACGGTTAAGATCCATGCCGTGGAAATCAGTCAGGCAGTTTTTGCCCTGAACAGCCTCAGTAATTAGCTTGAATTTCTTAAATGCAACTTCACTGTTCTGCAGATCAGCTAGGCTTACTTCAAAAACATGACCCTTGAGACTATCAGATACGATTTGGGTTCCTTGAGTTCTCGTGACTAGTGCTTTCCCAATATTTCTCATATTGAACATAGCAGGTATTCTTACATCATACTAATCTTTCTTAGAAAACAAATCAACCACTTTCTTTTCGGCTCCCTTTTTGCCACCTTTTACAAGGCTCTTGTTCTTGCTGACCGTCATGGTGATGCTCAGATATCTGAAAGGGGTCTAATAATTCTATTTAAATAACATTTACTTGATGTGGGATATTAAGTTAAAAAAAACACTTTATTTTTTGTTTGTCATTATTTTCTTATTAGGAATTTTAACACTGTTTAGAAACAGTGCATCCCAAATTATTGTTTAAATTAACAAGTCATTATGTTAATAGCACAAGTCTAGTGAAGTACAATCCGTTCATTAAGTTCCATGAGATAGGGACCTTGTCTGTTTAACTCTCTATCCCCAGAATCTAGAATAGTAATCGGCACAATAGGCATTCAATAAATTTTTTTTTAGCCAGTAGATGGACTCTAAACATAACATGATATGCTATGTTTGACTAACATCCTCTATTATAAAGTAAATCTATCCAAATAGTAAACATTTTTTGGAATATTCATTTCTTTAAATAAAATGCTATAATATTATTTGGTTATATTTGGCTAGTAGCTTTCTACTTTTGTCAACCTTTTATACTTCAATTTTTTTAAATGTAGAAATCAGAAGGTTTCAAGGACTTTCTCCTTTTTCTTACCTGGACCAAAATAGAACCATCAGATTCCCAAGAGTTTCTTCAAATTTCAAATACACAAATTCACCTCACTGTCTATCTTGGAAAATTTACCTCTGAACTTAATTAGAGGAATTGAATAAATTTATCATATATCTATGTTCAGTCAGGTTCGCTGGTGATTTTTCTTTTTTTAAAATTAAAGCGAGCTTCGAAGTTCAGGAAAACTGAGCAGACATTCCAGGACTTGAGTTTGCGTCCATTTAAAAAGTATTAAGTGATATAACAAATGCATTGGACCCAATTATCATCCAATCTAAACAGGTAACTTACCACTTCTAAGCGTGGAGCTTAGGGAGTGCTCATTTTACACAAGTGGTCCGGTTTCTTTTCTTCTTGTCCTTTTCCCTAAAGTGTTTCTGCCTAGATCAATTAGCTTTCTCCCCACCAAACCTGGTTCTCATGAGTATGGGTGCCTAATGTTATCATTTTGATATGAAAAGATGGAACCTCATAGCAGTTCCTTGTATTCATTAATTTTTAATCCAGTTAAATCAAACAATTTACTTTAATCTGGTACCCAGTAATCAGACTGTTATTTGACACTTCTTTTTTCCCTTCTCTTCTCAAACCAATCATGGCTATATTCACAAATAGGTTATTTATTTTGGTCAAAATTTCACTCATTGAGATATTTTGTTTGAGTCCTCTCCTCTCCCCCCCCCCCAAAAAAAAATCTTACTAGATTAAAAAGTTTTAAATTTTTGGAAATAGAATCTACAAAGTGGCTCATATTATATGTGTAGATCTTATCAGATACTACTTTTCATTCTAAAATCTCAACTATAAACCTTTCCACACACACAAAAAGAAGAGTTAATTTAATACATTTTCCCTTAATTTAAGAGATTTCTATTTTGGTATAGCTATTTCTTTTTCCTACTTTCATGGGTCAGCAAAATAGAAATCAATTTAAATTTAGATGATCAATATTCAGCTGGCCTGAATACTTCATTTCCTCTGTGGTCACGTGCAGTTGTAATGTATAGGAATGTATAACTAAAGCAAATTTAAAATAACTAAATAATGAAGGATGAATGACAAAGAGTCTATGGATCTGTAGTCTGCAAAATAAGTACTGCTGAGTTGAATGGAGCAAAAGTAGAAATCCCCAAATAAGCATCTTTGAAGGGCAGAAGATTTTTCTATTAAAATGTAACTTTTTGACATCTAAGTAATCTTCAAAAACATACACTTTCAATGCAGTTACATTTTTTTCCTAGAAAGTAATCATGTGCATTACCCTGCACCTGTTGTTGTTATTATCACCAGCCCCTCTTTCTATACCCTCAAATGTATTGATTTCCTCGGTATACATTAAAGCTATGAAATAAAATATGAAATTTCATCCAAGAATGAAACAGATAAGAATTTTTTAAAGTTGACCTGCTTTTCTTTAGATAATTCTAATGTTATTTTAAAATATTTCAACACATTTAAAGGAATGTATGAATTACCTGAAAAGGCACCACTTTTTAAAAGCATTATGAATTTAAAAAAAATAAGCAAAATAAAAAGCATATGGGTTATTTTTGTGATACTATAGTTACTGAATTCTCTCTTCAATGTAATTCTTCAACTTGATAATGTGATAATATATAAATTATTCACAAAGAAGTGTATCTGGATCACTTCTTATCAGCATTGATATTTTAAGATTAGAATTCCAGGATATTGCAGGTAAACACTTTAAGCAAAAATTCTATTATTGAGATTTGCTTTAAGATCATTGTCATTGCCTGACCAGGCAGTGGATAGAGCATTGGAATGGAATGCAGAGGACCCAAGTTTGAAACCTCAAGGTCGCCAGCTTGAGTGAAGGCTCATTCAGTTTGAACACAGGCTCACCAGCTTGAGTGTAGGGTCACTGGCTTGAGCATGGGATCATACACATGACCCTATGGTCACTGGCTCAAGTCCAAAGGTAGCTGGCTTGAAGCCCAAAGTCACTGGCTTAAAGCCCAAGGTCGCTGGCTTGAGCCCCAGCTTGCTAGCTTGAGCAAGGGGTCACTCACTCTGCTGTAGTCCCCCGGCCAAGGCACATATGAGAAAACAATCACTGAACAGAACAGCTAAGGTGCCACAATGAAGAATTGATGCTTCTCATCTCTCTCTGTTCCTATCTGTCCCTCTCTCTGACTCGCTCTCTCTGTCTCTGACAAAAAATATTATTGGCATTTGTGATTGCTGAAAGCCCTCAACTCTTGTAATCAACCATATTATTATGTTGTATTTAATGAAAACTTTTTTTTTTTTTTTTTTTTACAGAGGCAGAGATAGACAGGGATAGACAGACAGGAACAGAGAGAGATGAGAAGCATCAATCATCAATTTCTCCTTGTGCGCTGTGACTTCTTAGTTGTTCATTGATTGCTTTCTCACATGTGCCTTGACTGTGGGCCTTCAGCAGACCGAGCAACCCCTTGCTGGAGCCAGGGACCTTGGGTCCAAGCTGGTGAGCTCTTTGCTCAAGCCAGATGAGCCTGCGCTCAAGCTGGCGACCTCGGGGTCTCGAACCTGGGTCCTTCCGCATCCCAGTCCGACGCTCTATCCACTGCGCCACCACCTGGTCAGGCTAATGAAAACTTTTAAAGTTAATATTTAAGATGCTATTTAAAACCATGAACTTAAATCAATCCTTATAGAAACTGAAGCAACTTCTCTTTCTCTATTTACTCTGACTAAAGCAACTTCTCTTTTTCTATTTATTCCAACCTATGGAGTGAAACTCAGTTTATAGTAAGATCATAAACCTGTATTTTGAGGAATTCTTTAATATTACACATGTTGTGTCAGTATCAGTACACTTTCAGCTGCAAGAAATCAAAAACTTTACCCCAACTAGTTTACTGAATAAGGAGATGTATGCACTTGGCATTTTAGAAGTAGGAAGGGTTTCAGGGTTGGGGCAGTCCCTACAAATCCCTCATTTGTGTCCTACCCTTTGAGTTGTTTCATCCTCAGGTCAGCTTCCCTCATTGGGGAGGCTGTCAAAGTCCCAAGTTTCACAATAGTGCAAAGTGACTCCCAGAGAAAACGTATCTGTTTTGGGGGTTTTCTCCAAACAGCACTTTTCTTTCCAAGTAACTGGGGTCTCATTGACTGACATTGACTCTCATGCTCATTTCTGAACAATCATATGCCCAGGGGAATGCCACAACTGGTTTGCCTGGGCCCGATTCCAAAACCAATCACCGTTGCAAGGGGTTGAGATAACCTATAAACCAGCCAAGTCTAGCTCCAAGGCTGGAGATGAACTCATCTTTCTCTGAAGCACACGGGTTGTAAAGACATTAAAGAAAGTTAGAGTACAGTTAGGAAGGGAGAAGGGAGTAATTCTATCAATGTGTAGCAGAACAGTATAGTAAAGCTGGTTTTTTTCTTTTTTAAGTAGATAGTTGCCTTTTGATGTTGTTCTAAACATTCAATAAAAGGCAACAAAATATTATAGAGAAGTAATTATCAAAGTGTGTGTGTGTGTGTGTGTGTGTGTGTGTGGTAGTAGAAGCATTTAAGAGTATTTTTATTCAGGTAAAATGCCTCTCCCCATCTGAACTGCACTTATGAGGCTTGCTTTCTTTTTTTTTTTTTTTTTTTTGTATTTTTCTGAAGCTGGAAACAGGGAGAGACAGTCAGACAGACTCCCGCATGCGCCCAACCGGGATCCACCCGGCACGCCCACCAGGGGCGACGCTCTGCCCACCAGGGGGCGATGCTCTGCCCCTCCGGGGCGTCGCTCTGTTGCGACCAGAGCCACTCTAGCGCCTGGGGCAGAAGCCAAGGAGCCATCCCCAGGACCAGGCCATCTTTGCTCCAATGGAGCCTTGGCTGCGGGAGGGGAAGAGAGAGACAGAGAGGAAGGGGGGAGGGGTGGAGAAGCAAATGGGTGCTTTTCCTATGTGCCCTGGCTGGGAATCGAACCGGGGTCCCCCGCACGCCAGGCCGACGCTCTACCGCTGAGCCAACCAGCCAGGGCCTGAGGCTTGCTTTCTTATCCCTTTGAAAGTTAGTTCTCTGAGGAGCCATGTTGGATCTGATGGATGATGGGCTTAAAAAGATTGAGAACCATTGCCATAGAAAAGGTTTTATAATTGGGTGGTCAAATAAACACTTATAAAGGAATAAAATAATGTACCTAGTTATTGAAATTCCAACCTAGTATCAGCCTCTTTTCACTTGCTGGTTTGGTTCATAACCCAATGAGAAAAAAAATAGTGTTCTTTTTTTAATCTCTTCAAGGAAAATAAAATAATTTTATTAACCTAGTACTAAGGAAATCAGCCAAACTTATCTTATTTTGTTGGTCCTATAGCTCACCTAAGACCATGTTTCTTGGCAAAGAATGGTGCAGAAATAACATAGCATTAGTATCTCTTTCTCAGCAGAGGGCAAAAGAAATTTCTCAAAGAGTCCTGGGCAGCAGCGGTCACCATTTTAGACGGTAGAGACTCATCCTGGAAACGTTGGAAGAAGAGTTTTTAGTTTTTTATTTTTTCTGAAAAAAGCTTTATTGTTTCCATTTGGTCCAACACATGGGAGAGGGCTTCAGGGTAGTTAAAGGGATGCCTAGTGGTTTCAGGGAGAGGTGTAGGCCAGACACCAGGTGATGCAGACAGGCCTTGCAAAGGCCTGGGGTCTCCAAGTGCTCCTATTTCTGCTTGAAGGTGAGCCTTTCGAGGAGATCCTTTCCCAGCCCGGCTGGGGCCTGGCCAGCCTGCGGAGGTTAGTTTCACCTCCGCATCTGGAAGTGGTTCTTCGGGAAGTCACAGAAATAAGGATCTGTGTGGGTAGGTCCTGGGGTAGGCAGACCCAGAAGGGCCTGGTTCAGGTTTGTCCCCAAGATCATGGCAGCTTCCATGGTGTCCCTAGTTTCACCCCACTCATCTTGGGAAGGCTTCAGCACATTCTAGAAGAGACCATGACCACTGTGCTGGTTTTGCATCTTTATTATTTTTATTTATTTATTTATTTTTGTATTTTTCTGAAGCTGGAAACGGGGAGAGACAGTCAGACAGACTCCCGCATGCGCCCGACCGGGATCCACCCGGCACGCCCACCAGGGGCAACGCTCCGCCCACCAGGGGGCGATGCTCTGCCCCTCTGGTGCGTCGCTCTGCTGCGACCAGAGCCACTCTAGCGCCTGGGGCAGAGGCCAAGGAGCCATCCCCAGCGCCCGGGCCATCTTTGCTCCAATGGAGCCTTGGCTGCGGGAGGGGAAGAGAGAGACAGAGAGGAAGGAGGGGTTGGGGGTGGAGAAGCAAATGGGCGCCTCTCCTGTGTGCCCTGGCCGGGAATCGAACCCGGGTCCCCCACATGCCAGGCCGACGCTCTACCGCTGAGCCAACCAGCCAGGGCCTGGTTTTGCATCTTTAAAAGATACTGGGTGACCTGGCACTTCTTGGCCAACTCTCGGAAGCAGTGGCCCATCTCCTCCAGAGCCTCATTGTCCCGGTCACAACACAGGCCCACAGAGGGGCGGTGCAAGAGCCCCGCAGACGCAGGCTGACCGGGCAGTTGACAGCAGCTTCCGCCTCGGTGCAATGATTCTGACAAGTTTGGGAGCTCATGATTGTTCGGCAAAAGAGGAGTTAAGGTCAGTGTTGCCTGGTCTCGGAGGCTGAGGATGGCTGAGGTGGTTCCGAACATGGTGACTGGGAGGAGACCGGAGGGCGGTCAGAGGCTGGGAGAAGGTGTCCCTGGGTCTGTTCCGTCCAAACATTCTTGAAACAAGAGATAAATCCAGGGGAACGTTGAGGTCACTTTTAAAAATAACATGAGCTCTGTTTTAAGTTTAATATTTTTTCAAATTTTAAACAAAATAAAAATTAAATGTAGAAAATTAAGAAAATGTAGAAAAGAATAAAAATTTTAAATTTTCATAATCTCTCCAGCTAAAGAACCACTGATAACATTTTGGCATCTCTTCTAATTACATATGACTCAGTCAATTATAATACAGATATATAATGTTCTTAAAAAAGTAATCCTTTATCATAAATGCTGTTTAGTAAACTTTCTTTTTTTTTTCTTTTTTCTTTTCATTTTTCCGAAGCTAGAAACGGGGAGGCAGTCAGATAGACTCCCGCATGTGCCCGACCGGGATCCACCCGACATGCCCACCAGGGGGCGATGTTCTGCCTCTCTGGGGCATCGCTCTGTTGCATCCAGAGCCATTCCAGCACCTGAGGCAGAGGCCACAGAGCCATCCCCAGCGCCGGGGCCATCTTTGCTCCAATGGAGCCTTGGCTGCAGGAGGGGAAGAGAGAGACAGAGAGGAAGGAGAGGGGGAGGGGTGGAGAAGCAGATGGGTGCTTCTCCTATGTGCCCTGGCCGGGAATCGAACCCGGGACTCCTGCACGCCAGGCTGACGCTCTACCGCTGAGCCAACCGGCCAGGGCCAGTAAACTTTCTTTAATATACTATGAGCATTTCCCCTTTGTATAAATAATTCTTTTAAAACCTTCATATAATTATATAGTAGATTAACTAACCTATTTTGACTGGGGAGATTATTTTACCCTTGCAGATAAAACAGTTTACCAAGTGAGAATGTCCTAACAACACAAATATAACCCTATCCTCCAAATTGAGCCTCCTGAATCCCAAAATTAGCATTAAATCAGAAATTCAGAAGGGAAGCAAGGAATGAAACTCCTAATCATAAAACTAAAGTGTGGCAAAGAGTGAGAACAAGACTGGGAAATAATTCTGAGTCACATGTGCTGGGATTTCCTGGAAGTGTTCAGATCCAAGTCAGAAATGCTGTTTTGTCTACGTGTGTCTGGACTAAACTTCTGTGTAGCTGCTCCTTGATTAAGATGAAGGCCTTCCTAAGTCAAGGTTGGACATGGAGTAAAAGGGAAAGGATCCAAAGAGTGGACCCCTGCCCTGTGGGGAGTAGACACTTGATACGACAGTTTTCAGGGGAACAGAAGGGGCAGGCACCTCGGCCCCACTCCGCCTCCTGGTAGTGGAGAAGGCGCCACACTCCGGGGAGTGGACCGGATTCCTGGAAGCAGGTGTTGACCACAACAGTCCTGACAGCGGTGGCTCAGGTTACAGTGGGAAGTGTCATTGCTCTGAGGAATGGACCACTCGAAGAGCCAGGAAGACCAATGTTTCTGCTTATCTCACACTTTGGGGCAGCATTTCCAAGACTTCAGATCCCTTCTAGCCACTTTCATGATTTTCCCATATCTGCCCACCACTTGCGCTATCTTTCATATTCTTCTTTCAACTTACTTTTTCCTAAGTTAAATATTTCATATTAAATTAAAACAACAACACAATTTTAATTGAAATTCAGAATCACTTACCACAAATAGAAATGATGGGTGAGCTCATGAATTCAATGAAAACAAACATGCAACAGAACAAATATTTAGTTGGCTAGGTGCTGCTGCTTGTCAAAGGCTCTTGAGCTTGAGGCCTGATTGCTGTTTGTTTAGCAAAAAAAAAAAAGTAGGGGAATGGGTAGGGAGGAATTAGCCAGTGTTAAAAACATTACCAGCAAATCCAGACTGCCCAAAGACTTCCTCAGAAGAACGGCAAGGGAATTAAATCACTTTCACTGTGTGACTCAGTGTTATTTATACCACCTAACTTCCTGTCCAGTGGTGTACACCCCTCGCTAGAAAACATTGTGCTAGAGGAAACTGCCGTCTCTAAGGGGGTGGGGAGAAGAGCTAGTGTTGCCCTTAGGTCAACCTTAGGAGCTGCTAAGATTGGAGGAGATACCAGAGATTTTTATAAATGAATGATAGACTGGACAGGGAATGCTCTCATATCTAGTCAATTCTCGTACTAGGGAGCATATTTGCCCCACCCATTCCCAAATTCATGTGTTGAAGTCTTAACTCCCAGTACCTCAGAATGTGACTGTTTTTGGAGATAGGGATTTTGAAGAGGTAAATAAGTTAAAATGAAGTCTATTTAGGAGGACCCAATATGTCTGCCGTCCATATAGGAAGAAAATATTAGAACACACACACACACACACACACACACACACACGCAGGGAAGACCATGTGAAGACAGGGAGATGACAGTCATCTACAAGCCAGAAAAGATGCCTCAGAGGAAAGCAACAGTACTGACACTTTGATCCTGGACTTCAAGCTACACAGTCTGTGGCACTTTGGTAATGGCAGCCCTAGCGAACTACGCCTTCCAAATGGGAAAACATTCAAAAGAGACAGATTTTGTACAGCTGCTTTGACTTGTTTCCTGGAATATTAAAAAGGGACTAATGCCTACAGCATATGTGGTTTGGAAGTGGTTTCTTCGTGGTAATGGGTTTTTCAAGGTTACTAATGGAAATTAGATATGAGACATCCAGTAACACCTGATCAAGTCAAGTGATTTAAAACAATCCAGTGTATCACTGATGCCATGAGGTCTGTACTTCAAGGGAGGAAACAGTCGTAAGTGAAATTGAGCCATGAGTCTGATTGACAATATTCAAGAGTTGTGGCTCTTGCCACAAGATGAAATTGGAACTTATTCCAAAATCATGAAATAAGCAATAAATGAGATAGGGATCAGGTTATCTTCTTTAACTGATAGCCCTGTGTCCTCGTGTACAAATGTAAACATCTGACGCTGTCCACTAGGTGGGTCTGAGTGTGTTGCTTGACTCCTGAAGCTGACAGCAAGCTTCTTTCCAGAATATGGAGCATCTTTCCAGACGTATCTTCCTCTAGCTTCCTTTAGGTATGGAGGGATGATCAGCTGAGAAACTCATCAGTAACACAAATCCAAAACTTTTCTGTGTTCTGTTACTTTAAACTCCACTGAACATCAAAGAGATACTACTGCCTGAACTATATGACCCAGTGGTATTAGGGGGAACCACCTGACTCAGCAATGCCCATTCCAGGAGGTCTATGCTTTATGCAAATGTAATTATTTTTGTCACTTGTTTGTTTGTCTCTCCTGCTAAGTCCCATTGAAATCAGGAATTTCCTAGTTGACTATTTTCTTCTTGACCTCTAGCAGAGGATATGCTTAATAAGTAATATTTTTTTTTGCAATGATTACTAAGAGCCACAGGCATAGGCTATGAAACTAGAACAGCTAGATTTGAATCTCAGCTGTGTCATTCACTAGCTCTGTAGCCTTGGGCAAGTTACTTAACCTTCCTAAGTCTCAGTTTCTCCATCTGTAAAATGGCTGTAGTTGTACCTACTTCGCATTGTTGTAAGGGTTCAATAACACTAGTTTTAATTATTGTAAGATAATTGAAAAACAATCTGTTTATTGAATTGACAGACAGTGGACTGTTTGAGAAAAAGTAGATCATGATTGTTTTTATTACTACTTATTTTTCCTGTGTAGCTTATGGATTTCCATGAAAAAAAAATTCTGACTACCAAAACATGTTTTAAAGCGATCATGTTATACTGTAGTAGTTAGGAGTCATAGTCTATTTTTTTATTGTAGAATTTTTGTGTTCAAATCCAACCAACCTATTTTATGCAAAATTGACTCATAATTCATTGTATGGATGAATTATAGAATAAAATGTATTAAAATGCACTTAATATTGTTATATATTTAACAGAGCATTCCACATCTTTATCCATTATTAAATGTCTGTAAAAGATAATAACATTAAAGCAAACCATTATGAGAACTTGAAATTATGACTGAATTATATGTGTCTAAATGAAACACTTCTGTTAAAAAATGCATGCAGTAAATGTCTTTTAATCACTTGTTATCTAGAAGCCAGTGTAGGTGTGGGGTGTGTATTTCAGTAACACAGCTGCACCTGAGTCCTCTGAAAATAAAGAATTGTAGTTTGAAAAGGAGAATAATAAAACTTGAAGTTCCAGTTTAGCCATAGAGATGTCTAATGATAGCCCTTTACAGAAGAACAAATACGCAATGGTCAATTTTCCATTTTGATTGTTCTTTTTGTAAGAAGAATAAAGGTTTATAATGTATCCTTACCTGGAAATTACTCATAAAATGCTGTATGTGTAGTTTGGATTATTTATTATTTTGGGGACTGAATTGATTTTGCACCATGGTAGGGAATTCATACACACACAGTACATTCAGAATATACACATAATAGCTTATTTTCAGTGGAGATCCACTACACTCTGTGAGAATTGTTAAACATGTCTTTATTTAATTATTTTGAAATAAACCCTGTCTTGCAGAATTCTTTAACAGAGTTTTTAAGGCACTATTTTATTATAAATCAATTTTGTCACACAATTGTACATACTTTTAGCTCATTTGCCTAAAGCCTTGCAAAACAATCTATAAACAAATACTCATTGTATATGCTGTAAAGGAATGCAAGAAAATTATGAGATAAAGTCCTTGCTCAAAAAGGACTTTGCAATCTAATTAAGAAATATGGTATCCTCATAAAACCAGTAGTGAATATATGAGTAAGATAGGATTTTATACACACACATACACACATCACATCACATTTTATTCTGATTTTATAAAAATATTTTGCATCCCCCACCCTTTCTCTAGAAGATTATTAGAGTTTGAGAAGGAAGAGATTCACACTTTTATTTTTCATCCTGCATTACTCATGGTTTGACCAGGGTGAATAATCCTACGCTTTTCAAGAGCAGAGTACTGTGTTACAGGCATACACATCAAGTAACGAGCTCTTTCTTTCCAATGGAAGGGACAACAGGGGAGCCAGATTAAATAAAATGCTTCCTCTCTTCTTAAGATGTGTTCTTTTTGCAGTTAATAAAGGCTAAGAAATTTTGTTGTGGATCTGTTTCTTGCTGACCTAGAATTTAAGCTGAAGTCTTTGCGTACAAGAAATCTGCACATATTGTATCACATCCTTGACAGATTAAAAAATTAACCAGAAAAAATAATCTATACAATGGCAACAAACCCACATATAATATACTTTGCTCTTTAATGTTTTACTCTTTGCTGCAAACCTGGACAGGTGGCACCGACTTGTTTTCTAGGCTCAGAAAGAATAAGGAAAGCTATTGTCTGCCTGTATATCTCATTCTTTAGAGCCCCTGGAATAATGTAAAACCTGGATCTTAGTTGGATAGATGTATGAAATTTACCATGTTCCTCAGGAAACAATGGGAAATCAGTAATTTAGGGTGCTTGCTCTCCCCAATGTGATGGGGAGTATCTAATTGAAATGTAACTGAGAACAGAGGTGGCTATGTGATTTCCACAAAGGGAGCATGCTGTGTGCTGATTTACTTGTTAAGTTCTAGTTCTTTTCTGTAAATGATACAGAGAGTAGACATTATACACTACCATTTTAGAGCGCACAAGAAAAATTCACAAGGATTATAAACTAAAAGCAGTGTGTATACACACATAAATCAGTCTGGTGTTTTTGGTTTGCTTTGATTTGTACTGCTAGGGAATAACTGATTTTGTCATATAACTATTAGAAATAATTTTTTTACAACTGTCATTTGTACTCTCTTTTAAGAGTAAAAAATAATCCTTTTGTATCATTTTGTCCTAAAAATATGCATTGTTAAATTATTTATTTATGTATTTTAAAAGATTTTATTTATTGATTTTAGAGAAAGAGGAAGGGAGAGAAAAAGAGATACAGAAATGTCAATCTGTTTCTGTATGTGGTCTGACCCAGGTCAAACCTGTCACCTTTGTGTATCAGGATGATGCTGTAACCAACCAAGCCACCTGTCCAGGACAATATGTACTTTTTAAAAGATTTTATTTATTAATTTTGAGAGAGAAGAGAGAGAGAGAAGGGGGGAGGAACAGGAAACATCAACTCCCATATGTGCCTTGACCAGGCAAGCCCAGGGTTTTGAACTGGCGGCCTCAGCATTCCAGGTCAACGTTATATTCACTGCGCCACCACAGGTCAGGCTTTATTTATTTATTTTTTAAGCAGAATTCTAATAATTTTCTTGTACATTTAGGGATAAAATCTAAAATTTGAGGCTTCCAAACAAATTTTTAAAAAGCAGCTCCTTTAGATATTTAGTAAACTAATGTTGCCTACTCCAATACCTAGTGAGTTTTTCAGCCAGTAAGAAAAATATTATTTAATAGAAATATAGGCAAAGGACAAAATTAATACAAATGGCCAATAGGTGAATGAAAATATGCTTTAATTCAGATATAAAGAAACGTAAGTAGATACAATATTGAAATATAATTTTCCACCAAAAGTACTTTTTTTTTTTTTTGTATTTTTCTGAAGTTGGAAACAGGGAGGCAGTCAGACAGACTCCTGCATGTGCCCCACTGGGATCCACCCGGCATGCCCACCAGGGGGCGATGCTCTGCCCATTTGGGGCGTCGCTCTGTCGCAACCAGAGCCATTCTAGCACCTGAGGCAGAGGCCACAGAGCCATCCTCAGTGCCTGGGCAAACTTTGCTCCAGTGGAGCCTTGGCTGCGGGAGGGGAAGAGAGAGACAGAGAGGAAGGAGAGGGGGAGGGGTGGAGAAGCAGATGGGTGCCTCTCTTGTGTGCCCTGGCCAGGAATCGAACCCGGGACTCCTGCACGCCAGGCCGACACTCTACCACTGAGCCAACCAGCCAGGGCAAAGTACTTTTTTTTTATAAACCTATCAAATGCCCACATTTGGTCAGTTGGTGAGAAAATGCCACCTCTTCTGTAACGTTGGTAGGAATTACAGTACAGGGGGCCTTTTGGAGGGCCCCATGGCTGGATAGCTCAGTTGGTTAAAGCATCGTTCCGAAGTGTAAAAATTGCCGGTTCAATCCCCAGTCAGGGCACATACAAGAACAGATTGATGTTCCCATCTCTCCCACTCTCTCCCTTCTTCTCTCTAAAATCAATAAAATAAACATTAGAGGGGAAAAAAGCCTTTTAGAGGGCAACTTGGCAAAACATAGCACTTCAAAATACTACATAGACTTTAACTTGATATTACTACTAGTAATTTATTACAAGAAGATAATAAAATAAATCCTCAAGAATATTTTTAGATGACCTTTTTATAGCAAATCACGAAATTAGAATAACCTAATTGTAAATGAAAAAAGATTTGTAAAATAAATTATGATATAACCACAGAATAGAATACTATGCAGCTATAAAAAATGATAGTGATTAATTAGGCCTGTATTTAATATGGAAAGGTATACAGAACATAATGCACATTTTAAAGGACAGTCCGAGTTGTAGGGACCAGCAAAAGTGGGTGCACAGTTCTGAGTATATGCAATAGTTTATTTTTGTATTATTTATTTACTAATTATTGTATTATTATTATTAACCTACTTTTGACCACCTCTTTATATAGTCTTATCTTAATTTTATAAGCCTACATGTTAAGGAATACCTGGAAGTATAATCAAAATATTAATAAAAATTATCACTAGGTGCTGTAATCTGGGGTGGTTTTAATCATATTATTATATTCTGCATTCTTAAAATCATCACTCTGAATATGCTTTACTTTTAGAGTTTGAACAAAAAGCAGTTGATCTTTCCTTATTTTTGAAGTAAAATTTGCACTTTTTTTGTGTGTATTTTTCTGAAGTTGAAAACAGGGAGGCAGTCAGACAGACTTCCGCATGCACCCGGCATACCCACCAGGAAGCGATGCTCTGCCCATCTGGGGTGTCGCTCTGCCCCAATCAGAGCCACTCTAGCACCTGAGGCATAGACCACAGAGCCATCCTCAGTGCCCGGGCAAACTTTGCTCCAATGGAGCCTTGGCTGAGGGAGGGGAAGGGAGAGACAGAGAGGAAGGAGAGGGGGAGGGGTGGAGAAGCAGATGGGCACTTCTCCTGTGTGCCCTGGCCGGGAATCGAACCCCGGGACCCCCGCACGCCAGGCTGAATGCTCTACCACTGAGCTAACCAGCCAGGGCCAAAATTTGCTTTTATTAACAGTAATAGTAGCTAAGGAAAGCTGAAAAACATCTCAGGTCCTCTACTCTCCCTGGAGAGACTTGCATATTATAATTATGCTGTATTTTTAGTAAGTCAGCATGAGCCTTTGGTGTCTGAAGCTTTGTTTGATGAAGGGTAACCAGTAAAACAGGTGTGCTAGGTGGGGTAGACCATCTGTTTTTCTTTGTAGGGATTTTTTTTTAAGAGAATGGAAAAGAATTTAAAATCTATCCTCATTGACTAAGAAGATAGAGGAAGAAAATTAATACTTTCCCTACAATCCAGCATTACCTTCTGTTGTTAATTTCACTAAATATATATTTATAAACTACCAACAACATTGTTCACATAGTTTTGAAAATACTAGTAGCTTTAACTCAGGCCAGAGTCTCAAGGTTTACTTGTCAAAAGGATGTTAATTAATAGCGGAGGTTCAGATGAAAACAGCTATAAACACTAAGTTATTTTCAGAAACTCCTACCTTTGATTAAAGGTTTATTTTGTACTAGAAAGGTTCAAGGGTCTCTTGAGCTGAATAGAAAAAAAAAAATCTCCGCTTGTCCTGCCTGCTTTCTTATTTTCTTCTACTGCCTGAACAGAGAATCACCTTTTGCTCCCTAATAGGGAAGTTGATAAGATTTTACAAAGGTATTATTTTTGCTTTTTAAAAGGACCACAAACAGCTGCCTTATTAAAATGTTATTAATGTGGTACAGACACTTTGCAAGATATTTTGGCAGTTTCGATAAAACAATATACTCTCAGTATGTGATTCAGCAATCATATTTCGTGGCATTTTTCAAATGAGTTGAAAATCTTAAACTTAATGGTATTTACCAAAGTGAGCTTAAAAACAGACCATCACATGAAAGTTTATAGCAGCTTTATTCATAATTCCCCAAATTTGGAAACATCTAAGATGCCTTTTAATAGGTGAATGGGCGAACTAACATTGACACATCCGTACAATGAAAAAAAGAAATGAACTTTCAAGATATGAAGAACATTGAATGCATATTGAAAAGATATGAAAGAACCTTAAACGCATATTGCTAAGCGAAAGAAGACAATCTGAAACAGCAACATAGTGTATGGTTCCAACTATGTAATATTCTAGAAAAAGCAAAACTATCAAGACAGTTAAAACATCCGTCACTGCCGAGAGTTCACGGGGAGGGAGGTAGTGGGGATGGAGAGGTGGAGCCCAGGGAATTTTTATGAAACTATTCTGTATGATATTGTAATGGTAGATATGTGTCATTATACATTTTTCAAAACCTATAGACTGCACAACACAAGGAGATGAATCCAAAATAGACTATGGTTTTTAGTTAATAATAATAATGTGTTAATACTGGCTCTTCAAATATTACACTAATACCAGATATTAAGAATAAGGACCAAGCCCTGGCCGGTTGGCCCAGTGGTAGAGCGTCGGTCTGGCGTGCAGGAGTCCTGGGTTCGATTCCCGGCCAGGGCACACAGGAGAAGCGCCCATCTGCTTCTCCACCTCTCCCCCTCTCCTTCCTCTCTGGTTCTCTCTATCCCTCCCACAGCCAAGGCTCCATTGGAGCAAAAAGTTGGCCTGGGCGCTGAGGATGGCTCCATGGCCTCTGCCTCAGGCGCTAGAATGGTTCTCGTTGTAACAGAGCAACGCCCCAGATGGGCAGAGCATCGCTCCCTGGTGGGCATGCCGGGTGGATCCCCGTCGGGCGCATGCGGGAGTCTGTCTGACTGCCTCCCCATTTCCAACTTCAGAAAAATACAAAAGAAAGAAAGAAAAAAAAAGAATAAGGGGAAATGTGGTGGGCAGTCAGGGAAAGAGGGCATTTGTGAATTCTCTGTACTCTCTACTCAATTTTTCTGCAAACCTAAAATTACTGTAAAGCAAAGTCTATTAATTAAAAGCAAACAAAAAGGTCATTAATGGCTGTAATGTGAATATCTGGCTCTATCATAGAACTCTGAAAGGGATCTGTAGCTTTGCTATTAGAGGCACTGACAGATCTGGGTTGTGACTTTGTGTCCTACAGTGTATCGCATGTAAATGATAGAATCATGAGAGAATTACATTGGGTGCACACATTGATTGTAAGCATGCAAGCTGTTATATTAATTTTATCACATGATTCATTGCAATATCCTGGTCTCAAATCATGTTTTCAAAAATTTTAGCACTGAATTCCTTTAACTATATTAGTCACCATTTGTTGTGTTTGTTTCAGAGATTTCCAAGTATGAGAGAGATGATTTGGAAGATCTGAAATATGACACACTATATCTTGATAACTACATAGCTTGGCCAGGCAGAGCATATACTGTTTTTGTACTTATGTATTTTATGTTCTGAGATAACTTGGTTTAAAACACCAATAGCCATCCAAATGTACCACTCAGATCTCCTACTGCAGAGCACATAGTTGATTTGCAGCCTTGCCCTCTGGATCCATCTCAGTGTTCGAGCTGAAGCCACATTTCCTCTGGGCTGCTCCCAGCCAGTCACTAAGTACGGAAGGACTACTAATGCGGGTTTATGGCTGCCAAACGTGGGACTAATCTACAAGGTGACTTTTCACTCAAGAATATCCCCCCTTGAAATGGCCAAATCTTACTTAGACCCCTGCAGTCTGAGATGTCTTTCCAATTCTCTTTCCTTCCCCTCACTTTTCACCTACTCTGTGGTCTGATGGCTTTTCCACCTACTCTTACTTCCTCCCCTGTATCTTCACAAGCTTTCTTTCTTTAGTTTTTTATTTATTTATTTATTTATTCATTCATTTATTCATTCAATTTTAGAGAAAGGAGAGAAAGAGAAGGGGGAGGGGCAGGAAGCATCAACTCCCATATGTGACTTGACCAGGCAAGCCCAGGGTTTCGAACCAGCGACCTCAGCATTCTAGGTTGACGCTTTATCCACTGCGCCACCACAGGTCATGCCCACAAGCTTTCTTGATACATTTCTTACATGTCTAATCCTATATTGACACCTGCTTCTCAGAGGATCTGAACAACAACAACAAAAAAAAACGAAGGCCAATCTCTAACACATGGTCATTTTTACCCTTTGAAACATAATCCTATCAATAAAATCTGTAAAGCTTGCACCTCTACTTTTATGAATTAAGCTCTGATATCCATGACTCACAAAACTCTTTTTGTTAATTCTGAGGACATATTCTAAGTAATTTTTTAATTTGAGGAGTATGAATTTAATTGCTTATTGTTTCTCATGCAGTTCCCTAACAGACATTGTATCATTATAACTTCTGTGTTTTTCTCTTCCTTTCCCATTGGTAAGAAATGCAACAGTAAGAGAGAGAGATTTTTTAATTAAAAATATTTTTTTTAATCTAGATAATTAAATTTAACAGGGTGATATTGGTCAATCAGAGAACATAGATTTAGAGAAAACATCTTCACATTGTTTGGACAGTCAGTTATGTTGTATACCTGTCACCCAAAGTCAAATCATCTTCTGTCACCCTATATTTTTTCATTAAGCCCCTCTTATCCCCCCATCCCTCCCCCTTCCCCCTGGTAACCACTGTACCCCTGTCTATGTCCATGACATGAACAGACACTTCTCCCAAGAAGAAATACAAATGGCCAACAGATATATGAAAAAATGCTCATCATCACTAACTATTCGACAAATGAAAATCAAAACTATAATGAGGTACCACCTCACACCTGTTAGATTGGCTATTATCAACAAAACAGGTAATAACAAGTGCTGGAGGGGCTGTGGAGAAAAAGGAACCCTCATTCACTGTTGGTAGAAACGTAAATTAGTGCAACCACTAAGGAAGAAAGTATGGTGGTTCTTCAAAAAATTAAGAATAGAACTACCATATTGCCCAGCAATCCTTCTACTGGGTATATACCCACAAAACTTGAAAACATGGGTACATAAAGACACATGCACCCCCATGTTCATCGCAGCATTGTTCATGGTGGCCAAGGCTCAGAAACAGCCAAAATGCCCTTCAATAGAGGATTGGATAAAGAAGATATGGTACATATATACAATGGAATACTACTCAGCCATAAGAAATGATGACATAGTATTATTTACGACAACATGGATAGATCTTGATAACTTATACTGAGTGAAATAAGTAAATCAGGGAAAGCTAAGAACCGTATGATTCCACACATAGGTGGGGCAAAAGTTGAGACAAAGTTGAGAGAGATTTCAATATGACACAGGTTGCTTAGTAAGCATTATTGTTTCCTTATTTATGTGTCATGAAAACATCTTATCTTTTTCATATAAAAGTAAAAGTCTCTTCACTATAAAAATCATACATTTTCAAGCTTAAAAACTTTTTATTTTGAAAGTTATAGAGTCATAGCAAGTTGTAAAAATACAGTTACCATACATCCTTCATCCAGTTTGCCCCAATAACAAAGATTGACATCAATTTTGTACACACACACACACACACACACACACACTGTTTCAATCTCTAGTCAATAGCCAACTTATTTTTAATTAAGCAAAATGGAGATTTTCCAATAACTTTAATAACCCTCTGGAATTCACTGTTATCATCCAATTGGATATATCTAATATGGTACCTTTTTCCTGTGTATTGGAATCCCCTGGAGAGCATATTGAACAGAGATTACTGGGCTTCTCCTTAGAATTTTAGATTCACTAGGTTTGGATCAGAATCCCAGAAGTTTCAGCTCTAGTAAATTCCCAAATGATACCAATGATGCTGGTCCAGGGACTTCTCTTTGAGAACCAAAGGATGAAAACCCTGTCAACTATAGCTAATTTCCCGTGTTTAGAATTTAAGGCGAAGCAGCTCAGAGAGTTGAAGCCTAATGAGTTGAATTGCAATCTGAAGAAAAAAGCTCTTCACTGAAAGACAGTGGTCTGGGTATATTCTAGAAAAGGAAATCCTTCCAAGTAAAATTTGTATATATATTTATTCAGCCTTATCCAGAAGAGAGAGCACCTTGACTAACTGACACAAATATTCAATCTGGGATATAGCCTAAAGTGGTCATGCATATATCAGACTCGATGATACTAACCATTGAGAACACTTAATTAGCTCCTAATTATTACACTTGACTTGCATATTGGGAGAGAGATGACATTTACCATTATTTTCTGGCAAGCTTCTGATCTGCTCAGAAATGATATTTCTTATTAAATAAACAAATGATTATTATGGACTATCTATCAGTTTCATGTGAGTTTTATTAGTACCTTGAGCTGTTATCAACTCTAAAGACCTAGGAAATATAGAATTTCTGGATCTGTAAATACTGGTACCTATAAGGGCTTATTGTGTTGGTCAAATCAGATTTCACACACACATTTGTATCTCTTCTCTATATGACAGTAAAATCAGTTTACACATCCTAAAAAGTCATCCATGTTAAAACACATGAAGTGGCCCTGGCCGGTTGGCTCAGCGGTAGAGTGTCGGCCTAGCGTGCGGAGGACCCGGGTTCAATTCCCGGCCAGGGCACACAGGAGAAGCGCCCATTTGCTTCTCCACCCCTCCGCCGCGCTTTCCTCTCTGTCTCTCTCTTCCCCTCCCGAAGCCAAGGCTCCATTGGAGCAAAGATGGCCCGGGCACTGGGGATGGCTCTGTGGCCTCTGCCTCAGGCGCTAGAGTGGCTCTGGTCGCAACATGGCGACGCCCAGGATGGGCAGAGCATCGCCCCCTGGTGGGCAGAGCATTGCCCCCTGGTGGGCAGAGTGTTGCCCCATGGTGGGCCTGCCGGGTGGATCCCGGTCGGGCGCATGCGGGAGTCTGTCTGACTGTCTCTCCCTGTTTCCAGTTTCAGAAAAATGAAACAAAACAAACAAACAAAAAAAACACATGAAGTGTTTTTTATTATTCCCAACACTCCAGAGAAGCGACCACTGTTTCTAGGGTAATTACAATGTCAGTATTGTTAAGAACTATGAAGTTTCTGAGATATTCACCTTACTGGCTAGCTTACAAGTGAGTCTGCCACGGAATCTGGATGCCTGTAGAACGTATTCACTGTACAAACGTCCTTGAGATTTTTTTCAGAACAAAGTTATCAGACTGAGTGTCTCACTTACAATACTTGCAGAAGTATGAAAGGCCCATGGAGAATTGTCTCCCCAAAGGCATACATTGCAAAAAGTTTCAGTCCTGAAAATAATAAGTAATAAACTAATGGTTTAATTCTAGAAATTTTGTCCTTCCATCATCCTATTTATATAAATTAGAGCTAGATAAAAGTTATTACCCAACCTGGTCGACTTTGAGATAAAGGCGGATTGGTTATAATATGCAATATAAAATGGCATATTTATTTTTCAGCTCATGCCCTTTCAAATACTAACTCTTTCCCCCCCTTGATATTTCTAATAATTTGCATCACTGCAAGTTTTCATAATGAGTATTTGGTTTCTTACCTTCTCTTCCTTAGAATTGTTAGAAAATACTCTGACTCTGAAATTCATTTTGGAGTCACTCTTGAATCTTAGATATTTTGAAAGGTTAGTGAAATGTTACGTTGTTTCATTATTACAATGATGGCGGCACTTTTGTCTCCCTTCTGCTTTCTGCCCTTTGTTTACGTCATGTTACAGAGTATTGTTGATCTTCCCTTGATAACTTGTACCAGACATCAAGTTTCCTCTCAGAGATCTGAGACTGCAGTAGAAAAGAAAATCTCTAGTCTGTTTATGCTAATTGGAACATGCTGTATTATTTTCTTTTTCTCAATGAGATGTAGAAAAAGATAATTTTATCTCATTTAATTAAAAAAATTCCTTAGCGGCCTGACCTGTGGTGGCGCAGTGGATAAAGCGTCCACCTGGAAATGCTGAGGTCTCTGGTTCGAAACCCTGGGCTTGCCTAGTCAAGGCACATATGGGAGTTGATGCTTCCAGCTCCTCCCCCCTTCTCTCTCTCTCCTCTCTCTCTCTCTCTGTCTCTCTCTCGCCCTCTCTAAAAATGAATTTAAAAAAATTAAAAAATAATACTTAAAAAAATCCTTTAGCATTTTACACAGAATAATAAAGTGGTTGTCTTTAAAATACTGCAAGTAAACTTGAAGAAATTTTTTGTCACATATGCTTAAATTCTAAGGGAAAAATTTTGACAATCATTTCTAATTTTTGCAACAATAATTGTCTATGGCAGATTCATTTGATGTGGATATTAGATTTGTAGGCAATGGAACACTCTTAACTTGGAGTCTGCTCTCTTTTTATTGCAAGCAGGCTGCTCACTGTAAGAATAAAAACGGTTTTAGCCTCTCCAAAAGCTCATTATTGTGAGGGGCAGGCTTTGGCTTGATAACTGGAACCAATTCTGGCTCCGGGCCAGCTTTGTCTGCTTCTGCAGAAACACTCGGTGGTAGCCTAGAATCACAGAACGGCAGCGTGGGAGACTCATTAGGGGTTATCCAGTTCCACCGGCTCTCAACGTTTTATGTGGTATAAATCTGCAAGCTCCAGGGTCCCTCACAACAGAAGCAAAACAAAACACAAACAAAACCCCCAAATAAAAAAATTTATCTCAGAAGTTTTGTGCTTTCTATCATTAAAATATCTTAGAATTTGTTCTGAAGACTCAGGCATGCCATTTGCTACATCTAGGTATTTCCTAGCTGAGAGGAACTGCTAGTTTCAAGATTGAGAAACAAGCCTTGATTGGCTGAAGTCACACAGCTGGCTAGTGGCAGAGACAGGATTAGGGCCCCAGCTCTTCCCTATCGGATGTGTTTCTCAGTACCTTGCTTGGTGGGGCACTGGGCAGATGTTAAATTGCCCCTGTGGTGAACTATCCCTGTTTCTCTTTTTGCCTGTACTCTGGGCAGGACTTCATTTGATGAATGAATTAGCCTCAGATATAAATTAGGCAGTTTTTATTAATCCTGAAAGGTCATTAGAGTACCATTAGTGAATTGGAGTTTTATTTTAACTAAAAGGCAGCCTAGTAGCCTGAAATAATGTATCTACCTCTAAGAACATTAAACTAGAATTAAGGACATTTAATTTAGTAATTTAATGAATAAGCCAACATTTTTGTCCTTTCAAAAATTATTTCAGAATCTATATTTTTCACTTGATGAAAATTCTGTCATATTTTCTTTAATGAATCACTGATTGGCTGTATATTCATTGATCTGTATTACATACTTTTATTGAGTGACAGGAACCTGAAAATAAAAACAAATCCAATAGTCCCTGACTCGAATCACTCAAATTCTGAAAAGGAATAAAAAATATCTAAACAGAAAGTTATTTGGCTTAAATAGGAGTACAGAATGTCATAAGTGTTGTAAGACCTTTACTTCTTTTTTTTTTTTTTGAGGATATTTAAAAATATTTCTTTTTAGATTTTATTTATTTATTTTAGAGAGGAGAGAGAGAGAGAAGGGGGGAGGAGCAGGAAGCATCAACTCCCATATGTGCCTTGACCAGGCAAGCCCAGGGTTTTAAATTAGTGACCTCAGTGTTTCAGGTCGACACTTTATCCACTGCAGCACCACAGGTCAGGCCTTTACTTTCTAAAATATGTTTAAAATCCCTGATTTTGCTACTGATATAGAATCCTGTTTTATTAAAATAATCAAGACTATCAATAGAAAATGATAGAAATCAATATAAAACCAGATATTCCAATAACTGCTCTTTAGTTCAAAACGTTTCTGTGCTTTTCTGATAAGTACATGTACATCATCTTATTTAACCTTTAAAACAATTCTGGGAAGTAAATAGGGAATATAATACTATTTTTATGTTATAGGTGGGACATTGAGACTCAGAGATTCGGCACCGAGCATATGGAAGGCAGTTAATACCCTGTGATGTCATTGAGATGTACCCTCTTTCTAATTTCTGTCCTTGCTTAATGTCCTGTGTGCTGGAGCTCAGACTGAATGCAGCTTTTAGTCCCAGGTAATGCTTTTGGGCCATGAATCTCTTTCCTTTTCCTGTCATGAAAAGTCAGAAAGAAATATAAATTCACTTTTGGCCTTGCTCTCTAAGCCTGGGGATAAAACTTAAATAAAAAGAGAGAGTGAGAGAGAAAGACTCATCAACACTGAACAACAGTGTAGTGGTTCCCCTAGGGAGTGGGGTGTGGGACATGGCAGAGGGTATAGGATGGATAAATGGTGATGGATGGAGGCTTGACTTGGGCTGATGAACACGCAATACACTGTGCAAATGATGTGTTGTAGAATTGTGCACCTGTATAATTTTGTTAACCAATGTCACTCCAGTAGATTCAATTAAAAAAAAAAAAAGACTCAGACAACTTAAACACAAAGGCCTTGGTGTCCAGACCAAGAACTGGACATTGCAGGTAGAGGCCATCCAGGGGGCCCTTGGGTGCAACAGTGGGGCACTCAGCACCCCCACCTTCCCAGGATAAGAAAAAAACTGGATAAAAGTATATTACTTTCCAAAAATTTGTATTTAAAATAAAGCTACTGACAATTAGAGCCATTTGGAGAGATTGGATGCTCTCTTGTCACAACTTTTGGAGTGTTTTATATCATTTGGGGATACTTTAGAGGTGTTTTTCAGCAGTGCTGTGTAAGATGAATTTCTCCTAACAGTCCATCTCATTGTTATTACAAATGAGTTTGGCATGAGTAGTCAAGGAGGTAAGAGAACTGTGAATGGCCCTCAGTTTGATGATAGTACTGGGATAGCTTATAGTAACATAAAATTAGTTAGGTGAAGGTGTTAGGTTGGCCACAATTAATCACAAGTAGAACCCAAATAAAGACAAAACAATATAAGCATAAATAATGGCAGTCTCTGGTTAGTTCAAAGTGAGACAAGTTGAAAATTATTTTTTGTTAAATTCTTAAAAAATACCGACATATATACATATATCCACACATAAAATAAACAGAATGTAGCCCATTGTGTATTCTAAGCACCTTCCTCAAAGATCAGTTGACCTAATATGTATGGGTTTATTTCCAGGCTCTCTATATTATTCCATTGGTCTACATGCGTGTCTTTATGCCAGTACCATACTGTTTTCAACAGCTGAATGGATAAAGAAAATGTGGTCTATACATACAATAAAACATTATTGAGCTTTGAAAAAGAAGGAAATCCTGTCATTTGAGACAATTGTGGACAAACCTGAAGGATGTTATACTAAGTGACATGAGGCAGTCACAAAAGGACAAGTATTGCCTGATTCCACTTCTTTGAAGTATCTAAAATAGTCAAACACATAGAAGCACAAACTACAACAGTGTTTTCCAGAGGCTAGGGCAGGGGTCGGGAACCTATGGCTTGCGAGCTAGATGTGGCTCTTTTGATGGCTGCATCTGGCTCACAGACAAATCTTTAATAAAAATAATAATAACGTTAAAAATATAAAACATTTTCATGTATTATAATCCATTCATTTCCTATTGCTCATGTTCATTGTTGCGGGTGGCTGGAGCCAATCACAGCTGTCCTGCGGGACAACACCAAATTTTTATTGAATAATGCGTAAGATACATGGGACGTTGTATGGTTCTCATGGAATTACATTTTAAAATATGTGGCGTCCATGGCTCTCTCAGCCAAAAAGTTTCCCGACCCCTGGGCTAAGGGAAATGAGTTGTTATTCAGTGGACATAAAATTTCAGTTATGCTAGGCAAATAAGTTCTAGACATCTGTTGTACAATGGAGTATCTATAGTTAACAATATGGTATTATGCATTTCAAAATTTGTTAAGAGAGTAGACTTTGTGTTAGATGTCATGTTAAATATATACACACATACAGACATGCAAATGTAAACCCAGATGAGAAGTTTTTTTTTTTTTTTTTTAAATTTATTTATTCATTTGTATTAGAGAGAGAGGGGAGAGAGAGAGAGGAATAGATAGAGAGAGTACAGGGGGAGGAGCAGGAAGCATCAACTCCCATATGTGCCTTGACCAGGCAAGCCCAGGGTTTTGAACCGGCGACCTCAGCATTCCAGGTCGATGCTTTATCCACTGCGCCACCACAGGTCAGGCCAGATGAGAAGTTTTAATAAAACAATCTTAACCTCTGATAGGCTACATTCTCAAAGACCAAACATTTTTTTTTTTTTTTTTATAATTTTATTTTTTTAATGGGGTGACATCAATAAATCAGGATACATATATTCAAAGATAACAAGTCCAGGTTATCTTGTCGTTCAATTATGTTGCATACCCACCACCCAAAGTCAGATTGTCCTCTGTCACCTTCTATCTTGTTTTCTTTGTGCCCCTCCCCACCCCCTATCCCTCTCCCATTCCCCCCTCCCCCCCGTAACCACCACACTCTTGTCAATGTCTCTTAGTTTCAGTATTATGTCCCACCTACGTATGGAATAATACAGTTCCTGTTTTTTTCTGATTTACTTATTTCGCTTCGTATCATGTTATCAAGATCCCACCATTTTGCTGTAAATGTTCCGATGTCATCATTTCTTATGGCTGAGTAGTATTCCATAGTGTATATGTGCCACATCTTCTTTATCCAGTCATCTATTGATGGGCTTTTTGGTTGTTTCCATGTCCTGGCCACTGTGAACAATGCTGCAATAAACATGGGGCTGCATGTGTCTTTACGTATCAATGTTTCTGAGTTTTGGGGATATATACCCAGTAGAGGGATTGCTGGGTCATAAGGTAGTTCTATTTTCAGTTTTTTGAGGAACCACCATACTTTCTTCCATAATGGTTGTACTACTTTACATTCCCACCAACAGTGGATGAGGGTTCCTTTTTCTCCACAGCCTCTCCAACATTTGCTATTACCTGACTTGCTAATAACAGCTAATCGAACAGGTGTGAGGTGGTATCTCATTGCCGTTTTGATTCGCATTTCTCTAATAGCTAAAGAAGATGAGCATCTTTTCATATATCTGTTGGCCATTTGTATTTCTTCCTGGGAGAAGTGTCTATTCATATCCTCTTCCCATTTTTTTATTGGATTGTTTGTTTGTTTGTTGTTGAGTTTTATGAGTTCTTTGTATATTTTGGATATTAGGCCCTTATCTGAGCTGTTGTTTGAAAAAATCATTTCCCATTTAGTTGGCTTTCTGTTTATTTTGTTATCAGTTTCTCTTGCTGAGCAAAAACTTCTTAGTCTGATGTAGTCCCATTCATTAATTTTTGCCTTCACTTCTCTTGCCATTGGAGTCAAATTCATAAAATGCTCTTTAAAACCCAGGTCCATGAGTTGAGTACCTATGTCTTCTTCTATGTACTTAATTGTTTCAGGTCTTATGTTTAGATCTTTGATCCATTTTGAGTTAATTTTTGTACAGGGGGAGAGACTGTAGTCCAGTTTCATTCTTTTGCATGTGGCTTTCCAGTTTTCCCAGCACCATTTATTGAAGAGGCTTTCTTTTCTCCATTGTGTGTTGTTGGCCCCTTTATCAAAAATTATTTGACTATATATATGTGGTTTTATTTCTGGACTTTCTATTCTGTTCCATTGGTCTGAGTGTCTATTTTTCTGCCAATAACATGCTGTTTTGATTGTCGTGGCCCTATAATAGAGTTTGAAGTCAGATATTGTTATGCCCCCAGCTTCATTCTTTTTCTTTAGGATTGCTTTGGCTATTCGGGGTTTTTTATAGTTCCATATAAATCTGATGATTTTTTGCTCTATTTCTTTAAAAAATGTCATTGGAAGTTTGATGGGAATTGCATTAAATTTGTATATTGCTTTGGGTAATATAGCCATCTTGATTATATTTATTCTTCCTAGCCAAGAACAAGGTATATTCTTCCATCTCATTATATCTTTTTCGATTTCCCTTAACAATGGTTTATAGTTTTCATTATATAAGTCCTTTACATTCTTTGTTATGGTTATTCCTAAGTATTTTATTTTTTTTGTTGCAATCGTGAAGGGGATTATTCTTTTGAGTTCCTTCTCAGTTGTTTCATTGTTGGCATATAGAAAGGCTATTGACTTCTGTGTGTTAATTTTGTATCCTGCGACCTTACTGTATTGGCTTATTGTTTCTAGTAGTCTTTTTGAGGATTCTTTGGGGTTTTCGATGTATAGGATCATATCATCTGCAAAAAGTGATACCTTTACTTCTTCTTTTCCGATATGGATGCCTTTTATTTCTTTGTCTTGTCTGATTGCTCTGGCTAGAACCTCTAGTACCACATTAAATAAGAGTGGAGAGAGTGGACAACCCTGTCTTGTTCCTGATTTAAGGGGGAAAGCCTTCAGTTTAGTGCCATTTAATATGATGTTAGCTGATGGTTTATCATATATGGCCTTTATCATGTTGAGATATTTTCCTTCTATACCCATTTTGTTGAGAGTCTTAAACATAAAATTGTGTTGTATTTTATCGAAAGCCTTTTCTGCGTCTATTGATAAGATCATGTGGTTTTTGTTCTTTGTTTTGTTGATATGGTGTATTACATTAACCGTTTTACGTATGTTGAACCATCCTTGAGATTCTGGGATGAATCCCACTTGATCATGATGTATTATTTTTTTAATATGTTGTTGTATTCGATTTGCTAGTATTTTGTTTAGTATTTTAGCATCTGTATTCATTAGAGATATTGGTCTGTAGTTTTCTTTTTTTGTGCCATCCTTGCCTGGTTTTGGTATGAGGGTTATGTTGGCCTCATAAAATGTGTTTGGAAGTATTGCTTCTTCTTCAATTTTTTGGAAGACTTTGAGTAGAATAGGAACCAAGTCTTCTTTGAGTGTTTGATAAAATTCGCTGGTATAGCCGTCAGGGCCTGGACTTTTATTTTTGGGGAGGTTTTTAATGGTTTTTTCTATTTCTTCTCTACTGATAGGTCTGTTTAGGCTTTCTGCTTCTTCTTGACTCAGTCTAGGAAGGTTGTATTTTTCTAGGAATTTATCCATTTCTTCTAGGTTGTTGAATTTAGTGGCATAAAGTTTTTCATAGTATTCTACAATAATTCTTTGTATATCTACGGTGTCCGTGGTGATTTCTCCTCTTTCATTTTGGATTTTGTTTATATGAGTTCTTCCTCTTTTTTCCTTGGTAAGTCTTGCCAAGGGTTTGTCAATTTTGTTGATCTTTTCAAAGAACCAGCTCCTTGTTCTATTAATTTTTTCTATAGTTTTTCTGTTCTCTAATTCATTTATTTCTGCTCTGATTTTTATTATCTCCTTTCTTCGGCTGGTTTTGGGTTGTCTTTGTTCTTCTTTTTCTAGTTCCTTAAGGTGGGAAGTTAAGTGGTTCACTTGGGCTGTCTCTTGTTTGTTCATATATGCCTGAAGCGATATGAACTTCCCTCTTATCACTGCTTTTGCTGCATCCCATAGATTCTGATATGTCGTATTGTCATTTTCATTAGTCTGTATATATCTTTTGATCTCTGCACTTATTTCTTCTTTGACCCATTCATTTTTTAAAAGTATGTTGTTTAGTTTCCACATTTTTGTGGGATTTTTTTCCTCTTTTTTGCAGTTGAATTCTAGTTTCAAGGCTTTATGATCAGAAAATATGCTTGGTACAACTTCAATTTTTCTGAATTTGCTGATGTTGTTTTTGTGGCCCAACATATGGTCAATTCTTGAGAATGATCCATGTACACTGGAGAAAAATGTATACTCAAGGACCAAACATTTTTTAAAACGACATCTAAAAAATGTCTCTAGCATTTGTAATGATCAAGCAGAACTTTCTTTCATTAGATGTAAATACCATACTCGAGTTGTAACTCTTACTTGCTGAAGGTAGAGTGACTAAAGGAAAGGAAGGCTGCCTTTGCTGTTCCCAGGGTTTGGTATTGTTCTACCTTCTCTCCATCACTTCCTAACCAGGTTACCACAATGAACACCGTTGGCATGTTTCTGGAGAGGAATTTTGGAGACCTTTCTTTCTTGTCATCTCATAGAGGAATTTTGAGTGAATATGATAAGAATTGTGGTGAAAAGAGTCAACACGAAACTGGTTGCTTTTATTTTTTTTTTTGCTTCATGTCCATTCCATACATCAAGCTTCCTCAGCTAACCTCTTTATTTTTTAAATTTTGCTTCCCTGATTTGATAGTTATGCATCAGTATTTAGATACAGTTTTCATATTAAGAAACAGATAGCCTGACCAGGCGGTGGCACAGCAGGTAGAGTGTCAGCCTGGGATGCAGAGGACCCAGGTTTGAAAACCCAACATTGCTGGCTTGAGTGCAGGTTCATCCAGCTTGAGTGCAGGATCACCAGCTTTAGTGTGGGGTCACTGCCTTGAGCATGGGATCATAGACATGACTCCATGGTCACTGGCTTGATCCCAAAGGTCACTGGCTTGAAGCCCAAGGGCACTGGCTTGAGCCCAAGGTTGCTGGCTTGAGCAAGGGGTCACTGGCTTGGTTGGAGTCCCCGGATTAAGGCACATATGAAAAAGCAATCAATGAACAACTAAGGTGCCACAACAAAGAATTGATGCTTCTCATCTTTCTCTCTTCCTGTCTGTCAGTCCCTCCCTCCCTCCCTCTCTCTCTTGAAAAAAAAAGAAAAAATAATAAATAATTGCAGTGTTTTGACGGGGGGGGGCCATAGCAGAGCGACTGACCCCTTGCTCAAGGCACCGACCATGAGCTCAAGCCAGTGACCTTGGGCTTCAAGCCAGCGACCTTAGGGTTCAAGCCCGTGGCCACGGGGTCATGTCTATGATCCCACACTCAAGCCTGTGACCCCTTGCTCAAGTTGGTGAGCCCATGCTCAAGCCAGATGAGCCCGCGCTCAAGCCAGTGACCTCAGGGTTTTGTACCTGGGTCCTCCACATCCCAGTCCAATGCTCTATCCACTGTGCCACTGCCTGGTCAGGCTAGAAATCTTTTAATACTAATAAGTTTATAGTAATATAAGCAGTCTCTAATTTTTACTTTGATTTCTGAGGACTAGATGATATTCCTACAGTAAGATAGAAAATCACACATGTAACCTGATTGTTCTCAGACCTGTGGAGTTAACATGGAAAGACAGTGCAGTAAAGGGGAAAATAGTGGGCTCTGGAGTCACACTGCTTAGGTGGGTCTGATTTGGGGCTCTGCCATTTATTCACTGTGTGATTTTAGGCAGGTCATTTAACTTCCTTGTGCCTCAGTTTTCTCATGTAAAAAATGGTGATAATAAGAGTAGTTACCTCATGAGATTGATGATTTAGGACATGTAAGATACTCAGGAGAAATATTGTCTATGGTTGCTACTGCACATGAGCAAATGTTAATGGGGAAACACTGGTTCATTCCCCTGCCCATTATGGCATGAATTCTAGCTCTACTTAAAGTCTTACCAATTTATTTCTGTGATTTTCTTATTATAGTTATCATGAGCTCACAAAATAACTCATATTCTTCCCCCTAGGCCTAAGCCACCCAAGGGCATCTTTTGACTCTGTTGCTTCTGACCTTGTGACAAGGCTGATTCTTAGCCATAACAAGAGTGCCATCTCTAGTTGCTTCCAACATCAGATTGTCACTGTACCAGACTATGGTCTGTTCCTTCTATAAAAGAAAGTAATATTTTTCTTCCTGCGTCTTTCTTTCCCTTCTTTTCCAAGTAAGAGGAAGGGAGGTAGAGAGACAGACTCTTGAATGCACCCTGACCAGAATCCACCTAGCAACCCCGTCTGGGGTTGATGCTCTGCCTATTTGGGGTCATGCTTGCAACTGAGCTATTTTTAGCACTTGAGGTGGAAGTTCCATAGGCCATCTTCAGCACCTGGGGCTGATGTGCTCAAACCAGTCGAGCCATGGCTACTGGGAAGAGAGAGAGAGAGAGAGAGAGAAAAGGTGGAGGGGAAGGGGTTGGGGTTGGCTTGAATCTTACCACAGGCTCAGCCCAGGACTGATTCCTCCTGCCTAGTAAAGCAAAGATGCTAATAAAATCCTGAAACCTTCTTTGAGCAGCCAGTGGAAAGAATCTCCTTTTAGTATTCCTTTTTGGGAAATTTTGTGTTCCTGTACTTTTTTCAGTAAATATATCTTCTAAACATGGAAAGCTTTCCATATGTTTTTGTAATTTTTATCACACCACTGAGAGAGTATAGTAAAAGCCTGAAATGTGTGCATTGCTGGCAAGACAAACCAATGTGTATATAGTCACTTAAACAACTCTCCATCAAAAGTACTACATTTCTTCATAATAGCAACAATTAACCGTGTTCTCAGCTTAGTGTTACATCAGTTGAGGCAATTAACTGATTTAATGTTACCTAGAAGGCGTTTTCCTGGAGATTCGGAATGGCAGTCAGAAAGGGAAATTAATATGCATGAAGCTCTGGGAAAAATATGAAGGCTTTTATGATAGTGGAAGTGACAAACTTTTTTTCTGCAGAGCATTTTTGGTGGATAATTTTTACATACATAACTATGTATACCGACTGTCTACAAGCTTAGCAGAAATACAATTGGCTGCAAATTGCACACAATAATCTGAAGGCTAGTGTAAGCCCCTCTCTTCATCTCTCAGTAATGCACACTGGTGATTAGGAATACCTGGTCCGCTTGTTAATCCTTTCCACTAAGAACATAGTGTCATGCAATTTGTGATTGCAATTGCTAATATGTCCTGAAGTATGCCCAACCTCCAGTTGATGTGCCATCTGGGAGTGTTTCCAGTTTTGTGAGTTTTATCTTTGAATCATCTTTAATAGAAAATGGCAATGTCATGAAGCATTACTAATAACTTGGTTCTGGAACTCTATTCACCTCTGTTTTTAATCATGCACATTTTTACTTAACTCCGGTGAGCTGGGGTGTTGAAAGAATGCTTTACATAGGATTTCTAATATTGCATTATCGCAGCCTCTAACTATGTCAGTTCAAGTGCATTGCATGAAAAGGCAATGGATTAGCTCAGCATGGAACAATCAGAAACAATGCAGCTTGCCTGAAACAAAGGATAAGCAAAGATAGTAAGAGTAAAGACACATACTTATCAACAAGGACAAGCTCTACAAGTAGCAGTGCAAACCTTAAAAAATATATAGGTATAAATGGAACAAAAGAACTATTGTTCATGGACAGATTTTTCAGAATTACTATGATTGCCCCATCATCACTGTCACTAATATCATCTTGACAACATTTATGTTTAAAAAATAATCTGCATGGAAAAATCAGGATGCTTGTTTTAACATAAAACCAAATTTAATGACAGTAAAGTAGATATTATTTGTAAGTTTTAAAAGGAGAGGAGAGCTCATAAAGGAAATACCCCAGTCATTCAGAGAATGCAGATGTTCCTGTTTTGGTCATCCCTGTGCTCTAATACATCTCACAGGAACTATTAGCAGCTTCAAGTAGCCTTGCCATTGGCTAGGAACTAGAGCACACAAACCAACATTCGCTTAGCTTCCTGCAAATGATAGAGCTAACCAACAGCTTGAAGTTTTACAATTTTAGAAGTCATCACCTAGAATACCATACTGCATTCGAATACATGCAAAGAATGCAATTGTAAGCATGTTTTCAATCCTCTGTAGCTAGAAACAGAGACACTGCACCACGCCTGCAAACTTCATTATGGCACCAGTAGGCTGTCCATCAGTGTCAAATTTCTAGTGGCATTTCCATTAAACAGGGAGAAGGAGGAGGGAGAAGGGAAAGGGATGTAAAAGGAAGACAAAATTCTCAGCACTTGAAAGAAGGCTCACATATTTGCACTTAATATTTTCTATGCCTTGATCATTTGACAGGTGCAATAGGAAAGACTAATACCCAACTTTCTTTAGCATTTGTCTCAGCTTATTCTTTGTCCCCAGACAAAGTCGCTTGGGAGCACCAAGAAAAGTACTCCACGATGTCAGCACCTTAATCCAGCAGGTTATTCTGTATATGATGTCCCACCAAATAAAGAATTTATTAATTATTTAAATTTTCCTCCTTATAAGAGTAATAGATTTTCACTTAACCATCAATATACACTCATTCAGTTCCTGCTGGTGACAAAGTCCAATCTTCTACGAGGTGATTACCAAGGGTATGGAGTAGTATAATGTACGCTCACATGGCCGAAGATTATTCTCCATGGAGTGGGAGGAGACCCACATATAGAGAGTGGAACTTTGACCTAGAACTCATAAATACAGTGAATGCACTTGTTAATTGAACTCGTTGGCTAAAGACCACACACACACACAAAAAAAAACCTCAAAAAAAATTTAAAAGACTCAAAATTTCCAACCTGGAAACAAACCTGGTTACCCAGTAGTTTCTATTGAATATTCAGTTATCCTCAGCACTTTTGTACCAGGTTAAATAATCCTATCATTTTTATTCTTTACCAAAAAGGCTCTTATTTCCAGAAACCTAACAACTAAGCACATTTGTGAACCTTGAATAGATCCTATTTGAAAAAATATATATAAATATATGTAAAGATATTTAGGGTTTAGTTGGAGAAATTTGAAAATTATTATATTAAGGAATTAATTTTAATTTTCTTAGGGGCAATATGCTATTATAATTTTATATAAAAATATCCTTATTCTTAGAAGTGCAGATGAACTATTTGGGGGTGATTGTGATGTCTACAACTTTCAGATGTTACACATGAAGCATACACAAATACAAACACACAAACAAAATATTGCAAATACTTAACAAGGTAGTGGGTATTTGGTTATTTATTGTACAATTCTTTGAACTTTTCTATAGCTTTGAAATTTTTTGTAATAGAAATTTGGGAAAAATAATTTATCTTTCTTTCACGAGTTAGGGCAGCTTGATGAAAATAAACATTCCAGGTTGTGACAATGTTAAAAATCTAATACAATAAAAGTGATGAGACCTCCCCAATTTGGGTTGCCAAGAAAATAAATTTGGCTGACTTGGTTTCATTCATTAAATTATTCAACAAATATTTATCATATACTTAACTCTGTGTTATACAATGTGAGGCAAAATGATAATCAGAAATTCCTCTAAGAATTTGCAATTTAAGAGAGAAAATCAAGAGTTAATATTGTCTTCTCTGCCCCATCAAAACTCATCCTCATCAAAAACTCTACTCAAACATCATATTCAACTGCAACCAACTACTGATGAAAATCTGCATCAGACTTCCCCTGGATCACTGCAATTGCTCCAGAGTTGATCATGCCATCCCTTGCTTAAAGTCTACCACCTGTCCATTGGCCTTAGACTTCTATGATTAATTAAGTCTCTGCTTATCTGTCAAGGCTTATCTATCACCACTTCATACCTCAAAATCTATACTCAATATACATAGGTTACATTACTTTACATTTTCTAGATTGTCCAGATTGCTCTCTCTTGCTTTAAAGGTTTGCATATGACATTCCCTCTGCCTAAATCATATTCTCCACCCCACTCCTACTCTATCTCTGCTTGTCTACTTCTTTAATTCTCGTTTGACATCACTTTCTGCGTGAAGCTTTTCTTAACTTCCAAAGTCATCACCTTGGAAATACCGCTGTCTACTTTCCCTATCATTTCACTTAGCATGACGTATTGTAATTATCAGTTTAATAGCCTAGTCGGTCCTAAAAATTAAGATGGTGCATCTCTCACTATGAACGCTAGCATCATTGATATGGTGAGGATAATAACATTGATGGGAAACATCAATGGATATTAGAAGAGTTTTTGGTTCTTTGTATGTGGGTAACCTGAAAGTAATGGTTACTATCATATTTTGCCATGGGGAAATTGTCTAGTTAAAGATTCCCAACAGAGACTAGATGGCAATCTATTAACTGCTCCTTTTTATTTGAAATTATATTATCATTAGGAGCGTGTAGGAAGTAAAAATTCAACCTCATTATATCTGTCTGTATGATAAAATGAGCCTTTAAAAGGCACACACACTTAACATGAAATGGAATAAATGGAAAACTCATAATCTAACAATATGCTTATCAATGCCCTTAATTACTTGTTGAAATATTCACTAGAAAGTCTTTTCTGGGTCTTCTGGAAATAGAAACACTACTTCTAATTATCAGGAACTTTATGCTTTACTGTGTATCTTGTTGCTGAGTGCTCTCTCTTCCTTTCTCTTTCTTTCTCTTTTCCCTTCCATCATGAATTATTAATAATGGTTGGCTCTGATTTATTAGCCTCCTTATACAGTGTTTCTTCAGTGTATCGCTGGCATTAGCTATTGTCAGTGCTATAACCTGCCATAATCCGTGTCACACTATTTTCCACTTAAAAATAGTGTGCTGTTTTGCCTTCATTCATTGCCAATATCCATCTAAAGACCAAAATTTCAATGCTCTCTACTATGCTCTGTTTATATAGTGCTTTGATTTAGCATATTTAAAATGTAAAATTTGGCTTTAAGGAAGTTCAAATGTAATATAACATATTGTCATGCATGTATCTTTTAATATTCTCTTTAAAGCATTAAAAACCGACAACTTCACATAATATAGCAGTTTTACTAGTCTGCTGTGATAATTTTCTCTCATCTGAAAAATCAGAAGTCACCCTGATTTATAGTTTGTACCATACATTTATTTACAGTGTATGTATCACATGAGCATGTCCACCCAGCACTCTATCCTCAGACACTTCCAAGTATCTATAATAAATGATGTCCATAATGATGAACTTGGAGAACCTGCAAGATCCTGAATATTAAATTTTGATCAATGTGGTTTTGGTGTTAAATACATTTAACTGTTAATCCTTTTTGAAATGTAATATATATGTTGTCTAGGTAACCAACATTTTTAACTGTTAATTGTCATTAATCTCTTTTTTTCTAACAGAGTGCCCCGAATACACAAAGCTGTTGTGATGAACTCTAGGTATTTTCCCAGTTTTTATTTAGGTACTTTTTCTGTGTGGGATGTTAACAGAGTCATTTCAGAATCCAGAAAAAAAAACCCATATAATACATAGTTATAAAGGTTATTTCTTTCCAAATATCACCAGGAAAAGTCTGATATTGAACTTTCTACCAACTACCCTTTTGCTGTATATTTTAATGGCAATAAATATGAACATCACTTGCAGTATTTTTAAACAAAAACTCCCATCCTATTTATATATTCTGGTGGCCGTTCCCAGGCTCTGTCTTCTTCCTTCGGAGGAACTGAGGTACAAAGTGTTCATGATTCTGTACAAGCAGAGCATGAAACTTAGTCTTGAATTCTGAGTTTCTTAATCAGTGCATATTTCTCTAGGCCTCCCATAAATCTATTCTTTAATTCAGATACTATTAGGATGTTCAGGATCAAATAAAAATTAGCAACTCCTATTGACTAATCCAGGAAAAAGTTATGCGACATGTCTTAGTTTAGGTTTTTGTGTGTTTTAAAATAAGCTTTACATTTCCGAATTTGTCAATTAGAATGGAAAGAGGTGAAGCAGAGCCAAACGCTTTGATTTTTTCTTTTTAACACTTAGTGAACATGATCTTTTCTATCAACAAAAGTCTTGTTCTAAACAGAACTCTTGAAAAATAAAAAAGGAATAGAAAAAATATATAAAATCACTTGTAATCTTTCTTGATTTTGGATAATGTCTTTCCAATTTCCTGTTACATATCCAGTGTGGGAGTCAGCCTGTTCTCACTGGTTCTGCAGAACCAATATCTAATTTTTCATTGAGTTCAGTGACTTGGTTGTTAAAATGGCACTTGTAATCAGGGTTCTCTCTACAGTGGGCACCTGACCAGCTGCCCAAGTAAAAATCGCAAATTTATATTCCTTACTCTTTTTTTTTTTTTAATAATTTTATTTTTTTAATGGGGTGACATCAATAAATCAGGATACATATATTCAAAGATAACAAGTCCAGGTTATCTTGTCGTTCAATTATGTTGCATACCCACCACCCAAAGTCAGATTGTCCTCTGTCACCTTCTATCTTGTTTTCTTTGTGCCCCTCCCCACCCCCTATCCCTCTCCCATTCCCCCCTCCCCCCCCCGTAACCACCACACTCTTATCAATGTCTCTTAGTTTCACTATTATGTCCCACCTACGTATGGAATAATACAGTTCCTGTTTTTTTCTGATTTACTTATTTCGCTTCGTATCATGTTATCAAGATCCCACCATTTTGCTGTAAATGTTCCGATGTCATCATTTCTTATGGCTGAGTAGTATTCCATAGTGTATATGTGCCACATCTTCTTTATCCAGTCATCTATTGATGGGCTTTTTGGTTGTTTCCATGTCCTGGCCACTGTGAACAATGCTGCAATAAACATGGGGCTGCATGTGTCTTTACGTATCAATGTTTCTGAGTTTTGGGGATATATACCCAGTAGAGGGATTGCTGGGTCATAAGGTAGTTCTATTTTCAGTTTTTTGAGGAACCACCATACTTTCTTCCATAATGGTTGTACTACTTTACATTCCCACCAACAGTGGATGAGGGTTCCTTTTTCTCCACAGCCTCTCCAACATTTGCTATTACCTGACTTGCTAATAACAGCTAATCGAACAGGTGTGAGGTGGTATCTCATTGCCGTTTTGATTCGCATTTCTCTAATAGCTAAAGAAGATGAGCATCTTTTCATATATCTGTTGGCCATTTGTATTTCTTCCTGGGAGAAGTGTCTATTCATATCCTCTTCCCATTTTTTTATTGGATTGTTTGTTTGTTTGTTGTTGAGTTTTATGAGTTCTTTGTATATTTTGGATATTAGGCCCTTATCTGAGCTGTTGTTTGAAAAAATCATTTCCCATTTAGTTGGCTTTCTGTTTATTTTGTTATCAGTTTCTCTTGCTGAGCAAAAACTTCTTAGTCTGATGTAGTCCCATTCATTAATTTTTGCCTTCACTTCTCTTGCCATTGGAGTCAAATTCATAAAATGCTCTTTAAAACCCAGGTCCATGAGTTGAGTACCTATGTCTTCTTCTATGTACTTAATTGTTTCAGGTCTTATGTTTAGATCTTTGATCCATTTTGAGTTAATTTTTGTACAGGGGGAGAGACTGTAGTCCAGTTTCATTCTTTTGCATGTGGCTTTCCAGTTTTCCCAGCACCATTTATTGAAGAGGCTTTCTTTTCTCCATTGTGTGTTGTTGGCCCCTTTATCAAAAATTATTTGACTATATATATGTGGTTTTATTTCTGGACTTTCTATTCTGTTCCATTGGTCTGAGTGTCTATTTTTCTGCCAATACCATGCTGTTTTGATTGTCATGGCCCTATAATATAGTTTGAAGTCATGTATTGTAATGCCCCCAGCTTCATTCTTTTTCTTTAGGATTGCTTTGGCTATTCGGGGTTTTTTATAGTTCCATATAAATCTGATGATTTTTTGCTCTATTTCTTTAAAAAATGTCATTGGAAGTTTGATGGGAAATGCATTAAATTTGTATATTGCTTTGGGTAATATAGCCATCTTGATTATATTTATTCTTCCTAGCCAAGAACAAGGTATATTCTTCCATCTCATTATATCTTTTTCAATTTCCCTTAACAATGGTTTATAGTTTTCATTATATAAGTCCTTTACATTCTTTGTTATGGTTATTCCTAAGTATTTTATTTTTTTTGTTGCAATCGTGAAGGGGATTATTCTTTTGAGTTCCTTCTCAGTTGTTTCATTGTTGGCATATAGAAAGGCTATTGACTTCTGTGTGTTAATTTTGTATCCTGCGACCTTACTGTATTGGCTTATTGTTTCTAGTAGTCTTTTTGAGGATTCTTTGGGGTTTTCGATGTATAGGATCATATCATCTGCAAAAAGTGATACCTTTACTTCTTCTTTTCCGATATGGATGCCTTTTATTTCTTTGTCTTGTCTGATTGCTCTGGCTAGAACCTCTAGTACCACATTAAATAAGAGTGGAGAGAGTGGACAACCCTGTCTTGTTCCTGATTTAAGGGGGAAAGCCTTCAGTTTAGTGCCATTTAATATGATGTTAGCTGATGGTTTATCATATATGGCCTTTATCATGTTGAGATATTTTCCTTCTATACCCATTTTGTTGAGAGTCTTAAACATAAAATTGTGTTGTATTTTATTGAAAGCCTTTTCTGCGTCTATTGATAAGATCATGTGGTTTTTGTTCTTTGTTTTGTTGATATGGTGTATTACATTAACCGTTTTACGTATGTTGAACCATCCTTGAGATTCTGGGATGAATCCCACTTGATCATGATGTATTATTTTTTTAATATGTTGTTGTATTCGATTTGCTAGTATTTTGTTTAGTATTTTAGCATCTGTATTCATTAGAGATATTGGTCTGTAGTTTTCTTTTTTTGTGCCATCCTTGCCAGGTTTTGGTATGAGGGTTATGTTGGCCTCATAAAATGTGTTTGGAAGTATTGCTTCTTCTTCAATTTTTTGGAAGACTTTGAGTAGAATAGGAACCAAGTCTTCTTTGAGTGTTTGATAAAATTCGCTGGTATAGCCGTCAGGGCCTGGACTTTTATTTTTGGGGAGGTTTTTAATGGTTTTTTCTATTTCTTCTCTACTAATAGGTCTGTTTAGGCTTTCTGCTTCTTCTTGACTCAGTCTAGGAAGGTTGTATTTTTCTAGGAATTTATCCATTTCTTCTAGGTTGTTGAATTTAGTGGCATAAAGTTTTTCATAGTATTCTACAATAATTCTTTGTATATCTACGGTGTCCGTGGTGATTTCTCCTCTTTCATTTTGGATTTTGTTTATATGAGTTCTTTCTCTTTTTTCCTTGGTAAGTCTTGCCAAGGGTTTGTCAATTTTGTTGATCTTTTCAAAGAACCAGCTCCTTGTTCTATTAATTTTTTCTATAGTTTTTCTGTTCTCTAATTCATTTATTTCTGCTCTGATTTTTATTATCTCCTTTCTTTGGCTGGTTTTGGGTTGTCTTTGTTCTTCTTTTTCTAGTTCCTTAAGGTGGGAAGTTAAGTGGTTCACTTGGGCTGTCTCTTGTTTGTTCATATATGCCTGAAGCGATATGAACTTCCCTCTTATCACTGCTTTTGCTGCATCCCATAGATTCTGATATGTCGTATTGTCATTTTCATTAGTCTGTATATATCTTTTGATCTCTGCACTTATTTCTTCTTTGACCCATTCATTTTTTAAAAGTATGTTGTTTAGTTTCCACATTTTTGTGGGATTTTTTTCCTCTTTTTTGCAGTTGAATTCTAGTTTCAAGGCTTTATGATCAGAAAATATGCTTGGTACAACTTCAATTTTTCTGAATTTGCTGATGTTGTTTTTGTGGCCCAACATATGGTCAATTCTTGAGAATGATCCATGTACACTGGAGAAAAATGTATACTCAGTCACTTTGGGATGAAATGTCCTGTAGATGTCTATCATATCCAGATGCTCTAGTGTTTTGTTTAAGGCCACTATGTCTTTGTTGATTCTCTGTTTGGATGACCGATCTAGAGCCGTCAGCGGTGTATTGAGTTCTCCAAGTATGATTGTATTTTTGTCAGTTTTTGTTTTAAGATCAATAAGTAGCTGTCTTATATATTTTGGTGCTCCTTGGTTTGGTGCATATATATTAAGAATTGTTATGTCTTCTTGATTCAGTGTCCCCTTAGCCATTATGAAATGGCCATTTTTGTCTCTGAGTACTTTTCCTGTCTTGTAGTCAGCATTATCTGATGTGAGTATTGCTACACCTGCTTTTTTTTGGATGTTATTTGCTTGGAGTATTGTTTTCCAGCCTTTCACTTTGAATTTGTTTTTATCCTTGTTACTTAGATGAGTTTCCTGTAGGCAGCATACAGTTAGATTTTCTTTTTTAATCCATTCTGCTACTCTGTGCCTTTTTATTGGTGAGTTTAATCCGTTTACATTTAGTGTAATTATTGATACTTGTGAGTTCCCTATTGCCATTTTATATCTTGCTTTCTGTTAGTTTTGTGTCTTGTTTGATCCTTCTCTTTCATTTTTCTATCTTTTGTTTTTATTTGGTTGTATTCCATACATCTTTCCTCTGTTGCTATCTTTTTTATCTCATGTGCTTCTGTGGTGGTTTTTTCAATGGTGGTTACCTTTGAGTAATGAAAAGGGTCCCTACCCTGTTCATTGTAGCGAACTATTTTGTGAGTACTTTTGCACTCCATCATCCTTTGCTACTGTTAATCTCCATCTTCTCCCCCTCTTTCTTTTTGTTCTTGTCACAGTTTAAATTTGGTTTTATTGTCTTCTTCTTGGAGCTTTTACTTGTGGCTCTGTTTTTTTTTTTGTTCTTTGTATCTGATTGGAGAACCCCCTTTAGTAATTCCTGGAGTGGGGGTTTTCTGATGATAAATTCCCTCATCTTTTCTGTATCTGTGAATGTTTTTATTTCTCCTTCGTATTTGAAGGATAGCTTTGATGCGTATAGTATTCGTGGCTGAAAGTTCCTCTCTTTCAGGACTTTAAATATTGGTGTCCACTCTCTTCTAGCTTGTAGAGTTTCTGCTGAGAAATCTGATGATAATCTAATGGGCCTTCCTTTATATGTTGTATTCTTCTTTTCCCTGGCTGCCTTGAGAATTTTTTCTTTGCTGTTGGTTTGTGTCAATTTCATTATGATATGCCTTGGAGTAGGTTTGTGGGGTTAAGAAAACTTGGAGTTCTGTTTGCTTCTTGAACTTGAGGCTTTAGTTCTTTCCACAGGCTTGGGAAGTTCTCATCTATTATTTGTTTGAGTATGTTCTCCATCCCATTTTCTCTCTCTTCTCCCTCTGATATACCTATTATTCTTATGTTATTCTTTTTGATGGAGTCAGATAATTCTTGTAGGGCTATCTTATTTTTTTTAATTTTTGAGTCTCTTTCTTCTTCTCTCTGTTGTGCCTCAAGTTGCTTGTCTTCTATTTCACTAATCCTCTCTTCTATCTGACCTGTTCTATTAGCTATGCTTGTTACTTTGTTTTTCAGCTCGTGAATTGAGTTTTTCATCTCTGTTTGATTTGTTTTTATAGTTTCAATTTCCTTGGACATATATTCTTTGTGTTCATTGAGTTGTTTTCTGAGCTCCCTAAATTGCCTTTCTGTGTTTTCTTGTATATCTCGGAGGATTTTTAGGATTTCTATCTTGAATTCTCTGTCATTTAGCTCCAAGGTTTCCAATATATTAAATTTTTTCTCCATGGATTTTTCCTCATCTAGCTGTGTTACCTCTCTTTCTTTTGTATCCATGATATTCGATTTTCTCTTCCTTAATGGCATCTGAGGGTGGTTTTGTTGATAGTATTAATGAGATTTAATAAAGAATAAAAAGTTAAAAAAAATAATAAAAAAATAAAAAATCGAAGAGTTTTTTTAAAAAAATTAATAATGAAATAAAGAAAAATAGAATAAAATAAAAAATTTTTTTTTAAAAAAAGGAAATTATTCCCCCCTGCTTTTTTCCTCTCCTCTCCTCTCCCCTCTTTCTTGAGAAAAATCTTGTGGTGGACTGTGAATTATAACAAACAATGCCTGTGATGGAGGGCCTGAATTGGGGAAAAGTAATAAAGGGGCAAAAAAAAAAAAAAAAAAAGAAAAAAAGAAAAAAAAAGAAAAAAGAAAAAAAAAGAGCGTATGGACCCACAAAAAGCAAATAAGGAAAAATTTGGGTCAAGAATAAAATGATTTGCTTTTAGGTGTTGGTTGTCTAAGAGTTATGATGAGAGGAATAAGAGGAAAACGGAAAAATGGGGGGACAAATTAAAAAATTACTATTGTATTTAGTGGAACAAGAACTAGATGATATGGAGAGCCAGGGATGGGAGCACTGCTAGTGAGTTAAAAAGGTGAAGTAAAACCCCCCCAAAATGCCACAAACATAGGTTTGAGTCCCAGATAAGATAATTTGTTTGTTATTGAGGTTTGAATGAGAGGAGATGTAAAGGAGAAAGGAAGAAACTAATATAGAGGGAGAAAAGAAAGAGAGAGAGAGGAAAAAAGAGGGAACCACTAAAAGAAGAAAAAAGAAAGGAGAGAGAGAGAGAGAGAGAGAGAGTTAAGGGTTTTGGAGTGCAACCCTCATAGAGAGAAAGGAAGAGAAGAGAAAAGATAATGGGAGATGTAACACTTATGGGTAGTGTAGTTCAAGGAGAGGAGAGAGTAAGACCGGTAGAGAGTTAATCGGCCAAATTGGAGGAGGAAAAAAAAAAGTATCAAGAATGAAGATAAGAGAAACAAACGAACAAATATAATAAAATGGGATAGGTTATAAAGTCTGCAGATTATTCTTGATTTTGAGAGGTTATCTTCTTGCTTTTTCTTTTCTCTCCTTCTTCCTGGTCGGTGACTCTGTACCCCGGGTTCTGCCCCTTTGGCACGCTCAGGTAGAGGTTTGCAGTTGATAAGTCTCTATGGCAATGTCATGTATTGTGCTTTAGTCTCGTTGGCAGTCGAAGCTCATTAGCATTTATAGGCTCCTACAGTGAGAGAGTCCGTGTTCCTGGAGCCTTTCTCCTAGTCTTTCCTTCCTCAATTAGTAGCCTGATAATCCAGCTATGGGGTTGCTGCTGCCTCTGCCTGGATAGTAAGAGGCTCAAAGAGCTGGCAACTCCCCACTCTATTCCCACTCAGCACAGGGCTCTGGGTAAGGCTCAGTCAGTCAGAGCTGCTAGCATAATCAGGCGGGCTTTCCGCCCACTCAAAGACCTCTGGCTCTGCCACTCTGTCCGGTAACACAAGCGGGCGCCCACTTCCGGGGCGCTTGGAGGAAACTCTCACTCACTGTCTGCGCGTGCAGACCAGGATATCAGACCGGCAGTCTCACGCTCTGAGTGAAACCCCCAACCGCAGGGAAAAGTTGCAGCGTTGGAATTGAGTCTCGCACCGTCCCCGTGTGCGGCTTTTGCAAGGTGCTGGGGCGGCCTGAGATTCCGCCTTGGCCCACACAAAGGCCCCTGACTCTGCCCCTCTGTGCGATAACACGGGCGCGCACTGCTGAGGCACTCGGAGGAATTGCTCACTCCTTATCTGCGCGCGCAAACCAGGATATGAGGCCGGCCGCGTTTCCCTCTGAGTGAAACACCCTCCAGCACGGAAAATGTCCACCGGTGGAATTAGTTCTCACTCCCTCCCGTGCGTGGCTTTCCCAGGGCACTGGGGCTGCCCAGAGACTCTGCCCTCGGCCCACAGAAAGGCCTCTGACCCTGCCTCTCCGAGGGGCAACACGGGCACCCACTCTCGGGGCCTAGGAAGAAATTCTCGCCCACTAACTGCGCACCGACCAGGAGACCGGGTAAAATGGCCGCTCCGCTTGTCTTTCTTTGTTTGGGTTTGGCGCGAGTGTTAGCTTGTATTGCCCGGGTTGCCACAGGATCAGATTTTCCTCGGCTTGGATCTCCGTGCCACAGCCTGGTTCGGCCGTTTGTGCCGCGGCGGCCTGGATCTGTTCACCCCCTTTGCCTGCCTCAGTTTCTATATTCACAGTTACCAGAGAAAGCCGCCCTGTTTAGGTTAGTGAGGAAGGTGGAGCATTTCTTACTCCCTATTTCCTTCGGGGTTTGGTTATATATTTAGCCAATTTTTCACTCAATCATACCTTTGGGTGTATTGCGAAGCATCTGGAAGCTCCAAGTATAGGTTTTTCTGTCTCTGGTTGAAGATATTGTTGAGTTTTGGGGGAGATTTATCGGTATCACTTCCTACCCCGCCATTACTCTGACCAAAAAATGTCTCCTTACTCTTTTTTAATGTTCATTTGCACAACAGCATATGCTAAGCACTGGTAGTAATGTTTATTCCATCCATTGGTGAAAAAAAATTGCCAGTGAGGATGCCAATCAAGAAGCAATATGAAAATTTCATTTTTTTTTTTTTTACAGAGACAGAGAGTGTCAGAGAGAGGGACAGATAGGGACAGACAGACAGGAGGGGAGAGAGATGAGAAGCATCAATTCTTTGTTGCATCTCCTTAGTTGTTCAGTGATTGCTTTCTCATATGTGCTTTGACCAGAGGGGCTCCAGCAGAGTGAGTGACTCCTTGCTCAAGCCAGCGACCTTGAGCAACCTTGGGCTCAAGCCAGCAACCTTGGGCTTCGAGCCAGCGACCTTTGTCCTCAAGCCAGCGACCATGGGATCATGTCTATGATCCCATGCTCAAGCCAGCAACCCCAACTCAAGTTGGTGAGTCTGCGCTCAAGCTGGCGACCTTGGGGTTTTGAACCTGAGTCCTCCGTGTCCCATTCTGATACTCTACCCACTGCACCACCACCTGGTCAGACAGCAATATGGAAATATCTTAAATAACAATTTTATTGGGGTTTTTTGGTCAGGTATTATTTAATATTTTTTCATTAATATTTTAAAACTTTCTTATAACAAAATCTAGTTTTGTGTACCTTTTTTATTTTTCTTATTTAAGAATTAAATGCATGAAATAATAAAGTATTCTTTTAGTATATCTTTTTTTATACTTAAAAGTCATTAGGGCAGAGAACTGGTTGTTAAATTATTTGAATCCCACCACTGTACACATCCCCATAGCACCAGATATTTCCCCCTTTGTAACAGTTGTCACTCTTAATAATATTAGTTTAATGTTGCTTTTCCTTAAAGACTTCAATCTTCTGGAAGCAGGACTGCCTCTGTTTAGACACTGTCATGTTTGCACCGCATAGTACAGTGTCTGGCTCAACATTGGCCATGGAAAGAAGACTGTTTTCTATGCTTTTTTATACATATATATTTTACTTCCAAAAGACACTACTGTATAGTACATATAGCATATGTTATCAAATAAAAATCATTTTTATACACAATTTAAAATATTATCTCAGGTGATACCATAATTGATACCTTCCTCCCCTTCAAGTTTGAAAAAAATATATAGTAGGCAATAAATCTTCAAGTCAATACTTCACCACATAGTCCATGTTCCAAGCCACATCACATTCACACAGCAAAAAATCAATAGAGTCAAGCATAGCTATTCAGCAAAAGACATTTATCTAAATATTAATAATGGGGTAGTGGCTTTTCCGAATTTATAGCACCACATATTTTAAATTTGTGACAATTTTTCAAAAGGAAAGTAGTTGAATTGCAATATTCTCATGAGAATAAGTTAAGCTTTAGTGCAAAAGAGAGAGGATGGGGAATAAGACAGAAGAAATCATTAGCCTACCCAGAGGAGATGGAGTCTCTTCTAAGAAATTTTAAAACCAATGCATAATTATAATGGTCACAGGTACTTTAATGTGAAAAAATTGATAGCACCTCTCATCCAATGTCTAATAACTGTATATTTCTCAGATATGAAAAAAGATCTAAAATGAAAATATTGGATTTGATGCCTTGTATTCACTCTACAACTCCCTCTGAGTAATGTTAATCACCAAAGATAATTATTTGTTTTCCACCCTCTTCTTCATTGATATCTTGTTTTCACAGTTAATATGTACTAAAGAACTGTTCTATATATTTTCCAATTACTGTCATTTTTTTTCAGTAGTTTATACTGGTTTTCCTCTTCCCTCTCTTGCCACAATTTCCTGTTCTTTCAATGCACTGAATTTCCTTTCCTTGCTCTGTAAATATTGGTGGTCTTTCATTTTCTCGTGCTCTGTGTTCTCAGGCAATGTCTTATACTTTTGTAGTTTTAACTAGAGCAACTTCCAGAACCCTATTTCGGATATCCTGGTCACTTCCCCCGGTCAGGGGTGCCTGGCTTCTGCTTCACACATCTTCCATGACCTACATCATCCCACCTCAGCAACCTACTTCTCTGTTCTGAGCAAAGCTTCCTCATTTTCCAGTTTCTTCTTGACTTGTATTTTCCTCACTATTTTTTAAAGTCTTATTAGATTTCTAGTCTATTGAACCTTTATCTTTATCTGATAATTAACCCTTTGACTTTACTACCTTTCAAATATATTTTAATTAGTGTAATTCAGGACCTCAATATTCTCTTCCAAATATCCTAATTGTTTTACTGTCCTACCTTCTCACCAAGCATCCTCAGAGTACAAATCCTGCTGGAGAAAATCCTATGCTAGTCAGGTTAATATTGCCATAAAGTCATAAGTGTTCACCTTAATTCTCACACAAACTAAAAAAATATTTATGTTACTTAGCCAACTCCCTAATTTTTCACCATGATTTTTCTAAAATATTTCCCATTATCCTCAAAACTCTGGTACTCTTTCCTCTTCAAATTCTTAGTCACTCCCAGATTCTCTCATCTCCTAATTTACTGAGAAGAACATGGCCACAAAAGTCATTTCCTCAACTTGTCATTTTAAGACCTACAAACTTACATCTACACCTACTCTTTCCTCCTCCTATATTGCTATAATTCATCTAAGAAACATTTATTGAGCCTTACCAGGCACAGTAGATAGAGTATTGGCCTGGGATGCTGAGGACCCAGGTTCAAAGCCCCAAGGTCACTGGCTTGGGTGCAGGCTCACCTGCTTGAGCGTGGTATCTCCAGCTTGAGTGTGGGATCATATATATGACCCCATGGTCACTGGCTTGAGCCCAAGGTTGCTGGCTTGAGTAAGGTGTCACTGGCTCAGCTGGAGGCCCCTGATCAAGGCACATCTGAGAAAGCAATCAATAAACAACTAAGGTGCTACAACTATAAATTAATGCTTCTTATCTCTCTCCCTTCTTGTCTGTCTGTCTGTCTGTCTGTCCCTGTCTGTCTCTTGCTAAAAAAAAAAGAAAAAAGAATATATATATTTTAATATATAAATTTATAAAAAAATATATATATATATTTAACACTGTTCTATGTGCTAGGAATGCACAGAAGATTAAGGTAGATATAATCTCATCTCATGGAGCTTATTGTTTGGTAGAGAAGAGATCCATTAAATAACTACCCTAATAATTAATTAATTACATTTGTGATAGGTGTTATGATAAAACTGAGTTGCTACAAGACCATATATATCAGGTGGATCTGATATATCTAAAGTAAGATGCAAAGGTAAGTAGAAGTTGTTTAGACAAAGGTATATATATGTAGAAGGAGTTTCAGCCAAGAGCATAGATAAGGGTATGTCACATCCAAGGAGGTGAGAAATGGTTGATCTGTTGAAGTACAGAGAAACAAGTATAAGAGAGACTAAAGGGAGATAGATCTTTGTTAATCATGCTAAGGATTTTTGGACATTTTTCTAACATTTTGAGCAGGGAGTATATGACTGGATTTGTTTTCATTTTGTTTTGTCTTTAAAAAACAAGAAACCTAATTTTGTCATTTAAAAAAATTGTTCAAAATTGGGTGGGGGCAGTTGTAGTCGGTAGAGCAGAAGCTTGATTGGATTGTACAGAAGGGTGAGTGTGAGAACAGGAAATGGGTCAGCAAGAGCATATTCATCTTTCTAATTTAGTTACAAAGAAAACAATGGTTACTGTAGGAGGATATGAAATCATAGGGAGGTGTGCTTTCATTTGGGACACATTGAGCATGGATATTGTAGAGAGGGCAGGAGTGCATGTGAGAAAGATGCTGCTTTTGCAAACACTTGGAGAGACCTAAGAAATCAAACTTCTCTAGGGGAGCTTATACTATAATTGGGTATATGCACACTTGAGAGATCCCTCCTTATACAAGGAAGAACATATGACACATATATTAAATTATATGTTTTTGCTGTGAGGAAGAGATTTGGTGGGTAGATTTGGGAGGATGTGGTATATAAACTCAGCCTTGAAAAATGTGTAATGTAAAGACATCCTGAACTGTGGTGATAATAGATTAGATGCAAGAGACATTTCATGAGAAGAGTCTAGTTGACTTTGTGAGCGGCCAATGTAGACAATCAGAACTCATGGAAACGCCAAGGTTTCCAACCAAGGTTTATGTGAATTGGTGGTAATAATTTTGGAAATATGAAGGCTGGCCCTCTGCTCTGATCTCAGAGATAATTTTTATTTTTCTCTCTCTACTGAAGCAGGGTACAAGGACTGGAAGATGAAGGGCAAGGGGTGAAATAGAGAAACTGACCAATAGCCAGAAACTACCAAACTCAGTTTCTATTTTGTGGTTTATTTTCTCCTAAATTTACTCAGAATGGCAAATGTACGCACATTCAAGTGTGAATTCGAAGTTATTATCTAGTTTTGTCTGCCAGTTGGCAGAAGAAAAAGAGTAGGAATGTGTCATATTGACGAGTGTGTGGAAAAATTAGCATTCTCTTGTACTTGTAGTCAGAGAGTCAATCAGAACAAACTATGCACAGTCTGGCAATAAGTATCCAAATTATTTCTTCAGGGGAAATCCGTATCTAGATACTTATCTCAAGAAATGAATTGCAAAATGTGTAGGTATGAGGATTTTCATGGCAAAGTTTTTAATGAGTAAAATATTTGGAAATAACCTATATGTCCATAATTTTGAGTAATAATTGATGTATAGTATACCTGTACAAAGAAATATCATGGAGATTTAAAGAAAAACAGATTTATAGGTATTAACAGAGAAAGATGTTCACAAGAAAAAATAAAAATGTTAATGAAGCCTGACCTGTGGTGGCACAGTAGCTAGAGCATGGACCTGTAATGCTGAGGTCTCCAGTTCAAACCCTGGGCTTCCTGGTTGACAAGCAACAAGCAAGCAATGAACAACTAAACTGAACCAACTATAAGTGATACTTCTCATTCCCTCCTCTTCTCTCTGTAAAATCAATAAATAAAATCTCTTTAAAAAGTTAGTTAATATATATGCTATGTATGCTCACATTTATGAAAAAAATACACATAATTGAAGTCTGAAAAAAGACACAACCAGAAACAAAAAATCATTTTGAAAAGATATGTAATCAAGTAGCAAATGTGAGTGGGGTGGTATTATGGCTGTTGTCTAGTTTAATTTTGTTTGTTCATATTCTCTTGTATTTTCTAACTACTTGGTAATATACAGATTTTTCTTATAAGGAAAATGTTTTTAAGCTTAAAAGTCCAAACCTAAATAATTTAGGATAATACATACATATCAACATTCCCATCCATTTTCATGCTTAATGAGCTATCCATGACTAAAGGGAAAATAAATTGAAATTCTGGAGCTAAAATACATAAACAAAAAGCCATTTCATACTTGGACACCACAGACTTTTCTTTTTAATGTGAAATATGCTAAAAGATTCCCTAGGGACTTGAAGGTGTTAATACGCCTCTCTAAGTACCCATCAAAAAGTAAGATGCTGCAAGTAAAAATGGCCTTTCTAACTTGGATAGATGCCCGAGTAAAATTTAATTAATGGCAGCTTTTCCAAGGTTGAGACTAAGAACCTTGGTCTGACACCATTTCTAATAGTGTGGTTCTTAGTCCAGGTCAGAGATCATTCTTTTAGAAATTCAGGTCTCCTTATTGTTAGACACAACTTAGTTTAGGATTTTTGGGACTGTAATACAGAGTAATATACCCATGCTTTTCATGTAGAATACTTACTGAAATTAATGAATTAATGCAGTATTTCTCAAAGTGTGTGCCAGAGTGCACTGGTACGCCCTAGAAGATTTTCAGATGTGCCCTATGGTATTCCAGAGAAATATGTGCCTGTTGGGGACCAAAAAACCAACAGGGTTTTTGGAGTTTAGATTTTTTGGGGATAGAGATATTGGGAATTGGCTGTAAGCTGACCATCTGCCCAATCCCCCACCTCACTTGACTGATTAGGTTGCAAAGGCTGTTAAGCTGTGGTGCTGGATTGTTTATACTACCTCCCATGTTCCCCAGAAAGACTGGAGGCAAGTTTCTTCTTCCTTTGTTTGGTGTAAAGTTAAGATGTATGGTGGGGGTTTTGGATTGATGATTAAACATAAGGAATTGTCTCTTGAAGCCTTTTGGATTTCTATAAAAGAAGAATATGTGGCAATATCTAAAAAAGCTTTGAACATTTTACATCAATTTTCAACATCCTACTTATGTGAATTAGGATTTTCTACCCTCAACACAATTAAGAGTAAAAAAAGAGGAATTCTTCAATGTATTGACAAGAAAATGAGAGTTTGCCTTTCAAATATATGCCCAAACATTAAAGAAATCACTAGGACAAATCAGGTTCATGTTTCTCATAAACACAAGAATGAAAAACTTAACACATTCATTCTGGGACCTGCCGAATTTACTAAATCTTACTAAGAATGTATCTATATATATAATAAGATAACTTTTTTGTTGTTTTTTTATTTTTTAACACCTCTTTTTTACGAATTCTAAAAAGCATAACTCAAAAACTGTAACATAAAAATGTTTTTTAATGTCAGAATAAATTTAATTTTGTCGTATTTATTTCATTTAACTACCATAAAAGCACACTTGGACTTTATATTTTTTTCTTTAATATTTGACTTAATTATTATAAGTCAAATATTAAATTATATATATTTCTCAGAAATTTGTATATCGTGCACCTACAATTATTTGTAGGATTTTAAATGTGCTCCGACTTAAAAAGTTTGAGAACCACTCAGTTAATGAAAGAATGGTTAAATAAATAATTACATTACCAACAGTACAGCCAAAACATCAAAAATTTTGAGAAGCCAAATGTTACAAAATAATAGTAATATTGGTAATAACATTAATACAGTAAAAATAAAATAATGGTTGCTCTAAGGTAAGGCAAATACATTACTTTTAGATTCTCCTAAAAGTGACATGATGAATGATACCAGAGAAATGCTGTCTCCATCAGATCCAACTTCTATGGTAAATGCCATAAGCTGAGTGGCTTAAATAGTGGACATTTATTTCTCACAGTTCTGGAGGCCAGAAGTCTGAACTCAGGATGCCAGGACAGTTAGAGTCTTGGTGAGAACCCCCTCTTTGGTTATGTCCTCACATGGCCTTTCCTTGGGGTGCACCAGGAGAGAGAGAGAGATCTTTTGTCTCTTTTTCACAAAGCTCCATCCTACCTAACTACTTCCCAAAGTCTCCACCTCCAAATATCATCACAAGGAGGATTAGGATAAATAATAACATATAAAGTTTTTTTGGGGGGAACATAAATATCCAGTCTATATCAATTTTTTTTAAATCATATTATTACTGGTTACCCATCAATTGATACCACTGTTTTTATAAAGAAAAAAAAATGAATCAATGAAAGTTGAGTAGTTAGCATAAATTCTTAGAAAAAAGGAGACACCAGAGAAAAAACTGGGCAGTACCCACTCAGCATGCCAGTGGAGGGGAAACACTCTAGCCCTATGACTACTCTACCTAGAGTCAGTGACCGGTGACCCTAGTTTAGAGGCTGATAAATTGGATTTTATAGAGAGATGCCATTATGCATTGAAACGTTATAGTGTGCTTTTTCCCCTCTCAACCACCACCATTCTTTCTCTCATTTATGTTCACTAAATAGCTTCTGATTGTAATGTGCTTTCCCACACAGATTTCCTACAGGGAAGGAATGTGCTGTTCTTGCAAACTTGAAAAGTCCACAGGATAGCTACATTTCTTTTCTCACTAGCCAGCTGCCATGCTCATTTATACATCTTCTGTGAACTCCTATGGCGTAGGCCAGATATCTAGAGGTTAAATACAGTCTAGTGATTTTAATCAAAGAGGATAAAATTGCCTAACAATTTACCCATTCATAGAATTTGACCCCTTGCTCATAGTCTTCTTCTTTATCGCTGCCATCCTTATGGGTGATTTAAACATCCACATGAATTGTACATCCAACATTCTGATGTCCTGGTCTGTTCACATGCACAGGTGCCATCAGCTTTTCCTTCACACCACCTCACCCAGCTGCTCCCATGGCCAGATCCTAGATCTTGTCACCACCACCTAAAGCTGTTTTACATTCCAAGTCACTAACTCATAGTTCTTGTTCTTTGACCACAACCTTTCCTTTCCATCTTGCCAGGTCACTACTGTGTCAATTGCTTTGTAAGTTTCTTTAAGGAATCAAAGCAATTCAGAGTTTTCTTACAAATATTTGTTGTCATTGATAAAGAGTTTTACTCATTCAGCTTTCTTTATTGTGTTAAAATATACATAATATAAAATTGACCATCTTAACCATTTTGAAGTGTACAGTTCAGTGGCGGTAGGTGTATTCACAGTACTGTGCAACCATCCATCTCCAGAACTCTTTCATCTTGCAAAACTTAAACTCAATACCCATTAAATACTAACTCCCTGTTCCCTTCACCTCTTCCCACCACAGCCTCTGGCAAATATTTCATTTTCTGTCTCTATGAGTTTAAATATTCTAGATACTTCGTATAAGTGGAATCGTACAGTAGTTGGCTTTTTGTAACTGTCTTATTTCCCTTAGTGTAATGTCCTCAAGAGTCATCTGTGTTATAGCATGTGCCAGAATTTCCTTCATTTTAAGGATAAATAATACCCTATTGTATGTATAAACCATAACTTGTTTATCCATTTTTTTGTTTTTTTCTTTTTATTTATTCATTTTAGAGAGGAGAGAGAGAGAGAGAGAGAGAGAGCGAGCGCATGGGGGGGGGGAAGAGGAGCAGGAAGCATCAATTCCCATATGTGCCTTGACCAGGCAAGCCCAGGGTTTCGAACCAGCAACCTCAGCATTCCAGGTCAACGCTTTATCCACTGAGCCACCACAGGTCGGGCCTATCCATTATTTTTTATTTTACTTTTTTTATTTTAGTGAGAGGAGGGGAGGCAGAGAAACTGACTCCCTCATGCACTTGGACCAGATCCACCTGGAAAGCTCACTCGAGGGTGATGTCCATCTGGGGCCATTGCTCCATTGCTGAGCAATGGAGCCATTTTCTTAGTGTCTGAGGCAGAGGCCACAGAGCCATCCTCAGTGCCATTGGCCAACTTTATTGTACTAATCGAGCCATGGCTGTAGGAGGGGGAGAAAGAGAGAGAGAGAGAGAAGGAGGAGGGGTGGAGAAGCAGATGGTCACTTCTTCTGTGTGCCCTGACCAGGAATCAAACCTGAGACATCCACATGCTGGGCCGATGCTCTACCAGTGAGCCAACCAGCCAGGGCAACTTGTTTATTCATTTATTTGTTGATGGACACTTGGGTTCTTCCAACTTTGCCTATTATGAATGATGCTGCTATGAATATAGGAATACTCATTCATTCATTCAAATTTTTGTTGTTGTCAATCTCTGAAAAGCTTTATAAATGACTCATTTACAAACAAAACCAGTACTAAAATATTGCTCAAATATTTTCCATTTACTTTCCATCTTTGTTTTTTTCTGAAAAATTATTGTGACAATTCAGACCCACTTTGTGATGATAGTTTTTGACTAAGCTATTTTATACTTGTAATATGCTATACATTGAATGACTATGCTATCAATGGATATGAGGACTCTATTATATTAATGCTGGCTTGCTAATATATGTTTAGCTAAGTGTGTGGGGGCACTTTCTTAAGAGGTTCAGACTAATAGTGTGGATTTTAAATATAGCGTTTCAAAGCATTTTTAATTAATTGCATGGCCAGCTCTTCTCTTCTTCAGACATACAGGAAAATTTTACTTCCTTACTCTACTGTAGTTAGGAGAGGTCATGAGCCATGAGATTAGTTCTGGTGAATGAATTGATTGCAAGAAGAGTATGTGCATCTCTTTCAGGCTGAAGCAATATAGGTTTTCTTCTGGGCCAAATTTCTCTCTTCCTCTGCCACATAGACTAAGGAGAACACTTGTTCCAGATGGTACAACTATAGGATGGTGGAACTACTAACAAATAATCACCGAGTAGCCATATGGAAGGCATTTGCCCTGGACAGTTGCCCAGAACCTTAGTAGACATTTTGCAATGAATAAATAAACTACTGAGATGTGTAGAATTTTTGTTTCTGTAACATAACCTAGTCTATCCTGACTAATACAATAGTGGACTATTGAAGCAAATTATAGGTTGTTATATATCCATTAATCATGCAGCTATTAAAAGAGAATTGAAGTAATATGTATTAAATAGAAAGGTCCTCCAAATATATCAACTTTAAAAAACAAGACACAGAATAAAGTGTGTAATGTGTCACAGTTTGTATAAAATACAAATACTCACTTATATGCATTAAATAGCTATCCAGATACACAAAAATCTTGTAAGAGTGGTTGCTTCTGGGAGGAGGAAGGGAAAACAGACAGGTGTGGGAGAGAGACATTTTTTATTATTTGAATATTTTTAAATATTTAGTATTTAATAATATAATATTTAAAGACAATAAAAGTACACGAGTAACTTGGTTATAAATAAATAAACATGAAAGGCAATGATAAAAGTCTAAATCCAGTGGCTAAGGTATCAAAAGAGTAAGTTTGAGAAATCATGCAGAAGTCAGATTGACAAGATTTGATAATCTGTAAGTATTAGAAATAAGGGAAGAAAGGAGTCAGAGATAATCATAATGTAACTTCCATGGGGAAAGAATTTTTGTCTCTTGTCCATTGGTATTATGTATAAACTGACTACAAAAGACATCAATTATTGTTATGTTCATAAAGTGTTTTGTCCTTAACAATTTACATTATACTTAGAAGTAGGTAATATCTTTCATTTTGTATGTAATGCAATTCAGTATATGATTTCTTTATTTTAATTTGGCCTGCTTGTTACCTTCAACTGCAGGTTAACTAATTAATGAGAATATGTTAACAAAAGATAAAATAAGATCATGGAAATAAGGAATCAAACATAATCTTTCAAGTTTATCAAATATTAAATGGTTGGGAATTAAAGGTTTTTACAAATTGATAGCTACCTAGATGAATGTAAGCTGTTCTAGAATTCAGAAATCACTTTATAGAAAATAACTTTTGCTTTGAGCTATCATAGAATTTATATAAACCTATCCCTAAATTTTGTATAAATTGTTTTGTTCAGAAGCTATCACTCATTTGTTTCAAGTTACTAAAAGGTTTGCTTTGTTTAACCGATCTAAGGTTTGGTTCTTTTCTCTACCCTTGTGATGTGTTAGTTTTGCATTGATACACTATAAATAGCACTGCACATGAGAACTATTGCTCTTCTTTTTCTTGAGAATTTTGAAGATAGCTCAGCCATATACAGCCAATGGTAGTCTACCATGTATCATAGAACAATATCTAATCTCCCAAACATGTAAGAGGGAGATGAATTGCTTGCTGTAGGGGAAACCCCTTAACATGTAAGCAGCTCAATTCTTTCTTCAAATAAACGTGGAAGAGGTGCTGAGAGTCCTCATGTAACTTGATAAGGCAGATAGGCTCACCTTTCTTCTTCACAGCCAAGACTAGCCCAGTGACCCAGAAAGGGATATGGGAGACATCCCGCAGTCACAGAGCTTGACTTTTCAGTCAGCAACTATGCTATGGGCGTAGGTGCAGGTGAAAGCCTATTCGATCCTATGGACAACTAGGTTTTATAATTGTGGGTGCCTGCTGGGCTAAACTCAAGAGGTTTTAACATGCTAAGCCAATCCTGTAACTCAGCCTCCCCTCTTTGGCCCAAAAGATTTCTGACTAGTGGCTCGTCCTGCGTGGCCTCAAGCATTTTCTAGGCTGTTCCCATACCACACAGCGAGTACTTTGGTTTCTTTTACAAACTCTATGCAGACAGCTTTTGTCCCTGACCCTTCTACTTTCAGATTTATTCCTGCTCTCCCAGCATCCGATCTCATTCATAATTTTTTTTCTTGTCATTGGCATTCTTCCTCCATCATGATTTATACTCATCCCCTTGACGCTGCTTCTGGCTGCTGAGGGGAGACACATCACCTGGCCCTCTCGGTGTCCACCTCCTCCCCAGCTTTTGCAGTGACACCTCATAGTGTATCTCAATCTCATGAATAAAATCTAGATAAATATGAGATTTCAAGAGACTTCATCTAAAAACATGCAATGAGTCACCTCCAATATTATAAGGAAATACGACAGTCTACTTGTCACTGTATTTGTCAGCATGATGATATATTCTTCACCCAAATGTTAAATGTCATTTCAATAAATTGTTAGGGGTTGTGAAAATTCTTCTGCATTATTGGTATGGTGTTGTCTTAAAACAAGGCTGTTTTAAATATAACTTTCTTTCAGAGAATCATAATTTACACACAAAATACGGTTTTCTGTTTATTTTACTTGTAGGTTGATTTAATTATTTTTGTAAATATACTACAAACTAAATTAGAGAGTTGATATTTTTGTTGCCTTTTTTTTCTGAATGTGGGAGGAGTGCTTCCAGCATCTCAGTGTTCTTATTATTTGGGCAGAGTCCCTAATGTGCAGTCTCTTCTGTTACAGAATCCACAGTAGTCAAATGTTCACTCATGCTCTGGAGACTTACATTCAGGCTTGTGACCAAGACTCTGTTCATTAGAAATTTTTCTTGAAAAAATATAGGGCCATCTGAAAATCATTCATGGTGATTTAGCTGAGGGGGTAGCTTAAAAGAAGAATGCAGTTGTCCCCATGTTTCATCCTCATCCAAACTCATTTCTTCAGCCTGGTAAAGAGAATCAAGTTTCAGGATGTGCTGGGGAATTATGTGGGTGTACACAGAAGGAAAGGTCCAATATTACAACAGATTTGTAAAATGAGAATGCACCCTAGATATCCTTTTTTAATCCATTCTGCTACTCTGTGCCTTTTTATTGGTGAGTTTAATCCATTTACATTTAGTGTAATTATTGATACTTGTGAGTTCCCTATTGCCATTTTATATCTTGCTTTCTGTTAGTTTTGTGTCTTGTTTGATCCTTCTCTTTCGTTTTTCTATCTTTTGTTTTTATTTGGTTGTATTCCATACATCTTTCCTCTGTTGCTATCTTTTTTATCTCATGTGCTTCTGTGGTGGTTTTTTCAATGGTGGTTACCTTTGAGTAATGAAAAGGGTCCCTACCCTGTTCATTGTAGCGAACTATTTTGTGAGTACTTTTGCACTCCATCGTCCTTTGCTACTGTTAATCTCCGTCTTCTCCCCCTCTTTCTTTTTGTTGTTGTCACAGTTTAAATTTGGTTTTATTGTGTTCTTCTTGGAGCTTTTACTTGTGGCTCTGTTTTTTTTTTGTTCTTTGTATCTGATTGGAGAACCCCCTTTAGTAATTCCTGGAGTGGGGGTTTTCTGATGATAAATTCCCTCATCTTTTCTGTATCTGTGAATGTTTTTATTTCTCCTTCGTATTTGAAGGATAGCTTTGATGGGTATAGTATTCGTGGCTGAAAGTTCCTCTCTTTCAGGACTTTAAATATTGGGGTCCACTCTCTTCTAGCTTGTAGAGTTTCTGCTGAGAAATCTGATGATAATCTAATGGGCCTTCCTTTATATGTTGTATTCTTCTTTTCCCTGGCTGCCTTGAGAATTTTTTCTTTGCTGTTGGTTTGTGTCAATTTCATTATGATATGCCTTGGAGTAGGTTTGTTGGGGTTAAGAAAACTTGGAGTTCTGTTTGCTTCTTGAACTTGAGGCTTTAGTTCTTTCCACAGGCTTGGGAAGTTCTCATCAATTATTTGTTTAAGTATGTTCTCCATTCCATTTTCTCTCTCTTCTCCCTCTGATATACCTATTATTCTTATGTTATTCTTTTTGATGGAGTCAGATAATTCTTGTAGGGCTATCTCATTTTTTTTAATTTTTGAGTCTCTTTCTTCTTCTCTCTGTTGTGCCTCAAGTTGCTTGTCTTCTATTTCACTAATCCTCTCTTCTATCTGACCTGTTCTATTAGCTAAACTTGTTACTTCGTTTTTCAGCTCGTGAATTGAGTTTTTCATCTCTGTTTGATTTGTTTTTATAGTTTCAATTTCCTTGGACATATATTCTTTGTGTTCATGGAGTTGTTTTCTGAGCTCCCTATATTGCCTTTCTGTGTTTTCTTGTATATCTCGGAGGATTTTTAGTATTTCTATCTTGAATTCTCTGTCATTTAGCTCCAAGGTTTCCAATATATTAAATTTTTTCTCCATAGATTTTTCCTCATCTAGCTGTGTTACCTCTCTTTCTTTTGTATCCATGATATTCGATTTTCTCTTCCTTAATGGCATCTGAGGGTGGTTTTGTTGATAGTATTAATGAGATTTAATAAAGAATAAAAAGTTAAAAAAAATAAAAAAATAACAAATCGAAAAGAGTTTTTTTTAAAAAAAAAATTAATAATGAAATAAAGAAAAATAAAATAAAATAAAAATTTTTTAAAAAAGGAAATTATTACCCCCCTCTTTTTTTCCTCTCCTCTCCTCTCCCCTCTTTCTTGAGAAAATCTTGTGGTGGACTGTGAGTTATAACAAACAATGCCTGTGATGGAGGGCCTGAATTGGGGAAAAGTAATAAAGGGGCAAAAAAGAGAGAAAGAAAAAAAAAAAAAAAAAAGGAAAAAAAAAAAAAAAAAAAGAAAAAAGAAAAAAAAAAGAGCGTATGGACCCACAAAAAGCAAATAAGGAAAAAGTTTGGGTCAAGAATAAAATGATTTGCTTTTAGGTGTTGGTTTTCTAAGAGTTATGATGAGAGGAATAAGAGGAAAATGGAAAAATGGGGGGACAAATTAAAAACTTACTATTGTATTTAGTGGAACAAGAACTAGATAATATGGAGAGCCAGGGATGGGAGCACTGCTAGTGAGTTAAAAAGGTGAAATAAAAACCCCCCAAAATGCCACAAACATAGGTTTGAGTCCCAGATAAGATAATTTGTTTGTTATTGAGGTTTGAATGAGAGGAGATGTAAAGGAGAAAGGAAGAAACTAATATAGAGGGAGAAAAGAAAGAGAGAGAGAGAAAAAAAGAGGGAACCACTAAAAGAAGAAAAAAGAAAGGAGAGAGAGAGAGAGTTAAGGGTTTTGGAGTGCAAGCCTCATAGAGAGAAAGGAAGAGAAGAGAAATGATAATGGGAGATGTAACACTTATGGGTAGTGTAGTTCAAGGAGTGGAGAGAGTAAGACCGGTAGAGAGTTAATCGGCCAAATTGGAGGAGGAAAAAAAAGTCTCAAGAATGAAGATATGAGAAACAAACGAACAAATATAATATAATGGGATAGGTTATAAAGTCTGCAGATTATTCTTGATTTTGAGAGGTTATCTTCTTGCTTTTTCTTTTCTCTCCCTCTTCCTGGTCGGTGACTCTGTACCCCGGGTTCTGCCCCTTTGGCACGCTCAGGTAGAGGTTTGCAGTTAATAAGTCTCTATGGCAATGTCATGTATTGTGCTTTATTCTCGTTGGGAGTCAAGGCTCATTAGCATTTATAGGCTCCGACAGTGAGAGAGTCCGTGTTCCTGGAGCCTTTCTCCTAGTCTTTCCTTCCTCAATTAGTAGCCTGATAGTCCAGGTATGGGGTTGCTGCTGCCTCTGCCTGGATAGTAAGAGGCTCAAAGAGCTGGCAACTCCCCACTCTATTTCCACTCAGCACAGGGCTCTGGGTAAGGCTCAGTCAGTCAGAGCTGCTAGCATAATCAGGCGGGCTTTCCGCCCACTCGAAGACCTCTGGCTCTGCCACTCTATCCGGTAACACAAGCGGGCGCCCACTTCCGGGGTGCTTGGAGGAAACTCTCACTCACTGTCTGCAACCAGGATATCCGGTCAGCAGTCTCACGCTCTGAGTGAAACCCCCAACCGCAGGGAAAAGTTGCAGCGTTGGAATTGAGTCTCGCTCCGTCCCCGTGTGCGGCTTTTGCAAGGCGCTGGGGCGGCCCGAGATTCCGCTTTGGCCCACACAAAGGCCCCTGACTCTGCCCCTCTGTGCGATAACACGGGCGCGCCCTGCCGAGGCACTCGGAGGAATCACTCACTCCTTATCTGCGTGCGCACACCAGGATATGAGGCCGGCCGTGGTTCCCTCTGAGTGAAACAGCCTCCAGCACGGAAAATCTCCACCGTTGGAATTAGTTCTCACTCCCTCCCATGCGTGGCTTTCCCAGGGCGCTGGGGCTGCCCAGAGACTCTGCCCTCAGCCCACAGAAAGGCCTCTGACCCTGCCTCTCCGTGGGGCAAGACGGGCACCCACTTCCGCGGCTTAGGAAGAAATCTCTCTCCCACTAACTGCGCACCGACCAGGAGACCGGGTAAAATGGCCGCTTCACTTGTCTTTCTTTGTTTGGGTTTGGCGCGAGTGTTAGCTTGTATTGCCCGGGTTGCCACAGGATCAGATTTTCCTCGGCTTGGATCTCTGAGCCACAGCCTGGTTCGGCCGTTTTTGCTGCGGCGGCCTGGATCTATTCACCCCCTTTGCCCGCCTCAGTTTCTATATTCACAGTTACCAGAGAAAGCCGCCCTGTTTAGGTTAGTGAGGAAGGCGGAGCATTTCTTACTCCCTATTTCCTTCGGGGTTTGGTTATATATTTAGCCAATTTTTCACTCAATCATACCTTTGGGTGTATTGTGAAGAATCTGGAAGCTCCAAGTATAGGTTTTTCTGTTTCTGGTTGAAGATCTTGTTGAGTTTTGGGGGAGATTTATCGGTATCGCTTCCTACTCCGCCATTACTCTCACCCTAGATATCCTTTATGTTGCATCTAAACACCTCTTTCCCTCTTATATGGTAGCAACTACATTGACTTTTGCTAGTTAGAGTCAAGTTCCCAGTCATTACTGTAACAAGGGACTCCACTAACCTAGATGGCGCCTTTGTGTAAATTAAGAAGAAATGCTCCTTCTTTGAGATAGTTTACTTATATCTGTCAGGAAATTGTTATAATATACTGATTTTTTTAGAACAAGACTTTAGTACCTGGAGAAAAAAACTTGTGCAAAATTTATACAAGATTCCATAGTGTAGCCTGACCAGGAGGTGGCGCAGTGGATAAAGCGTTGGACTGGGATGCAGAGGACCCAGGTTCAAGACCCTGTGGTCGCCAGCTTGAGAGCAGGCTCATCTGGTTTGAGCCCACCAGCTTGAACCCAAGGTCACTGGCTCCAGCAAGGGGTTACTCGGTCTGCTGAAGGCCCGCGGTCAAGGCACATGTGAGAAAGCAATCAATGAACAACTAAGGTGTTGCAACGTGCAATGAAAAACTAATGATTGATGCTTCTCATCTCTCTCTGTCCCTGTCTGTCTGTCCCTGTCTATCCCTCTCTCTGACTCTCTCTCTGTCTCTGTAAAAAAAAAAAAAAAAGATTCCATAGTGTAAACAGCAGACCTTATAGGTGGCAGACACGACAATAACCCTTTTATTAGCTTGTTTTCCAATAGCTTTGCGAGTCTCCAATGGCTGAGTGAAGGTTGTTGCTTCCAATTCAGTGAAACCTTAATTGTTTATCAGGTGGACGAAATCTTTTGAGTACTTAGAATTCTAATTCGGCATAGCCCCAAGAAGGAAGAACAAGTGGATCATTAGGTTGAAGAGTGAGAGGGCCACTCTCAATTCTATCCACAAATTATTGTTGTAGGAGAAAAGAATCAAATATTTGTCTGTAGTTCAGAGCACAGACTACACCTACAGAATAGTAGTCCAGACTGGCAAGATATTGTTTCCTAAGCTACATAACTGAATATTCATTTGGCATTCTACTATTGTACAAGGCCAATTGTTTACAAGTGATGGCACATATAGAACCAATGAGCCTATGAGCATCAGTATATTGCCTTATTTCACTGAAAAGTTATACTTATTAAGAGCAGTGTTTTGAAATAGAAGTTGCAGTGAATAAAGTGTTCATTAAGTCCATATAGACTATGCTTCTTGTAGATGTATGACAGTGAGGGAAAGCAGTTGTTTTTCCAATGTACTTTCTGCCCCCTCATAAAGAAATGTAATCAGCCTGACACCTGGTACCTTTTGGTACCCCTGGAGGTGGGTACCCATTGGAGGCTCATGTTTGGTTACTGCAAATGCTGAGTTGCACATTGAGCCATGGCGGTAGGCAGGCCGGTCTTGGGAGGGGAAGTCCTCATGGTTGAGTCCACCCATAGGCTCTATTTGTGTCAAGTGACCACTTTGTGAGATCATCAAACAAGTGCACATTGTCTCAGGGAATGTCTAATTTTATTAAAAATATCTCATTTATTATAGAAGTGCATAAATGGAGTCCTAAGGACAGGTGTTGAATCTCTACCAGGACCCAATAGTAATCCAGGAGCTCTTTCTCAAAGGGAGAATGCTCACTTGACAAAGAGAAGGTGCTGATGCTCACACATGCTATGGGCCTGTGCAGTGATTTGATTATCGGGGTTTTCTGAGGGTTTAGAGAGCATTCCAATCTGCTATTGAAACTTTGAGACCTGTTGGCTTCACTATGTCATAAAAGCCAAATAGCAGAGCTGCTTGCAGTGAAACTTGAGCTTCCTAGCCTTTTCAGATCCCAGGTACCACTCAAAGCTGGCAATCATTGAGTTCACCTTGTAAACAAGCCAAAGAAGCACACCTATGTTATATGTTGCTTTCAAAATCCAGTGAGGCCTATTAAGTTTTATGCCTCTTCTGTCATGGTATCAGATGCAAGGTATATTAACTTGTCCTTCACATTGGCGGAGATATCCCTACATGCTTCAGACAAGTGAGAGGCCCTTCTAAAGTCACTGCTATTTTCTATTTCTGGTTATTTTCAGCATAGAATAATAATGCATTAAACTAGTATGATGCTCTACAAAATGGTGAGACAATCAAGTACTCTGTGGGCCAAATTATGGCACAGAAATCAAGAGCTGTTGTAAACCTGAGACAAGATTACTACTATTCTTGACAAGGGAAAATAAGCACTAAGATTCTCTATTCATTGAAATAGCATGTGTTAGATCAAGAGTTGTAAACCAAAACCTCTTTCTATTTGCTCCAATAAAGAAATTATGCCTAGATTGGGCACTATGATTTAAACAACAGATTAGGTTTATGAAAATTGACTGGATGAGAATTTTTTAATGAAATATTTTGGAGGCCTAGCTGGCTTCTGCATAGACTAAACAGCCTACTTCTGCATCTGTTAAGTCTTTGAAGTTTGCTGTTAACCTTATATCTCTCTGAAACCCTGCCAGACCTCCTCCCAAGGATATGATACGGCATTTGATTTACTTTCTACAGGGAGGCAAAGTTTTAAGAGTTTTCTTTGGTCCTTGCTTCCATAAAGCGAAAGTGACCAGATAATTTATCACTAAAGCAGTATACTTTTGATAGTGAAAAGAAATACTATTAATAATTATGCTGGAGAAACATACAAACTGGTAGGTACTCCAGGGTTCAGCAATCCAGTGTGAGGGTTTAGTCATTTGCTATATAAATATTGCATTTAGGAACCAGGAAAATAACCATTAGATAGATTTAAGAACCCACTGGGCCTCTATGAGCTGGATTTGATTCACAACTATATTATTACCTAATCTCATTTAGCCTCCATTCTAACCAGTGAACCACATTGACAGTGTATCTCCATTCCCTGGAATTAGTGTTTGCTCCTATCCAATGTCCAATAATCCCTGAAAGGTTTGAATATTCCCTTCCCCCAGTGCACAGTTACTCTGGTAAACAAATAATTCCATTGTGAAAAGCTAGGCAGAAAATCATAGAACATGTGAAATTATTATGGGATTCTTTCTTAAACATATCCTGCCTCATCTCAGTGCTCTAAGGATGTCTGTGTAGGACCCAGGTCTGAGAACTAGGCGAAGAGCTCTGACTCTGGTGTGGTAGTTAAAAACAGACTTCTCCAAATCTAAAGAGATGCTACTGATGTTATATAAGTCAAATAGGACCTCCGTGGGCTATTCTCTAGGGACTCTAATTACAGGCCAGGAGACAATCAGGGTCAGTGGAAGTCAGGCGCATTGACTCAGATTTCTCTTGTTTGATACCTTCTTCAGGTAAGGCTATTATAGGGTTTTCAAACACGGCAGCTTAGCCTTATTCAAAAAGGAAAAAGTGATTACTCGTTCAGACTTTCTATTCCTTCCAAATAATACTATCCCTCTTCTTACAAATACACTCATTTTTTATTGAATCTATTGGGGTGACATTGATTAATAAAATTATATAGTTTTCAGGTGTACAGTTAATTCTATAGCACATCACCTGTATATCGTACTGTGTGCTCACCACCACGAGTCCAGTCTCCCTCCAGCACTACTTATCCCCCTTTCCCCTCCTCTACCTGCCCCGCCCCTTTCCCTCTTGTAGTCACAGTACTGTTGTCTGTGTCTAGGAGGTTTTTTCCTTTGCTTAGTCTCTTCACCTTTTTCACCCAGCCCCCCAACCCCCATCACCTCTGACAGCTAGCAGTCTGTTCAGATGCATTCTGCTTTAACAACTGCTTTAATTTTCACACAAGAGACTAGGAGGAGCTGTGAATTGAATTGACATTATTCAACAACACACTGGATCAAATTCTGAGTTTTATTTTTGGCCATTAGCCCAGAAACTTCAAGAGGCAAGAGGTTCTGTGTGTTTGTTTGCTTATATTTTTAAAAGCAATGCCATAAGATCTGTTGCCATTCCCAAACTTCAAGCTGCTTGGAATCATCTGAAGCCACTACACCATCCAACTTGCCTCAATCTTCTCATCCTAGGTTGAACACAGGATTTATCGTCTACACCAGGACACTTCAGAGAGGGAAAGAGACTGCTAATAAAGATTATGCTGGGGGCCCTGGCTGGGTAGCTAAGGTGGTTAAAGCATTGTCTTGAAGCAAAGAGGTTACTGGTTCAATCCCCAGTCAGGGCACATACAGGAACAGATTAATGTTTTTATCTCTCTCTCTTTTATATATAGACATTTCAAAAATTATATATAAAGAAAATTATGGTGGGACAACAGGAATAAAATCTCCAGGAGAAACTGGATATTTAATTACTCTTCTCATGCTCTTTATATTGTTAAGGTATTAGTCATGAGGTTGCCCAAAGTCTTGTCTTCAATGGATATTTCATTCTAGATGATAATTTGATTAAATCTGAATGAATAGGCTGCCTGAGTAGCATGCCTTAATATTAATTCAATTTTGTTGTCTTTAAGTCTAAGCATACCACATAACCAATCCCAGATTCCTCTCATTTCCATCAGGATCTGTTCGCAGAAGTTTCCTTATACTTACTCATCTTACCCATTTCTTACAACCAGGGTTCTTAGTATCAAATAACATCTAACACAGGGGTCCCCAAACTTTTTACACAGGGGGCCAGTTCTCTGTCCCTCAGACCATTGGAGGGCCGGAGTATAAAAAAACTATGAACAAATCCCTATGCATACTGCACGTATCTTATTTTTAAGTAAAAAAAAAAAACAAAATGGGAACAAATACAATATTTAAAATAAAGAACAAGTAAATTTAAATCAACAAACTGACCAGTATTTCAATGGGAACTATGCTCCTCTCACTGACCACCAATGAAACAGGTGCCCCTTCCAGAAGTGTGGTGGGGGCCGGATAAATGGCCTCAGGGGGCCGCATGTGGCCCGCGGGGCCGTAGTTTGGGGACCCCTGATCTAACAGAAAGTGTTTGGCTACCTCGATTCCCATTAGGTAACTTATTACTTGATAGGTTACTTATTCTGGAGCGTGTGGATGATCTGATGTAGGGTCATTTAGTTTAGCGGTATCTGATACCAACCTCAGATCTACCACAAAGACAGCATAACAGGTCTTTCTCAGTTATATTGTTGACATTTGATTATTAACATGAGATCTAATGGGCTGTAGTCTATTCAAAAAAATTTTTTACAGTAATCATTTGCTTTCTGTATTAATGAGCACATACTACTTAATTATTTGGTGTTTTAGCCAAGGCAATGTATTTGTGTAATTTGCATTGTTAATGTATAATTTAGATTAAAACTTTCTCTTTTACTCAGAATAAATGAGTGGTTCTGGGGTGTGTGATAGTATAGTAAAGGGTAATCCAACAGAAGGGCAAATGTGGAAGAAGTGATCATTCTCATGCTTTGAAGGAGAAGGGAACCAGGACTAATCTTCTGGCTCTAGGATAGGATTTTGTCTCATCAGTAGGAGTTGGATTAGGTAAACTATCCGATAACTTCCAGCTCCATTATTCTACTAGTTTATAAAAAACACTAGCATGGGAAAATGTCTGAATAATTACATATTGCTCAATGTTAGAAAATGATAGTGATTGTCATTAATTAAAATGTGTACACTTATAAAGTTTAGGTTGTTTTTTGTTTGTTTGTCTCTTTTTCCTGCTTGCAACAGAGGTGGGCTGTATAAGGAGAAGAGCTGTTGAGATGATCTCATGCTTTGGCAGAAGGAAATCAATGTAGATATATCTTAGGAAATCATTCTGTCACCAGTCTGGAAGATCTTGAAAAGAAGTGCTGGGATAGAAGGAACCAGCCATGTGGACACTGTAGATCCCTGTTTGGGTGTGGTGCTTTGGCTTTTTTAAATTTTTTTAATATGAATTACACCCTTTACATGCCATGTTGGATTTCAAGCCCTTCCCATTATGGGACTTCCTATAATTTGCAACAAGAAAGAGGGTTAGGGGGATAGTATAGGGTAAAGAGGGTCAAATATAAGGTGATGGAAGGAGATTTGACTTTAGGTGGTAAACACACAATATAATATACAGATGGTGTATCATAATTGTACATTTGAAACCTATATAATTTTATTAATCAATGTTACCCCAATACATTTAATAAAAAGAAGAAAAAGGGTACCCATTTCCGGTGTCTTCATAAGAAATTTTGCTATGTGTAAATGAACTTGACCTATGTCTCAGATGTTGCACTGCAGAAAGTTAAATAATCTTTTCACATTACTATTTTGAAAAGTCATTTGATAGTTACTTAAATGACCTTCCTAGCTAGTACCAATGTCAAACAATTGTCTTCTTTTGTATATAAAGCTTGTTAGACTGTAAATGTTTCCCAGAAAATATATTTTAAAAAAGAAGTTGAAGAAAAGAAATATTTAAAAGCAGATTTCTTACAACTTATAGTTTAGAGGCAGACACAGTTCATCTACTACATTCACTTTTTGTGTGTGTATGACTCGGGTTTGATTAATGTGATAAAAACAATATATAAGATCAGGAAAAATTTGTCCTTTGAAAGTCATTTTTATAGGATTGCTGAAAAACTACTGAAATTGCACTTATCAAGTAAAACTGTGGTTTGATGTTTCTTTATTTTGAATCCAGCTTTCCCAGTAGAAAATTCGGGCTCTGATCTTTATCACTGAATTACTCAACATAGGCTGCAAAATGTTCAGTTTTGTAAGTACTGTGCTCCACTTCTGGAATGATTTCCCCAGGGCTTCTTTAATGGTTTGGGCCTTAATGCATGGTAGTTTTAAATTTTTTCAATTTGATCAATTCCTTTTAAATTTGAATGAGCTTCTGCTTTTTATCATGTACTCAGATAATGCCATTAACTCGTGGTGAACGGGGCATGCACTCTGAGTAGATGTTGTAGCAGAGGTAAGGCGAATTCATCTAGATCAGGACGCTCTTGGCCACTTCTCCTTGTGACTGAGGATGCTCCTGACTGGTTACGACACTGGCGTAGTCTTTAGCTGTAGAGCACTGTGAGATCTGGAATTTCTCACTGGGCCTCCTCTCAGCCAGGGTCACCTTGGCACCATCGTCTGACCAGCAGAATTAACTGACAGTGGACAGTTATTTTTCATCTCTGAAGTGTATCCAGGCTTTTGCTGTCTTCTTTTCTCTTTCCATTTCCTTGAGTTGGAATAGCTTTATTTGCTAATATTTCCTAGCATAGGTCGAGTTTCAAGCCAAGGACATTACTGCCAGAGTAGTAAGAATAGAAAATCAATACCATATTGATTGCCAGTGAAAATCATTATGAATAACTTTAGTTACCTCTTTGTAGTTTAAAGCTCATCGTTCTATCTTCCCCATTTATGGCTTTCTGAGTTTTTATAATGAAAATGTTATCAAATCAAAGATCTAGAAAAAATGATCATGTCCATAAAAGTTTGTAAATTCTTAAATACTGTGCTTTTTTTTTTTTTTTTAAATCTTTCATCGTGGACATAAAAGGATTATTTCCTTCTTTAGCTTCTTAATAAGAAAAGTGTCATTGTCTTGGTTACATTTATAATAAATTGATCCTGTTTAGCCTCATCTAATTTAAGGTAAAAGATATTTACCTACACACAATAATTTTCACTCAATTTCAGTTTATTAAAAAAATACATTGCTGGGATGATAATGTACTTATTTTAGACCTGACATTTTTTTCTTCTTCAAACTTTGAGCATGAAAGAAAATATGTCACAAACCTATTAATTCAGAAATGTTTAAAACTTTTGAGAAATCTCAGATAACTAGGTCATGCTTTAAGCATTTTGGGGCTTAGGAAAATGTACTCATTACCTGTCAGGAAGCGGAGTGGGAACATTCTGCCTGGCTTGGTAAGTTCCTGGTGAAATGTGATTGGGCAGATAGAGGGCAGCTCTTTGGGGCTTTCCAAACTGCAGACTCAGGGACATTGATCCTGACTCTACCTTTGGGAAGTCTGATTCTGAAAAGAACTGGAATCTTGCTGTCACTTTTGATACTGAATCATTTATGATACTTTGGCTGCAGGCAACAGAAATGAGCTTAGCTAATTTAAATGAAAGAAGTCATCCGGTGCAAAGATATGGATGCTTCCAAAATCTGATAAACACTGAAGGCACAAACTTCTGGACTGGAACCAGAACAGCTTTGGTAATCTAGACTACAGACCATTAGAACTCATGTTAATAATCAAATGTCAAAAATATGACTGAGAAAGACCTGTTATGCTGTCTTTGTGGTAGATCTGAGGTTGGTAACAGATACTGCTAAACTAAATGACCCTACAGACATGGCCTCCAGACTAAGAAATGAAACAACATCAATTATTTTCCATCCCTTCTTTCCTTTGAGATTCAAATTCTGAGAAAGAGAAGGAGAGCACAATTTACCTAGTTAGGATCCTGGACCTTAGGTGGGCAAGACTCTTTGATGGGTGTAGTGTTACGGCTTTATTCATGGAATATTGGCAGAGGTCTCAAAGGGAAACCAGGAAGCTGTTACCAGAGGGCAGAAAAAATAACAGATATCTCCTATAGGCAGTATTTTTCTTACCCTAACATTTAGGGCTTAACACATTTATTTTCCCAGTACTTTCCTCTTACTGTAGCACTATATTCTGAACACTACCCTCCTCTCTCCATTGCCCTACTGACACAATCCTCAACCCTTCCCCACCATTTTCATTATATGCTCCTCTGAAGGATTTTAAAACTCTACTTCAGCTTTGAGAAGACTGTGCTTTGAGGAGCTCGTCCTTTGGTTAGTTTATGCCTTATGATTTAGTTCTATCATAGGCTCTGCCTTGTTTCTGAGACACCCGTTCTAGTGATCATGACCTCATCTTATTTCCCGGATCTCGTTGGATTGCAGTCTTGCTCTGCTTCTTGCTAGTTTCTTATCCCCACCGTAAGCTTGGATGCTTTCCTTCACTTCCAGTGGATGCCTGGCTCCCTGTTCCCTACCATCAGATTCCCCCCGCCCCCCGGGGCTCTTTCTCTGATTGCTTCTTGATTTTCCAGTGGTGCTACTTTTATCAAAACATTTTTGATGTTCCTGGTGGGATCCTGCTGATGCCAACTGACTGTGTGCCAAACTTTCTTTCTCTTTTCTTAATTCAGAAACCCTTTGTTATCCAGTTTTGGCTAATCAAATATTTCAATTTAATTCTACCCTTTAAATTAAGTTTAGTAAGTATTAAATAGATACCATATCCTAATGATTTTATATCTATCTATCTATCTATCTATCTATCTATTTATCATCTATCTAAAAGAGACACCAAATAATGTCTCTAATGTAAACATCACTTGGCTTAAGAAATAAGATACAATATCATTCTCTCCTTTAAAAACATTTTTAAATGTTTACTTTATTGATTTTAGAGAGAGAAGGGAGAGAGAGACAGAACATCAATCTTTTCCTGTATGTGCTCTGACTGGGAATCAAACCAGCAACTTTTGTGCTTTGGGATGATGCTCTAACCAACTGAGCTATCTGGCCAGGGCAATACCATTCTTTCTTAAAGTAACTCTCTGCCTGACAGGTTAGAATGAAGTCAAGGTAACTATGTTAGGATCTCAGCTTTAATATGCCTCTGTGATCTTAAAAAAGGATACTGCAGCCTCTGAACCTTGATTTAAACCTCAGATGTTTAAACTAAATGACAAGATAATTAGCACTCCATCAACAGAAATGTACTCCCTTTATCTGAATGCTTTCAGTGAATGTCTTGCACTCTGCCCCTCCTCTTATGCCTGCTCACCTTGGCTGGAACCGACATGCTTAATTTAAGCCCACTTGTTCTGAGGTAGGCTGTTCACTGGTGGTTGAATCAGAGATTGTTAAATCCCTTTAGATAGAATACAAGATTAGCCTTAAAGCTGGGTCCAGTAGGGACCTAAGGGTCCTGACTACTGGAAGAAAGATATACAGAGGGCCACACTGTTTGAGGATTCATTATCCACACCCCTAAGTCACAAGGTTACATAAGGAACTAAAGGTATCATAACAGGAAGTTATTCATGCATAACCCGACCACTTAAACACTGATCCTATTTAAACATCCCTCCAGTCTTAACACCAGTGTTTACACCAGCTTATTAAGTAATTTTCTTTGTGAGTCAGTCCTTCGTTGAGTACATATATAGAATTTGTATGTTAAATGTTTATTATTTGGTTTAAATGGCTCCCTTCATTCTAGATAGAGCTCCTCAAATCTAGGGGCCTTCCTGGCTTGGCTTATCTTGGCTGTCTCCCTGTACTCAGCACCTGACTGACTCTCAGTAGGTGTTCAGTATACAATAGTTCACGAAAGGTACAGAGGCTGGGTTCAGCCATAGCACTTCTTAAGATGAGTTAGATCTAAAAATAGCATTTAAGTATTACATGTGCAAATAAACTAGCTCTAAGATTGCTGCTTTGTTATTTAAAAAGAACCAATAGGCCTGACCTGTGGTGGCGCAGTGGGATAAAGCGTTGACCTAGAACACTGAGGTCGCCGGTTCGAAACCCTGGGCTTGCCTGGTCAAGGCACATATGGGAGTTGATGCTTCCTGCTCCTCCCCCTTCTCTCTCTCACTCTCTCTCTCTGTCTCTCTCTCTCACTCCTCTCTCTCTAAAATAATAATAATAATAAATAAATAAATAAAAAGAACCAATAATCAAATTTACACACATGATTCATGGAAATGTACAATGGTGTCAAATTGCCTTTTTGTATAAATAAAAGCCCTTGGCCTGTATTTCAAAATTCTGTCTTATTATTCCAACACTATCTGCTCCCCGATTCTGATTCTCTGTTTCAGGTTGGCCTCGTCTGTTCTCGAGTGGGCAGGGAGAGTACTTCATGTTCAGCCTGAAACAGTGAGCAGGAGCTCTTAATGGGAACACGAATGTCCTTCCCACCCCCATCTGCACCCCATGCTCCTCTGTCCCCCACCCCCACAGTGTGCTAGCTATCACATTATGAATGTAGAGAATGCCTTATAAATGTTGGCAGACAGACTCACACCCATAAGTTAGTTAATTCAGTTTAAATGGATGTGTCCAAGTGAATTGCCACCCACATCTGAAATTCCCTGTTTTTTATAGTACTGTTTTTCTTTCTTAATAGAAACTCCATTCTGCTGGTGATAAAAAAATTACTCAAAATTTTAACAATTGTGATGTTGTTTTGCAAATATCATTACGGGTCTTTTAAAATTCATCTTAGGAAAAAGTCTATAAATATGTAAAATGTTGCATTGGATTCAGAAAAACAACAGAATTTAACATAGATTCTGAGAAGGACATAATAACTACTTTAACAGTTACTGTGTGTGGGTTGCTTCTGCAGCGGCTGAACAGCTCAGAATATTGAAAGAGCCTATTTCTATGTGTGGGTAGTGGGCGGGAAGGGATGTCCTACAAGCAGGCAGCTAAGAGGCAAACACGTTTGTGATTACAACGCAGGAGAAAACAGTGGTAAAGCTTATGAGCATAAAACAATTGCAAACAGACTTCTCTCTGCCCACATGCATTAAACAAGGATCAGTAACCTAGAACGCATGGTCTAATTCTGGCTCATTTTAAGAGTCTGAAACACTCCTTTGTCCAACTCTCACCAGCTCAAACTAGATCTGGCCAGTCACATGTTGGCAGTTTGAGGTACTGTCACTTTTTTTCTGTAATGTTATTTAGACTTTACTAACTCAACTCCATTCCAGTTTCCTGATTTTAAAATTCAATCAACTGGGGTTGGTTATATATGACTAAGAAGTAGCTAACTGACATGTTGATGAATAAATTCCAAAATTAACCATTTTTCTTTTCTTATTTTTTAAGAGAGAGGTAGAGAGAGAGAGGAGGGGGAAGGAAAGTATTTGTTGTTCCATTTAGCTGTGCATTCATTGATTGCTTCCTGTGTGTGCCCTGACAGGATCAAACCCGTAACCTTGTTTTTTTGGGAGGATGCTCTAACTGACTAGGCTAACCAGCTGAGGTCTAAATTTATCATTCTTAAAAAAGATGAATTTCGCTTGACCTACGGTGGTGCAGTGGATACAGCGTCGACCTGGAACAATGACTTCGCCTGTTAGAAACTCTGAGCTTGCCTGGTCAAGGCACAAATGGGAGCTGATGCTTCTAGCTCCTCCCCCCTTCTCTCTCTCTCTCTTCTCTTTAAAATGAGTAAATAAAATCTTTTTTAAAAAGATGACTTTCTAGCCTTTTTAGGCATAGTGTGTGCCTTTAGTCTGTTTTCTGTTATCAGTTCTTGTGTGTTTAAAGGCCTTAAAGCGAAACCTACTTGTTTGGGGGAGGTGGCGAGGATGAAATCACATTTGAAAGAAATTTGAATCTAGGAGTCATTTTTAAGTGAGGATCATTACTTTTAAGTTAAATGTAGCAGAGAAAAGAACAATCTAAACATGAAACAGCCATCACAGAAAAAAATACCAATCAAATAACAACTTTAAAATATAAGTGTTTTTCTAAATAAGTGTTTGAAAATATATGGGCTGGGACAAGAGAAAGATTATCTGATGGGAATACTCTAGGAGAAAGATAAGACTTTAGGAAAAAAGACAAGAATCTTAGGAAAAAGACAATTTGGCATGCCAGGAAACTCATTCATGGAGGCTATGGGAACAACCACTTTCAGAGGTTGTTATGTTAAGAATATATTATGTTCTTATTGATATTGAATTGTTTTACCTAACACCTAAAGGAATAGAAATGCAATGGGAATTAAGAGAGGGAGATAATTTTGGAGCATGGACCACTGCCCTGGAAGTATGAGAGCACTTGGCTGGGGTTGGAAAGATGGAGGGATTCTCCTGTGTTTAGGAAGGTGAAGTAAGGATGGTGAATGTTGGGGGAGGGGAAAACATTTTGTTTAAATCTCATTTTCCCCCTCAGATACTGCAATTTTAATTTTAGTTTCTTAAATTAGGACAAAATGAAGTTTTATATTATCTGATAGTTTCTCTGAACATTTGATACAATTGAAAGTGGGAAGAACATAAGCTGTAGGGTTAGAATCTAGTTTGACACCACTCTCCACCTTAGGAGATTTACTTACACTCTGCGACTAACTGGAGCTACCATATGTCTAGTGATTCAGTTCTCTTTTTACCTTTCCTAAGAAAATACCAGTTTACCCAGCCAGTGGCAGTTCAGCAAGGATTAAATCCAATTCTAACTCTAAGAGATGGCTTTGATAGATACAAGCCAATCATTGATTCAGTTTAGGCTAAAACTGTATGTAGAGACATTTAGATTGGGAAGGTGGGTTCTTCTGAAATATGTGCTGAGTCTTCTAAGACATCTGCTATAACAGACACTCTCTATCCCTATGTGTATGTGACGTGCTGATGCAAGTCTTGGAATGACTGTAGTCATTAGACTACCATGAAGGAAATCAGTTGACAAAGGATTTGACACATGAAAGAGGGCAAAGCTGAGCAAACTGCAGAGAAATTCAGCCAGAGCACTATTGAAATTGTAACTGAAACCTCACCTACTGCTGAACTTTCTAGCTATACAAGCCAATAGATTCATTTTTTTTACTTGACCTTGGTTTTGATTTATATTTCCTGTTATTTGACATCAAAAGATTGCTAACAAATCCATGAATCTCTTATAAGTTTTGTGAGGGTAATGGCTTAGTACATAAATATTTCTCCATTAGTGCCTTGAAAATTAATTCAACAAATATATGATGAACATCCCTTATGCCATTATGTACAAGACAGGGTACCAAGTTCTAGGGTTATGTAGATAAATAAGACTAGATCCCTGCTCTCAGAAAGTTCACAGACTGCTAACTGGTGTATACCAGTCTCTCAATAATGTTTTTATTGTCACTAGAAAAGTATAAGCAAGCAGAAATGGGGTTCTTTCATCTGGAATAGAAAGTTAGGTTACCTATAGTTTAGAAAGTTAATTAATGAATATAGAAATATTAACTATGTTAGGTTACCTTAATATATTTATATTAACATTGACTATGAGAAATAAAGCAAATCCAATCATTTTTTTAAGAAACCGACAGGCCCTGGCCAGGTGGCTAAGAGGATAAAGTGTCATCCCTGGGGCACCAGAGTTCAAGGGTTCAACCCTGGTCAGAGCACATATGAGAAGAAATCAATGAATATACAATCAGATGGAACTAAGTGAAACAATGAGTTGATGCATCTCTCTCTCTCTCTCAACCCCCTCTTTCTATCTCTCATATCAATAAAAAAATTTTATATAGAAAAAGAAAAAATACAATAGCAAATAATTAATGTTAGATAGGTTTTAGCTGTGATTTTCACTTCTTCACAAATTCCAATCACTGTTAGGGCTCCTCCTGATATCATTTGGAAATATAAACATTCTTTTGTGATTCAAAAAATAAACTGAAAAGTACAACACAATCTCTAACATGTCCCATTTAAGTAAATTTAATACAGTTCTAAAGAACCTAAAGATCTTTCCTAACACAAAGTGTTTTTTTTTTTTTTTCAAGATTTACAGTTGAACTTCTACTACTGCTGAGTGGGAGAGTGCTATTTTAAAAGTCAAAATACAGTTGCTAATTATGAGCATTTTCTCAAGAGTAGTAAAATTCAGCAGTAAATATTACTTAAAATTCAGTTGACTTTTATAATGATTTAGATTTTCTCCTTAGTAGTTCTGGGACGATTACCTGGTATATTGTTATGATTATATCTAAAGTGCTTCTGATGCTAGCATCACACTGAATTGGGTATCATTATAATTATTTTCAAAGCATAACTTTGTAAAATTGATCTTAATAATTTCCCTCTTCCATGTCATTTTGCAAATGTGAACACTTTTTTTAAAGTAGGTGGATCATCCTCAAAAGTAAGTCAGAATGCACTAATCAGGAATTTAAAAAATTTCATTGATGTATATAGTTACTGGGCTGGTTTCAAAAATAACAAGCATAGGACACGAGCGACATCTAATTTTTCCTATTACTTCAATGCCATCTACTCTAGGCTGAGTATCTCTTCAAGGTAGGAAAAAATGTCCATGTAATGCTTGTGAAGGAAGCAATATGGCTTTTTTATAAGCTATGATTAAAAAGAAAAGAAGGAAGATGAGGTAGTAAGATAATGCATAAACACGTTGCTGTTAATCACCACCCTGGTGTCCCATTTAATCTATGGCTAATGGAGAATAAAATGTTCTGTTTGAGCTAAAGTTATTTTTGAATTAACCATATGACTAAACTCTAGTTGCTCTCCAAGTTCCACAATTTTCACAATCCATATAATACAATATTAAATATTTTTAAAAATCACTTTGCTTTACATTAAAAATATAAAGCAAGAAAGACAAGCTGCTAGACAGCCATTACAAAGAGAAGAGCTTTGTTCCCTGTTGCATGTTGTTGATTTGGTTTTTTCCCTCTTTGTCCATTTGTGCCATATCAGCTTGAAGTAAATCTTAATGATGAATGATTCTGTCTTCTCTTCTTCCTCATCTTCATATTAAATCCTTGTCCACTTATGCAGAATTCAATTCAAGAACTTTTGGAACTGAGTCAGTCCTTGTGCATCTATGATTAAAAGTGAAGGTCACCCCCAAATAGGACAAGATGGTTTTTTTTCTTCCCACTTTTTCTTGCTAAGTACAACTTATAACCCTGAATATGGTGCAAAAGATAACTGAAAGAGAAATGTGAAATATGGTTAAAAGAATGCAAGGTGGTTAGGGAGCCCAGGCCTGTAGGAACAACACGATCTTAGGTTGTCTCAAGTACCCCTGCCAAACAGAGAAAAGACACCCAGACCCAGAGTTTCTTGACTTTCAACCTAGCAATAGAAGGCAGCCTAAGTAGGCTTATTCCTTCTTGGAATCACACTGAGGTCCTTCTGACAATATCAGGTGAGCCCGACACCACTAACAAGAGGAATGGATTGAGAGCTCTCCATTTCTGCTGAGACTAAGACTCCTCTTTTCCATTGAGTAGGCAGGCAGAGCTGGCAAGAGAGATTAGTAGCTTGATCTGGAAAGCCTCTTTGTCTCCACAGGCCCCAAACTCTCCTTCCTCACCCAGAAACACCACGGTTGCAGGTAAAAGTAGGGGTGGACAGGACCAGTAATGGCATTTCTTTTAAAGATGAATTAATACCAATTTTATACAATCTCTTCCAGACAATAGAAGAAGAGAGGATGCTTTCCAACTTACTTCATGATGCTAATATTTTCCTGACACTGAAACCAAACAAAACAGCACTAAAAAAACAAACAACAAATGTACAGGCCAAAATTTCTCAAGACCATAGATGCAAAAATTCTCAACACAATATTAGAAAACCAATTTCAACAATATGTTAAAAATTATGGACCATTAACAAAATAGGATTTATTTTATATGTAAGGCTGGTTAAATATTTTTTTAAAAAATCAATCAGTGCAATCTACTATATCACCAAGCTAAAGAAGAAAAACCATAGTGTCATATCAACTGATACAGAGAAAGCATTTGGCTGCAAAATCCAATACCTGTTCATGATCATAACTTTCAGCAAATTAGGAATAGCATGTAATTAACAACTTGATAAAGAAGTATTTAAAAAAAAACTGCAATAGTCTACTTAATAATGGAAGACTAAGGTCAAGGTAAAGGTGTCTACTTTCACCATCTTAATCAACATAATACTAGAAGTTCTAACCACTGAGATAAAGCAAGAAAATGAAATAAAAGGCATACAGTTTGGAAAGGAAAAAAATGAAACCATCTTTAAGGGCAAATGACATGATTTTCTACACAGAAAATACCAAGAAATCTACAAAGTAAATCCCCACAAACTCCTAGTAGTAAGGGAGTTCAACGAAACCACTAGATATAGGATCAACACATAAAATTTAAACACATTTCTATATGCTAACAATGAACATGCAGAAATCACAATTAAAAACACAATACCATTTACAGTGACTCCAAAGAAAATTAAACAGTCAGATATACACTTGAGAAAAAAATGTACATAAATCCATATTTTGAAAATTATAAAATGCTGATGAAGAGAATCAAAGAAGATCTAACTAAATGAAGAGACATTTTATATTCATAGATTGGAAGACTCAATTGAATAAAAATGCCAATTCTCTTCAAATTCGTCTATAGTTTTAATCCAATTGCTATCAAAATTTCAGGAAGGATTTCTGTAGACATAGGCAAGCTTATTTTAAGGTATATATATATATGGAAATTCACAGGCTTTAGAATAGCTTTAAAAATCATGACAAAAAAGAATAAAGTAGGAAGAATTACTCTACCTAAGATTAAGGCTTCTTTTATAGCCATAGTAATAAAAATTAACAATGGTACTGGTAGAGAAATACACATGTAAGTTGATGGAATAGAAAGCCCCCCAAAATAGTCAGACAAATATACTCAACTGATTTTTGACAACAGGGCAAGACTTGTTCAAAGCAAAAATGGCAGACTTTTCAACAAATAGTGCCGAATCCAATGGATAAGCAAGAAACAAACGAACTAAACCTCATAGCTACACAAAAATTAACTCAAAATGAATCACAGCTTTAAAAAAAATCAGGAGAAAATCTCTGGGATTTTAAACTACGCATAAACTTCTTACACTTGACATCAAAGTACTTTCCATACAAAAATAATTGATAAATTGGGCTTCATCAGAGTTTTTAAATTTGCTCAGAGAAAGACCCTGTTAAAAAAATAAAAAGACAATGTAGAGACTTGGAGAAAATATTTGCAAACCATATAACTAATGAAGGACTGATAATCTAAAATATATAGAGAGAGAACTCTCAAAAGTCAATATTAAAAAAACAAACAAACAATTCAAGAAGAAGTAGACAAAAGACATGAACAGATATTTCACCAGAGAGAATAAGGTGGTAGATAATCACATGAAAATATGTTCAAAATCATTAACTTTTACAGAAATACAAATTAAAACAAAAATGAGATATTACCTCATATCTATCAGAATGGCTAATGTAAAAAATAGCGATGACATCAAATGCTAGTGAGGATGTGGAGAAACTGGACCACTTACACATTGCTGACGGAAATGGTTCAGCCACTCTAAAAACAGTTGGGCAGTTTTTAAAAAAATTAAACACCTAACTACCATATGACCTAGCAATTGCATTTCTGGGCATTTATCCCAGAAAAATAAAAACTGATGTTTACATAAAAACCTGTACTTAAATGTTCACAGCAGCTTTATTCATAATTGAAAACTGGAGTCAGCCCAGATGTCTTTCAGTAGGTGAGTGGTTAAACAAACTGTGGTAAATATATAGCATGAAATCATACTTAGTAATTAAAAAAAACAATAAATTATTGATATATGTAACAACTTGGGTGAAGTATTAGAAACTACATTGAGCAAAAAAGGTCAATTCCAAAGGGTTACATACTATATGATTTCATTTATTTAACACTTTTGAAATAGTAAAACTTTAGAAGTAGAGGACTGATTAATAGTTCAGGTTAAGAGGATAGTTTTGAAGGGAAAAGTGGGAGGGAGGTGAGCGTGGTGATAAAGGGGTAATTTTTATAAAAATAATAAAAGGGGGAATCCTAGTAGTGTTCAGTATCAAATGTGATGGATATATGAACCTACAGAAGTGATAATATTGTATAGAACTTCCTACACACACACACACACACACAAATATATACTAGTAAAACTGGAAACATCTGAATAAAGCTGGTGGGTTTTATTAATGTCAATTTCCTATTATTATTACAATAATACACTATTATTTAGCAAAATGCTATTAACTGAGGTAAACTGGGAATAGTGAACAGGGATCTCTATTTCAATTAGAAGTGAAAGTCATTATACCTTGAAACTTGAATAAATTTAAGACAATTAGAAGGAAGGTGATTGCAAATGTATGGACCTTATTGGCCTAATTTCAGGAGCTGGTAAGCATGGCCAGAATAAAATAATTTGAGATAATTTCATATAGCTGAGCCATCCACAGGGATTCCCCTAGGTAATTAGGATATTCATCACCACACGTTAGCATTAAGGGAGTTCACACTCTTCCAACAATGCTCTTTGGTGCTTCTGACAGAGATTAAATGTAATATTTGGAAATTGGCTGATATTATTTCTAACGTCAGTGACTGGCATTGTTTCGAGGTGTTTTGGAGGGGAAAATTCCTGTATATATCAAGTTCCTCTAAGTATTTTTAAGTTACAATGAATAATCTCTTATTGCATTCAAATGTTGTAGCCTAAAAAAAATACATTTTTAAATAAAAGTATAAGAAGAGCATAGCCATATACTAAAGCTATTTTCCATTTTTGAACTGAATGAGTCATGATGTAATCCATTGAGACATTGTTATCTATACTGCCAACTTTATCCTTTTCATAATAATTAAGGCCATTCGTTGAGAAATGTGTACTATAAATCATTCAGACATATACAAAATATCACCTGTCCAATGAGCCTTTCAGCACATTTTCAAGAATCTTCTTATAAGCGACTTTCAGACATAGACTTCTGATATACATTATCTTCTGTTGTTCACCTTAGTGTGGACTAGAAGAGAGCTGAAAGGGGATAGACTAAAATGTCAGTCTGTGTTATCATTTTATTTTCTACCAGATGAGAAATATATAGAACTGCTGAGACCACAAATAAACTTATGCCTAACAGTATGCCAAAAGCTGGGCATGCCAATATGGTTTTTACCATGATGTGGTAATATGAATTCCATTTGGAATTAGCTCTGATGTTCTGATCTTGTTCATCCCTAGTCTATAGAAACTTATTTAAGGGTTTAAGGCCAATCTAGAGTAGGTCTAGGGTGGCAGTAAGGATCCTAAAACAACAGCAACGATAATAAATTAATATATATATAAGAATGCAATGGAGTTCATTCAAACCCGCAAGCAGACCAGAAATTACACGCCTGAAATTGGCCTACAATTAGGAAATGGTCTGAGTCAGTCAGAATTCCCCTGGCACTCCCACCTCCGACAGTCAGTAGAAACCAGATCAATTCTCAGAAGCATGTGCGCAGTTGGAGCAGTGGGCGTGTTGCCAACACAATCTCTCCATGGTGATCATTGTGTTATAACGTCAACCATAAGAGAATCACCAACCCATGAAAGGCAAAGCAAATGCAAAAGGATGACCCACGATTCAATGTGTAGAGACCTTAGTTAGTATTTTAAAAATACAGATTAATATTAGATACGTACTTTATAGTTGATACTGATTATTTTAGGCATCATAAGATCTATTACTTTTTTGACTTTTAACAGTCATTGTATTAGCTATTAATCTTTCCAAAATGTACTCCATGGCCTTTAAACTCTTGAGATTCAATTAAATTGAAATTAAATAGTATCTTCAGCATCAGAGAACAATTGTACTAATAAGAAATAAAAAGGAGGACTTTATTTTCAGAATTTTTTGATAGCCAAAAGGATATTATTATAGAAAAGGGCATTTTATGATCTTTAACTGATAAATAGTAAAGGAAAAAAACTAACCTTGGTCAACATTAATACACAGAATTTTTTTCTAGGACCTATATTAACACCAAGAAATATTGTTAGTATGGTAATAAGGCAGAGTGAAACAGTTATGGGCTGGGCAACCAATTGTTAAATACTGAAGAATTTTGTATGATGGTTGATATTACTTTGGTAGTTTGAAATTAGTCATGGCAGGAATATTTACACTGTAGAAATTAGTGAATTCTACAAATTATAGCTCTCCTCTTTTCCTTGGAGAGCCAGTTGCTAAACATTTACCAGTGTGCCACTAGATTTAATTCATAATAGTGGAATAAATATGGTTTCCTACACTTGTGATTTTTTGTTAAATTTTTCTGAAGTTGGAAACGGGGAGGCAGTCAGACAGACTCCCACATACGCCCGACCAGGATCCACCCAGCATGCCCACCAGGGGGCGATGCTCTGCCCATCTGGGGCGTTGCTCAGTTGCAACCAGAGCCATTCTAGTGCCTGAGGCAGAGGCCATAGAGCCATCCCCAGCACCTGAGCCAACTTTGCTCCAATGGATCCTTGGCTGTGGAAGGGGAAGAGAGAGACAGAGAGGAAGGAGAGGGGGAGGGGTGGAGAAGCAGATGGGCGCTTCTCCTGTGTGCCCTGGCCGGGAATCGAACCCGGGACCCCTTGCACGCCAGGCCGATGCTCTACCACTGAGCCAACCGGCCAGGGCCTACACTTGTGATTTTGAGAAAAGAAACTGAAGAAGGTCCTATCTATCTCAAAATAACTTTTTCTATTTTCTAGAGAGAGAGAGAGAGAGAGAGAAAGAGGAAGAGAGAGAGATGAGAAGCATCAACACATACTTATGTCATTTTAGTTGTTCACTGATTGCTTCTCATACGTGCCTTGATCAGGGGGCTCCAGCCAGGCCAGTGACCCCTTCCTTGCTCAAGTCCGCAAACTTGGGATCATATCATTGATCCCATACTCAAGCCAATGATCCTACACTCAAGCTGATGAGCCTGTACTCAAGCCAGCGACTTCAGAGTTTTGAATCTGGGACCTCAGTGTCCCAGGTTGATGCTCTATCCACTGTGCAACCACCGGTCAGGTTCAAAATAACTTTTAACTACTTTTCCACGATCATCATTAAGCCACTGTTAGAGACTCATATCTAGAAAGCCTGTCTGAGAGTGAACTATGACTTAGAAATGTACAATAAATTGTTTTGTGTAGTCCTGTTTAGTTGGCAAAGCTCTCGATATGGTTGGTGTCATTGGAGCTTTACAACAATCCTAGAAAGAACGTTTTATTATTCTCACTTTACAGGCATGGGAACAAGCTCTAATGGATTTAGCATCTTTTCCAAGTTTGTACACTAATGATAGAATTGACAAATGAACTTAGGTCTTCTATCTCGAACTTCAGAACACCTTCTGCTATGTCATGCTTCAGAAGGAAAGAAGCACTATATTGGGCGCACAGGCTAAGTTGGTTTGGATTGGGAAATCTGGGTTCAAGAAGGTTGTACAGCTTGAACTACAACTCCAATTATAGGTGAAGTTGTCCCAAGTAACCAGTAGACAATCAGATGCTACCAAGTACCTAAGCCACAAACTGTCCAGAGAAAAGAACTATAATATCAATAGAAGGACTAGTACTTGTGCAAAAAACAAAGTACCAATTAAAAATGAATTCAACTTTGAAAGTCAATTCTTTCTGAGTGAGAGGAGGGGAGATAGAGAGACAGATTCCTACATGTATACCAACCAGGACCCACCCAGCAACTCCGACTAGGGCCAATGCTTAAGAACAGAGTTATTTTTAGTGCTTGAGGCTGATGCACTTGGATCAGCCACCAACTAAGCTATCCTCAGTTCCTGGGGCCATGCTTGAACCAGTTGAGCCATGGGCTAAGGAAGGGGCAGAGAGAGATAAGGAGGAAAGAAGCAGATGATCGTTTCTCCTGTGTACCCTGACCAGGAATTGAACCTGGGATGTCCATATATTGGGCCGATGCTCTGTCCTCTGAACCACAGGCCAAGGCCTTGAATATCAATTTAACTCCAGGGAGTAGCATTCATCTCAGGTGCTGCTTTAGACCTGTATTCATCAATGCCCAGTCAGGAAAATAGAAACCACTCTAGGTATCTCAAACACAGGCAATTTGATGAAGGCATTTTTTTTTAAATGAAGGTATTACAAAATCTGGAGAATAAGATAGGGACATTAATGTCCTGTCTAACCTCCACAAATTAGAATTGTAGGAGGTTGCTCCTTCTCCAACCTTACAGATACGTAGAAAGCTAACTTTATTTAAGGGTCACCTTAGCAATTCATATCATTCTAGTTAATTGGGTAGTTTGTGTGTGTATTAGGGTGGGTTGGTTTGTGGCATATGAACAGTGAATGAGGAGATTATGGGAGAAATTAGGGACTTTGTTCTAATGTAGGTAAAGAATGGTGATAAGGATGATTTGAACCAAATAGTGATCTTGGAATTTGGTCAGGTTCTAGAGGCAGAATTGAAGTAGAATTAGTTTCAGAACACTTAGATCTGACTTAGCTTCCAAACACAGAGGCACCTCTGCTTCCTGTGCTTTCCTTTACCAAGTCAGTCGTCATAACCCAATCTGAGAACCAGTCAGGTCCTTTAGCATCTGATTCAAAGTGATCTTGGAGTCTACAGTTTGAAAAAAGAGCTGGAATTAAAGGTGAAAAAAATTAATTTACTTTGCCAGTGATCAACAAAACTTTACTCTGAAAGGACCTGGGTCCAGTAGATTTTTAAAGGTTAATGAGGTTACATTTGTTTGTTCATATGGGGCAATACAATATATAGAGTCAATGTCACTAAAGTGTGTGTGTGTGTTTGTGTATTTATTGGGGTGATGGTGGTAGATGGATAACATACAAAACAACTGTATCCATAATAAAACTACCTATATTATATTATGTATTATATACAGAAGCATATTTAAATACATATACATATACACGATATAACACATTATATATACTATATATTATCTAAAAGCATATCATATTGCACACACATTTAAAATGTAGATAGCTACAATCTTATAGTGAATTACAAATTCTTTATGACTTTTCCACCCACTTGGATCTTGGTCAGGCTCGCCCAATTGTATGGTTGGCAGTCTCATGCCACATTAGAGAATCCATAAAGCATATAATCTACTTGCAGACAGCAGAGAGACATATGGGAAACTCATATTAGTGAAACCACAATGAAGAGATCATAAAGGGAGAAAATATGAGGCAAGAAAAAAAGGGTAAGAAATAGAACTTGGTGGGACTGGAATGTCTATATCATGCTTGGGCATTTTGAAACATTTTGTTTTGGGGAACATAGATTTGGTAACCCACAATAAATTTATTTGAGATGTGTTCCTTAGGCTTGAGAGCTGACAAAAGTTTTAAATGATTCTCATATTTTCATGTTAGACTTTCTAGGCTGTTAGAGTTTCTTAACTTTACAAATAAAAATTCTGTATCAAGTGAGGAAAGGCATATAGAAGGGAAAAGTCAGGAAATAGCTGAGAAGTCTTGTCATCCTAATTTACTTCCAAGTTTTTGGCTCCCTAACACGTGTTCCTCTGTGTTCCTCCACATAGTGGGTACGATGATCTGCTCAAAGGAGAACTGACGTGGCACTCACCAAAAGGAAACAGAAGAAGGAAGGTGGCACTTTTCTCCCACTCTCCCCGCAACTAAATCACACCCCTTGTTTGGAAGGTGGCCTGGATGGGTAGCATCAAAACATCAGAAAAAGGCCCTGACTTCACCCTCAGCATGGACTAGAATTACAGGGCAACTTCAAATTCTGATGATTTGACATTTGATAACCTTCCTTTAGCTAACTGAAAGGCTAAAGAAAAGGCTTTGAGAAAGAAAAGTGATCACACACATACACACTCTAATTAAAGTCTACTCTGAACCTAACACCTCTCAGCACCTCCATTATTACTTCTCTGGTCCTAAGCACCATATTGAGCATGCACTATTACAGTAGCCTTCTAACTGGCTGCCAATCTCTTCATAGCAGTCAGAGAGATCTTCAGATGTAAATCAGATCAGGTCAAGCTCCTACTGAAATCCTCCAGTGACTTTCTTTCACATTTCTCATTTGTAAAATAAATTTAACAAAAGTACACACTTACTGTGGTTCTAAAAAATGGAATGTGATAAGTACTTGTTATATAGTAAGCACTCAATAAATGTTCACTGCTATCATTATATATTTTGATGTGTAATGAGTTGACAATTATATTTTACTTGTAATTTTTTTTTTCAGTTGCTAGTCACTGTTTCATGGATACTGCTTGGGAGAATCATTAACCATGGCTAAATAAATAAGTCCCTGCTTGTTACACATTTTAGAACGATATAGATATAAGTGCACATGTGAAAAGCAGATTCATATGCAAATGATTGCATGCCCTTGCTTCTTTCCAACTTGGGTTTCTATTGGAAAATACTGCTTGTTCTCTCTGAGTATAATACTTTAATTTAAGAGCATATTTCTCCTGATTAATAGCACATGAGTCTCCTTGTACCCGAGTTTTGGCTGTTGCAGTAGATGAATACATTTCTCCTTGAGGTGCCCCTCAGGAAACCCTAATGTGAAATTCAAGAGTGTCACATTTAGGTCAGACTAACACAAATGCACTCTCCAAATCTAGGGGAAAGAACTAACAACTTTCATGGAATGTGCTAAATAAATAGACAAACAGAAAATTAATTTTTTTTACATATTTTCTATACTTCATTATAAAAGGAAGGCAGTTTATGAAGATACTTACAGTATAACAAAATGCAAATAAAAGGAGGGAATAAGAACACACAAAATAAGATTTTAGGCCCTGGCCAGTTGGCTCAGTGGTAGAGCGTCGGCCTGGCATGTGGGAGCCCTGGGTTTGATTCCTGGCCAGGGCACACAGGAGAAGCGCCCATCTGCCTCTCCATCCCTCCCCCTCTCCTTCCTCTATGTCTCTCTCTTCCCCTCCCGCAGCCCAGGCTCCATTGGATCAAAGTTTGCCCCGGGGGCTGAGGATGGCTCTATGGCCTCTGCCTCAGGCGCTAGAATGGCTCTGGCTGCAACAGAGCATCGCCCCCTGGTGGGCATGTCGGGTGGATCCCAGTCAGGCGCATGTGGGAGTCTGACTGCCTCCCCGTTTCCAACTTCAGAAAAATACAAAAAAAACCAAACAAAAAAAAGATTTTACCAAAGTTGGTCACCAAAATGCATGCCATAAGGTACAAGGACTACCTAGAGATAGGCTACAAAGTTGGCTTGAGGGTTCCTAGAAATCTGCACATGAAATAGATACACTAATGGAATGGTTTATGACATCTGTAAGACAGAAACAAACTAGTCGTTTGAAAGGAGCAGAGATCTTCCTGGTGTTATAACTTAAATGTGCTTCTTGGGTCCTCATGTAGAAGATACAATATGATATAGTAAATATCCCTAAAAATATTCCCGCAGTAATTACTATAACAAGTCTTATAAAGATGTTTCTTATAATATCCCTCAATATAAGCAATGCTATATCTGCAAGGAACCATTGGGAAAAGCAAGTATATGAAGGTGTGTTTTCTGGGGTAGTGAAGGAGACACAAAATAATTTTTTGGCCAGCTATATCTGACTAAATCTAAGGATAAATTTAAGAGTATTTGTAGAAATTGGGTTGCATATTTTTTCTAATTTTGAATTAGAAAATCTTCAAAATTATTTTTAAATGAATTTTTGGTAAGTACTATGTGAAAAGGCAGTTTAAAGTTATATTCTCAAACAGCTTTTTAAAAAAATTAATGGCAGACACATTAATTAGATTGATATCCTCTTATCAAAGCAAAGCCTAAACAAGAACATATTAAAACATCTACTATCTAATTTCAAACAAATGCAACTTCCTATTGAGTCTTCAAGGATAACTAGTTGAAAAAAAGTACCTGGTACATAGAATAATAAGGAATGAAAAGTTGGAGAATTTTTACTAAAAATAATTGTCAATAACTATTTAGGTACATAGGTGACTGAAAAGACCAATATACAGTGTGTCCATAAAGTCATGGTGCACTTTTGACCGGTCACAGAAAAGCAACAAAAGACTATAGAAATGTGAAATCTGCACCAAATAAAAGGAAAACCTTCCCAGTTTCTGTAGGATGATGTGGCAGTATGTGCACATGCGTAGATGATGACGTAACACCGTGTATACAGCGGAGCAGCCCACGGTCATGGCAGTCGAGATGTGGACGGTACAGAGGAAAGTTCAGTGTGTTCTGTGGCTCTCTAAATTCGAATCCATGACCAAAGTGCAACGTGAATATCGGCGCATTTATAACGAAGTGCCACCATATAGGAATAACATTACTCGGTGGGATAAGCAGTTGGAGGAAACTGGCAGTTTGGTGGAGAAACCCCGTTCTGGTAGGCCATCAGTCAGTGCCAAGGCTATACGGGATAGCTACCTAAGGAGCCCTAAAAAATCTGGTGTGAGCCCACATCAAACTGCAATGAATAGGTATGAAACTGGGAGAGTTTTCCTTTTATTTGGTGCAGATTTCACATTTCTATTGTCTTTTGTTGCTTTCCTGTTGACCGTTCAAAAGTGCACCATGACTTTATGGACACACTGTATATAACTAAACCAATTGTACACAAATAAATATTAGTTCTTTGACTTAAAGTATCTCTCATTCTCTGGGACTAGACATTTGGAATAAGAGTTGATTAAGAAGTATCTGATTTTCCCACATGTGCTGCTCCCTGTGGGTGCTATAATCCTCGAAGCTGCGCTTAGAAAAGGTTTTAGAGTTTTCCTTCAGCTTGTCTTTCTCTATCTGTCTCCCATATACATACTTCCAGTTGCTCTGATTTAGCTTTGTATAAATCACTAATTTAGGGTCCCTCTTTCCCATTTTCTTCTGCCCTCCTTTTTTCCGTTGCCTAAACAGGTTCAACTGGGAGGAGTAACGTTGTAGTTGTAAGTAAACTCGTAGTCTGATGGTATGCGCCAGGGTCTCCTACTCACTTCTCCTGCTACATCATGAAAAATATCAAATTCACGGAGTTTGGAGTCAGTCAGTTCTGTACTGCAACCCTAGCTCTGCCATTTAGGAACTGAGGGACCTGAACACTTTGCTTCAACTTCCTCCAACTCATATCTTCCTCACCCATGAAAAGAAAAAAAAAAAAAAAAAAGAAACAACTACCTCTGAGAATTTAAAAAGATGCTTTCTAGAAAGTATCTGAAACTCTTTATTTAGGCACTCAGTAGTTGTTAGTTACACTCTATCCTATTTACTATTATATAAGGCTTGTAAGCAATACTGATGAAATTATTCTGAAAGTGACGTTTCCAGGTATTAAATCCTTATCACAACAATTGAGATTAGGCTCTACCCCTTTTTTTAAAAAAACAAACAAACCCTCAAACCCTTCTATTTCAATAGGTACCTGTGTTAGGAAGAATAATGGCCCATACTCTGATCTTTAGAACACATGACTGTTATTTTACATAGCAAATGGGCCTTTGCTTTAAGATTAAGTTAAAGATTTTGAGACAGGGAGATTATCCTGGATTATCTCTTTATCTCCTGCGGACTCAGTGCAATCACAGGCTTTCTTATACGTCAAAGAGGATGGCAGGAGGGTGAGAGTCAGAGGAAGTGGGGTAATATGAGCAGAGATTCTTGTGATGTGATGCTGGCTTTGAACATGGAGAGGGGCCATGAGAAAGGGATTGCAGGAAGCCTCCGGAATATGGAAAACACATAGAAATGAATCCTCCCCTACAGACTGCAAGAGGAACATAGCTCTACCAACAAGGAGATTTTAGCTCAGTGAGAACCATTTTGAACTTCTGACTTCCAGATCTGGAAGATAATATGTGTGTGTTGTATTAGGCCACTAAATTTGTAGTAATTTGTTACAGCAGCCATAGCAAACTACTATTGTGCCATTTTCTGCTTGTCTTTCTTCCAAAGGCTCTGTTATTTGTAAAGTGTGGTGGCTAAAGGTACTCTCTGCAGTGGACTTGGGCTTGTTTCTGGGCCTTTTGAGTGGACTGAGCTAAGAAATAGCTATATAAAATATCTATGAGTTCATGATATTTCAAATTCAGGATTATTGGCTATTTAGCTGGTCTCTTGTTTTTATCTGTATCAAGAACCAGGGATGACAGAATTAGAATATACCATAATTACTCACTTTGCTTTATCACAGGTCTCAAAAAAACAACCTCAATACTATCACCACCAATATGATTACTAAAAAGTAATCTTTTTTTGCAATTGCTTTGTCTATGGGATATATCCTGTGAGGAATATACAGTCAAATTTTTACATTTTAAAGTCACTTAAAAAATCATTTTACATGAACAGGATAAAATCATCATTCCTTCCCTCTCCTTACCAATCATCATCCCCATATCTGGTAGGTAATTATTTTTATTGCTTTTGACAATGTTTAAGTCTATTGAGTTTAATAATAATAACATTTATTATAACAGTAACATATGATTGGTTTTTCTGTTATCTGGAAATGAATTCTAAAACCAGCATCTATTTTCTTTTTTGCAACCTTGATCAAGACTCAGTTGCTTGTTCAACAGCACTGATAGATTTCCTGTGAGATGTTAACGTCTGTGTTAATGGCACGCAGCAGGAAATTGAGGACCGCAACTTTGGTTTGTAGCCCAAGCACTGCACAACTAGATTCTCTTCACAACTCCAAAACCAGGACTAAATTGCTTATGCTGCTTGCAACAAACAAAGGCTATCCCATCACTTAGGACTCAAATAGCTATAGTAACATTAGAATACAGAATTTATTCCATTGTAAACAGACCAAGCTGATTTCTCTTTGCTGATATGAGTCAATGCAGAAGAACACTGGTAATATATAAAAATTCTCATTTTTGACTAGATGAATGAAAGGAAATGAGCTACAGAGTGATACTGGCTTTTATTATCATGAACACAAATTGACACACACACACTAACATGTATCAGAGTAACAGTTTTAGAAAGCAGCAAGTATTGGCATTTGGTTGAGGTTTCTACTCAGATCAGTTCACCCAAGCTGGCAGAACACAGAGCATTAAGTCACAGTCCAAAGGGTTAGGTCTGCTACTGGCAGGGTTTCAGCCAGAAGCTGAGGTCGGGCAGCCTGGCAACTAAAGGCAGCTACGCTGAAATACAAAGCTTTGGTAGGGTGTGGCCAGCTTTGTCAATTAAGAGAATAGAAGCCTGAAGCTAGGGAGCCTCATAAAAACAGTGAGACGTTCAGAGGTTATACTAGGGTAAAGCTGAAGAAGCGAAGCTGGACTGAAATTCAAGCGTGGGGGCAGGGGGACACAGAGCCAGGCCACACAAGAAAGGATTCGATTTGGAGAGACAGCAGTGAGCTGAATCAAAAGCCAGGAATAAAAGTGATCAGGATCTTTCAGTTGCAGACAATAGACATTTACTATGGGTAATGCAAGCAAAATAGAATTGAGTGAAAGGCAATTGGGGGTGAGGTTCGGGGTATGGGTGGGGGCGGTGTCTCACTGAATTGACAGTAAGCCGGAGGTTCTGGTTTGGGCAGAATCCAAATGCTCCAAAGGCTATAAATTAGGATCCTACTACTGTCCTATGGCAGAAATGATGTGGCCAGGGTCCTGCTTTAAGGACAAAGTGCTATTCCCACTGTTTTTAGATTGCATGTCCCTCCACTCAAGATTCAGATCTAAGGAGAGATTTAAATTTGGCATTATTTAGGCCAGTGTTTTTCAACTGCTGGTCTGCAGACCAGTCCACCAGAAATTTCATGCCAGTTTGTGAAAGAGTTAACACCCTGATGTTATATGAAGACCCAAAAATCTTAGTCAAATTAGTTTATACTCACGGTGATTTTTGCTTTAACAGTCCTGAAATAATTGTATTTTCACTGGTCCCCAAGCGTATAAAATTTGAAAACCACTGGTTTAAGCAATGTATCCTCCATTGCTCTACCCCCACCTCATACCACACCTACAAGAAGGCAGAGCCTCTGGTCACAGAATATAATGAATTGAAAAAATTCATTAACAGGAAATTTGGCCTGACCAGGCACTGACACAGTGGATAGTGTGTTGATCTTGGACACTGACGAGCCAGGTTTGAAACCCTGAGGTTGCCAGCTTGAGTGTGGACTCACCAGCTTGAGTGTGGGGTCACTGGCTTGAGCTTGGGATCATAGACATGACCCTGTAGCCACTGGCTTGAACCCAAAGGTTGCTGGCTTGATGCCCAAGGTTGCTGGCTTGAGCCCAAGGTTGCTGGCTTGAGCAAAGGGTCACTGGCTCAGCTGGAGCCTCCCAGTCAAGGCACATATGAGAAGCAATCAATGAACAAGTAAAGTGCCACAACTAAGAGTTGATGCTTCTCATCTCTCTCCTTTCCTGTCTGTCTATGCCTGTCTCTCTCTCTCTCTCTTACACACACACACACACACACACACATACATACACCACATACACAAAGGAAATCTGGGTGCTATTAAGACAGGGTAAACAGATGTTAAACAGCCAATACCTATATACCATAAATGTTCAAATATACATGACATTGCTTCTCAGTCTTTCGGCTAAGTTCAAGTGCAAATATGCATGGTAAAATCAAGATAAACAGGCCCTGGAGCAAATTTAAATAACATTTTGCCACAGGACCAGAAATCCAGTTCTGTATGCTGTGGACTTTTAAAAATGGGAACACCTTGGGCCCTGATATTTTCAACTTTTGATTACCATTCCTGTTGGATTAGGAAATGCAGGTTCCTACAAGTCACATGGTACCTAACAACAGATATATATATATTTGGTGTTTACTATAATGCCAAACACAGTAGTGAGTGCATTAAAGATACACTATTGCCTTTAATCTTCCTGACATTAATATGATGTAGGTGTTACTGACTCATTTTACAGATGAGTCAACCAATATTCAGATTACTTAAATTGTGCAAGGAAAGAAAATAGAAAGGAACTGAAGAGTGGTATAATCCTAATTTTAGGAGAAGGAGAACTAAATGGAAGTGAGGGTTTTAACTCAGGTACCCTCCAGCTTTAATTTTATTTTCTGCTGACCTGTGATCTTGTTTGGTTCCATATGACATCAATAGCGGCTGATAGAAAAGGATAAAGGGTAAGTGGTGATAGAATGAGACTTGAGTTGGGTTGGTGAACACATAATACAATATATAGATGATGAATTATAGAATTGTATGCCAGAAACTTATATAATTTTATTAATCAATGTCACCACAATAAATTCAATAAAAATATATGACATTAATAGCATATCAGGAACAGGTGGGAGATTAATATATGTCTGGAGTTTGGCAGTAGTGGTTGGTGAAGAGAGCAATGAAGACCAAGCATGACCATAACAAAGACTAAAGAAACATAATTAGACACAGATGCTAACTCCTGCAAGGTGGTCCTCTATTGACTGTCCAAAGGGCACATGAAATTCAGACATGGCTCAGGCAAGCTTTGGCACCAATATGGGCCTAAACAAAAATAGAATATAGTAACCCTGTAAGCCTAGTCAGTAGCCTAGAGTCTAGTCAGAACTGGGACTAGTGAACAATGATCTCAAGTCAGAACTGGGACTAGTGAACAATGATCTAAGCTCGTAGTTTCTCCACATTGGATGGGGTTTTGGGAGAGGCTACCATTTCAATTAGAAAAGGCAACCAAAGGAGAAGTACAGTGCTGCAGACTAGGAACACATTATAGAGGATAATAGATAGGGGAGTGGCAGAGTTGGAAGTCTAGACTCTAATGCAGAGCTATTACTTGACATTCTGCATCTACATTCAGAGAACTGTGTGATTCCTATAAGTGGGAGTTGATGAGACAGTCTTGGTTATATTCAGTTCATGAGCTGGAATGAGTTACTGAGGTAGATATTGAGGAAGTATAGCGACAGGGAACAAAAGAAGACCAGGGGAGGGAAAAATTGAGAAAAGACCAATCATTATGACCATCTCTAAATCTTAGATCTATGTCCCCAGAATTTAAGCTGTTCTTGAAACCATTACCAAAAAAAAAAAAAAAAAAAAAAAAAAAGAAAATTACAAGTTTAGCTAACTCTTGCATTTATCAGAAAATAAGATTCTTTGGAGAGCTGAACTTGCTTAAAAACTGCCAAAATTCAGGACTGCTAATGGAAAGAAAATTAAATTGCCTAGCAAGAGAGAGCCACTCTTTTTGGCAAGACACCTTTACACTATTCATGGTGTTTATAGTTTTCTCTTTAGATAATTTTCTTTATTTGAGTACTTTATCTTAAGAATGTATTTTTTCCCCTCTATGAGCCTTTAGCATTAATTTGTCCACAGTTGTCTTCCTTTATTGACATTCCATCTAACTTTTATATGCCCTATTATTTGACAATATACTCTCTACATAAAAGTATTTCATTGAAGAGTGCTATGGACTGAAGTATGTACCCTACAATTCATATGATGGCACCCTAACTCCTAATATAATGGTATTTAGAAATGAGGATTTTTGGATATTATTAGGTTTAAAAGAGGTCGTGAGGGTGGGGCCCTCATGATAAAAGCAGTGCCTTTTGAAGAAGAAGAAGAGGAAAAGGAAGGAGAAGGAGGAGGAAATGGAGAAGGAGAAAGAGGAGGAGAAGGAGGAGGAGAAAAAGAAGAAGAAGGAGGAGGAGGAGGAGGAGGAGAGTGAGAAGGAGAAGGAGAAAAAGAAGAAGAAGGAGGAGGAGGAGGAGAGGGAGAAGGAGAAGGAGAAAAAGAAGAAGGAGGAGGAGGAGGAGAGGGAGAAGGAGAAAAAGGAGGAGGAGGAGGAGGAGGAGGAGTTGGAGGAGGAGGAGAGGGAGAAGGAGAAGGAGAAAAAGAAGAAGAAAGAGAAGGAGGAGGAGGAGGAGGAAAAAGAAGAAGAAGAAGAAGAGGAAAAATTGCATGCATCTGAAAGCCTGGAAGATTGTTCTTATCAGAATCAGACCATGCCTCAACCCTGATCTCAGATTTCCAGACTCCAGAAGAGTGAGAAAACAAGCTTCTGTTGCTTAAGCCAGTCTATGGTATTTTGTTACGTCAGGTGAGCTAAGACAGAAGTCTTTAAGATGTGATTGTATTAAACATTACTGAAGATTATTATAAAACACTATAAATAAAAGTTACATGATTCTTGTACTTTCATTTTTTCCATCTATGAAATACTTATAATCATCCTTTCAGACCCGTATAAACCAGTGTTTTGACCATTTCTAGATGTTCTCATGTAACAATGTGAAGGAAAGGTTGCTTAGTGACAGCTTCCCCCAAACCTGATGTATCTGCATTCTGACTGGCTTTCTCCCAGGATCCTTCCTTTTCCTTCCCTTGACTACAGGCTTGACTGGGGAAGAGGTTATTTTCCTGGTTGTAGTGAAATATGTTGCTCTGTTCCCAGGCTCTGGCGGCTATCACAATGTCTCATTTGCAATCTTCCTGTTTCAACTTGCCCATTTACTTTTTCTTAATTACATCTTTCCTTCAGCTAGTTTACCTTAAGGCTAACATTGAAAAAAGAAAGAAATTGTTTGGTAATGCCTCAGGCTTTACCCTATGACAACCAGGAAATCTGTATGCTAGGTTTAGCATTACAGTTGAACAAAATATTCAGAAGAAAATGTTTCTTTGTCTTTATTTTGAAAAGAGTTTGTAAATATCTTAATCTCATAATTTTGGATTTTACGTTAACAGGTTATCATATCACATGATCTTGGGCAAGGCAATTAGTCTCTATGAAGCCATCATTCTTCATTCCTTACAAGGAAAAAAGAATAATAGCTGGTATGTTACTTCATAGGGTTGTTGTCAGAATCAGATGTAATAATACAAAGTTTATACAAATGTTGGATGTTACATTGTTAGTTGGGAAATATCTACCTGTATTTAACTCAGCCAGCTTGATACACTGCATCAAAGCACAGTAGAATGCTAAGTCAACCAATATCAACCTTTTCCATCTCAGGGCATATGTAAAGAAATTACATTCTGCAGCAAACCAAAAAAATATATTGTGTATTTTTTAACAACAAGAACAACAAAAAGTATACATTTGATTCATTCACACCAGTCAGCAATTATTGTGCTGGCTGTTGTCATTTTTTTATTTGACAATCTAAGAGAAGAGGTTAGTGCCTCTGACTAAATAGGTACTGTCTGTTTTAAAAATTCCTGTGACATACCAGTTAAAAATTTCTGTGCTAGATTAATCTTTGGTGCTTTGTTTTTTTGGGGGTATTTATTGACCAGTTAGTACAAAACAAGTTTGACAAAGGAGAGTATTTTAATAGTATAAACAAGGTACTCAGTGAAAAAATAATTATAGCACATATCTATATGTTAGTACTCTCATATTCTTTAATGGTACACTGGAAATGTACACATAGAAAGTTTCCCTTTTGACAAAATGCTTTCTTTTCATGTCCTACATGTGCTTTACTTGAGAAAGAATGTTGGGTACCTGGCCATTTTCCCTTTTCTGTAAGCAGTTAAGACCTCAAGTGGGAGAAAGAAGGAAATGGAATAATTTTCTGCTTATATCCACTTAAAGGCCTTAGACCTACACTCCCTCCAGTTTGTGTGTGTGTGTGTGTTGGCAGGGCTGAGTAGCCAAGATGAGCATTCATTCACAGGTGGGAGAGGGAGAGAAATGGTTTATAGAAATAGTTTGTATACAAACAGAATCAAAGATGTGAGGGAGATACTGGAACATTTACACTGTCTCAGATGTAAGATTAAAGGTACCCAGAAATTTTGCTCTTTTTTCTCTCTTCAAATTCCAACTTGATAAATTGTTTTTTTAAAAAGAAATCCATAATAGTCTTAGACAAAATATATTTCAAAGTAACTCCCCCTCATTTTAATAAAATATATAGGTAAAGCTTTCATTGCTTTTCACTCTTTAAAATAAAATAGACATCATTACAGTGTTGCACGTCTAAACTGTAGAACAGGTATTTAGTTATAGCTATAGATATAAGTTCAACAGAATGAAATTCCAGGTAATAAAAAATGTGAAACTGCTTTGGAAAACATAAAAACTATTAATAGAATATAAATATCTGAAGAATGGCAATGCTAGGAAACAAGAGGTGATACAAAAATTTAAGTGTATTTGATATACAAGATAGCATATGAAAAATGATGGTCTGACTGCTTATGTTGAGACATCATGCTACAAAACAGTTTTGATAGAGATGCCTATAGATTAGCTTTTCTTTTTTTTATGAAGCTGTTTTGATATTGCTGTTTTTTTCTTACAAATTAACAGAATGACATGAAAATTTCATTGGCTTCTTACCTAGATTACTTGCCAGTTTTAATCTATAGGAGCTTCTAGGCAAAATTTTAACCAAAACAAACAAACAAACAAACAAACAAACAAACAAACAAAACAAAAAAAAAAGAAAAAAGAAAAAAAAAGTAAAAAAATCTTTACTCAAGTGTTTAAAATGTAAAAATTAACTTTAACTCATATCTCATTTTAAAATGTGATTTGACCATATATTTATATATGTGTATTTCTTCACCATTTATCAGAACTTTGAGGAGTGGGTAGATATTTTTGATTCAAACTGTGCTTTTTGAGGTAGAGGGTATAAAATGGTTTGCTGGTTGTTGATGACAATATTTATAGAGTTTCGGGTATTGCAGAAATTTGTTCTTCATTTTGAGAGTAGGGTTAACTAAGTTTCTTGTCTAGTATTAGGTCCTGGAATAGATCAGAAACTTTGGGATGTCATTTTATCAGGCAAATTATTCTCAAGTCTGAGCATGCATAAATCTTTGCTCTTTTTGAGTTTCTAATGGAATGATGGTGGTGTGATCAATTCAGAAGCAGTGCTTTAATATCACTAGTCTTTTAAGACTAGTAATACCAGTCACTTAACCTTCAGTTTGGGAAAGAGGGTGGGGAAAGAGGTTAAAAAAGAAAGGCACTGTTGTACCACGAAAACAATACAGCATCCTTCCACACTAAGATCAGTCTGTTAGGACACAGAGGGAAAATGAGATAAAACTTTATTTTAAAGCATGTTAGATTCATTAGAAACTTTTAAGGTTTTCGTGTGTGTGTGTGTGTGTGTGTGTGTGTGAGAGAGAGAGAGAGAGAGAGAGAGAGATTTCTTGATAAAGTTAATGTATCAAAATATAAAAATGTTTGATAAATGAATCTTTAAACATAGCATCAGGCTATGATTCTTCTTCATGCTCACCTTAATGTTTGACCTTTGAAAGGACTTCAGACACAGGAATATTAAGAGGAACAATTTTTCAAAAATTAAAGTTTCAGAGTCCTCCACAATGTGGATCTATTTCCACAGAGGTCTTTCCAAAGACACATATGTTCACCCCAGTTAGCCAGCTATATGAGAGAGGAAGAATGTGATCTGCCTTTTCTTTGTGGGCAGAAAGGGCGAGACAGGGGAGTCAGAAAACATCGGTTTCAGCCTGCGTTCGACAACTTGATGACTTGCGTGGTTTGGCCTCTGGGAACTCCAGGAGGTTCATTTGAAAAACATAGTAACAACCACATTACAGTATATAGTTCAGAGGATTACCTGAGCTAACAAATGAAACAGCATAACTCCTGGATACCACTGGGGTTACCTAAAAAGTTGGCGAATTCTAACCAGTGACGTCACTCCTTTAGACGAGGGTCCTAAAATTCTTTGGCACCTGGAGGGCTGTGCTTCGCACACTCGGAAAAGCCTCGGCACCTTGACTTGGCAGAACGGCGCCCTTAGGCTCTGTTCACTAAAGCCAAGGAATTTTTAGTAGCCTTCCTAAACCACGCGTTTTTCTTCTAGTTCTCTCTATAAGCCTCGCCAAGCCTCTCAACTAGAGAAACACAACTACTCCACGTTCCCGCCCCCACGCACCTCTCGTAAAGAGGTGGGCAGGGAGGAGTGGTTTGGTCTTTATAGGCCTTGCCAGCCAATGGGCGTGCTGCCTCCCTTCCGGTCGGCGAGCCGACCAATCCGAGCAAGCCGGTGTAATCTTCGGCTCCACTCGGCTCTTTTCGCTGTTGCGGGCAGCGTGGGTGCCGCCGCCGCCGCCGCTAGAGAGAGACGCTTTCCTTTTTTTATTTTTTTTCCCGTGTGTTCACTTCCGGGTCCGGCGCCGATCCGGATGCTCGAGGCAGAAGGATGTTTGACCTCCGGATAAGCGAGGCGCTGGTGTGCATTCATTCCCGGCTGCATCGGTGGCGACAGCAGCGGCCCAGGCGGCGACTCTCCAGCCGGAGGCGGCGGTAGGAGGCACCGGCAGTAGTACAGGGACCCAGTCCGAGCCTAGCTGCGTTACCTCCAACGCTCGTTCCTTCCCCCCTACCTCACTCGCTCCCTCCCTGCGTGGCTCGGTTTCCTCCTCCGGCCGCGGGCGGGTGTGATGTGCCGCCGCCGCTGCCCCCGTCGCCGCTGACCGCCGGACCGGGGGCGCCGCCCGCGCCGGGACCGACCCCGCTGCTCGCGGCCGCGCCTCAGAGGTAAAGCCCCCTCCGCGGTGGCGCGGGGCCGTGTGGGCCGGCGGCAGCGTCTCGGTCGCCGCGGCTCCTTTCTTCCCGGGTGGGGCTGGGTGGGCTGGGGTCGCGGGCTGAGTGGGGCGGAGTGGGGCGGGGGCCTGGGAGGCGGGGTGGCGAGGGCTCGGCGGGGGCGCCCGGACGCGGGCGGGGGGGGGGCGCGGCCGGCGGGGGCGCGGGGACGCGGGGGCGCGAGGGCTCGGGGGGCAGGGAGGGGGCCCGGCGGCGGGCGGGCGGGCTGCAGAAGTTGCCCGAGTGGTGCGGCGCGAGTGGGGACTGGAGGGAGGTGGGGAAAGGCAGGGTCTTCCTTCGGGAGGGGTTTGGAGGTCTGGAGCGCAGTTTCTAGCACTCCTAGATTGAGTCCAGACAATTATCTTCGGAGTGGGGGCTTGGGGCAGGAGAGGGAAGGCGTCGGGCTGTTGGAAAAGGTGGTGTCAGGGGCCAGCATTCGTTTTAGGGGTAAACTTCCCGTTGGGGCGTTTGTTTTCAGGCAGCGGGGTAGGGATGTATCTGTTTAATAGAGCTCTTGATTTAGCTCAAAACTTAACCAAGGCATTAGTCGGAGTAACAAAATTACTCTGCTGGTTACTGTTACGGCGCCGGTTTGTTTATCCCACATGCAGGGGAAGTGACACACAGAAGCGCCGGTACTCTTGGTCCACAGCCCCCACATTTCTGCGGGGTGGTGATGGAGATGTGTGTTCTCCCGGGGTGGGGGTAGTTAGGTCTGTGTTGTGATCATTCCAGTTCTCCCAGGGAAGGAGGAAAAGTTAATGGATGGGAGAGAGTCTGTGTGGGAGATGGCTACTGTTGCTGGACGGTGAGAATTAGTTTTAACTCTGTTGTAATAAGTACCAAAGCTCGTCAGTAAGTGACTCCTTTTTAACCTTCTGTTTTGAATTGGGACATTTAAAACTTCCTGTTTTTTTTTTTAATAAACTAAGAAAATAAGTCAGTATTTATTTATTTTGCTTTTCAGTTCTTGTTTTATGAATGACATTTGCCCACAGATAGTAAATTATGGTGATCTAGGTCTAAGTTGGGATACTTTTTGGAATTAAAAATATCTAATTTTTAAAGCCACATATTATTTTTTGAAGATGTTTGCTTTCCTTATAAATAAATAAATTATGGACGGATAACATCACAAAAGTTGTAAGTGATTTAGAGTTGAGAGATCTGAGGCCAGATTAAGAAAACATTTTCCACCAAAAATCAGATCTGTTTTGTGATACTCTTTTGGGGGAGGTTGTCGAGAGATGTGCTTAGTGTATATTATAATTATTCGCAAACTTTGCCCCAGCTGTATTCTGAGCTAAGCTAAATTATCTTCATATTTTGTATACATTAGCCTTTATAGTTGCACAAAAGATGAAAACTGTATTTATGGGCATTATAAGAAAGATGTTATCAAGTAAATTGCATGGCTTTGACATAGATTATTAGAGTGTATAGACACTTTTGCTTTCAGGGAGTTTTCATTTCTCGATAAGCATCAGGTATACACATACCTTTCTGGGAGACAGAAAGGTTAATTTCAGTGTTGATATGTGTGAGACATTTTGGGGGGCTCTTGGAAAATAATTATCTTTACTGATGATTTATTGTGTTCATTGACCTCTTCAGTAATAATCAGCTTAAAAAATAATGCATTATGTAGTTATTGATGTTTTCATCATTATATTTGTAAGCATTAACTATTAATAAAATCTTCAACACATGAAAGTCATTTATTCCTTCAAATAAAAGGCCTGGGGTTAGAATCAAGGATCATTTTGTTCAACCTCAACCTTTAATCTGTGCAAAGGAGTTTTACTATGTGGTGAGGGTGGAAGCGTGGGTAAAATATGAAGATGAATGAGACCCAGTAGCTGCCTTCAAGGGTGAAGCAGACTTCCACAGATATATTTGCAACACAAAACTCTTATGGGCTTTATTAGATGCATGGGAACATGGTGTGTGTGTGTGTGTTACTTAGTTTTGACTGGGAAATTATGAATGAGTTTACAGCTGGTAATGCTCCATTTGGGCCTTAAAATAGTTTAATGAGCAAAATGGGTTCTGTGTGTCTATGGGGTAGTTTTCTAGGTGAAGAGATCAGCTGGAGCACAGACACGTGGGTTGGGTGCGATGGGGCCTGTTGAACTGAACATAAGGCTGCTGTGCCAGGAGGTCTTTGTGGGAGGGGAAGCTGTGAAAGTAGGTGGAGATGAGGCCAGGGAAGTTCAGAATGCCTTGTATTTAAAAATGAATCAGTTTGAATTATGAAGGTCTAAGTGTATAGATTCTATGCTGCTAGGGAGCAGGTAAGGCAAATAAGGATAGTAAATTGAAGGAAATAAATTATAGAAGGATACTCAACTTGTTATCATTCATGGTAATGGAAGAAAAGAGAAAAGTATAAAACTAAAATAGTTCATACATGGCTTGCCATATTTCTTTACTTGCATTTGAATATGGGTGTGTCTGGTAATTTGGTAATTGGTTTTATATGAAATAAATCCAGACTGTAAAAATGTGACTCAGGAATAAATAAAAAGTAGTATATTTATTTCTGTGTCCCCTCTATGCTGGGACTAGGCCATTATTCTGGTGTAGTTTATTGGTTCAGAGTTTTTTTAGAATGAAACGGGGTTGTTCAGTTTCAAAGGGCTTACCAAAAGGATGTAAATAGCGGGCATGCTGAAATATTAAATAACAAAACAAAATACAGTTCATTGAATAGTTACATTATTGTTAATACATTTGAAGGTGAGATTTACTATGGGGAAAATGAAATGTAGGGAGTCTACACAAGGAAAATTACTCACAAAAATTAACTGCTCACAAAAATTAGGGGGTTGGGGAATGTGTAGATACTTCAGCCTTTGTATAGTGCATTTTCACCAATGAAATAAAAGTTGATTTTGCATCTCATTTGCATAATGGAACAACTTTCTTTGACTTGTCATTTGCTTTTCTGATGTTCTTGTTTAGTAAAAAAAATTAAATGCTTCTTTTTTTCCTGCTTCATATTCATTTTGAAATATCCCCTAACATGATAAAATGAGAAACTTCCACTGTTCCGAATAAATATGTATAAAGTTTTTAGTCATCTTAAATAACAGATGACCCTGAAATAATTTAACCCTAAACTTGTTATCATAGTAATGCTTAGAAAAATTTCACCCTTGCTATACCAGTGTTTAAGTCCATGTAGAATCATGTTACAGTAAAGATTGTTGGTTTTTGCTATTTTCCTTAGTCTTCAAAAGGAGTTATATTATAGCTGAATTTGTATTATTTTGAACCTCCCAGTATCAATACCTGTTAAAATTTGTTAAGTGCTGCCTGACCTGTGGTGGCGCAGTGGGTAAAGCCTCGCTCCACCTGGAAATGCTGGGGTTGCCGGTTCGAAACCCTGGGCTCTCCCGGTCAAGGCACATATGGGAGTTGAAGCTTCCTGCTCCTCCCCCTTCTCTCCCTCTCTCTCTCTCTCTCTCCTCTAAAGTGAATAAATAAATAAAAATAATTAAAAAAAAAAAATTTGTTAAGTGCCTACTTTGTGTAGGGACCATAAATGCCACTGTTCAGACCCCTCGTTTTGACCATAGGAAACAGAATCTTCGGGGGTTTAAGCAACCTGTTTTATATCTTGGAAGTAGCGTGGGACGTATTTAAATTAGTTTTTTTGTTTCTTGCTTCAAAGTCTGAAACCACCAGTGATCTATTTTTTCTCATCTTCCATCTTTTTCTCCTTTTTTTTCTTTTTGTCTTTTCTCAAACAGTTAACACTCAGTGATATTGATTGGTGTTTTGTTTTTTTGTTTTTTTTTCATTTTTCCGAAGCTGGAAACAGGGAGGCAGTCAGACAGACTCCCGCATGCGCCTGACCGGGATCCACCCGGCACGCCCATCTGGGGCATCGCTCTGTTGCAACCAGAGCCATTCTAGCGCCTGAGGCAGAGGCCACAGAGCCATCCTCAGCGCCTGGGCCATCTTTGCTCCAATGGAGCCTCGGCTGTGGGAGGGGAAGAGAGAGACAGAGAGGAAGGAGAGGGGGAAGGGTGGAGAAGCAGATGGGCGCTTCTGTGTGCCCTGGCCGGGAATCGAACCCGGGACTCCTGCACGCCAGGCTAACGCTCTACCACTGAGCCAACTGGCCAGGGCCTGATTGGTGTTTTTAATATGTGTCTGGGTATTGGTTCAAGATGTAATTTCTTTGGAAATAGTGGTTTTGGGGCATCTGAAGTTCTCCAATGGTAGAGATTCTGTAGGATTAGACAGTATGGTTTTAGTAACTTAAGCTTCTTCAGAGTATCTCTTTTGTGCCGATCTGCAGGACAGAACTATTGTACATTTGCGATTCTTAATGTGTAGAAGTCAAGTGTGTATTATCCATTAATATAAGTGACTTTGGAGAGCCTGTGAACTAACAACAGAAAATATGGAATAAGAGAGAGATATGGGGACAGATAAGTTTTAGAGACACTGGAGACTGTTGTTTAGCCATGTTTTCTCCAGCTGAGTTTTAGAAACCGTAAATGTTTGTGTTTCCTATTATTTTGGGACCTTAAGGTGTGTAGTGATTAGTTCTTAAACGATAGTAAGTGATTGGTTATATTCTCTCATGCCACTTGCTGCTAATCATCTTAGTTATCAGAAAGATTTTTAAAAAATATTTATTTGTTTTAGAGGAAGGGAGAGAGCGAAAGAAGAGACAGGAGCATTGATCTCTTCCTGTATGAGCCTTGACTGGAAATTGAACCTGCAACCACTGTGCTTTGGAATGATGCTCTAACTAGTTGAGCTATCTGGCCAGGGCAGAAAAAATTTCTAACAGTGAACTTGAAGTGTTTATTTGGTAGATAAGATACTACACATTTTGGTTATTTTCTTTACTAATGATATAGCACAGTTATAATTTAATTTAATGAAAATCTCTAGTTAAGTTATGTCCACATCTGGCTAAATCATATCCACATTATAGCTTTCATCGGAATAAGGTAAAACCTCGTGAGAGAAAATCTTTTTCTTAAACACAAACATCTTATGCCTCTATTTGTACTGAGGTAATGTCAAAATTATTACATTTATTTAGCTAATTTATGTTGAACTACTTTCTGTAGCCATGAGGCACTGTTTTGTCTGGTGTATCTCAGGGGCAGATCAACAGCAATACACATAAACACACACACACAAAACACAACACATTTTTAAAATGAAAGGGAGAGGTTATTCTTTGATTATGCTCTTCATCATGACTGAGGAAATTCATATAAAGTGCCAATGTGTGATGCCTGCACGTAGTAGGCACTGTGTAAGTTTGAGAAGCAGATTCAGAAGTTGCCGATATATAATATATGAGTTACAGGTTGATTGGTGGGTGAAATAAGCAAGGATTTTTGGAACAGCCTTTTACAGAGGAATCTCTTTTAACTCACCTCTGCTTAACTCACAAGATTAAGTGATACTCTTCATTCATTTGCTGTTTTCATGGCGCAGGCTGCGTCACTGAATGGCAGTAGACTACCCTATAGCTTGTTCTAGAACTTTTATTCCAGTTATTGTATACTTACCAAGAATTATTTGTGTTTATGCCCAGAAAATTGTTAGTGCCAGTTGTACTTGATGTTGTAATTACATTGTTTAATGAAACATTTTTCAGTGAACTGTGAAGGCAAAGATGATGAGAAGCAGTGGCCACTTTGAAAACAGATGAGTTAGCTATAATTAATTAACATTTGAAACAGGTGTGAGTGAAATAACTTTAAACAATTAGGGGAACCCCTCCAAAATATAAAAAGATTCTGCAATAAAATTGCTTTTAAGTGTTTGTGAGATGTCTTTCCATGTTTAAAAAACTGAAATTGGAAATCACAGGTGATATACTATGGATGTGGTTTTTAGAAAAAGGAGAAATTGAACTACAATCCAGAGACCCTTGCTTAAAGAAAAGGTTGTGGCCTTGCATTAGAAGATTGTCTTATACTGTATATTTTAGCAATAAAAATTTTAAGGAATATAGTTTTATAATGAGTCCTCAGATACACTGATCTTTTTAATTGTCTTAATTTTTAAAATTGGGCTTATTAAAATTATTTACTTTAAAATTTAAAGTTGATATTGGACATGTGATACCTTTTGATACAACTGTGCTTTTTAAAATTGGTAGAGTTCTGAATATTTTCTAATTATCTATTATTTAAAACTTACTTGGTTTTGACTTGAGGTAGTATCTTTGGCAGTGTATTAGAGTACAGAATATTAGAGTCAAAGTTATAGTCAGAGTTTCTTTAGTAAAAAGGGAAGTGAATATGATTTTTCCCTTACACCCAGTCTGTGTCATGTTTATTTTCTATTTCTGTGAAATACTTATTTTATAGTCTAGTAATGAATACTTTCAAATGGCAGGCAAATAGAGTAGGTAATGTAATAGGGAGAGAAGAGAGAATATTCCTGGTATTCCACTAGTCTTACGGTGTGCAAATACATGGCTACAAGGCCTTTTAATACAATCCTAATTTGGCATGCAAAATAACTTAGTATTGTTTTGGAAGTGAAACTAGTAGGTATCAGTTGTTGATGACATTAAAGAAAAAAACACTGGGGTTTGCAGACTGATATTTTCATAAGATATCATATTTTCTCGTTTTATTCCAGAGATTGGAAAGTGATAAAAACAAAACAGAAATGTGTAAATTGTAAAAGTGTGAAATCTTGTAGTGCCAATTTTCATTTAAATGTGGTAGATTATTTACTGAATCCTTTTCTGTTATATGAATGTCAGGGCATATTGTGGCTAATTTTTTAATATGTTTGAGATTCTGAAAATATTTGTGTTTAATAAACTATCAAAATGTAATCAGCTTTTTAAAATCATTCTTTTGAGTATTTTCTGATAATTTGTTGAAAGTTGATAACTAGAATGCATTTTGTGTGTATATTGTATGTTCTACTGTTTATCTAAATACCCTGCTAATGAAGATTGTCTTTTGAAAACTCATTGGAAAATAAAATTCTGAACATTGGGAATGAGATAATTAAATAAGCTAAAATGAATTTTACTATATGAACTTGTTTAAAAATTTTCATTTGAAAATTAATATTTTTCTGTGAAAGTAAATGAGAGAAAAAGAGACAATTTTATTTTTAGTGATTGGTTGGTTTTAGAGAAAGAGAGGGAGAGAAATTGATTTGTTGTTCCACTTATTTATACATTCACTGGTTGATTCTTGTATGTGCCCTGAACAGGGATAGAAACTGCAATCTTGGTGTATTGGGGTGATGCTCTAACCATCATCTACCTGGCCAGGGCAAAAAAAATGGACAATTTTAAATGTAATCCTTGCAGTCTTTGTAGGGTTGGAGCGCTACCACTTACTAAAAGTCAGAGAAAAGGGTTTATGGAGAAGACAGCTTGTGCCAGGGATTCTCAGTCTTGAGATCATGTTAACATTTTTTTTCTAGGAATTAAAAAAAATGAAAGATACTTGGATTCTACCCATGTTAACGTTTGTTTGTTTGTTTTTTACAGAAATAGAGTCAGAGAGAGGGACATATAGGAACAGACAGATAGGAAGGGAGAGAGATGAGAAGCATCAATTCTTCGTTATGGCTCTTTAGTTGTTCATTGATTGCTTTCTCATATTTGCCTTGATCCGGGAGCTGTGTATAGCAGAGCAAGGGATTCCTTGCTCAAGCCAGCGACCTTTGGGCTGAAGCTAGTGACCGTGGGGGGTCATGTCTATAATCCCACGCTCAAGCGCCCACAACTCTGTGCTCAAGCTGGTGAGTTTACATTCAAGCCGAATGAGCCCGCACTCAAGGCAGTGACCTTGGGGTTTTGAACCTGGGTACTCTGCGTCCTAGTCTGACACTCTATCCACTGTGTCACTGCCTGGTAAGGCCTACCCATGTTAATATATGTTTGAATCTGGGGATGGGGCCAGGGCACTGGTGATATAGTTTAGTAATTTCACAGGTGATTTCAGAGTTAAAAATGACTGATTTCTCCTTGTTTTTATACACGTTAGATTTTTCTTTTTTTTTTCTTTTTCAGAGACAGAGAGTCAGAGAGAAGGATAGATAGGGACAGACAGGAACGGAGAGAGATGAGAAGCATCAATCATCAGTTTTTTGTGGCGACACCTTAGTTCTTGTTCATTGATTGCTTTCTCATATGTGCCATGACCGCGGGCCTTCAGCAGACCAAGCAACCCCTTGCTGGAGCCAGCGACCTTGTGTTCAAGCTGGTGAGCTTTTGCTCAAACCAGATGAGCCCACGCTCAAGCTGGCAACCTCAGGGTCTCGAACCTGGGTCTTTCGCATCCCTGTCCGAAGCTCTATCCACTGCGCCACCGCCTGGTCAGGCCTTTTTTCTTTTAAGTGACTTCTTTTTACGTTCATGTTCTCTGTTTAATTAGCAATGGGGATATGAAGATAAGAAATACCTAAGAAGTATTTGCAAGAGGATCAGATTAATGAAGTTATTTCTTTTTATAGTTTCATACTCAGAATCCTTGAGGCCTCTATATTCGTCGTTTATTAGAAATATTTGATAAGCATAGCACCAAAATTAGAGGATTTCTGATATTGAAAATTTGTTAAAGGGAAATTTATCAAGAATAAATAAGGGCCTGGCCAGGTGGTGGTGTAGTGGCTAGAGTGTCGGATTGGGATGCAGAGGACTCAGATTCAAAAACCTGAAGTCGCTGGCCTGAGAGTGGGCTCATCAAGCTTGAGTGTGGGATGTCTGGCTTGAGTCCAAAGTCACTGGCTTGAGCATGGATGGGATCACTTACTCTGCTATTTCCCCCCCTCCCCCACATATGAGAAAGCAATCAATGAACAACTTTAAGTTGCCGCAACGAAGAATTGATGCTTCTCAGCTCTCTCTCCTCCTGCCTGTCCCGATCTGTGCCTCTCTCTGTCCCTGTCTCTCTTGCCAAAAAAGAAATTATGGCATCAATTCAGATGACCCTGTGATTCAGTGATTAAAACAATTAACATCTTTAAAGTTTAAGTTATAAGAGGGCAAGAAGAATTGTTGCTATTTAAAATTTTTTAGTTTTAGGTTATATTTATCATTTACAGTATCATTGACTTGTATTTTCCATGTAACAGAAGGACAGAAGGGGCCTTAATGTTTTTTTGTTTAACTGCTCTTATACTGTTCTATTCTTTTTAACATTGTTGACAAGGAACTATGTTTATTTTTCCCCCTAATGGAAATAGTTTACTTTAGTTATAGTTTGTTGTGTATATAGTATATTGTGTAGTACATAGTCAGTGAATGTTTACATATAAATGCATCATGATACTAGGTTATCGTATCTTGTCACATGACATATCAGGGTTCTTTTTGTGACTCATTTGATGTTGGTTCATAAGTCAGGAACATCTTTACTAGTTACAGCATTTTTCTTGTGATAAAATGAGAGCAAGCTGTTTTATGAGTTTAATATGTTAAATTTTATTCAATGAACATTTTTTGCAATGTTGCAAACTTGGATTTGGCAGTTCTATAAACTTCAAGGGTTATATTTCTGCAAACTGCCTTAGTGTAGGAGATTTTGTGGTAGAAAAATTTAAGAGTGGTTAGAATTTGAAGACATGTTATGTGTGAACCTGTGGAAGACTTTTAAAAGTATTTGAGTTTATCAAAACACCACAGTAAACTCGGTACCATGGTAAAGAGGTTGCCAGGAACATTTGGCACATACACTTAGTAAACAGGACCATAATTCCTTATCAACAATTCTAACATTGAAAAATACTCTAAAAACCAAAAAATTTCCTTTTGCTTGGCACAAATTGATTTTTTCACAAAACCTGTTGTGAAATGTACCTTTATTTCATATATTTGTAGCTTTCACTGCAGAAATAGTGAATGTGTGGTTATAGTGCAGGGGTTGGGAACCTTTTGGCTGAGAAAGCCATGAATGCCATGTATTTTAAAATGTAATTCCATGAGAGCCATACAACGACCCGTGTACGTTACGCATTATCTAATAAAAATTTGGTGGTATCCCGGAGGACAGCTGTGATTGGCTCCAGCCACCCGCAACCATGAACATAAGCGGTAGGAAATGAATGGATTGTAATACATGAGAATGTTTCATTCATTTATTTATTTATTTAATTTTTTTTTTTTTTTGTATTTTTCTGAAGCTGGAAACGGGGAGAGACAGTCAGACAGACTCCCGCATGCGCCCGACCGGGATCCACCCGACACGCCCACCAGGGGGCGATGCTCTGCCCCTCCGGGGCATCGCTCTGCTGTGACCAGAGCCACTCTAACGCCTGGGGCAGAGGCCAAGGAGCCATCCCCAGCGCCCGGGCCATGTTTGCTCCAATGGAGCCTTGGCTGCAGGAGGGGAAGAGAGAGACAGAGAGGAAGAAGGGGGTGGGGGTGGAGAAGCAAATGGGCGCTTCTCCTATGTGCCCTGGCCGGGAATCGAACCTGGGTCCCCCGCACGCCAGGCCGACGCTCTACCGCTGAGCCAACCGGCCAGGGCGAGAATGTTTTATATTTTTAACATTATTATTATTTTTATTAAAGATTTGTCTGCAAGCCAGATGCAGCCATCAAAAGAGCCACATCTGGCTCACGAGCCATAGGTTCCCAACCACTGTTATAGTGTATTGTCCCAAACTTCTGTGTGCTATCACCACCTTTCTAGGGGTGTTTCAGAATATATGGCCTATGCACATTGCATCACTTGTAAAACCTCCCTAAAATTCTGAATTCCAAAACGTACCTGACTGCAAGAACTTGGGAAAAGGAACAGTGGAGCACATTAATTTCCTTCTACCCCTTTTTTCTTGATGGAAACAGCTCAGCATCTTACTCCTTTGACATGGAGTTTCATTAAAATGTTGATAAATTTCTTTTGCTTTCCCTTGTAAATATATATGTACCAAGACACACTATTTTAACCTGTGTTTGTTTCTTGAATAGCTATTGAAAACTTTTTTTTTTGTATTTTTCCAAAGTTAGAAGCGGGGAGGCAGACAGAGTCCCGAATGCACCTGACCAGGATCCACCTGGCACACCCACCAGGGGGCGATTCTCTGCCCATGTGGGGCGTTGCTCTGTTGCTGCTGGAGCCATTCTAGTGCCTGAGGTGGAGGCCATGGAGCTGTCCTCAGCGCCTTGGTCAACTTTGCTCCAATGGAGCCTTGGCTGCGGGAGGGGAAGAGAGAGAGAGAGGAAGAAGAGGGGGAAGGGTGGAGAAACAGATGGGTGCTTCTCTTGTGTGCCCTGACCAGTAATCAACCCGGGACTTTCACACGCTGGGTGGACTGGCCAGGGCCTGTTTTTCTTTTTCTTTGACACCAAGTTATTAACTCTGGTACTTGCGAGTCCCATTGTGGTCCCAGAAGCATTGTGTAGTTAGGATGGCTGAGATGAAAAATGGTTTGGGTAATTTTGGCATAGCTGAATGTTCATCACACACTCTCTTTAGTCCTTGAGGTTATATGATTTTATCTCTGTACATGATAACTTCATGCCAAAGCACCTGCAGGCCACCCTCTTTTTACATGTCTTGGCTTCCTTTTTCATAACAGAAAGAAGCAGGGGTGTGGTTCAATGCTTCTGTTTTAGTTTCCTTAAACTTCCTTAATTTGTTTTGAAGACTTCACTGCAAAAATCTTTATACCTATTTTGGTTGCTCCCTCACCCCCATCCTTTCTGTTGTTTTGTTTTTCCTTCTCCTTTTCTTTATCACTCTCTTCTCCTTTAAAATAATATTCCTCAGAGAAGTTCATAATTATAGTATTCTGTATCAGAAAAATGTCTTGCTTGTTGAAAAAGCAACAGAAATAATTCTGCATATTCTGGTATTTCCGTCACGAGGCCCTGACTGTCGAGAAGTGATTATTGTACTGCTTGTGCAGATATGGTGTTCAGTGCATGTGGTCTTTGTTTTCTTCCATCCTTAAACACTGAAGGGTGATAGGGTGGTGAGCATTGTGAGGCATACTTTTTAAACTGTGTTTTTGAGCTCACCATGATACCAGGCACTAGGTACAGACCCTAATGGAACATTCAGAACTTGATGTGGTTAGGTTCTGTATACTTCTGTGTGCCCTGAAAGCACTGTAATTCTCTTATAGTGTATATCACACTTTATATTATTAAGTGATGTGATGTCAGGAATTGTGATTGTCTTCTTTGCCATTTGTATTTCCAGTCTTTGGCACATAATAGGCCGCTTATGATTACTTGTTTGTTGAATACATGGATTAATCATTTTATCCTTTTTTTATATTGGGGAATATTGACATGGTACAATCTTGATTAAATTCCCCTCAGGTACCATGCTCATCCAAACCACTTTAGTTTGCATCGTTACAGTTTTATGACACAAATCTCAAACAAATACATTGGTCCTAACATAAATAAAATAATCACAGCATCTGACATAGTTACCTAGGCTTAACAGTAAAGAAATAATTATAGAGAGGTTTTTTTTAAATTGAAGAAGTTGAAATTAAATGCACTTATGGGCTATTTAAAGAAATTATTACATTCTTTGATTATTTCAGTTAACTATGATTTTGTTGTAAGACATTTTTATATTAAAGTTTTTCTCTTTTTCCTGTCTTTAAATTTTCACACACTAAAATTCTCTCCCTCCGCAATCAAGATACAAAACAATTCCATCACCCTAAAATATTCCCTCATGCTGCCCCTTTGTAATCAACCCCTTCTATTCCCAGGCCTTAGCAACCAACCACTCATCTATCAGTTCTCTGCCCTATAATTTTGCCTTTTCCAGAATATCATGTTTATTGAATCAGGTAGTATGTAGCCTTTTGAATCTAGCTTCTTCCACTTCGCAGAATGCATTTGAGATTCATCCATGTTGTAGTGTGCATCAGTAGTTTCTTTTTGCTGTTGAGCAGAATTCCAGCATCTGGACATCCCCCAGCATGTTTATCCATTCACCAGTTTAAGTATTTCCAGTTTTAGGCAATTATGAATAAAGCTGCCAAAAACATATGTAGGCAGTTTTTTTGTTTGTTTTCTGTTTGGTGACTCTTAAGTGTTCATTTCTCTTGGGCAGGTTTCTAGGATTGGAATTATTGGGTCATATGGCAAGTGTATGTTTAACTTTATAAGAAACTGCCAAGCTGTTTTCCAGAACTACAATTTTGCATTCCCACTGGCAAAGTAGAAAAGTTCCAGTAATACGCCACTCTTAAATAATTGGATACATTGAATGACTTTTTAGTAATTAGTTTGTTAGTTTGCACACCAAAATATCAGGACAATAACATTAATTCTAAACATGATAGTTTTATTGCTGGAGGTCTGTCATAGGGAGATAGTGATTTAAGGGAATCTTAGCCTCACTTTTCAGTGAATGCAGTCCTTCAGTATGTTTTGGAAGTGTTCTGTCTTGCTCAGGTAATGCAACCCTGATTGCTACATGTGTATATATGAACAGAGTAGGCCTTTAATTTCTTGCTCATTTTAGGGATTAATATACCTTTGGATAAATTTTGGTCCCTGTCTTCAAGCTACAGCACTTAATTTTGGGAAGGATTCTCTTGGTTTAGACTAGACAGAGGAAGAATTGGTAGTACTTTCAGCTTGTTTCTATCATTTGTTTCATTCTAGAATTTTGTAGAAGCCAACTTATATTTATCATTTACTGTCAGTTACACTGTTAACTCCTTTAATAAGAGTTGACAATTTTATGGTTGTAATTCAAATTTCCAAATGTTAATAGCTTTGAATAAACCTTTTAAATTTGTGACCTTTGCCTACACTAGACTATTACTTGTAATTATTTTTATAAATTAGGAAATTAGCACTGTAGCTAAGAAAAAAAATGTAACTTTTAAAATAAAACCGTGTGTGAAACAGTGTTGACTTTTCTGAGATACTTTCTCACTTATCTATCATTATCAGGGAGTGGCCTGTTAGATAAATTAGAAGATTGAATTTAAACAATTTTCTTTTTTGTTTGTTTTTAAGTGATAAACTTTATAAGTTAGTACTGTTTTCTTCTGCTGATTCAGGGCTCTCATTCTGAACATCGGTGGTAAAGCACTGTTATTCATAGTGTCTGAATTTTTTGAGGTATGTAAGATTGTCTTGTTTTCTGTCATATTTTTACTACTGACCTCACTTTTCCACTTTAAGTTTGATTTTTAGTATAAGCTTACTAGAATTATTTTAAAATTAAAGTAGAGTTTAGGAGGTCCTTGTTTAATGAACAGAATACGCACTTTGTGACCTCCTTTAGTAAAATTTTTTCTTCTGTCTCATAGCTATGTTCTGGAGAGTTGAAATTACAGTATAAATGACCATTGAGGTATGAGGTGTTATTCCATTTCTTGTAGTATCTCTTGGAGCCTACCTGTTCATACTTTTCTCTTTCCTCTATTTGAAAAAGAGATGATCATATAAATTACCATTCCTAAACCTCCAAGAGGTAGTTCATTTGTTCATTAATTCAATTATTTCCTCATTTATTCAGCAAATTTATAACCAATGTCTGTGTGCTATGGGCTATAATAGTTAATGGGGAAACAACTGAATAAAATATATTCCTTGATCTTGAGGACATCAGATTTAAAAAATGGGCTATTTTAAAGATAAACAGTAAAAACACTGTCGTCTGTCTTTTCTGTAAATTGGTAGTGAAATGGAGAGGTTTGACTAGATTCAGTTTTCACTTTTTATGTTCCACAGTAGGAAGATCAGAGGGGTTGTCTTCCTTTTTGTGATGTTAGCCGCAATTGAGGGTCCTTGCCTAGTTTCATTAACTCATTAGGAATTGCATAGTGATTACATTTGAATTCTTTAATTTTTTACTAGATGGAATACATTAAAGAGAAAATTCTCCCTATCAGGGTTGCTCCTCATAATTCCCAAATTCCGTATTTGCAAATTGCCTCCTTGCTACAGTTTGTGTTCCTGATGCTTTCCCAGTCACTCACAGACATGTGCTTGTGCAGAATGGCAAAATATTTGAGTCACCTGATGGGCAGGTTCCCAGCTAAAGTTTAACAAGGTGATGAAGCTCTGCCTTCTTGTTTTACTTTTGGGATCTATTAAGTTTTTTTTGTTTTTGGAGGGGGTGATTTTACTGTTAAAATGGTCCCCAAATATAGTGCTGATGTTCTGTTTACTGTTCTTAAACTCAAGCGCTGATGTGTTTTATGGAGAAAACGTGTGTTAGATGAGCTTTAGTTCAGGCATGAGTTATATTGGATGTGAGTTCAACGTTGATGACTCAGCAATACATATTAAATAAGGGGTCTTTAGACAGAAACACACATTAAAACAAGGTTCTGTATTGATTTGCTTATGAAAATGTGACCAGAGGCTTGCAGGACCCTAGTCTTGTATTTTTCCTAGGAGCAATGGCTCAGTGTTGGCTATTTCAATATTTGCCATAACTTTATGGAACCTAACTACTGCAAAACAACTGTTTTTGATTTTTGCTGAGGTCAGATGAGTATCCCCTTTTATTGATACAAAACTATACTAGAGAAAGCTGGCAGTCATGGAGGTAGGTAGTCATTAAGAGGGTTGGTGAGACCTTTTCTGGAGCAAGTTTATTTATTGCTCTTCCCAGCACCTTGGACCGTGTCTGGTACAGGCTAAATACTCAGTATTTGTCTAAAGAAAGTAGGTGTCCCCAAAAGGAACATGACTTTCCCTTGTGGCTTGGAGTTTAAATTTAATATTTCTGTGATTGGAGTTTGTAATCAAGTTTATGTTTATAGATAGTGAGAAGACCTGTGCATAGAGCTTGATATGATGAATATTTCAGTAATATAAATTGAGTATGGTCTCTGATTGATTTTTGATTCTTATTATACTTAAAGGAGCAGGAGATGAGGGTGATCTATGCTTTTCTTGGTGTACATACCATAACAAATGCTTAAGGGGCTAGATATTTTCAAATTAAACATTCCTTTTTTACCAAAGCTTTTTAATCCACTCATCCACGGACGGACACATATATACTTTGGAATACTACTCAGCCATAAGAAATGATGACGTTGGATCATTTACAATAACATGGATGGACCTTGATAACATTATACTGAGTGAAATAAGTAAATCAGGAAAAACTAAGAATTATATGATCCCATACATGGAACATAAAAATGAGACTCAGAGACATGGACAAGAGTGTGATGGTTTGGGGGGGGGGAAGGGAGTGAGGGGTGGGGGTAGGGGAGGGGCACAAAGAAAACCAGATAGAAAGTGACGGAAGACAATTTGACTTTGGGTGAGGGGTATGCAACATAATCAAATGTCAAAATAATCTGGAGATGTTTTCTCTGAACATATGTACCCTGATTTATCAATGTCACCCCATTAAAATTAATTTAAAAATATTAAAACATTTTCTTTTTTTAACTATTTACTCATTAGCTTTGATAAGGGGTATTATCAATGGAAGTATAAATTCACCTGTGAAAGTGAAAAGAGGAGGCACAAGACATTTTTAGAACCTTTGAAATCGTCATATCCTATTTACTGGCTAACAGCCAGATCTGGATAATTATAAAATTTATTTAATTAGACTTTCAGATTTATGTCTATTAAGAAAACATTTTAATAAAAGTTCTCATTTAAAAATTGTTATAACCAATTATAATATACTGTTTTGATGATACTCCTATGCTAAGTTGCTTTCAAACTTAGAAATATTTTTTTGACAATTCATGGAAATAAATTCACCACAACCTATAGAAATGTATTTTACATTGTGACCCAGTGATGTATATTCATTCATATAAATAACCAAAAGAAAATTGTATTAAATAGAAGTGTTTATATTGCATATGTGCACTCCATTTTCTTTTCTGTTTGAAATTATTTCATTGAAAAGAGCTGTTGCTTGGGACCTATTAAATTGGTTTAATGACCCACGAATAGGTAACTTTTAAAGGCTAGACTATCCTGGATCTTAATAGGAATATATAAGGGACCACACTCAAGTTAGGTTTCAAAAATGTAAAATGTTGTAGATGATGGTTACTAAATATTTCTGAGACAAAATAAGTTCTATAGGATGTAGAGAACTTGATCTCCATTTTTGATATTACAGTTAATGATTTAGCTTTTAAAGTAAGTGTTTAGTCTTTTCTTAGACAATCACAGTTGAGCTCATGCCAGAAACCAGTATCTGGGACACTTGCTGCTAATAGAAGCATGTGATGTAACAGCTAGCCATCACATTACAAATTTCCTTACTCATTTAAATTTAGGAGAATTGTAGGGACATGTATTGTAATATAATTTTTATAGGGACTGAATAAAACATTTGAAACAATAAACTGATCATTTCATATACTAAATATGGACTGTTTCATTTAGGATAACAAAGCAGTGTGAAATCAGTGCTTTGACAAGTAACAAAGAAAATTAATTTTAAAATTTCTATTCACTTGTAATTTTGTATTTACAAAGAACATTGAATAACATGCTGAAAATGAAAAGAAACCTACAGAAACTTTTAATATTTAATTTTAACAGGTACATAGAACAGTTCTATATTTATTGCAACAATAGTTTAGCAGCTAGGTCGAGTATTAATAATAATTTTTAAATTTGGAATTGCTCCTTAGTGTTTACTTGAAAGCTCTAGCTAGCTTTAGGTGGTTTAAGAGTTAGAATAATATACCATACTGATATGTTGTCTGACTACTTACTCTGTTTTATGTAGTTGCAACCTAAAGGAGGTCAGTTGGCTCTGTAATATCCTAAATTATTGGGCCATACAGATTAGAAAGTCTGATTTTCTAGTTTATGTTTTGAAGGTGGATCAGTGCTCATCAAATGAGAAGTATGCCAGTGGCCTACATTTCTACACATATAATCAGATTGTCTAATGTTTTTTGTATTTAACAGTTCATCTTTATCTTTTTTAGTGGATGTTACTACAGCAAAATTGTAATTGTTTATGAAAGCAAGGCAATTGATTATTCATATTTGTTCATCTATTCTCAGGATAATTTAAAAATGCATCCTTTTGATAAATTTAGTCTTTTTAACATATACTTTAATAAGTCAGTATGCTGAGAATAATTATAGAATCAAACGTAATTTATAAATGTTTTGTTACAATTTTTGCACATTCATGTAGTTTTATGCACATTAACTAAATGCATGTTCATTCTTTTTGGTTGTAAAAGGTTTAAAATTTTAGTTAGCAGTATGTCTTATAAAAAGTCAAATTTCCTTAAGCCATATAAATCACTATTTTATTGTGTTAGAAAAAATTATAAGCTACATACGTTTCTATGAAAACTTTCTTCCCTCAATAGTTTTTTAATTCTATGGATGCCTAATTTTTAAGTTTTCAAGCTGTATTTTTTCCATTAGTTTTGAATTTAAAACTTTTGAGAGAAACTTGATTGCATCTGTAAGTATAACACAATACTACAGATGATAATTACTGAATTATTAGTGAGTTTTTTAGCAGCTGGTGTAATTTTAATGGGCACCAAATCTTGTATCTACTTATATTTCTGTTTTTACTTGACTACTAGAATGAAGAAAAATGTGTTAAGTGCAGGTACTGTACTGCTGGTATTCATTTCGTAAGTTTATATAGTTTTATTTCCAATATTATTTTACTTCCCTCCTGATTTTCTTACTTAAAACTTTTCTCTGTCCTTTTGTATTGTGTGTGCCTTTTGTAAACTGCCCTAAATACTTTTCTATAACAAAGTTGGCTTTTAAATGAAGTACAGATGTTATTTAGTTTTTAGAAAAGATTGTTTCTAAGCATGTATTTATAAAGTAATTCAGTAAGAAAATCACAATATTCTTTTCAGTAGTTCTTAACTTTTTTAGGGTTATATAATATCTTGACAATTTGTCGAAAGCTCTGGATTTTCTCTTAGGAAAATGCTCAGGAGATTCATGAATTTCAGGTTAAGAACTCCACAACTGTCTCTAATATTGGTGACTATTTTTATTCAAAGCAAAGAAAAACAAACCAAAACAAAAACTATGATTTGTAGAGTCAATTAATACTTTAGTATTTAATCATTTGAAAGTGTTTTATTTTCTTTTAATTTATTTTAGGATGAAGATGACCAGTTTGTTCATAGAATTGATATTTTTATTAAATTAATGCCTATATATAGTAAAATATTAAAGTAATACAGAAATACCTATAAGCAATAGCCTCTTGTTTTATATATCCAGTCTTTGAATTTTTTAATAAAGCTACTTGTTTTTTGAGAGAACAATTAAAAATCTCTTTATCAGACCATACAAGGAGAAAAGAATGTTACTTTAGGATCATTTAATCAGGATTGTAGATAGAAGAAAATTTGATATTTAAAGGAATTATTTATATATATTTTAGTAAGAGAGAGACAGGAAGAGAGATGAGAAGCATAAATTCATAGTTGCAGTTATTATATTTTGGTAAGGAGTACTCTGAAGCTAAAAAGGAACTTACTAAGTTTTCACAAACTTTAATAGTTCTAAATTTATAGATTATAAAAACTCATGTCTAATTCTTTCTCTGAGTCTGAAGATGTTTAAAAATACATTTAATTATTTTTGGATTGAAAACTTCAGTGGTTGTTACTTTTATAACAATATAATGTGCATACACATTTCCCTGATTCTGTCATATTTTGCATTATGTTTTTAGTTTTTCTAATTTTATTCAGGCATAATTGACAAAGTTGTATATATTTAAAGTGTACCATGTGATGTTTTGGTATACATATGTTGTAAAATGATCACCTTGATCAAGTTTATTAACACATACATTGCCTGACATAATTACTTCTTTGAATGGTGAAACAGTCTATTCTCTAAGTAAACTTTTAAGTATACAATACAGTATTATTAACTGTAGTCACCATAATCTACATACATTATATTCTCAGAACTTACTGTTTATAACTAAAATGTGTCTTTTGACCAACATTTTCCTATTTCTCTCAGCCCTTAGCAAAGACTATTCTCTCTATATAAGTTGTGACTTATTTTTTAAGATTCCACAAATAAGTGATACTGTACAGTATTTGTCTTTGGTTTATTTCACTTAGCACAATGCCCTCAAGGTTCATTAATATTGTCTCAATGTTAAGACTTCCTTCTTTGTTATGTTGTAATCATGTTCCACTGAGCACACCATGTTTTCTTTATTCATTTGTCTCTTGACAGTTTGTTTTCATATCTTTGCTAATCTGAATAAAGTTACAGTGAATCAGACAGTGCAGATATCTCTTTGAGATACTTTTTTTGTTTGTTTCTTTGGATATGTACCTATATACCCAGAAGTGGGATAGCTGGATCATAGGGTAGTTCTATTTTTAGTTTTTTGAGGAGCATCCATACTTTTTTCTATAATAGCTGTACCAATTTACATCCCGTGAACAGTGAGCAAGGGTTCCCTTTTCCTCATATCCTTGCCAACATTTGTTATCTCTTGTCTTTTTGGTAGTAACCATCATAACAGGTATAAAGTCCTATCTCACTGTGGTTTTGATTTGCATTTCCCTGGTGATTAATGATGTTGAGCACCTCTTCATGTACCTGTTTGCCATTTGTATATCTTCTTTGGAAAAATGTCTATTCAGATCCTTTGCCTATTTTTATTTTATTTTATTTTTTTAATATTTATTTTACTGATTTCAGGGAGGGGAGGGAGAGAGGGAGTAACAGGAACACGATCTGCTCTTTTATGTGTCCTGACCAGGGATCAAACTGCTGGCAACCTCTGTGCTTTGAGATGATGGTGAGCTATCTGGCCAGGGCAGATCCATTGACTGTTTTTAAATCAGCGTTATTTACTTATTATTTATTTTTGCTGTTGAGTTATATGAGTTGCTTATATATTTTAGATATTAACCCTTTATCATAATCTTGGGTTGCAAATGTTTTATTCCATTTTGTAGTTTTCTTTTTAATTTTGTTAATGGTTTCATATTAGTACAGAAGTTCTACTTGTTTGTTTTTACTTGTGTAGTCTGTGCTTATGTCAAGAAGCTTTTTTCCTTATGTTTTCTTCTAACAGTTACATTTAAGTCTTTAACCCATTACAAGTTAATTTTTGTGAGTGATGTATGGTAGGGGTCCAGTTCCATTCTTTTGCATGTGGGTAGTATCTAGTTTAGTTTACCCAACATCATTTATTGAAGAGACAGTTCTTTGTGTATTCTTGGTTCCCCTTTAGTTGACCATATATGCATGGATTTATTTATGAGATCTGTATTCTGTTCTGTTGATCTGTGTGTTTATGGCAATAACATACTGTTTTGATTAGTATACTTATGTCGTATGGATAGAAATCAGGAAGTGTAATGCTTCCAGCCTTGTTCTTCTTTCTCAAGATTGCTTTGGCTATTGGGGGTTGTTAGTAGTTCTATACAAATCTTGGGATTTCTTTTTTCTATTTCTGTGAAAAAAACCATTGAAATTTTGATAAGGATTCCAATGACTTTGTAGATCACTTTGTGTGGTATAGAAATTTTAACAATATTAATTCTTTCAATCCCAGAATATGGGATATCATTTGATGTGTTTATATCTTTCTTCTTTACTTTCATTATTTTATTACAGTTTCACTGTAGAGGTCATTCACCTCCTTGATTAAATTTATTCCTAAGCATTTTATTCTATTTGATACTATTGCAAATGGGATTGCTTTTATAATTTCTCTTTCAGAGAATTCATTGTTAGTAATGTCAACCAAAATAAGGTTTAAGCTGTAATAAAGAATAAGAAGCATTTATTCGAGCAAATAAAATAAAAAATGAAAGAGGAGCTATTACAACTGACACTGCAGAAATACAAAGAATCATAAGAAACTACTCTATTATATGCCAACAAATCAAATAATCTAGAAGAAAAAATAAAGTTCTAGAAACATAGAGTGTACCCAGACTAAAGCAGGAAGAAATAGAAAATCAGAATAGACCTATAACTGAATTAGTAATAAAAAAAAATCTCCAAACAGAAAAACCCAGGACTGGATGGCTTTACTGGTGAATTCTACCAAAATTTAAAGAAGAATTAACACCAGTTCTTTCTAAACTCTTCCAAAAAAATTGAAGAGGAGGAAATACTCCTAACTCATTTCATGAAGCAAGCATTACCCTAATACCAAAGCCCCAGGTAAGGGCACTCAGGGCAAGACAAGAATATTACAGGCCAGTATCCCTGATGAATGTGCAGGGTGGGGAAAAGTAGGTTTACAGTTCGTACAGAAAACAGTATAACAATTAATAAATGATAATATAAGAATAAGCTCTCTGTTTTGTGTACTTACAACTGTAAACCTACTTTTGCCCCAGTTTGTAGGTATAAAACTCAACAAAATACTAGGAAACTGAATTTAGAGGAATATTTAAAGTATCATACACTGTGATCAAGTGGATTTCTCTCTGGGATGCAAAGATGGTTCATCCAAAAAATGATACAGTACATTAACAGAATGAAGAATAAAAATTGTGTGATAATCTTAATAGGTCTAGCCTGATGTGTGGTGGTACAATGGATAAAGCGTTGACCTGGAACACTGACGTCATTGGTTCAAAATCCCAAGCTTGCTTGGTCAAGGCGCATATGGGAGTTGATGCTTCCTGTTCTCCCACCCCCCCATGAATAAATAAAATCTTAAAAAAATAATCTTAACAGGTTCAGAAAAATTATTTGACAAAATTCAGCATTTTTTCAATAAAGAAACTCTCAATATAGAAGGAATGTATGTCAACAAAGTTAAGGCCACCTATGACAAGCCCACAGCAAACACTTTACCCAATGGCAAATGTTGAAACCTTTTCCTCTAAGATCAGGAACAAGAAAAGGGTGCCCACTCTCACCATTTTGACTCATCATAGTACTGAGAGTTCTAGCAGATTCAATTAGGTAAGAAAAAGAAATAAAGGGTATCCAAATTGGAAAGGAAGAATTAAAATTGTCTTTGTTCACAGATGCATTGTTTTAAATCTATACCTAAGAATGATGAGATTTTAGCACATATACTCCCAATTTCCCTTCTGTCTTTAAATGTTTGAGTGGTAATGTTTACTTCATCTATTGCTTAGTGAGAGAGGGAGAAGGAGAGAAAGGGACAGACAGGGACAGGCAGGGACAGTAAGGGAGAGAGATGAGAAGCATTGACTCATGGTTTCAGCACCTTAGTTGTTCATTGATAGCTTCTCATATGTGCTTTGACATGGGGGTGGGGAAGGTTCAGCAGAGCAAGTGACCCCTCGTTCAAACCAGCCTCCTTGGGCTCAAGCCAGCCACGTTGGGCTTCAAGCCAGCGACCTTTGGGCTCAAGCCCCGTGGGGCCATGTCTATGACGCTTAAGCTGGATGAGCCCATGCTCAAGCCTTTGTAACCTCAGGGATTTGAACCTGGGCCCTTGGCATCCCAGGTTCATGTGATGCTCTATCCACTGCGCCCCTGCCTGGTTAGGCTATTATTGCTTACCTTTGACATTTTAAATAATGTTCTTACATTTCTACTTTTTAGTTTTAACAAATTTTACATTATCTTTTTACTTTGTACTTAGTAAGGTACAGATATTCTTATCCCTATTCTTCCTTTTACTTCTACTCCCCCTTAATCAGCTAAGTGTCTGTCAACTGTAGTGTTACTTTAATTAACACTATGAAAGTTGAAAGAGTTTATATTCTCTCCTGTAACATTTCTTTTGCATTTTTTTGATATGTTGGATTCTAAAAGCTGAAAATCAATTAAGCATGTTTACTAAAACTTTTAGAAGTACCAGATAGTACAGGGGTCCTCCCTTGGGTTACAACATAGTTGTGTTCCTACGACAGTGACGTAACCCGAATTTTGGTGTAAGTTGAAACACACCCTAGTCTAAGTCACTTACCTATCCTAATACAGTTATAAAATCATAATCTAGAACATAAAAACACAACTAAGCCACAGAAAAAGAAAAAGGACATAAATATACTGTACTGTATACTGTACTGTAGGAACAGAAAAAAATGACAAAAAGTGAGTAAAAAAAAATCGACACTGATTGTGTAAACTGAAACACTCATATCTCAATTTTTTTGTTTTAATGGAATTGAGCCATGTAAACTCAAAATGTCCTATGTTGAGACTGTCAAAACCTGAAGACCCCCTGTATTCCTTCTTGATTAGTACTTTGTGGGTCCTTTTTTTTTCTCTAGCTCAGAAATATTTTCTTGAAAGTTTCTTATATTTTCTGTCTTTCCTATTAATTTCTATTATTAATTGGAAGTTGGAGGTATTGAATACCTTCTTTCTGCCTTAAATTTTTTTCTTTTGTTTCTTTGTATTTTTGTTTTACATATTAGAATTGTCCCACTTGTCTTTGGTTATCTCATTTAATGTAGCATTATTTCCTTAGCCTGTGCATAATTATTCTTCTCAAAATCTCTGAAGGGTTGTTTTTATTTTTTGTTGTACTCTTCTTATTTTTTAACGATCTGCTTCTTCAACACTTTTTTTTTTTACTTTCTTGCTTTTTTGGGATATGTTTCTTTCATATTACTAGCTTTCTTCACAAATCGAGTGATTCTTGATTGTTTATGTTAATGATAGATTAGGTTAATATTTCTGGGTAAATGGTTTTGGTTTTCTTTGCTGTCCTTTTCTTCATAAATCTCTTGGAACCCTTTGTATATGGATGGTTTTTTTTTTGACTAGCCATTTCATAGGGTGGGCACTCGGAACCAGTCTTTAAGCAAGGAGATTTTCAAAATGCCAGTTGCGACATATATTATTCTCTGATGCCAACATATAATCCTTCCACATTATTACTCATCTTCCCATTTTTTCTTTAGAACTTTCTTTGTTTTCTTTAGAGATTTGTTTTGTTCTTTTACATAGGAGGCAGTAATAATAGCCTCCCTTCCCTTTTCACTGCTATTTACCATTTCACCTGATTTCCTTTAGGAAGCCTTTCTGGACTTCTAACTGGCAGATTTGTGCCTTACTCAGGCCTGGTCTTCCCAGGCACTTAGTTTGGGCATTAGCAATCTTTATTGTTTCATCTGTCAGTACATGCTTCTTTTCTTTCCATCTTCCAAAAGTTTATTAATATTTCCTGTCTCCCTCTAAGTCTCTTTATTGATAATATATATAGCGAATTACAATTAACTGATAAGATATCCAGTATTGGCGCAGAAGAATATACCTTAGTAAGAACATATTGCAGTTTTATAGATTCATGACTTTAATGCTCTGTGTATGTGTGTGCGCGCCTGCATGGAGCTTGTTGACTGGGGGTCCCTGCACCCCACCCCCAGATTGGTTCTAAGTAGGTTCTGGCAGCACTGAGGTATTGTATTTATTTGTAGTACAGGCTGTCAAGGGGGTGCTGACTTAACAGAGATCTAGAGAGAAGGGCACAGTCCAGACTCTGGAAGGTCACAGAATTACAAGAAAATAACTAGAGATAAAATGGATAAGAATATGACCTCAGGAATATGACTCTTTGTAATCATATTCTTTTTGTACCACTTAATAACTTTATGATGCTGGTCAAGTGGAATAACTGTTCTAAATTTTAGTTTTCTTATTGGTAATATAGGGATTGTAATAGTACTTTATTGTGAGAATTAGTGAGTTAATCTATTTAAAGTGCTTAGTATAGTAAGTGGTTAGAAAAATGCAACTGAATAGATTTTATGTAAAATCAAGGTATCTGGATTTTTTAGAGAAAATAGAATATCCAGTATACCTGAATGGTAACAATTGTTTACAGCTGTGTAATATCTACCCCTTTTAAAATGGGGTATTTGCTTTCCAGTATGCCACAGCCCCCAATATTCCTTATTGTCTTATACTTTGCTTGATTAGTTGATTTATTGAATATTTTACCTGCCTTGCCTATTTGGGCATTTGTATTTATGACTGCAGGGCTACTGGTATTAGGTATAACTAAAAGAATATCTGTAGTTTTTAGAACTACTTTTCTTTTTTTTTTTTTTTTCTTTTTCATTTTTCTGAAGCTGGAAACAGGGAGAGACAGTCAGACAGACTCCCGCATGCGCCCGACCGGGATCCACCCGGCACGCCCACCAGGGGCGACGCTCTGCCCACCAGGGGGCGATGCTCTGCCCATCCTGGGCGTCGCCATGTTGCGACCAGAGCCACTCTAGCGCCTGGGGCAGAGGCCAAGGAGCCATCCCCAGCGCCCGGGCCATCTTTGCTCCAATGGAGCCTTGGCTGCGGGAGGGGAAGAGAGAGACAGAGAGGAAAGCGCGGCGGAGGGGTGGAGAAGCAAATGGGCGCTTCTCCTGTGTGCCCTGGCTGGGAATCGAACCCAGGTCCTCTGCACGCTAGGCCAACGCTCTACCGCTGAGCCAACCGGCCAGGGCCTAGAACTACTTTTCTTTAGTGTTAGAGTGAGTTAGTACAGAAGGCAGAAACACAGACAGAATTAGAACTGTAATTCAGTCAAGAGAATGGCATCTCATCCAAGAAATAACTTCTAGGAATACTTGTAGCTCATTGGTTGGCTCATTGGGATTTACTGATGTGCTTCAGGTGAATGAAGAGCCTGTTGTTATGGAGTCTGGTGATATGTAGCTGGGAGGGCTGTAGATAGGAATCATACAACTGAAATCTAGAAATGGTTAGAGATGGAAATAACTTATTTATGAATCTATAGTATCTATCTGCTATCCTAAGTGCCCAGTGGGGTACCAGGTTCAGAGATCACAGTTACATATAATAAGAATCCTTGTCATCAGATACAATAGGCAATTATTATACTGTGCATAATATAAGAATATCTTTAAAATCTCCTTGTGTGAACCTCCTATTATATTATTAAAATAAGCTAGACAGATTAAGCCTTGCCTAAAGCTTTGTAACTAGTTGGGATTCCAAAAGTTTTTTTCTAATTCTATGCTCTTTCTAGTATCAGACAGGCAGGCAGCATATAGAGGTCTGGAAGGAGATAGAAAGATCCCGGGATCTGACAGAACTGGTGTATCAAGGAAGGGTACAAAGATTGGGACTTAGGTATGAGAGGGCAGGGTATGTTACCTCATATGAGACATAGAAGATTAGAACCAGAGTTTCTTTTTATGGGGGTTTGAAGAAGTCAGTGTCCATGTCAGAGAAGCCCACATGGCAGGGAAGTGTAGGCAGCTTCTAGGAGCTGCAGGCACCCTGTGTGGGCCGTGAGAGGGGCTGCCACCTGAGAGCTAGCAGAAAGCTGGGCCCCGCAGTTGTACACTGCAAGGTTATGAATCTGCCCACAATCCAAAGGAGCTTGAAAGAGGATTCTTGTCCACTTTAGTCTCTGGATAAGAATGTTGCCTTGCTGATACCATGAATGAAGCCTGTGAAACCTTGAGCAAATGACTCGGCTGAGCCATGTCCCGACTTCTGGTCTGTGGAAACAGTGAGCTGATAAATGTGCATTGGTGTAAGCTGCTAAGTTTTTGATAATTTGTTATGCAGCAGTAGAATACTAATAATTTGTGTCCAACTACAATTTATTCTTTAGTGTCATTATATAATAAATACAGCACTTTGCCATCTAATTTAAAATATGTAATCTATACTCCACTGTGCTTAAAAGCGTGATGACCAATGCAGTTTATGGCATGCTGGGCAGTAGTGTGAAATGATGAGTGCCACCTGTGCCTTCTCACAATGACTTAACCTATAGCACGGAACAGCTGTAACAATGCGTAGTGGATTCCTTTTTATAAAAAAAAAAATTATGAAAATTAGACAATTTTCATGTGTCATAAAATATTATTCTTTTTCCCCCCAACCATATAAAGAAGTAAAGACCATTCTTAGTTCGTAGCCTGTACAAAATAGGCAACAGGCTAGATTTAGCCTGAAGGCTGGAGTTTGCTGACCATGGCTGTAGACAAACTTGTAGGCAATTCTAGTACTGTTCGATAGGTGCTATCATAAGGAGAGTCCTAGCACTATTTGATATTCTTAATAAGAAAATATTTTAATCAGAAATTAATTTGTTAAAAATATTTTTAAAACTTAAAATTTCTAGCATGTGATGAACTGGATGGAGTAAAATAGGAAACAGCTTCATTTCTCAATAACCAGTACAGTTGACCCCTCGAACAGTGCAGGCGGGAACTTACAAATGGACTTTTTTCAGTTAACCCCTGTAGTTCAATTTCTTTGTGCCCATGGAGGGCCAATTGTAGCTATATGCAGATTTTTGGCACTCCTTCCCTTCCCCGACTTCACAATGTTCAGGGGTCAGCAGTACATACTTTGATCATTTTTCCTTCTCCACTCATAGATGATATCCTAGTCAGTTCTGCCCCATTGCCCTTTTTCAATTTATTAGGACTTTAACAACTATTTAATAGTTTTAAAATCCAGTCTTTTAATTTCAGTATCAGAGCCATCTTGGAATCTGTTTCCTTTGTTTCCTGTCTGTGGGTACATTTACTGCTTCATTGCATGTCTGGTACTTTTTAGCTGTGTGCTGGACATGATGAATTCAACATTGTTGAGAGTCTTGTTTTTTGTCTCTTTAGGTATGTTGAATTACGTTCTGAATGCAGTTAATTTAATTGGAGCTGTCCTAAATCCTGTCTAGGCTTGCTTTAGGCTTTAGTTGGACCAGTCTATAGTAGTTCTTACTCCAGGTCAGCGATTTTTAACTGGTATGCTGCAAGAATTATTGAAACTTTTGTAATACCTGACACTAGTTAGAGGCATTGACCTCTTTTCCCTTAGATTGTCAAATAAAACAATGACAACAACCAACACAACAATAGCCATTTGGTGTGAATGAGTCAAAATTATACTTTTTTTTCTTTTTTTTGTCAGATTGGTAAAAAATATATTTTTTGGTGTGCTGTAGATTTTAGCAATTAGTTTATGCATGCCATGATTTGAAAAAGGTGGAAAAACACTGCCCTAGATCTTTGCTCTTAAGGCTTGTTTTTTGTGGTGTCTCAGCTGAATTTTTTGGATATTAATGAGATTCCTCCTTAACTAGATAGGAACTTTAAGGTCTTCCAGCATTGTATAGCTTTTAGTATATCTATCCTACATTTTATCCTATTAGTAGCCATTGTCTGCTAGGTATTTCAGAATATCATCCCTCCCATGTCTGGCCTAGCCTCTGCTCTCCCTCTCCCTAGTCCCCAAACTGCACAGCTGCCTCACCATCAGCATCATGTCCTGCAAGTTCCACTCACTTCACCAGCCCCAAACGCTGATTTGTGATTACTGTGTGCTGCCTGAGCTTCACCTTCCTCACTGTAGTCAGAAAACTCTCCCCAAGGTGTTTCTCTTTTCTTGAAGATCCCTCCCTGCGTGTTATCCAGTGCCTCATATTGCAAGTGCTCCATATATGTTGTCCAGTTTTAGTTATTTACAGCTGGAGGGGAATTTCAGTGTCTAGTTACTCTATTATGGCAGGAAACAGAATAAACAGTATATGCAAAACAATTCTGTTTTATATATATATATACAAAACAGATGCTTACAGTTTAATCTGCAAAATAAGAGTATGGTAAATATAGTAAAGAATGTATAAATAGGATTAATTATATGTTTGAGGGGGTTGCTGAAAATCTGAAAACAGTGTGTTTAAACCCTTGTTATGATTACATTATATAAAAATGATTTCTGAAATAGAAATAAGGCCTTTCTGTTGATCCTAGTTTTTGTATTAGGATCTATTGAATTCAAAGCTTTTTTTTAAATTTATTTTTTTATTTTTCCGAAGTGAGAAGCCGGAGGTGGGGAGTTTGGGGGGAGGCAGAAAGACAGACTCCCGCATGCGCCTGACTGGGATCCACCAGGCATGCCCACCAGGAGGCAATGCTCGACCCCTCTAGGGCATCGCTCCGCTGTAATCAGAGCCATTGTAGCGCCCGAGGCAGAGGCCATGGAGCCATCCTTAGCACTTTGGTCAACTTTGCTCCAGTGGAGCCTTGGCTGCGGGAGGGGAAGAGAGAGACAGAGAGGAAGGAGAGGGGGAGGGGTAGAGAAACAGATGGGCGCTTCTTTGGTGTGCCCTGGCTGGGAATCGAACCCGGGACTTCCACACACCAGGCTCACAGTATTGCTGAGCCAACCAGCCAGGGCAAAGCTTCTTTAATTGCAAATATTAGGAATCCATTCAGATTTTTCAAACAAAAATGGAAACATTTAAGCATGTAGATTTGCCACAGACTTGTGATATGTTTGATGGATGAAATTCCTAGAGAAGATGAATGGGGTAGATGCCTCCAAAACCTTGAAATTTCTCTTTGAGCTTCAGCTTTTCATTGGTATATTAGGAAATTTTTTTTTTTTAATAATTTTATTTTTTTAATGGGGTGACATCAATAAATCAGGATACATATATTCAAAGATAACAAGTCCAGGTTATCTTGTCGTTCAATTATGTTGCATACCCACCACCCAAAGTCAGATTGTCCTCTGTCACCTTCTATCTTGTTTTCTTTGTGCCCCTCCCCACCCCCTTTCCCTCTCCCATTCCCCCCTCCCCCCCGTAACCACCACACTCTTATCAATGTCTCTTAGTTTCACTATTGTGTCCCACCTACATATGGAATAATACAGTTCCTGTTTTTTTCTGATTTACTTATTTTGCTTCGTATCATGTTATCAAGATCCCACCATTTTGCTGTAAATGTTCCGATGTCATCATTTCTTATGGCTGAGTAGTATTCCATAGTGTATATGTGCCACATCTTCTTTATCCAGTCATCTATTGATGGGCTTTTTGGTTGTTTCCATGTCCTGGCCACTGTGAACAATGCTGCAATAAACATGGGGCTGCATGTGTCTTTACGTATCAATGTTTCTGAGCTTTTGGGATATATACCCAGTAGAGGGATTGCTGGGTCATAAGGTAGTTCTATTTTCAGTTTTTTGAGGAACCACCATACTTTCTTCCATAATGGTTGTACTACTTTACATTCCCACCAACAGTGTATGAGGGTTCCTTTTTCTCCACAGCCTCTCCAACATTTGCTATTACCTGTCTTACTAATAACAGCTAATCGAACAGGTGTGAGGTGGTATCTCATTGCCGTTTTGATTTGCATTTCTCTAATAGCTAAAGAAGATGAGCATCTTTTCATATATCTGTTGGCCATTTGTATTTCTTCCTGGGAGAAGTGTCTATTCATATCCTCTTCCCATTTTTTTATTGGATTGTTTGTTTGTTTGTTGTTGAGTTTTATGAGTTCTTTGTATATTTTGGATATTAGGCCCTTATCTGAGCTGTTGTTTGAAAATATCATTTCATATTAGGAAATTTAAAACCTACCTTCTCTACCTCATAAGGTTGTTACTTGCCAACATTTCTTAACCTTGCAAAATTACATTTATTTTTTTAAGGCCTAGTTCAAATGTTACATGAGAATTAATTGTTTTACTTGATAAGGTAGCAAGAATTATCTTTGTATTATCATTCTAAGCACCATTCCCATGTACAGCTGGTGGGTAAAAAATATTGAATAAATGAGGGTCAAATGAGGATGTATATTAGAAAGAAGCTTTGATAATCAAGTGTAGAAACATGTGGAAGATATTTTTAAGATCTTTTACTAATTATCATAGTATTTTCTTTTTCTGCTTTTAAATTGAAAATCTTGTATCAACTTATAGGAGATTTCTTAGTATTTTTTTAATTGAATGATTTTAAGTTGGAAGGTCCAGGTTAGTGAATGTATATTGGCTTATGAAACACTCAATATATTTTTGTCACTTTTTTATTTTTAAGAAGTAGCTGAAACCCTGATTTCTTTTGTTTTGTTTTTGTGACTTCTTTATATTATGGTATAGGAATAAAGGATGATTGTTTATTTGAATCTTATGTGGTTTGTTTTTGTGGGCATCAGTAAATAGCAATAATCCATTGCCTGAAATTTTGTTGTTATCAAAGATATTTTTAATTCCCTGAGTTGACTAATTTTCTTTTCTTAATATTTTAGCTCTCTATCAATATCAGTACGTACATCATTGAAAAGAAAATTTGGAAGACATGTTTTGCTGAAAAGACAATTGAGAAAAATTTTACGAATGGGATGAACACGCACCAGTTAATTGACTACCTACTGCAATTTGAATGTTAACATAACCCAGCTGGTACAGTTACCTAGTGATGTACCTGTTCTCACAATACCCTATTTCAGTGTGCTTGTCTTGATTAAAGAATTCAAAGTGGAGTACCGCAAACTTGATATGGATAATAAAAAGAAAGACAAGGACAAGTCAGATGATAGAATGGCACGACCTAGTGGTCGGTCGGGACACAACTCTCGAGGAACTGGGTCTTCGTCCTCTGGAGTTTTAATGGTTGGACCTAACTTTAGAGTTGGAAAAAAAATTGGATGTGGCAATTTTGGAGAATTACGATTAGGTAAGACTCTTTTGTTACTGCCTTTCTGTGGGAATCATTCTTTAAAATGAAAGATACCTTTTAATGAAAATGATTCATTTAATTGTTTATTTTGTTGTCATTTTAAAGAATATATATGTTGGAAGTTTATTATGTACTTATATATTCATTAGTAAGGAATTCTCTAATATATGACTATTTACTTGAGATTGACCATCTAGCATATGAGGAAAAAGAAAGTAAATTAAAAAGTCCCAGCAGGCTGAAATAGGTGCCAGGGAAACCTTTACAGTGTATTCCTTAGGAATGATATTTAGGCTACTTTTCCAGATTTGAAAACGTTTAGTAACTGATCACTTTGGGAGGATATGTGTGGCTTAAAGTCAAGATTATATTCTGAAATTCCATAAAAATCAGTAAAATTTACATTGTAGTAATTTATTCTTTTCCCCAAAAGTGTCCAGGCTGGGGCTTAGGGTCGGGGACACAAAGTCCTGATTCAGTTTATTCTTAGAATCAGGCATTATTTGGGAAACATTGATGTAATTAGACCTCCTAACTACATATAAGTAATTTGAAACGCAGTCATGGAAGGTTACTTTCCAGATGTCACACAGCAATTTGATGAGAAGCAAGAACAAAATTTAGGTTTTTAACTCACATTAGAGATGTGGCTGTGTTTACTGAACAGAAACAAGGAGGGCAGCATGGTTATATGGGAGTCAGTATTGAGCTATCTTGAGGGTCCTGGTCAATGGACCACCAATAGTGGGAATTTTAGAAATTAAAAGGAAAAACTTGGCTTCACCGGTTTTTTTAGATCCAGCCTTACTTGTTAGAGATAAATTCAGTTGTGTGTTTATTTACTTAAGTAGTTTTCCTTTTCATCTTGTAAAACACCCTGATTTGTAGTTACTCTTTCCATCTTATTACTGTTTTGTATAGTTAATGTGTAGTGTTAAATGAAGCAAACTAGTAAAGGGTAAGGACATACTTTGTATGTAGCTATAATATGATGTAACTGGCAGACTCTTGCGTTTTAGTAGGGATTCAAATATTTTAAAGGGTGAATGACGTATTTTATGGGTATTGAATTAGATATTTTGAAGTTCTTAAACTATGTATGATTTTGGAGTTAGAAAAACCATTTTATTTTCTTGTCTAACTTTGAGCACCATTATCCATCCATTCAAAATTTATTGCAGGTTTATCATGTATGAGGCATGATTAGGCACTGATAATATACTGGGAAAATATGAAAATTACTCCTGCTATTATGCAACACATAAGTCATTTAACCTTTTTGGGCTTCAAATTCTTCAATTTTAAAATGAGATCATTTCCACTTTCTAGGTTATTGTAAAGATTCAATTTAGATAATAATATAAAAAGGACCAGCAATGTGCCTGCAGATTTTAGGAAAACAGTGATTCGACTCCTTTAAAAGATGATGTCAAGATATTTGTTCTTTTTAAAAATTAAAATTATGGCATATTATATGTATATATTTTAAAATTTATATATATTAGCTCTACAGCTATATATTATGTTATACATATTTGTGCTAGATCAATTATGTGCATGACTTTAATACTGGAGGACTTTAGCCATTTTTATTTAGAATTGATTTCATAGAATTCATTTCATTTTTCTTTAAACTTTTAAAAAATTTATTGATTTTATATAGAGAGGGGGAGACATAGATAGATAGGCAGGAACATAGGTCTGTTCCTGTATGTGCCCTGACTGGGGATTGAACCTGCAACCTCTGTACTTCAGGACAACTCTAACCAACCGAGCTATCTAGCCAGGGCAGAATTCATTTCAAAATAACTACATGTATATACATATCCATAGTGTGTATGTATATGTATGTGTGTGAGCCATTTTAACCAGGGCAATATGAGAAACTGTATGTACCATATACTAAAACTATATACAGTGTGTCCGTAAAGTCATGGTGCACTTTTGACTGGTCACAGGAAAGCAACAAAAGATGATAGATAGAAATGTGAAATCACCAAATAAAAGGAAAACTCTCCCAGTTTCATACCTATTCAGTGCAGTTCGACGTGGGCTCACACACAGATGTTTTAGGGCTCCTTAGGTAGCTAACCCGTATAGCCTCTACAGACTCGGCACTGACTAATGGCCTACCAGAACGGGGTTTCTCCACCAAACTGCCAGGTTCCTTCAACTGCTTATCCCACCGAGTAATGTTACTCCTATGTGGTGGTGCTTCGTTATAAACATGCCAATATTCACGTTGCACTTTGGTCACGGATTCGAATTTAGCGAGCCGCAGAACACACTGAACTTTCCTCTGTACCGTCCACATCTCGACTGGCATGGCCGTGGGATGCTCTGCTGTATACACAGTGTTACGTCATCATCTGCGCATGCGCACATGCTACCACACCATCCTACAGAAACTGGGAGGGTTTTCCTTTTATTTGGTGCAGATTTCACATTTCTATCATCTTTTGTTGCTTTCCTGTGACAGGTCAAAAGTGCACCATGACTTTGTGGACACACTATGCTATACACGAAAAAAGTTGTTAAATAACTCTTTTTTTGCAGTCTGTGAATAAGCAGGAATAGGAATAAGATGATTTATTAATCCATCCATCCATCCATCCATCTATCCATCCATCTGTTAATCCAATATCTACCTATTTGTCTATCTGTAACTACCTGTTGGTATTTATTGTACTTTTGTATATGTTTATTTAATTATATTATCTCTATATATGTATCTGTTTTATGTATATTTATAATATGCAATTGACCCTTGTGCAACTACTAAATAAAGGGACATTTTACTGTTTTTTGAGGCCCCGAAATGATTTCTCTGTACAGAAAAAGTTATTATAAGCATCATTCTTCCTATACCTATATAATCATGCTCATGTTAAAAGCTGGTTTAGATTCTTAAAGTGCCTTTTTAAAAACCACATTAATATACTCATCTCAAACATTTGATTACTGGCACTAAAACTTTTATGATTAGTGTTGGGTAAAAAAGAATAGAAGGTATACATATTAAGGGTTTCAACGAAGGTGCTGTTGGCATTTTGGGCTGGACTGTTCTTTTATTTTGTAGAGGACTGTTTTGCACGCTGCCTGGTGTTCAGACCTCTTGGGCACTAACTAGGAATTGCACCTCTACACACAACCCCAAATAACTCAAGAAAAAACAGTGCTACTGTTGAAACTACTCTTAGGGATAATTATTAAAAAAAATTAAGTTGGGCATAAATTGGCCTTGAGAGTTTTAAAATATAGGTAAACATTTTAAACAATACTCTAAAATTAATTTTAGGTGAAGGTTTTTGCTATTTTAATCTACTTTTAATTGTAAAATGATGAATTAATGTCATTTCATCTTTATATATATTGGTGGTAGGGCTTGCATTCTGCATATTAGTAGATATATTTCTAGCTTAGACAATCAACTGAAATCCCTAGAAATGTTTTTAACAGGCATTGAATAAGACCAAATATAGTTAGCTAAAATATAGGGTTGTAGTGTATTTATATATATTTTTTCTACATATGTTTTATATATTTTGTGTATGGTTTAAGGTGCTTTGACATCCTGCTCAGCCTGTCTGGCTGGGAGAGATTTCTCTCCTGGGGCTAGCCAGTTCTCGGTTGAGAGCATGCCTTTGATCTGCAAACTAAACTGTCCAGAGCCATACTTCAATCTGGCTTGTTAGGCTCCAGGAGGCAGTCTTCTTTCTTAGTCATCCCAGGGCCAGGTACAAGACAACTAGAGACCGCCTGTATAGCCCAGAGGCCACCAGAATGATTTGCTATCAAAATGATTCAAACTAGCCAATTCTAAACTGTTTATCCTGCCCTCCTTGCCTTTCTTTTGGAAACCAAAGGCCTTGGACTAAGCTCTTCATTGCTCCTATCTTTTACCTCCTGACCAGAACATGCTTCCCGTGACCCCTCCTCTGGGACCTGTGAGCACTATAAACTTTCTTTTCCTGAGCCTCCTCTGTGTCCCCTCTGTGGCTACACCTGCTGACCATCACATAAAAAAACACAGCACAAGGGTATGATGAATTGCTTTAAGAATTACCATCTCTGAAATAAGATGTAACTTTTCACATAATAAGTGTGCCACAGGACTTCTGATTATTCCTGTATAGCTCATAACTTTTTTACTTAACTGTTTATATTTAAGAATTATTGAACATTCTGAAGGCCTTTACTATATGTCAAATAAACATGCAGATTTGAGTGGATCCATGTTTTTTAAATGAAAATTTTAATTAAAAAATTTTATTTATTGATTTTGAGAGAGAGAAATATCAATTTATTCTACTTATTTATGCATTCCTTGGTTGTTCCTTGTATGTGCCCTGACCAAGGGTTAGAATCGCAACCTTGGAATATTGGGCGATGCTCAAAGAAGGGATTTATCATTTTTATGTTTATTGATTTTTCTATTGTTCCTAACTGAAGCATATTATAAAACTTATCTGAAGAATATAATAATAAGGAAGAGACTATGATGCTATAGCAAAGTAGTGTTAAGCAAAATTGTTTATTTTTCTGTCACATAACACAACCTGGAGGGACAGCACCTAGGACTGTCAGGGTATTTCTGCATGCTGAATAGGTGGCTTCAGTCTCTGTGTGTGAGGTGATTGCTCCACAGCTAGCAGGAAGAAGAAAAAGGGCCACGAGAGCACACATTTATTCTAGAGAGTGGAGTGACATACCACATATTCAGAATTTAATCACATGGTCACACAGTGTGAAAGAGAGGCTGAAAATGTAGTCTCTGGCTGGACAACCATTTTCAAATTTGTATGTTCTATTCTTATAGAAGGGGAAGCATGGATGTTGGTGGCTAAATAGTAGTTCCTTCTATAAACATATATGTTATTTTTGTAGAACATAGTTTTCTATAATTACCATCCATTTACCACAGAATTGGTAAAAGCATCTTTTCAAGTTTAATATGCCTAAAATTCTATTGGGAATATCTTCTAAAGTTGGATTAAAACATCAGTAAACTGAAGTCAGTCTACTTTGAGCCTTGTCTTCTCTATATTTTCTCTATACATACTACATTCCTTTCTCACTCATAGTTGGTGTATCATTTGTTAATGCATATAACAAATACTGATGTAAAGTATAACCCTCAAAGTTCAGCAAAATCCCATATTTGAGAAAGGATGATTTAAAAAAATTTTTATTTTTTATTTTTCTGAAGTGAGAAGCTGGGGGGGGGGGCAGGGGGGAAGCAGACAGACAGACTCCCTCATGCGCCTGACGGGATCCACTCGGCATGCCCACCAGGGGGCGATGCTCGGCCCCTCTGGGGCATCACTCCGCTGTAATTGGAGTCATTCTAGCACCTGAGCTGGAGGCCATGGAGCCGTCCTCAGCGCCTGGGCCAACTTTGCTCCAGTGGAGCCTTGGCTGTAGGAGGGGAAGAGAGAGACAAAGAGAAAGGAGAGGGGGAGGGGTGGAGAAGCAGATGGGCTCTTCTCCTGTGTGCCCTGGCCGGGAATTGAAGCTGGGACTTCCACAGATTGGGCTGATGCCCTACCGCTGAGCCAACTGGCCAGGGCTGAAAGGATGATTTTTTTAGGATTTAGTGCTTTCTTGCTGTGATATAAAAGTAGACATTTGACCATATAAATGCCAACAAAAACTACTTTTAGGAGTATTTGGTATATTTTGGTTTTATAGAATCTGTATTTAACCTGATTTTTTATCCTGTGATTATTTACTCCTTGTATACATGCGGATGAATAACATATACAAAATAGTTATGAAAAATGACAATGTCTTGAGAAAAATACATATTCCATCTTTGAATTTAAAACAGACTTGTTCTCTTGTTAGATATCAATTCCTCAAGATGAAGTTACTGTACCATTAAATTATTCACTGTACACTTACTGGAAGAGGAAGCCTAAAATTTCATACATAAAATATTCTTAAAAATATATAGGAAGTTACAGCTAAATGCTAAAGTAATTGACTAAAAAATATGTTTTCTAATATTTTAAAAATATTTATGGCCCAAGATTACCAGAAGACAGCTTAATGTGCACCGTTCTTAGTACCCCTATTGAGTTCCATCGTTTGGCAAACTAGTGGGTTTATGAGACTTATGCTATTTAGTATTAGTATGAATGCCTTTTTCCCCCCTTTTCATTTATTTTTATAAAATAAGGATAAAATTCAGAAAAATATTACACTGTGTGTATGAATAAACATTTTTGTACAATGGTGGCAACATATCCAAGACTGAAATTTTGGCTAGAAGTTTTACGGCCGTTTATCAGCTGCTTTATAAAAGGAAGTCAGGAATGTTATGCTAGAAATCATGTGGGTTTAAGTTGATGTCTGCCTGTTCTGTGTTCAGTAGCCAGTGTGACCAGGGCCAGTTACTATCATAGGTGTAAAAAAAAAAAAAGGCTATCATTGTTCTATTTTTCTTATTATAAAAAATAATACATGCTTATTGAAAAAATACTAGAAATTCAGAAATCACACATTTATTTATTTATTTATTAATTATTAAGTGAGAGATGGAGAGGCAGAGAGACAGACATGTACCCCAACTGGGATCCACCCCGCAATCGCCCTACCAGGTGAAGCTCGGCTAATCTGGGGCTGCTGCTTTGGTTTGCTCAGCAACCGAGCTATTTTAGTGTCTGAGGCGAGGCCATGGAGCCATCCTCAATGTCTGAGGCAAACTGTTTGAACCATTGGAGCCATAGCTGCAAGAGAGTGAGAGGGAGGGATAGAGATGGAGAGAGAGAGAGAGAGAGAGAGAGAAGGGGAGGGAGAGGAGTGTAGAAGCATATAGTCGCTTATTCTGTGTGCCCTGATCGGGAATCGAACTTGGGACTTCCACACACCAGGCCAACACTCTACCACTGAGCTAACTGGCCAGGTTTTTAAAATTTTTTTAATGTACTTATAAGAAACATTAATTTATATATCAAATTGACTTCATGCACTTATTGCTTTAAAAATTTTTACTTGGGCTACAGATGCTTACTCACTGGGCCTTTTTAGATTATTTTCAGTTCACCATTGCAAATATTACTGTGATTTATTTGAATTCCTTACATAATGTATTAAATCTTTGTTCTTGTTTGTCATTTACGTGTTCTTTGAATATGGTAGATTTTTTCACTGTACAGAAGTTTAAAATATGTATTTTATGCAATCAAATCTGTATAAAATCTTCTAATCTTTTAATTTTTTTCTATTTTTTTTAGTATTTAGGAAAGCTTTAATATATTGAACTAAGAAATATTTTTTCTTAGATACATGAACCCCTGTGTTCATTGCAGCAGTATTTACAATAATCAGGATATGCAAATAACCTCAATGTCCATTGATAGATGAATGGATCAAGATGTGGTACATACACACCATGGATTATTACTCAGCCATACAAAAGAATGAAATCTTGCCTTTTGTGAGAATATGAATGGACCTAAGGGTATTATGCTAAGTGAAATAAGTCAAAGAAAGACAAATACCATATGATTTCACTTATATGTGGAATCTAAATAAACAAAGAACAGAAACTCATAAATACAGAGAACAAATTGGTGATTGCCATGTGGGGAGGAGCTGGGGAATGGGTGAAAAAAGGTGAGGGCATTAGGAAGTACTTATTGGCAAGTTATAAAGACAGTTATAAAAATAGAAGTGGGATATAAAATACAGAACAGTGAATATAGTCTAATAATGTTGTAAAACTTATGTATGGTGTCAGATGGGTACTAGATTTATGAGGGGATCACTTCCTAAAGTATATAAATGTGTAATCACTATGTTATACAGCTAAAACTGATAGAATATTGTATGTCAACTGTAATTGAAAAATAAATTTAAAAACTAATATTTTTTTCTTGTTTTGTGCCTTATATCTAACTTAAAATATTTTAAATTTAATTTGGTTATACACTGAAGTGCTAATAATAACTCTTTTCCTCAAGATAATTAGCTAGTTTATCTGAGCCAATTATTGAATAATACATTTTTATTTTATTTTTAATATATTACAGGTTTTTCCATGTATTTATTTTATTTATTGTATTACATATGAACCTTAGTCAGATTACATCCCATAATAAAGGTTCAAAATGAGGTCATGACTGGGAGAGGAATTTTGTGTTCTCGTTTTTATGGTATATAAGAGTTTTAGTTTTGAAATTTAGTTTAGCCTGTGTTTGACTATTGATTACTTTTATGAGTTATGTACAGTATTTCAACAAAATAAGTATCTTTCCAATTTTGTTGGTAGGCTGAGATATTTATTGTATCACTTTCTACTCTGAATCCAGGTGAAACACTAACTAAATATATTGAGTTGATCGTAAATTTAGTATTTTCTCATCTTTGAGGTTTTTGCTAAATAGTTGGAAGCAACCAATGCTTCCTCTAAACATATTATGTGCTTTTTTCCCCCACTCAGAGTGTGCTGTTACATAATGTATCTTTAACAATTACCAGTAGAATCTGACATTTTTTCTTTCTTTTTAAGGGAAAAATTTATACACAAATGAATATGTGGCAATTAAACTGGTAAGTTCATATGTCTTTTCCTTAATCCCTTGTTATTTTTTTTAATAATTAACTTACATTTTAGTTACTTTTTAATTTTCATATCATTTGTAACTTGAGTATTTTTTGGGAAAGTGATATGCATAACTAATCTTTTGTTATTAATCTCCTAGCCTCATCAGGCCTCTCAAGTATATGGTAATGTATAGGATGTCTGTGTCTTTCTGTACCATGAAAACTCAATCCCTTTACTTCGGCAGCATTATAGAATTGAATTTTTGAATTTTGGCCCTATTTTTCATTTCAGGAAGCTAGCATATTGACATTTTTAATTAGCTAAAAATAGAAAGCAAGGTTACTCTTTCTCATTCAAGCATTTGAACAGAAGTGTCCTTAGTATTTAGGATTATATTTTTGAAAGCATTCCCAGGTAGCTTCCAAAGTCTCCTCTTCTTTTGATGTTTAATTATATGGTAAAGCTGGTTATTACTTGACCTTCACAGATTTAGAAATACTCAACGTGAATGGAGGATAGCAAGGAAAGCAAACTCCCATGGAACTGTTCTAAAGTCCTCAATGTGTCCAGTGTGATACCTGTAGGGTGTCTCTTTTTGGAGGAGTTGGGATCTGGGAATTTTTATAAGATACAACTTTCTTTGGCATAACTTTTCTATCTGGTTTTCCAGCCAGGTTTCCATGAGGTTAATTGTGGCTTGGTTTTTCCAGTTTGCCTGCCATTTTTAATATTGTCCCTGCCAATATTACTGTATAGAGATGATTAGAGGAAGAGGCAAGTGGGACAAATACAATAGAAAATCTTTTGGGATGAACTAGAAAACTGTACTTAATTTTAAGGATATTTGTGAGAATAGACCAAATTTTAGTGCAACAAATATATCACTGGGAAGTAAGATGTACACTAACTAGGGTTGTGGTGCCACCAAGACTGGCTTCTGACTTGTGGGTTAGGACTGGCATTTTCGTAGAGGAATCAACCAATACAATAGAAAATCTTTTGGGATGAACTAGAAAACTATACTTAATTTTAAGGATATTTATGAGAATAGACCAAATTTTAGTGTAACAAATGTATCACTGGGAAGTAAGATGTACACTAACTAGGGTTGTGGTGCCACCAAGACTGGCTTCTGACTTGTGGGTTTGGACTGGCATTTTCGTAGAGGAATCAACCTTGATTTTAAGGTCTGGTCCTTAGATTTATGTCAGAAAATCTGGTTAGGTCATCTTATTAAGATTGTCAGTAATCAGAGGTAGATTCAATCAATTAATGTAATCAAACTCTCAGATATATTTAGGAAGAGTTCATTTCTAATTTTTTAAATTGAATTTTTGGGGTGACATTGGTTATCGTAATTATATGTTTCAGGTGCTCAATTCTACAGCACAGTTCTATACACTGTATTTATTATGTGTTCACACACCCAAGTCATCTTCATCCATCACCATTTATCCCTCCACATACCTTCCTAATTTTTTTATTGACTAATTTGAGAGAGAGAGAAACACTGATTTGTTATTTCACTTAGTTGTGCATTCATTGGTTACTTCTTGTATGTGCCTTGACCAGTGATCCGATTGTCTAACCAACTGAGCTACTTAGCTAGGGCTGTAATTTTATAACAAAGTATTTTTTACTCTGAAAGATTCAGAATTCCCAAATCAGCATAAATAATATATTTTCTTTCTATAGGCTGATCTACATAGAAAGCCAAGTTAAAATGACAAGCTTCCCTCATGAGCATGAAATCAAGACAAGAGGAATTTGTTTGTATGAATCACAATAGGGAGGCTCAGGAAACAGGGACTGGACAGTGTTTGAATGGGCATTGCTGACTTTTGTTTCTTTGGGATTCTTTCTTTTCTCATGTTCTATACCACTAAGTCTAGGTTCTAGACATTGTATGGTGTCAGGAATGGGGGTGGTGCACAAGAGTAGAAGTGTGGCGACACCCATATGCTGTGTTATTGATGCAGCAGCCTGCAGTGTGAGCAGGTCCACTCCCAGGAGCTGATATTTGATATTTATTTAGGCAGATAAACCATTGTTTCAAAATAGGAGCCATTGCACTAGGCTGACCTTTCCTTGTCTATTTTAGTCATTAAGTGATGTCCCTTAAGTCCTGTTATGATCAGATTTGGAACTTTTTTACCCTGTTGATAGTTCATGCCTTGGTAAACATTTATTTGTTGTCTTTAATCCTTATGTATACACACATATCATCATCATCTTTTTAGTTGATCTTCCTGTTGTATCACTGCCCCCTTGATCAAAGAATTATTTTTCTTGTTCTTTTGGACATTCTTTCTTTGTTTACCTTTTTTTAAAGCACAGTGATCAGCACTACATATAATAGTTGTGGGTATTCAGTGTTATTTGGGGGAACTGGGAATATTTTTGTATCTGTGTCTAGTATTTTGAGGCTGAATTATGGTATAGAGTCATATTCGCCTCAAGTTCATTCTACAATATATTGTCAGGACAGAAAAATTTTCACATAAACTGTTGAATCATAGTTTTTGGTATTAGTTTTACACACACACACAATCTATCTCTGTGTTCTTATATATTTTTCATTTGTATTTTTGTATCTGTTTATAACAGATAACAAATTTTATTCTGAACCTGTCTTAAAAATAATCAGTTGTTATGTTTGTTTACCTTCAGTATTGTTTGATTTTTATATTTTGGTATAAGTAAAGTAACATTGATAGCAGTGGTATTCAGAGAGCAGATTTCAATCACTACATCCAGCTGTGCTTTCTCTTATAAAGGTTGTTACATTTATTTAATGTTATTCTAGGTCAGATTGAATATTTGTTTCAGGATAGTTTGTTCATTTTACCTCAGTCGACACCCTCATATCTTGTTTGCACCTATATAATAATCTGTATTTCATGAATAATGAAAATGTTATTTTGTAGTGAGATAACTTTTGTTATATAGAGATATAACAAAGTTTTCCTACTAGTAAAGTACTAGAATCAAGTTGAATTGACTCAACTAAGTTATATCTGGGTTTCCATTTTTACCTGGGGTATATTAGAGACTGAATAAGTTACCTGTTTGTTTTCATTTGTGATTGCATAAGTGGGCATCTTTTATTACATCTATGGTTAAGTACTTCTATACAGTTAACTGAAGAATTATAGTTCATATAGCACTCTCTAGGTGGAAGGCACTGTTTTAAGTCATATTTATATGTGTATATGAGATATATATTTTTTTAGTTCATCTTCGTGCCATATTATGTAAATATATATGTGAGAATGATGAAGTTTACCTCTTGTAGATGAAGGTACTGGAAGGTACAGACAGGTTAAGTGACTCGCCAGTCACACAGCTAGTAAGCATACTATATTTTGGATTCAAACCAAGAACAGTTTGTTTCAGTGTCTGTGCTTTTACCTGCTCTGCAATCCTGCCTCTGAAGATCTAAACTGGTTGTTTTATTTTATAATCATCATCATGATTACAATTGTTCCACTGGGATTTTACTAGTTCCTTATCTGAAGATTTTACTGTTGGTCATAGTTTTATTATGATTTATGTTGGTATAATTTTTTTAAGTCATTCTATTTGGGATTCAGATTCCTTATAAATCTGTGGGGTTTTTTTCATTAATTATTGAATGTTTATAGCAGTTATTTTTTGATTTATTGCTTTTGTTCACTTTTTTGTCTGTTTTTCTCCTGAAAATCTTAGCAAATGGATATTAGACTGTCTCATTTTATTGTCCAGATCACTAATTGTTTTTTCTGTATTTTCCTTTTTTCTTCCTTTATAATACATTCTGTATAACATATAGATGCAGTCCACATAATTTTCTAATTCCATTGACATTTTTCTGTCTATATTTCAGTGTCCAAATTCTTTCTTCTTTTGGTTAATCTGCTGGCAAACTGAATGTTAAATTTTGGGTGTTTTAAAAAAAATTTTTTTTAAGTTTAGTTGATTTTATTTAAATTTTCTTACCTCATACCTTTCTGTTGGATTTTGTTCAAATTTTCAGGTATCTTTTTATAGTTTGCTGCTTCATACAAATACTTTCACATATTTTTTATTTATCTCTTGTACCTAAAAGCTATGTTGCTTCTGTTTATTTTGTCTCAGTGTATGTATCACTTATATGAAGATCAAAAACATAGTCAATGAAAGAAACCAGACACATAGCTAAAACACATACTGTATAATGTTATTTATATGAAAAACTGGACAAAACTGATCCAACGGTGATTCAAAAAGTGATTATCTCTGAGGGAAGGATGATAAAAATATTCTAAAGGTTTTTTTGAGGTGATAGTTACAAGGGTATATATATTTAACAAATATGGACCTAATTCTTAGGAACTTTGTGCTATATTGTAGGCTATATCCCAACTAAAAATTTTTCCAAATGTTTGTCATTACTGTCAAAACTTTTGTTATTCCCAGATTTGTTATTTTATACTTTCTATGACTTCAGTTTAGCCTAGAACTTTTTCATAAGAAATATACAATTCAGAGGTGAATTCCTGGGGACGAGAAATAGAGTAAGTGTCACCATCCCCATAGTCATAAATGTTTGGAGTATTCTTCAGAGTCAAAGAATCAAGCATATTTCTCTCATACTTGACCTAATAGCCACTTAATTTTACATACATTTATGATGTTAATTTAATTTACATTGATATAAATGTACAATTGATTTAACTTTAGAGAGAAAAAATGCATAATAAAATATTACATAAGTTGACCCCAAGCTTTATAACATTTGGAACTGGGGCCTAATGATCTTTTAATAACTTGTTGTTGTTTGTTTTTAATTAGGAGCCCATGAAGTCCAGAGCGCCACAGCTGCATTTGGAATACAGATTCTACAAGCAGTTAGGGTCTGGAGGTAAAGTCAATATTAATGGTAAAATTTGTAATGGATTGTCAAAACTCTTTGGTTTCAAAGAATAGTATTTAAGTTTAAAGTGAATTGCTTCTTAAGGTTATACTTGCTAGACATTTTCTTACTAGAGTCTTAATATTCCCTTTTTATTTTAAAAAAGGACAATTTTGAAACTTTTTGTGTTGGCACCAGTATGAGCAAGGGACATTATGAAAAAATTTAATTTGAGAATGTGAGATGCATATAGCTTCCATATTTTTGGTCATTGAAATGACTTTTGACATTGTTGGTATATTGAAAAATGGCTCCATAAAAGATACCCATATCATAATCCCTGGAAACTCTACATGTTACTTTAGAGCAAAGACTTAGCAGGTTTTATTAAGGATCTTGAGATGGGATATTATTCTGGATTATCTGGTGACCCCTGCATGTAATAACAAATGTCCTGTCAAAAAGAGGCAGAGGGACATTTTACATACAGAGAAGAGAAGGCAGCGGGGCTACAGAGGGAGAAATTGGAGTGATATAGCTTTAAGCCAAGAAATGCTGGTAGCTACTAGAAAAAGCTTCTAGATTCTCTGTTATAACCTCCAAAGGGAGTGTGACTCTGCCCACACCTTGATTCAACCTAGTAAAACTGATTTTAGATTTGTGGCCTCCAAAACTGTGAGAAAATAAATTGTTGTTTTGAGCCGCAGGTGTGTGGTAATTACAGTGCTGCAGGAAACTAATACGGGTATATTTTTATATAAACTCTAAATCTAAGTGAGTATGAATATATTGTGCCACTGGAAAAGACTAATGAGAAAATTTCCTATTTTATGTTGCATTTCCTTTATGTTAAAGTTTCTCACAGCACTACTTATTCTGTTTACTCCTATTCTTCCAACTTTAATAATTTTATAGGTATGGTTTTTTACTAGGTAGGGATATTTTGTTTCCTGAGATTTATATAATAAAATGAAATTTTTTTCATTTGTCTTTTTGTAAGTGCATGTTTACATTCTAGTTGGTATAGATGTCAGTGTCTTAATTCATTATCAGTTTTGCATTCTTCTTTTCTAACAGTGTACTTTCCAAATGAGTAGTCAGTATGGGGCCAGTAAGCTGATATTTTGTGTATTAATGTTTTCATCATTATAAGCTTCTTATAATGCAGATAGGCCTTCAGGAGTTATGAAAATGATCAGTGACAATGGAGATTTAAAGGATGGGGGATAAAACTAGTTATATGTGAAACCATATATATTAGGACTAGCAAGTGACAGAAAGCTCTAAAAAGCTAGGTGAAAAAAACTGTTTATTCACTCATGTATTAGAAATTTAGGGAAAAGACCTATATATCAGGCATTGTTGTATCCAGGACTTCAAATGCTGTCATCAGGACAATCTTAAATTTGTCACTGTGTTCTGCTTTGTGTGTGTATGTGTGTGGAAGTTTCATTCTCTGATAAGCCTTTTTATGAGAGGTGGTTACTAATAGCTTAGCAATTATAAAAACACCTCTTTCCTAAACTATCCAGCAAAAATTCTAGGACTGAATCTTACTTCTGTGCCCAGGCCTTTTATTGATTTAATTTTTTTTTTTTTTTTTTTTTTTTTTTTTTTTTTGTATTTTTCTGAAGCTGGAAACTGGGAGAGACAGTCAGACAGACTCCCGCATGCGCTGACCGGGATTCACCCGGCACGCCCACCAGGGGCGATGCTCTGCCCACCAGGGGGCGATGCTCTGCCCCTCCTGGGCGTCGCTCTGTCGCGACCAGAGCCACTCTAGCGCCTGGGGCAGAGGCCAAAGAGCCATCCCCAGCGCTTGGGCCATCTTTGTCCAATGGAGCCTTGGCTGCGGGAGGGGAAGAGAGAGACAGAGAGGAAGGAAGGGGTGGGTGGTGGTGGTGGAGAAGCAGATGGGCGCTTCTCCTGTGTGCCCTGGCCAGGAATCGAACCGGGACTCCTGCACGCCAGGCCAACGCTCTACCGCTGAGCCAACCGGCCAGGGCCCTTTTATTGATTTAATCACTATGAATTTGTCAACATAAAAAACTTCCAAACCTGTAAGAATTTTTAATGAATTTATTTGAACCAAACTGTCAACAACTGCTGGTAAGCAAAGTCTCAACGGATAAAGTGCTGTGGAAAATGGCAGTTTTACCACTTATTTTATATATCAGAATCAAAGACAAAGGCATGAGGGGGTGGGGAGAGGAGGGGAAGGGGTTACATGAAATTGATTGGTAATAGATTTTGGGGGCGGAGAAAGTAAAGTGGGGTAAAAGGGAATCTCTGGGATTGGATAAAAAAGTAAAAATGTCTCTATTGAAACATCTTTTACATAGGCAGGAGTTAAGATGGTTAACAGTTAACAATTTAACATGATAACAATAACAGTGAGGAGGTTTATTAGTTCCTTCTCTGGTGGGATGCCTGCCCTGAGGGGGGCAGGAAAAGAAGATTACAAGGCATGTTATCAGGTATGTTATTGTAGATGCAAAAGACAACAGACAGGCTTGATTAAGGCAAGCATTGACTTTTGCTAGAGAAAAATACCTCTCCCAGTACATGTCTACCCACCATGAAATGCTTTTAGTTAGAAAGTTTTAATTTCAGACCATCTTGTGTGGTCTGCAAGGCCACCATGCAGACTTTCCCTGAGCTTGTCAGGTTCAGCATGTGACTCCTTTTTCATCCACAAATTTGCCCAGGTTTAGATTCTGGGCTTATTCCAAGGAGTACCTGAAACTCAGGGACTGAAAATTGAGAGAGGTACTTGCCTAATAGGAAATTGAGGTATTATTGGAAGAGGGAGATTGGATTCTGGGATATATTAATTGGATAAGAGTGAATACATCAGTTTAGATTAGAACGTAGAGAGTCATTGAATTGAATTTCAAAGGTGTACTTTTTTAACATTAAAAATTATGTCAGAAATAGTAATCAAAATTAAACATATTTTTTAATACCTAAATGCCATAGAGATGCAGTGTTGCGCAACTCCAGGGACCACCATTTACAGCAGGGGTCCCCAAACTATGGCCTGTGGGCCACATGCGGCCCCCTGAGGCCATTTATCCGGCCCCCACTGCACTGCACTTCTGGAAGGGACACCTCTTTCATTGGTGGTCAGTGAGAGGAGCGTAGTTCCCACTGAAATACTGGTCAGTTTGTTGATTTAAATTTACTTGTTCTTTATTTTAAATGTTATATTTGTTCCTGTTTTGTTTTTTTTACTTTAAAATAAGATATGTGCAGTGTGCATAGGGATTTGTTCATAGTTTTTTTTATAGTCCGGCCCTCCAATGGTCTGAGGGACAGTGAACTGGCCCCCTGTTTAAAAAGTTTGAGGACCCCTGATTTACAGGGTAGTCTATATATATATACAAGGGTACTACTCCCTGAGCTCCTAGATTAAAATATGAATGGTATTGCCTGAAGGGGTGTCTTTGTGGTGACTCAGAAACATTGGCAAGTGTGGATATTGTTAAGTATTTCACATGTATCATGTGAAATTTCATTACTTATTAGTGTTGTTATCAATAACATTTTGAGTACCCTTATGAACTTTGTGGAAAAACTAGAGTTTATATGCGGAAAGACTGCTGACTAAAATAATCTGATTTTGAAATTGATATTTAAAAGGATTATATTTTCAGACTGCTCTTGGTCATAAATGGGCCGTTCAAGGTAATTTAACCTTCTATTCTTTTTATTGTGTTTTAAGTATTAATTAAGTAGCAACTTACCTGTTATGTTCTCCTTAGAAACAGAGATTTACTCAATATCAAAAATATATAACAAATTCATAAAACTCAACAGCAAAAATACAAACAATCCAATTCAGAAATGGGCAAAGGACTTGAGTAGACATTGCTCCAGAGAAGACATACAGATGGTTAATAAGCACTTGAAAAGATGCTCAGTATCACTGATCATTAAGGAAATGTAAATCAAAGCTACAAAAAAATGTACTTCACATCTATTGAAATCACTGTTAACAAACAAGAAACAAACCAGAAACCAGTTAACAGTTGAATGTGCAAAATTGGAATCAGGTGCATTGCTGGTGGGATTGTAAAGTGGTAGAGCTGCTGTGGAGTACAGTGTAACTGTTTCTCAGAAGTTTATAGAATTAATATTTGATCCAGCAATTTCATTTCTGGTCATATACAGAAAATAATTGAAAGCAGGGACTCGAGCAGATATTTGTACATTCATGTTCATAGCTGCATTATTTGCAATAGCTAAAATGTAGAAACAAACCAGTTATCCATGGATGGATGAATGAATAAACACAATATAGTATATATTTAATGGAATATTATTCAGCCGTAAAAAGAAAGGAAGTTCTGATACATAGTACAATATAAATGAACCTTGAGGACATTGTGCTAAATGAAATAAGCTAGTCACAAAAGGACAAATTCTCTGTCATTTAACTTATTTCAGGTACCCCAAATAGTCAGATTCATAGAGATAGAAAGCAGGATGGTGTTTGCCAGGGATTGAGGGAAGAGGTAAATGGGAAATATTGTTTAATGTGGTGGATAATGGTGATGGTTGTACAACAGTGTCAATATACCTAATTTCACTGAACTGTGCAGCTAAAAATGGTTAAAGTGATAATTTTATATTTATAATGTATCTTTTACCACAATGAAAACAAATTAAAAATAGATTTATTTTTAATTATTGAATGAGATATTTTTGAAAAAAATACACAATTTATCTAGTTCTACCTGTGTGGGTTTTGATCCTCCTAAAAGTCCAAATGTCTCTCTCTTTCTTTTGACTCCCCTAACAAATATCCCTCTTTTTTTTATTTTATTCACTGAAACTGTTATATACTTACAGTAGGGTAATATAGCTTACTGTAGTATGAATATGGGAGTCTGGCTCTTTATATTGCTTACCTTACCATAGAATTGGAATATTGTTTTATACCATTATCATTTCTGTGACACCAAAAAAAATTTAATGTATTGACTAGTCTTGTCATATCCAGTCAACATTTATTGAGTAAAATGATGATCTAGATTTAGGAGTTATCAGCATATAGGTGGTTTTTCAAGCTGAAGGGGAGTGGATGAGATCTCCCAAGGGAAATAATATGAGAATGACAAGAGAAGAGGAACAGGCAGGACTATGCTGACCACTGCATTGGGTAAAAAAGAATTTGTCATTAACAAAAATCGTAACAGCGGTAGCTTAAACAAGTACTAAAGGGATGTTATGTGAGGACGAATAAACAAGTAGGTCTGGAGGACGAATAAACAAGTAGGTCTGAAGTGGACAAGGTAAGGTTGTTGAGATTACGACTCAAAAGTATGGGATTAGGCTCTAATTTACCGCTTTTATTTTTAGTATGTGGCTTTCATCATTATGATCCTGGATATTTTTTACCAAGAGGAAGAGAGGAAAGGGTGAAATTACTGTCTATATGAAGATAACTTCCACTTCTTTATCTCCTATCTTCATTCTTAAATCTAGTTATATGTGTATGTCCCTCCTGGAATCAGAAATTCTAATACACCTAGATTATGTTCCCTATCATCTTTTCCATTGTTCTTCTCTCTTCCAAAAGGCCTGTTTTCTCTTCTGGATTATCTCATTCCATTAGTGACACACCAATTAAAGCTGAAAATGTTCATCACTTTTGATTTTGGCCTTTTGGGGTAATCAGAAAATTCTGTCAGCTTTGTCTTTTCTACCAGTTTCTTTGATAATTTTCTTTGAATTTGGCTTCCTGCTGTGCATCTCATCTTCTTCTCGCATTAGATTCCTCACAGAGGGTTACCATTTATTATAAAGTCCAAATTTCTTTTCTTTCTACTGATGCACTTTTTAGTTGCACTAAACTTACTATTCCTTGAATAGACCATATTATTTTCACATCTGTTTTCTTTTTTCTGGAATGTCTTTCTTTTTCAGTGAATTCCTTCTTTCTTCAGGCTCCAGCTAAATGTCACCTCTTTTGCAATGCATTTCCTGACATCTGTTTTTCTCTCTCCAAAGAAGCTTCTTTGACATGAAATAATTTTAAATTTATCTTTATTTTTATTATATCATATTATTATTTGATTATGTCTGTCTCTTCCACTAAAATTAGAACTATTTGAGGGCAGTGAAATAATATACTTACCTTTCTATCCTTGAAACTGAGAACAATTGATAAAATTGTAGGTCCTTGGTAAATGATGAAATGATAAATTCTTAAATAAGAATAATAGACAGTTTTATTAGTTGCAAAGTTGTGATGCAAAATCTCCAAAAAAATTTTTTTTAAATAGATTTTTATTAATGGTAATGGGATGACATTAATAAATCAGGGTACATATATTCAAAGAAAACATGTCTAGGTTATTTTGTCATTAAATTATGTTGCATACCCCTCGCCCAAAGTCAGATTGTCCTCCGCCACCCTCTATCTAGTTCTCTGTGCCCCTCCCCCTCCCCCTAACTCTCTCCCTTCCTCCCTCCCCCCACCCCTGGTAACCACCACACTCTTGTCCATGTCTCTTTGTCTCGTTTTTATGTTCCACCAATGTATGGAATCATGTAGTTCTTGTTTTTTTCTGATTTACTTATTTCACTCCGTATAATGTTATCAAGTTCCCACCATTTTGCTGTAAATGATCTGATGTCATCATTTCTTATGGCTGAGTAGTATTCCATAGTGTATATGTGCCACATCTTCTTTATCCAGTCTTCTATTGAAGGGCTTTTTGGTTGTTTCCATGTCTTGGCCACTGTGAACAGTGCTGCAATGAACATGGGGCTACATGTGTCTTCACGTATCAATGTTTCTGAGGTTTTGGGGTATATACCCAGTAGAGGGATTGCTGGGTCATAAGGTAGTTCTATTTGCAGTTTTTTGAGGAACCACCATACTTTCCTCCATAATGGTTGTACTACTTTACAGTCCCACCAACAGTGAATGAGGGTTCCTTTTTCTCCACAGCCTCTCCAACATTTGCTATTACCCGTCTTGTTGATAATAGCTAATCTAACAGGAGTGAGGTGGTATCTCATTGTAGTTTTGATTTGCATTTCTCTAATAACTAATGAAGCTGAGCATCTTTTCATATATCTGTTGGCCATTTGTATCTCTTCCTGGGAGAAGTGTCTGTTCATGTCCTCTTCCCATTTTTTTATTGGATTGTTTGTTTGTTGTTGAGTTTTATGAGTTCTTTGTATATTTTGGATATTAGGCCCTTATCTGAGCTGTCGTTTGAAAATATCAGTTCCCATATAGTTGGCTGTCTCTTTATTTTGATATCAGTTTTGCTGAGCAAAAACTTTTAATTCTGATGTAGTCCCATTCATTTATCTTTGCCTTCACTTCTCTTGCCATTGGAGTCAAGTTCATAAAATGTTCTACAAAAGTCCATAGCCTTTCTATATGCCAACAATGAAATATTAGAAAACGAACTCAAAAAAATAATCCCCTTCACAATTGCAACAAAAAAAATAAAATACCTAGGAATAAACATAACAAAGAACGTAAAGGACCTTTATAATGAAAATTACAAAGCATTGTTAAGGGAAATCGAAAAAGATACAATGAGATGGAAAAATATTCCTTGTTCTTGGATAGGAAGAATAAATATAATCAAAATGGCCATATTACCCAAAGCAATATACAAATTTAATGCAATTCCCATCAAAATTCCTATGAGATTTTTTAAAGAAATGGGACAAAAAATCATCAGATTTATATGGAACTATAAAAAACCCCGAATAGCCAAAACAATCCTAAGGAAAAAGAATGAAGCTGGGGCATTACAATACCTGACTTTAAACTATATTATAGGGCCACGATAATCAAAACAGCATGGTATTGGCAGAAAAATAGACACTCAGACCAATGGAACAGAATAGAAAGCCCAGAAATAAAACCACATATATATGGTCAAATAATCTTTGATAAAGGGCCCAACAACACACAATGGAGAAAAGAAAGCCTCTTCAACAAATGGTGTTGGGAAAACTGGAAAGCCACATGCAAAAGAATGAAACTCTACTACAGCCTGTCCCCGTGTACTAAAATTAATTCAAAATGGATCAAAGACCTAAATATAAGACCTGAAACAATAAAGTACATAGAAGAAGACATAGGTACTAAAATCATGGACCTGGGTTTTAAAGAACATTTTATGAACTTGACTCCAATGGCAAAATTTTCTATAGCTTTTTAACCTCTGTGATTGTATATTTAAAGTTTGATATTTTAATATTTTACAAAATTGTTATTAAATATTTAGTTTATATCTGACAAAGAAGCAGTCATACAATTTCAAAAAAATTTATTCAATTAATTTTATTTTTCTTATAGTGTGATTAGGTAAATTTAGCTTCTTATTTTAGAGATCTAGAGCTAGAAGGAAAAATCCAGCAATATTTTTGAAATTAATGGAAATGTTGAAGCAAGGAGATATGCAAATGGTTATTTAATTAACTAAACTGTACAATTCAGTCCTCTAAAAATAATAACTTTCCAGAGTAGCATAAGGTTTTAATTAGTAGAATCAGTTTTATTTTTTGACTTGAACTTGATGAAAACCTTAATTATTGTGGATACTTTATGAAAATGCTTGGATCATATTTGGAAATACATAGGGAAACTTTCTTTGAAGATCTATGATTCTGAGTGATGCTTCTTTATATTAAATAATTTTCTTGACGTCGGATGGTTTTTAACTAGGTGATACAGAGGGGGCGGGGGGACTTTGCAGTTATTTAGTTCTTGGAATTTCTTTATCAAGTTGATATCTTTATCACAGAAAATAAAATCACTTTTTCTCTCATAAATTATTGTTTATCAAAGGAAGTAAGATAATCTTTTCTGTTGTAAATTACTGTTCATGGCAAATCTGGAACCATAGAAACAATATTAAATATACTATCTGAGACCATGCATATTTTAAATCATTGTTTCTCAAATGAGTGGCTTGACTTTTTTATGTCCCCTGAACTGTGATGTTCTAAACAATATGTAATTTGATAGTAGTGTCAGTGGTTGTTTCTAAAATTATACTTCTGTATAATATTGCCTTCTAAGAGCTGTTAAAAGAGCTTCTCATTCGTCTCTATAATACTGAGTTCTCTGCTTGCTTTGGTTGTGCCATGTTAAAAGGTTTTATATGTTTCCTGTGTGTTTTGCTCTGGTTTATGGATGTCATTATTTTCCCATTTTTTCATTATTATTTAGCTCTGTCTGCTAATGAGTGTTGATAATTCCTAATGGATGGAAATTTTATCATTTATTGTTGAGAAAGTTTGTGTGTAATATATAGTATTAGCCTTCTAAACATTGGTGTAACATTCAGTAATAATTAAAATTCCTTTTATTCACTGAGTTGCCCGTAATCAGATCATGTAAAAAAAATTAAAGAAATTCTCCTTTTTTTATGGAGAAATGTCTGTTTGAGAAAACTCAAAAAAAATATTGTAAAATCCATGAATAAACTAATTAGAATATTACCTACTGTATTTTGGTATCAACAAAAATGAAGAATACTATGTGGATAGGTGATTAGTGCAGACTTAATCTCAGCCAAGATAAACAACAGTTTATGGAGCAGAGTATTAGACTTCCTTTTGTGTCTTAGCTTAATTGCTTTTAGGAGTCATCTTAAGTATATGTAATTTTTCTAATTCGTTATAGGGGACTCTTCTATAAGAGAATTTCTGTAAGTTATGCGTTAAACTTTTTCTAATTTATATGTAAACATAGTGCATTGGTACTAGTAGAAAAAAGTTACAGTATATGGAGAATGTGTACATATAAAGAACGCGATGCTCTGTTTTTTAAATAAAAACATTTGGTTTATATGGTGCAGGTATTAGGATAGTTGTATCTTATGTAGTGATTATAGTATTTTTAGTGATTATTAATCACATAAGAATTTTAAACAAAAAAACCTCATACTTTTTGAATAGGGTATGACTAAATGGAGATGAGGATTAAATTTTTTTAAATATAGCTCCATTTTTATAATTTTCTGTTTAACAGTAAAAGCTAGAAAACAAAAAGCCATGAAGAACAACAGCATGTTGGTTTTATTTTTCATTTTTAGTATTGATTTAAATATACTGGTACAAAAATTAGAGGATATTTCAAAATGAATATGAAGCAATAAAATATTTCCTAATTTTTGTGAGCAGCGTAGAAAGTAGCACATTATGGGAAGAAAAGGTTTGTAAACTTGAAGTTTGGAGTTAAAAATCATAGGATCCACTCTTTTCTTAATTATTTAGGCACAAAGAGGATATTAACTAAATAATGAATAATGGTATAATACTTGATATTCATTGAATATTCATTATAATAAGTACTTGTGATGTTATTTTTTAATGTTCTTTAAAATTTAGAATAATCTATAAGTGTATAAATCAAATTAACACAGAAAGGACTATTGCTTTTTTATAGTGGGGTGACTTTTTTCCTTTTATTTGGGGTTAACTGGTAGAATTTTACTACTAAATGTGGGTGCTGTGATATTTTAATGAAATAGTTGTTGCCAAGCCCGGAACTTATTGCACCTATTTGTTCATATCAAAGCTTACTATTCAGCTAGGACAACAATTCTCAAATTTTTGGTTCTCAGGGTCGTTTTATACTCTTAAAACTTTCTGAGGATCAGAGAGAACTTTTCTCATTGTGGGTTATAGCTATTGATAGTTATCATTTGATAACTTAAAACAGCTAAATTCTTATATCTTCTTCTGCATTCAGTTCATTGACAAATCCTGTCGTGTAGCCTCTGGAGAACTTGACTATTCAGTAATGAGAGAACAGAGTGAAAAGTTAAATAGCATTTTGGTGTTATTATAAAAATAATTTGATGTCACTGACCTCCTGAAAGGATCTTATGGACCATCCACCCCTGTCCTCAAGCATCTCCAGACCATATGTTGAGAACTGCTGAGCCAGGAGTATCAGCATTTGTGCTAAAGGTTAAGAATGCCTTAAAGTAAAACTGCCCTGGAAAAGAACATAGCTTATGTGATAATTTTGTACTTACTATTTGTAATCAGATTTTAGGTTTTCCTAACCCGATCTGTAAAGTTCCTAACAAGAATATTGATTCTTTTGTTCTAATCTCTCCTACATGAATATTGCTGAGCTGGAAATGGAAAGAAACATCACGATATTATTTCTTTTAATGATATGCTTAACTCTCGTCTACTTATAAAGAACTGATGTACTTCCATACCTGGCACAAAGTACTAAGTACTCTTTACGAGTGTTAGACCTCCTAATGTTGTTTTGTCACTTAAATGGAATGCTGAAATATAAAAATAATGTTAAGTAAAATTAATTTGGGTAGCATAAGTGTAAGATTGTATTTACAAATAATATGTGAGTTCTGTATTCTTCCCCATCCTTAAGTTTTGCTTGGGAAAAAAAAGATATACTTTATGTCTTGAACATTAGGAATGCTAATAAGCATCCCTGAAAAATACTGATGTTGGAAATTATCAGAACTTTGATGAATTCACAATGGGTGGCTTTTTATAGTAGTTTCAAAAATAATTTTAGAACAATAGTAATTGGGTGGAGTAAAAGTTTATAGCTGAAAATTCACTAGATATAAGAACAAATACAAAAACTTGCTTTTGCCCATGAATTGGATTGCATCCATGCAGTTCAGTAGCCAAACACTTCGACCAAGAGACATAGCAGGCCCTGGCTGGTTTGCTCAGTGGTAGAGCGTCGGCCTGGCATGCAGGAGTCCCGGGTTTGATTCCCAGCCAGGGCACACAGGAGAAGCGCCCACCTGCTTCTCCACCCCTTCCCCTTTCCTTCCTCTCTGTCTCTTTCTTCGCCTCCTGCAGCCAAGGCTCCATTGGAGCAGAGTTGGCCTGGGCACTGAGGATGGCTCCATGGCCTCTGCCTCAGGCGCTAGAATGGTCCTGGTTGCAACAGAGCAGCGCCCCAGATGAGCAGAGCATCACCCCCTGGTGGGCATGCCCTGGTGGATCCCGGTCGGGCGCATTTAGGAGTCTGTCTGACTGCCTCCCCGTTTCCAACTTCAGAAAAAAAAAAAAAAGACATAGCTGGTAACTTAACATCCTTCATTACTCTTCTAAGCCTTCTTTCTGAGCCTTTCTCTACTTTATAACCCTCTTTTCCTTCACCTCTCCCACTTCTAAAAACTCTCTTCCTTGTGGTCATGACTACCATGTTTATATTGCTGTGGTTGTTTTCTTTTGTTCTTGCTTAGCAAACATATGTACCAGCTACTGTTTGGTAGCTGGCAAACTTTTCTAATTCTTAACAATTTAATTGGTTTGCTCAGGGTCAGAAAACTACCCACACCTGTCCTTGTAAGTGAACTCCTAGCTTAGTTTTTACAGAGTTTGCTTTACGTTCTTGATTTTAAAAATTTATAACTCTTGATTTTATATATCAATGACATAAAATTTGTGTAGAAAAACATTAATAGTTACCTAGAATTCATTGACTCACAAAACAGTATGTACGTCAAGGAGTCATTCAGGGTTAGGCCATCTTTTTTTTTTTTCAGTAAAGATTGATACTGAATCATGTTTTAAGGTAAAATTATTTTTCATTATAAAGCTGAGGTATTTTTATTCATATTGGAGACTAAATGTCTATTGAATTTACTGACTGAAATGTAATGCTGTTTGTGGAATTTAGCCATCTTGGATAAAGTAGAGATACATAATTTTGAGATACTTTGAAACCATTAAAGAAAGGAAATTTTGGAGATAATTGAAGTAGTTCCTATTTGTTCCTTTACTGATCTTTTTTGTGTTGTTTTAGAAACACAAAGGTATAGCATGTATATTGCTTGATTTGAATGTACATGTTAGGTCTACAGTCTCCTCCCAGTAATGAGTTGGCTTACATGAAGTATAGCAGAGTTAGTTTCTTTATGCATACCTTCCCTTGGCTATGAGAAATTCTGTGTGAATAATTATGAATTTGGGTCATGCTTAATAAAGAGTTTGAAAAGAGGAGACCTGAAGGTTGGATAAAAAGACAAGTTTGATAACTGGATGGCAGAACTAGGGTAGAAATTTTTTTGAAATGCAACCTTAGAAGATCTCAAACCAGGTAAGTCAGAGTGAATCTGGGCCTTAGGATGGATCTGTGTATTTCCTCTGTTTAGGGAGGTGTGATGGGACGGGAGAGGAAGCCAGACTTACATTATAGAGTCTGAATAGTATACTTTGCTTTGTTCCTAGGAACTCTAAAATTAAGTTCATAGTAAGAGTAGAGGTAAGGCTGTATAACTTTGAACTGTTGGAGAAATACTAGCTCAGTTAACAATTAATATACAGATTAAAAATGTGGTCTGAATTTTTTTGTAATTCAAGTTTTTCTTTGTGGTCCCAGAAGAACTTAAAAAATGTGCATTTAATTCCTGATTGCAAAAATTGCATGTTTTTCATAAGGATTTGAAAAGTTTAAAAAATATAAAAGAGAAAGTAGAAATCACCTACCTATGCTTGCAAAATGGGTATGACATATAATGTGCCTAATTAGTCTAGGATTGATGGATGTTTAGGTAGTTTTCTATTATTGTTGTTTTTTACTGTCACAAGCAGTGCAACTTCAACGTGACTGCATGCATACATACCTTTGCTTACTTTGAAAAGGTTAGGGCAAAATGCCTCCAAAAATGTTCATGTTCTCACCCAACAAGGGTTTAAGTCACAACTTTGTAAACCTTGATTAATAAATTAACTTTTAAATATCATTTTGATACTACACCCAAACTTGACAGGTGATAGTTTCTTTTTTTCTTTTTTTTTTTGCATTTTTCCGAAGCTAGAAACAGGGAGGCAGTCAGACAGACTCCCGCATGCGCCCGACTGGGATCCACCCAGCATGCCCACCAGGGGGCGATGCTCTGCCCATCTGGGGCATCGCTCTGTTGCATCCAGAGCCATCCTAGTGCCTGAGGCAGAGGCCACAGAGCCATCCTCAGTGCCTGGGCCATCTTTGCTCCAATGGAGCCTCGGCTGCGGGAGGGGAAGAGAAAGAGAGGAAGGAGAGGGGGAAGGGTGGAGAAGCAGATGGGCGCTTCTCCTGTGTGCCCTGGCTGGGAATCGAACCCGGGACTCCTGCACGCCAGGCCGACGCTCTACCACTGAGCCAACCGGCCAGGGCCGACAGGTGATAGTTTCTTAAAGGTCATTTGTAATGTAGCATTATGAAAAAACTTTTCCTGTTCTCTCTTGCCATATAATTCATTATACTTTGAATAAATCAGTTTCTAGTGTGTGATTTTGTAAGTACACGCATTGTTGATTTGGATAATACTAGTTTACTAAGTTAGGCAGATATTTCAAATACTGACACTTTTCATTACTTCAAATTAAATTGTAATAGTTAATGTTATCAGAATTTCATCAGAAAAGGTTTATTTGTTTCTATAAGAGCTGGGAAGCTCTCAAGTTCATCTTGGCAGATATAAATTTTGAAAAATTTAATTTTTACATGAAAGCATGAATTTTATTGTTGGTAACAAGTAGGAATAATACTTTAATTTTTCTTAAATTAATAGATTCATTTTAGTTTTGAGAATGCCTTTTATTTATTTATTTTTTGCTTCATTGACTTATTGAATAGAAGAGGTGAAAAGTGGACATTCTTCACTTGCTCCTAGTCATAAATGGAGAGCATTCAGTTTTTTGCCTTCAAGTATGATGTTAGCTATGAGTTCTTCTTAGGTGCCCTTTACCAGGTTGAGGAAGTTACCTTCTGTTCCAAATCTGCTGAAAGCTATGTCAGATGCTTTTTCCTCATCTATTAAGATGCTCTTAATTATTTAAAAAATATATATATTGTGTTGTTATGGTGAATCACATTGGTGGATTTCCTGGTGTTAACCTAAACTACATTGCTGGGTTAAATCATTCTTGATTGTGGCACCTTGTTTACATTTTCTTTGTAATGCCCAGCCTGGATCTTAAAAGATATAATGGATATCCAAAAAGCATTCATTTAATTAAGACATGTATCATAGAAAGGTACTCTTGAAACCTATATGATCCTATTAACTAATGTCACCCCAATAAATTTAATTAAATAATAAATGCAATTGTTTGTTCAACAGGTACTTATTGAATATCTGTTGTATGCCGGGAACTGTTTTAGATGCCAGGGAATAAGGAATAAGCAGCTAAACAAGACAGTTTTTATTTTTTTAAGTGCAATTTATTAAGTGGTTTTCCATTTCTGGAAACCTTTGAAAACATTTGGAAAAAAATTAGTCATTTAATTAAAACAAAATATATTTCTACCGTATTTAGTGAGTGTTTCGCAACAACTTCAGCTATTAGAAATGTAGGTGGTGACTCAGAAGGAAGTAGAAAAGCCCTTTGACAGTACTTCCTTTGAAGAACTTCTGAACTGTTTACTTTTCCATTCTATATATAGTTCTAATAAGCTTGATGATCGGGTTTCCTTGCACCCACATCAGAAACAACAAACTGAAGAGTAGAAACGAGTTATTAGAGATTGCTTAATTAAGAGCTTAAAATTAAAATGTCTTTCTGTGGTATAGAGGGGGAAAGTCATTGTAGAAATAATTTAAAATGCTCAAGTAGCTGAGGGCTGTTGATAAGTCTTAATTGTTGCTCTAGACTTAATGTATAAAGCTTAGTAAAAGCAGTATTTCAGAGTTGGGATAAACATTAAGGATCCTCATACACTTTTACATATATGAAGGGTAGGTCTGACGTACATATGATAAGCGTGGCTCTGGTAAGAATAGCTCACACTAAGAGTGATTCTTGGTGGCAACGGGAAGTTTGTGTTTGTGTGTATGTGTGTGTGTGTGTGTGTGTGTCAGATGGAAAGAGACAGAGAGAGTAGGGAGACAGAAGGTTCAGGGAGAGAGAGAGATATGCGGGTGCTAATATATACGCATGGGGTGTGTGAGAAACTCTGTTTCTGGGGAGGAGACCATGTATACAATTTGAACCTGTCCTCCTCCCCTCAGCCCTACTGTGATTCTATTATCTTACCTTCTTATCTTGAGATGTTCTGCTGCCTCACTCACATTCCCATTTGAGAAAAACTGGTCTTATCAAAAGTAGTAATACTATAAGCCCGTCGAAGCCTGCTTGAGAGATTGAATGGTTAGTATTAGGATGAACTAAGAACCTACCTACATAGTTGTCCTGGCTTCTAGTTTGTTTTCTGTTCCGCCCCTGCAATAAATACTATTCAAAATAATAAAGTAAACAACAAGAATAAAGTTATGTTCCTCAAACTCTTTATTTTAAAAAGTATGAGAAGGGTTTATTCAAAAGATATTTTTCCTTCTAAAAAACCAAACCACTTATAAGTAAAAGTCAGACATTTAAGATAGAAGTTTGTTTCTTCATGATGACGAATAAATAGTAAATGCAGTGTTAAGATAAATTGATCACCTATTTATATTTGTGTAATGGAAGTCTTAGTTCTAAAAAGAAAATACAGATGATTCCTATGTATTTAGACTTTATATTTGGAATTTGATTATCTCTCAATTTCCATCGGTCAGAAGTCCAGTCATAGCTTAGTTGGGACCTCTGTTGAGGGTCCTGCCAGGCTGAAATCAAGATGTAAGCCCAAACTGCAATCTTACCTGAAACTCAGTCCTCTTCCAGACTCACTGGGTATTCCCAGAATTCAGTTCTTCATGGGTATGGGACCCAGCCCTTCGGTTCCTAGAGCCTACTCATCGTGCCCTGGAATGTGACTTTCTCCAGAACATGGTAGTTTGCTTCTTTAAGGCCAACAGCAAAGCTTCTCTGCTGCTTTGAATCTGAATGTCTCTGATTTCTAGACCCTCTTTATAAAGGGCTTACCTGATCAGGTCAGGCCCACCAGAATACTCTCGATTAATTTAAAGCCCATTGATAGGGCTGTTAATTATATCACCTTTGCCATGTAATGTTACCTACTCACAAGTGAAATCTGGGGATTTTGCCCAGACTTAGTAGAAGGAGATTATATGGGGTGTGTACACCAGAGGGTGGGAATCTTGGGCTTATTTTAGCATTATGTCTACCGCAGCATTATTAAAGAGAACAGTGACTCCTTTGTTCAGTAAAATTAAATCTTTCCTTTGTGTCAGGCATTTCTCTAGGTCATGGAAATATAAGGCCAAAATGCCCAGTTCCTGTCTATGACGAGGTGGTAGAAGCCAACAATGAAGCACTGTTTTTAATGTAGTTCAATCACACAGCTGCAAGAGAGGTGTAATCAGGATACACTGTTCAGTAGGAGATGGCTGGGTCAAGAAAGTTTATTGTTTGTATGGGAAATGTAAAACTACTGCTACAGTTCTTAAAACTACAAAATTTAAAAGTTTATTGAATTTTCTAGGAAGAAAACTTTGATATTGAAAATGAAATTATTAACATCCTTTTTTTCTTTTCCCCAGATGGTATACCTCAAGTTTACTATTTTGGCCCTTGTGGTAAATACAATGCTATGGTGCTCGAACTGCTGGGACCTAGTTTGGAAGACTTGTTTGATTTGTGTGACCGAACATTTTCTCTTAAGACAGTTCTCATGATAGCTATCCAGCTGGTAAGTAAAACAGGATGCTTTGGAGTTGTTTGAACAACTGTGTGGCTCTTTGGTTACAAATTTATATGAAAAGTTTCATGTTTTACTACATTATCTTTCACAACATCCAACTTAATAAAAATGTTTCTGCTTTACATCGTATTGTCTTTTTGGGATGCATATAACTTAAAAATAACTGAATCAGGTGTATTTTATTTTTATGAAAGAATATCTTATTGCTTTAACATCAGAATGCTCTGTTTGAGAATTAAGTTGTTTCTAGCACTTTTTATTTAGAAGATAAATACTTGGAAAAGAGAACCCTCAGAAACATGGATTCTAAATCTTGGTAATAAATTCTAATGGCCAAGAAAAGAGGAAACAAGCTAATGAGAGAGTCTTCTAAATTACTTAACTTGCAGGGAATATGGTATTTGGGGAAACAGCCTAAGAGGATGATTTTAAGGCAGTTCTGAAGTAAATGCTAATATAATTGTGCTGCACAGGCCTTCAAGTTGTTCTTACACATTGACTCGTTAATTCCTCTTCTATAAATTTTTCCCATGGAAGTATTCAGATGTATATAAAGCTTTTTGTGCAAGGATATTTGTAATAAATTGGGTAACAATCCAAATGTACAGAAATAACAGGCTTAGTTATTTCTAATAAAATAACAAAATAGTAAAGTATGCGTTTAAAGTAATACATACTTTTAAGATGAAGTATGTATTAAAAGAAAGTTTCATGGCCTGGAAAATGCTCATAATATATAGTTAATTAGAAGTATAAGTCATAGAATACTGTATATTATATGATCCAAATTTGATAAACTAAAATGGCCTGAATGACTATATGTTTATGTTGCATTGTCAACCATGATTATCATTAAATGATGCAATTTTATTTTCTAGTTTGTAATGTTCTATTTTGTGACAGTTTGTATAGTGAACGTTAATTGAGAATGTGTAAAACAATAAAAAGATATTATTAGAGTTATATTAAAATTCTTTCTGGTTTCAAAATGTTTCATACCTAAGGAAAAGAGTAAAGAAAAAAAGTTACCCCCCCAAAAAAAGCATACTAAAGGGTGCTCTGTTATTTGTTTATAAAATATAATTGTAAAAGTTGCTTGATTATTGAACTGATGAGGAAGAATAAATTGCAGCTTTGTGAATATGTTTATATTTTTGAGGTCAAGATTTAGTTTTGGTTACTCTTTTTGATTTTATGATACAGCATTATCTGAAAGTGTTGATTAAATCAGGCTTGCTGATATGAAAGAAATTAGTAAAATTCAAACACTCATTTATAAATTACTGTAATAGTAAAAGCAAAGATTTTTAAATCATAATCAAATAAATATATATTTGAGAAATTGTAGACTGATATGTTACTTTTAAAGGCTTGAAATAATTTTTGATTTTTTTCCTTAAGCTGTTTTTATTGTGAAAGTTGTCTTTGCTCTATTATGCTTTTTTATGCATCAAAGCCTAAAATAAAATTATCGTCTTTTATTTTTGAATCGAGATTTCTCGCATGGAATATGTTCATTCAAAGAACTTGATATACAGAGATGTAAAGCCTGAGAACTTCTTAATAGGACGACCAGGAAATAAAACCCAGCAAGTTATTCATATTATAGATTTTGGTTTGGCAAAGGAATATATTGATCCAGAGACAAAGAAACACATACCATACAGAGAACACAAGAGCCTTACGGGAACAGCTAGATATATGAGCATAAATACACATTTAGGAAAAGGTATGTGTACCTTTTGTTTGAATTCAGTAGCTGTGTTAATAGTGGGAGTTTTTATTTGTTATTATGGTCAGTGTTTTGCAGGTTACAATTGCTTTTATTATTTTTATTTATCACATCTAGCTACAGTTTTACTTTTATTTATATTTAATAAAACATTTTGAAAATAAGTTGCTCTAAAGTAAATGAATGACCTATCCTTGAATTCACTATATCTTTTTAAAATATAACTTGAAATACTCAACTTTGGTACAGGTAGATTGATGCATTTGATTATTTGTGTTAAAGGTTATGAGAGAATACTTAATTCTAACTGAATTTAGTGTGTGCAGAGATTTTTGATCGATCCTATAGTTTTTTGCTATAGTTAGCCAGGGAGATAACAAACTGTTTACTATCTTTAATGCTTAGAGTACGTACCTTTCTTAGCAGTACTATTTACTATGTACTGGATATATGACTTTGGTTTGCTTGTTTGTAAAAAGGATGAAATAATATCAACCTCACAGAGTTTATAGTTTTTTTTCCCCTCAGTCTAAAACCACACATTTCATTTATTTTTCATATTTCTGTAGTTTCTTTTCATCTGGAATAGTTCCTCTTCTTTCTTTATGGTTCATGGCCTTAGTATTTTTGTGAAGTACAGACTATTTTGTAGAATGCCATCATTTTGGGTCTGTCTGATACTTCTTCATAATTATATTTAGGTATGCATTTGTGGCATAAATGTTGTAGAAGTGATGTATTCTCAATGCATCGTGTCAGGAGGTACATGATGTCACTTGGCTTCAAGTAGCTTTGATCATTTGTTTAGGGTAGTGCTTGCTAAGTCTCTCCACTAAAAAGTTTCTTTTGTAATTAAAAAGTGTTTTGTAAGTAAATCTTTGAGTTTATTTAAATATGTTTGTTGTTCCTCATCAAATTTTTCCCACTAGATTTAGCATCCTTGATGATTTTCTATCCCCATTTCTTACGCAGTTAGTTGATATTCTAACATAAGCAAAAGCTTTCCCTTCCCCAGGTTATTGACATATCAGTATGGACTCATGGATTCTTATTGAATATATTATAGTGCCTTACTATCATTATTTAATTTGATGCTCAAATTATTTCAGATTTTGCCACTGGTTGGTCCATCAAGTTGACTCCTCTGTACTTTTGGCGTGTTCTCATGAGTATTTGAAAACTTCTCTATTTTCTGGTGCAACAAGTTGTTCCAGGCTCATTTTATAGTTCTTTTTGCTTTAACCTGGAAATGACATTTCTCCAACAAGCCCTGGGTTCTTTTATTGGATAATTGTATATAGAAATCAAGATTTGGCCATTAGGTATACTTGTTCCTACTGGTATGTTATTGCTTGTAGGCCCTTTCTGCAGCAGAAATAGGGAATATGTGTATGTGAATATATACTCATTTGGATATATATACACAAACATACACATACACCTACACATGTATATGCACACAAACTTATACATATTAAAAACCATGTGTTTATAATGATACTTCTTTTTTAAAATTAATTAATTAATTTATTTATTTATTTATATTAAGCGAGAGGCAGGGAGGCAGAGAGACAGACTCCTGCATGTGCCCTGACTGGGATTCACCCAGCAAGCCCTCTGTGGGGCAATGCTAGGCCCATCTGGTGCTGCTGCTGTGTTGCTTGGCAACCGAGTTATTTTAGCACTTGAGGTGAGGTCATGGAGCTGTCCTCAGTGCCGGGGACCAACTTGCTCGAACCATTCGAGCCATGACTGTGGGAGGATAAGAGAGAGAAAAAGGGGATAAGGAAGAAGAAGCAGATGGTTGCTTTTGCTTTGTGCCCTGACTGGGAATTGAACTGGGAATTGTTGACTCACACACTGAGTCAACACTCTACCGCTGAGCCCACTGACCAGGGCCTTATACTGATACTTCTGATTCCAGTCTAACACCAGATGTAAAGTGTCTTCCTTTCTGTAGCATAATTCCCTTCTCTAGTCTGTATTATATCTTACTTTGCCAAGAGTGAGAAATTTGGCTGCCTCCATAATATATTTACTTGTTTTTTGAAGCCTAGGACAATAAGAATGTAGTTTCAGAATTGGTAACTGAAAATACTTTTTAAAGCAAGCTTAGTAGATTTGCAATGTTTGTAATTTTTATTTTAATTGAAAAGTTCTTTTTAAATAGAAGTAAACTTTAGTCTGACCAGGCAGTGGTGCAGTAGATAGAGTGTTGGGTTGTGATGCACAGGACCCAGGTTCGAAACCCCCAGGTTGCTGGCTTGAGTGCGGGCTCATCTTGCTTGAGCGTGGGCTCATCTTGCTTGAGCGTGGGCTCGCCAGCTTGAATACAGGGTTGCTGGCTTGAGTATGGGATCATAGACAGGACCCCATGGTTGCTGGCTTAAGCCCAAAGATCACTGGTTTGAAACCCAAGGTCGCTGGCTTGAGCAAGGGGTCACTCGTTTTGCTGTACCCTACCCCCCACTGCTGTCAAGGCACATATGAGAGAGCAATCAGTGAACAACTAAGGAGACTACAGGAGCTGCAACAAAGAATTGATGCTTTTCGCCTGACCAGGCAGTGTTGCAGTGGATAGAGCATTGGCCTGGGACACGGAGGACCCAGGTTCAAAACCCCGAGTTCACCAGCTTGAGTGCAGGCTCAGCTGGTTTGAGCAGGGTTCAGCAGCTTGAACCAAGGTCGCTGGCTCGAGTAAGGGGTCACACAGTCTGCTGAAGCCCCCAGTTAAGGCATATATGAGAAAGCAGTCAGTAAACAACTATGGTGCTGCAATGAAGAATTGATGTTTCTCTGGCCCTGACTGTTTGGCTCAGCAGTAGAGCATTGGCCTGGTGTGTGAAAGTCCCGGATTCGATTCCTGGCCAGGGCTCACAGGAGAAGCGCCCTTCTCCACCCTTCCCTCTTCCCTTTCTCTCTGTTTCTTCCCTTCCAGCAGCCAAGGCTCTGTTAGAGCAAAGTTGGCCTGAGTGCTGAGGGTACCTCCTTGGCCTCTGCCTCAGGAACTAGAATGGCTCTGGTTGCAATGGGGCAGTGCCCCAGATGGGCAGAGCATTGCCTTCTAGTGGGCATGCCGGGTGGATCCCGGCCATGTGCATGTTGGAGTCTGCTTCCTCACTTCTCACTTCAGAAAATACAAAAAAAAAAAAAAATATATATATATATTGATGCTTCTCACCTCCCCCTTCCTGTCTGTTCCTATCTGTCTTTCTCTCTGTCTCTGTCACAAAAATCAATCAATCAGTAAATAAAAGTAAACTTTATATTGAGTAAAATTTACATTTACATGTATGTATGATTTTTAGAAATTGATAGATGCACACATTTATGTAATCCACAGCTCTATCAAAATTTAGAATATGATCATCACCTGTTAGACTTCCTTCTTGCTTTCTCTCTCAATCCCCTACTTCTCCAAAAGCAGCCAGTGATTTGATTTCTACCACCATAGATTAGTTTTGCTGGTTCTGTTACTTCAAATAAATGAAGTCATCTGACTTCTTTTGTTCAGTATAGTATGTATGAGATTTATCTATCTTATTGCAAATACTAGGACTTTAAGCTAAGTAGTATTTCATTGCATAAACATACCATAAACTGTTTATTCTAATATTGATGACCATTTTGATTAACAATTTTTTACCACTGAATAAAACTGATATCACTTTCTTGTAAATCTTTTAGTAGGCTTGCTTTTCCAGTTCTTTTTGGCAAATACCTAGGGTTGGAATTGTTGGGTCTTATGGTAGATATCGTTTAACTTTTATAGGAAGCTGTTCCCTAAATCATTTGTACAATTTTTTATTTTCACCAGCAGTGAATGAGAATTGTTTGTTTCACATTCTTTAAAAAATTTGATGTTGTCGCCTGACCAGGCGGTGGCGCAGTGGATAGAGCATAGGACTGGGATGTGAAAGACCCAGGTTCAAGACCCCAAGGTCGCCAGCTTGAGTGCAGGCTCATCTGGTTTGAGCAAGGCTCACCAGCTTGAGCCCAAGGTCGCTGGCTTGAGCAAGGAGTCACTCGGTCAAGGCACATATGAGAAATCAATCAGTGAACAACTAAGGAGCCGCAACAAAGAATTGATGTTTCTCATCTCTCTCCCTTCCTGTCTGTCTGTCCTTATCTGTCCCTCTCTCTGACTCTCTCTGTCTCTGCCACAAAAAATAAAAAAAATAAAAATTGATGTTGTCTTTTTCATTTTAGACATTCTAGTAGCTACGTAATAGTATTTTATTTCTCTATAGCTAATGATTTTGAACACTATTTTATGTACTTATATTATTCATTTGTATATCTTGATTATTGATTTATAGGAATTTTTAATATATTTTGGATATAGGTTCTTTGCCAAAAACATGCTTTATGAATATTTTATTGTAGCCTGTGGATTACTTAGTCATTTTCTTAGCAGTGTCAATTGATAAGCAAATGTTGTAAATGTTTATAAAGTCTAATTTATCATTTTGTCCTTTTATGATTACTACTCTTTGAATTCTAAGAAATCTTTACACCCCCTCCATGTGGTGAAGACATGTTTTCTTTTGCTATCTAGAATTAATTTTTTTGTATTGTGTGAGATAGGGGTAGAGGTTCTTTTTATGATATCATACTCTTTCCCATTGAATTACTTTTGTGACTTTCTAAAAACAAGAAGTTTTAGGTTATGTTTAAATGGTTTATTATTAAGTCTTGAGCTATGTCAGTTTACATATCAGAGGAAATAGAACTTAAGTTTCTGCCTTTAGATTCTATCTTCAACATCTCACTCATTTGGGAGAACAGACAGGAACATAAAAGCCTATCATTATTTATCCATCATCACTGCTCAAATGTATCTTACAATGTAGGATCATAATTTGTATAGGACCTTAGAAATCATCTAATCCAACCTCCAACTCCTGGTCTTAGCTTCAAGTCTCACTGTTCTCCCCAGATTTATAAGCTGTATACTGCATTCCCCTGCTTCTGCCTCTTTCAGAATTAAATAGCAGTTGATGTCTTCCCTGACAGCTTGCCTGATTGTAGGCTCATGGTATTTTTCTTTTCAGATGTCTGAAAATACCTGAAAAATGTAAATTTGCCTTTCTTTAAGAAAAGTAAGTTTCAAACATCTAAAATTAAAAAGAACAAGGAGTGTTCTGGTAGTATTTGGGGAAGTGCTTTTCAAGTAACACACTTTCCTGATAGATTTAAAACATGATTTGATAGATATATAACTTTCAAGACTGTGTCTCTGTTAAAACTAGGCATACTTGTATTTACATGACTAGTGTCTGAGAAATTTTATTTCATGGTAGTTGTTAACAGATTGTTTTATAACAATTAACAGAGGTTCACCATCACTTTATTTGAGACATGAAGGCACAGTTTCCTTATGGCTTAGTGTTCTTTATCAGAACAGTGATAAATTGAATAGCATTCTATTTGAAGGAATGGAATCTTGATATATTTGTACTTGTTAGGGAAAGCCTTCAGAGCTTGGGAAATGACATTAAACTATTGCATTAATCTCCTACTGCTCTTTTAGGAAGAAAACAAAATATTATTTCTTTGACAAGTATTTCAAAGAACAAAAGCTTTAATCCTTACTTTCTTCCATTTATAAAAGCCCTGCTGTTGATGTAGAACTTGGAAGTAGATGGATAATTTTAACAGGAAGAAATTTTGTTTGACTGATAATATGAGTTCCTGTTTATTAAAAAATTAAGAATATGCTAAGTTAGTATAGGTTTGAGTGTTGAAGAGTGAAAGCATTCTTCACGTTTGAGATGGCTATGAGCATGGAGTGGTGATTTGAGTTTAGAGCATTTGGCTTTATGAGAAATCAGGAATAGATAAAAAAGAAAAAGGAGCAGTGAAAATGTGTTCTTTTAATGGTACTTTTCATTTGTGTTTATAGATTCTTTTTTCCCTGCTTTTTGTCTGGATGTTGGTGATTACTTTCAAAGCTTTTTCATTCATTCATTCATTCATTCATTCATTCATTCTTTTGCATTCCAGGACTTCCTACTCACATGGACTTTTTAAAATACAGTATTTGGGTTAGAGCAACATTTATACAGATATATTAAGTATTTTGTTCTGTGTGGAGACTGACACTGTATCATATGTTAAAAAGGAAAAAAATTGTTCCTAATATAAGAGTAAAGAAGAATAGTATAAAATCACATAATGGAAGTTAGCATCTTTTTTCTTGTGGTACAGATATCTATTGATCTTACCTTAACTTAATGTTAAGTCAAGCTGGATGAGTTCGTGTTCAAGCCGGTGACAGGATTTCAAACTTGGGTCCTCAGTGTCCTAGGCTGATGCCCTATCCACTGTGCCATCTCCTGGTTAGCAGTGTTGCCTTTCCAGAGTGTCACATAGCGGGAATCATACACTATGTAACTTTTTCAGAGTGGCTTAATTCATGTAGTAATATGCATTTATGATTCCTTCATGGTTTCTCATGGCTTGATAGCTCATTTCTTTATAATGCTGAATGATATTCCATGGTCTGGATATACTATAGATTATTTATCTGCCTACTTAAGGACATCTTCGTTGCTTCAAAGTTTTGGCAATTAGGATTATTGCTGCTATAAATATCCGTGTGCAAGTTTATGTGTGGACATAAGTTTTTCAAGTCTTTTGGGTAAATACCAAGGATCTTAATGCTGGATTGTATGGTAAGAGTATGCTTAGTTTTTAAGAAACCCTCACATTGTCTTCCAAATTGGATGTGCCAATTTGCATTCCTACCACCAATGAATGAGAGTTCTTGCCAGCACTGGGTGTTGTCAGTGTTTTAGACTTCTATTCTAAGAGGTGTCTAGTGTTACTTTGCTGTTTTAATTTGCATTTTTTGATGACATGATGTGGGGCATCTTATATTTGTTTTGCCATCTGTATATCTTATTTTATGAAGTGTCTGTTAAGGTCTTGGTCTAGTCTTTGTCAGGTTGTTTTCTTATTTTAAAATTTTAAGAGTTCTTTATATATTTTGGATAACAGTTCTTAGTGAGATATGTCTTCTGCAAATATTTTCTCCCACTTGTGGCGTATCTTTTCATTCTCTTGATTGATATTTCTTTCATGGATCATGCTTATAGTATTATATCTAAAAAGTCATTGCTAAACCCAAGATCATCTGGATTTTTTCCTGTGTTATTTTATAGCAATTTTATGTTAGTGTTTGACACTTACGTCTGTGATCCGTATTGGTCTATTTTTTTAATTTTATTTTAGTGAGAGGATGGTAGGCAGAGAGAGACTCCCGCATGCTCTCCAACCAGAATCCACCTGGCAAGCCCAAAGGGGGTGATGCTGTGCCCGTCTGGGGCCCTTGCTCTGTTGCAACCAGAGCCAATTTTTAGTGTCTAAGGCAGAGGCCATGTAGCCATCCTCAGTGCCTGGGGCCAACTCGCTCTAATTGAGCCATGGCTGAAGGAGAGGAAGAGAGAGAGAGAGAGAGAGAAAGAAAGTGAGAGAGAGAAGTGAGAGGAGGAGGGGTAGAGTAGCAGATGGGCACTTCTCCTGTCTGCCCTTACTGGGAATTGAACCTGGGACATCCACATGCTGGGCTGACGCAAAGACTTGTACAAGAATGTTCATAACAGTTTTATTCAGAGTAGCCCCAAACTAGAGTTTAAACAAAGATCCTTCAATAGGGAAATGGATATATTGTAGTATACTATTTAGTAATAAAAAGTCACAAATGATTATCAATGCGTGCAACAGTATGGCTGAATCTTGAAAACATTATGCTGAGTGAAAGAATACAGATTCAAGGGTACATGCTGTATGATCCCATTCATGTGAAACTCTATAGAAAAGTCAAGTTTACTTAAAGAGTGGCAAAAGCAGGTAAGTGGTTTGAGGGTAGGGGAGGGAGAGAAGAACAGACAGGAGGCATAGGGGAACCTTCTGTAGTGTTAGAAATACTTCATGATTGTGGTGGTACTTAGGTGTGTGTGTTGCCAAAGTTCAAACTATACCTTTATAATAGATGTATGATATTATGTGTTATTATACTTCAGTGAAAGGAATTTTCTTTTATTAGTGCTTATCAAGTCTGACTCTTTTTCAGGATTATCTGCTAAACTTTTTAAAATGTACATTCTTCTACCCTTGTCATACCCAAAGAATCAATCTCTGGCATTAGGCTTGCTTATTTGATGTTTTTAAAAGCTATTCAGGGGTTGATTCTGATTCTCAGCAGAACTCCAGAAATATTTTTTTGTATGACTTTTTATTTTTAATACTATCAAGACATAATAAAATATAATTTCAGTAATAAAATACATTACTGATTTTTTTCATGTTATTCACATCCTGCTTTTATTAATAGCTTTCAAAAGAACTTTAAGTCTATTTTTACTTATATTGAAAGTTTACTGTTTTCAGTGGCATATATTTACATTGTTATACAAAAGAGAAAAAAAAGTCCTATTATACCACAGTTTTTGAGTACCCGAAGTGAGAAATTGAAATGTCCTGCCTAGTCCTCCAATCACCTACCCCTGAGTACTAATGATTAGATGCATATTCTTTTAGGTATTTACCTGTACTTATAAAAAAGGGGTATATATCTGGTATTATATATTCCAAATATTTATTTATGTATTTAAATGGTATGTGTTGAATTCCTGCTCTGTGGCAGCCATTATACCAGGTCTGAGGAGAAAGAACCAAAGGGTCACTTGGCCTTCTGTGACTTACTCTGTGGTGGGAGCACAATATTGATTATATGATAACAGAAACAAAAATTTTTTAAACTTCAGAACATGTTACAGAAGACAATTATAGAATGTAGTAAAAATGAGATTACATAGTAAAAATTTTCTGAAGCTTTAACCCTAGTTCAGGTCTATGGTTTGAAGTTCGCTTTTTCAAAAGCATTTAGTACTGATTAGATAGTATGATTATTCACTTTTATAAAACATCTTGTACATGACCCCTTTTATTACAGTATTGTTTTTCCTTTTATTTTTAGTCAGCATATATGTATTATTTAAAAAAACTAAAAAATCTTAAGCATTTAACTTCAGAGACAAATATTGAAAAATGCCCTTTAGCAAATATTTATAAATACCTCCCTAAGTCTTAGTCTGTAATTGTCACTCAGTTACATGCCATACAATGTTGTTACTAAAACAATAATAGCAACTTGAAAATTACAATTTGTTTAGCATATTTTTGAAGGGGCTATTAAAGTTGGGATGTGTCAAACACGAGTGTGACTTTTTTTTTTTTAATTTTTCCAGTGAGAGAGAGAGAGAAAGAAGCATCAACTTATTTCATGTACTCGTTCTGTCTAGTTGTGTAGTTATTGACTGCTTCTCATACATGTCCTGACTGGGGGTTGAACCTGAGACCTTTGGTAGGCTGGGTCGATGCTTTATCCACTGCTCCACCCAACTAGGCTCCCCAAGTGTTTTTTTAAAAATATATTATATGAAATACTAGGTGTGTTTAAAGTTAATGACAAGTTTGTGGGAAGGAAGATTTGTGCTCATATAAGTTTAGAAAATGCAAGGTTAAAATGGAGTTAAACATTTTTAGGGTTTAAAATTTAGGTTAACATCAGGTTAACCTTTTATGAGAAATCTCTAGTTTTTTTCAGAATCTTTGATATGTTACATTCTCATCTTTAAGAAAGAGTTACTGTACAGTGACTTATTTGACCACAGAACCTTTTCCTCTTTGATTTATATTTTTATAAATAGATATCTAAGGTGAGAAGTCCTCTATCATCTCAAGAAACAGTGACATATTTTAAAGTTCTATGATGATTTTAATGTAAAAACATTGTTTAGACATGATCTTGTCACTTGTAAGCACTGATCTGCATTTTGTGTTTATATACTGAACTTTTGGAAATTTATTGATTAATAAGAAAAGAATTAGTTCTCCATTCTTGCATTTTTACCTGAGAGAGGAAAGTGAAATTTCTGTTTTTCTTGTATTTCAGAACAAAGTAGAAGAGATGACTTAGAAGCTCTAGGCCATATGTTCATGTATTTTCTTAGAGGCAGTCTTCCTTGGCAAGGTTTAAAGGTAATTGCTTTTGTATTTCCTTATTGAATTTCCTAAGTTGTTAATATGTTAAGATCCTCTCTTCAAAGTATCAATATTTAATTTAAAAATTACCACTTTCTCAAAGTTTTTATTTTCTTTTTTAGGCTGACACATTGAAAGAAAGGTATCAGAAAATTGGAGACACAAAGCGAGCCACACCAATAGAAGTGCTATGTGAAAACTTTCCAGGTAACAAAAATGCCACATTGATATGTAGGCTCATACACAGAAAACCGCAACTCTAATCATTTTTTAAGTCTGTAAATACTTTTTTAAATGTTTAAAAGAAATGAGCTCAGAATATGATTTAAAAGATGTAGCATTTGATGCACAGACACAGAAGCAATTTGTATATTTACTTTATTAAGATGGTATTAAATAGAAGAAAATCTCATCTTTTAATCATGTTGACAAATACCAGCTAAAATAATATTTTCTTCAATGACTTAACTTTTAATAAGTTAAAATATTTGCTAAGAAATACCAACTATAAAATTTTTGTGTATAATGTTAGTCATTTTAGTCTTATTGCCAAACTCAAAGTAGGTATATGATGTCTGATTTAGTCTGGTTTTCGAAGTGCAGTAAAATCTTACTACTCTTATTACTTTTAGGTTAATTTTATATTGGAGAACTTTGTGAAAATAGTTTAGCTTTCATGTAGATTTTCACAATTCAAACCAACAGAAATTTATTTAAGATTTCAAATCAATTAAGAAATAAGAATTAAAAAAAGAATAATGCGTTGCTAATGTTTAAAATACCTGCTGTGATTGTGCAATAACATTGAGTGAAAAGAGAACTAAATTTGAATATAGAAGACTGAATTTATGTCTCATTTTGATATTCACAGGTTCTCTTTGTAATGCTGGCATTATTATTGTAATAATAAAAGTATAATTTCTGGTAGCTCTTTCTCAAGTTTGCTATATTATTCATTGTCAGCAAACTTTAATTATAGGTTTTTCTTTCTTAATCTAAAACTAGAGGAGTCAAAAAATATTGGTTAATAGTACTAGCAGTTCAAGTATAGGAAAGTTACAAATTTCTGCTGGAAAAATGGTGGTGCCAAAGTAAATTAGCCATATAATTAGCTAGAAAGTGGAATAGTGTCCGGCCAGTTAGCTTGGTTGGTTAGAGCGTTGTCCTGAAGCACATAGGTTGCTGGTTCGATCCCTGGTCAGCACTCACTCAGGAACAGATCAATGTTCCTGTATCTTTCTGTGCTTCAGGACGATGCTCTAACTAACTGAGCTATCTAGCTAGGGCTTCCTGTCTCTCTTTCATCCTCATCTCTCACTAAAATTAATAATAATAAAAAATATGTGTAATAGTGAGGTTCACCATGGGAGGAAGGTCACCAGGTGTCACTCTCATTGCCTGTTGAACTGTGTGTGATTCTATTCTTATTGGCTACAGTGAGTGATTTGGATCAGAAAAGCAGCTAGGTGTAACCTGCCATTTCGTATTACAGTGACATTTTGTGCTCTCATAGTGCAGCACTGTCTTGCTCACCATTTTGCCTAGTGATTTTCATGGCTTTTTAATTCTGGAAAGTATAACCTTTCTTTTTTTTTTTTTTTTTGTATTTTTCTGAAGTTGGAAACGGGGAGGCAGTCAGACAGACTCCCGCATGCGCCTGATCGGGATCCACCCGGCAAGCCCACTAGGGGGCGATGCTCTGCCCATCTGGGTTGTTGCTTGATTGCAACCATAGCCATTCCAGCGCCTGAGGCAGAGGCCACAGAGCCATCCTCAGCGCCCGGGCAAACTTTGCTCCAATGGAGCCTTGGCTGCTGGAGGGGAAGAGAGAAACAGAGAGGAAGGAAAGGGGGAGGGGTGGAGAAGCAGATGGGCGCTTCTCCTGTGTGCCCTGGCCGGGAATTGAACCCGGGACTCCCACACACCAGGCTGACAGTCTACCACTGAGCCATCCAGCCAGGGCCGAAAGTATAACCTTTTAAACATATATATATATATATATAGTGCATTTGGAAATTTTAATGGCATGCATGATTGTTAATTATATGACCAGAAATTAAAAGAAGAATTAAACTGAGCTCGAATGTTCTATTTTTGAGATATGTTTTAGATTTATTCTGCTAGGTCAATTGGATTAAATACTACCTATAGCCAAGATTATGGTCAGTTAGTTTGTGTCACTGGTCTAAAGGAATCCAGGAGGCCAGTGCATATACTTTCTTATATTTATTTTAAAACTTTTATTATTATTTTTTTTAATTAAGGGTCTTCTTTTTTTTAAATTTTTTATTTATTCGTTTTTAGAGAGGAGAGAGAGAGGAAGAGAGAGGAGAGAGAGAGGGAGAGAGAGGGAGAGAGAGGAGAGAGAAACAGAGAGAGAGAAGGGGGGAGGAGCTAGAAGCATCAACTCCCATATGTGCCTTGATCAGGCAAGCCCAGGGTTTCGAACCGGCGACCTCAGCATTTCCAGGTTGACACTTTATCCACTGCGCCACCACAGGTCAGGCTATTATTTTTTTAAGTGAGAGGAGGGAAGATAGAGAGACAGACCCCCCATACGGCCCTACCCGAATCCACCTGGCCACCCTTATCTGGGGCTGATGCTCAAATCAACCAAATTATTCTCAGTGCCTGAGGCTGGAGCGCAAACCAATCAAGCCACTGACTGCGGGAGGAGGAGAGGGAAGGGAAGAGAAATAGATGGTCGCTTCTCATGTGTGTCCTGACTGGGGATTGAACCTGGGCCAATGCTCTATCTATTGAGCAAACCGACCAGGGCCTATACTTTCATATATAAATCAATTCTTACCAATATTTAAAAAATTTTTAAATTTGTGAGCTGAGTATTTAATTGTTCTGTGATTAAATAATTATGCATTAAGTTGTTAATTCAACCTATGATACCAAGTTTTTATTTAAATAATTGTAAAATAAAAATTTTAGTCTTTCTTAATGAAATGAAGCGAAAGTAGTCATCTGTTAAATTAAACCTCATTTCTGTTTTGCACTTATTTTCTTCCTACTTTTCCCTTTTAAAATTTTTTAATTTTAAATTTATAAACTTTTAAATTGCAACAGAATTTTCCTTTTTTGTTTTTATAATTCTGTGTGCTTTAGACATTTAAATACTTTTATTATTAATTAGTATAGAAAATAATTAATATAGAAACATATAATAAGAATAACATTTATTTCTTTCTAGAAGAAATGGCAACATATCTTCGTTATGTAAGAAGGCTAGATTTTTTTGAAAAACCAGACTATGATTACCTAAGAAAGCTTTTTACTGACTTGTTTGATCGAAAAGGATATATGTTTGATTATGAATATGACTGGATTGGCAAACAGTTGGTGAGTACTCTGTGCTATATAATAAAAGACCTTATCATGCTGCTTTTCCACATTATAGATCCTTCAATGGGAAAGTTTGAGAACAAATACTTTTTGAAAAAGAGTTCAACTTATTTTTTTAGAGCTATTTCCAGTAACACAGTACTAATATTATTCTTTGAATTTTGTGAAAACCCTACATTTGAACTCTGCTTTCTAGAGTGATAAATTATTTTGAACTTTTCATTCCTGATTTAATTCTTAATGTGAAATATACTTGTATTGGTACAATATTCTGGTGAGTACTTTAACATATCAGCTAGTTTTTTACTTTTGTTTACTCAGCCATCTTTCAAAACATTTGTGTACAATGCAGTGTATATAGTTGATGTGTTATGGAGTTGTATACCTGAAACTGGTATGATTATTTACCAGTGTCACCCCAAATAAATTCAATTAAAAAGGAATATAAAAGGATTCAATAACAAAATATAATTTTTCTTGTTAAATTGGTAAAGATGAAAATTTATAATAACTTATTATGACTATGACTAGAAAGAGAAATGGACCTCATCGATAGAAACACAAATTATAACATTTCCAGAAAGCAAATTGGCACTGTGTGTCAAGAGCCTTAAATTTTGTTTTTACTTTTGCCACAATAATCTCATTTCTAGGAAGTAATGCTAAGTAAATAATTGTAAACAATAAAAGTTTTGTTTAAAAAATATTTTTTTCAGTTACTTTGCTAAAGAAAGTATTTAGAATTTACAGATATGTTTTAATCTAGCAGTTTTAAGTTATCTGTGGGAATAGATTGGTACTTGAAGCATGTTTAGGTTTTAAAACTGTACCTAAGTTTTCATAACTTAAAAAGTTATCTTCATTATAACTGTAAGATCATTGCTCATCACTTAGGAGACACATTATTATTTCTTTCCTTGAAAAAACAAGTTCTAAAAGATAAAAATATTTATTCTCACTAGTCTTTTAATAAGTTAAGAATGTATACAAGTTCTTTTTTAAATTGTGGTTCACTGTTAGCGAATTTTTATCCATATTTGGAACCACTAACCTGTCAGATTCAAGTGTTTTGAACAATTGACTTAAGCATTTATCTATATTTTTCTTAAATCCAAAGTGATTTGAATATATCTGGAATTTATGATGCAAATCTAAATAAACTTCTATTTAAATATTTATAGTTTTAATTGTATTGAAAATTAAAAATTTTTAAAGCCTCTTTGAGTAACAATAAGTAATTCTGTTAGCTTATTTAAAAAATTGTTCCCCTCATTTTAAAAAAGTAATTTATTCTCTTTATACATTAGCTTTGAAAATAAGAAACATGAACAAAACACTCATTTTTTGATATGAAAAAGTAAATGACAGTATTAGTAGGTCTTTTGTTGTTATAAAAATAAGTACTTGATAAAGCATTTAAATATTTTGAAAACAGTTTAAAAAGTAGCTATGTTCTCTTTGCATTAACTTGTTAACTTTAACAACATATTTTGTTAATGATGTTTTAAGACCTTACTTTCAGTGTCTTCTCTTTTTTTTTTATTCTTTTAAACAGCTAAATGATATTAAGTAAGACTTCTGAAATAGACTGTATTGATGCTAATTGTTATTGTATTGTAGCCTACTCCAGTGGGGGCAGTTCAGCAAGATCCTGCTCTGTCATCAAACAGAGAAGCACACCAACACAGAGATAAGATGCAACAATCCAAAAACCAGGTTTGCAGCCCTTTTAGATAAGAAATGTCTTAGTTTGCTTCTGTATTACCTTGTGACAATTTTTAAATGTATTTGGTGTTTTATCATGCCTAGATGACTGTTTTATATGTGTATGTATAGTTGCATGTGTGTAAGAGAGTGTTTACATACACATGTATGTACATAATGAAATACAAATTTTTTCTTCAGTAGATAAAACAGACTATATCCACACACATGCTAGGATTAAAAATATATATTTCCTTTCAATATTAGTTTAATCATAAGTTTATTATTTAGTGGTATAAATTAGTATAATTTTGAGCAACATTTGACATTCTGTTAGAAGTATTTGGATGCCCTGTTGGAATGAATTGAATAGCTGTTGATCTTTCTAACTAATAAGTCATTTACTGAGTGAGTTACTGGTATTTGAAAGTTACTATTTTATATGTTGCAGAAATGCAGAAGTGAGAAAACTTATATAACCTGTAAAAAATAGTTTTGTAATGAGTGGCTAAGAGCTCAGTCTCTTGAATCATTCAGACCTTCATACCTGGATCAGGTTTAGTCCTGGGCAAATTACTTAATCTTCAAAACCTTAGTTCTCTCATCTATAAAAAGAAAGTAATGCATGTTAATGCCTAGCATATAGTAAGTCTTCAATAAATCTCAACTCTCATGGCTGGTGTTACTGTTACCAAGATTATTACAGTAAATTCACAAATAACTATTATATGTTACAAAGCAGAATTAGTTCTGTCACATGAAGCATATTAATAAAGTGCCATGGAAGATCATTGGAATATGCAAGAACTATAAAGATTTTATGGAGAAGGTGGTTTTGAGATGAGCCTGAAGAATGAATGAAATTTTAAAAGGCAGATAAAGGAATATAAGGGCATTTTAGGGAGAGTGAACAGTATAAAATATGATGCAGACATTTAAAAATGTAGAGGTTGAAGAAGAGTGAACAGTTCAGTTTGCTTGGAGCAGAGAGAAAGTTTAGGCAGTGCATAGAAGATTGAGAGCGAAGAGTTTGTACTTCCTGGGTAAGGTATTTGAGGGCTGTTGAATTTTTGAACAATGTTTTCACTTTTTCCTCTTTTGTAAAAAGAAGTTTTATTGAAGCCATCTTTGACATAAAAATTTTTGCTCTCGCACTGAGTTAAAAAGTGTCTTTAGTATTTTTTAAAAAGGGTAGTACATTATTTTTCTTTTTACTTTTTCATCCCATCAGAGTTTGAGTGATGGCTAAACTAGAGATCAGAAATCATAGGAAGTAACACACCTTGTTAAAAATTATTGCAAAATAAAATGCTACATTTAGAGGATATTTAACGGTATTCTTTAAAGTACAGTCAATTTAAAAAGTTTAATTTTAGAATTTTGCCTTAGAAAAATTGAGACAATAAAGGGTCTTGTATCCAAATTAATTCAAAATATGAATTACAACTAGTTTTTAGTGTGAGTACTCCGATAAGGTGCTGTGCATAGAGAGAAATGGCTCAAAAGTCAAGATGTAGAGTTTGTGTTTTGTAAGTCAGAGGTAATTTCTCATACATACTTTGGAAGAAAGTCAATAATTCATGGTCTCTGAAGATTTCCACTTGAGCTCTTAGGTATTGATAAATGAAACTCTTATTGTTGAATTAAACTTAAATTTTAATATTTTAGAGTTTAACTGTCTACATGTTTCAGACATGTCTTACTAGCTAGATTGTGAGCTCACTGAGGGTGGGAACCATATTTTATTCATGTAGTTCTTGTTGCATTAAATGTAGGGACTCATTTTTTTTCTTCAGGAAATCCTATAATATAACTTACTCATTGAATTTGAAATCTGGATATGCAGACTGTCGTCATAACAGAAATGTTGTATATCTAGAAAAAAAGTGTTAAATATGTGTGAAGCAGCAAACAGTTTTAAGTTGTATGAGAAACCCATAGTTTGCAACCCCAGAAGGAAATGAAAAGTCAATTCTTTAAATGACTAAAATCTTTGTTATGTCCCAAAATAAACAATTTTTTTTCCAAAATAAATTTTTTTTTTCCCCAAAAGAAATCATTTGTAACCCAGAATCAGTGGTTGGAGTTCAGCGGCTCCTGAAAGTGTTGGGTGCATGTCAGTGTTTATTCTGAGGACACGTTGCATAGCTTTCGCTGTCTCCTTGTGGAGGTCCATATCCCCAAATGTTGCCTGTTATACTATGCTAGGCAACATTTAGATACTTGTCTCAACTTTAGCATCATTTTAATCTTCCATCCTGTTTAGATTTGATCTCATCTGATTTATTCAATTAAGCTACAAATCTGCTAAATTCTGGTGATGAGTTTAGGGGCTTTAGTGGAAAAGACATTATAAAACTATCATGATTTTTTTTATGACATTCTCCATGTTACAGAGAATGTAATTTTGCATTGTATCATTTAACTTAGGGAGTCTAGAGCTTGAATTTTTTTTTTTTTTTTTTTTTTTTTTTTTTAGTGCTTGAACTTTTATACATTATATCAACTTGAATTTAATACCTCTTCTCCCAGGAAAGGTTGCTCTGGCCACTGATATGCTTAGGCTCCCTGCAACTAATGTGCATGGCCCTACACAGCAAGATTTTCTTGACTTTGGTTGAAAAAGAAAGTAAAGAGCAGTGAAAGCTTTAGAACATAGGCAGTTGTGGACAGGAGCCTAGGTAGTATTATTAGAGGAGCAGTAGGCTGAATCTCTGCTTTACTTGTCACCTCTGATTTAGGGAAGTGTTTCACGTCTCAGTGTCTTCATCAGTAAAATGAGGATAATACTATCTCAAAATGTGATAACACATGCACAACACCTAATGCAGAACCAAGTGTGCCATAGAAACTTAAATATTGTATCTCTTCTCTTTGTTATTAGTGCTGCCCACATTTCCTGAAACATAGAAACTGACCCTTTCTAATTCTGTTGGAGGATTATTAGTCTGTAGTTATTGCCATGCAATATGCCAAGTCATCTAAAAGCATCAAGAAATACCAGCCTATTTCAGGGAAATGGGTTCTTTAATTTGAAACAGATAAAAAGAGATCAGTGAAGCCAAAGGATTCATAGATGTAGGATTGTTACTTTAAAAAAAATTGTTGTATTCTCATAGTATTCTGTATAGCATTTTTACTCTTCAAAGAACTTTTCTGTTTTCTTATATTATCCTCACAATCTGAAACAGAGTACTAACCAAGAGAGAAGAGTTTTCTAGGATCTTAAGAACAGCTATTTCTTATTACCATGGTAGCTGTTTCTCATCAGAAAATAAATGAGGACCTCTATTACTAAAATTTAGAGTATGGCTTTTTAGTTTGCTCATATATGATTTGGAGTGCTTTCTTGGGGACATCATTTTTATCTCCCCAGTTAACTTCATTTATAAAGTTAGAGGATGGAGTTTGTGATATCTAAATTCTTTTACTTCTAAAATTCTATTGTATTTTTTTCTATGATTGATTATTACATAATTACAGCAATTTAATTGAAATCTTTCCACATGCAGTATTATTGCATCTGTGACTCAGAATAGTAAAGGTATTTTACGATTTCCTTTTATAAGTTTGTTTTCTATATTATAAGGATGAGATGTTTAACATATTGGGTTTTTCTTCTTCCATCCATGCCACTTGCATTAAATAAATGGCAGTCGGCAGACCACAGGGCAGCTTGGGACTCCCAGCAGGCAAATCCCCACCATTTGAGAGCTCACCTTGCAGCAGACAGACATGGTGGCTCGGTACAGGTATTTTCTGACTTTTGCATGAGTGATTATTTCCCAAATTTATACAACTAACCCTTTTTTGGAACTTATGGCATGATTTCATATCCTAATGGAACACTTGTTGCTGAACTCTCCATAATTCTGTTCCTTTGTATTTAACCAAAAAGCAAAATTAACACAGTCTAGAAAGACCAGCAGGGATGCTAAGATTTTGCCTTTGTTCATTTTTGCAAGTAGATGCAACAGTATTTAAGTAAGTCATACAATAGTTTAGAAAAACAAACTGTATTCCTTTAAATATATGTTAAACTTGATTTTCCAACAGTAATCTCGATCTTTTTAAATAGCTTTAACAGAACATTTTTATATCTTTTCCCTTTCATTGTCATGCCTCCTTCCAACTTAAGTCAATCAGTTAAGTAGATATCTAGCCTTTTTCATTCTGAATATTCAGAATGTACTTTCTGATTAATTGGTTGAATAAACAAGACCCTAATTTTTATAATGGTATATTTTGTTTCTGCTTGTAGAAAATATCAGATGGACAAAATAATTTCAAGAACAATATTTATTAAATATTCTCAGTTTTCTGGATATTTACAGAAATTTAAAGCAGTTTCTTTATTTTTTGATGTTTTCTTTCCCTTTTCTTTATACTTAGAGAGATAGCTACTATTTTTATTCCTCTCATGCCCCCTAAGTTTTATTTTTTATGTGTATTGTAATAAGGAAAGGTTACTAAGTCTCTTCTTTTAAAATGTTCATTTAAGCTAATCTAAGTGCTGGTTTAAAATAATAGAGATTATAAAAGTTATTTCAATCCATTTTAGTTTAGAACCTTTTAAAATTTAAAAAATTTTTTCCTCCATGTTTCCATTTGAACAATTTTTAATATATATATTTAAGCTATTGAGTCAATGAAATAGATTTTCTTTCTTGATTTGAATTTTAAGTCAGTTCTTGGTTAACTCTTTTAAGTTTTCATTTTTTTGTTTACCATTAAATTTTAGAGGTAATTTAAATTATATAACCAAGCATTTTTATAGTACTTTCTAGTCTCAAGAGCTTTCATTCATGTATAAGAAAAGTATTTGAATAGTTCTGGAATAATTTAGCTTGAGGGACTCAGAGGCAAGGTTGTCTGAATTGTAAAATTTTTAATGGTCTGCATTCATATCATTGGAAAACTTAATTGAGCAAATTATATTTAATTTTCATAATACAAGATGGATTGTATCTGTATACATTTACATGTTTCTAAGTGTTGTAAGTATCATAGCAAGTGTGTTGCTGAGTGTTCAGGGAAATCTGCAACAATTAAGGCACTATTAGAAAGCTTTCCTGTCACTCTGTATGGTTACCACAAGCACTTAGCTGTTTCTTGCTCTATGGGATTCCCTAGGTGGTGTATGGGAGGGATCTCTTTGGACCATCAAAGGGTGAATGATATATTGGCTCATCACTTCACTAGTTTATGCGCTATGTTTTTAAAGAGATATTTCAACTCTGCTCATTTCTTATCATCTCTTTAAAACTGTTCTGCCTATAGAGATTCTGATTTCATTCTAACATCCAATAAGTAATTAATTTTACTTCTAGTAATACATAGGTAAAGCAGTACTTTGATTCTATTTTCACTAACTTCCTGATTATATTTTATAACATTAACTAACCTGATATGATGGACATTAAACAAGTTTGACTGGCATGAAAAATGTACTAGGAGCCTAAGTAAGATCATGCCTGAATCTTGCCCCAACCCAAAATATTGGCTGCATTTATATCTTATCCACTTTCAAATTTTGAAAAAATTATAATATGGCACTTGTTTTATAGGATTAATGAAATTGTAATTTAAAGCTAATAAGAGGAAAGAAAAGGGCCTAAAATCTAAACTAATGTGATTATTAAAACAATAACTGAATACTATATTTGCTTCTGAATGAATGAAGAAAGGGAAACAATATGTTCTGTAGCTCTCAAAAGGGAAAAACCTCTCACCAAGACAAAAGTATGAGGAGAAGTTGCCTTGAGCTTCTTTGTGTGATGGTCATTAAACCAAGTTTTGGACAAGTTTAAAGCAATGGCTTGAAAAATTATCCTCAATAAATACACGAAAGGCATAACATCAAATAATTTCTCAGGGAAGACATTCCATATGAGTAGATAGCTATCTGGTAATCAAGTGTGGTGCAGACTTAGGATATGCAAAAGCAGAATCAGCAGTAACCTAAATGAACCATTAGGCATCCATCCCTCATCGGCCTTTTTTTTTTTAATTGAGGTATAATTGACATGTAGATTCAGGTGTACAGCGTGATGATTTAGTATTTGTATGCACTGAGAGATGACTGCGGTTAGTCTGTTACCATACAAAGTTATAAATATCTTTCCTGGTGTGGGAACTTCTAAGATTTATTCACTTAGCAGCTTTCAGCATTATTTACTGCAGTCACCATGCTGCACATTCTCTCCCCATGAGTTATTTGTTTTATTGCCGGAAGTTTGTACTGTCACTGCACCCTTTTTTGTGGAACTAGTGAGAATTGTTCTCAATGTGGAACTGCTAAGGTGGTTCCAGTTGACACGCTCTGAGATGAAACCTCTTGCCATTTTGACCTACAGAAAGAACCTCACGTACTCTTTATGTCAGATGTGCTTTAATAGCAACTGAGTCATGGAGTATGAATTTGAGGGCCTTGTTTTTCTGAAATTATTATATATGTATATTACAGATCAGACATAGGTTATCAAGTTGATTTCATTGTGGCTAAGAGCACAAGCTCCAGAGTTAGATTTGAGTTCAAATTCTGTACCTCAGATTACTTAGATTATCCATCAGTAAAATGGAGATGTTAGTACCATTTCTACCTCGTGGTTATATTGTGTTAATTTAATTTTCCAAGGAAGTATTTAGCATAGAGTCTGGGTTTTAGGCAGTGTTAACTAGTAGAATAATTTATTGCTTTTACAAATTAAGAAACTTGACTAGTATTTTTATCCCTCTCTGGAAAAGTACAGCCAAAAGAAAGCATTGTCAAATGCTATCTCTTTCGGGAGACCATGTTAATTCACTGACCAGAAGGATACAGCTATACATTTAATAAACTTTTCCCACTCAGGAGACTAAGAATAATATTCAGATTTCTAAAGACTTTATTTTGAATCTGTTCTTGGCTCATATGTGTTTTGGAAAAACTAGAGGAATCAAGTGTGCCCCTCACTATTTCCCTTAGATTCATCGATAATAAATATGGCTGAGAAACTTAGACCCACCACTGTCAGCTGCTGGCTTGTCGTTATACAGCAAGTATATATAAATGTCTACTAGGGGCTAGGCACTGTGCTAAAGTGTTTGAATATAAGGAAGAATAACATATATGCCTGTCCTCATGGAACTTGCCATCAGTGAGGAAGGTTAATAAGCATTGCGATAAGTGGAGAAAGCTTAAGAAGAGATAGATACAGAAGAACTGAATAAAACTCAGTCGAGCTGGTGTGTATTGAGAAAGGAGACTGAGAGGTAGGCAAGAGGCAAGTCATGAGGCTCCTAACGGGTCTTGTTATTTAATTTGGACTCTATTCTGAGGATATTGGGTAACCATGAGAAGAATTAAATAGGGACTAACTTGATTATATTAGTGTACTCTAAAGATTTTTGTTGCTAGTGGTTAGATTGAAGGGTGACAAGCCTAAGGCAAGGACACAGCTACCAAGTCTGCAGCCAAGGAAAAGTGATGGACAGTAGAGATGAAGAGCAAGAAAAGGACGTGAAAGAGAATTAGGAGATAGAGCTTAGTTGGATGTAGGGGCTGAGGGGAAAGGGGAGGCTCGGGGGGGGGTTCAGTTATCCCTTTTTGATGTTTCTACCTGGCAAATCAGCATTCCTAAAATTAGATTTAAAAGGTACCGCTGGCAGCAGGCGCTGCTCATCTCTAACACAACCCCACTGAGCTCAGAGCCAGCTGAAAACCTGACCCTGTAAAGCTGAAAGGGAATTTCAAGCAGAGGGAGGGAGACAAGTATTAAGAACAACAACTACTGAAAAACTGCTTTACCTGGTATATAGTTTACGTCCTTATTATTTGAAACTGTAGTTGTACCTTTGGTTTGCATTTAAGGAATAATGTAACTCTGAGCACTTGGGGAAGAAAGGGCAGAATAAGGAAGCGTGCCAGCATGTTGGGCAGCCCAGCGCTGTTGATGAAAATAAAAGAATAGCATTGATGAGCAGTCTGACATTATAGTCAGAGTATCTTCAGAAACACAAAAAGCAGGTGATGATAACAGAAGAAGAATTAGACAGTTGTATCTTGAAATGGTACAATAAAACATAATGTAGTTAAAAGTGAGAGGAGTAATAGTTGATTATCTCAGTTCTTTATTATGCTAATTGTTAGTACTGACTTTTCTAAAACATTTTAAGTAAACAGTTTGTTTTCTCTATCAAATCTTTGGAATGGCACTAACAAGGAAAAAAATTAGTGATTAATACAATCATATCTTTCTATTCATAGTTTTCTGGGGCCCTGAAATCTGAAAGAGAAGGAGAGTATACTAGTTCCCATTATTTAGGGGGAAACAGCCCAACACCCCCAGTGGATGCTCAAAACCATGATAGTATAGAACCTACATATACTATTTTTTTCTATACATAAAGACCTATGATTAAGTGTAATGTATAACTTTGGCAAAGTAAAAGAATAACAACATAACTAGTAATAAAATAGAACAATTATACTGTAATAAAAAGTCATGTGAATGTGGTCTCTCTTAAAATACTGTATTGTACTGTACTCACCTTTTCACATACAGAAAGCAGTTTACAACTTCTCTTTGGCATGTCTGAATTGCCAGCATCACTACTCTTGTACTTTGGGACATTATTAAGTAAAATTAGGGTGACTTGAACATAAGAACTGGGATATCGAGATGGCTACTAAGTGACTAAATGGGAGATAATGTAAACAGTGTGGATATGCTGGAAAAAGGGATAATTCATGCCTGGGGTGGACAGTATAGGACGGCACAAGATTTATCATGCTACTCAGGCAAGCAATTTAAAACTTCTGAATTGTTTATTTCTGGAATTTTCTGTTTAATATTTTCAGACTGTGGTAACTGAAATGGTAGAAAGCAAAACCGTCGAAAAGGGGAGATTAGTGTAGTTACATACTTTTATTACAAAAGTAATTTCTGGCTCATTTCCATTAAATTTAGTTTAGGAAATTCCTTGTCTAGTTATTGGAGTAAATCAGCATTACCAGTTTATTTTGATATTCTTTTATTGTAACATTTATAGTAGCATCTTGAAAGGCAGGAACACTAAAAGATTATTGTGTTCTGCTTAATACTTCCATAAGTGAAAGTTAGACTGAAAATCTGTTTTGGTTTATATTTGTTAAAAGACACTAAGAATGTTCTATGCCTTTGGGTCATCAGTTGGAGTATCAAGAAAATCAGTTATAACGCTAGCTGTAATTTTTTAGAATACCTAAGAAAGTTGGTTTTATATAGTATGTGTGACCCTAGCACAAATAAACTCTTTGGAAATTACTCTTTTAAGTACATCTTATTAATTTGTGTGGTTTATTAGAGATAACTTTTAGAAAAAGTGGATTCATGAATAAAATACATAATGTTTAATATTTCTACTATATTTTTTTGGATAGATGGAGATTTGGTTTGGTAATATATTGAGCCTCTACTGAGCACTTGGTAACATGGTTATAAGAATGCAAATAGATATTAGGAAGATAGTGTAATAAATTGTATAAATTCATTATATTGGAAAGTACATAGTTAGCCTTTTCAAATCATTGACTACAAAGATACCATGTGTTAACTTTGTACTCAAAATCTATGAGAATGACGTTTTTTGGAAATAGATTGGGCAGGCAGCCAGTAAATGAATAATCATTTATCTCCTACACATAGCTGCAGCAGATTCCCCACCTCCTTCCCTTAAACCCTGATATACTAATAGTAACTCTGCAGTCTGGTTGCCTTATTTTTTTTTTTTTAATTTCTTAAAATAAGAACTGCACTAAGTTTCTTATCAGAATTGGAATTTCAGAAAAAAATTCTTTAAGGATAACAAAAACAAAGAACCCTGTAAGTTACCTGAATTATTTTTTGAAATGTCAAACCTCTAAGCTCCTGTCATTTTTATACAAACTTTCATTAAGGAAGCCTAATGAATACTAATATTTTAGAGACTTTCATGTTCTAGTTTGAGTTATAATTCTAGAAAAGTTACTTAAATGGAGTCATTCTTTTAATTTGGCTTATAAAAATATTTTGTATATTTGTTTTTGTTTGATGGATTGCTTATGTTTCCGGGAATATTGTGACACATTATTTATAATATTGTCTTTATTTTTTGTAAAATCCCTTTGCAAAAAGACCAGTAGTTTTCTTAGGTGAAAACAATTGTTTTTAAGATTAAAATTTTTTTTTATTAAGACTTTATTTATTCATTTTAGGGAGGAGGGGGAGAGAGAGAGAGAGAGACGGAGAGAAGGGGGGAGGAGGAAGAAGCATCAACTCCCATATGTGCTTTGACCAGGAAAGGCCAGGGTCCTGAACTGTCAACCTTGGCGTTCCAGGTTGATGCTTGTCCACTGCGCCACCACAGATCAGGCTTAAGTGAAAACAATTTTAATGCCATGATATATGCATAAGTCACTGGTGTTAAGTAGGCTAGCTTTACAGGAGAACTCTGTTACCACATTAATCCTGTTCTGATCCTGGGATATTGGCCTTGAATAAGAAGAGGGCTAAGGAATCAGGGAAGGCCAGGAAAAATTACATTTAAAAATTACATAAAGGAAGATGCTACTTCCTCTTGGTTTGGTCAGGTTAACCAGGTAGAATGGGATTTGAAACATTTCAGAAAAATAAGCTTTATTAAAGTTAGGTATGACATTGTGTGAATTGAAGTAAATCAGATTATATAATTATAATGCATATATATTTAGTTGCTGTTTGCTGGAAAGTTAGAATACCTGAGTTTTAAATTTTCAATCATGCTGCTTAAAGGGCACCATGTTAGAGGAGCTGACTATAATTCAAGGTCGGGTCCCTCCAGTTATTTCTCTAAGGCCAGTGAACAGAAAGGAAGAAAAGAAACTTGTTGACTATTATGTTGAGGGAAGAGCAATGGGAATTGTTCAATGAATTGTCTTCATTATCTACTGCATTCAAGACACTGCTAGTTAAAGGTAGTGGGGAATCCAAAGTATAAGAATTCTGTTTTTTAGTGCTTTTCCAATTTGGTGCAAGGGGTCTGACTTTTAAAAATTAAGAATAAACATCCAAATTGTGCTTTGAGCATTAGAACAAATTATTTTTAAATGCTTTTAGAAGGAGGGAAAAATAAAAAAAAATCAACAGAGAACTCAGTAAAAAGAAAGAAAGGAAGAAGGAGGTGCCCCCAAGAGAGGCAGTCTTGGACATGAGTGTTGTCCTCTCCTTGGGCTCTCTCTAAAGATGACCAGGAAAGTTTTGTCTGCTTTCAGCTGTAGGCACAAATGCAATATTCATTTCTAAGTACTTGTTCCATGTATAGTATAGGAAATTGAACTTCCATAATGCCTGGATTAGTGCAGATACTGGTTGATTTCTAGTTACTTTCCTTAAAGATTGGGAGAGGGGATTTATTTCTTTATACTATAATATCAGGTCCACATGAGCTGGGATGTTTATCTGTCTTGTTTACTATGGTATTCCAAGTACCTAAAACAATATGTGTCATGTGTAGCCTCTCAATAAGAACTTTTGAATTAAGTTTTAGAAATATACTCCTAAGTCTAGTAGACTTAAATTTTTTTTTTTTTAAATCATAAAGATATTAGGTAGGGGAAGTATCATCGGTTATTCTTAGATTTTGAGCCTGGCGGTCTGGGAAGGTGGTGGGACTTTAATAGAAATTGGAAATAAGAAGAGAAATGCATTTAAGAAAGCATGATATTCTGGTTTTAGAAATACTGAATTTGAGGTGGTAAACCTGGTTAGGTTCAGGGAATTGTTTACATAGAGGTGATAGTTGAAGCCATGCTTGTGGGTGAAACTGACAGTGATAATGATGGCCACAGTTTATTGAGCTCTTTACTACATGCCAGTCACTGTACTTTATATGTTGGTTTTATTTCATCTTTATATCAGCCTTGCTAAATAGGCACTACTGTTTTCCATTTCATAGTTGAGAACACTGAGGTTTAGCAAGATAGGATATCTTTACCATATCTTACCAACTAGGTTACGTAGCTGGTAAGTGGTAGAGCTAGGTTTTGAATCTGGACCCATCTTACTCCAGAGTCATCAGCTGGTGCCAAGTGATAAGAAATGTACAGGAAAATGAAGATTGAGTAAAGACCACTGAATATATTTTCTAGGAAACTTTGGTAAACTTCAAAAGAACTCTTACAGTTCTGGTGTAAGGATGGAGTACATATTGCAAGGAATTAAGGTATAAGTGAGTGGAAGATTTTATAAAAATGGAAATGGAAAGTGAACACTTGTTTTCAAGAAACTTTGGAGAAGGCAAGAAATAGTACAGTATAGTGACTTTGTAGGACGAAGTGATATGGGAGTTTTGCTATGGTTTTTATCTTGTTTTAAGATTTTATTCATGCATTTATGCATGCATTCAGTTATTTTAACAACTGTTTATTGAGTGCATACCCTGTGCCAGCTAGAGTAGTGAAATGTAGCAGGAAACAACACAAGGGTCTTGCTGTCATAGAGCTTAATTTTAATGGAGGTGGGTGTGGTTTTCAAGAAACAATCAATCCGGAAAATATCAACATGGATAAATGCTATACAAAGAGTTAAAAATAGAATGTAACATGCAAGAGAGTGTCTGCATGTAAGTTTTAAATTGTATGATAGAAAGGCCTGTTTTAGAGAAGTTCTCTGAGAATCTAAAAGATAAGAATATAGTCTCTAAGCAGGAATAGAATTCAGGCAGTGAGCATAGATAATGCCAAGGCCTTAAAGTAGGCATAGCTTACAATTTTACATAGATGGAGGCTATTGAGGAAAGGAGAAAGTGATATGATGTCAGAGAGGTAGGCAGGATTCATATCTTTGATGAGGCTTTGTGATTGGTGTAAAGAGTATGGATCTTTAGTCTACACGAAGTGGTACACTTGAAGAATTTTAAGCAGGGAATTATGCATAACTTAATTTACATCTTAAAAGTAGTACCCTGGCTGTTGTGTAGATAATACATTAATGAGGGAGGGGATACAAGTAAAAGCAGAAGACCGGTTAATAGGTTTTTGCTCTTATTCACACAAGAGATAATGGTGGCTTTGACTGAAGTCTTACTAATAAAGGGTAGGGGAGAACTGATTAGATTTGGAATGTGTTTCTGGGGAAGATATAACAGGACCTGCTAATGGATTAGATATGGGTTTTAGTCAAAGAAAGGAATCACAATGACGCCTGAATTTGGGGCTTGAACACTGGGTGAGTGAATGGGCACCATGAGAGGGAGACCTGAGCATGAATACACTGAAATGAAGGATTCACTAAAAGAAACAATACTGAAGTTTGCAAGGGATATAATTCATGATGAAACAAGGTACCAAAAGAGCACACAAGAGGGAAGCAATAAAAGAGAGATAAATGTAGGAGTTAGTCTTAAAAACCAGAGGGAAGGAGACAAAGGATAGAAATTTCAAGATGAAAAGAAGCTGAAAAGCAAATATTGGATAACCTACTCTTTAATAAAATGCTGGACCTATTACTGTGTTCACTTATGAAAAACTACATATTGTTTTATGTTCCTCATTTTAACTTTCAAATTACATATGTTAAGCTTAGTTATGTTTACCATTGTATAACCTATTTCATGTATATATAATTTTTTTGTTTGGTTTTACAGGTTGTAAGTTCTACAAATGGAGAGTTAAACACAGATGACCCTACTGCAGGACGTTCAAATGCACCCATCACAGCCCCTACAGAAGTAGAAGTGATGGATGAAACCAAGTATGTATTTGTTTTGCTTGTTTTAGTAACCTTTTGTTCTTAAACTATGCATGTTTGAGATTTATAGTCATGTACAATTATTTCAGGAATTTTTTTTTCAAGGAATAGATGCATGTGAAATAAATGGTATGTTTAATCAATTTTAATCAACAAGTATAGAAGAGTGCCATTTAAGTAAATATTTTAATAATACAGATATAGTTATTTAAGAGCTATACTCAAATTCTTATTCAGAATCAATGGTATATTTTTAGCTTTTTATTTTTAGGAGTGTTGATACATGAAAGTTTTTGCTATACTATAGATGCTCATTTCTGTAAGCATAAGAATAAATAATTTTTAATTTTATAGTAGGCTGCATGCATCAGTATTAGTTTTAATTTCATTTTTATGAATGTAAATTATAATAATGCTGCTTAGAAAAAAATTAAGCATGAGAAACAATGTGTTGATTTCAATGTGGGCTGTTTCTGATGATCTCTCTCTCTCTTTTTTTTCCTTGTATTTTTTTTGTGTATAGCTGCCAGAAAGTGTTGAACATGTGGTGAGTTCCCAAGTGTAGGCAGGCAGAAATAGCTCCGTTGTCTATTTCAAAGATTTAGCACCTATTAAAATTTTAAAAAACATACCTTTCAACATAGACATGATAATTCGTAAAAGTTGTTCAAACGTATTTGATATCATTTGTATTAGTTCTGAAAAGCAAGAAACAATTGTTTGAGGAGCTCTTTTGCCTGCTGCAACTTTTGCTTCAAGTAACATAGATTTGGGGGCACTTTATAATTCATTAGATACACCGACCCTGCTTGTGCTTGTGTGTTTGCAGAGGCTTTCCCTGCTCTTTCAGCTAGAAAGACGGGCTTTTGAGATAAGCTTTTCTTCCTGTTTGTAATTATTAACTACACATAATAAAGTCCTTACCCCCACCCCAATAGTATCACTAAAACAGTATTTCATTTACTAATAATACTGCCATTGTTAACACATGGTATATACTGAGAAATTTCACGATAAACTATAGCTGAGTATTATGAAAAATCCTCATCTAAATATTTTCTGCTATTTGCAAATATTATGAAAGATCATGTTTCTGTTATATTTCTATCAGTTGAAGTAATGTTGGACTTCACTGTTGTCATGCAGTGTCTTAAAATACTTCTCTCAGGGCAGTGTCTGAAGTAGCCTTGTAATACATTTTGGAAAGTTCTATTCAAATTCAAAAGGATCCTTACGTAATTTCCAAAATACTTCTTGTTTGCTGGGTGCAAGATGATGGACATTTTGTGGATATGTGTTTTTAAAGACAATGATCAAGTATCCATTTTATTGGTTTTGACTATAGGACTTATTGACAGTATGACTTGGTTTAGTGGGTTGCAGGATATAATTAGTCAGCTACATCCTTGTGCATTTTTATTTCAAATATAAAAACAGTCTATGCTCATTTGTGCAATCCTAAATACAAATGTAGGGTCGCAGCATGGCAGGTTAGAACGCGCCCATCCTTTGCAGTCAGACAGGCTGTAGAATCCTACTTCTGCCACTTACGTATGTTAACCTCTCTCAAGCTTGTTTTTTTTTCTGTTAAATGAGGCTAATAATATTGACCTCATAGGTTTGAGAAAGTGAACTGTGATAAAACACTGGCATTTGGCCTCGCAGATGGCAGGCACTCGGTGGTGGTTATCACCCCCATTTATCTCTCCACTTCCAGTTGCCTGTGGCCTTTCTCAGCTGTGTTCTTCCCCCATCACAGTCCCATGCTTTTACTTCCATACTCACAGCTCTTCCCTGAAACCGGCTGTTCTGTGTTCACATCCTCCTAGATACCTGCTCTCAACCAAATCCATTACATTTTCCATAGATTCATTCAACGATTACTTGGATTTCAGAAAGATCTGAGACCACCCTTGCCCTTAAGTAGAGTACACACCAGTAGGGAAGATTGTAATTGTAATGATAAATACTATGAAAAGGTATAAAAAGGAAAAGATTACTTCCTGATAGGATGATCAGAGAGTACTTTATGGAGGTGGCTTTGAAGAATGGCATAGTCATTTATTTAGTTGAGATGGGTGTGGGTGTATGTTTATGTGCGTGTTTATGGGTTTGGATTTCTTCATGTAGGTGTTGGAAGATGAAAAAAAAGGAAGTAAATGGTGGGAAGGTTATTCCTGAAGGAAGCGTCCCTGGTGCTTGGAGAATCAAGCCCAGCCTGCCTGGCTGGCCCCGGTCCTGCGGGGCTTTCCTCGTCCGGCCCCTGCCTGTCTTGCCCAGTTCCATTTTCCATTCGGAATTCTGTATTTTGTTGGTTCCATTCTGCCATCCATATTATTCTCTTTATCAATTTCCCACTTCTCTTCTTGGAACTTTTTAAAGTTCTTGAAAACAAGACCTTTTTCGTCTTTAGACCTCCCAATGCCTAAAACAGTATGCCTCAATAAATTATTACTAAATAATTGACTATAAATAATGTAGTATACCCATATAATGGACTATTAGTTGGTAGTATAAAAAAATGAAATTGAAAACAGTATGCTAAAAGAAAGAAGTAGACACAAAGGCCATATATTATATAATTCCATTTATCGAAATGTCCAGAAAAGGCAAATCTATAGAGACGGAAAGTAGACAGTGATTGCCTAGGGCAGGGAAGAGGAAGATGGGAGTGTCTGCTAATAGGCAGTGTGGTTTCTTTATAGGGTGAAGAAAATGTTTTGAAGTTCAATAGTGGTGAATATGGCTGCAATGTTTAAAAACCACTGAATCATATACTTTAAAGGGGTGAATTTTATGACATGTGAATTATATCTTAATAAAGCAGTTATTTTAAAAAATGGATAGCAATCCATGATTTCAGTAAAGCTTTACTCCAGATAGGTTATAGAAATCCTCAAAACTTGTCTAACTCTTCACTAGTTGAAAATACATACAACCTTGTCTTTACTTCTGTCAGAGTTATTATAACATTCCTGCAAGTTTACTATTGTGTTTCTCATATTTTTTTAGTCTGTGATTAAGTGGGAGTATGATTTCTTTTTTCTAAATTTCATCTTATGCTCTTCTTCTCTTTCTCACCATTTTATAGGTAGCTAGGAACCTGTTTAGAATTCCCTTTCAGAATTTCTTTCAAATTTCCTTTCTTTCTTCTTCCCTGTGATTGGCAGAGATCCCTTTCACCCCATCCCATTAATTAAAATATATCTTACAGAGGACACTTTAGTGTCTAAAGGTACCTAGAATGATACCTCATGGAGAAATATATGATTTCTGAATGATGGAAAATATTCTCTTCCCCCAAGTATAAAGGGATTCCTTCATTAGTCATGAGATTTTTCCTTTTTTACTGTAGTTGAGAATTATTTTTCAAGGCAAATGATACAAATAATAGCACGCTCATCATTCCTTCCAGGAATTAAAACAAGGCTTCCTTTAGTTTAGTTTTTTTTTTCAAGTACTGTGAAATCATCTTTTTTTCTTTTTTATTCTTTTCTTTCCATTTCTAACATTTACTGAACTGTTGTGTTTGGTAATGTGGTAGTTATGAAGAGCAATCAATGCCTTACGTTCCGTTAGAGAAGAGAGGAAGTCTGCCAGTGACTTTTACATAGTGGTTCTCCATTCTGGCTTCATCTCACAATCTTCTGGGGAGTTTTAAAAATCTGATACTACTTAGGCTGCACTATCAGAGTTTCTGATTTAATTGGTCTGTGGTGTGGTCTGGTTACCAGTATTTATAAAAAGCTTCTAAGCTGATTCTAAGAAACAACAAACATTGAGAATCATGGGTCTAATACAGTTATTATAGGATTAGCTATATAGCATACAGTGTTGTTGGAGTTCAGAGACTGCACTACTCACTTCTATCTGGGAAGATCAGAGAAGACTTTATGGGCAAGGATACATTTGTGGTTATTCTCAAAGATAAGTATGATCTGGCAAAGTTGATGGGTAGAAGTCAGAAGAGGCTGAGCAACAATGTGGAGCAAAGAAAGAATGGGGCAAGTTTGAGGAGTAACCTGTGAAGCTAGACAGTGTGTCAGTACCTTAATGGGAACTGGGATGGAGCAGCGATATGCTCGTATCCCATCTCAAAGGAACTTGGTAGCCAGGGTTAAAAAAATGGAACATTATCTTTCTCAGTACAAGAATGAAAGCTGTGTGTTTTAAGCCAAGAAAGAATATAATCAGATTGAACCTTAGGAAATTAATTTTGCAACAGTTTTGAGGTTTATGTCACTTCCTGGGATTCATCAGATTGCAGATCTTCCTTCATTCCTTGCATAGTTTAGGTTACCTGAAAAGGCAATGGATGATGAGACTGAGGGGAGAGGGGAAATAGGTTGGAACCAAATTTTAAGATGGTGTGGAACCATTGCTGAGATGTAAGAGGAAAAGGTATGCCATACTGGGTGGAGCAAAAGCAGGTTTATGGTTGTTCAGATGGAATACAATAGAGTAATTAATTAATAATAATATAAGGATGAACTGTGTTTTGCATACTCAAAATTATAAGCCTACTGTCCCAACCCTGTATTTATGATGGGGTAATTCTGAATGACAGATTGAAGAGTGAGGGGACTTAGACTAGCTCTTGGCAGTGGAGACAACAAGTTCTAACCTAAGCCAGCATAAGACAATGGGAAACATCTGAAAGGCATTTCAGACTTGGGGACTGATTGCATGTGGGTGGAGGGGAAGACATTGAAGATGAGGATGGGTGTGCAGGTTCCTAGATACCATAGTTCACATAGTTGTGTGGGTGCTTTTGCTTTCTGATCTGAACTCTGCTTGGTTAACTCACAGTTCATCATTTTTAACATCAGGAGACTGAGAGATAGGAAATTACCTATCAGGTATAAATTTAAAGGGAAAAATCCTTTGTCAAAGAATTAAAGATTAGACTTCATAAAAGGTATTTTCTGTATACTCATCAGCTCAGATAAGGAGAAGCTAGGTTCTGTAGCTCTAACTGGGCAGGATCTGGCAGGTTAGCAAGAGTCTGTCACCAAGGGGTGAGCCAGTGAGTCATTGTAGAGGGGACAGATAAGAACTTCAGAGCCAAACTGAAACGTGCGTCAGTTTCTGGGTAGATTGTGAGAAAGAAGTATATGACGTAATTCAAGAAAACAAGCCAAATTCTAGATGAAGACAAAGATAGCAACTAAAGAGGAAATGTGGTGTAATGTCAGTAGCAATGCCTTGGCCCTTACTCGTATGTTTTCTACATATTTTAGGACTTTGATCCATTATGGTTCCCTGTTTCCTACCTAAACAGTATTTAAAGCAGCAACCTTATAATTAATCAGAAGCAGAACTTCACATTTATTTCCAAAGAATTTAAGGTAGAGGTGTGACTTCAAAGCTTTTAGATAGCCACTTATGGTCTCGTCAGTAGCATGAACATGACTTGTGAGAGCATTCGCTTACTGGAACCACATAAGGAGTGGTCAAGAAAGAGCCAAGAAAAAGAGAAGTGTTGACAAGAATATGACTTAAATGTCTGGTGAGCTTAATCAGCTTCCCCAAGTAGTCGTCAGTAGTCTAGATCTCAGAACCCCACGAGGTACCAACTACGTATAAGAAAATGTAACCACTGAGCAGCAAGTGCAGAAAATATATTTAACATTTTAAAGATGTAAATAATTTTCTAAGACTAGATAATTGAATTTGTTGATATAAATAACTTGCTCACATCATCTGTGAGAACTAATGTATGTGCTAAATCCTAGAATCTTTGCTATTATTTCCAGTTATCATTACCAATAACTTTTTTCCCCTTTGAACTGTACCAAGTGATAAAATAACATTGTGTCTTTTTACTCGTTTGCCTGCATTCATATAAATTGATAGCATGATGTCCACTCCGCATCAGCTCATAGCATCCAGGCCATGGCCTCACTGGGCATGAGAGGCAGGAGTGTGACCTGGCAGTTGCATGGAGAAAGCAGCGCTTCTTGAGACTTGGACTCTTTTAAGAGTATAGTGCAAGCCAGTTTTTTTTCCTTCAAAAAAGCTCCCACAGGCACTAAAATCTGCATTTTTTGACGTTTCACAGGGCGCGCAGCCCATGGGTAAGAACTCTAACTTTAGAATATGCTATAGAATCTTGACTAGATTAGATTCCTACTTTAGAAGTTGCATTTATGAGGTAAATCACATATTCATTCAGTAGTATTTAATGGGTAACAACTTTGCCCAATTGTGAGATGTATCTGTGAGCAAGATCTTATGAAGCTTACATTCTGTGTGGAGGCAGATAATAAGTGAATAAGAGAAATTTAGATGAGTTCTAAGTACTGAGAGATAAAAACAGTCATGTGACAGAGTGTGGTATGGGAGCACAATGTTTTAGGTTGAGTCGTACTCAGGGACAAGAGACACTTGAAATAAAACCTAACTTACTAATACCAAGACTATAAACCAGCAGTTTTGGTAATGACTTTAAGAAATCAACCACAAGTTTAAATGCTAATTTTCTTTTTAACTTCTTTAAGTATATCATATCTTGAGAGCATCTCTTTTCTCTGTAGTTAAAATGAATTTTTATCACACAAAGCAATGCTGCTCTCTGGTGGTAGTCAGTTTAATAGCACTCCAGTTTTACTTTCGCAAATCTAGTTTAGGGATGTACTCTATTTAGTGGGGTTTATTTCCAATAACAATAGGTACCTTCTTTAGATTTATTTTGAATTTAAAATCCTTGTAAAATTATTACTAATTTGAAAATATTATTTATTCTCAAATTTGAGGGAGTTTCTTTTGATTCAATAGTTCTTACACAATTGAAGGGAAGGTTACCTAAAAAACAGGAAGAACTCATCTCTCAGATCTGAAAGCACATTAACGGTTCTAAAGATATAAAAGGAGCAAACTGAATTGCTCATACAAGTATGGAAAATCTAGGACTTGGACTTATTCATCAAAGCATGTATTACATTAAATTCCCCATTCCAGAAGCTTGTATGTACCTTAAAACACTTTTTCAGTAGAAATAGTTTTAGAGAATGTGTTTTGGAATTTGAATAGTCAAGTGACATTTTGGAAGAGAGAACATTATTAGTAGACTTGATATTAAACAAGTTTCCATTGAAATATGATCATCTGCTATAATTTAATATTCTAAGTATTTGACCTGTTTCTTCTAAATACCAAATTTTAAAAAAAATTTTATTATAGTGAGAGGAGGGGAAGCAGAGAGAGACTCCCACATGTGCCCTGACCGGGATCCACCCGACAAGCCCACTAGGGGGCAATGCTCTGCCCATCTGGGGCATTGCTCTGTTGCAACTGGAGCCCCTTTAGTGCCTGAGGCCAAGGCCATGGAGCCATTCTCAGCGCCTAGGGCCAGCTTGCTCTAATTGAGCCTTGGCTGCAGGAGGGGAGGAGAAGAGAGTAAGAGAGAGGGGCAGGGGTGCAGAAGCAGATGGGTGCTTCTCCCATGTTCCCTGACTGGGAATTGAACCCGGGACATCTACATGCCAGGCTGACACTCTACCACTTGAAGAATATTTTATTTTGCTTTTTAGTTTAGAAAATTTATATAACCAATTTGAGAAGGTATTAGGTAGCTGACAGTTACAAATATCTTTGACTCTTTTTTTTTAATCCAGGAAGTCCTTAGATTCTTCTTTTATAGTGGAAGCTCTTTTTTTATTTTTGTATTTTTCTGAAGTGAGAAGTGAGGAGGCAGAGAGGCAGACTCCCACATGTGCTCAACCAGGATCCACTGGCAAATCCACTAGGGGGCGATGCTCTGCCCATCTGGGGCATCGCTCTGTTGCAACCAGAGCCATTCTAGCGCCTGAGGCAGAGGCCATAGAGCCATCCTCAACTTGGCGCCAATGGAACCTTGGCTGCGGGAGGGGAAGAGAGAGACAGAGAAAGGAGAGGGGGAAGGGTGGAGAAGCAGATGGGTGCTTCTCCTGTGTGACCTGGCTGGGAATTGAACCTGGGACTTCCACATGCTGGGCCAGTGCTCTACCACTGAGCCAACTGGCCAGGGCTATGGAAGCTCTTTTTAAAGCCTTTGATTGACTAATTTATTTCTGTTTTTTCTGGTAGTCACCTCAATAAAAGAAAAATTTATAAAGATTGATAACTATACATATTTCTAGTTGAATCTTTTTCAGATGATACCTACAATTTTGAATTAATTCACATTTCATGGTCTAGTCATTAAGTGCTATTTGAGTGCACTTAAAAAATGCAGTGTGTAATTTGGTTTTGAATGCCCACAGAGATTTTATAATTATGGCATAAATCACAATAAAGGATCTGAAGTTATTTTTGATAATGTAGGTAGAGAGATTATGTGATTTAACTGGATAGAATATATTTCTGTTTACCAAAAGATATAAGCAATATCTAGCAATTATTTTATCTTCCATAGTCTTTTGCCAGGTAGATCACATGAAACTACACAGTCTATATTATGGGAATTTGAAAGTGTTGAGTTAATATCCTTTTTATGAAGGTGGACTGATAAGAATTACAAGAATATCTTTTTAAGGTCACCATATGAGGCTTTGAATTAGCAGCATTTTGTTGATGGAATCACCATGTATAACTATGTCTTTTATTACAAAATATGATGTACACGTGTACACCCCCCACCCCACCCCAGGACTTCAGTGAGGGAACAGAGGGAGGCCCTTTTTATGTGGTGGCCTGTCATCTTTATATTCTGATAGATTGGAGAGGTTGAATTTATTTTAAGTGTGGCAGGGGGAAAAGTCAAATTTTTAGTTAAAGGAACACCAGACTTTTATATATACATATATGTGTATTGTTTTGTTTTGTTTTGTTGATTACTAGTCAGTGACTGTTAGTTCCCACCAGCCTCAGCATTGCTCTGCATGTGTTTGCATGTGTTTTGTCTTCCCTGACTGAGACTTTTCCATGTGAAAAACTAGTTCTTTTAGGGATCATCTCTGTTTGTTTTCCACCTAGGAATAAAAAACAATGTATTTCCTTCATATACTACAAAATTGAATCAGTTTTCAAATATAACACTGAATCACCTTGATTGTGCTATTTTAAATGTTAACATTAATTTTTACCTTAATTAAAACAACATGATAAACTTCATTTTCTTTAACCCTTAAATTAAAAATTGCCAATTTTTATTCTATTTAATGTATTTCTCTCTTCCAGTTTGTAAATGTGATGGGAAATGTTTGCTGAAGAGTGTATTTGGGATTACTCTTTATTTTTGGAATCGAAACTAATTCTTAGTAAAAATGAAATCCCCAATATTAGGATCATGATGGCTTTTCTAACAGTGGCTTCAACAATCATATATAAATGCCGGGAAGAAAGGGGGAGAATTCATAGGATGTGTTTTATGAAAGCATGTCATGGCCAGAAATTAATGAGCATCCAGAATAATGTGATAGGTCAGTTAGGATTCCTAGGATGTGTTTTATGAAAGCATGTCTAGTGACTCATTTAATGTTGCTTAGACTGTCTTGCTGTTCCTAAAAGGCACATTGATAAAACAATAGTAACAACTCTGCCATAGGTTCACTAATATTTTTGCTTCATTGGCATGTTCACTGTTTATCTTGCACTAGCCTGTTGCTTTTTTGTGATCATTTAAACTAATATGGTAGAGTCAGCCTTACTTTGTGACATTTTAGTACTTTTATAATAAAAGAAGTGTTTCCCTCCATCTGCAGGTGCTGCTGTTTTTTCAAACGAAGGAAAAGGAAAACCATACAGCGCCACAAATGACTCTGGACGCAGACAGATCATGGGGAGTTGCTTATGTGTTCATCTTCTGTCTTGTGATTAAAATCATCTCTGTAGTGACCACATATATTTTCAAGGACTCACTCTCAGAAACAAAAATGTCATACTTTCGGACTTCATTTTGTGGTTGTCTTACATTCATTTTTTTTTTTCTAATTTAACTTTTGTGGAAGCTTTAAAGTTTTGTCAAAACACAAGTGCTTTGCCCATCAGTGAATGGAATGGACCAATGAGGTAGTATTGATGAAAACAGTTCTTTCTGTAGAACATTTTTCAGAAGCTCTCCTCCTGCCGTAGAAAGCAGTACAGTATCTTAAACGTCAGCCAGTTATATAGCTAATCTGGTTCTTTATAACTTCTATAAGAGCATCATCAAATAGCAAATTTCTCCCCAGTGGATAACACAACAAAGAAAACAGAATTGCCCAAATATTTAAAGACCTAATTCCTTGAGAAGTTCATTTTTGGTGTGACGTCTGCATTGATATCAGCATTACTGATGGTACTGCTCTTCATGAGTCATACTAACATTCTCTCTGTGAAATCATGGTACAGTCGCTGCCCAGAGGTACTGAGGACAAAGCTCTGTGGGATTGGCAGATGGTGGTGGTCACACGAGTCAAGAGTGACACGGTAAACAAGAACTCTGCTTGTGTCGCACCACTATGTGAAGTACAGTGCTGCCCAAGTGGCAAAAGCGCTTGTTTTAAAAGATGCAAAAATATTTGTGTAATATAACTATGCTTCCAGATAATGTATGTTAGACAAGAAGAGATGAATACTTTGAGAAATGAGATATGTGAGAGTTTTTTTAAAAATACACTAAGGAGAAGAAATAAATGTGAATCTGATTGCAACGTACAAGGTTGAAGTCAAAGGAGACCCACTGACACCCACTGCTGAATGCCCACATCCTTCCTCAGCAGGCAGCTTCGGACGTGCCGTTCAGTGGTGTCTGTTTATTAAATATTTGCTCTTTGATAAAAAAAGATCTCTGGTAATAAAAACTGGGTCACTTTATTGCCCCCTGTGCACATTAGTCTCTTCCACTTTGCTAGATCTTTGGACTGTTCCGACTTTTTTAGCCTGATTTTGATGATTGAAAACTATTTTGGAGAGGATGGGTCAGGTGCTTTGCCCGTAGTCTTTAAAGTGCCTGCGTCTGAACAAAGTTACGGTTCTGTAAAGAAGGAAACCCATTCCATGTTCAAGTGTGCTTTGTTTTAAGCCATGAAGACAGGTTTGCTCTCGTCACATTCTTCCAGCCAGAATTTTTAAGCAGAGTTAAAAGAAAAGGACTGGCTAGAAAGAGAATTATGTTTGAAAATCACATTCACCTTTCTCTTCTAGAGTTGTCGCTTACTCCTTCCATGCGCCCCCCCCCCCCCCCCCCCCCCGTTTGTCTTCAAGTGCGTGCCGCCAGGCGTGCTTATTTATTTTTATTGTCTCAAGGTAACATTTAAAATGTGTAATTAAAGTAAACAAATCTACATTTTTGACTTCATTATTGCATTTACAGGGATTTAATTGTACTTTGTAATTTATTTTTCTTATTAGCCAAAAGTTTGATGCATTGTTTTTGGTGAATTAGGCACCCATATGAATACCGCAAATATGGACTTTGTTTATCATTGTTGCTCTGAATTCTATGAATGATCGTTTCAAGTTCTTGATTTTAAAGACCTACACTCAGCCTAGAAAATGTTTGCTGTATAATTTGGTCAGCAGTTTCCATTCTATCTATTTGTATACTGTCATAATGTCTTAAACTACAAGAGTCACATACTGAGTTATTTTTGTTTGCTTTGAGCAAGGTAGATGGATGTTTTGGCCATTATAATGTGAAACCACTTCTTTCTTTACAGTATTTGACCAAATTTGTGTGTCTATGATATTTGTAAATACATGTGATATCTGTATTTCTTATCATAAGCCTATTTAGTTTTATTCTCAGTAGGGTTTTTGGACTGTACAGTGTTTATATGATCTGAACTCCTTATACATAAGAAGGTGTGTATATTAATCCAATTATGGACTTAAAATATTTTAAAAGTATAAATACCCTTATTTGCTGCAAAGACCGGTGTGTAGACATTTGCTTTTTAGCAATATTTTTAAGTGCTCCATTTTAATGCCAAGGAATCTTTTGGCAACACAAACTGGTCAATAATAGGTAATGCAGGTATGTTCAGGTTAAGCCAACAACGTTTTGCATTTTTATGCTTCTTTTCTGTCAACACTAATGAAGTCTACATTGCCTGAATGTCTGAATGAAACACATCCCTGTTTAAAAGTATGTAACTGAAAAAGAAATAAAAAATAAAGGTAGTTTTTTTAAACTTGCTCTTTCCCCTTTTCTCTAATCATGGATAAAATAATGCTACTCACTAATTTGAGGTAAGAATTTTGAAAATTCAGTTCATTGAGTGTAGTATATGGGAGAAACAGAGCATTAGGAATATGCTTTTGTTTTTGTTTTACTTTGTTGGAAGCCCTAGTGAAGAGCTCATACCAGGACGTATCTAAGCTTTCTTCAATGAAAGTTTAAACAAAATTTTTTAACACTTCTATGAACTACTTAATGGAGCAACAAATTAAAATTAATGCCACTAATAAACAAAGGATAATAAACAGAATTGTTTTATTTCTTTAAATTCTATTCTGTTCCCGGAAATGAAATTACTAATCCAACTCTAAGTGAATGACTGTCATCCAGATGGAGAGCATATCTTTGTGACAGTATCTCACAGTGTATCATTGTTCTGGGTGCTTTAGGGGGTTTCACACAGTGGTATTAATGCTGCTCTGCTTACTAAAAGCTGCTACAGGTAAGATAGGCAAAGCAACACACACTAAACCCCAGTATTGAGGAACAATGGAAAGATCTGGAGATAAAATGTAATGGTTAAAGACCCTGTCTAGAACAATCTGCTTTATGATTGGGGTTCAATGTGAGTGATTGCATGGTTGCATTAGTGAGCACCCTTTGAATTGCAAGTGATAGAAAACTGACTTGGCTAATGCACTAGCCCACTAAGCTAGAAAGTCAAATGGTAGAGCTGGCTTCCGGCATGCTCGATCCTGGTGCAAAGTCAGGAATCTATGTTTCTCCATCTCTCCGTTTTGCTTTCCAACCTGATGTTTTCATTGTCCGGGAGACTTTTCATGTGTGATGGTAAAATAGCCACCCAGCCTCTTCAGACTTCTCTACGGCCAAAAGAAGGGCAGTTTCACCTGGCAGTTCCAACAAAATCCTAAGACTAACAACATTTATTCCTTCATTGGTTCATATGCCCACCCAAGCCAATTACAATGAGCAGGGGAATGCTGGTCTCCCGCTTTGAGGGAACACACTGAACTGAGAAATGAGGTAGAGGACTGGTACCCAGAAGGAAACGAGAGTGTTACCATCAGAAGGTGAGTGAATGGATAAAGCATGGGCAGAATCAATAGGTAGCTTGTCATGATGAGGAAAATAAAGCGTAGATGCAGATTACATTGTTCTAAATTAGAAAACATTATTATTATTATTGAGACTTTTACTAATCTGAAGATGTTACTAGAAATCACTTTGAGTGAATATATTTGAAAAACGTTTGGACTCTGGAAAGAAGGTCATAAATTATTTGATGTGTTTTTGTTTTTGTTTAGTTTTTAACTAAAGGATTTTGTGATAGAGTTGGATTAATAGAGTTAAAAGTTTTCTACAAGAGTAGAAATAATAGAATATAAAACTTTGCTGATGTTCAACTAGTTTTCTTCTCTGCCAAGCTGTAATAGAGAGTCACATGTTATTTTCTTAGGAAATTTACTCATAAGAATACATGGGTCATAGCCAAAGAAAGGACTAAATATAGAAAAAAAATCAGACCTGACCAGGTGGTGATGCAGTGGATGGAGCATCGGCCTGGGATGCTGAGGATCCAGGTTCAAACCCAGTGGTTGCCGGCTTGAGCGCAGGTTTATCGGCTTGACTACAGGCTCACCAGCTTGAGCCCACGGTCACCAGTTTGAGCGTGGGATCATAGTCATGACCCTGTGGTTGCTAGCTTGAGCCCAAAGGTCGCTGGCTTGAAACCCAAGGTCACTGGTTTGAGCAAGGGGTCATTGGCTTGGCTGGAGCCTCCCAGTCAAGGCACATATAGGAAAGCAATCAATGAAGAACTAAAGTGCTACAACTATGAGTTGATGTTTCTCATCTCTCTCCCTTCCTATCTGTCCTTATCCCTCACTTTCTCTGCCCCTTGCTTAAAAAAAATTAGATAATATTGCTGGGCTATGACATGGTTCTGTTAGAAAGCATGATGGTTTATAGGGATATCTAGATGTCTGTGATTTCACTTAATTGGAAAAACACTCCTGCACTGCACCAGACTTGGGGTTGGAAAACTTTTTGGGGGTAAACACTTTGGACTGTGGGCCAAAGGCAAAATTGAGGCTTTTATATACTTGTGTAATGAGAAAGAAAAAAAATTCTATTAATTTTGAATTGATGAGATTTAACATGTTTACTGCTCACAAAAATTAGGGGATATTCCAAAATGAATATGAAGCGATAAAAAAAGCATTTGATTTATTTTTATTAAACAAGAACATCAGAAAAGCAAACGGACAAGTCAAAGAAAGTTGTTCAATTATGCAAATGAGATGCAAAACCAACTTTTATTTCTTTGGTGAAAATGCACTGTACAAAAGGCTGAAAGTACGGAGCATCTGCACATTTCCTGATCTAATTTTTGTGAGCAGTATATTTACGTTGTAATACAAGTTTTTTTGTAATACAGGTCTACTAATAACAATTGAATTATTTTGAGGGAATAATATTGTGGAGTTTAAAATCAATTGCAAATGAGTGTTCTGATCTGTGATACAATTTTATGTATTTCATCTTTGGAAATATCTTCATACAGATAGCTACTACTAAACACAAATCTTTATATAATTTTAATTGAGCATATTCATAATTTGGAATGCAGTTATAGAATTCCATTAGATATCTGCCTTTTGGCATATCATTCTATTGCAGATTAATTACTTCCTATTGAAGGATAGATGCTCATCAATTTTATGGTTAGATTTTTGAAATGTGGAAATTTCCTTTGTACTTGCATTGAGATCCAAAAATACAGCTGGAACTGTAGTTAACTTTGGAAAATATATCCATTGCAAATCCATGTGGGAAAATGGAGTTGCTGCTCATTTTCACTTGCCAGCAGGTGAAGTATATAAAGCAGCTTGACATTACTTGTAATTTAAACAGCATTAGTTGTCATCATAATGACTTTGTTCAGTGTAAGTTTCACATGCAAGTGTTGCTTTGTCTTACAATTCCAAGTTGATTTCAGTAAGAAACATTATCTAATATGCAGTCCAAGCTAATTTCCAAAGCCAGTCAGTTTTCATTAATAAAAAGTGAGGGTGTTCCTCATTCAGGAAAACCTTAGTCTTGTCGCTGAGCTGTCAAACTGCTGTGTCCATTGAGCAAGTCAGGATATTTAGTTTCTATTTCTGACAAAGCTTCATGGAAGTAATGATGATTAAAATTACAAGAGTAAATGAAATGCACCATTGGCTTTACAAGTTCAATAACATGACATACTTAAATATTTTCCACAAAATCCCTGCTGTTGAAATATATAAAGTATAAACAGTGACTGTAGTTATCTTAACATTTTCAGAAGTTTTGTAAATTTGCCCAGTAAAATTTTTCCTGCCCCACATAGATTTTCCTCACTCTCAATTGTAACACATCAGAGCAGATTCCACTTCAGTTTTCATTAAATTTGCATTTTTTCAAATTCTTTAAAAATGCTCTTGTAGTTGTTCCATGAGGACTATTCACAGAGGCTAATTATTGAGTCACTTCAAACTCAACACTGACTTTTCTAGTAAACAATAACTGGGCAGTATTGGCAGTGTTAATGTAAAAATAAAAGGCCTTTTAAAGTGAGAGGCAACACGTTTATTGAAATCAATAAGAATAGTCATTTGGGTGTTATAAATTCATGTGGAAGCCCAAATAATGTTCCGATTAGGAGATGAAATGGGTATTTATGTGAAAAGGAAGGGAAACATCAACAGAAGGAAGGCATTTCTATTGATGCAGGTAAAGTAATAGTGATATTAATTTTAAACTTTTTAAATTTAGTCCAGTAGTCATCAATTTAGTAGTCATAATAAGTGCTTTCTTGTTATCTTTGCTAACATTTTTTTGGGACGCATGGTTGCCCAGGCCCAGTCTGAAGATTATTTTGCCCTGTTTTGACATTCAAAAGATTTGAGACTTAAGACTGTGAAGCAGTTCACTCATACAGCAGGTAGGGCTTCATTTTTTTTTTAAGAGTTGTTTTGTTTTTTTTTTAGAATTTATTCACTTTAGAGAGGGGAGAGAGAGAGAGAGAGAGAGAGAGAGAGAGAGAGAAAGGGGGGGAGGAGCAGGAAGCATCAACTTCCATATGTGCCTTGACCAGGGAAACCAGGGTTTTGAACCGGCGACCTTAGCATTCCAGGTTGACGCTTTATCCACTGCGCCATCACAGGTCAGGCCTAGGGCTTCATTTTTAAGTGCTCCTTTTATTTTGTTTACATTTCTGTCTATTGTCACAGGCCAGGGAAAACGACCTGAAATCTGCCTTGTTTTTTAGTTGACTATCGCTGTCTTCAAGTGTCCTTGTTAAAAGCTAGTAGTCTTACACAGTTTATTTTCTCTGGACACACTTTCTGGCTGCTGCAGTCAAACAGTTAACTTTCACCATCAAGAAATAGCTTTCTTTGCTTGGCTAACAAATGAGCCGAGCTGCTTGGAAAAGTAACGTGGGTTGCACCCTCATTCTCACCTTTTTGTTTGTGAATAAATTCTACTATAATGAGATACTCTGTTTTAAGTTTTCTAATTGTTCTGACTGTTGCTTTCCTGTAGTTAGAGATATTGTGATAAGTGCTTAGTCTGGTAATGTCAAAATAAATAGTATTAGCACAGCGTAAGTGTCATTGCGTAGTAAACACGATACTTTGCCATATAACTATAATGACATAATCCAGGGGTCCCCAAACTATGGCCCGCGGGCCGCATGCGGCCCCCTGAGGCCATTTATCCGGCCCCCACCGCACTTCCGGAAGGGGCACCTCTTTCATTGGTGGTCAGTGAGAGGAGCATAGTCCCCATGGAAATACTGGTCAGTTTGTTGATTTAAATTTACTTGTTCTTTATTTTAAATATTGTATTTGTTCCTGTTTTGTTTTTTTACTTTAAAATAAGATATGTGCAGTGTGCATAGGGATTTGTTCATAGTTTTTTTTATAGTCCGGCCCTCCAATGGTCTGAGTGACAGTGAACTGGCCCCCTGTGTAAAAAGTTTGGGGACCCCTGACATAATCCGTGTTCCACTGTGCTTTAAAAGTGCAACACTCAGAGTGTTTTTTCTTTTTTTTTCATGGTTAGTATGCATCAGTAATAAAAAGTCATAGAATGTATAGCAATATGTGTGCCACTTGAAGTGCTGTTGGATTACCACGGCATTGCTGAGTTCTGGAGTGTGCTGCACAGCAGTGTGAAGATGAGAGGGCTACATATGGTCTCTGTCACAACTACTCAGCTTGGCCTTGGGAGCAGGAGAGCAGCCACAGACAGTATGTAAATGAGTGGGCACGGCTGTGTTCCAGTAAAATTTTATTTAGGAACACCGAAATTTGAATTTCATCTATTTCTTGTGTATCATGAAATATTCCTGTTTTAAAGCATTTATAAATGTAAATATCATTCTTCACTTGTGAGCCAAGTAGAAACAGGAAATGGGTTAGCTTTGACTTGCGGACCATAGTTTGCCAACCTCTGTTCTAACATTGGATGTTTGAAGTAATTTTGTTTTACCTAATCGAATGCAGGTAACATACCAAAAGAGAACTTTTCTTCCTTTTATAAATGGAAGGGCCATTTTGAAATAGCATCAAGAGTTACGGTAATGGTGAAGAAAATGTATCACATCACATAGGGGAGTTAACACTAAAACCAGTGAGTCTGGCTCTCACATAAACTTCGTTGTTCAAGCAGTGCATGGTTTTGGAAAGAGCATGAATTTGGGGATCAGACAAATGTATATGATTCTCAACTCCTTAACTTGGGAGGACTGTGGCAAGTCATTTGGCATGTTAGTTAGCATCAGTTTCCTGACCTCAAAGTGGAGAGGATGCCTTCTTTGCAGCACGGTTCTGAGGAATAGCGATACTATTTCGAATAGTTCTCAGTGCAGGGTACCGTTACCGTTACCCTCATAATAAAGTACGGTTTAAAGCTGAGCAACACCTTGATTTCTCACGCAGAGAGGATGCTTCTGCTTTTGGAAACTAGTATAAGGCCTAGTACCTACTAAATTTTGTCTTCTATTGGAGCCATTACTCCTGTTTAAAAATATTTTCACCCTGATTCTATTACCATGTGCAATTAGCTATCTTCCCTCACTTAGTGGCATCAGTAAGTTCAAAGTCATTAATTCTGCATCCTTATTGATAAAATGACAAACTGGGGAGCCAGGGCAAATCCCTGTGTCAAGCCACTAAATACTAGTTTAAGGTCAAGCCACTGAACCAATAAAATGATGGGAGAGTTCTAATTATGATAATACTCCACCACTTGAGTACCATTAACTATTTATCAGGTGCTTTGTTGAAATTCAGGTGAATCATTTAGTCCAGGGGAAGTCAACCTTTTTAAACCTACCGCCCACTTTTGTATCTCTGTTACTAGTAACATTTTCTAACCGCCCACCGGTTTCACAGAAAGGGTGATTTACCAAGTAGGGAAGTAACTTTACTTTATAAAATTTATAAGCAGAGTTACAGCAAATTAAAGCATATAATAATCATTACTTACCAAGTACTTTATGTCGGATTTTTGCTAAGTTTGGCAGAATAAATCTTTATAAAACAACTTACTATAGTTAAATCTATCTTTTTATTTATACTTTGGCTGCCCCACTACCGCCCACCATGAAAGCTGGAACGCCCACTAGTGGGCGGTAGGGATCAGATTGACTACCACTGAGTCCATTTCTTTGCATTTAGTCCATTTTCATTATCCTGCCAAAAAAATAAACTAGGTTTAGTTTGATGTGATTTTTCTAGTGAACTCATGTTTACTCCTAAAGGTCACTGTTTTAATTTACAATATTATAAATATCCTTCTAATAAATTCAGTCTAATCTTCCTTGGAATCAACAATCTGTAGTTCTATAATCCACCTTTCTTTCGTTTCTTTCTTTTGGTTCAAATAGAAATTTCATTTCCTGTCTCTAGTCTTCCTGCCTTGCTCTGTTTACCCCCTTCTAGGGTCTTTCACTATGAAATTTGTCCACATCTGGATAGTCAGTTGTTCTTATGACGGGCTTCATTTCCTTCTTGCCATTTACTTTCTTAACTTTCCAGGCTGAGGATTATTCTTTTTTTTTTTTAATATTTTATTTATTGATTTTTTTAGAGAGAGAGGAGTGAGAGAGAGAGAGAGAGAGAGAAAGGGTAGGAGCAGGAAGCTTCGACTCCCATATGTGCCTTGACCAGGCAAGCCCAAGGTTTCGAACCGGCGACCTCAGTGTTCCAGGTCGACGCTTTATCCCACTGCGCCACCACAGGTCAGGAGGATTATTCTTGATTTTAAAAAAATACAGAAAAGGTAAAGTAATTTAAAGGACACTAAGCCTTACATTTTCTCCATCATCTCTCCTTAATCTGGCTTCCACCTACTTTGGAAAACCATTTTTTGTTGGCTTGCCTTTTTTTTTTTTTTTTTTTTTTTAGAAATTCTCAACTAATTGGGGGTCTAGATTTTATACTTTCTCATTCATTTCCTATGCACATATTTCAGTTCTTGTATATATCTTTTTTTAAAAAGCTGAGCTTGTCAGAAGAGCCACTTATTTTTGCAAGCTTATTCCTTTTTTTTCTTATGAGGATCAGTTTTAATTGCAGAACTGGAATCACAGTCCGGAGGTCCCTTCAGCAGGTGTCACAGACCTTCAGCTGACATGTTCACGTTCTTTCAAGGGGCCTGACACTTCCGCTGTATCATTTCTGTCTTGCTGGTCATTTTTGTGGTCCAAATGGTTCAAATAGAACCAGGATAGTAGCTTCGATTGTTGCTACCTTTATTTTCAGGGAGATCAGTTTTTTGGCATTTGAAGAATTATCAGATGCTCTGGGGTTTTTTTTTAGGGGGGGGGAAGGGGAGACTGATGTCATTTGGCCATTCAGATCTATCACTATTAAATTTTGTTTCCTGATTTTGTGGTCTTTTCATTAAAGTTTATTCAGCAACTGTTTTTTGTTTTTGTTTTTGCTTTTTTTTTTTTTTTTTTTGAACACTTTGTGGCAGGCAATGAGCTCTATACTTAAATCTGTTTTTTCTTCTTTGGCCTGGACTTCTATATTTTCATAATTGTATCCCAATGTTTCTTCTCTTCTTTCGTCAAATATTTCCGACAGTGCCTTTTACTGTTGGCGTCCTGAATTTGACTGCAGGTGTGCATCATCCCAGTATACTTCCCTACACTGCCCTCCTCATTTGTGTGCATCCCAGTGAGAAATCAGCGTCAGTGACTGCTATGCCACACTTCTTGTGCTCCCTTGTTATCTAAAGTCTTCTTGTTTACAGCTCTTGTCTGTAAACTTTTGGGTATTGTTCTCAGACTTCCCGCTCAGTTCTCCTCTCCAGTGACTCACTCCGCCATCTCTAACCTGATGGGGTGTGTCGTAGCTAGTTGCCTGGCTTTTATCCTTTCCCCTTCATCTTCATTCCGTGTAAACATCACGTGGGAAAGTCAAATACACTCCTGCCAAGACCTTGTGAGAAGACATTATAGCCATCTTAACTTGTGCCTTGGATATTAAAATCTCAGTTTCAAATGTCGTATGGATAGGAAAATCACTTCTTTCTTGCCATTTCCCCCACTAGGGAATCCTTACTTATTGGCATGTGAGTGTCTTTTATCTGAGACTGTTTAATATCTACTGAGAAGATTTTATCCCTTACACTGAAAACTATTTGCCTAGTGTTCTATATTCGGTGGAGAGAAAGGGGACATGTCTTTCTTATATTCACTTACGAACCATCTCCCTGTTTTTAATCCATGTCTTACCCATAACCCTCTTTTCCTGGTGTCTCCACACCCCGGGATCTTAAGGGTTCTGTAGGATAAAAGAGTTCTCATCTTGTCTGTATATCTCTCTTTGGTTACTTAAACCTAAGGATAACTTCACTAAATCTAATTCTTTCATGTTTCCTATTCTACCAGCCTATCTGTGTGTTTTCATTCCAGCTCTCCCAGGTGAGTGAATCTGCTCAGTGCCAAAATACTCAGATGATAAGAACCCATTGAACAAGGCTGAGATAGATTTTTCCCTAGTATCCTTCTATCAGAAGCCTGAGACTATTCAAAAAGATGTTGGATACTCAGCCTAGTATAGGGCTTTACAAACAATTTTTTTTTCTTTTTTGTTTTTTAGTGAGAGGGACAGAGAGAAGGACAGACAGGCAGGAAGGAAGAGAGATGAGAAGCATCAATTCTTCATTGCATCTCCTTAGTTGTTCCTTGACTGCTTTCTCATATGTGCCTTGACTGGGGGGCTCCAGCAGAACTGGTGATCCCTTGCTCCAGCTAGTAATCTTGGGCTTCAAGCCAGTGCCCTTGGGGCTCAAGCCACCGACCATGGGATCAGGTCTGTGATCCCACACACAAGCCAGCAACCCCATGCTCAAGCTGGATGAGCCCGCACTCAAGCCCGGCAACCTCGGGGTTTCGAACCTGGGTCCTCTGCATCCCAGTCTGATGCTCTATCCACTGCGCTGCTGCCTAGTCAGGCACTTTTTACAAATAATTAATGCCCAATGAATAATTGCTTAATATTTGGTTCTATTGTTGGAGCCTAATGAAAACATTTTCTAATCTATGTAGGGAGTTGATATAAAGGGATTCTGTCAGGGTATGGGAGGAAGAAAAGCATTGATTGACATAAGTCTATTAAACAGGAAATACGATTTTTGCATTAATAATAAGGTGAAGCTGGGATAATAAAAATCAGATGGTAATTGGACTCTAATACATGACACTAATCGGTTCATTTTACAATTATAACATACCTATATTCTCTATTATACAACTAAAAATATATATTATAAACATTTAAATAACATATCAGTAGTGGGTCTAGTACTATTTAGTGAAATGCTTTAAAATTTCTGTTGATTTTTATAGCATCTAACCCCTAGAATCTTTACACTAAAAATGTTTCTGAAACTAGTGATTGTTCTGTTTTGTAAGGACAGTAAATGAAACCTGTAGGCCAGATAGAAAATGACAGGTCATTAACTTGTGAGAGGTTTTCAAGAGGCTTCTTGATAGGTAAACTGCATGTAAATTGCAGTGATACCCTAAACTCCTCTTTATTTATCCCTCACAAAGTGGAACATACCATCATTACATGTCTTTAAAACATACCCTTCAGCTGCAAAATGTTTTCAGAACAGAAAGGCTTGAGTGAATGGGTATGTCATTTTCCTTTGAACTTACACTGTAAGCTTTAATTTCTTTTTGGCTCAAATGAAGTTCATGTGAAATTAGGTCTTTAAGTTTACTCTTGGAGTGCTGAAACTTAAGGACTTACCACCAAGAATATGACAAAGCTCTGCCTTGTAACTGTGATTTATTTCCACCAAGCATCTGTATATTGATTAGGAAAATAAAATTTTCATATTCAACTGGGTCACAAAAAATTGTGACCAGATATCACCAGATATTTTTCACAGTTTATTCTATTTGTGCCTTGAACTCAAAGCATCTGGCCTCAAATAAAAGAGACCAGATTTGATGCTGAAGTAAATTCTATAATATCCTAAACCATATATATATATATATATATAAATAAATATATATATATATATATATATATATATATATATATATTTATTTATTTTATTATTTTTTATTTTTTGTATTTTTCTGAAGCTGGAAACGGGGAGACAGACAGACTCCCGCATGCGCCTGACCGGGATCCACCCGGCACGCCCACCAGGGGTCGACGCTCTGCCCACCAGGGGGCGATGCTCTGCCCCTCCGGGGCATCACTCTGTTGCCACCAGAGCCACTCTAGCGCTGAGGCAGAGGCCATAGAGCCATCCCCAGCACCCGGGCCATCTTTGCTCCAATGGAGCCTCGGCTGCGGGAGGGGAAAAGAAAGACAGAGAGGAAGGAGAGGGGGAGGGGTGGAGAAGCAGATGGGTGCCTCTCCTGTGTGCCCTGGCCGGGAATTGAACCTGGGACTTCTGCACGCCAGGCCGATGCTCTACCATTGAGCCAACTGGCCAGGGCCCATATTTTGTTTTTTAGACTATATGTAATGAGTATAATTTTTCTATCTTCACATCTTGGTGTTAAGATGTTAAGCCAGTGACCATAGAATTAACTCTTCACATAAATGTGTTACTGCAGTGTAATTTGTCAATGATGCCATCTATCTTTTGAGTTTGTGCTTTCAATTAATCAAGCATTTTATAACCTGAATTAACACTGCTTGTTATTTGTGCAGTGAGTCCATCATTACAGAGGCCCCAGAGGCCCAGGAAGTGCAGCCCAGCGCCCATCTTGTCTGGCTACCTCTGCTAGCTGGAGCTTTTAAGTAGCTTCTTATTAATCCAAAGAATAATTTATGACAATAGAGATCCAACTAGTACAGATGGTTGGTTGTCCAAGGAGAAGAAGTCTCCTTCTGATGCCGGGGACCCTGTTCACCAGACCTTCTCCTCAGAGGCAAACTTTGTTAAGTGTCTTGCAAATCCTGTATAGAAATGTTTTCTGATGAGTAAACTTTGTGTATTATTTTATATGTATTTATATATACACATATACACAGATATATATTAATATATTTCTGTGTAAAGTACAAACACACTGGGCATACTGTTTTTTACCTTGCTTTTGTTATTTAAAATGTCAACGTATAAATTATTCCATATTAACACAAATATTACTTATTAGGAAATATGTAAATTGGGCGTATTCCTAAAATTGGAATTGCTGAGTCAAAGAGTATGTGTATTTATAACTCTTAAAACTTTTGATCTACTTGGCATTTATTTTGATAGGAGTGGGGTGGGAATTTAGCTGATTCATTTCCATGTGGCTGCTGGTTTTCCCAGCACTCTTAGTTGGGGAAATTTCTCTTTACTGCTCATATATATGTATTATAATATAAATTCCATGTGTATATTCCATATATAAATTCCATATATATTTAATTGGACTGTATTCTGTCTGATCAACTAATATATTCAGCTTTTTAATTGCTATAGCTTTGTAATATCTTTTAATATCAGATTCACCTATTTTGTATGTTTACTTTTTGACCTAATATTTAAAATTCATATTGTACAGAAAATAGGCCTGTATCAGTTTTCTTTATCTTGGTTCAATTTATGGATTGATTTATGGAGAATTAAAATCAGTAAGAGTATTCCTATGTAATAACAGGGTATACATATTATTTTGATTTACCTGATTTTATTATTATTTGTATATCTATTAAGTTTACTTTTATAAGGTTATATTTATTGCTTGATTTATTAGCTTTAAACAATAACTGCTTACAAAATTAGAAAAAACAGTGTGTTTATATTCTTTATACCATGTTCTTTTATTAACATTTCCTCAATATTTATTAAATTATTTTTCAACATATTCATGACATAACATTTCAACTCTTTTTTTCTTTCTTTTTTTTTTTTTTTTAAGTGAGAGGAGAGGAGATAGAGAGACAGACTCCTGCAAGCTCCCTGACCAGGATCTACCAGGCAACCCTGTCTGGCGCTGATGCTCAAATCAACTGAGCTACCCTCAGTACCTTGGGCCGACGCTCGCACCGTTGAGCCACTGGCTGTGGGAGGTGAATAAAGGGAGAAGGCGAACAGGGAGGAGAAGAGAAGCAGACAGTTGCTTCTCTTGTGTGCCCTGACTGGGAATTGAGCCCGGGACGTCCATATGCCGGACCAATGCTCTATCCACTGAGCCACTGGCCAGGGCCAACATTTCGATTCTTTTACTACAATTTCCACAGTTTCTATATCTGAGTAGGATCAATTTATTTCACCAGTCCTTCAACTATTATTTTTAAATTATTCTTGAGTCCCCTCATGTTTGAGAATTTGTGTTATTTGCCTTTACTTTTGAAAAATAGCTTAGCTGGGATTAAAATTCCTACATCACCTCTTTGCCCCATGAACCCTCTAGACCTGCCATGTCCTAGAATCAAAGGCCCCACCAGTCTCAGCAGAGCTCGCAAAAGCCCCTCAGCTCTGGTTCTCCATCTGTACACCTTCTCCCTTCTCCTTTCTGCACAGACTGGCTTCTTCTTCAGCACCCTGCATTCCTCTCTCACTCTGCAAACATGGCTTCTCTCTGCCTCTTCTCCTTCTCTTCTCTCTACAAATCTCTCTGGATTGAAAACCTCTCCTCCAGCAAACATTAGCAAAACAATGGCCCTTCCCAAGAAAGAAGGCAATATGCAATGTCACAGACCACATACACCTGGCCCTGCCCAGCCCCCAATGCGAACTATAAGTGGGCAAACATAAAAATCATGCCATGTTAACTAAGCAATATCAGAATGATCATCTGAGAAGGGCATTCCTTTGAACTAAGCATTGCTGTCTCACTGTCGATCACCTTTTAGTCTGAAGATACTGAGTAAATGATATGATGACACTTTAAGTCGGAAACACTGGAGTCTGAATTTTTCATATTTTGAAGGCCATGGAGAAGTGGCAGGGAAGCAGGAGTGGAGGAGTGTTGCCTTGTCACTCCAGACACCGAGTCTCTCAGTGACAGCCACTGGTGTTTTTTTCTGAATGACTGCACTTCCTTGGTTCCGAGACAATCCTGAACAAGGTGAGACGTTAACAGTCTCAGACCCGCTGGTTGGTAAAGACCTGGGATTAGCAATGCCGTCAGATCAAAGGTAAGCCCAAGGTGTTTAGTTGGCTGACATATCACGGGAACATCTTCTTACTACCTAGCTTGTATTATTTGACCATACCCATCAAATTCTGGCCCCCATAAAATAGAAGCTGAGTGAATGAATGCTTTAACTCCCCTCTAGTACTAGAGTCAGGCTTCAGACCTGATGACTCATAAGGCTGCTGTGACTGTGCCTGACCTCCCATGGCCTTTCTCCCTGTCTCTATCTTCTTTTCTGTCTGTACCAAGGACACGTGTCACCGGATTTAGGGTCTACCTGGTGGGTCCCCCTTCCACTTAATCAGTATGATGTCATCTCGAGATCCTTAATTATATCTGCAAAGACCCTTTTTCCAAATGAGGGCAGATACATAGGTTCTGGGTGGATATATATTTTAAAGTCACAATTCAACCCACTATACTTGAAAAGCACATATTAAAGAACATTCTAATGTATGACAGACATACACATTCATCATTAGTAAGGTGACATACAGTAAAGTCATAAACTGGGATTTATGTGAAACTCCTAAGGAATTAGCAACAATTCCATCTCCTTCCCGCCCACTGAGCTCTAACATAATGATGAATTGCTGCAGTGGTGGATGAAAAACTAACGGCCGGTGCTAAGGCCACTTACAAGCCTAGCTTTGAAGATAGCCAGGATTTTACTTGTTACTGTGCCTCACCCACAAGGTTGGACTCCCCTGACACAGACACTTAGCCCAACCCCATCTAAGTTTGCTCTGTTCTTTTTGCATCTTACTTTGCTGACCCTGTGTGGGCACAAACTTGAACACTCTGCCTCTTCCGTAGAACTTCCCCTCCCACTCCCAGCCACATCGTGGGGTAATTTCCATGCACACGGCATTTTCAGTGAAGAAAATATTAGCAAATGCTGCAATCATATCTAGGCTCATTTTGCAAGGAGTAAGAGTGATAGAACAGGGTGCACTCAATTTGTTGAATGCAGAACAAAGGAGGTGATGTGACCTGCCGTGGTTCACACAGCAAATAGCTGGTAGAACTAAGTTTCTGGTCCAGGTCTCTCTGACTCCAGAGCCCATATATTCAGTCATTACACTGGAAAGCTCCACTGGAAAACAGCCACTTACACCGGGGACGGGCTTACATCTCCACTGTGTGCAAGTTTCATAGGAACCCAGCAATAGGAAATCTCTGTGAGATGTCTGACTCCTCACAATAGAGAAGAGAATGAGAAATTATTTTATCCAACAGATTAATTACTTGATCAAACAACTTTGCAGAACTCCTTCATGTATATAATTCTTCCCTGCTTTCTGGTAACAGAGACTGCTTTTAACTTAAATTTTTAATTCTGCACGTGTTATATAATTCCTATAGGTGGTAGAACATTAGAAATAACCTTGCTCAGTTAAAAAGGAATAGAAGAGAAGGCGGGGAGAACAATGGTGAACAAAATGAACTGAGGAACAGTCGAAGGCCCTGACATAAACAGCGAGAGGAGCATAGAAATTTTACCACACAGTCTAGAGACACAAAACATTTCATTTCCCTTTGCATGAAACTGGTCTGACCTTCACAGTTCTGAAATAACAGGAACTATTTCTCTGGTAACTGCACTGCATTTTAGGCAAGTGGTTAAGCAGAATGCTCAGCATGAATAAATACAGTTAGAAATTGTTAGGGAAGATTTCTATGAAGAGTGCATGTTAAGCAGTACTATAAATGTAAGAGCTTACCGCAAAATGAAATTCATAATATAAAGGTCAAACCTGCCTAAGAGAGACTTTTAGGTACACTATTGGGTTGAAAAACCGATTCCCATTTTGTTTTAATAGTAACATGTGGTGGCTGAGGTGATGCATTTTGGCTGAAGGGTCTTGTAGCATTATCTGTGCTTGATTCAGCAGAAATGCATGTGACTTCTGCTGGACCGTGAAAAATGATTGAATTTCCTCTTCCTGACTCTGAAATAAATGACTAGAAACATTATCAACAAGGCGGGCTGTCAAAAAAGAAAAAAAAAAGAATGTATGTACTTTACCTAGAAATGGTTATATTTTCCTTTAGATAAACACTGAGGATTTTATGGGATAGTTTAGAACAAAGTTATGTAATTTTAAGCCACAGTTCTAGCTAAGAACCACAGGTGATAAGAATCAGAGAGACTTACTATTATTATTATTCTAACCTCCTGCCTCATTTCTGAATTTGAAGGATATTATCTAGGCTTGTTCCTAAGTGAGAAGCATGACGGGGGCCTTGAGAATTTGGAGAAGCACCAGGAGATCCCTGGTGTCACATCTGTATCCCTGGTGTCACATTGGTACTGGTGGACCAGCCATCAAAGGCAGTCCTCACCCTTCGGGGAGTTTTGTACTTAACTAGTCCTTACACTGATGAACTGGTCAAATACAAACCAGCCACACTTGTAGAGGTGAAGCATGATGATGTTGGTCAAATAAGTTTGTAAAATATGATTTTTATGTTTGCTCACGTATAGTTCGCATTGGTGGCTGGGCAGCGCCAGGTGTATGTGGTCTGTGAAATTGCAAATTGCCTTCTTTCTTGGGAAGGGCCATTGTTTTGCTAATGTTTGCTAGAGGAGAGGTTTTCACACCGGAGAGATTTGTAGAGAGAAGAGAAAGAGAAGAGGCAGAGAGAAGCCATGTTTGCAGAGTGAGAGAGGAGAGAATGCAGAGTGCTGAGAGAGAAGCCATGTTTGCAGAGAAGGGAGAAGGTGTGCAGATGGAGAACCAGAGGAGAGGGGCTTTTGTGAGCTCTGCTGAGACGGGTGGGGCCTTTGATTCTAGGAGAAACCAGAGAAGATTCTCCTGGTTGTGGAACCAGAGAATGTGCCAGGGCTTTGTAAGCTCTGAGTGAAAGGGAAGTGTTTTTTCCCTGTGTATTTGCTCGCCAGCCAGTGCAAGGCTAGAATAAAGGAATGGCCCACCATTCTTTGGCTCCACTGTTTATTTACCGTCTACCAGAATCTAATGGGAACCTGCATGTGAATGGCCACAATGGTGGCGACTGCTTTCCAGGCTGTCAGAGAGGCTGGGTGGATGAACCGGCAGGCCCACCAGTCACAACTCCGAGTGCTGGAGTCCTATGGGAGTGCTGAGGGGGAGGAGAGGACTTCAGGAAAGCCTCTTAGAGAAGGTGCGTTTTGAGGGGAGGGCAGACGTTACTTAATCTCTGGGCCTGTTTCCTCTTCTGAGAAGTATTGAAAAACTACCATCTTTCTCTCGGGTTTAGAGTGCGGATTACATCAGACTGAGAATACAGGTAATTTCTCAAGCAGGTGGTTCTATGAAAGTCAATTAGTTGTTGATCATCAGCGCAACCTACCCAGACCAGCCGCCCCGATGCCGTCAGCTGTTGTGTTTTGGCTGCTTTTTATCCCACGGTATTGTGGCATCTGGCGTCTTTTTCTCTCTACTTCCTAGGCCTGGTCTCAGACTTGACAATGTACCACCAAGGTAGCCAGAAGTGGCACTGGGCTGTGGCCAGTGGGGAGCAGCTGGCACCCCTGCTGGCCGATACCAGCAGCAAATTCAAACGCAAAGTGGTGACAAAGAGGAAACTTCTTCCACAGGAGCCCATCTTGCCTGAGCCTCACGAAGAAATGACACTCTGCAAAGACCATGAGAAAAGATTTCTGGAGTTTTGTTCAGTGCTTAAACCAGCAGTGCCAAGGTCACTTGTGTGTACAGCTTATATGCATTTCAAGTGTTTTTCTCTTAATGCAGTAATGGAATGTCGCCCCTGGAAAATAAGGCTCACGTGTACATTTTTGGCCTGCAAAGTAGATGAATCAGTGTGTCGAGTCCACAAGCAGTTGGGTGCTCGCGGGAGAGTCCTCTCGGACAGGAGAAGGCACGTGAGCAGATCTGGGAATGTGAACTGCTCCTTATAGGCGACGTAATGTCCACCATTTTGCCCACAGCCTCATAGATCATTTGAGGGCTCTCTCATTGATTTAAAGACCTGCTATCCCATGTTGGAGAATCCAGACACTTTGAGGAAAATAGCTGATGGCTTTCTTAATAGAGCTGTGTTGAGGATGCACACCTTGTCCGCACACCTCGTCCGTTTGTCCTGACTGTCACTTTCCTAGTCCATCCAAAGTGGGGTCGCTACAAGTTATCAGGAAGTCTGATACCGAATGAGACCAGAACTTGCTTGTCACAGTTACTAGATACAATGAAAAGCATGAGAAACTTGGTAAAAAAAAATTAAAAAAAAATATACATGAAGCACCCAGATCTGAAGGAGCTGCTGATCTGAAACAGAAGTGGGAGGGATGTCACTGCTGGGCTTGTGCGTCACCATGAAGAAGAGAAAAGCTCTCCAAAGGAGGACGGCGCTGGCGGTGACCTGAGGTTCTCTCTAACCGTCTGAATTCATTTATCAATGCTGACAAAGCAACAGAAGGATGAAGCCCGCCTGGCATTTAAATTTATTTTAAGATGAGATAATGTGAAAGCATTAAAATATAATAAACTTTTCTATTTATTTAGAAGTGTTTCTTCTCAGGGTAGCTTTATAGGACATAAACCATTTTCAAAGGACCCAGAATAGTAGTACCTGGTTTGATTTTTCTCAGTTAGTTAACTGAAAACATTTTCAAAAGATTTTTTTTGTTGTTGTTTAAAGAAGAAATCAAATAATCAAATAAGCAGTCTTGAGTAGTTGTCTAGATAAAAGCCTTCAGTTGCTAAAGGGAAGGTTAGTAGCAAACTGTATGCTCTGTTTTATAATTAACCTACATAATTAGATTACCTAAGTGAATCATGTAAATGTGTTATAGTTACTAGGAATATTTCAGGTTAAACATACTTAAGAAGTTAAATTCAGATTCACAGAGTGGATATAAAAATTAAATGCACAGACTATAGCACCAAATTACTTGGGTGGGAATCATGGCTACTTTCACTTTGTGATTTTGAGTAAGTCACTAAGGCTCTCTGTGCCCATCTCCCAGGGTGACGAGGGGGGGGTGCATGATAATACCCACTCCTCATAGGGATAATTACAACAGTGCCTCTAATATACTAAGTGTTCAATAAAGGGTGGCTATTATTTTAAAAAAGTGGATTGGGGGCCCCATGCATGTCTAGACTCTAAGGAAAAGTATGGTGTTCATTCAGTGATCAGCTGTGTGTTCCCTGACGTCTCGGCCTTACTCTTCGGTCACCTCCAGCTCCTTCGATCCAGCACTACATCCCTGTTGTAGAGACGGCAAGGGATATAACATTCTCAGCTATTCTTACCCGTGGTAACACCCGGGACACACATTTTAAAACTTCACTCAGATATGATCTGTCAACGCATGAAAGTAGTGTGGATATTGTGTAATCACCTGTTAGAAACATAAAAGAACAGCTTCTTTTGCTGATTTCTCCTTGTTTTATTGGCTCCAGCACTCACCAGGAACCTGGTGGATCCGTTTTAGTGCAAAGGTTAACGTGAATTTACTTTTAAATGTTATAGCTTAACTAGAAGTAATTTTAAAAACTTGTGATTAAGTATCTAAAACTTTAATATTTATTTACCTATTTATTCAAACCAACCAGGATCATTTCTTTCTTTCTTTGAGCACAGAGCATATTGGTATTTTCAGCCATGGTTTTCTTTCTTCACTCATATGTCCAGTTTTGTGATATTCATGGTCTCTTGTGAACTTGTCACCTCTGTGAAAAATTTTCCTGCCTGTGTCCTGGTGGCTTTCTGTTTCAGCTCTAAGTTATGACCTACATCAGGGGTCCCGAAACTACGGTCCGCGGGCCGCATGCGGCCCCCTGAGGCCATTTATCCGGCCCCCGCCGCACTTCCGGAAGGGGCACCTCTTTCATTGGTGGTCAGTGAGAGGAGCATAGTTCCCATTGAAATACTGGTCAGTTTGTTGATTTAAATTTACTTGTTCTTTATTTAAAATATTGTATTTGTTCCCGTTCTGGTTTTTTTTTTTTTTTACTTTAAAATAAGATATGTGCAGTGTGCATAGGGATTTGTTCATAGTTTTCTTTATAGTCCGGCCCTCCAATGGTCTGAGGGACAGTGAACTGGCCCCCTGTGTAAAAAGTTTGGGGACCCCTGACCTAGATTGTCACTCTAGTCATTCCTTCCTCAGTAGGAAGACCTGTCACACCAGATACTGTGAAATGATATAGCAGTCCCTGATTGTCTTGTGATTCTTTTAATGTCAGAAACAGCTCATACATAGTTTCTATGAGTCTTACAGTTAGTTCTCCTAAGCTGCTTGGGCTAAAGTTGGAGTATATTTTCCTAGGGGACTATAACATAGCTCTTTGGAGTCATCAAATCACTTTAGCTCGTTTTGCAGAGACATTGAAGCATATTTTAAGTTATGCAAATGTAGAATTTTATATTCTATGGGTTGCCATCATCTTTTAGATAATTAAAAAAAATTTTATTTATTAATTTTAGAGGGGGGGCAGAGAGATAATTCCCTTTTCCTCTCTTTACCCTTGAGCCAGTGACATGACAGATAGTTTTAAAAAACTTTAAGAAAAGGGAAGTAACGTTTTCCCAAAAGCAACCCTGAAGCACTGCTATTGAATGAAGTAATCTTAAAAAATTTCAGAAGAGGCTCCTTCTCAGTTTACAATGACTTATGAGTACAAACACATGCAAGTTTACTTTTTAAAACTGCTGATGCTGTTGCATAAATGTTGTATGAGGCAGTGAGGTGTGTTAAAATTGGGCTATGATTTAGTATAATTATTTGTTGAAGTGTGGTTTCCTATTTTGGAAAGTGTCCCTCCTCTGGGCAGATGTGGGCTTCATCACCTCCCCTGGATGAGGGGAGGGTGAAGTCTCCCATCTCTGCAGGGAAACTTGTTGGGTTTCTGGCTCTTCTTTGACCAGCAGTTTTAAATCTGTATGTTGACCGGTTTATCTTTTTCTTTAAGCCTGAAATGGAAAAGTGTTGTCCAGTTTGTGTAGTATGGGATAATGAATTTTGGACTGGAGTGCAGAAAGCCTGGCTTCTATTTCTGATTCTAATATTAGCTTTGTGATCTTAAGAAATAAATTTACTTTTGTCTCTCATTTACTAAGATAAGGTGGTTCTTAAGCTTTAAGGTTGTAGAGATTATCTGTGGGATTTTTAAAATATTCAAATTCCATCCCTTCCTCCCTTGGAATTTGGATTCAACAGGACCACAATTAAGTCCAAGAGCCTGATTTTTTATTTTCTTTTTAAATTTTTAAAATTTTTCTGAAGTTGGAAACGGGGAGGCAGTCAGACAGACTCCTGCATGCGCCTGACCGGGATCCACCTGGCATGCCCACCAGGGGGCGATGTTCTACCCATCTGGGGTGCCGCTCTGTTGCAACCAGAGCCATTCTAGTACCTGAGGCAGAGGCCACAGAGCCATCCTCAGCATCCAGGCCAACTTTGCTCCAATGGAGCCTTGGCTGCTGGAGGGAAAGAGACAGAGAGGAAGGAGAGGGGGAGGGGTGGAGAAGCAGATGGGCGCTTCTCCTGTGTGCCCTGGCCAGGAATCGAACCCAGGACTCCTGCATGCCAGGCCGACGCTCTACCACTGAGCCAAATGGCCAGGGCTGAGCCTGATTTTTTTTATAAGAACTTCACACAGTTCTGTTGCAAGTGGACAGTTGACTACACTTCAAGAAATACTTTATGCCATAGGTTTTATAGAACTTTGAATGCCTTAGAACCAGCTCTTATTTTCAAAATTGTAATTAATTATGAAATGTATCTTTAAAACATGTTTGTTCAGGCCCTGGCCGGTTGGCTCAGCGGTAGAGCGTCGGCCTAGCGTGTGGAGGACCCGGGTTCGATTCCCGGCCAGGGCACATAGGAGAAGCGCCCATTTGCTTCTCCTCCCCTCCGCCGCCGCGCTTTCCTCTCTGTCTCTCTCTTCCCCTCCTGCAGCCAAGGCTCCATTGGAGCAAAGATGGCCCGGGCGCTGGGCATGGCTCTGTGGCCTCTGCCTCAGGCGCTAGAGTGGCTCTGGTCGCAATATGGCGACGCCCAGGATGGGCAGAGCATCGCCCCCTGGGGGGCAGAGCACCGCCCCTGGTGGGCGTGCCGGGTGGATCCCGGTCGGGCGCATGCAGGAGTCTGTCTGTCTCTCCCTGTTTCCAGCTTCAGAAAAATGAAGAAAAAAAAACAAAAACAAAAACAAAAACATGTTTGTTCATTGAGCAGTAATTAACTATTTAATAACCTGCATCACATAGAATATCTCCGAGAGTAAACATCTTAACTAGGGCTCATGATTTCACATGTTATTATATAAATGGAAAAATTAGTTTCTCATGAACATCATTAAAATGTGTTGATTAAAAAAAATTGCACATTTAAAAATATCAGGATTGGGGGGTGAGGATATATATTATTTAGCAATAAGTTACCCAGAGCTAAAAAATATTCACTTGCAGAGCATTATTGTAGTTTTTTGTTTGTTTTTATTTTTGGTTGGCTTTGCAGGCCACATTTTTAGCTTAGGTGCCATATAAAAACAGGCCATGGACCTGGCCCACAGGCTGTAGTTTTAAAGCCTCTGCTTATGATAAAAATGCCCATGAAGCTCTGACTAAGATTGATTTTAGGTTTTATACATTGTCTTAGTAATTCAGTTGACAACTTTATTTTTTGTTAGAGCAACTCTCCATTTGAGCACTTGATGGCAGCATTTACTATGTGCTAACATTGAACTTTTTTTTCCCCTCTAGGTTGTTCAGCCTCGTTTAACATTGGTAGTGGAAAAGATTGATAGCAATGCAAATGTATTTATAACCACGAGAGATAGTCACCTTCCACCCCAATTAGCCTTTGCATTGATTTACCGAGGAAAAACATCTATTACTGAAAAAAGTCTTACAGATTAGTGTTGCATTATTTTGTTACAGTTGAAATATGTAGGAAAAGTGATCTCACAGAAGATACACTTTAATCTAACTAAAAATGTACTTGCCCAGTAATTAAAAAAAAAAAAAAAAAAAAAGGAAAGAGAGATACATCATTGAGAATGCAGCTCTGGTTCCAAATACTGTACCACAATTTTCCCCCCTTACAGCCATATACTTAGTGATTTGAATATTTTCTAATAATGAGCTTGTGTCACATTTTAGATCTTTAAAAAGAGATTTATTCATGAGCTGTTGCTTGGATAAAGCCATTGATCTACCAAGAAGGAAAATCCCATTTCTGAATTTCTTTGTGAGAATATAATTATGGTTGGAACTAAAGTCTTTTTTTTTTTAAATGAAAGGCTTACTGTCTCCTGAAATACATCTTCGCACCCCCTAAAGAATGGAACTGCAGTCATGACTTTGTTCCTGCAGAGAAAAACCTCCAGTAATGATTACATAAACATCCAGGCCAGCACTTTTCAGGGGCCGGTTCACTGAGAGAACTCCTGTTTAAGATTTCCATGGAGCACAAATTGGCAGAGATTTACAAGGTAATTAAAATTTAGTGCTTTTGGCTTCAAGGAAGGGAATAGGTGTTCCGTTTGTTTGCTTGTTTGTTTTTAACCATCTCCTGTTTCCCCCCTGGTCCTTTAGTTCTCTTAAACAAACACGGCGTTTGTAAGTTTGGTGAGTTTTGTTTTTTGTACTATTACCAGAGAAGGTTTCCCATATTATAATTCGCTGCCATTTGAATTTGTACATCAGAGTAAGGGTTGTAAAGGAGGCTCTGCTGGAGTGTCCGGGGCTGCGGGAGTGGCAGGAAGGTAACATGGGTAGTCTCTGACAACGTGTTATAGAAATATCTTTGCGGGTATGTATAAATATTCTCAGGAGGCGATTCCAGCTCTTTTTTTCACACGGTTGACTTGATTTTCCTGAGCTCATATGTTTACTTCCATACAACTGTACATTTCCTTCTGTTTATATACACTTGGGTATTCTGGGGTCTATATAAGGAGACTTACGTTCCTTACGTACTCTTCCTGTAGCTCATCTTATGCTGGTGTAAAACAAATTTTATAACAACAAGAATGCAAAGTTACTGTAGAAACCTTAGAGTATATACGTAAGTTAAAAATAAATAAAAACATAGACTACCTGAACATGCTGTTCATTGTGTTATCTAATCCTCACTTTCATGTTGTTGTTTTTTTTGTTATGAGAAATGCTATATGGTGTGGACCCCTGGAAAAGGAGCTTTTAAATGATAACTGTAGTCAACCACCGGATCTGATTGTATACATACGGAAATTCCCACAGAGGACCCAACTCCAGATGGCCTGATGTCAACAGGGGATACTTTCAAAACTGTATAGGAAATTTAAATCTAGATTTGACAGGCATAATTGCTGCTATGTTCAGCCTCAGACAAAATCAATGTGGAAAAGAAAGGGGAAATAATAGCCCCGACAGCCCTCTCTCTCTGCAGCATTTGTTGTATGTTAAAGTGCTGTTAAATTCTAGCCAGCAGTTCAGAAAGGGAGGAAGAGCTTAAGTGGATGCGCTAGGGTCTGGTTATTCTTTCTGGCAAGCCCTGTTTTTGATTGGCCTGGTGCTCTGAAATACCCAGCGCCCCCCGCCCAGCGCCACCTCCCTCACGGATGAGGAAAGGTGCTGTGAACTATCCGTCCACAAATACCACCAGGGAGTCTGAGCAGCCTCGACAGTAGGCCTCTCATCAATGACATAGTGGGGTGTGTGTGTGTGTGTGTGTGTGTGTGCATACACACAGGAATACGTGTTCACACTCAGTTCCATGCATGCTGGCTTCTCTGGGTAGCACAACGCAATCAAAGCCTTGTCCCTGGTTTGGGGTTTGGGTGTAACCCACCTCCCAGTGTGCAGTCTGTGAACACAGGCTCCTCGCCTGACTGTTGTGAAGACGGCTCCATCCTGCTCATGTGTGTCTCATTTAAAGCAGAACAAAAGGGTCTCAGAAAAGAGAAGAAAACAGAGACAGTGCTGATGGCTTAGTCTTAGGGTATGAGTGGAGAAATGGTTGAAGTGATTGAGGGTATCTTACCTGCTGCTACATTTTGGGGATCTCCCTAAATTTTGAAGCAACTGTCCGATCTGGCAAATTTGCAAGCCTGGTCACCAAAACACCCTGTTTAGAACAGTTGAGAGCTCAGATTTGTTTTTCATTTTATTTGTTGTTTTGCCATTTGCAAATAAATGCTCAGTCCCTGTGCAATTTTGTCTGTGCAATAAAAAATTACCCAGAGAGTTGAAATTGGCATTGATTTTTAATTTATTCAGAAGTTATTACAAATATATATCAGTGTCAATTAAAACAAATTTCATTGCCTACAACATAGGAAATCAAATTTCCTAATTGCATTTACCGTGGTGGGTAGTGGCGCCGGTTTCAGGTGTCAAGGTCAGGGGCGATTAGGCTCTGAGTTTGAAGGCAATCACCTTACAATTTTTCCTTTCCCTCCTAGAATGCAAACGTGAGAGACAGGAAATATGAGAGTGGGTTAGTATGATCTAGTAAGAGAACTGTTGATTCCTGTTTTCTGTTGGCTTTCTTTCTTGCACACTGTGCTCTGTAATTGCTAAGATAACTTGCACATAACTGTTATCATTGTTTCAATAATGAGAACAATAATACCAATATGAGTAATAAGCTACAGATGGGCTCTGATTTACAAACAAGGCATGAATTAAAAAGGCAGCTCTTCTTTACTAATATATATATATATATATATAGTAACTAAAATAGTGTTCTCAAGTTCTTGTGTTCTCATTAAAGTTGCTTTTCAGAATCTTTCCCTAAGTTCTCCTTTCCCTCTTGACCTCCTCATTCTCCATCTCCCTTCATTACTACTAAATCTGTAGTTTCTGACAACTTTGCTCTTTTTATACTATATTTCAGTAAGAAAAAAAAAATCATTTCATTATCATTCAGTTCATTGCAATCAGTGATCTATCTGAGTGAGTTCTGGTTCTCAGGTCATCTTGAACCTGTCCATTCCTTAGGCCAAGATTTCTTCAACTGCAAAATGAGGGTGTTGAACTATTTGATTTCTATGGTCACTTTTTATTTTTAAATCCTGTGGTTCTTAATTTCATTGCCTCTATGAAAAAAATTTAGAAAGAGTTCAGTTGGCTTTCCACCTTTTTATTTTTAATAGTTAAGTACAGGGAGTAATCCCACAGCATACATTTTATCAATGGAAGTAGAAATGACATTTCTGTTTTCTTAGAGAATGTGATTTATATTATGCAAGATGATCTATGTCATAATGTGGTAGTGCCTGGAATGATGTTGTTGCAATGGTAACTCAGATGCTTTGAGTATGCTAGTTGTTTGCTCACGACTGTGGGCGATACAGGTGATGTAAAGCAGGTGATGAGCAGGTGTTAAGGAAGCTAGGCAAATGGAAACACTGGTCATACTTTCATCCTGGCCACAATAGGAAAGAAACCCCATTGATCCTGAGCATGAGCTAGTTGTAATTAAATTCTTGATTTGCTTTATGATAATTTGTATTTATAGTTATAGGAAACATCTTTAGAACAAAAATGTCTGGAGGACATTAACTGTATTATACTTTGTCTAAAGTTAAATAGTACAGAACAAAAGAAAAGCTGGTTTTAAAAGATATTTGAGAGACAAATGTCCTCCAGGACTAATCTAGACTAGACAAAAAGAGAGAAGAAAGAAGACAAAATACAGAAAAAAGTTCTAAATAATTCTAGATAGCACAGGATTGTAAATAATAAAAATATTGTGAAGAAATAGATGTGTACAGTTGAAGGCATTGATGAAATGGATAATTTCTGAAAATGCTGAAATGGGTGTGAGGAAAAGAGAGAGCTTGAATAAACCAGTAATCAATTTAAAAACAGCAATGGTGGTCAATGACCATCTGCCAGTAAAGCCTTGGACCCAGAATACTGCATAGACAAATTTTACCAAAAATTTACTAAAAACTTAAGAATCTCTCTATATTATCATATTGTTTCAAAAAATAGAAAAATATTAAAGCCATTTAACTCATTTAAAAGCTACTATAACCTCATTTAAAGCCAAGGCTATAGTATCAGAAATAAAATTATAAGCCTATTTTACATATGAGCCTATATGATAAATTCTAAGCAAAATATTACTTAAAAGAATTTAACAGCCTAATAAAAATGGCTGACATTAAGTCTAGCTACATAGAATGAAAACCTGGAAAATATGATATATCACAAATAAACTTATATGCATACCTGAGCTCTAAAAAAGTAAAAAAAAAAAATAGTAAGAATCCAAAATGGATGCTAAGAACCAGAGAAACAAATATGAGTTGATGTTGTGGTTGCCTTGGAGATGGGATACTGGTCTCCCTAACCAAGGGACTTGGTTTTAAGGGTCAAAGAAAACAAGCTCTGTGAGGCAGGAAATTAGGACTAAAAAAAGTGCTAAAAGTTTAAATCCTGAGTCCAAAATGGACTAGAAAAATTCTATCATTTTTCCAATCTTTTGTTATCTCAACAGAATAGAAGGAAAAGTATTTTTTTCATAGAAGAAAATGTTCTTCTCAAATAATTTTTAATTGCGGGTAGTTTTAATGCATATATACATTTTTAATTGACATAAAAAAGTCCTAAGTGAATACTATCTTTGGAGTGCTTGAAGAAAAAATGTAAAATCACATAAACATCATAAACTGGTTTATATTAAGTCCCTGCTAATAATGTATCACTAGAGGAGAGATTACAGCCTCCGAAATACAAAACACAAATGAAAAATCAACCATGTGTAACAATTGATGCCAGTGTGATTAGGCCCCCAAGAATTTCAGATATAATTTTTATGAAATTTATACAATGAAATTAACATACTTTAGATTCTTGAGGACCTAAATATCCACAAAGTGAGAAAAATAATGAGACTAAACAAATGAAATATTAGAAGAGCTAATAATTAAGTTCAGCAAGGTCACAGGATAGAAGATAAACATAAAAATCAATTGAATGTCTGTGTATTTGCAATGAATTTCTGGACCCTGATATTAAAATACCATTTACATTTGCTCAAGAAATATTAAATACTTCAGTGTAAATATAAGAAAACTTGTACAGAACTTGTATGCTGAAAAGCACACAATGCTGATGAAAGAAATTAAGGAAGACCTACATAAATGGAGAGAAATTTGTAATAATATATTGGAAGATTCAACATAAAAAAAGATGTCAGTTCTCCCCAAATTGGTGAATAGATTTAATACAAATCCTATTTAAATCCCAGCAGTATTTTTTATAAATACAGAAAAAGGTTATTCTATGAAAATTTATATGAAAATAAAAAGGAACTACAGTAGCTAGAACTATTTGGAAAAGAATAAATGGATGGAATTCATTTTCCAGTTTTAAGAGTTTTATAGCTATCATAATACTTACTATGAGGTATTGGTTGAAGGATATACATTTAGAATGTTGGATTAAAGTAGAAGAACCCAGAAATATACCCTTAAACACACAAACACATCTAAATTATTTTTGACAAATGTATAAAATCAATTTAGTAGAATTAAAGTACAGTTTTCAACAAATGATGCTAGAACAATTGAAAACCCATAGATGAGAAAAACACAAAATCTTCATTCGAAGCCTCATGCCTTATACAAAAGTTAAAATTAATCACAAACTTAAATGTAAAACACAAAACTATAAAGGTTTTAGAAGAAAATAGAAGAGAAAAATTTCAGGATCTGGGTCAGGGGAAATATTTTAATTTTGACACCAAAGCACAATCTATAAAAGGAAAAATGGTAAATTGGACTTTATCAAAATTTTAAAAAGTTGTTCTGTAAAAGACCCTGTTAAGAAGATGAAGACAAGCTGCAGATTGGGAGAAAACCTGACAAAGGACTAGCAAACCACACAGCTGACAAAAGTCTAGTATCTAGGGCAGGGGTCCCCAAAGGTTTTACACAGGGGGCCAGTTCACTGTCCCTCAGACTGTTGGAGGGCCGAACTATAAAAAAAACTATGAACAAATCCCTATGCATACTGCACATATCTTATTTTAAAGTAAAAAAACAAAATGGGAACAAATACAATATTTAAAATAAAGAACAAGTAAATTTAAATCAACAAACTGACCAGTATTTCAATGGGAACTATGCTCCTCTCACTGACCACCAATGAAAGAGGTGCCCCTTCCGGAAGTGCGGCGGGAGGCCTGATAAATGACCTCGGGGGCTGCATGCAGCCCGTGGGCCGTAGTTTGGGGACCCCTGATCTAGGGTGTATAAAGCACTTTCAAAAACTCAACAGCAAGTAAACATACAATCCAATAAGCACATGGGCAAGAGGCACAGACACTTCACTGACGATCTACAGATGGTAAATTAAGCACATAATAAGATCTTCAACATCGGTAAACCAAAGGGAAATTCAAACTAAAATTACAATGATAATACTACTAAGTATCGGAATGACTAAAACAAAAAACAGTGACAAATCCAAATCCAGGTGGAAATGCAGAGAAACTGGATCACTCACACATTGTTAGCCAATTTTCACCCCCAACTCCTCTCCTACACACACCCCTATCTGCTGAGATTTTGTTTGAAATTTCATTGAATCTATAGATCAACTGTGGAAATAGATATCTTTGTGTTAACTCAATATGTGAACGTACTACATCTCATTATTTAATTCAATCTTTTTAAATTTCTCTTAGTAACATTTTGTAGAGTTTTTGCATAGTTTTCATTAGATTTATTCCAAGCTGTTAGATGTTTTAGAATCTCATTATAATTGCCATTTAAATTCTATTTATTACTAGTAGTTAGATATAGAACAGATTTTGAATATTGTGCTTGTTCTTAATTCATGTATTAATTCTAACAGTTTGTAGAGTTTTTGGATAGTTTACATACTTATGTCATTTGGGAAAATGACAGTTTTAGTATTTTCTTCCAATATTTTTCTTGCTTTGCTTTGCCTTATTGCAATAGCTAGGCGATTAGAAGGTGACTAGAAGTGGTGACAGCAGATATCCATATCTTGTCCTCATTCTCAGAGGGAAAGCTTTCGAAATTTTACCATTAAGTATAATTTTTACAGTAGGATTCAAAAATAGCTTTTCACACTGTATGCTGTTCCCATCTATTTCTAGTATGGTAACAATTTTTATCATGAATAGATGCTTAATTTAATAAAAACATTTTCCTGCATTTACTGAGATGATCGTGTGATTTTTCTAATGTAATCCTTTGATGTAGTGAATTACATTGATCTTAAAATGTTAAGTCAGTCTTGTATCACTAGAATAATCCAAATTTGATCTTGATATATTGTCCTTTTTGTATGTCTTTGTACTTTGTTAATATTTTATTTAGGATTTTTACATCTTGAATTCTTATCTTAGAGTCTGCTTCTGGGAAAAACTACTGTAACACAGAGAGTGTATAATTTAGGATGAATTCAACTTCAAGTCACAAAAACTTAGCCATGCTTAAACAACGAGTGGTTTACTTCTCTCACATAACATAAAGTTGATAGAATTGATTCACTTGCTTATGATGCCATCAGGAATCTAGTTTCTTTCTAACTTCCTTCTCTACCATTTTATATTATTGCCTTTTTATCATTGTGCTTGTTACTTCATGCTGTAACTTAGAGCCTTGCCACCTCCAACTTTCCAAGGAAAGGGGGAATTAGGGTAAAGCTTTTCCCAAGTGAAGCTATCTATACATGAGGAAAGGAAGCCAGAATATTTAAGAAACCCCTATAAAGGATGGAAAACCAACAGAAAGATGGGTAAAGCAAAGACTATGGATTCAAAGAGCTAATCTGGAGAGCAACATGGAAATACTTGGTTTAATTTAGTATGCATAGGTCCCATGACCCATCCATTCCGCTACTGAGGAATGTGTATTCTGGTCCCCAAGAAGACATGTGTAAGAGTGTTTGCTTAAGCATTATTTTGTAGCGTAGGGTATTGTAGACAGTTATCTGTCTCTAGGGGAATAGATGGGGGGACTATTGTGAATACTCACAGAGGTAACAAAATAGAGATAGAGTTATGTGGAAAGATCTTTCATACGTGGTGTTGAGAGGAAAAAGTAAGGTAACAAGATCTATAACATGATTACTTAGGCAAATTTAAAACATAAACATAAAATAAAATAATATCATATTTCAGTCTATCTGCATTGTCCAAGAAAAATACCAAACACATCAAAGTAGGAATTGTCTACAGATAGAGGAGTAGATTGGGCGTAGAGATTGAGGATAAGGAAGAAGAATAAAAGAAGACAAGACTGGGACCTTGCATAGATAGTTGATGACTATGCCATGAACTTGTATGGCTGAGCAACTCAGTCCTCTGCATTTCAGGTAGGATGTTTACTGGATAACCCCTCTGATGATTCAAGCTTGCGTACTATCTCCTAGTTAAGCATGGCCACAGTTTTAAATATTTGTTGCCAAGAAAACAAAATGTTTAAGGAGGGACTTTCTTGTAGTTACTCAATTTGGAGAAGCAACTATACACCAATAAGAGTCCTAAAGACATGGTAAGTGAGTATCTTTTTCCAAAATCATACTTTTAAATTATTGATTGGAAATGTTGTCTCTTCCATTGTCTTGAAGACTTTGGTTTCCGGAAAACCACAATCAGTTTAATCTGTCATTTTACTCAATGTAAGTTTCATTTTGCTCTCTACTTTCTCCTCCCTCCTCCCCTTTTCTTATCATCAACAAATGTTAAAACTTTTAAAACTCTGCTGGGATAATGATCAGGTTTTCACTAATTGTCCCATTTTTTATGAGCATGAAATCTGCAAGGATGTTTGAAATAATCATGCCTTGGTCTGAAGACATTTTCTAACCGAATATTTCAGCTGGTAAATTTAAACCATGGCTCAAAGCTGATCATACTGCAGTCACTTGATAATAAGTTCTGAAATTATTCTGAGGCATAGGAATGATATTTTTTAATATAAACTTTCCACTTGAATTACTAGGGAAATGTCTCTGTCTCTTAAATAAACCAAGTTTGTTCTCATCCTGATGAAATATTGATTTAATGTTTATTGAAAACTTATTGTGTGCCAAGACATATATGTTACTTTATTAATCATGGATGGTTTGCCTGACCCGAGAAGTTTACTAAGATTCTAATGATGGTAAGACCAATTTGTTAATGCTGATTAGGAAGGACATTGCTACTCAGAAAGATGTGGTCTGGGACATTTTCAGACACACAGAAATTCAAGCTCAATCACAGACCTAGTGAATCCAAACTTGTGTTATAACAAGATCCCAGGTGATTCTTAAGTACATTAAAGTTTGAGAAGCACTGAGAATCATTCCTTGGCATGCAGACAGTGATGTCAGGTTGAAGAAGAGCTGTTTCTATTTTTACATGGTTATCCTTGCTTTTCTGGTTAATTCTATCATTTGTTCATCCACTGACTCACTCAATACATATTACGTGAGTGCATACTGTATTTCGAGTGCATACCAAGCACACAAGACATACTAAGGAATTCCTGGTTTTTTGAATTTAAAAGAAATTGCCAAAGGAAGCGCTGAAGCTGTAATGTAATACGTTTTTGGTCCTCTGGGAAAAGTTCCCAGCTCAGCAGTCTGACAAGGGCAGCACACATTGTAGACACAGCACTTCACAGCCTGCTTGGTGGCAGTGACTGTGACCTGGAAGCTCTCAGCACCACAGTCAGGCTGAAGCCAGGCACTGCTTGGCTGGGGGAACTTGCTTTCTGGGCTCCCAGTCGGACTGGGCCAACTGTAGGTCTCCCACTCAGAGCTGACAGCTGGCACCGAAGCCGACCTCCTCCGCTTCAGGGGTTGCTTGTGGGGCAAAGACCAAGGGAATGGAAACAGAATCTGGATGAGGGAGTTGGGCAGGGGTGTTTGGCACGGGATGTCTTCTGTAAGGCTGTGTGGTCTGATTCAGGTGCTGTCAGCCAAGGTTTTCACAGTTGTAAAGAAATGTTTCCATGAAGTTTGGAATATTGTTAAGAAAAAGGCAAGGAAGCCTAACCAGGCGGTGGCACAGTGGATAGAGTGTCAGCCTGGGACACTGAGTACCCAGGTTTGAAACACAGAGGTCGCCGGCTTGAGTGTGGGGTTGCCGGCTTGAGCGTGGGATCATTGACATGACCCCTTGGCCACTGGCATGAGCCCAAAGGTCGCTGGCTTGAGACCAAGGTCATTAGCTTGAGCAAGGGGTCACTGGCTCAACTGGAGTCCCCTGGTCAAGGTACATATGAGAAAGCAGTTAATGAACAACTAAGGTGCCGCAACTATGAATTGATACTTCTCATCCCCTCCTTTCCTGTCTGTCTGTCTCTGTTTGTCTCCCCCCTCCCAAAAAAAAGAAAGAAAAGAAAAGGAAATAAAAGAAGAGGAAAAAAAGGCAAGGAAAGCAAACTCAAGTAACGGGAAGAAAATTCCAGCTTTGGTGAACGAATCATGTTCTCTTCACACCCATAGTTCAAACAGCAATCATTAGCATCTATGTGGTATGTGGCTGCCAAATGTATATATGAGGAAGGAAGAAAGCATTTGAAGGAACTGATTATTCATTGGAGATTTTTATGAAATACTGCTTGGCTGTACGTACGGCTTTATCATATTTTTTACCATATATATAATTTTGTTCATGCTTGGGTAAGTTATTTAATATTTGTGAGATTCATTTTTCTTACCCATTATAACATAATTAGACCACACCAAGAATAATGAAATAATGCAGATTTCATTTAATTAGGCACATTGCAAGGATTCAAATGCTACTTATGATGGTACGATCAAAAGTTACACATAATGCCTAGCGTGCGGAGGACCCGGGTTCGATTCCCGGCCAGGGCACACAGGAGAAGCGCCCATTTGCTTCTCCACCCCTCCGCCGCGCTTTCCTCTCTGTCTCTCTCTTCCCCTCCCGCAGCCAAGGCTCCATTGGAGCAGAGATGGCCCGGGCGCTGGGGATGGCTCTGTGGTCTCTGCCTCAGGCGCTAGAGTGGCTCTGGTCACTGCCGAGCGACGCCCCGGCGGGGCAGAGCATCGCCCCCTGGTGGGCAGAGCGTCGCCCCTGGTGGGCGTGCCGGGTGGATCCCGGTCGGGTGCATGTGGGAGTCTGTCTGACTGTCTCTCCCTGTTTCCAGCTTCAGAAAAATGAAAAAAAAAAAAAAAAAGGTTACACATAATGATGGATGTGTTTATTTTTATTTTTTATTTTTTGTATTTTTTTTTTTTTTTCATTTTTCCGAAGCTGGAAACGGGAGGCAGTCAGACAGATTCCCACCTGCGCCCGACCGGGATCCACCCGGCATGCCCACCAGGGGGCGATGTTCTGCCCCTCTGGGGCGTCGCTCTGTTGCATCCAGAGCCATTCTAGCACCTGAGGCAGAGGCCACAGAGCCATCCCCAGCGCCTGGGCCATCTTTGCTCCAATGGAGCCTCGGCTGTGGGAGGGGAAGAGAGAGACAGAGAGGAAGGAGAGGGGAAGGAGTGGAGAAGCAGATGGGCGCTTCTCCTGTGTGCCCTGGCCGGGAATCGAACCTGGGACTCCTGCACACCAGGCCAACGCTCTACTGCTGAGCCAACCGGCCAGGGCCTGTATTTTTCTGAAGCTGGAAATGGGGAGGAAGTCAGACAGACTCCCACATGTGCCTGACCGAGATCCACCTGGCATGCCCACCAGGCGGTGATGCTCTGCCCATCTGGGGCACCGCTCCACTGCAACCAGAGCCATTCTAGTGCCTGAGGCAGAGGCCAAGGAGCCATCCTCAGCGCCCTGGCCAACTTTGCTCCAATGGAGCCTTAGCTGCAGGAGGAGAAGAGAGAGACAGAGAGGAAGGAGAGGGGGAGGGGTGGAGAAGCAGATGTGCTTCTCCTGTGTGCCCTGGCCGGGAATCGAACTCGGGACTCCTGCATGCCAGGCCGACGCTCTACCACTGAGCCAACCGGCAAGTGCCAATGATGGATGTGTTTAAAAATTAATTCTGTTTTCTATAATTAAGCTCATTTTGTCCTTGAGTCTTTCAGTCTGCCTTGACCAGACAACATTTTTTTCTTTCTTATTCAGGTATTTTCTGTTCAACTGGTAACTTCTAACTAAATTAAAATATTATGACAATCACTGTCCAATTTCACCTTAGCCACATTTGTGTACATCCTTTGTCTTTCATGTTTGCTTTATTTTATTTTTTTCCTAGTGAGAGGAGGGGAAATAGACAGAAAGACTCCCACATGTGCCTGGACCAGGATCCACCTTGCAACCATCATGTGGGGCTGATGCTCTGCCCATCTGGGGCCATACTTGCAATGGAGCTATTTTTAGCACCTGAGGTAGATGCTCCACCCAGCCATCCTCAGTGCCTGGGGCTAATGTGCTCAAACCAATCAAGCCATAGCTATGGAAGAGAAAGAAAGAGAGAGAGAGAGAGAGAGAGAGAGAGAGAGAGAGAGAGAAAGAAAGAAGGGGGATATGAAGGGGTAGAGATGCAGATGGTTGCTGCTCCTGTGTGCCCCGACCAGGAATCCTGAATATCCACATGCTGGGCCAACGGTCTACCACTGCGCCAACTTGCCAGGGCCTCATGTTTGCTTTATGCCTCCCTTTTGTTCTCCCCCAACCAGGGGTGATCTGCCTTCACAGAGGGGCTCATGTATAATTCTGGCTTTTGGGAAGTAATACACTGCTCACAAAAATTAGAAGATCAGGGAATGTGCAGATACTCCAGTCCTCTCAGCCTTTTGTATAGTGCATTTTCATCGATGAAATAAAAGTTGGATTTTGCATCTCATTTGCATAATCAAACAACTTTCTTTGACTTGTTGTTTGCTTTTCTGATGTTCTTGTGTAATAAAAAAATCAAATGTTTTTTTTTATCTCTTCATATTCATTTTGGAATATCCCCTATTTTTCGTGAGCAGTATATATGGTCATGCTGGCCTCTGCTTGAGGTTCTTGTTCTGCTTGGACTTCAGTCAGTCTCTGTCACTGTGGCACCTGCAGTGATCTCCTCTGTGTCCCTTTCCCAGAACTTCTTGACCTGAGGTGTGGCTGGCCCCGCTGACCTGGGGGTGGCATGTTAGCATTTGGCCTTTGCTTCCAACAGCAGAAGCTCTCACCTTTGCAGGTCCATCCTCTTGACTTCAGACATCTTCTTGCTCATTGGCCACCCTCACCCTCCTGTATTATTTACTTCTGTCCCCCTGCTGGGGTGTGGGGCAAGGCTCGTGACTACTCTTCCTGTGTCACTGCAGAGTAGAACCTCCACGGTTGTCCTTCTGCCCACCTTCCCTCAGATACTGCTTCCTGACCTCTCTCGTGTTGAATGTGGGACTTCTCTAATAGGCTGGCTGTCTTCCGAGGTTGGAGAATTGGTGTTTGCCAATTCAGGCCCGAACTCTCTGGGTTTTGTTTTTGTTTTACTGTCTGCATAGTGAGTCGGGAGCTTGAGTGTGGACACTTTCTGTCTTGCCCTCACTCAGTCCTTGTCTTCTCAGAAGAGGCTTGTTGTGTTCTGTGCAGCAGGAACTTTACTGCACCCTTCCTGTTCTATGGTTCGTTGTAAAAACCCTATGCTGTGGCTGTCCATGCTTAGGTCTTGACATGTAAAGCTTGCAGTTTCTTAGGAAAAACTCTTTCCCCTTTAACTTGCCTGATTATTGCAGATCAAAGAAAGAGGAGAAGGAAAATGATGTGAGGATGGAAGTGTTTTAGTAGCTGGTTTAGCAGAAAATAATTAGATGCTTACAAAAGTGTTGGAAGGTCAGAAACAAGCTTTTGGCCATGCTTCCAGGACTGAATCAGAACAACACCAGGAGCTGCCCATCAGGGTAGCCGATCTCCACCACTCTGGGCAAATCTGCCGTGCAAGTATTTGTTTCAGGACCGGACCACCTCAGACAACACCCACACCATGAAAGTGGATGTTCCCTCACTGCTTCTTGGACAAGATGTTGGTACAGGGAAACCAAAACCTTCTATGGCTCTGCTGTTCAATTTTTAGAGGCAGCCCAAGCACAAACTGCCTCCTATCTCTCTCCCAAATCTTATGCAGTGCATCTCCATGGTGGAGACCAGGTCATGGATGGACCCCAGGATACATGGGCCCTGGGGCGTTCTTAGCTTTCCTGCCCCAAGAGGATTGGGTTGGAGCTGTGGGAGAAAATCCACACTACTGGTCACAGGGAGGAAAATTTAAAAGTCTGCAAGCTGATCAATGGGACAGAATTCGTGGTGCAGGTTGTGGATGTAGGAAAGAGTAAGGTTATAGCGAGCACCTGCCATCTGCTCTTTTTAGATATTTTTTCCCATGAAAAGGTGGCACTTATTTAAATATTCATGAATGTAAATTTTTTGGACTATAGCAGGAGCAAATCTCCTTTAAAGTGTGGCCTGGACCCTGATGAATAATGTTTGCATTTATTTACTCCAACAGATGTTGATTAAGCAGAGCTTAATTTCATGAATATTTTTGGAGCACGTACTATATTTAAGCCACTAGGTTAGTCATGAGGAGATTTGCATTTCTTCAGTTATTCTTATCAAGTCAGTAGATTCTGTAGCCAAATAAGAAACCTGTAGGAAAGAGGCTATTTAAATATCAAAATTGCAGGGAGGAAGAAAAAACACCCTCAGCACAGAACACCCGTGTAAGAGCTCACAGAAAAGACGGACCAGTAGAGACAGGCGATGCACTGATTCCAAGTCTCCATGTTGTTTCTAGTTTGTGCGAATTCCATGATGAGGACTTAGCATCAGCCCCACAATGACCCACAGCAGAGAGAGAAAATCTTTCCATTCTCTAGCACCAACTTCACGAAATTGGAATTTTATCACCTGATCTGTGGCTCTCCTCCATCAGGAAAGAGTCAGCCAGCTTCTTTTGGGTTGCTTCCATCTGTCTAAATCACCTTGTTTTCTAACATGTAAAAAAAGCGTCCCTTTTCTTCCTGAAATCCTGACCCTGTAATGCATTGATCGCACAGCATGGTTCTCTCTTTGAGGAGGAAAGACCCTACTTGATCGGTTGAATGAAATGGTTTGGCTGCCTTTTGCATCTGGGTGTGTAGAGTTCACACGTTCCAATTCTGAATTATTCAGCCTCTTGAAATGCAGCCATCATATTCGTTTGCACCTATTTGATCCAATGTTATGTCAGCTCCTGTATAATTTTGTTATACTTAATTTATTCGTCACTGCAGTGTGGGAAGGTGAGCTGTTCAGTAAAAGAACTAAAAACTAAGCAGGACAGACTTGTAAGTCCATTTATTTATTTATTTTTAAAGGACATACCACTGTTGAGATTCTGTATATGTTTTTAGTGGGTAATCTCACCATCCCTTGGCTAACGCCCCTCTCTTTGCAGATGGGTACCCTTCAGAGAGTCTGCTTTCCTATGACAAAGAAGTGCTTTATCTGCTCTGAAAGTTAATGTTCCAAAATTGAGAAATGCAATTTTGAGGTACTTTATTTGAAATATATTAGAATACTAAAAAGAGGAAAAGAACAGCATGCCTTTGTTAGAGTTCAGAGTTAGCAGTTCTAGGAATCCATATGTTTCAATGACACATGATACCTAATGCTTTCTTGCCTGGTATTGGATTTTGCAATGTGGTTCTATCGTCTTGATTTGTCAGGTGGGTGACAAAGTTCTAGCAGACGGAGGGGATTCTCTGACTTCATAATCACTTACTGATTATGTGTTCTAGAAATCTTGGGAGTGGATAACAAAGAATTTTTTTTTCTTTTGCTCCGTTTTGTTAACCTGTGAAGCTACTTTTCTGATGCTTGACTTCCATGTTAGGTCTCTTAGTGTGTTTGAATGAATACCATGCAATTTGAGACCAAATCTGGCAAAGTAAAAAGAATAATTAGGGTTACAATCTTGTTAATTCAGGGAGAAGAAAAATTGCTTTAACCTTCTAAAGCAGACTCAGTTTCAAGGATATGTGATTATTCTGTTCTTTTTGCTTAAATTTCTATTTTAAGAGTGGAGCTGCACTCATTCTGGCTTTCTGGAGCTATACTTGTATCTAAGGAACTCTTAATAGAATAAAATTCCAAAGCACAGAGTGAAATGAAGTGTTAGAAATTTTCGATTAAAATAGCAGACTGAGTAATATGCAATTAGAATTCAGAGTATCTATTAATCTTCCAGTCAAAACAAATCTATTCAGCATACCCTTGAATCCAGTGTTTAGTACCTTAATGGGCGTAGTGTCACTAGGATAAGACATTTTTGCTTGGAGCCCTGGCTTTTCCACCTAATTACTGATATACTTGGGCTTACACGAATATTCTGAGGATCAGTCCTTAAGTGATGTTGTACCTACCAAGTATTCACGTATTGGTATCATTAATTGGATAAAAAACCAAATTAAGTAACAGCACCCTGCACTTCTCATAGGAGCATCTTTCAGAATCTCCCATGAGGCGTATTGCATGACCACTTATTGTAAGTTGGCTTCTGTTTTCTAAGCTATGGTCAGTTAGGAAGGTGCTGACTACACTGGCTGGTAAAAGAGCTCCTGCAATGAGACGCATTGGCTACAAGGAGCTTCAAAACAAGGGAAGTCTTCAATATTAGAGCTGGAGGGGAGAGGAGGGGCAAGAACAGATAGAATTTAAATGTGAGCACAGAAGCACACATGTCTGAGTATAGACATGAGCATCATCATGATTGTTCTGAATTTACCAAGATGATGGATGTCCTTTATATTTTATACCTTTTGATTAAAAACATGAAATCCATCTTAGATAGAAAGTTTGTCAAAGAAATAAAATAAATAAAAATCAAAAGCTTTTGATACAGAAAGGGTTATATTCTCCATTAACTACAAAACTTGGCTTCCTGAGAGGCCCCGTCCTCTTAAGGAGGAAATTGGAAGCTGTAGCCCATGAGCCATATTTGACCCAGGGAGCATGGATTGAGTGGGTTGAGAGCTCTGTTCTGCCCAGGTCCAGCCCAGATTGCACCAGTGGGCCTGGTTAGAATCATACCTGGAAAAAAAAGTAGGAATATCCTGTATATTTACAAACAATCAGGTAAATAACTACCTCCCCCCAATTTCTTTACTCATTTTATTAGTGAGGTTGTAGTTTTCAGTACAAGCTAAGAACGATTCACTGGGGAATAATTTTTTTTTTCATTTTCTGTTGCATGAGGTTTTAGAACTGTTTCTATATATTTCTGCATTGTGATTCCAAATCTGAAATTCATTTTTTTGGTGCATGCTCTAGTTTTTATGCAATTTTAATTTCTTTTTGTTACAGTTAATGACATGCATTGGTTTTTAAATTGGAGTTAAAAGGCAACGACTCTTGGATTGAACATAACCACAAGGCAATTAATGTTTTACAAACATCACTTTTACATAATTGTAGGTGTTTTTAAATGTAAAAAATTACTATCTGATAAAAACACCTGCTTATTTTGTTTTAAGATTGAATCATGGCTTCTTTAAGTAGGCGTAAATGTAAGAATAGTCCTGACACCTTCTGTTATATATGTGGCTGTTATACACTTCAACGTCAAAGGTGCAATATTTCATCATCTGTGATACATGCATATATTGCCTATTTTCAAGTTCCCCTTGGCAATCAAGACAAGAATTCCTCATATTGTATGTCATAATTGTGAGGAAATGCTTTGTGACTGGACAAAAGGAAAACGCAAAGGAATGCCTTTTGGTATTCCCATGGTTTGGAGTGAACCTAAGGACCACAGCAGTGACTGTTATTTCTGTCTGATCCATACAAAGGACATCGGCAAGAAAAAACGGCTTATGATCACATATCCTAATATTCCTTCAGCAATACAACCTATCCCACACTCTGAGACACTCCTGGTTCCAGTTTTCAATGGTTTTATTTCTTCTAAGGATGAAGAAAGTGAACATGGTGATCAAGTGTATTTTGATAAGATGCATGAGGAAATGGTTGTAGAATCTGAAGGGTCTTCTTCTGATGCCAAGCAGTCATTCACCCCTCAGCAGTTTAACCAACCCAAATTGAATGACTTAGTAAAAATGACACAAAAAGTGCCCTTGACTTTCTGATGTATGAGGAGCATAACTGGATCATTTGTGTGGATCTTAAAATGGTAAATTTCCTACTAGGAGGAGAGGTTTCACGAAGTATCCTTGCTTTCTGTGTTTGTGGGACAGCTGAGCTCAGGAGAAACACTGGACACAGAAGGAGTAGCCGAAATGTGAAGCTCTGGAAGTAGGGATGAAAATTATTGTGAATGAACCTGTAGTTAATTGAGACAGATCATTTTTCCCCCACTTCACATCAAACTTGGCTTAATGAAGGAGTTTGTTCAGGCTTTGAATAGAGAAAGTGAATGCTTTCAACATATTATTTCTGCTTTTTTTGCCTTGTCTTTCGAGAAGATAAAATCAGGTGTATTTGAACCCTCATACGTGATGAAGAATTTGCCAGGAAGATGAATAAGGAGGAGAAAGCAGCATGGGAGTCTTTTGTGGCAATTACAAAGAACTTCTTTGGCAACAAAAAGCTGAAAACTATGAACTTGTGGTTCAAAGGATGCTGTTGGCTTTCCGCGACATTGGATGTTACATGAGCATTAAGATTCACTTCCTAAACAGTCACCTTGATAAGTTTCCTGAAAATTTTGGAGCTGTTAGTGATGAGCAGACTACTGATGGAGCATCAAACGAGATTGTCCTCAATAAGTACACAAACGCAAGAGCTACAAACGCAAATTTTTGCCTGAATAAAATTTAAATAAGTTTTGCACAAATTTTATGATTAAAATAAGTGTTTTAATATGTTCTATTTTAAAATTGTAGACAAATTCTGATGCAATCATATCTTTTAGTGTATTTACTGCATTATATAAATTATTATATTTTCACAAAAATGATGCCCAAGAAGACATTCTACTTCATTATGTTAAATTAAATGTTGAAAATTTTACAATAAGATGAAAACCTAAAATCTTGAATTGCAAAAAAACTGTTTTTACAGAGAAAAACTAATGTCAGATTTGAGATCAGCACACTTGAACTAGGTAAGAACAAGTGTGTTTGTGGATGCAACAAAAATTTTGTTCCCCAGTGTTATTAGTGTTCACTTTCAGTTTTGTTCAAGACTTTTACTTAAAACTAAAACAGCTACACCTTCAAAAGTATAAAATGAATGGAATTAGTAAAAACAATGGAAAGAATGTAGATTTGAGTAATCTAAAGATTTTTTTTTTTAAGGATTGCTTTTAATGGTGAGGGGAGACTAGAAGCATTGAAAATCCCAAAACAAAACAAAAACAAAATAAAAACCACTTCCTCAATTCAGCTTGTGTGAAAGAAGCTTAAGACTCAGAAATTCTTGAAGGACAGAAAAATCTATCCTTGGAGTGTCCAGGAGTTCCACACACTGAAGGCGAAGGTAAGATTCAGCGAAAAATTGACTAAATATATTATCAACCCTGAAGGAAATAAGTCAGACAAAGGAACACTCTGTCTTCCTCACTAACCTGAGCAAAGGCTGCTTTCACTTGGAACTGAGAGTCGGTGGGGCTAAGGGTGTGGAGGAAGCTAGGCTGCGGAACTGATGTTTGTTCAAGCTGACAAAAAAGAGTGTGCCTGTGGTGAATCAGCCCACATGAGCAAACGCCCGCGCCATGAGCAGCAGCTGCCAGCGGCACACAGGGAGTGCGCCAAAGCGAACTTCCCTACACCCGAGCTTCTCTAGGTGGGCAGGGCACCTCACCCAGCCATTGAAGCTAACAATCCAGTGTCGGGGGAGGAGTGCACGGGCAGCTTGCAGTTCTTTCTGGAGCAGATCAGTGGATCCAATCGCTGAAATTAGCTTAACCCACAGTCTGCTCACCTCCCAACTGACCTACGCGGTTCTAATTGACAAGATCTCTCTCAGTTCAGCGATCTAAGACAAGAGGCGTGATATTTTTTAGTGCCTCTTGCTAAAGGGGTGGGGGCAACTTCTGATTGGCAGAGCTTTCATACTTAGGAATATACGCTAAAAAGAGGGACTTGGCAGATGTTAAGACCTCCTGTACTGCAGGCAGTGACTAGTGCATCTTTTTCCCAGCCAAAACAGGTTACAAAGTGCAGAAAGCCTGGGGACAGTGGTCCCACAGAGTGCTAGGTGTGGGACCTAGTGCTGAACAGGCCTGGAGGCTCATAGAAAGTCACCTTGAGAGCAATTGGCTCCCAGCCCCGCCTGATTACACTGGCGGCTCTGACTACCAGAGCCTTACCCAGAACCCTGCATTGCGTGGGGATAGAGTGGGGATTTGCCAGCTCTTTGAACTTCTTACTCCCCAGGCAGAGGCAGTGGCAGCCTCATAGATGGATCATCAGGCTGCTAATTCAGGAAGGAGAGACTAGGAGAGAGGCTCTGGTAAACGAACTCTCATTGTCGGAGCCTGCAAATGCTAACAAGCTTTGACTACCAATGAGACTGAAGCCTAATATATGACATTGCCGTAGAGTCTCATCAACTGCAAATCCCTACCTAAGCGTGCCACAGGGGCAGAGCCTGGGGTACAGAGTCACTGACCAGGAAGAGAGAGAGGAAAGAAAAAGGAAGAAGAAGTTAACCTCTCAAAATAAAAAGAAATCCACAGACTTTATAACTTGTTCCACTATTTTTTTTGTTTCTTTCATCTTCTTGCCTTTATTATTATTATTTCTATTTCCTCCATATTGGTCCACTTATTCTCTGCCCATCTTATTCTTTCCTCTTCTTGAACTACACTACCCATAAGTGTTACATTTTATTTCTTTTCTTCTTCCTTACTCTCCATGAGGGTTACACTCCAAAACCTTTAACTCTCTCTTTCTCTCTCTTTGTTTTTTTTTCTTTTCTTCTTTTCCTTTCCCCCTTTTTCCTATTTCTCCCTCTCTATTAGTTTCTTCTTTTCTTCTTTTACTTTTCCTCTCATTCAATCCTCAATCACAAACAAATTATTTAATTTGGGACTTAAGTTTTTTTGTGTGTGGCATTTTGGGTGCTTTTTATTTCGCTTTTTAACTCATTAGCATTCCTCCCAACCCAGGATCTCCATTCTATTTAGTTTTTGCTCCACTTACTACAATAGTTATTTTTTTCCTTTTCCCTGTATCCTTCTTATCCCTCTCATTGTATCTCTTAGTAGACCATCACTTACAAGCAAATCATTTTATACTTGACCCAAATTTTTTCCTTTTTTGCATTTTGTGGGTCCCTACTTCCTTTTTTACCCCTTGAACACTTCCCCCTAACTCAGGCCCTCCGTTATGGCAGTTTTTGTTCCATTTAGCATAATATAATTCACAGTTCATCATGATATTTTCCTAAGGAGGAGGGGAAGAGAAGAAAGAAAAGGGGGGGAATAATAAATTATTATTGGGTTTTTTTCCAAATTTTTTTCCATTTTTTTTACTTTTATTCTTTATTAATTCTCATTAGTGCTATCAACAAGACCACCCTCAGATGCCATTAAGAAAAAGGAAATTGAATATCATGGATACAAAAGATACAGAAGTAGCACAGATAGATTGGAAAAATCTATGGAGAAAAAATTTAATATGTTGGAAACCTTGGAGCTACATGACAGAGAATTTAAAATAGAAATCCTAAAAATACTCAGAGATATACAAGAAAACACAGAAAGGCAATTTAGGGAGCTCAGAAAACAACTCAATGAACACAAAGAATATATTACCAAGGAAATTGAAACTATAAAAACAAATCAAACAGAGATGAAAAACTCAATTCATGAACTGAAAAATGAGGTAACAAGTTTAGCTAATAGAACAGGTCAGATAGAAGGTAGGATTAGTGACATAGAAGATAAGCAACTTCAGGCACAACAGAGAGATGAAGAGAGAGAGACTCAAAAATTAAAAAAAATGAGAAATGAGAAAGCCCTACAGGAATTGTCTGACTCCATCAAAAAGAATAACATAAGAATAATAGGTATATCAGAGGGAAAAGAGAGAGGAAATGGAATGGAGAATATATTCAAACAAATAATAGACGAGAACTTCCCAAGCCTGTGGAAAGAACTAAAGCCTCAAATTCAAGAAGCAAACAGAACACCAAGTTTTCTTAACCACAACAAACCTACTCCAAGGCACATCATAATGAAAATGGCACAAACCAACAACAAAGAAAAAATTCTCAAGGCAGCCAGGGAAAAGAAGAATACAACATATAAAGGAAGGCCTATTAGATTATCATCAGATTTCTCAGTAGAAACTCTACAAGCTAGAAGAGAGTGGACCTCAATATTTAAAGCCCTGAAAGAGAGAAACTTTCAGCCAAGAATACTATACCCATCAAAGCTTTCCTTCAAATACAAAGGAGAAATAAAAACATTCACAAATACCAAAAAAATGAGGGAATTTATTATCAGAAAACCCCCACTCCAGGAAATACTAAAGAGTTTTCCAACCAGATTCAAAGAACAAAACAAAACAAAACCACAAGTAAAAGCTCCACAAAGAACACAATAAAACCAAATTTAAACTGTGAAAACTAAAGCAAAAAAAAGGGGAGAGGATGGAGATTAACAGTAGCAAAGGACGATGAAGTGCAGAAACACTCATAAGATAGGGTACTACAATGAATATGGTAGGTACCCTTTTCATTACTTAATGGTAACCACCCTTGAAAAAACCACCACAGAAGCACATGACTTAAAAAAGGTGGCAACAGAGGAAAGAAGTATGGAATACAAACAAACAAAAACAAATGACAGAAAAACAAAAGAGAAGAATCAAACAAGATACAAAACTAACAGAAAGCAATTTATAAAATGGCAATAGGGAACCCACAAGTGTCAATAATTACACTAAATGTAAATAAATTAAACTCACCAATAAAAAGACACAGAGTAGCAGAATGGATTAAAAAAGAAAATCCAACTGTATGCTGAAACACATCTAAGCAACAAGGATAAAAACAAATTCAAAGTGAAAGGCTGGAAAATAATACTCCAAGCAAACAATACCCCCCAAAAAAGGTGTAGCAATACTCATATCTAATAATGCTGACTACAAGACAGAAAAAGTACTCAGAGACAAAAATGGTCATTTCATAATGATTAAGGGGACACTGAATCAAGAAGACAAACAATCCTTAATATATATGCACCAAACCAAGGAGCACCAAAATATATAAGACAGCTACTTATTGACCTAAACACAAAAACGGACAAAAATGCAATTATACTTGGAGACCTCAATACACCGCTGATGGCTCTAGATCAGTCATCCAAACAGAGAATCAATAAAGATATATTGGCCTTAAACGAAACATCAGAGCACCTGGATATGACAGACATCTACAGGACACTTCATTCCAAAGTGACAGAGTATACATTTTTCTCTAGTTTACATGGTACATTCTTAAGAATTGACCATATGTTGGGCCACAAAAACAACATCAGCAAATTCAGAAAAATCAAAGTTGTACCAAGCATATTTTCTGATCATAAAGTCTTGAAACTAGAATTCAACTGCAAAAAAGAGGAAAAAAATCCCACAAAAATGTGGAAACTAAACAACATACTTCTAAAAAATGAATGGGTCAAAGAAAAAATAAGTGCAGAGATCAAAAGATATATATAGACAAATGAAAATGACAATACGACATATCAGAATCTATGGGATGCAGCAAAAGCAGTAATAAGAGGGAAGTTCATATCACTTCAGGCCTATATGAACAAACAAGAGAGAGCCCAAGTGAACCACTTAACTTCATACCTTAAGGAACTAGAAAAAGAAGAACAAAGACAACCCAAAACCAGCCGAAGAAAGGAGATAATAAAAAATCAGAGTAGAAATAAATGAAATAGAGAACAGAAAAACTATAGAAAAAATTAATAAAACAAGGAGCTGGTTCTTTGAAAAGAAACAAAATTGACAAACCTTTGGCAAGACTCACCAAGGAAAAAAGAGAAAGGACTCATATAAACAAAATCCAAAATGAAAGAGAAGAAATCACCACAGACATCATAGATATACAAAGAATTATTGTAGAATACTACGAAAAACTATATGCCACCAAATTCAACAATCTAGAAGAAATGGATAAATTCCTAGAACAACACAAGCTTCCTAGACTGAGTCATGAAGAAGCAGAAGGCCTAAACAGACCAATTGTCAGGAAGGAAATAGAAAAACTATTAAAAACCTCCCCAGCCCTGGCCGGTTGGCTCAGCGGTAGAGCGTCGGCCTGGCATGCGGGGGACCTGGGTTCGATTCCCGGCCAGGGCACACAGGAGAAGAACCCATTTGCTTCTCCACCCCCCCCTCCTTCCTCTCTGTCTCTCTCTTCCCCTCCTGCAGCCAAGGCTCCATTGGAGCAAAGATGGCCCGGGCGCTGGGGATGGCTCCTTGGCCTCTGCCCCAGGCGCTAGAGTGGCTCTGGTCGCGGCAGAGCGATGCCCCGGAGGGGCAGAGCATCGTCCCCTGGTGGGCAGAGCGTCGCCCCTGGTGGGCGTGCAGGGTGGATCCCGGTCGGGCGCATGCGGGAGTCTGTCTGACTGTCTCTCCCTGTTTCCAGCTTCAGAAAAATACCAAAAAAGAAAAAAAGAAAAAAAACCTCCCCAAAAATAAAAGTCCAGGCTCAGACGGTTATACTAGTGAATTCTATCAAACATTCAAAGAAGACTTGGTTCCTATTCTACTCAAAGTCTTCCAAAAAATTGAAGAAGAAGCAATACTTCCAAACACATTTTATGAGGCCAACTCAACCCTCATACCGAAACCTGGCAAGGACGGCACAAAAAAAGAAAACTACAGACCAATATCTCTAATGAATACAGATGCTAAAATACTAAACAAAATACTAGCAAATCGAATACAACAACATATTAAAAAAATAATACATCATGATCAAGTGGGATGCATCCCAGAACCTCAAGGATGGTTCAACATACGTAAAACGATTAACGTAATACACCATATCAACAAAACAAAGAACAAAAACTACATGATCTTATCAATAGATGCAGAAAAGACATTCAATAAAATACAACACAACTTTATGTTTAAGACACTCAACAAAATGGGTATAGAAGGAAAATGTCTCAACATGATAAAGGCCATATATAATAAACCATCAGCCAACATCATATTAAATGGCATAAAACTGGGAACTTTCCACCTTAAATCAGGAACAAGACAGGGTTATCCACTCTCTCCATTCTTATTTAAGGTGGTGCTAGAAGTTCTGTCCAGAGCAATCAGACAAGAGAAAGAAATAAAAGGCATCCATATCGGAAAAGAAGAAGTAAAAGTATCACTTTTTGCAGATGATATGATCCTATACATCGAAAACCCCAAAGACTCTACAAAAATGTTACTAGAAACAATAAACCAATACAGTAAGGTCGCAGGATACAAAATTAACATACAAAAGTCCATAGCCTTTCTATATGCCAACAATGAAAAAAAGAAAACTACAAAAAATTAGAAAACGAACTCAAAAACATAATCCCCTTCACAATCGCAACAACAAAAAAATAAAATACCTAGGAATAAACATAATAAAGAATGTAAAGGACCTATATAACAAAAACTACAAAGCATTGTTAAAGGAAATTGAAAAAGATACAATGAGATGGAAAAATATTCCTTGTTCTTGGATAGGAAGAATAAATATAATCCAGATGGCCATATTAGCCAAAGCAATTTATAAATTTAATGCAATTCCCATCAAAATTCCTATGACATTTTTTAAAGAAATGGAACAAAAAATCATCAGATTTATATGGAACTATAAAAAAACCTTGAATAGCCAAAGCAACCCTAAGGAAAAAGAATGAAGCTGGGGGCATTATAATACCTGACTTCAAACTATATTATAGGGCCATGACAATCAAAACAGCATGGTATTGGCAGAAAAATAGACACTCAGACCAATGGAACAGAGTAGAAAGTCCAGAAATAAAACCACATACATATGGTCAAATAATTTTCGATAAAGGGGCCAACAACACACAATGGAGAAAAGAAAGCCTCTTCAACAAATGGTGCTGGGAAAACTGGAAAGCCACATGCAAAAGAATGAAACTCGACTACAGCTTGTCCCCTTGTACTAAAATTAATTCAAAATGAATCAAAGACCTAAATATAAGACCTGAAACAATAAAGTACATAGAAGAAGACATAGGTACTAAATTTATGGACCTGGATTTTAAAGAGCATTTTATGAATTTGACTCCAAAGGCAAGAGAAGTGAAGGCAAAAATAAATGAATGGGACTACATCAGACTAAGAAGTTTTTGCTCAGCAAGAGAAACTGACAACAAAATAAGCAGACAGCCAACTAAATGGGAAATGATATTTTCAAACAACAGCTCAGATAAGGGCCTAATATCCAAAATTTACAAAGAACTCATAAAACTCAACAACAAACAAACAATCCAATAAAAAAATGGGAAGAGGACATGAACAGACACTTCTCCCAGGAAGAAATACAAATGGCCAACAGATATATGAAAAGATGCTCAGCTTCATTAGTTATTAGAGAAATGCAAATCAAAACTACAATGAGATACCACCTCACACCTGTTCGATTAGCTATTATCAACAAGACAGGTAATAGCAAATGTTGGAGAGGCTGTGGAGAAAAAGGAACCCTCATTCACTGTTGGTGGGAATGTAAAGTAGTACAACCATTATGGAAGAAAGTATGGTGGTTCCTCAAAAAACTGCACATAGAACTACCTTATGACCCAGCAATCCCTCTACTGGGTCTATACCCCCAAAACTCAGAAACATTGATACGTAAAGACACATGTAGCCCCATGTTCATTGCAGCATTATTCACAGTGGCCAAGACATGGAAACAACCAAAAAGCCCTTCAATAGAAGACTGGATAAAGAAGATGTGGCACATATACACTATGGAATACTACTCAGCCATAAGAAATGATGACATCGGATCATTTACAGCAAAATGGTGGGATCTTGATAACATTATAAGGAGTGAAATAAGTAAATCAGAAAAAACCAAGAACTACATGATTCCATAAATTGGTGGGACATAAAAACGAGACTAAGAGTGTGTTGGTTACTGGGAGTGGGGGGGGGAGGGGAGACGTGGGAGGGAAGGAGGGAGAGGGGGAGGGGCAGGGGTACAAAGAAAACTAGATAGAGGGTGACGGAGTACAATCTGACTTTGGGTGGTGGGTATGCAACATAATTGACTGACAAGATAACCTGGACATGTTTTCTTTGAATATATGTACCCTGATTTATTGATGTCACCCCATTAAAATTAATAAAAATATATTTATAAAAAAAAAGGAAACTCTATGAACCATGGTTCTTCCACATAAACCAAAAATGTAGAAGAAATCTCTCTACAAGAGAGAAAAGTGGTGCAAACTCAGCCTGATAGAATTACAACACTTGATTCTGGATATAACTCCTATTCAATCCTTGGATGCCGTAAATACCCATGCATCCCCTTTATGCTTTAATCTAGCTCAGATGGAATTGTGTTGCTTGTATCAAGAGAGTCAAAAGAGAAATTTATTTGAAACTCTTCAAATAAACCCTAATGCCTTTCTTCAACAAAGTAATGTGAGCAATTATAATTAAATGATACAACAAATTTCCAGCATTCTTCTCCCCAGTGTGGTGCTGGCTATCCACAACATAAACATTGATGGGAGCATAGTTTTTGGACTCCACAGTGGTGGATTTAAACAAGTCTGTGTGGCTAAGACTATAAAAATTAGGCACAGCCACACTGGGCACCTCAAGAGGTGCTAAGAATTATATTATCTATAAATAAAGGGGAATAGGTTTGATGTAATGGAAGGGGACTAGGGTTGACATTTGTGTACTTTGCAATTACCAACATCAAACCAAAGATACTATTACCGAGATATACTCAAGAAAAACAATGAAATTCAAAAGGTAGAGCAAGAGGAAGAGGAGGAGGAGGAAGAGTAGAAAAAGGAGGAGGAAGAGGAGAAGAATGATCAAGAAACAAATAAGACAAATTCTCAAGTTCTTTTCAAACTTCAGGAGAAACATGAGCTGTGAATGGACAGAAGCCAGTTCTTGAATATGATAGCTCAACTGTAACAATGTTGCCAAAGTGTAACAGTGTTACCAAAGACTTAAAAACAACATGCTTGTTAAATTATTGGGTTTTTAAACTTTAACAATTCACTGAAAAAAGGAAATTTTTCTCTCCCTTGAATTTTCCATAATTAATTTTTTTTCTTTAGTAAAAATTAAAAAGAAAAAGAAAAAAAGAAAAAGAAATTCTTGACGGGAGAATTTCTTCCCCCATCCAAGGCTCTCTCTACTATCGCGGCGCAGCGTGGGCAGTGTGGGCGCAGCGAGTGTGGCGGAGGGGCTGGTTCAGCCAGCCCGCGGACAGAGCCCACCATGTTGGTGAGTAGAGGATGGCTTATTCTCATAGCTGTCTGGAATAAGAAAGTAGGCCCAGTGTACAACATTTTATTTAAAAACAAAATGTGAGAGAACTGAAAAATATTCCAGTATTATTAAGTATGTGTTGGAACTTGTTCCCAAGAAATGGGATGTCCCTAAGAGTGAGCGATTTGCCGTCCAGGCCCTCCGTGACTTCGGGCCCTCCCTGCCGCCTTGCAGGTTGATTTGCTTCCCACAGAATTAGTTGCTACCTTCTTGCATGGGCTCCTCTTTCTGTAATTTAATGTGTTCTCAGGAAGGGACCTGGCAGTTATTTATGCTAAAAGGGTAAACTAAAGAAATGAATTATAATATAGCCATTGGCCAGAAGGTAGAGGAGGGATGTCGGGCTTTCTGACTACCTCATCCTTGCTTTATATGATACAAACAGATATAGATAAGTGGTTTAAAAGTTGGGCGGGAGTGATCATCCTAGGAGTGCTCAAGATAATTCCTATTAAAATATGTACATACGTTTATGTGCACACACATGCAAACTCATGTTTTAAATTTACATTTCTGGGTATGGTTTTATAATATACATAATATGCAAGCACTTTGCACATGTAAATAAAATACAAATAAACATATGTAGGGAATTGTAATTATCACTCATATGTTTCAACCTGACTGGGCTAAGGAATGTCCAGAGAGCTGGTAAAACAGCACCTCTTGGTGTGTCCCTGAGAGAGTTTCCAGAAGAGATTAAAATTTGAATTAGCAGACTAAATAAAGAAGATTGCTTTCATCAGTGTGGGTGGGCATCCTCAATCCTCTGAGGACCTGAATAGAGCAAGGAGACGAGGAAGGATGGATTTGCTTCTGCTGGAGCTGGGACATCCCTCTTCTCCTGCCCTCGAACATTGGCACTCTGGGTTCTTGGGCCTTCAGACTCACACTAGGACTGACGTCATTGGCCCCCAGTTCTTAGGCCTGTAGGTGTGAACTGGAACTACACCACTGGTGTTTCTGGGCCTCCAGCTTGCCGTGGTAGATCATGGGATGTCTCAGCCTCCATAGTTCTGCAACATATAGGTATGTGGACATGTGTATGTACCTATGTATTATATATCTATTTGTTCTGTTTCCCTGGAGACCCTCACCAGTACAGGGGGCATGATCAACCATCTTTTTTTCCTGATCAAATCGTAATGTAAAATATTTTGGAGATTACTTATTTAGATGATCATCGGTGCACTTGCCCATAAAGTTTTTTCTTGTTCTTCAAATATTTGGTGTAGTACTTTCTTTTTTTAGACTTTATTTAATCATTTTTAGAAGGGGGGGGAGCAAGAAGCATCAACTTCCATATGTGCCTTGATCAGGCAAGCCCGGGGTTTTGAACTGGTGGCCTCAGCATTCCAGGCTGACGCTTTATTCACTGCGCCACCACAGGTCAGGCTGGCGTAGTATAAATACTTTCTTAATGAAATTCTTTGTCGATAATTTCTTTCCATATCTCTGTTCTCATATTTGATGGTTTTACTGTGTCAGACAGGGAGTAGTCTGCAAGTTGTTCTTAGTTGAGATCTGGGTTTTGGCCTCTGGAGATGTCCCTACTTTCTTCACATTTCAGCTATGCCTTTGAGCAGCTGTTACTTAAACTTAATTCAGTATTTCTAGGGAATAAAAAAAAATATATCATATATACCATAATTCCAGAAATGGAGTATATTACGTTTCAATCAGGGTAAATACAATCTCATTACCTTTCTATTCTGTTTCAATATGCAGCTGAATAAATTTCTTCTATTACTCCTATGTTTGCTTAGTTCTTAACTCTTTGTCTGTTCATTCTTCCAGGGAAATTTAGTGTTAATTTTGTCAAGTTCAAAAAGAAATTGCCATTGATAATTTCATATGCCTGAATTAGTACTATGATTACTGTATAGTTTCAGGAGGTGTCTCCCAGTTATTTCCCCTACTCCTGGCCAGAGAGTTATTCTGTCTCACCTAAACAAAAAATTTAAAACCAACATTTCCTCCAGGTCTGGCATATATATTTATAATATGGGGCTATTATGAACATTTAAAAATTTATAAAAAAAATTGAAAAATTTTTAGGATGAACCCCCAAATATACACCATTACAAGGCAAGGGTTTCAGGAGGGAAGAGAATGCTTTTTCTAAGTACAGTACTAGGAAACAAGTAATTTAGATATATGTGAACAGCCTGAAAGAATTTGGCTGACTCTTCCCTGGCAGAGAAGGAGAACTGCAAATAAGGTTGAATTCAGAACAGAATCAGATTGAAAATGTATCTTTATTCTGGGTCATTGTGCGGATGACTTCAAAATGAGTTCATGCACTACTAACAGGACAACAGATGGCAACTTGGAATCACACTATTTTCATTTTCTAATCATCATTCAACCTTGTCATGTCTGCTGTTATATCTCTGTTCTTTGTTTTGGGTATTACCCTCCTCCTCTCTGCAATCATGAGAAATAAATATTTCCTACAACAAGTTTTCTTTTAGGCTGCTGAAAATTTGTTTTGATAAGAATAATTGAAGATTTAGAAAACTCTTCATTACATTGCAGAGTGCCTTAAGTAGAGTACACACTCCATAAATATTTGTTGACTTGAACTATGTTTAATCAACATCTGTTTAAGGCATATCAATGGAAAAATTCATTAGTGTCCAAAACTCTTCTTTTGTTTGTTTCTGAATGAGAGAGACGCATGCTGTAGTCAAAAGAAGAAATTATGTTCAAGAATAGTATTACCTAGTAAGTCTTACCCTAAAAGAAAAAAAACTTTCTAAAAAGAGATAATTATTCAAGTAAATTCAACATTTCCAAATAGTAAAACAAATGCTAAATTAATAACATGTATTTGGGCTTATAAAGTCATTCTTTCCCTTCTGTTGTTGAGTTTGAAGATGTGAACTATAGGGTGGAGACTGTGTGATTCCAAGCGTGTGCTGGAGCCAGCTCACATGTTATGAGAGTCAGTCATGTATACATCTTGTCCTTGAGCTGTGTTCAGGGATGTTACACTGGTAGCTTGAAAATGGTCATGGTGGCAGTATGTACCCAATGAAAATAAGCAAATGCAAAGATTTTCCCCCTTGGAAAGATGGATGTGAAACATTTATCTGCATACTACTGGCAATAGACCTTACCAAAGTAGACCATGGGCTAAAAAGTGGACCAAAGAGAGTTATTATTATTATTATTGTCTGAAAGGTGAATGCAGCAAGTCATTTTGGTCCTATTAGTGGTTGTTTGTTAGGGCTTAAATTTTTCCCTTTAACCCTAAAATGTAGTCCTTAGACCTTGGGTGTGGCTAACTGAGTACAGAAATTCCTTCCCCTTTCACTTGGCTGGAGCCTTGACCTCCAACTCCTTGTCTTCCAGGCAACAGGAGCCTGCTTACCTCTGGGTTTAAGTTTTTTTAAACCTTCTAGCTTCTGTTTTGTGCTGTTTTTCTCTTTTTCTTTTCTTTCTTTTTTGTTTTATAATCCTATGCTCATACAGTCTCGTTATCAACTGGCCACAAAAGGGAAATATGTTGGCAAGTGTTGAGGTTCTCTTCTCTGAGGTTCCTTGCTTTCCAAGACTTTGTGCTTACGTTTTCACCTCTTTGGCTTCCCAGGTTTGCATCTCTGCCTTGCCAGCCCAGCAAGACCTCTGCCCTTGCTAGTGCTCCCTTCATTCCTCAGCTCTGTAAATTGGGAAATGTCCTTAGGAAGAAAACACAGGTGGTTGTCGAGTTCATTTCCCTGTTTTCTTTTGTTCAAGGAACACAAGCCCCTTAAACCCTGCCTGCACTGGCTGTTCTATATTGCCTTCAAACAATTCTTTTTTTTTTTTTTTTTTTTTCATTTTTCTGAAGCTGGAAACAGGGAGAGACAGTCAGACAGACTCCAGCATGCGCCCGACCGGGATCCACCCGGCACGCCCACCAGGGGCGGTGCTCTGCCCACCAGGGGGCGATGCTCTGCCCATCCTGGGCGTCGCCATATTGCGACCAGAGCCACTCTAGCGCCTGAGGCAGAGGCCACAGAGCCATCCCCAGCGCCCGGGCCATCTTTGCTCCAATGGAGCCTTGGCTGCGGGAGGGGAAGAGAGAGACAGAGAGGAGAGCGCGGCAGAGGGGTGGAGAAGCAAACGGGCGCTTCTCCTATGTGCCCTGGCCGGGAATCGAACCCGGGTCCTCCGCACGCTAGGCCGACGCTCTACCGCTGAGCCAACCGGCCAGGGCTGCCTTCAAACAATTCTTAAATCTGTTGTCCAGTTTTCATAATTATGTTCAGTAGGCAGGGTAGTCCTCTACTTTCAACAATGTCATAGCCAAAACTAGAAACCATTATTAAGTGTTCAGAAAAACTAATTTCAAAAGCCATTCAGTGTTGGATAATCATAGTTGAAGGTGATTCTTCTCATTCAGAAAAATTTCACTCTCAGCCTTGAGCTAAAAAAGAAAGAAAAACAATAACAATAAACTTTATTTCTGTGAATCCACAGAACTGCTGTATGGTATGACCAGTGAGAATATTCAACTACTAATCTCAAAAAGTTTACAGACCTGAAAAACATAGGCTAGGGGCTGAGGTTTGCCAAGTCCTGGTATATACCCTGCATTTTAAACATTCATTTTGAAACTCAGAAGCCAAAAATTGAGTCATTTTCTGAGTCCCCCAGCTCTCAATTATAAGCTTTGGGATCTTGGGCCAATTTCCTAACTTCTCTAAGCTGAAATTTCCTCACTGGTAAAACGGAAATAATAATAATATTTAGAGCTTAGGGTTGTGTGATAATTAAATGATTTAATGAAGATAAAGTAATGAATCTACAATGGCCTGGTTACCTTGAGAAATGGGTGGTAGGAAACTCAACAAGAAAGTAAAAACTAGGAACAACCCAAGAATTAATATTTCGTAAGTATTAATATAGTTATTCTTTTTCAATATAAGAATTTACCTCTAGGAACCATTTTAGTTATATCCTATAAGTTTCCATATATCATGTTTTTGTTTTCATTCATTTAACTATATTTTCTAATTTCCTTTGTGATTTCTTCTTTAACCCAGTGATTTTTTTAGTAATGTGTTTATTTGTGAATTCCTTAAATTTTCACTTTGATTAGATAATATACCTTGCATAATTTCAATTCTTTTGTTTATTTAAACTTGTTTTATGACCTAGCATATGCTTTATCCTGGAAAATGTTTTATATGCACTTGAGAAGAATGTATACTCTGCTGTTGTTGGGTGGAGTGTTCCAGAGATGTATGTTAGGTCTAGTTGACTTACAGTGTTGTTCAAGTTATATTTATTATTGTAAGTGGGGGATGAAGTTGCTCTTGAACTGTCTGTTTCTTCAGTTCTTTCAGTTTTGTTTCATGTATTTTGGATTTCTGTTGTAAGGTACATATGTACTTATTGTTCCGTTTTACTATAGATTGGCCATTTTACCATTATATGTCTTTCTTTGTTTCTGCTAACAACTTTTGTCTTAAGTATATTTTGTCTGATACTAGTAAAACCACTCTAGTTTTCTTTTGGTTTCTGTTTGCATGGTATTATTTCCCACTTGTTTACTTTTAGCCTTTTAAGTCTAATGTCTATTTCATGCAGTTGGATCATGTGTTTATTTAAAATCTATTATACTAATCTCTGCCCTTGTTATTTATTTTACTATAATTTTTAGTTATTTTCTTAGTGATTGCTCTAGGATAAAACTTAGCAGCCTAACTGAAAACATTTAGTTTGTATTACTACCAACTTAATTCCAATCGAACACAAACCTATGCTTTAATATAACTTCATTTTCTTCTTCTTTGAGTGATTATTATCAAACAAATTATAACTTTATACATTATAAGCTCATCAGCACAGTTTTATGACTGCTGTTTGATGAAGTTGTATTATAAATCCAATAGGAGAGCAGCCTTGGCTGGTTGGCTCAGTGGGAGAGCATTGGCCTGATGTGTCGAAGTCCTGGGTTTGATTCCTGTTCGGGGTACACAGGAGAAGTGACCATCTGCTTCTCCACCCCTAACCTTTTTCTCTCTCTCCCCATCTCCCACAGCCATGGCTCATTTGAGCAAGTTGGCACTTGTATGGCACCATGGCCTCACCTCAGACACTAAAATAGCATGGTTGCTAAGCATCAGAACAACGGCCCCAGATGGGCAGAGCATCACCCCCTACTGGGCTTGCTGGTTGAATCCCACTGGAGGCACATGTGGGAGTCTGTCTCTCTGCCTCCCTGCCTCTCAATAATAATAATAATAATAATAATAATAATAATCAGATAGAGGAAAATACTATTTTATAATTGGATGCCTTTTATTTCTTCTTCTTGTCTGATTGCTGTGGCTAGAACTTCCACTACTATGTTGAATAAGAGTGGTAAAAGTGGACATCTGTTTTGTTCCTGGGATTAAGGAAAATGCTTTTAGGTTTTGTCCATTGAGTATGATGTTGGCAGTGAGTTTGTCATATATGGTCTTTATTATGTTGAGGTATTACCCCTCAATTCCCACTTTGCTGAGAGTTTTTTTTTTATTATCATAAATGGGTGCTGAATTCTATCAAATGCTTTTTCTGCATCTATTGATATGATCATATGATTTTATACTTTGTTTTGTTTATGTTATGTGTCACATTTATTGATTTGCAAATATTGTACAAACCTTGCATCCTTGGAATAAATCCCACTTGATCATGGTATATAATATTTTTAATATACTGCTAGATCCAGTTTGCTAATATTTTGTTGAGAGATTTTAGCATCTATGAACATTAGGAATACTAGGCTATAACTTTTTCTTTGTAGTGTCTTTATCTGGTTTTAGAGTTAAGATAATGCTGACCTCATAAAAAGAGCTTGGAAGTCTTTCCTCCTCTTGAACATTTTGGAATAGTTTGAAAAGGATAGGTATTCGTTCTTCTTTGAATGTTGGGTGAAATTTGCTTGTGAAACCATCTGGTCCAAGACTTTTTGTTTGCAGGGAGTTTTTTTATTACTGCTTTAATTTTATTAGTTATAATTAGTTTATTCAGATTTTCTGATTCTTCTTGATTCAGGTTTGGAAAATTGTATGTTTCTAGGAATTTATCTATTTTACCCAGATTGTCCAATTTGTTGGCATATAGTTGTCAAGTTTTTTTTATTTATTTATTCATTTTTTAGAGAAGAGAGACAGAGGAGGGGGGAGGAGCTGGAAGCATCAACTCCCATATGTGCCTTGACCAGGCAAGCCCAGGGTTTCGAACCGGCGACCTCAGCATTTCCAGGTCGACGCTTTATCCACTGCGTCACCACAGGTCAAATATTTTTTTAAACATTTTTTTTAATCTTTGTTTCTTTTTTTATTTATTTCATTTTTTTTTAGAGAGGAGAGGGAGAGAGAGAGAGAGAGAGAGAGAGAGAGAGAGAGAGAGAGAAGAGAAAGAGAGAGAAGGGGGAGGAGCTGGAAGCATCAACTCCCATATGTGCCTTGACCAGGCAAGCCCAGGGTTTCAAACCGGCGACCTCAGCATTTCCAGGTTGACGCTTTATCCACTGCGTCACCACAGGTCAGGCTGTTGGCATATAGTTGTTCATAATATTTTCTTACAAGCCTTTGTATTTCTTTGGTGTGAGTTCTCTTCTTTCATATTTGTACTTCTTCTCTTTCATATTTGGTTTTATTTATTTGGGTCCTCTCTTTTTTTCTGATGAGTCTGGTTAAGGGTTTGTCAATTTTGCCTAACTCTTCAAAGAACCAGCTCTTGGTTTCATTTATATGCTTTATTGTTCTTTTGGACTCTATTTTGTTTATTTCTACTCTGATCTTTATTATTTCTTTCTTCCTACTCACTTTGGGCTTTGTTTGTTGTTCTTTTCTAGCTACTTTAAGTGTGAAGTTAGAGTGTTTATTTGAGATTTTTCTTGCTTCTTCAGAAGGTATGCCTGTAATACCACGAACTTCCTTCTCAAGATTGCTTTCCCTGTGTCCCATAGATTTTGGGTTGTTGTATGTTCATCTCATTTTTTTCAAGGAAATTTTTTATTTCTTCCTTGATTTCTTTATCAACCCATTTATTGTTTAATAACATGTTATTTAGCCTCCTGTGTTTGGAAGTATTTCCAGTTTTTAATTGAAATTGATTTCTAGTTTTATACCATTATGGTTAGAGAAAATGCTTTGTCTAATTTCAGTCATCTTAAATTTATTAAGACATTTGTGTCTTAACATGATTTATCTTTGAGAATGTTTCATGTGCCCTTGAGAAAAAAGTATATTCTGCTGCTTTGGGATGAAATATTCTATAAATATCAATTAAATTAATCTGATCTAATGTGTTGTTAAAGGTCTCTGGTATTCTGGGTTGGGGGACCTTGCATGAGGTTCAGACACCACACTCCTGGGAGGAGGGAGTTTTGCAACTGAGGTATCCCTCCAGCTTCTCAATGCCACACATGGCTTACCAGTCTCTATGTGATTTCCTCAGTAAACCCTTGGTTATATTTCAGTTCAGCTAGTGTTCAGTTGGTTATTCAGGTTGATTGTTCTACAATTTAGCTGTAAATCTGGTTTGATGCCAGGAGCAGGCAAGTATAGCTTCCACCTACTCTGTAGTCATTAAAGTTTTTTTTCTTTTTTTACTCTGTAGAATTAAAGTTTTGCTTGTTTTTATGAAAACAGTATTTTACTATGAAATGTCTTTTCCCCCTCTCAACCTGGTTTCTAAGATTCATTGGTGTTGGCAAGTATTGCTATTGTTCTTTCTTTTTCTTGTTGTAATGTATTAAATTACAAAAATAGATAGCATTCCATTGTATAAATGTTAGTTACACCAAATTTGTTCATAATGTTCAAGTTGTCTTTCTCTGTAGGTCTATCAATGAATGAAAGTGGGGAACTAAAATCTTCAACTTTATTTAATGAATTTAATAATTATGAAGAATAAAGATGATCCAACCTAAGAGAAATAAGAATTCTTGATAAATAAATGTAAAAAATATAGAGGAGATGTCACAATCAGAGATAAAGAATACAAATTCTTATATGCTTTAAAAAGTTTTTAATTTGAAATTAAAAGTGCTCACAGTATTCTTCATCAAATTAACTGTAAGTTGAAACACGTTTAGATTTATTTTTTTATTTTTTTATTTTTTTTTCTGAAGTGAGAAGCGGGGAGGCAGAGACAGACTCTCACATGCTCCTGACCCAGATCCACCCAGCAAGCCCACTAGAGGACAGTGCTCTGCCCATCTGGGGTAATTGCTCCATTGCAACCAGAGCCATGGTAGCACCTGAAGCGAGGCCATGGAGCCATCCTCAGTGCCTGGGCCAACTTTGCTCCAATGAAGCCTTGGCTGTGGGAGGGGAAGAAAGAGAAAGGAGAGGGGGAAGGGTGGAGAAGCAGATGATCTCTTCTGTGTGTCCTGACCAATTGAACCCAGGCCTTCCACATGCCGGGCCGACACTCTACCACTGAGCCAATCGTCCAGGGCCTAGATGTATTATTTTAAAGTTTTAAATTTCTATGATATATGAAGCCTTTTGAAAGCTTCCAGGCAGGGAAAATTATTACTGTATTTGAAGAGGCTTAAGTAGAGTTAGCCTCAGTATTCCCTGCAACACAATGTTCTGAAAAACAGGGGAGCATCTACCAGAGATTTGCAAGAAAAGTCTGTGCTTGAAATATTCTGTTCCCAGTGAAAATGTTATTCATATGTATAGACAATAGAAGAACATTCTTGAATATGCAGAACCAGAAAACACACTACTTATGTATCACTGAAAAATTTACTTGAGCTTCTTGCTGATCAGAGGTGATGATGCCTAAGCATCACCTGGGAACTTGTTAGTAATACGCAATCCCAAACCCCTCCCCAGACCTTCCAAAATTAGAATCTGAATTTTAACAAGATCCCTAGGTGATTCAATGCACATTAGAGTTTAAAAAGCACCGTTTCTCATGATCAAAAGTAATAAAAAAAACAACTAAAAATGAAGAAATCTGACTATAAAAAGACTAAATTATCCATTCTACAAGTTAAACATATAAAGCTGTTTAGATAATCCTTGAGTGTTAAAAGTCATCCTTGAAGGATATGATACATAACATAAATATGTAATAAAACAATAATTTGTATTGAAACCCTTAGGTTATATTGGTCAAGATCAGTATAATGTGGGTTATAAGATTGTGCAAAATTCCTTGCCTTAATGAGGTGAGACTCATTTCACGAGGGAAGTGGTGTGAAGTGCTTAAAACAAGATGACACATGAACTTATTAGCCATGGAAATTAAAGTGCATGAATTAAACTATTTTTAACAAACCTTCCAGACAGGATTAAAAACACCTCTAGGAGGGAGAAGATGGGGAGCCAATGATTTAATATTATTACTTTGTTTCTTTTCTATGGCCTACCAAAATTGCTGATGTCTAGTCTCTCTGGACAAGATGATAATTTGATTCTTTTGCTTTTGAAATTGCAACCAGGTGGTACTCAGAAAGAAACCAAAAAATGGAGAGCAGTTAGTGAATTTTGTCAGTTTATTCCCTATTGATTGCACAGCTGAGTATTAGTGGACCACTAATTGTCCTGTTCGTGGACTCTTCCTGAAGATGGGCTTCTCCACAGCTCCAAGCAGTCCTCGGGTGGTGGGTAGCCCATGGGGACATTGGCAAAAGGGTTCTGCATGCAGTTTGCAGCCAGCAGCCAACCACTGCAGGGACAGCCACGTGCACGCGACCTTCGTTTTGGTAGTGGGGGCAGGCGAAGTAGAATGTGGGAAGAGTGTAGCCCATTCTAATTTTTTTCTCCAGAACAAGTAGTGTGAGCCCATAATCTCAATCTTTTTTTTTTTTTACCCCCTTTCAGGAACAAATTTTATTTTGTTTGTTCTTCTCTTATTTAATAATCATTTATGTTATTATGAAATATCTCACATTTGCAGATAAGTATAGAGGCTAACATTATGATCATCTGTATCTATTAATCAGATTGATTAAATCTTGAGATTTTTGACATCTTCTCTGGAGATGTTTTTTTAAAAAACAAACATTACAGTCAGAGTTGAGGTGAGCAGTATACTCCTCAAACACTAGTCCTTTGCCATCTTCCCATAAATGACCATCATGAATTTAATGTCTCTCATACTGTTGGTTTTTAGAAATACTTTTTGTACAAATCTGAATCTCCATAAATGTTTAGCATGTTTTGGTGGATTTTGAGAATATGTGTCATTATACTGTGTGTGTCCTTCTGTGTCTCACTTTTTTCTTTCAACATTGTTTCTGAGGTCTCTCCATGTTAATTATATGTCCCCCCAGTTTATTCATTTTAACTGCTGCAGTTTACTGTTGTTCAATATGACATGCTTTTTAGTTCCCTGTAATGGGGCACTTGATTTGTTCTTGAACTTTTGCTTTTATATACAGTGGTGGGAAGAACATTCTTAGGCAGGTCTCCTTGTGCGCACATGCAAGCCAAGTTTCCTACATGTTACCACAATGCGCTATAGTGTGTCTGTACCAGTCGCCTTTCTTCTCAGCAGTGAATGAGAAACCCCATTGCTCTACATCTTCATCAACACATGGTATGCTCTGATTTTAAAGGTTTATCAATTTAATTGATGTTTTTTATCTCATTGCTGGTTTAATTTTCACTTTCCTTGCAATTTAGGAACTAAGCACCTTTTCATTAAGTTTATTGGTTACCCAGGTTTTCTCTTCTATGAATATGCTATTATTTTTGGCCCAGTTTCTTCTTTTTTTTTTTTTTACCAAGGGCGGGGAGAGGGGGGAGGGACAGACAGACTGGAAAGGAGAGAGATGAGAAGCATCAATTCTTCGTTGTGGCATCTTAATTGTTTATTGATTGCTTTCTCATATGTACCTTGAACAGGGTGCGGGGGAGGGGGGGGCTCCAGCAGAGCAATGACCCCTTGCTCAAGCCAGAGACCTTTATTTTCAAGCCAGTGAACATGGGATCATGTCTACGATCCCACACTCAAGCCGACGACCCTGCACTCTAGCTGAATGAGCCCAGGTTTTGATCCTGGGTCCTCAGCATGCCAGGCTATCTGTTGTACCACCACCTGGTCAGACTCTACCCAGTTTTAAAATTATAGTTTTAACCGTTGCTTCCCATCAGTTTGTAGAAAGCCTCTATGCATTCTGGATACAAATTATTTTTTGGTTGTGTTCTTTCTCCCAATCTGTGGCTTAATTTTTATTGTTTGCAGAAGCTTTAATTATTATGCAGTCAAATATAGCAATATGGATTTTGTTTTCTGTCCTGTTTATGAAATTCTTTCCTACTTTAGGTTTCTACAGATATTCTTTAATATTTTATTCTAAAATTTTCTACCTATTATAGATTTTTGTGTCTAGTATGAGGTAGGGCATCTAATTTTACTGTATTTCAAATGGATGAACAACAGTCCCAACACTATTCACTGTTTTTTTTTTTTCCTTCTTCTTCTCTTTGTATGTAGCTCTGTCCTAAGTCTAGCATTACTTTGCTGCAGTTTAAGAACTATGGTGGCCAAGTTCTTAGTCTATTTTGTTCACTGATGTGTCCTAAAGTCTAGAAAAGTGCCTGGCACAAAGCAGCTGTTTATATTTTTTTGGTGAATAAATGGAAATGTGAATGGCATTTCTGGCATAGAACATAGGCAAACATGATTTCTAAACAAAGAAACTATTTTTAAAAAATAAGTTTTGAAAGAATTTATTCATATTAGAGAGGAGGAAGAGAGGGGGGAGGAGCAGGAAGCATCAACTCCCATATGTGCTTTGACCAGGCAAGCCCAGGGCTTTGAATAGGCGACCTCAGTGTTCCAAGTCGATGCTTTATCCACTGCACTACCACAGGTCAGGCACAAAGAAACTTTAATCAGGGGATTTAAGGGAGTTTAGTATTCTTTCTTCTTTCTGAGAGGCAACCCATGTCTTTCAAGGGTAACAGATACTTGGTAATAACTCAATGAGAACTATAATCACACAAACTTATCTTTTTACTGAAAAGAAAAAATTGTCCCAATTCAGTAATATATATTATAGAAACCATTATATAGGCTATTGTAGATATTGTGTGATACTATTCAAATCTGAATGGGAGAGGATAAAGTATAAAATCTGATTGGGGATGTCCAAGATTTTTTGTTTCTACCATCTGTTCTTTTTTATTTTTAAATTTATTAAAGGATAGTTGGCATACAATATATATTAGTTTCAGCTGTACACAATATAGTGACTTGACATTTATAATTCTAATTATGTGATCACTAAGGTAAGTCTAATACTCATTTGTCACTGTGCAAAGTTATTATGTTATTATAGACTGTACTTCCTGTACTGTACACTACATCCCTGAAGTTTATTTATTTTCTGTCTGGAAGTTTGTACCTTTTATTCCCCTTCTCCTTTTTTACTCATCGCCCCACTCCCCTCCCTTGTGGCAACCATCAGTTCTCTGTATCTATAAATTTGTTTCTGTTTTGTTTTTTAAGATTCCACTTTTAAGTTAAACCATATGCTTTTTGTATTTGTCTTTTTTTTCTGACTCATTTCACTTAGCAGAATGCCCTCTAGTTCCGTCCATGAATTCACAAATGACAAAATTTCTTTTCTTTTTTTTTTTTGTATTTTCTGAAGCTCGAAAGCGGGAGAGACAGTCAGACAGACTCCCGCATGCGCCCAACCGGGATCCACCTGGCACGCCCACCAGGGGTGACGCTCTGCCCACCAGGTGGCGACGCTCTGCCCACCAGGGGGCGATGCTCTGCCCTTCCGGGGCGTCGCTCTACCGCAACCAGAGCCACTCTAGCGCCTGGGGCAGAAGCCAAGGAGCCATCCCCAGTGCCCAGGCCATCTTTGCTCCAATGGAGCCTTGGCTGCGGGAGGGGAAGAGAGAGACAGAGAGGAAGGAGGGGGGGTGGTGGAGAAGCAAATGGGCGCTTCTCCTATGTGCCCTGGCTGGGAATCGAACCCGGGTCCCCCGCACGCCAGGCCGACGCTCTACCGCTGAGCCAATTGGCCAGGGCCTCGTTTCTTTTTTATTGCTGAGTAATATTCCATTGTATACCACATCTTTATTCACTCATCTCTTGATGGACACCGAAGTTGCTTCCATATCTAGACTATTGTAAATATGCGTAGTAAACATCATGTTTCAAATTAGCATTTTTATTTTCCTTGGATAAATATCCAGAAATAGAACTTCTGGGACTGCTGGGTCATATGGTGGTTCTATTTTTAATTGTTTAAGGAACCTCCATATTTTTCCATAGTGACTGCACCAATCTGCATTCCCACCAACAGTATACAAGGGTTTTCTTTTCTCTGCATCCTTGCTAATACTTGTTATTTGTTGACTATTGGCAATAGCCATTCTGACAGGTGTGAAGTAACATCTCATTTTGGTTTTGATTTGCATTTCCCTGATGATTAGTGATGTTGAGCATCTTTTCATATGTCTGTTGCCAATCTGTATGCCTTCCTTGGAAAAATGTTTATTCACATGCTCTGCTCTCCTTTTAATCCAATTTTTTTTGGATACTGAATTGTATGAATTTTTTTGTATATTTGAGTATTAACCCCTTATCAGATATATCATTAATAAATATCTCCTCCCATTCAGTTGGTTGTTTTTTAATTTTTTGGTGGTTTTCTTCACTGTGCAGCTTTTTACTTTGATGTAGTTCTATTTTTTTTTTTGCTTTTGTTTCCTTGCCTAAAGAGACATATCCAAAAAAAATATAGCTAAAACTAATGTCAAAGAGTTTACTGCTTTATGTTTTCTTCTAGTATTTTTAGTTTCAGGTCTTATATTTGTCTTTACTCTATTTTGAGTTTATTCTTTGTATACAGTGTAAGAAAGTGGTTCAGTTTTGTTTTGTTTTTTGCATGTATCTGTCCAGTTTTTCCAACATCACTTATTAAAGAGACTGTCATTTCTTCAGTATATATTCTTGCTTCTTTTGTTGTAGGTTGACCATATAAATGAGAGTTTATTTCAGGGTTCTCTATTCTGTTCCATTAATCTATGTATCTTTTTTTTGGTGCTGGTACCATACTGTTTTGATGAACATAGATTCGTAGTATAGTTCGAAATTAAGGTGTATGATAACTTTAACTTTCTTTCTCTTTCTCAAGAATGCCTTGGTTATTTGGAATCATTTGTGGTTCCATATAAATTTAAGGATTTTTTATTTCTAGTTCTGAGAAGAATGCTATTGATATTTTGATAGGGATTGCATTGAATCTGTGGATTGCTTTGGGACGTATGAACAGTTTGATGGTATTAATTTTTCCAATTCATGAGTACTTTTGTTTCTTTTGTTCTTTCATTTTTTAAAAAGAAATATTAATAAGCATATTACTATAGGAGTTGTCTTGGGAGGGAATGATTGGCAAGTGGGTAGGAAAGTGTAGGGTGGTGAGTATGGTCTTTGGCAGCAGGTATAGTCCTATATAAAAATGTCTAAAATTGAAGACATTTTTGAGTATATACTCTTGCTCATGACTTGATTAGAGCTTTCTTGATTGGTATAAAATAATAGGGAGAAACAAAAAACAGTGATGGGTTCAGATAATGCTGTTCATTGAGAAAAGTAAAAAAATGAGTTTTGGTATAAATACTTTAAATATTAACTTGAGTTGGAAATAGTTGCTTTAATTGAACACTGCTACCCAATATGATCATTGCCATGATGTCCAAGAAATCAGCATCTCATAAGGAGCTAAAGTCTAATTTTTCTACCATCATAATTTAAATGGCATTTTGGTTTGGCCAATGGAATCCCTACATTTCCCCTGGATACACATAGGCATACATCCATTCATGTACATTGTGGCATAAAAGGAGGCACCTCGGTGTGCTCTGACCAAACCTGATGATAGACTCTGTGATGGGTCACCCAGTGGATAAAGGACAGATTGGGATAGATTGTCCTGTCCCCAGGTTAATCTGATCATATTACATCACAATTTTCACAAGGTTTAAGTCAACAATGAATGCTTTACTTATCAGTTGCAGCAAATGACATTGTTTGATCCCCTTACCAATTTTCTGAGGCTGGAATCTTCACTTACCACCTGACATAAGAAGTTAAATTCCTCTGGGTTTGAGCCTTGCTTACATTTTTCGTACCCATCCAGTGCCCTCTGAGGGAAGAGTCAGTTTCCCACTCTCCGCCATCCCTCACTACTCCACTGCTCCTCTTTTAGTACCTCTTCTATGAATTTCATAAAGGTTTGGGTTTTCTTTCCTCTCTGTTGGTAAACTAAGAGACCTTGGAGAGTTAGGAGTTGGTGCTATGGACCTGGGCACTGTCTGGAGCTGAAACGGAGCAGAACCTGTGAAGTGAGGTAGAAGCTTGCCGCAGTTGACGAATCTTTCAGCTGGGCTATGCCAACTCTCTTGGAACTCAGATTTGCGTTCTATGACTTATCAGTTTCCCTTCTCTTCAGTTTGTGTGTGTGTTTTCTCTTTTATGCTTGTTTTTGTCGGCTTCAAATTTTGAATGTTTGTAGAAATTAGTAGTATAGTTATATATGTCAGTTGCAAAGATTGACAGTTTACTTAAGTCTCCTTCTAGTTCTAGCCTGGTCTTAGCCATTTGCTAAGAGTGTCAGGACAATTTATAACATTAAAAGAAGTGAGTTAAGTTCAAAAGAATGATATCAAATGACATGGTGAATATGGTAAATTTAGCAATATTTCAGAACTTGTAACCGAAGCTGAAACCCATCTGAACAACTAGAATTTTTATAGCCATCCCTCTTAGTATGTTTGGTTTAGGATCAGTTTTCTATATACAAACTGTTGAGTGATAAGCTCTGTTGTGAAGCTGGTTATCAGAATTGGTCGAGTTCGAGATACTGACTTGGCCACATTTTCCTGGGTCATTCACTGTGATGAGCAAGAACACTTGCACAGACTAATGAATTTTTTAATGGGCAGCTGGATATTAAACACACACCAGTGTATATGGGACACTGAAAGGGAGACAGTAAATAGGAAGACATTTAGTTTTCCATTTTTTTTCTAATGTGGTATTTTCACTGATGGATTATATTTCTGAGAGAAAGGAGGTTTCTAGATAAGTAGTACCATTCTTTCAAATTGAAAAATATGAAATGTGTTAAGAGTTCCTGGGGACTTGACTGAATAATCAGTTCTAGGAGCTTTGTCTGTCTATAAGACCCAAATTTGTTTCCCTGCACGAGTGTATTGGTCCTTGGGGCCCGCAGGAAGCAAATGTTGACAGCAGCACTTAAATCAGTGTGCCATTCTTTACTGCAGGCATTTTCGCCTTGTAGAGACATCATGGCCATGCTGTTGTGCACTTTCCCCCCCTCATTGTAGATTGCATTTTCCAGGTGAATAGAACCTGAAGCCCTCAGATGATATAGGATCCCTGTGAGAAATTATGTAGCTAGTATAGAGACCTATTCCCAAACAATTACCAAATAAAGTAGCCTTCAGAGCCTGCTGTTATACCACTGTCACACTCGGGCAGGCATTGCCATCCATATCATTTCCTAGGTAGGAATCACATCATACTAAGCGGTGTTCTGTGGCCCCTGTGTCAGACAGATCTTGGGTGTCGGACCTGCAAATGTCGTATTTGCTGTTTGGCAGGGACATCTTTCCTATACTGAACTGATTTTAATGAGGGGGTGTGAGGGGATAATACGGGCTTTCTCCCCTTTCTTTCAGTAGTTACAAAGACAGGAGCTGTGTAAAAGTTTGCTTTTGTGCGCATACATTGGGATACATATTTTGGTAAGTGCTGACACCTTTTTTTGTTTGTTTTTCAGAGGAATGAGCTGTCTGTTTTTTGCTTACCTTGCTACACTTTTAGTTTTTAATACTCTGGTCACTCCTTCACATGCCTCAGGGAAGGAAGCTGCTATTTCTTTGGGAACAGGGAGAGGAGAGACTTTAACAGAAATGTTTTCTGGGTTGTATTATTTATGAATTTATTGATGGTATTTATTATCTTCCCAGTATATGGAGAGTCTCAATATTTTAACTCATGTTGGTGGTTTGTTTTAAGCAGTAAGCTTAAATCAGAGTTTTTTAAGGAAAAAGCACTTGAAAAAAATCTCTGAAATAGAACATTAAGGAGACTAGCACTAATTCACTGATGTATATTTCTGCATAAACCGTAAAGTAAAAATCACAGATGCTTAGCTCATTTGATCAAAATCACGTTTATTTACTGTATTTTTTGCTCCATAAGACGCACCCCCCCACAAGTGGAGGGGGAAATGCCTGCATGTCTTATAGAGTGAAAAAATGGTATTTTATTAAATATTTTAACACACCATTTGGTTCAGAATATTTTTCTTTTCTCATTTTCCTCCTTAAAACCCTAGGTGTGTCTTATGGAGTGAAAAATATGGTAATAACAATTTCTTTTCTTTCAACATTCCCCAACAGTGTATCTACTAGTTAGAACAGAAACATGTTAATTCAATCTCCAAGAGTTGAGTTCTCACTAAGTAAATGATTTTGTTCATCTCTTTGGTAATTCAGAGTCGTAGTCCATAATTTTAGTGATCTGAGATGCTGCTCAGTGCTTGTGAAAGTTTCCCTGTATGGCAGCCATGGCTGGTGCCCTTCCTAGGAAGAAACCATGCCCTGTGGTTGAAAGACATAATCATACAGAAGGAAAACCAATAGGAAGATGTTGCCTTCCTGAGAGACCTCATGTAGAATGTCAATATGTTATGTGCTTTACTGTGTAGACATCTCATCTGATGTCGCAAGCAGGATATTATCCCCATTTTACAGATGAGGAAACTGAGACTCAACAAAGGTAAATAATTGGCTGAAGAATTTAAAAAGATGTAAAGAAAAAACCCATGTTTTTCTAAGCCAAAGCCCTTACTCATTCTTTACTATCTCATGCTTCCCGAATGAATTCTGTAAGTGGGAAGGAAGAACTGCTGTTCAGAAAGCACTTTCTTTTTCATTTGGAGTTCATTTCTGGTGATGTGATGTCACTCCTCACTCACCAGGATTTAAGTTGAGCATTCTGTAAGAAAGGAGGGAAGAAGAAGTTTTTAGAAATGTTTTCTGGGGTGCACTATTTATGGATCTATGTATTGAATTTATCATCTTCCCAATGTGGGGAGAGCTTTAATATCTCAATTTATATTTTCTGAAGAAGACACTTGAAACAACCTCTATCTTAAACTAGGACCCTAGACTTGATTAAGTAATGTGGATATTCTCCTACAAAATAGAGTTCATCCAAAACATGACTTGTCAGCCTTTGTATTTGATAAGTATGTGTTTCTCTGGTTTGTTAATTAATCTGACACTTGTTTTAGATACAATTTCTATGATATTTTGGTCTGATTATGCACTGAATGTTATTAAAGTGTATCAGCATTTTCTGAGCTGATATTGGATGTAAGGAATCCCAAGTAGAACTTGGCTATTAAAGAGTATGTTAGATGCTATCTGTTCACTGTATGCTTTGATGAGTATATTGACTTATCATCTGTACTGTCAATGGCCTGTGGGAACATAAATGTAAAATGTACAAAGAAATTTTGCTTATTTGAAAAATAGTAAGTGAAGTGATAATGGATGAATAATAAGTAAATGGTAAGTGCCAAGTAATATTTTTTCTTTAAAAGAAAAAGAATTTAAAACATCTTTATTTCATTGTTAACCAGTAAACTGTAACTATTTTTTTGTCTCAACTGTAACTTTTTAAAAGATTATGTTAATCTTAACATGATTGCAGTTACATAACATTCATTTTTAATAGAAACATTAAATAAAGATGACTAGCCCTGGCTGGTTGGCTCAGTGGTAGAGCATTGGCCTGCGTTTGGAAGTCCTGGGTTTGATTCTCGGCCAGGGCACACAAGAGAGCACCCATCTACTTCTCCATCCCTCCTCCTCTCCTTCCTCTCTGTCTCTCTCTTCCCCTCCTGCAGCCAAGGCTCCATTGGAGCAGGGTTGGCCCAGCCACTGAGGATAGCTCCATGGCCTCTGCCTCGGGCGCTAGAATGGCTCTGGTTGCAACCGAGCAACATCCCGGATGGGCGGAGCATCGCCCCCTGGTGGGCATGCCAGGTGGATCCCAGTCGGGCGCATGCGGGAGTCTGTCTCTCTGCCTCCTTGCTTCTCATTTCAGAAACACACACACACACAAACACACACACACACACACACACACACACACACACACACACACTAGTTTTAGCTGGAGGTTAAAAAGAACTTTTGAGAATTTCTAACTTTCAGATGCCAGATTTTTCATGTCTGTCACTTATTTTTTCTAAATATACTCTTCGTCCTCTCCATCCTTTACCCCAAATTTTAGAATCTGAGTAGTTTTGTAATCTGTGGATAAGAATATTAAACTGTAAATCTCAAAGCAAGCATGAGAAGAGTAAAAATTTTAATACAATTGATTTCTAAATTCAGTGCAGTGTCAGCAGGTAATATAGTAAGACTGACTTATAATGAATGTCTTTGCATTCAGAGATTTAAATGTATGTCAGGATCTACTCGATTCACTTCAGGCTGTGAACAAACATTAAGTCAACTCTGAAGAAATACGTTGTGATGTAATCCAATATACTTTAGAAATTTATTTTCTTCATTTCTAATAAAGGCATTTATTCTATAAATTACGTGTAAGCACTGCTTTGACTGAGGCAGACAAATTTTGATATGTTGTGTTTCTATTTTCATTCAGTTGAAGATACTTTTCAATTTCCTTTTTGATTTTTTTTTCTTTGACCCATGGGTCATTTAAGAATGTGTTATCTGCTAATTGCTTCTTATCAATTTCTAATATAATTCCATGTTTCCGGAAAACATTTTGTATGACTTGAATCCCTTGAAATTTATTGAGACTTGTTTTGTGGCCTGGAAGATGGTCTATTATAATAAATACTTTGTGTGTGTGATTGACTAGAAAGTGTATTCTGCTGTTTTGGTAGAGTATTCCTTAAGTATCAGTTAGTTTTAGTTTATTGATAGTAGTGTTCAAGTCTCCTATAACCTTACTGATTTTCTGTCTACTTATTCTATCAATAACTGAGAGAAAGATGTTGATATCTTTGACTATTCTCATAGATTTTTCTATTTCCCTTTCCAGTTCTATATGTGTTGGCTTCATGATTTTGAATCTCTGTTGTCAGAAACATATAAACTTAGAATTGTTACTCTTGATTTTTGTGTAGTTTATCATTTTGAAATGATCCTTTTATCCCTGGTAATATCCTTTGCTATGAAATTTATTTTGTCTAATAATATAGTGACTCCAGCTTTGCTTTTTAGTAGTATAAGTTTGATATATTTATTACCAATCTATAACAGCGGTTCTCAACCTGTGGGTCGTGACCCCGGTGGGGTCGCCTAAAGCCATCGGAAAATACATAATGCATATCAGATATTTACATTCTGAATCATAACTGTAGCAAAATTACAGTTATGAAGTAGCCACCAAAATTATTTTTTGGTTTGGGGTCACCACAACATGAGGAACTGTATTGTGGGGTCACGGCATTAGAAAGGTTGAGAACCACTGATCTATAACTATATTTAAAATCACTTCCTATAAACAGTATATAATATTCTCTGGCTTTTTATCTGTGCTTCTGTTTGGATAATTAACAGTGCCATGTTTTCAAGTTCACTGATTTTTTCTTTTGTGGTATCTAAAGTGCTGCTAATTCTATCTACTAAATTTCTCATTGCAGATACCATTTTTCACTTGTATAAACTTCATTTAGTCATCTTATTTTATATTTTCTATATTACTTCTCATACTTTTTTTTTTTTTGTATTTTTCCAAAGCTAGAAGTGGGGAGGCAGTCAGACAAATTTCCGCATGCTCCTGACTGGGAGTTACCTGATATGCCCACCAGCGGGTAATGCTCTGTCCATCTGGGGCCTTGCTCCATTGTGGCCGGAGCCATTCTAGCACCTCAGGTGGAGGCCATGGAGCTGTCCTCAATGCCTGGGCCAAGTTTGCTCCAATGGAGCCTTAGCTGAGGGAGGAGAAGAGAGAGACAGAGAGGAAGAAGAGGGGGAAGAGCGGAGAAGCAGATGGGTGCTTCTCCTGTGTGCCCTGAAGGGGAATCGAACCCAGGACTTTCACAACCAGGTTGACACTCTACTACTGAGCCAACTGGCCAGGGCCTCATACATTTTTGTATTTCTTTAAATTCTTAAATATATTTTTTCTAGTTAAAGATTGTGTCTGATTAATTTCTGCCACTTTTGGTCCTATTTCTATTGATTGACTTTTTTTTTTTTTAAATAAATTTTTATTAATGGTAATGGGATGACATTAATAAATCAGGGTACATATATTCAAAGAAAACATGTCTAGGTTATTTTGTCATCAAATTATGTTGCAAACCCTTCGCCCAAAGTCAGATTGTCCTCCGTCACCCTCTATCTAGTTCTCTGTGCCCCTCCGCCTCCCCCTAACTCTCTCCCTCCCTCCCTCCAATGTCCTCCCTCCCCCCCACCCTTGGTAACCACCACACTCTTGTCCATGTCTCTTAGTCTCATTTTTATGTTCCACCAATGTATGGAATCATGTAGTTCTTGTTTTTTTACTGATTTACTTATTTCACTCCTTATAATGTTATCAAGATCCCACCATTTTGCTGTAAATGATCTGATGTCATCATTTCTTATGGCTGAGTAGTATTCCATAGTGTATATGTGCCACATCTTCTTTATCCAGTCTTCTATTGAAGGGCTTTTTGGTTGTTTCCATGTCTTGGCCACTGTGAACAGTGCTGCAATGAACATGGGGCTACATGTGTCTTCACGTATCAATGTTTCTGAGGTTTTGGGGTATATACCCAGTAGAGGGATTGCTGGGTCATAAGGTAGTTCTATTTGCAGTTTTTTGAGGAACCACCATACTTTCCTCCATAATGGTTGTACTACTTTACAGTCCCACCAACAGTGAATGAGGGTTCCTTTTTCTCCACAGCCTCTCCAACATTTGCTATTACCCGTCTTATTGATAATAGCTAATCTAACAGGAGTGAGGTGGTATCTCATTGTAGTTTTGATTTGCATTTCTCTAATAACTAATGAAGCTGAGCATCTTTTCATATATCTGTTGGCCACTTGTATCTCTTCCTGGGAGAAGTGTCTGTTCATGTCCTCTTCCCATTTTTTTTATTGGATTGTTTGTTTGTTTGTTGTTGAGTTTTATGAGTTCTTTGTAAATTTTGGATATGAGGCCCTTATCTGAGCTGTCGTTTGAAAATATCAGTTCCCATATAGTTGGCTGTCTGTTTATTTTGATATCAGTTTCTCTTGCTGAGCAAAAACTTTTAATTCTGATGTAGTCCCATTCATTTATTTTTGCCTTCACTTCTCTTGCCATTGGAGTCAAGTTCATAAAATGTTCTTTAAAACCCAGGTCCATGATTTTAGTACCTATGTCTTCTTCTATGTACTTTATTGTTTCAGGTCTTATATTTAGGTCTTTGATCCATTTTGAATTAATTTTAGTACACGGGGACAGGCTGTAGTCGAGTTTCATTCTTTTGCATGTGGCTTTCCAGTTTTCCCAACACCATTTGTTGAAGAGGCTTTCTTTTCTCCATTGTGTGTTGTTGGCCCCTTTATCAAAGATTATTTGACCATATATATCTGGTTTTATTTCTGGGCTTTCTATTCTGTTCCATTGGTCTGAGTGTCTATTTTTTTGCCAATACCATGCTGTTTTGATTATCGTGGCCCTATAATATAGTTTGAAGTCAGGTATTGTAATGCCCCCAGCTTCATTCTTTTTCCTTAGGATTGTTTTGGCTATTCGGGGTTTTTTATAGTTCCATATAAATCTGATGATTTTTTGTTCCATTTCTTTAAAAAATCTCATAGGGATTTTGATGGGAATTGCATTAAATTTGTATATTGCTTTGGGTAATATGGCCATTTTGATTATATTTATTCTTCCTATCCAAGAACAAGGAATATTTTTCCATCTCATTGTATCTTTTTCAATTTCCCTTAACAATGCTTTGTAATTTTCATTATATAGGTCCTTTACGTTCTTTGTTATGTTTATTCCTAGGTATTTTATTTTTTTTGTTGCAATCGTGAAGGGGATTATTTTTTTGAGTTTGTTTTCTAATATTTCATTGTTGGCATATAGAAAGGGTATGGACTTTTGTATGTTAATTTTGTATCCTGCGACCTTACTGTATTGGTTTATTGTTTCTAATAATCTTTTTGTGGAGTCCTTCGGGTTTTCGATGTATAGGATCATATCATCAGCAAAAAGTGATAGCTTTACTTCTTCTTTTCCGATATGGATGCCTTTTATTTCTTTGTTTTGTCTGATTGCTCTGGCCAGAACTTCTAGCACCACGTTGAATAAGAGTGGAGAGAGTGGACAACCCTGTCTTGTTCCTGATTTAAGGTAGAAAGTCCTCAGTTTTATGCCGTTTAATAGGATGTTGGCTGATGGTTTATCATATATGGCCTTTATCATGTTGAGATATTTTCCTTCTATACCCATTTTGTTGAGAGTCTTAAACATAAAATTGTGTTGTATTTTATCAAAAGCCTTTTCTGCATCTATTGATAAGATCATGTGGTTTTTGTTCTTTGTTTTGTTGATATGGTGTATTACGTTAACCGTTTTGCGTATGTTGAACCATCCTTGAGATTCTGGGATGAATCCCACTTGATCATGATGTATTATTTTTTTAATATGTTGTTGTATTCGGTTTGCCAGTATTTTGTTTAGTATTTTAGCATCTGTATTCATTAGAGATATTGGTCTGTAGTTTTCTTTCTTTGTGCCATCCTTGCCAGGTTTTGGTATGAGGGTTATGTTGGCCTCATAAAATGTGTTTGGAAGTATTGCTTCTTCTTCAATTTTTTGGAAGACTTTGAGTAGAATAGGAACCAAGTCTTCTTTGAATGTTTGATAGAATTCACTAGTATAACCGTCTGGGCCTGGACTTTTATTTTTGGGGAGATTTTTAATAGTTTTTTCTATTTCCTCCCTGCTGATTGGTCTGTTTAGGCTTTCTGCTTCTTCATGACTCAGTCTAGGAAGGTTGTATTGTTCTAGGAATTTATCCATTTCTTCTAGATTGTTGTATTTGGTGGCATATAATTTTTCATAGTATTCTACAATAATTCTTTGTATATCTATGATGTCTGTGGTGATCTCTCCTCTTTCATTTTGGATTTTATTTATTTGAGTCCTGTGTCTTTTTTCCTTGGTGAGTCTTGCCAAGGGTTTGTCAATTTTGTTGATCTTTTCAAAGAACCAGCTCCTTGTTTTATTGATTTTTTCTATAGTTTTTCTGTTCTCTATTTCATTTATTTCTGCTCTGATTTTTATTATCTCCTTTCTTCGGCTGCTTTTGGGTTGTCTTTGTTCTTCTTTTTCTAGTTCCTTAAGGTGTGAAGTTAAGTGGTTTACTTCGGCTCTCTCTTGTTTGTTCATATAGGCCTGAAGTGATATGAACTTTCCTCTTATTACTGCTTTTGCTGCATCCCAGAGATTCTGATATGTCGTATTTTCATTTTCATTTGTCTGTATATATCTTTTGATTTCTGCACTTATTTCTTCTTTGACCCATTCATTTTTTAGAAGTATGTTGTTTAGTTTCCACATTTTTGTGGGTTTTTCCCCCTCTTTTTTGCAGTTGAATTCTAGTTTCAAGGCTTTATGATCAGAAAATATGCTTGGTACAATTTCAGTTTTTCTAAATTTGCTGATACTGTCTTTGTGGCCCAACATATGGTCAATTCTTGAGAATGTTCCATGTACACTAGAGAAAAATGTATACTCTGTCGCTTTGGGATGAAGTGTCCTGTAGATGTCTATCATATCCAGGTGTTGTAGTATTTCATTTAAGGCCACTATATCTTTATTGATTCTCTGTTTGGATGACCGATCTAGAGCCGTCAGCGGTGTATTGAGGTCTCCAAGTATGATTGTATTTTTGTTAGTTTTTGTTTTAAGGTCAATAAGTAGCTGTCTTATATATTTTGGTGCTCCTTGGTGTGGTGCATATATATTAAGGATTGTTATGTCTTCTTGATTCAACTTCCCCTTAATCATTATGAAATGACCATTTTTGTCTCTGAGTACTTTTTCTGTCTTGTAGTCAGCATTATTAGATATGAGTATTGCTACGCCTGCTTTTTTTTAGGTGTTGTTTGCTTGGAGTATTGTTTTCCAGCCTTTCACTTTGAATTTGTTTTTATCCTTGTTGCTTAGATGTGTTTCTTGTAGGCAGCATATAGTTGGATTTTCTTTTTTAATCCATTCTGCTACTCTGTGTCTTTTTATTGGTAAGTTTAATCCATTTACATTTAGTGTAATTATTGACACTTGTGGGTTCCCTACTGCCATTTTATAAATTGCTTTCTGTTAGTTTTGTATCTAGTTTGATTCTTCTCTTTTGTTTTTCTATCATTTGTTTTTGTTTGTTTGTGTTCCATACTTCTTTCCTCTGTTGCTACCTTTTTTAAGTCAAGTGTTTTTGTGGTGGTTTTTTTAAGGGTGGTTACCATTAAGTAATGAAAAGGGTACCTACTATATTCATTGTAGTACCCTATCTTATAAGTATTTCTGCACTTCATCATCCTTTGCTACTGTTAATCTCCATCCTCTTCCCCCTTTTTTTCCTTTGTTGTCACAGTTTAAGTTTGGTTTTATTGTGTTCTTGGTGGAGCTGTTACTTGTGGTGTTGTTTTCTTTTGTTCTTTGAATCTGCTTGGAAAACCCCCTTTAGTATTTCCTGGAGTGGGGGCTTTCTGTTGATAAATTCTCTCATCTTTTCTGTATTTGTGAATGTTTTTATATCTCCTTCATACTTGAAGGATAGCTTTGATGGGTATAGTATTCTTGGCTGAAAGTTCCTCTCTTTCAGGGCTTTAAATATTGGGGTCCACTCTCTTCTAGCTTGTAGAGTTTCTGCTGAGAAATCTGATGATAATCTAATAGGCCTTCCTTTATATGTTGTACTCTTCTTTTCCCTGGCTGCCTTGAGAATTTTTTCTTTGTCATTGGTTTGTGTCATCTTTATTATGATGTGCCTTGGAGTGGGTTTGTTGGGGTTAAGAAAACTTGGTGTTCTGTTTGCTTCTTGAATTTGAGGCTTTAGTTCCTTCCACAGGCTTGGGAAGTTCTCGTCTATTATTTGTTTGAGTATATTCTCCATTCCATTTTCTTTCTCTTCTCCCTCTGATATACCTATTATTCTTATGTTATTCTTTCTGATGGAGTCATACAATTCCTGTAGGGCTTTCTCGTTTTTTATTATTTTTGAGTCTCTTTCTTCTTCTCTCTGTTGTGCCTCAAGTTGTTTGTCTTCTATTTCACTAATCCTATCTTCAATCTGGGCTGTTCTGTTAGCTAAGCTTGTTACCTCGTTTTTCAGCTCGTGAATTGAGTTTTTCATTTCTGTTTGATTTGTTTTTATAGTTTCAATTTCCTTGGTAATATATTCTTTGTGTTCATTGAGTTGTTTTCTGATCTCCCTATATTGCCTTTCTGTGTTTTCTTGTATATCTCTGAGTATTTTTAAGATTTCTATTTTAAATTCTCTGTCATTTAGCTCCAAGGCTTCCAATATGTTAAGTCTTTTCTCCATAGATTTTTCCACATCTATTTGTGTTACCTCTCTTTCTTTTGTATCCATAATATTCGATTTCCTCTTTCTTATCGGCATCTGAGGGTGGTCTTATTGATAGCACTAATGAGAATTAATAAAGAGTAAAAAGTAAAAAAAAAAAAAAAAAAAAAAAAAAGGTAAAACACCCCACAAAAAAAAGCAGTAATAATTTATTATTTCCCCCTTTTTTTCTCTCTTCTCTTTCCCTCCTCTCCCCTCCTCAGGGAAATATCGTGCCTATAATGGAGGGCCTGATTTGGGGTGAAGAGTTCAAGGGGCAAAAAAAGGGAGTAGGGACCTACTAAATGCAAAAAAAAAAAAAAAAAGGAAGAAAATCTTAGACAAGCATAAGATGATTTGCTTGTAAGTGATGGTCAACTAAGAGATATAATGAGAGGGATAAGAGGGAACCAGAAAAAAGGACCAAAAAAGAATAATAAAGAAGAAAAAATAAAAATAATAAGTAAAAATCTGTTGTATTAAGTGGAGCGAAGACTAAATACAATGGAGACCTTGGGTTGGGAGGACCCAAATGCCACAAAAATAAACAAACAAGAAAAAAAAATAAAAACAAAAGCAAAAAAGAGAAATAAAGCCAAAAAAAAGCCTTGAGTCCCAAATTAACTAATTTGTTCGTGATTGAGGATTATATAGGAGGAAAGTAAAATGAGAAAAGAAAAAACGAATAGAAAGGAAAAAATAAGAAAAAGAGAAAAACGAAGGAAGAAATAAAATAGGAAGAGAAAAAAACAAAATAAAGGAAGACAAAAAAAACAAAAAACAAAAGAGGAGAGAGTGAGAGTTAAGTGTTTTGGAGTATAACCTTAAAGTAGGGTGAGGATGAAGAAGAAAAATAAAATGCAATACTCATGGGTAGTGTAGTTCAAGAAAGGGGAAGCATAAGATGGGCAGAGAATAGAAGGACCGAGGTGGAGGAAATAAAGGCAAAAAGATAGAAGAAACAAACAACAACAACAACAACAAAAAATTAGTGGATCAAGTTGTAAAGTCTGTGGTTTTTTCTTGATTTTGAGAGGTTAACTTCTTCCTTTTTCTTTTCTCTCCCTCTTCCTGGTCAGTGACTCTGTACCCCAGGCTCTGCCCCTGTGTCACTCTTAGGTAGGGATTTGCAGTTGATGGGATTCTATGGCAATGTCATATAATTGGCTTTAGTCTTGCTGGAAGTAAAGGCTTGTTGGCGTTTGCAGGGTCCAACTATGAGAGAGTTTGCTTTCCTGGATTCTCTCTCCTAGTCCCCCCTTTCTGAATTAGCAGCCTGGTGATCCAGCTATAAGGCTGCAACTGCTTCTGCCTGGGGAGTAAGAGGCTCAAAGAGCTGGGAAATCCCCACTCTATCCCCACTCAGTGCAAGGCTTTGGGAAAGGCTCTGAGAGTCAGGGCCTCCAGTGTAATCAGGCGGGGGTGGGAGTCAATTGTTGTCAAGGTGACTGTTCAGCGCCTATCATTTAGTTGGACCTCTCAACCCAGGCTTTCCACACTTTGTAGCCTGTTTTTGCAGGGAAGAAGAGGCACTAGTCTCTGCTTACGACTAGTGTAGTATAGACCTTATTATCTGCCAAGTCCTTCTTGTTAGCGTTTATCCCTGAATATGGAGGCTCTATCAATCAGAAGTTGCCCCCGCCCCTTTAGCGAGAGGCACTAAAAAATATCACACCTCTTGTCTTGGATCGCTGAACTGAGAGAGATCTTATCAATTAGAACCGAGAGTGCGCAGATTTTATGGGTTAAGCTAATTTCAGTGATTGGGTCGCAGCTGTGCTTCCGAAGGTATTTTAGGCTGCCTGCGCGCGCCCCTCCCCCAACGCTTGATTGTTAGCTTGAATGGCTGGGTGAGGTGCCCCGCCCACGGAGAGAATCTCCCAAGCCTCTCCCGCTCGCCCCGCCGCTGGCGGCTGGACCACACCAGGCGCAGGATAATGGAGCCCCCTGGGTGTGCGGGCCAGCAGGGCGCCCTGGGCGCGTGGAATGCCCAAGGCACGCGCGAGAATGGGGCGCTCCAGGCACCGGTGGCCGGCGACCCCCACTCGCAGTGTGCGGGCCGCTGGGAACGTCAGCGGTGCTCAACCGGACCGGGCGCACGCGCGGCTGCTCGCGGCGGCCGCTCGCGGCGGCTCGCGGTTCCCAAGTATATGGGCTGACTCACCGCAGGCGCACTTCCTTGCGGTTTGAAAGAACGTCCCTGTGGTAGATTCCTCCACACCCTCGTCTCTCAGATTCAAGTGATAACAGTCCTTTCGCTATCAGTTTGTGTGGAACTCCGGAATGCTCCGAGGATAGATTTTTCTGTTTCTAGTTGATAAATTTGTTGTGATTTGGGGGAGAGCTGTCGGACGCGCTGCTCACGGCGCCATTTCCGTGACGTCACTCTATTGATTGACTTTATTCATGTTTATTTGTCACATTTTTCCTGCTTTTTTCATATGTGTATAAATTTTTATTGGATGGTAGACATTTTTTTTGAAAATCTTCGTTTTCTTGTTTTCATTTTAAAAGTGTGGAATTTTGCTTTCATTTTGATCTTTTCCAGGCTTATTTTACGCTTTATTACAGTGGGCCTACATTAGTCTTTATTTAGATAGTATAGCTCTACTATTCAAGCATAAACTATTTAGGATCTTTTCTCAATATGCTGGGCTTTCAATGAGGTTTCTTCATATGGCTTATCAGAATGCGAACATCTTTCAGCTCTGTGTGAATCTGGGGATTGTTCAGGTTAGAATTCTCCTATATTTTGCTTCCTGGATCTTTTAAAGGTTCATATTACTCAACTCACTGAGTATCACTTGCTTGGATTCTCACTTCTATTCTCAAAATTTGAACTATGATCCAAAAAGTGACTTCAGGCAAAAGACAGAAGGACTATAGGGCTTACTTTAATTTTTTCTCTCTCTTCAGAAGTCACAATCATGTGCTCCCTGTTACTGAATTTTTGAAAACAATTACTTGTAATTTATTCAGTTTTTAATTTATTTATGATGAGTGAGCACGTCTAGTACCAGTTATTCATTCACTGAAGAAGTGGAAGTTCTCTTTCTAGTTTTTAATTCTGTTAAAGTACTGAATTTTATTGCTAATAATTACATTGATACTAGAAATCTTACTTTTCATTATATTATATATTATTAATTTATTATAGTTTTTAATAATTTCACTAATATTTTAATTAGGATTTTTATATTTGTCCTCATTAATGAGGTTAGTTTATCATATTTTTAGTTACACTATTCTTTTACTTTAGTATTAGTTCTGGTAATTTATACATTTAAGACATTTACATTTTTCATAATGTTCTTGGATTATTTTTAAAAACATAGAATTAGACGTTATGTCTTAAGTTTCCCATGGAAATATCTCTATCAGATTCATTTTTTAGAAGGTACAAGGAAGGGATTGATATTTTAGACTGCCTTTTAAATATCTTTTATTATTATGACATATTTGTTTTTTTCTATTATTGCAGGAATTGAAGGACTATAATGCCCAGACAACTTGATGAAGGAAGTAGGATTTATTTAGCCAGCGGAGCTGCTTGACGCTAACAGAGGCAACCAAACATATGCTCTCCGAAATTAGATTTCTTACATCTTATATACCTTTTACGGAATACAGGTTTTCATGCAAGGGTCTTATGATCCCTTTGTCTAGAGGTATATGGCACTCTTATGACTTCAGGAAGGGAGGGTAAGTTTTGATGGGGGAAGGGCTTTCTGGACCACTTGTCTCAGCTATGTTCAAGTCCTATTCTTCTTGCTTTGTTTTACAACCAGCTCCAGGCAACCTTTCAGAGAACTGTGCTTAATCTGTAACGAGCTGACTCAGTTACTCCTCCAGGTTCCTTTCCCTTGCATTCTTTTCTTTTCTTCCTTCTCAGGGAAGGGGGGGCTGCCCCTCTTTCCTCACTATCTCTCCTTTTTGATATATTTTTGCCAATTTTTAAAATTTTATCTTTGTCTTTGAATTTATTCATATGTGCTTATATTTATAATTTCCGTGTTATTGAAATAGTCTTCACCACTTCTCTATGTATGCCCCTTTCTCATTGCTAATGTTTTAAATTTTTTTCTTTGATGCTTTTGCCAAACTTTAGCCTGTTTTGTCTTTTCAAATCATATGTTTTGATAATATTAAACTATGCATTTTTAGTAAAGTTTCATAAAAGGAGAGGGCTAGAGAGAGAAGAAAACATAGGAAGAGAGGGACAACACATGCAAAAAATGCAGACAAGACTGGACAAGTTTGTGGGATTAATGAAATAGAAGAAGGGGGATGAGGCAAAGAATTTTAAGAAATGCCCTAAAGGGTAGGAAAGAATTTTCTGAGCTGAAACAGTAGGTAATGAGAAACAATGCAATGTTTATAAGTTTCAGAGGACCAGATTTTGAAGAAAATTATTTCAGCACCTTTGAGTATATTAACATGTACAGCTGTTAAAGAGGAAGATGTCTTCTTGGAGTGTTACTGCAGATGGTCAGGTAAGAACACAGGTTGATTTAGATGAATTGTTTTGAAAATGGAGAAATAAACTCAAAATATATCATTGAGGAGATTATGGTGTATAGTGATTGAATACATGTGGATAGATTTAGTGGTGGGGAAAGGGAAATTTTAAAAAGAAGTATACTAAAAAGCGGTAAGATTTTGAGAATTGAAAAGTACTATAATTAGTATTGACCAAATAGATTGGGTAGAGATGCCTAGTGGAGGGTGTGAGGGGCCAGCTGGAGCCCACTCAGGATGCATAGTCAATGTGAGATATTTAAGTGTAGAAGTTCTGCAGGTATTCTAGTAACATGAATAAAATAGCAGACCATGAGTAGGGTCACCAATGACTTCAGGGGTCTGGCTAACCTTGGCCTCAGGAAGCACTTTTGGGTAATAATACTTTTCTCTTGGCTCTTTCAACCCGGAAATTAGAGTAAGTCCTGATGTTTATAGGTAAGTCTTACTGTGTGAGCAGGAGAGAGGTCAGGTAAATTACATGTTTTTATAGAATATACTGAGAGATTATAGAAGCCATCATGAGGGTATTGGAGATATTTATGGGGGAAAACTCAGGAGCAAGAGAATAGGTGGTATAGTTCTTGAATTCCTTTTTGTCCGTTGCTGATCAGCAGGAACACTCAATTTTGAAAGGAGGTCACCATGCTATCTATGATAGTCCTCTCGTGCATTCCCCGCACTTACTTTCACAATGAGGGCCAGAGACTATCACCGTTGCAGCTGTAACTGTACATATTAAGGGCCAGAGCAAGAAGGAGCCATAATAACACGTTGACCTTACTGCTTTAGGCCTAGTAATAAATGTTGTTTCAAAACATAGCATTTAACAGCAGTTGTTTTCCAAATAATGTAACATGTTTTCCCCCGCTTTAATAGCTTATTCAAACAGCCATTTTCCCAACTTACCCATGGATGTTGAGAATAATTTCTGCATTTCCCCTGGTTTATATTCTAGTTGTCAAAAAGTCAAAACACAAACACTAGCTGAACAGACTCAGTTGCATCTCAACATGGTAATTGTTAAATCACTCAGTAGGAGGAAAACCAAAAAAAAAAAAAAAGTCACACAAGGAGTTATTATTATGCATATGCATTTTTAATGTCTGATTCTCTATATAACCTTAAATTACAATGCAGGTTAAATTTCCCTTGCTGATTTATAAGCATAATGTAAACTCTAGACACAGTTAATGATATTGCAATGTAAAACTGTTCTGTTGCAAACTAAAGACCTTGCTTAGCACTGCAAAGCTCCAGGTTCATTTCAATGTGATCATTGAGGCACTAGGCAGAGATTATGCATTTATTGTATTTTTTTTCATGAATACATGAATGAATAATAAGTTCGACAAACAAGAGTTTCCTACTGGGAATGTCAAACAAATCATTCTGCAAAGTGCTCTGAATTTCAATCAATCACTCTCAGTAACACTTGTCCCGCTGAGGTCTTCAGCTTCAGCAGAGTCAGCACTTGGAAACACTGCAAACAGTCTTGGTAGGAATCACAGGGAGCAAGGGTGCAGAAGACAGAGCCCCACTAGGTGGTCCTGTTCCTCTCGCCCCAGCAGGGTTTCTTTGACAGGGCCCTGCTGGTTGGTTGCTTCTGTTTTGGTGGAGACTTAGGGCTTTGGTGAATCATTCAAACACACCTTTGCTGTTAACCATAAATTAGAATCCAGAAATTTTAGAGCAGGGGTCCCCAAACTTTTTACACAGGGGGCCAGTTCACTGTCTCTCAGACCATTGGAGGGCCGGACTATAAAAATAAACTATGAACAAATCCCTATGCACACTGCACATATCTTATTTTAAAGTAAAAAAAACAAAACGGGGACAAATACAATATTTAAAATAAAGAACAACTAAATTTAAATCAACAAACTGACCAGTATTTCAATGGGAACTATGCTCCTCTCACTGACCACCAATGAAAGAGGTGCCCCTTCTGGAAGTGCGGCGGGGGTGCCAGATAAATGGCCACAGGGGGCCGCATGCGGCCCACGGGTCGGAGTTTGGGGACCCTTGCTTTAGAGGATGGCTTAGTGGAAGGACACTGTCCACTTGAGGTGAAAGAACAAGAGAGAGTAACATCAGGAAATAGGATCATACAGTTGTAACACAGTTAAGACCCAGATGGATGGTGAGATTGGGTTATTGAATGTGACGACCCCATATAACATTTGTTCAGAGAGTATGGAGTCTTTATTTATTTGGGAAAGTATCACTTGAGGTTCTGAAGTTGCATGTAGGTACCCTGTTTTTGGGACTCCTTATTTTTATCTTAGAGAGTTTAATGTTGCTCTTATGGGGCCTTAATTTATATAGAGGTGGGAGAAGAAGACAGTTAAAGAAGAGAACAATTCTTTACTTGGTACTTTTTGTTCAATGGTAGTTTTAGGACAAACAACTCTTTAGATAGAGCTCTTTCCTCTATCTTTTGCTTATATTGTGACCTGAGGCAAATTCTCCTGCTGGAGTTAAAAATTTCCTGGGTGGGTCACCCGACCAGTGGTGGTGCAGTGAGTTAAGCATCAGCTTGGGATGCAGAGGGCCCGTTTGAAACCCCAAGGCTGCTGGCTAGAGTGTGAGCTCCTTGACTTGAGCGCAAGCTCTTTGGCTTGAGTGTGGGCTTGCCAGCTTGAGTGCAGGGTCGCCATCTTGAGGATGGGATCATAGATGTGATCCCAAGGTCTCTGGCTAGGATGCAAAGGCTGCTGGCTTGAGACCAAGGTCGTTGACTTTAACAAGGGGTCACAGGCTTGGCTTGAGCCCCCCAACCCCCAGTCATAGACTGTATAAAAAGATCAGTAAACAACTAAAGTGAAGCAACTACAAGTTGATGTTTCTCATCTCTCTCCTCCCCCAATCTTCCTTCCTGTCTCTCTCTCTTAAAAACAACAAAAACCTCCTGGGTGGGGAATGCCAGTTTGAGGAAGCGTTCCTATAGCTTGATGCAGCCTTCTCAGGGTGAGGATGCTTGCCCACATACCAAGGGAGCTTGCTTTTCATCACCTAAAAATCAATGAATGCCAACAGATTTTGATTGAATTCCAAAGGCCGTGATAATCAGATTTCTATTTCAGTATAAATGTTCATCTTAGTTCTCCCAGCCAATTGTTACTAAACAGCATGATTGCTTTTGTTTTATTTCAGGCCTCTAAAACAAGAATCTTATTCTTGCTAACTCTTATTAGACCCCTCTGGCCACAGCACTTATCCCATATCTGTCTGGATCAGTGCATGGAGTGCCACGCATAGTGATTGCTTAATAAAAGTTGGTTCCTTTTCTTCCTTCTTATTCTTTCACATTCATCACAGAAACAAATACCATCAGCTGCAAATTTATCAAGTTTTGTTACAAAGATGCCTTACTAGGAGATTCCCCACTATGCATCTCATAAATAAATAACATGATTCATTGATTTATCATAGAGGAGAGTGTCTAGATAAAATGTGACAAGCGTGGCAGCTTCTGGGGCAGGACCTGGATTATTCAGTTGGGGTTAAAGGAGTGTTTCCAGTGGCAATGGATTCCGACATGACTTGAGTGGGCTGATTGTCCTGATGGACTGTATGATAGAAAATAAATGACATCACCATGGTAAGCCTTAGTTTTCTCATCTGTAAAATGCAAAAATTGAAAAAATTTGTTCCAACGATGCTTTTGATGATATAGCATAGTTTTAGAGCAGGACTCTGGAGCTAAACTGTATGAGGGTCACTTTCTTGAAATTGTTACTTAATCTGTCTGAGCCTCAGAGTCTTCCTCTGTGAAAATGCTGTAAGAATCTGATGAGTTGATCTGTATCAAGTACTCTGCCCATCCCAGGGTAAATTTCATAAATGTAAGCAATTATTCTAATGTACATGGATTTATAATAATAACATCATAATTTAGTGTTTCTTGAGTAGCTAAAATGTTACTTCCACAGTGGGGTTATATATTTACATTATCTTGTGAAAATGCAAAAAAGAACCTATGATGGACGTACCATAATTCCTTCTATTTTACAAATGAGGACAATGAAGCAGTGCTATGTTGCTCAGCCAAGGTCCCAAAGTTTGGAGCTAGACAGGACTCCAAGTCCAGCCTGGCATGCTTACCCTCCTCCCAACAAGCAGGCTTGCCCTGCCCTCTCCCCCAGGCTGTGTTGGAACCAGACTAGCCTTCAGGGTTTGCTAGAGGACACAACAGAAGGCGAGAAGAGAAAGGCCCCTTGGCTGCTGCGGCTGTTTGACGTCAGCCTCTGCAAAATACTATCCATCGATTTCCACCAGTTTCATTGCTGACTTGCGCACTTTGAGTCCGTGTTTATCTAAATGAGTTCAAGCTAGTTTCTCCTTCCACACTAATCCATAATGACCTCTTGCTTCCTAATTAATTCTGAGTGCAGTGTGCTGGGGTGGCTGCAGGCCTCTTCTCTTTCTACCCGTGCCTTCACTTGACTGCTACCTTTCAATCTGCTTTTTCTCCTTGACTCCCTCCTCTTCTCTGTCTCTGTTGCTTGTCAGTAATAAAAGGCAAAATCAGCTAACTCTGGCTCACATTGTGCCCTTAGAATTTCCCATGGTTCCAATCCCTCTTTACTCTGTGTGTGTGTGTGTGTGTGTGTGTGTGTGAGAGAGAGAGAGAGAGAGAGAGAGAGAGAGAGAGAGAGAAACTACATTGTTCTTTCTTTAGATCACTCACCAGAGGAACACACTCATTGCTTGTGATGGCTTTTTGTGGTGGGTAAAAAAATATTCATTTCTTACTTGGGAGTTCAAGCAGCCCCTGAATGCTGGTAAGGAAGAGAAAATAACTGTGGCATATTCCTCTAAATTCACATAAGACATTTATTTCCACCAAGTCCTTGAAGTCAGAACTCAGTGTCCCAGAGAGCACTGCATACTCAGGGGAACAGGAAGCCCAGAGCCGCACCAACCAGAGGCAAGTGTATTTGATAGTTGATTTACAAATGCAAACACACTCTCTGGTACTGGTTACAGTGCTAACTGTAACTAAAAATCTGCATTTAATACTTAATCAGATCTAATTCTCTGCAATACTTTTAATTGTTCACCTTTAGACGGTGTATAGGAAAGCAGTGAACAGCTAGAAATGCCATTAGATTATCTAAACTGGGTTTACCTTTAAATTTCTAAATCAAATAGGAAAAGGATTCTAATACTCTTTTCTCCTACCTCGCTACAGTGTGGGCAATGTTCATTTCTGGACCAGATCTTATCTCACTTTGCAATTCTCTGTCCCATCTTTGATTTAGTAGTCAGTATTCAGTAAGGCCCATGTGTGTTTAATATTCATAGGGACAGGTACACGTCAACACAATGAGTGCTCATGGGCAGGGCTCTTTGTTGGGAAATAGGGGCTTGGGACATGCTGAACGTGTTTCCTCATTTATAAAGAGAAACACATCTAACACCTTGTTGCCTCACACAGATGTAAAAGTGAGACACATTCTGATGATTGCCCTTAAGTCTAGAAATTACAAAATTACAAGTCATTATCAAAAAGGGTAACAGATATATGAAAACCTCCCTATAAAGTCCTCTTCATATCTACGGAGCATAGTTTTATTGTTGTTGTTGTTTTTGTATTTTTCTGAAGTGAGAATCAGGGAGGTAGAAAGACCTGCATACACCTGTCCGGGATCTACCTGGCATGCCCACTAGGGGGCGATGCTCTGCCCATCTGGGCCATTGCTGCATTGCAACCAGAGCCATTCTAGTACTTGAGGCGGAGGCCATGGAGCCATCCTCAGCGCCTGGGCCAACTTTGCTCCAGTGAAGTTTTGGCTGTGGGAGGGGAAGAGAAATATAGAGAGAAAGGAGAAGGGGAAGGGTGGAGAAGTAGATAGGTTCTTCTCTTGTGTGCCCTGCCTGGGAATTGAACCCGGGACTTCCACACGCAAGGCTGACCCTCTACTACTGAGCCAACCAGCCAGGGCTGGAGCATGTTTTTGTCCACTGCAGTTTGCTGAGTAGTTCACTTGTTGCTGCTGAGATCCCTCTACTTCTGATTTTGTCTTCTGTTTCCCTTGTCTTAAAGGCCCGTCCTTCTCATAGAGTTAAAATAATCCATGCTAATTGCACTTCTAAATGCTCTTTCTGAAGTGTCTGTGCACATGCACTGTCATCAGGAGACTTTCTTCTATATCTTTATCCTTCAAAATGTCAACACATTCCATTTTGATACTAGGGGATTGCTAGTTTGCCCTTCATCTGTCATCATGTCTGAGAAATAGCTCTCATTCCTTCCCGTTTATTGGTGTCACCACTTAGATATCCTCGGGCCTCTCAAACCCATCTCACTCCAAATAAAATTCCTTCATTTCTTTCCTTGCTCCAAAGCCCACTCCTCCACCGTGATTGCTTTCTCAATTAAATCTCATCATTTTCTTCAATTGCCTCACTAGAAACTTCAGAGTAATTCACACTACTTTTTCTCCCCTCATCACCCACCACTCTTCCTCCCCCAAGCTCTCACACTCACTTCCTCGAGTTCTGAAGTCCTACCAGTTCTATCTATGCCATTCCTCTCACTGAAGGTTCTGGTCATCTCACTGGACAACTTCAGTATCTTCCTTACTGGCTGCCCTGTGTTCAGCCTCTCTCTCTTAAATCTCCCCTTCCTATCCATGCCAGAGGAATAGTTCTCCATTTCTGTGTTCATGAGATTCTCATTTGCAAACATTTGTGATGGCTCCTCTTTGCACGAGACCAAACTTCTAAACGATGCCTATTGCTCATGCCCGATTCTCTTTCCACCACATCCTCCATGTGTCCTGCACTACATAGAATAAACTGCTAGCTGGTCTTTAAAATTACCATGAAATTTAATATCTCTGGGCTAATTCTGACCTAAAAATGCTGTTTCACTTATACACAAGGAACTGAAGCAGAGACACTGTGTTTGTTTTGTCCAGTGCTGAATCCCAAGAACCCAACACTATGTCAAGCACAGAATGGATGCAGCGAGATACGCTGATTCGCCCAAGGACACCCAAATACTGGCTAGGAAGAGCTAGAGTTTGGAGCTGCTGACTCTCAGCCTTTTCTGTTCCAAAGTATTTGATGTTCTGAGGATGTAAGAAAACAATTTTCCCCATATGGTGTCAAGGAGATCCACTGGCTTTTACTTATTTAGCTCTGAGATTTATGTACTCTACATCAATTGCAAGTTGACATTTCCATGGTCTGCAGGAAAGAAGTATAAGGAATACATTGGGTTTGATTTTTATTATTGGTTTTAATATCATAAACTCAACTATGTTATTGTTTCTCAAAATTTAGTGTCCATATAAATCACCTGGGTCTCTTGTTAAACAGTGGATTCGCTTTAAAAAAAACCCACTGGTATCTGAGACTCTGCGTTTCTAGCATGTTCCCAGATGACGGCCACAGTGCCAGCTCCTTGGGACACAGAGTAGCAAGGAGTATATAACGTTACACAGACAACTCGCGTTAAGTAGTATTTTTCTTTTTCACCAAAAAATTGGCAGATTAAAAAAATTTTTAAATTTATCTCATAATAGTCTAAAGAAATAAAAATTTAATTATTATAACATTTCAGAACACATTATCTTGATGCAATATTGTATCAGTCAGATGCTAGTCAGATGGATGACACACACGATGGGAAGTAGGGAATTTATGTCCCTCCACAATGACTCTCGGATCCTATTTCGGAGGAGTTTTGTAAACCTCAATTTTCTATGCCAAGGCAATGATTATTGGTCAATATTTCTTTGAGGAAATTCTCAGTATAATTCATTTGAAGGTGTTTCAAAACTGATCTGGCCTTGGTTGGTTGGCTCAGAGGTAGAGCGCTGGCCCAGTGTGTGGATGTCCCAGGTTCAATTCCTGGTCAGGGCACACAGGAGAAGTGACCATCTGCTTCTCTACCCCTCCTCTTCCCTTCCCCCTCTTTCCTCCCCCCCCTTCCCCTTCTGCAGACATTGCTCGATTGGTTTGAGTGAGTTGGCCTTGGGCACTAAGGATGGCTCTGTGCCTTCTTCCTCAGGTGCCGAAAAAGATGGCTTGGTTGCTGAGCAATGGAGCAATGGCCTCAGATGGGTAGAGCATTGCTCCTGGTGGGCTTTCCAGGTGTGGATCCTGTGGCACATGCAGGAATCTTTCTCTCTACCTCCCCTCCTCTCACTAAAATAAAAAAAAACCCCACTGATCTGGAGAATGCACTGTGAAGATATTTGTAACTATACTTCAATGAAAGCATGATACCTTCCCATCCCCCTAGTGTCTGAATCCAGATAGTAACTCCATCAGGGTTGATGCCATTTATCACTACTTCCTGTATTTGCAGGAGTTAAATCCAGACCTATTATCTCACTGTTGTTTTGTGGACTTGATTTTAAAGAACCCAGAGTGTGACCGACCATATACAGGGAGTCCTTGGGTTACAACACAATTCCGTTCCTACAACAGTGATGTAACCTGAATTTTAGTGTAAGTTGATACACACCCTACCCTAAGTCACTTACCTATCCTAATACAGTCATAAAATTATAATCTAGAACATAAAAACACAACTAAGCGACAGAAAAAAAGAAAAGGACATAAATATACTGTACTGTATACTGTACATAGTTAGCCCATGCAGTCTGTAAGTACAACACTAACACACTCATGTCTCAATTTTTAAAAGTTTTTATGGGAGTGAGCATCATAAATTTAAAACGTTGTATGTTGAGACTGTCTTAACATGAGGACTCCTGTACAATGTCAGAAAGAGACATAATGGCTATCATTGGTCAGTGAAAACTCGGCGTAGACTATAGTGCCCTTTGGCAGAGCCACTGTTATGTAATCCAATCAGTGTCTCATTACTGATCAGTAACATTCAATTGGGTTCGTATAGTTGTTGCATTATATTAGTGAGAAAAGAAGGTACAGTACAAATTTTAGTCATATAATTACTGTACCCCAGGTTTATTGTTTTTTCTTTTAAGAAAACTGACAAAGACAGTGTGGGTAGTAAATAGGTTGGTTCACAAAAGTATTTCTTTGACTTCATTTAATGCGCAGGGTAGGGCAAAAGTAGGTTTATAGCTGTGAGTGCCGAAAACACAGTTTATTCCTGTATTATTACTTATTGATTATTGTATTATATTCCTTTTATTTCTTTAGTGAGAGGAGGGGAGGCAAAGACAGACTTCTGCAAGTGCCCAACTGGGATCCACCTGGCAAGCCCACTAGCAGGTGATGCTCTGCTCATCTGGGCAGTTGCTCCGTTGCAACTGGAGCCATTTTTTAGGGCCTGAGGCGGAAGCCATGGAGCCATCCTCAGCGCACAGGGCAATAAAGCCGTGATTGCAGGAGGGGAGGACAGAGAGAGAGAGGAAGAGACAGAGAGACAGAGAGATGTGAGAGGGGGAGGGGTGGAGAAGCAATGGACGCTTCTCCTGTGTGCCCCGACTGGGAATTGAACCTGGGACACCCACACGCCTGGCTAACGCTCTACAGCTGAACCAACTGACCAAGGCCTATTGTATTACTTTCGATAGGAACAACGGTAAATCTACTTTTGCCTCACCCTGTATTTAAAAATAAGTCTTTCTGAAGGTTAAAATAACACAGGGTAATTTCCACTCTAATTGGCTTGGTGGAAAAGTGGGGGTTGACTGATCCTGGGAAGAAATTAGGGTGATGAGTCAGGGAGGAGTGTCCTTTTATATGTCTGGTTGATGGCAGTACTCAGAACCTTATGAACAATACTAGATATTAAATTATTAAATTTGATGTTTGGGGAATAATTTTAAAACTTAATAAGTCTTCTTAAGCCTTATAAGAGATCACCACTTTCTTCAATCCATAGATAACCAAGAACTCCTGGGATTGACAGAAAAAATGTTTTTTGATAATATTTTAAAAATTAGCCCCCCCCCCCCCCACACACACACACACACACACACTGCCTCCAACCTCCTAAGTCCCAACTGAAGGCTTTTCTGGCAGGATTGTTCAAGTGTATTCAGATGGAACACACTGGCTTCCTGTTATCATCCTGTTTTAAGGGAATGTTCTAGGCTGGAGCTGTGTTTGTGTTTGCCTTGAAATGAAAAAGATAATGTTCAGGAGGAAACAGCTACCACACTGTTTTAATTTACTAATAATCTGTCTGCATGCTTGACATTTCAGTATTAAGAAGTTCCTAAGGTTCTCCTGGGACAAAAAGTGTATGTTGATTGATTAGCCATAGTTCCTTAAAGTTGATTATCTTATATCTGGGTATATGTCTGGAGGTTCACTGAGTAACTTGGTTTAACACTTCTCAGGAGTGGCAGGGGCTGGGGAGGCTATTCTCTGTGATGCTGGGAGGTGGACCGTAGGAGGAGGAGGCAGGGCAAGTTATATCAGGTTGAAGTGTGCAGTTGAGAACCACATGTTTTGCTGCTATTTTCCTCTTAGCCTTCCAGTTATGGCCAGTGGCAGAGGGGAGGAGGCGTTAGCATGTTGGGTCTGTTCCTTATAGCGCTCTGGAGGAAGAACAAAATGTCCATCTTTAAGGCATTCTCTGTAGAGGCTGTTTCAGGATTCGCTAATTTTAGGCTCTGTTATGACTTTCATGGAGCTACGTCTGTGTTTTCTGTTGAGGTCACATCTCCTTCTGCTCCCCAGTGAATCCAAGGGAAGTGTGAGCCATCCCCGAAGTCACACTGAGAGTGGAACAGTGTTGTAGCACTGTCAGACCCCAGAATTGGGTGTTTCTGCAGATGATGTGCTGGGCCGCAGTGAAGATTTAAATGCATGCATCTGTTGTGAGTAAACATGAGCTAATCAGGATGGCTTTAATTTGGGGCCTGGTGGGAGAACCAAAGAGCAGGAACTCTGCCATTTAGGGACTTTTAATGAAGTTGGGCAAGCAACTTCACATTTTGGGGCTTCAAGTTTTCCATTTAAAATTAAGCCTGACCTGTGGTGGCGCAGTGGATAAAGGGTTGACCTGGAACGCTGAGGTTGCCAGTTTTAATCCCTGGGCTTGCCCAGTTAAGGCACATACAGGAAGCAACTACTCTCTCTCTCTGCCCTCTCTCCAAAAATCAATAAAAAAATGAAAATAAGACTACGTGATCTCTCAGATCCTTTTTGGCAACGTGGTTCTATAAGTTTCCTTTAATTTACCACAAAGAATGCTAGGCCAGAAAATTCTCTGATAACATGTTTTAACATGAGATCAGTCTGATGAATATCACCAAAGTAAAATACAAATCATTAACAGGTGCATATGGTATTTGTAGTGTTATTTGTTTCTTAAATGCTAATCTCAGTAAATTGCTTGATCATTTGGTATGCAACATGCTGCAAATGCATTACATACTGTATTTGTGTTTTATATTTGGAAGTGCCATTGAGCATTGCATATGGCTGTTCTGATTTTGTCAATAATATTCTCTGTGCATTCCATATGGGAACAGCCATGTGATCCTTATATGGTAATGCTTCTATTACTTTCATGTAGATTATAATTAATGTTTTGTACAATCAATGCCTATATATTTCACAGTCTTGCACTTTTCCAATTTAGGCTTTTTAGAAGTAAATGGTGATTATAGCAGTTCTGTATAGTAAAAGGGCTAACTTATTTATTTACTTAAATAACTAATTGGCTCTAAGGAATACTATTTTTTAGCAGAAAAGCTATAATGTTGTTAACTTTCAGGAATATTATTGGCTAACAAAATCATATGTATTTGATTTGTATATTATTAAATATTAGTTAAATAGCACTCTTCAAATCTTATTTGTACTGTTCAAATCTATTCTGATAAGGGAAAGTTTTATAATTATAAATGTATTTCTTTACATATTTTGCATATTTGTACCATTTATATTGTAAAGGCTTGCAAAGATGAAATATTAATGATATTCATATTCTTTTGATTTAAAAACTTATCTGCTTTAATTTACATGGACTATACCAGCAAGTGCTGTTTTGTGTGCGGAAGCATCGATTTTTATTATTATGAATTAGCTATGAAGTAATCTCATTTTCAAAGAGATATGCAGGACATATGCTTGCACATTCTGTTAACAGCTAGCGATCCAAATGGAGAAAAACATTTCCATGAGAAAAGCAAGTTGTATAATGAAAAGAACCCTAATAATCTAACAGAGATGATTAAAAACATTCCAGATTGTCCATGTTGATGATATGCATTTGGAAATGTTTTAAATCAGCAGTCTTCACTTTGCTGTTGATTTCAGTGTATTTAGTTAATGACCTAACAAGGTCATCCAGGTTATCTGCTTTAGTAAAATTCTCCCCTGTTCTGCAAAGCAAGTTTACGTAAGACAAAGAGATCCTCCTCTGTTGCTGCTGGTTAAAGCTTGGGCCGGGTGTGCTCCGCTGTGTTCTGCTGTTCTATTCATTTTCCTGACTCATCTTCAGGTTCAAAAAATTGCATATTTGTTTGGCTATTTGAAAAAGAAAAAAAAAAAAACCTTCCAGTATTTTTTCCCCTCATGTCTGAAATGGTTCGTATTAAAGCTTTCATAATACTCTTCAGTTTCTGTGTTAAATTGATGTTTAAATTGGAAAGAAAGTGGGAACTTTGGCAGTTTAGATAATTCACTTCATCTGCTGGCCAGCTATGTTAACAATCACATCATATGCCAGCACTTCCACGAGATGGAAGGAGCCCTTGGGGCACTGAAGCTACATTTTTGTAGCAGAGGGAAAATACAGTTAGAGGTTCTTTGTTTCATCATTTTATTCCATAAAATGGTAAATTATTCTGACCGGAATTTTAAAGTGTTAAGAGAACAATTTAAAGGTTGACGTGGTGGCTTCGCGGTAGGAGCTGAATGCAGATTGCTGATCAGTATGCTGGACAGAAGGCGGCGAGCCCTGTGTCAGCAAATGATGTCTTTTATTCCCTGTGCATGGAGTGCAGAGAGGAAATGGTGATATTGTTAGCATATGAATAACATCAAAGCCCGATGTTGGAAGATAAACCTCCATCTTCTGAAATAGAGTGCACAGCCGCCCCTCATGTATTGAAGTGCCTCTCTTTCTAACAGCGTGCTCTGTCCAACCCCAGAGCGGTTTCTTCCACAACAGGCAAGTTGATATTCAGCCCGGGGTTGCTGGTGCATGACCTCACATTCCATCACTGAGGAGAAAACATTCCCATCAGATTGCCTTTCTACATGAAGGGGAGGAAGGCTATTCGTTTTTCTTTTTCTCTTTTAAGTTTGTTGGGGGGCGGGGGAGAGCGGTGGAAGCGACATTGTCTTTTGAGGTCTGCAAAATGCTCACAATTTTTATTATTATTTGTCCTAAAAATGAGAGGCTGATCTAGCCAGTTGACAAGAAATAAAGTGGCTGGCTCTTCGTTTCTGAATGCAGGCGTGACTCTTCTCTCTGCCACTGGATTCTTCAATCAATACTGACATGCTGGCCAGACACCATTTAAAAATAATGCCGCTGGCCCTTGCTTCTCTTCTGTGCATTTTGTCGGAGTGTGATAAGTAGTTCTTATAAAAAGCCCCTTCTCTTTCCACCTGTCCTGATGATGATCCCACAAATGCTGCTGCTCTTCAAGATGGAATTTCAGTTCAGCCACAGAATCACTGGGGTTTCTGAGAGCACCAGCCATGTCAAACAGGACCTGGGATGATAAACTGCATGACAGCCTATAACAGAGCAAGTAATTCCAGATGCCTTGGATGTTTAGTCTATTAGCTCATGGGGACATACAAGGAATAGTCAGTTTCCATTAATGTTCAATTTATTATTGCCCGAGATGCTTAGGGTATGATGCTGCTAGTCATTTTCTATAACAACTTTATTTATAGAGGAAGTCTTTTCTGAAAGGTACATGGCTGAAACTTCATTCCTGAGCACATATGTTATGCTGACCAAAACCGTCTGTCAAAACTTAGATCAATGTCATGGGCTATATTTTCATTTTCATTATTCTTGGAGTTGTGTTTTTTTTTTTTTTAACTTTATATGGCCAGTGCTTAGATTTAACATTCAGTCAAGTTTAAGTTAGCCAGATCCCAGCCTAATGTTTAGAAATATGCAGTTGGCATGATTGATTTCTAGTTACTCACTCTGTGTACCCCGTTTCTCTTGCATGTTTAAAGACATATTTGAATACAAGAGCAAAGAAACAACCCACTTGTTTTACAAAGAGTGGAACGTGCTCTCGATGAAGAGCTGTTTTATAGTCATTATAATGGAATATCTTTTCTTACTTTTGTCTCTCACCAAGTGTACCGAGGTATTGTTCTCATATTCCCACTGAGTGATACACACTGAGAAAGTGAATCTTGGTGAGTCAAGCTTGTCTGATTGTTAGATTCTGGATTGCTTCCAAATGGGAGGTTGGAATGGAAAGAACTAACGCGAAGGCTTCCAGCACATGTTAGGAATACCAAGTACTTTCTCTAGATTTTTAAATTAGTTTTCAAGACAAATGCTTAGGAAATTACAACAATGTACCTGATTCAGCTCAAATTTTAAACAGAGTGGATTTTTAATAAGAATTAGTATTTATTCTTTTAGGTGATTCTATTTTAGGCTTCAGATTATTTAGTTCTTATATTTTAAGTCTCAGATTCTTTCTTTCTTTCTTTCTTTCTTTCTTTCTTTCTTTCTTTCTTTCTTTCTTTCTTTCTTTCTTCTTTCTTAAACCACATATTGATCAGCAAATGTCATTGTTCTGAAGTGGATTTTCCTGTTGGAAGAAGAGGCACCTTCTTATAACGGTTTAAGAAAGGTGAAAAGACACTATATTTAACTCAATAATGGATAGGTTTGTCTGCATGGCAGAGTGTCAAATCTGTTTGCTACTCTTCTAATTATTTTTTCAAAATATCCCTTGGTAATAATATACGCTTTTTTTTTTTGCATTTTTCTGAAGCCGGAAACGGGGAGAGACAGGCTGACAGACTCCCGCATGCGCCCACCGGGATCCACCCGGCACGCCCACCAGGGGCAACGCTCTGCCCACCAGGGGGCGATGCTCTGCCCCTCCGGGGCGTCGCTCTGCCGCGACCAGAGCCACTCTAGCGCCTGGGGCAGAGGCCAAGGAGCCATCCCCAACGCCTGGGCCATCTTTGCTCCAATGGAGCCTTGGCTGCGGGAGGGGAAGAGAGAGACAGAGAGGAAGGAGGGGTGGGGGTGTAGAAGCAAATGGGCGCTTCTCCTATATGCCCTGGCTGGGAATCGAACCCAGGTCCCCTGCACGCCAGGCCGACGCTCTACCGCTGAGCCAACCAGCCAGGGCCAATTTACGCTTTTTAAAGAATTTTTTACGCAGAACACAGGAGGACAGAGGTTGGAAGAAACCAAGTGATTTTACTGATAAAAATAAATAATCTTACTTAATGATATAAGAGTTGGATGAACTACTGGTTTTGTGGGTCAGAGATTTCAAGGTATCTGAATTACTCTAAAGTCACTGCCAGCTATCCTGATTGTTTGGGATAGCTATCAAACATCACACACAGTCATTAATCCCCAAGCTAGCAAAAAAGATGATGAGAGTGCCTGTAAAAATAAGAAATATCATGCTCCAGAGAAAAAACAACAATAACTCAGTTGGCCAAGTATTGTTTTGAGACTAAATAAAGTATGGAAAAACTTTTCATCAGTGCAGTTTAAAAGCATTGGCCCCCTTCATCTGTGAGTAATGATTGAATAAGGTCATATTTCTCTCCAGGAATCAGGACTCTAGTCATTTGATAATTTGCCAGCAAGTCTAGTAACTACAGTTTATTGAGCTTTGAAAGCATGTCTACGTTTCATCCTATGAAAATTACTAATAATCTCAACTCCTCAAACCCACCCTTCTCATTGGCTATGCAAAAATTCTTTTTTAAGGTCACAAAGAAATTACAAATGTCAATTTGTGAACCTCAGAAACTTAGGGAGGGAGAGACAGAGACAGAGCTAGAGGCAGAGAGAGACGGAGGTACATTGCCTGCATCATGTGTGTACCTGCAGGAATGCACAGGATATAGTTGAATAATCGTAAGAGGAAATCAAAAGGATGGAAATTTACCAACGGAGCTTTGAAATTATTACGTTGGGTTGACTTTACTGATTTGACTAAAGTAGAAGTTTCTGCCACTGTTCAGGTGAGGACGCATGAAGATGATCAGATTATTTATCTGTAAAGAAATAAAGAAGCAGGCCCTGGCCGGTTGGCTCAGCGGTAGAGCGTCGGCCTAGCGTGCGGAGGACCCGGGTTCGATTCCCGGCCAGGGCACACAGGAGAAGCGCCCATTTGCTTCTCCACCCCTCCGCTGCGCTTTCCTCTCTGTCTCTCTCTTCCCCTCCCGCAGCCAAGGCTCCATTGGAGCAAAGATGGCCCAGGCACTGGGGATGGCTCTGTGGCCTCTGCCTCAGGCGCTAGAGTGGCTCTGGTCGCAACATGGCGACGCCCAGGATGGGCAGAGCATCGCCCCCTGGTGGGCAGAGCGTCGCCCCTGGTGGGCGTGACGGGTGGATCCTGGTCGGGCGCATGCGGGAGGTCTGTCTGACTGTCTCTCCCTGTTTCCAGCTTCAGAAAAATGAAAAAAAAAAAAAAAAGAAATAAAGAAGCGGCTTTAAGCATCTGAATGCAGTTTAAATAAATTCACTAGATATTGGACCTCCTGAGTTCATTCTGTCTCCTAACTGCTTTTCCTTATATTGAATATATCTCATTCATGCCTTTCTATTCTGCATTCTGGAACATTTACTTGATTTTTTTTTTCCAGAATGTCTAGTGATTTTTTATTTTGATACTACTATTTTTAATTTTGAGAAGTATTTTCTTATTCTCTGATAGATCCTATCATGGCAGTATCTGCTTTTATTTTATTTGTGATGGACATAGTATTCTCTCAAATTTCTGATGTTACCAATAAAAGTTTTTAAATAAATCCTTTTTGTACTGAGAATTGTCTTTAGTTCTCCCGAAGTCACTTGTTCTGTTTGTTCATTCTAGCCCTTCTCTCTTTTGATATTTATAGATCCATGTAGAAGCCACCAATAGCCTGGATTCAGCTTTTGAAGTTCCACGTAGGTCCCTTGATTCACTTCTCATCAAGTATTACTGAGTCTTTAATCCAGCTTCTTGTTTAGTCCTTGGATGTGTCCTCATAGTTCGATGTGAGGAAGGTTAAGTATGGTAAAGGAGGGACTCAATAATCAAACTCATGTCTGCAAATGTTTTCTATACTCTCATGATTTTCAAATTTTATCTCAGTCCAAACCTCTCTCCTAAGATTCTGATGCATATGTCCAGTTGTGTACTGGACATTCATTCCACTTGGGTACAGGGACCTTACACTCAACATGCCTAGGCTTAATCATGAGCCCCCCTCTCCCAGTCTCCTGTTCTTCCTTCTCTTCCCAAATATGTTCTCTCAGTGAATGGCCTGACCACCCACTTGGCTATTCCAGCCAAAAACCTGGGTATCATTCTCAGATCTTTTATCTTCATTCAACCAGTTATCCAGTTCTGTCAATTCAGCTTCCAGAATATCTCTTGAATCCCTCTATTTCTTTTATCTCCATTTCCCACAGGGTATGTGGACAGTACATCCTGATCACTATAATTAGCCATTTAAATTATTGTAACATCTCTTCTCCTGTCTCCCTGCTTTTGGTCTCTGTATACTCAGTTCTTTATCCAGAGTGCCTTTCTAAAATGAAAAATCTCATCTTATTCCAAACTTATCATCACCTGTTTCAATGACTGTCTATTTATTTGAGGGTAAACCTGATCTGACTCCTGGGAACCTGCCTAGATGATCTTTCATGGTGTTCTGCCTCCCCTTTTATGACTAGTGATGCTGAGTCTCTTGAAGGACTCAGACAGAATTCAGAATGCATTTTGCTCTCTCTTACTTGGACACCATTATTTAAGAGTGGCAGAGTGGAAAGGGGCTTATGGAATTGGAAAGACGAGTCCAATGTCATACAAGGAAATTGAAGAGAGAGTTTGAAAAGAGGATAGAGGAATCACGAGTGCCAAATGCAATAGAAAGGGCAAGGAAGGTAAGAATGAAAAAGTGTCTGTTAAAATTGACAAGAAGAAACCTATTATGTACATGTAAAAAATTAACTTTACTTGCTAAATTGAAAACACTGACCCGTAACTCTTTTATTTTCAAAATTAATTGTTAGACTCTATCTTTATGTGAAACTAGGCAATGAGGAAATGGTATTCAATGATTACAGAATTTAAAAGATAGTCATTTTGTGAACTTATTAAAATGAGTTTTGGGGAAGCAATGGTAATGAAAGCCGATTGCTATGGGTTAAAAAGAGGATATGACATGAGGAAGTGGAGATAGCATTTGTAGTCAACTCCTCTAAAATATAGGACTCTGGTGAGAAAGAGCTCAACAATACGGTGATTAGTCCAGATAGAGTGTTCAGTGTGTGTTTGTGTATATTTGTAGGTGGTAGAGATGTTGGCATGTTTATATGCAGACAAGAAGTCAAAGGCTCACTAGCTCCTCAAACAAATAGATTTTTTGTCATGCCTACATCCCCAGTTTTCCAGACACCCACAGACATTTTGCAGCTCCAGGGAAAGGCATAGCTTAGGTTCCTGTGGGGACCCTCTTCTCTGAGCATAACTCACATGTCTGGTGACTAAATGGCCTCTAGCTCTGGATGGCAAGATGTAGCCTCTCCTTCCCCTACTGGCACCCCTGCAGGAATCAACTTCTGCTTGTCCATGTGGGAAGTGGGAGTTGTCTCCCATCTGTTCTTCAATTGCTTACTGCATTGCTTGTTCTACTTTCTCTCGGAGCTATCATTTCTGCTCATCTTTGGGACTCAGCTCACTTTGCCAGTGTCCCTACTCAAAATAGGCTCTTGCTAAAAGTTTAGGAAATAGTAGAGAGGACATACCACATAGACAATTCCTGCATGATCATGACTCCCTGTGTAATCTGCCATGTTGTGGGATTCCCTTCTTGATATATTTTTAAGTTTCTTTGTCCAGGGTCCCATATTCCTTTCTCAAAGCACTGGTGGATAACTCCAAATTCTCTATTACTTCATTACACAGAGTAATTGAAATCTTCCTTTTCTAAACATCAATCTGGCCTGACCAGGCGGTGGTGCAGTGGATAGAACGTTGGACTGGGATGCGGAAGGACCCAGGTTCGAGACTCCGAGGTCGCCAGCTTGAGCGTGGGCTCATCTGGTTTGAGCAAAAGCTCACCGGCTTGAGCCCAAGGTCACTGGCTTCCAGCAAGGGGTTACTCAGTCTGCTGAAGGCCCACAGTCAAGGCACATATGAGAAAGCAATCAATGAACAACTAAGGTGTTGCAACACGCAACAAAAAAACTAATGATTGATGCTTCTCATCTGTCTGTCCCTGTCTATCCCTCTCTCTCTCTCTTTCTCTGTAAAAAAAACCCAAAAAAACCAAACCAAAACAAAAAAACATCAATCTGTAGAGTGGGCCCATGTTTCATATGCCAGCAGGTTGTTAAATAGCTTTCCCCCAGAATTATGGTCTGTTTTAGAGGGATACTGTAGTCTTTCTCAGCCAATTGATTCATGTAACAGCCACAGTTTATAATAATATTTATATAGGTATGTATGTATGTATATATGTATGTATCTATCTATCTATTGACTTATCTAACTACCTATCAATCATCTATCTACACAATATTAGGTTAGAATACCAAAGAAGAAAATCATCCTTCTTGGATTCTTGCAGTCCCACTAACAGTGCACAAGGCTTCTTTTTTTTCTTCACATGCTATGCAAACTGGTATAACCCTTATTAAAAAACAGTCTGGGCCCTGGCCGGCTGGCTCAGTGGTAGAGCGTCGGCCTGGTGTGCAGGAGTCCCGGGTTTGATTCCTGGCCAGGGCACACAGGAGAAGCACCCATCTGCTTCTCCACCCCTCCCCCTCTCCTTCCTCTCTGTCTCTCTCTTCCCCTCCCGCAGCCAAGGCTCCCCTGGAGCAAGGTTTTCCCGGGCGCTGAGGATGGCTCTGTAGCCTCTGCCTCAGGTGCTAGAATGGCTTTGATTGTGGCAGAGCGACGCCCCAAGATGGGCAGAGCATCGCCCCCTGGTAGGCATACCAGGTGGATCCCGGTCGGGCGCATGCGGGAGTCTGTCTGTCTGCCTCCCGTTTCCAGCTTCGGAAAAATACAAAAACAAACAAACAAACAAACAAACCAGTCTGGAGATTCCTCAAAAAATTCAAAAGAGATATATTGGCCTTGGCCAGTTGACTCACTGGATAGAGCATTTGCCTGATTTAGGGACATTCTAGGTTTGATTCCTGGTCAAGCCACACAAGAAAATCAACCATCTGCCTCTCTCCCTGGCCCTTTCCCCCTTCTCTTTCTCTTCTCCTATCGCCGGTGCCTTGATTGGTTTGAGTGTCAATCCCAGGTAGCTAGGATAGCTCGGTTAATTTGAGCATCGGCCCCAGATGGGGGTTGCCGGGTTGATCCTGGTTAGGGCACATGTGGGAGTCTGTCTTTCTATGTCCCGTCCTTTCATTGGATAAAAAAAGATATATCATGACACCTAGCAATTTTACTTCTGGGTATTTAATCCAAAGAAAACAAAAACACCAATTCAAAAAGACATATGTAGCCCTGTGTTTATTGCAGCCTTACAATAGCCAAGATGTGAAAGTAACTAGGTGTCTATCAATAGATAAAGGGATAAAGATGTGGTGTGTGTGTGTGTGGGATTATATATAAATATATATAAGAAATATTATGCATCAATAAAAATGAAATCTTTATTGATTTCAATAAAGATTTACTTACCAGGCGGTGGTACACTGGATAGAGCATTGGACTGGGATGTGGAGGACCCAGGTTCGAGACCCCGAGGTCACCAGCTTGAGCGTGGGCTCATCTGGTTTAAGCAAGGCTCACCAGCTTGGACCCGAGGTCGCTGGCTTGAGCAAGGGGTTACTCGATCTGCTGTAGCCCCACTGTCAAGGCACATATGAGAAAGCAATCAATGAACAACTAAAGTGCCACAAAGAAAAACTGATGATTGATGCTTCTCATCTCTCTCTGTTCCTATGTATCCTTCTCTCTGACTCTCTCTCTGTCTCTGAAAAGAAAAACAAAAAAACCAACCCCTCCAAAACAAACAAACAAAAAAACCCAAAAATGAAATCTTGCCATTTGCAACAACAGAGTATTATGCTAAATAAGTCAGGCAGAGAAAGACAAATATCATATGCTTTCACTTGCATGTGGAATCTGAAACAAAAGAAAATAGGCTCATAAGAACAGAGCCCAAAGGGATGGTTACCAGAAGGGAGGGGCTGGGAGAAGGGTGAAAAGTGGAAGAGGAATATAGTCAATAATATTGTAATAAACATGCTTGGTGACAGATGATTATTAAGCTGGTTGGGTGATCATATTGCAAGGTATAAAAAAGTTGAGTCACTATGTTGTATAGTTGAAACTAATATAACCAATATAAGTTGATGTACCAACTATACTTAAAAAAAAACTTTGAAAAAAGAATTCCAGCTGCTCTTGCCTTTCATCTTCTCACTGTTCCATAAACATGACTTTACTTGACAAAGCTGATGGGAAAATAATCTCAGGGGAATTTGGTCAAATAACTGGCTATTTTTATGGGAGAAAAGTTCATTTTGATTATGCTCCTGGTTGAATGATGTTTTTAAGCAAATCAGAAACATAATACTTTTAACAATGAAAATAATATTTTGTATAAATTTACAATCTTTATGTTTTACAGATCTGACCAAGAAAAAGCTTATTACAGTTTTGTGCCTCTTCTCTTATTTATTCAAAAATTGAGGCTTCCCTTTAAACCTAATTGCTTAGTATTAGGAATTGAATAAGCTGTGAGAAATTTCAATGAAGCACAGAAATATTAATGTTTTGTCAAAAGCATATCAACATATGTGACAGCATTAAATCCATCATTTAATAATTATTTTATATTGCTATCTATTTTTACAAAGACATGTCTTTCAGTAATTTTTTTGGATTGTAACAAAATTGTTCACCTGGGTAGAAGTTACTTAGATATGTTAATTTAACTGAGTGTGTTCTAAGGTTCTTTGAACTGCTACTGGCTACATTTTTAAATTTTGAGCCTGTGTTGTCATTTTATTCTCAGTATGGTTCTCACACTCTTTTATTTCTAGGTTTGACTCATCTTATTATCATCTCCTAGGAATGTCGAGAGCAAAGAAGAACTTAATGCACTGTAAGCCTTGTGTCTATTCATATGCTGCCTGGCTCAGCCTCTAACCATTCTTTCCACAAGAGGAATTTGCTGCTGTTACACTCAGTACTAAAAATAACATGGGATATCAGATGCTTTGGTATCCATATGTCTGACTATTAGTAATTTTTGTGTGTGGGGAAAATAGCTATGTTAGGCTTGCTTGCTGGTTTATTGGCTGCAAGCACTTTGTTTGATTACTACATGAGCATGTGGCAGAGCCACGTGTGGATAGTCTATGAAAAGTTGTGGGTGCTTGTATTCAGAATGAATTGTGGAGGGCAGATTGCAGATTGCAGATGGTGGATTGTGGATTGCCTGCCCACCACTGTGAGGGATTATTTTGCTGTTCATTCACTTGCTGCCATGAGAAGAGGTTTTTCTTTATGCTGTTGCTCATCTGTCATTGCAAGAATCTATTAAATGATAATGGCCCAATACTTTCAGGCTCTGCAGTTCCTCTACAGTCTGCCTGAATCCAATGTGAACCTGTCTGGCCTGAACCACCAACATTACATCTGGTTTAGTTGGCAGGATTCAGAGCAGATTGGTATGAAGCCACCAACACCCTTGAAAGGTGGGTTAGAGGAGTGGTCACTCTTCTCCAGTGTAGGGTTCCCTGTGGCTGTCCTTTGGGGGCCATTGGGTGGGTATTTTTTACAGCTCTTTGAGAAGAGATTGAGTGACAGTGATGGTGTGAACTGGAACAAGTGCTGGAAAAGGAGGCTGACCAGGTTTGAGAGCTGAATTGTGGTATGCAGGCTGAGCACCAGCAGTTCCTGGAACTGGAACAGTCTCTAGAGAAGGAATTATAGGTTTGTGAGCTGCAACTTGCCCTGGAAGCTGAGTGTTGGCAGCAACATTTGTTGGAGAAACAAATGCAGGTTCAGGAGCTCAAGCTTCAGCTTCAGGCTGAGAGCCCATAGCCATAGGAGCCAAAACAGTCGCCAAAGGAGCAGCAGCATCATGGCAGTGGAGTGGCTCTGAGTCAGCAGGAGCAGGCATTTACAACTCCTCCTCTTCTGAAGAGGAGGTTCTGGCTAAAACTGTCATCTGCAGATTCAGAGCCTGACCAGTGGTCACCCAGAAGGTAAAAACCCAGAAGCCAAGAGTGCCTCAGGGGCGGGCACACCCCCCTCTGCAGGTAGTGTAGTACTCTGTGGTCTGTCCTTACACCCAGACAGAGCTGATGGAGTTGGTGCAATTCAGGCAGAAACTCACCAATACCCTGGTAGCCTGGTTGCTGCAGTGGTGGGATATAAGGGGTGGATGGCAGCATACTCTCTGGAATAGAGATAAAGAAATTAGCTCCATTACTACATACTCCTCCTTGAGGCAGCATCTTCAGAACTGTCATCATAACCCATACCCTGTTAGAAGGGGTGATGGCTGCCATTTGTACAGTCTGGTAGAATGCTGGAGACTTGCTGGGGGCAGTGAGTTAGTGGCAGACATATATGCAGGAACTAGGTATGAAGAATGCTGCTTTCAATCTGAGGTCCAGTAGGCCAGATGAGGAAGTATTCACAGCAGGCATGAGGGGTCTTATTCTCAGTAGTGCCCTGTCAGCCCATTTTGGGTCACCAGTGGCAATCTTTTGTGCGTGTGTGTGTGTGTGTGTGTGTATGACAGAGACAGAAAGAGACATACTGAGGGACAGATAGGGACAGACAGACAGGAAGGGAGAGAGATGAGAAGCATCAATTTTTTGTTGCAGCACCTTAGTTGTTCATTGATTGCTTTCTCATATGTACCTTAATCTGGGGGCTACAGCAAAGTGAGTGACCCCTTGATCAAGCTGGTGACCTTGATTTCAAGCCAATGACCTTGATCTTCAAGCCAGTGACCTTTGGGCTCAAGCCAATGACCATGGCATCATATCTCTGATACAAGCTCAAGCCAGCAACCCCGTGTTGAAGCTGGTGAGCTCGTGCTCAAGCCAGATGAGCCTGTGCTCAAGTTGGAGACCTCAGGGTTTCGAACCTGGGTCCTATGCATACCAGTCTGCTGCTCTATCCACTGTACCACCATCTGGTCAGGCACTAGTGACTATCTTGAGCCTCTATTTGGGGCAACCCATCAATGCAGTTACACAAATGGTGGCATATTTGGAGGAGCTGGAGGCAGCATGGAATCATTAAGCTGTGAGGGCTGTTGCCCATGGTTCCCCTTGACTAACAAGAGAAATGTGCCTGTAAAGGTTACCTGAACACAGAAGTGGGTAGATTTGATTGTGGCTGGCCTGATAGAAAATGAATGGTAGATCTAATAAAGTCTTATTAGACCTTTGGCAGCAGCTTGAGCCAGAACATGGGTTCCAGCTGCTGAAAAAGTGGGAAACTGGGCAGTCCCAGCAGCTGCCAAGAAAATGGCTGGTGTTTGGGTTGCATGGTTGCAGGATTACTTGATGGAGATAGCTGAGGAAGAGGAAGATCCCCAAGGTTTAGTATCCCAGTTTGAATAGAGGGGAGGCCAAGGAACCTGTCCAACAGGGACAGACGGGGAGTGGGAGAGCCTATGTGAAATTGGCAATCACCAGTCCACTTCTAATGTGCAGCAGGTTTTGGCATTAGAAGATAATAGGTGCTTTTTTGCAGCAGCAGCAGTAGCTAAGAGAACTGTCAAGGTGGCACAGGCCTTGAATGTGTTTGACTCCAGGAGGCCCTGTGAGCTTGGACCTCTGAGGGGTTTGGTCAGGGCTTGTGGCAATGGACAGTGAGCCTATGAAAGGGTTCTGAGACCTGCTAATAAGAGCTGTATGCCTAGTTGCCTGTAATGGACCTTTACCCTGGTGATTTGCACAGACAGCTGAGCTGTCTATCATGGACTGATCATTGAGCAGTGTAATGGACTCTTGGACTGTGACCAGAGGCTTACTAGATGGACATGCTGTTTGTGGATGGTACTATAAGAGACCTTGTATGTGTGTGTGTGTGGGTAGCTGCAGCACCTAGGGAGGCCCTCCTGCACTGGGAAGCTATTTCCATCCAGTTGCAGAAATGCACCAAGGACACTTTGTATTGATAGTTTCAATGGACATAGCCTTGTACTATACAGGCCCTGCCATCTACTGTAGGGTAAGGAGCTAGAGGTGGGCCTCCAGTTAACTCTCTGGGCAGAGTGTTCAGGGAGACATTGTGCAGGGCACCTTTGTAATTACTATAATTATTGTATAACTTGTGCTGTTGTTGTAGTGTGTGTATTTCTATAATGTACTTCACTCCTCACACAGGGACAAACGTGGAAGATATTTGTCATATAGATCGTGAGGTGAGTAACCCTAAAGGTGTGGAATGTGGGGAAACAACTGTTAGGCTTGCTCGCTGGTTTACTGGATGTAAGCACTTTGCCCGATTAGTGTATGAGCACGTGGCAGCACCACGTGTGGATAGCCTTTGTAAGACTGTGGGTGCTTGCGCTCAGGGCGGATTGTGGAGGGCAGATTGCGGATGGGGGATGATGGATTGTGGATTGTGGATTGCCGGCCCACCACTGTGAGGAATCATTTTGCTGTTTGTTCACTTGCTGCCATGAGAAGAGATTTTTCCTTGCCTGTTTGCTCGTCCACCATTGCGAGACTCTTAAACAGGAATGGCCCCAATGCTTCCTGGCTCCGCAGTTTCTCTACCGTCTGCCAGAATCCAATGTGGACCTGCCTGGCCTCGGCAACCAGCATTACATTTTGCTTCTAGCTTTCTCTACAGTTATTTGATTTTGTGAGCTAATGTTATTTCTATTTTATTCCACAGTAAATATCAGTTTCACTAAATCATTAGGGTTTGGTCCTGCAGTTATAAGAGTATTGATTTTTATGTAAACCAGCAGAAAATGCTAAGAGACCATATAAAATGTTTGATTGTTTATTGGGGCTTTTCTGATGGCCACTCTACTTTTATTCAGGCTGCATGGAGATTGGAGATATTGTCTTAGGGGAGGGTTGGAAACAACTGGAAAGTGAAGCGGTTATGATAAATGATTTGATATTCCTTCACAGTAACTAAGAAGCTATGTCATATTCACAGTTTTAAAGAGTGACAGAAATATTGTGCAGCTTAACTGATTAGTTGGAAGCTTGTGTTCCTAGATTACATAATTTAGTAGCTATGCATTGGATTTTATTACACAGAATTTACTTTGAACAATCAGCCAATAACGAGAAAATGTAGAATAACTGAACAGTTTTGGCTATGGCTTTCATTGCATTATGCCTTGTAACTTTAAAAATACAGAAGCATCAGTGTTACAATGAAGAAATTAATATATATGTGGAACCCTGAAATAGCCCTACTATTTTGGAAAATTAATTTCAGAGTATCTGCTGTGAGAATTCAATACAACTTTTGGACTTCAATATAAGATAGACCATAAATCAATGAAGTTTAAATAGTTCTGCTCTCTTGAACACCTGCTTATCTGTCTTGAGAAAATTCTGTAGTGTTTTAACTACCATTTCATGACATTAAAAAGGAATGCTCACTATTGCAGTACTTGGAAAGGCTATTAAAGTTAAGGGTCTGTCAGCCATTCCATTATAAACCCTGATTTCCAGGAGTTTAATATAACCCAGACATTGCATGTAATAAACCCTAATGCAGGAATTTGAAAGTGGGATCATTATTTTCTCTATTTAAAGGCCAATTGCCCTGCAAAGACTGTCCCTAGCCATGACAAATATCTTTAGGATAAGTTATAATTTAAAAAATTTACCAAATGCTATTTTTTCCCTCCCTGTGATATTTTATCTCTAATTTAAGATAAGCCCTCAGAAAGGAAGGCTGAGTGTAAAATAGCTTTTGAATGAAGTTAATCTACATATTTGCGGAGGAGCCCCCTCTGGACTGAATTTCATGCTTCTTTCCACAGAGAAGAAGCTTTGGGTCTGTAAAGAACGTGTATTAGATTTCTATTGTTGCTGTAACAAAGCACCACAAACTTGGTGGCTTACAACACCAGAAATTTATTCTTTTAAGGTTCAGGAAGTCAGAAGTGTAATATCAGTTTCATCGGGCTAATGTCGAACAGTGTTATCGGGGTTGGCTTCTCTGGGAGCTCCGAGGGGAGAAGGGTTTTCTTCCCCTTTTCAGCCTCTAGTGGTCACCTCTATTTTTGGCTTAGGGTTTCTTCCTCCATCTTCAAAGCACATCTATCCAATTTCTGGTTCCATCAGAGGATAATGGAGTAATGAATGTTTCTTAGGAAGATAATGTGAAAAAATACTACTAGTTGCCTACAGTGGTCGGCAAACTCATTAGTCAACAGAGCCAAATATCAACAGTACAACGATGGAAATTTCTTTTGAGTGGCAAGTTTTTTAAACTTAAACTATATAGGTAGGTACAGTCCTTATCGAGGTAGTGCCCGCATGTGGTATTTTGTGGAAGAGCCACACTCAAGGGGCCAAAGGGCTGCCTGTGGCTCGTAAGCCGCAGTTTGCCAACCAGGGACCAGGACATGAACTCTTAGCGGTTCTGAGTGATGAAGCTGGGGAGAGACAAAAGGGAACCAGAAGCTGGCATTTCAAAAACTCACAAGAACTTTATATATGCCTCCAAAGGTGGACACAGACTTTAATTTTCTTCAGTATTGTGAATTGATCACAAAATCTTTTAGAGGGCATTTCTATGTACTATATATTTTGAATCGAGTTGAGCTGGAGATGCATTTTAAGGTAAATCTGGGTTTCGAATATGTGACCTGCACATAAAATGACTGACCTAGGCTCACCTATAAGTGGGGCACAGGAGTATGTTTTAGAGATGTGAAGAAGAAAAGAAGATGTGGAGAAGCAGTTCTGTTTCTGGATCACTGATGTTCCTTGCTGTTGGCTAAGATGTGGTAGCCAGCAGCCCAGATGGTGGGCATCACGGTACTTCTCCCAGAGGGAGATAGTTCCTTTTTGATGGGTGCTAGGTAGCTAGCAGTTACTAAATTTGTAGTGGAAGGAGGTGCATGAAGGTAATAGCTTCTTGACTGGTTGTATTTCTTTCTCCCTCTGTGTTACAGAATGTATTTTCCCAATGAAATAATGTAAATAACTTTTTTTTTTTTTTTTTTTTTTTAGAGCTTGGGCTCTCAGAGCAGCTTGACAACATTTCTTTGTTAATTCTAGGTCTAGCCAAAATATTTTTTTAGTGAACAAAATATAAAGAGTGTAGGAACACAAGGAGAAGTAGTTAGTGGCTAGGAGGTCAATTAAAAAAAATAAGTGTGTACTAAATGAATTTCTACTTTATGAGAATTTAGACACTTTTTTTTAAAGCAACTGAGAAACCAACCACGCTAGATCATTGTTTCTCTGAGCAAAGTCTTTTCTAACTAACAAATAACTGAGAAGAACTGATATAGCCCGGCCTGGGGCCTCAGGCACTCAGGGAGGATGTTAGACAGAGACACAGAGCATGTTTGTGGTTGATGGAAATGGTCCAGTGTAGACTGCTTTGACCTCATAACAAAAAATATTTTTCCACAAACATTCTGTAACTTTCTATATCCATGTAAATTTTGCCATATTCTTTTCCTTTCTTATTCTGAAACAATCAGCCATTTTATTTTAGATAACATTACCCTCTTTTCCCTTAACAAAAACACATCATATACTCCTTACATACTCTTCTTACAAAAAAAAAATTCCCATTTTTTTCCATATATCATATACAAAATTGTTTCCTTTCACTCTTATTATTTCTAGTAGTTTTATTTCTACATGGTGATTATTAATTTTTAACTACTAGTAATTTTTACTTTCCAGTGAAAACTAGGAAGCTGGCAATTGTGAACTGTCTATCATATATTAGCATCCTATAAAAGGAACAAATTTTAAATAGATAATTATAAAATTTACATTTTTCAAAGATTTCTTATAGAACTTTTTTAATGTGGCAAAAGATATTAATTATTAGACTCAAATATCTTTTGTCTCTCTATAAAAGTTAAAAAGTCAAAAGTAAATAAAGTTGTGCCTAACAATTGTCTCAGTATATTATGTTATTTAAATAGAAATGACCTGGATAGTCAATTCATATTCATTATTTTGTTTAACTTTCTATCGACTGATTTACATCTACTTAAATTACCTGTTTTTAACAATTATGCTTGGATTAGATATTAAACAGCTAACCATCACTTAAAATCATTTTTCCTGCTGACAAATTTTATTTTATTTTATTTTATTTTATTATTTTACTTTTTTTTGCATTTTTTTTTCTGAAGCTGGAAACAGGGAGAGACAGTCAGACAGACTCCCGCATGCGCCCGACCGGGATCCACCCGGCACGCCCACCAGGGGGTGACGCTCTGCCCATCCTGGGCGTTGCCATGTTGCGACCCTCCTGGGTGTCGCCATGTTGCGACCAGAGCCACTCTAGCGCCTGAGGCAGAGGCCACAGAGCCATCCCCAGTGCCCGGGCCATCTTTGCTCCAATGGAGCCTTGGCTGCGGGAGGGGAAGAGAGAGACAGAGAGGAAGGCGCGGCGGAGGGGTGGAGAAGCAAATGGGCGCTTCTCCTATGTGCCCTGGCCGGGAATCGAACCCCGGGTCCTCCGCACGCTAGGCCGACGCTCTACCGCTGAGCCAACCGGCCAGGGCTTGCTGACAAATTTTATAACACAGAGATAGCATGAGCTTATTTGACTAGTAAACCAGGTAGAAAAATTGTATGTTTGCATTATATTTAATGTTGACAGTTCTGAAGACATGCCTGCTTTGATGAAAGCAACAAACTTAAACTAGCTTTTATTTATCAAAGATTATCCTGGATGAATCTAAAAAACATTTGGGTTACTTTCTATATTACTAAAAATTTTAGGAATATTTAATGTATACAACTGCTTGTTTTTCATTAAGCCAGTTAAATAAACCTATTTTAAAAATACCACATATCATGAAGATATTAGTAGACATAAGCATATAGATGAACACAGAGATGATAGCTTTCATTTAAAAATTTTAGTCATATCTCAGATGAAATAATACACAACTCAAAAGAATAGCTGGATACAAATTGTGTTTCTGGCAGGTTAAGGTTATCTGCACACTGTACGGATTATTTAGGAGAAACGACTTTTGGAGCCATTTTGTCTCTAAAATCTTCTGCATACCAACCAAAGAACGTGGTCCATTGTCTTTGAGATGTTTGAGATCCTGTCTCTTCAAGGATACCCCTTAAGGTGGATTGATATGCAATGGTTGGTCATCTCTTGATTACATGGCGATTATTAATAGATATAAAATCTATCTATCTCATCTCAGGAGTTTTTTGTTTTTTTTTTGTATTTTTCTGAAGCTGGAAATGGGGAGAGACAGTCAGACAGACTCCCGCATGTGCCCGACAGGGATCCACCCGGCACGCTCACCAGGGGCGACGCTCTGCCCACCAGGGGGCGATGCTCTGCCCCTCTGGGGCGTCGCTCTGCTGCGACCAGAGAGCCACTCTAGCGCCTGGGGCAGAGGCCAAGGAGCCATCCATCGGGCTCTTTGCTCCAATGGAGCTTTGGCTGCGGGAGGGGAAGAGAGAGACAGAGAGGAAGGAGGGGGTGGGGTGGAGAAGCAAATGGGCGCTTCTCCTATGTGCCCTGGCTGGGAATCGAACCCAGGTCCCCCCGCATGCCAGGCCGACGCTCTACCGCTGAGCCAACCGGCCAGGGCCTAATCTCAGGAGTTTTTGAAGAAAGCAGAGAAAGAGTTTTAGGTCAGGTAGAACCTATGTTTGCCTTTAGATTTCCTAGGACATATGACGGCTCCCGTATCCTAAACAGCTATTCTAAAACACAGGGAATCATGTGTTTTTTCTTCTTTGGATCAGAACAAGGTGACTTACCAACAGATGTCAACAAACTAAATACAAGGATACACAATAAAGTCAGGAAGTTCAAAACTCATAAAAAAGGGGAGCTGGGATCCAAGAGAGACCCTTGAACTCTGGAGTTGGTGACAAAGCAGTAGGCTCATCAAGCTTTGTGAGCACCAGCACCTGGTTGCTCACAGGATTTTTTTTTTTTGGGGGGGTGTCTTCTTTGAACTCCACTTGTGAGGCCAGAAACTGTCAAAATCCCAGAAATAGCTAAATTAAAACCACCAAATCAAATAGTATTTAGTGAGAGTTTTTTTGTGCATATAAGAAGAGTTTGCAATTTGGGAGTATTCAAATTCAAAGAATGATAGAAAGCTCAGGATGACTTAAAAGTGAAAATGAAGTTGTTTACCCTTTGCAATGGTTGGTTATTACAATGGGGGTTTTCAGATGGCAGGGAAGTGGTTAAAGGTGATTATCTCATACCAGTTTTCAGAAGATGATTTATGATTGTCAGAGGCATTTTAAGAAATAACTTAAGTATCACTATGTTCATGAAATAAGATAGATTTAGTTGAGCTCACCTGTCTTAAATGGTTTTGTCTGCTTAGGAAATTCTCAAGCCCAGTCTTCATTTTGTATTTAATTTTAATAGATGGTACCATATTTCCCCATGTATAAGACACTCCCATGTATAATATGCACCTTAATTCTGGGGCCTGAAATTTGAAAAAAATGTATCACATAAAGTTATTGAACTTAAGTTTTATTCATTATAAAGTTCATACAACTCCTCGTCACTGTCAAAAGCTTGTCCTCATCTGTGTCGGATGACAAATCACTGTCTTCATATATTGCCTCGCCCTCAGTTCCCTCTATGGCATTTGAAATGCCACACTTCTTAAATGGCTTGACAACTATCTCAATCTTGATATTATCCCAGGATCTTTTCACCCAGGTACAAACTTCTCCTTTACAGTTGGTTTCTTCACTCTTCCTGCTGGTGTCAAATTGTCCCCAGTAGACTTCATCAATGGTTTCATTCATTTGTCTCTCATGGCAGCTTTGAAGGGTTTGTTAATGCTGACATCAAGTGGTTGGAGCTGGGATGTCAAACCTCCAGGTATGACAGCAAGTTTTGTTTTTTTCTCTGCAGCAGTTTTCTTTGTGTTTTTTGTTATGTGTGCCCTGAATTAATCAAGCACACATAGGGCAGGTTTGCGTAAGAGCTCACTTGGTCAGCTTCTCTAAACTTTCTCAAACCAGATCTTCATCCCATCCTGATCCATCCAAAACTTGTCATGAATATGGACAATCACTCCTCAAGGAATGTCTTCTTTTGGCATTGTTTTACATTTGAAAATCAGCATAGGAGGCAGCTTGGTTACCTTGGCAGAACAAACTAGAACAACTGTATAATCGCTCTTTTCATGTCCACTTGTCTTCACGGTTACAGTTTTCATTCCCTTCTTATCAACAGTTCTGTTACTTGGGAGAAAAAGTGAAGGGGGACTTTGTCCATATTTGCAATCTGTCGCAACTCAAATTGATGTGTCTTCTGACACTGAATGACAAAATGATAAAATTCAAGAAGCTTCTGCTCATAGCTTTCAGGCATCTTTTGGGCAACTCTGGTGCAGGTACACATGCTTAGTCCATTCCGTTTCATGAACCGGAAGCACCAATTGTGTCCTCCTTTGAAATCAGTAACTTCCTTTTCATCAGCGATCCTTCTTGCCTCAGGCTGAACCATCTTTGTGGACACAGGAATCCCAATTGCCTTTTGCTCTTCAGGCCACTTTGCGGACTTGCCTCTCATGGCCTTCTTCTGCCATGGCGTTTTCCGTGGGGTTTCTTCTTCTTGTAGCCAGTCTTGAATTGACTTCTCAGTTGGAGGAGAATCAAGTTTATGTTCAGCAGCATGATTTCCATTTACTTTTGCAAACTGGATTACTTTTAACTTGAATTCAGCACTGTATGAAAATCTTTTCTGAGCCATTTCTGGGTAGAATGTGGCAAAACATAACCTATTGTAGTGTACTGGTAACAAGTGCGAAACAATGAGCGCAAGACAACAAGCACTAAAAAGTGAGAAATGCAAGTAAAAAAATCTACAATGAGTGCAAAAACAAGTGCAAAAAAGCAGAAAATGCAAGTAAAAACAAACAAACCCATAACCACTGTATAAGACGCACCCAGTTTTTAGACCCCAAATTTTTCAAAAAAGGGTGTGTTTCATACATGGAGAAATATGGTAAATCTGGTTCCAGTGCCACCATCTTGGCTAAATGCAAGTGTTATTATGTTTTTTCCACTTTACTTTTATTTTTAATTTTTATTATTTTTATTTATATATTTTGTATTTCTTACTATGTTTTAAAGCATGTAAATGCTTCCATTTGAAACATTATTACATACCATGCAATGGCTTATTTAACATTTATTTCACTTTACTCTTTTTATTATTTATACCCTATTAACCAATCTCTCTTAATAATACCATCTGACATTAGTAGATGAGTTTTCTCTTTCTTTTCAGCTGGAAAACATATCCCCCAGGACTAAAGGGCAACCTAGAATAAGTGAGCATTTCGTAGTGTTAAAAGCAACTAAGGAAGATAATATACGTGATGCCAACAAACTTGAACACTTCATGAAGTGAACAGTCATTCAGGAAACAGCAAAATGGGGCAGAGGGCAGAATGCTATTGTAGGATAATGAATAAAGAACAAGGAAGAGACAAATGGAAATAGCTGATTGGCTGGGGCCATGAAGTCCGCCTTGTTTGGGGAGAGAAGGCCCACAGTTGGCGGGTGTTTGCAGATGGACTGACTGGACATACTGCATTTCTGCTAGAGCAGAGCATTTACAGGGACACGGAGGTTATCTAAGTTTTGGTTTGCTTATGTGGTACCCCAGGCAGGAGCAGCTCCATTTTGAAGCAAAAACATTATTTCTAACCCCAAAAAAGGATTTGCTCATTGCTGCCCCTCGTCCGTCATGCCTTCTTTCTCTCATTGCACCTGGTGCTTTATTGGCTTGAGAAACAAGGCTATAAAAAGAACCAGTTGAGCCTTGCCTGTGTGAGTGGCAGAAGGGTCATCCTCAGCCTGTCACAGGACATGGAGAAAAAGTACAATATGTGAAATCATAGGAATATTTTTATCAAGCATGTGAATTGTAATGTCTTGGTTTGGTAAAGGAAATAAGTGGATTAAACTTTGTTGCCCCTAAAATAGGCTCTCAGATGGAAGGCACTCTGCTCTTAACTTGGAAATTGGCTTGTTTTGGTGGTTAATTCAATCCCTCTGGCTTATGTTATTATTACAGGATTGGGTTAGTGTGTTACAGTGTAAGCCTAAGGGGTTATGTATGTGATTGTACCATTATGTCATGAGTTTCGAGTTGTTTGAAGTTCACTGCTTATTTTACTAGAAAATTTCTGAGCTTTTGTGGGAGGGAGCCAGCATTTCTCAGGTTTCATGTATTGTAATGAACACATTTTCTCCCTTGTAAATATACGCAGCGTAGGTTTTATTGGTATTCACCAAATTTTCAATGTGGAGAGCCCTGGATTCAGCACAGATGTCTGATTCTTATCAATTGTCATGGGAGTGTACCTAGCGACACTGTATCAGCCTGTTACCATGAGCCTTTAATACCTCGACCCAAAAGGAAAGAAAGAGCGCTATGGTCTAAAAGCCTTACAGCGACTGCATCCAGCCCTCTTTAAGCCCCGTGGGCTTTTCCTTCTCATCTCAAGGGAATTTGGCACTGAAATAGTTTCCATTCCATGAAAGACCAGGAAACACACCGTTTTGGATCAAAATAACCTGCTTTCTTTCTTCAAAGATTCTAAAAAAAAAAAAAAATCACAAACACCTGTCAGCAATGTGAAACCAGCGGGATTAGTAAAAAGCATTTCCTTAAAGACTGTTGTATGTGATTACTTCTTATTGGTCTGACATGATTTAACCTAGTCATCTCTCAGCATTCATTTACGTGTAAGTTGCAATATATTGTTTATAGGCTATTTTTGGAGCCACTGTAGGAAAACTACCCATATTGTAATGCATTCCGCAGGAAGACCATGTATTTTCAGTGATGAATCAAACAAAGACTTGCAACTGACAATAGAAGAATCTGTCTCCCCGCCCCCACTCCCACCACGCCTCTTTCTCCGTGTGCCTCTCTTAGTCTACTTCCCACCCTCCCCCTCCACTCCTCATATCCCGAGCCTGGAAGACAGCTGTTTTCTCTGGAAGAAGAGGGGAATACTAAACTGGAATCTGGCTGTCCTGTCAGGACAATAGTAAACTGCACACCTGTCGGCTCTTGGCAAGCTGGGGCGGTAAAACGTTGTTTTCCTAGCTTTCTCTTCTTGACAAGAACACCACTGGCTGTGTTTCTCTCTCCTGCAGTTCACAAAGGCTTAGATTTCTCCCTTGAAGCACTGAGGGAATTCAGCAGTTTTACTACTGCTTCTAATAAACAGCCTCCTTTCGAAAAGGTGGGTTTTCTTGCAGACCATGGTTTGGAGCCACCTCTCGGCCCACGTTCCCACACTGGCCCCTCCCATGAGTACTGACACCAGAGTTATTTCTCCCTTTCTAGTCGCTGCTTTGCATCTGTAAGCATTTTTCTTCTGCGGCCACTCTGGCTTCCTAGAGGCAATCCGAAAGCCCCTTCAGCTAATGGCTCATTTAGCGATCAATTTGTCAAATAATGTTCACAGATGTTTTTCTGATGGAGGAGCATGCAGTGCAGGTAATGACTGAGTGAGTGATCACTTATGATAGCTGACAGGATCAAGGCCTTGCTTCACCAGGCAGTTCAGAAGTTGGGGGTTGCTGGTCAACCCAAGAGTGGACATGCTCCTTTTTATTTTTAAAATATTAAAACGGCCCTGTGATTTCATTGCAATCGAGTCACGGGCTTGCAGCTTTAGTAGTTCCTGATATCCATGCGGGAAGAGGCTCAGCCGTATGACAATTAGGAGAAATGTAAAAGTAATGTTTCACATAACTCCGTGCTTCCTGGGACTGGGTGCGTAAAAAGCATAACAATATTAAATGTGATAATATCATAGTGTCTTGAAACTGTCTTCATACCTGTTGACATTTCCCAGCCTCACGCACAGTTCAGAACCAGTCCAAAGAAACAATGATTTTTAAGATATGTGGAAAACGTGGTGGCCATTAATCTGGAACAATCTGTCACAGATCTAGAAGAATGGAATCCAACTAAACTTGAACTACCAAAGCCAGGATGGGACTGCTGAGCTGAGCAGTCTAAGATTCCCTACAGCTGCACAAGCTATGCTTTCTTTCATGGTCCTGAATTGTTTCCATTACCCTGAATAGGGTTATAAAACCTACAATCAATTTAGTTTCTGGGGCATTGTGTTTTGAATACCGTTTAATAGGGTGTGACAAAAACACATAATTTCTCCACATGTTCTTACATTGCAAGCAGATCTTATGTGGTCCTCGGCGGTGCACCAAATAATGTGAACAGTACCGGAAGCTTTAGAATTGGAAATAAAGGAACAGCAACAGACAGCTAGAATGTTCAGGGTATGAGGAGAATTTTAAATTTATTACTTGACCACAAAACAACAACTAGAATCTGTATACTTTGCTTTCAGCTCAGCTTGGCATTAACCAGAGATAAAGAATTTTAATTATTTCATACATGAAAAGTTAAATTATGTTTCATAATAAAAAAAGATGAGCTCGAACACAGATGGACAGAATACACGTAATATGAACATTAATAAGGAGAGATGGGTTGAATCTGCTCTGTCGCTGTGGGTGTTACAGGATAAGGATTTCTGCCCCTTTGATGAGCGGGAATTGAACTGCTCTTCGAACTGGATATCCCAAACCTTTTTTTTTCCTTCTCAAATGTCAGGCTCATTTATTTTAATAGGAGTTTTTGACTAAGGAGAGGGAACAGTATCGCTCTGCAACTGCTCCTAATCTATTTAGGCACTGTCTGAATCTCTCTCTTTTATGGTTATGTTGTCTTCTCACACTGCAACGAGTAACTGAGAAATAGAATCACCTGGTGCTCGTTAAAATTGTTAAATTTGCATGCTCTGGAAACTTCCATTATTTGGCACATGTGTGATGTGGCTATTTTAGATGACTTACAGTATGCTGGAACACGAAATGCTCAGCTAGAAAAGGCACCGTACGGAAGCAGGTGAGCCAAGGATGTACTTCTCAGGTGTTCTTCAGTGCCACTGGCCCGTGGGAGTTTGTTTCAGAGCAGGCCTGATGTACTGCAACCTTTTTTTGGTGTGCTTTGATTCGCATGTGGAGATCTTAAACCTACTGGGCAAGAAGTAGCTGGGCCAGGATCTCTTCTACTTGACCTTTGTGTAAAGCAGGGGTCGGGAAGCTTTTTGGTTGAGAGAGCCATGAACGCCACATATTTTAAAATGTAATTCCTTGAGAGCCATATAACGACCCGTGTACGTTACGCATTATCCAATAAAAATTTGGTGTTGTCCTGGAGAACAGCTGTGATTGGCTCCAGCCACGGGCAACCATGAACATGAGTGGTAGGAAATGAATGAATTGTAATACATGACAATGTTTTCTATTTTTAACATTATTATTATTTTTATTAAAGATTTGTCTGTGAGCCAGATGCAGCCATCAAAAGAGCCACATCTGGCTCGCGAGCCATAGGTTCCCGACCCCTGGTGTAAAGGATTCCAGAATAGTGGAAGTTTTTATGGACTTAGCTGTTCAAGTTTTATTTGGAAATTTGACAAGACTCTGTGAAAAGCTTTTCTAGGCAAATTGATTTACCACTTATTGAACTCATTTATTTAATGCTGTATTAGCACTTCATAGATCTCATTTAATTTATTCCTCAAAATAGGTTTATGTGTTAGGTGGCATTATTTCTGTTTTATAAGTGAAGAAACTGAAGGTTAGAGAGATTATAAAACTTGCCAACACAAGCTGTGATAGGAACTGAAATCTTACTCCAGAAATCCATGATTATATTGCTTTAATTAAAGATACGTGGTAATATTTTCAAAAAATCCAAACATTTCAAAGAAAGTTAAACACCTGTATGCATGCTAATGAAATTTTGCTGAATATGTTTTTGAACATTTCACCATGCACATATACATACACCTATAGTATATACTATAGGTCTCATGTAAATGAGATCATCATAAATTTTCTTTGTACCTTAAAAAAAAAATATTATGCATATATTTTTCATTAAATATCTGTACTATCATTTCAAAAAAGCTTTACAACATTACAATGTATATATCAACCAAATCTCTTTTACCAATCCCATTTTGATGGACATACAAGTTGTTCTCAGGTTTCACTAAATAATGCTTTACCCAACATCTTTGTGCAACCTCTTCCCCTTTTCTATTATGCTTTAATTGCTCTCACTCTTTTTCTCATGCTTGCTATTACTGGGTTAAAGACCAGATACATTTACATGTTGAGGTGAAGTGAGGCATATGTAATTAATGATCACAGGCACTGGAATCAGTCGGCCTGGGTTTGAATTTAAGTTCCTCAACTGATCTGTGTTAACTTAGTCAAGTTTCTTAGTTCTTCATCTCAGTTTTGTCATTTTAAAATAAGGATGATAATAAAATCAATCTTCTAAGTTTGTTTTGAAGACAAAATGAGATGATGGATACAAAGCACTTCATGTGGTGCCCAGAGTCTGACGCACAGTAAATGATCCTAACTGGTAGCACTACTATTCTGATTGGAGATGATTGGAAAAACTCTTTCCTCAATAGTCCCAGACTGCCCATTTTCATATCCTCGTTGGTCACTGGACTTTCCTATCCTCTCATGTCTTTCCTATGTTACTACCTCTTTCCTTGTATGTAAAGAAAGAGGTAAATTGCTTTATTTTCATTTATTTCATTATTTTCACTAATTTTGTTATTAAAAATATTGGGCCATTTTAAAAATAGCATGTTCTTGTTCATTTTTCAAAATAGGATATATACAGTGTGTCCATAAAGTCATGGTGCACTTTTGACCGGTCACAGGAAAGCAACAAAAGACGATAGAAATGTGAAATCTACACCAAATAAGAGGAAAACCCTCCCAGTTTCTGTAGGATGATGTGGCAGCATGTGTGCATGTGCAGATGATGACATAACACCGTGTACACAGCGGAGCAGCCCACGGCCATGCCAGTCGAGATGTGGATGGTACAGAGGAAAGTTCAGTGTGTTCTGTGGCTTGCTAGATTCGAATCTGTGACCAAAGTGCAACATGAATATCGGTGTGTTTATAACGAAGCGCCACCACATAGGAATAACATTACTCGGTGGGATAAGCAGTTAAAGGAAACCAGCAGTTTGGTGGAGAAACCCCGTTCTGGTAGTCCATCAGTCAGTGACGAGTCTGTAGAGGCTATACGGGATAGCTACCTAAGGAGCCCTGAAAAATCTGTGCATGAGCCCACATCGAACTGCACTGAATAGGTATGAAACTGGGAAAGTTTTCCTTTTATTTGGTGCAGATTTCACATTTCTATCGTCTTTTGTTGCTTTCCTGTGACCGGTCAAAAGTGCACCATGACTTTATGGACACACTGTATATATATATATATATATATATATATATATATATATATATATATATATATATATATATTAATTTGCAGAGGTCTTTATTGACTTACGAATTAACCATTGCAAATGTTTTTTCATTTTCATGTGTAATTCTGCCTTTCTCTCTGCTTTTCTCTATCTATCTATCTATCTATCTATCTATCTATCTATCTATCATCTATCTATCATCTATGACTGACCTATGTTATTGAACTGGCTCTGCTTTTCTTGTAATTCTTAGAGCTTTATCACACCTAATTTATTTACCTGCATTTTATTTCTGCATTTTCAATGGCTTTACTAATATCTAAGACAATTTAAAATCTGTAATTAATTCTTATAACAAAATTTCTTAAAATTTAGAAAATAGTTGAATAATTTTCATGTTGTTTCTCTGTTGATACATGAAGGGGAAAGTGTTTAGTCTCTCACTATTAAATGTGGTGTTAGTGTAGGATATTTGTAGACTCATTTTACCATGTGTAGGAGTTTCTCTTCAATTACTGTTTAAGATTTTTCATCATAAATGGATGTTGAATTTTGTCAAATGCTCTTCCTGCATCTGTTGAGAAAGTTCTATAGTTTTCTCTTTTGTTCTCTTAATGTAATGAAGTACATTAATATTTTAAAAGTTAAGTCAGCCTGACCAGGCGGCGTTGCAGTGGATAGAGCATTGGACTGGGATGTGGAGAACCCAGGTTTGAGACTCTGAGGTCGCCAGCTTAAGCGCGGGCTCAGCTGGTTTGAGCAAAAAGCTCACCAGCTTGGACCCAAGGTCGCTGACTTGAGCAAGGGGTTACTCAGTCTGCTGAAGGCTCACGGTCAGCAATGAAAGACTGATGATTGATGCTTCTCATCTCTCGCCGTTCCTGCCTGTCTGTCCTTATCTATCCCTCTCTCTGACTCTGTCTCTGGAAAAAAAAAAAAAAAGTTAAGTCAAACTGGGAATTCCTGGAATAAAGCTCACTAGCTCATGGTATATTAATCTTTTTATATGTTGCTGAATCAAATTTGCTAATATTAATTAATGATTTTTACATCTATGTTCATGAGGTAGTTTTGTCTGTAATTTCCTTTTCTTGAAACATTTTTGTCTGATTTGGTATCAAGCTAATGCTGGCAGCAAAAAGCTTGATAAATTTATTTCCTTTATTTTTTATTTTTTTTAATAATAATTTTATTTTTTTAATGGGGTGACATCAATAAATCAGGATACATATATTCAAAGATAACAAGTCCAGGTTATCTTGTCGTTCAATTATGTTGCATACCCATCACCCAAAGTCAGATTGTCCTCTGTCACCTTCTATCTTGTTTTCTTTGTGCCCCTCCCCCTCCCCCTTTCCCTCTCCCATTCCCCCCTCCCCCCTGTAACCACCACACTCTTATCAATGTCTCTTAGTTTCACTTTTATGTCCCACCTACGTATGGAATAATGCAGTTCCTGGTTTTTTCTGATTTACTTATTTTGCTTCGTATCATGTTATCAAGATCCCACCATTTTGCTGTAAATGTTCCGATGTCATCATTTCTTATGGCTGAGTAGTATTCCATAGTGTATATGTGCCACATCTTCTTTATCCAGTCATCTATTGACAGGCTTTTTGGTTGTTTCCATGTCCTGGCCACTGTGAACAATGCTGCAATGAACATGGGGCTGCATGTGTCTTTACGTATCAATGTTTCTCCTTTATTTTTTTAAAGAGTGTATGTATTCATAATATTGGTATTATTTTAATATATGCTGGATCTATAGTGACCTGTCTGTTTTAATTAAAAAAATTATATTTTGTTTTATTTTTTCTCTTTTTTTTTACTTAATCAGTCTTTCTAAAATATATCATTTCATTATTCATTAAAAAAATCTAATATTGGTTTTGTTCAATTTTTTCTATTGTCAGTTTTCTATTTCATTGATTTCTGCTTTTATTGTTTTTCCACTTGTATTAGATTTAATTTGCTCTTCTTGTACTGTCCTAAGGTAAGTTATTATTTAAAATTTTTCTTTTTTAAAAAAAACTGTAAATTATACTCAAAGAACTACATCTCAAAAAAGTGATATATAATGTTTTCATTATTCATTTCAAAATATATTATGATTTCCTTGGTGATTTCTTCATTGACCCATGAGTTATTTAGAAATGTATATTTTTATTTTTAAATAGTTGAGACTTTTATAGAGAACACGTTTCTATTATTTTCTAATTTACTTCCATTGGTGGAGATCATATTCTTTAAGATTTTGATGATAGCTATTGGACTTTTTATGTCCAGTATGTGGGTTAACTTAATGAGTCTACTATGTGCACTTAAAAAAAATTGTTGGGTGTAGTGTTATTAAAATGCCTTGTTAAGTTGTTTGATAGTGTTGGTAAAATTTTTTTTGTGTGTGGCAGATACAGAGTCAGAAAGGGGGACAGATAGGGACAGACAGACAGGAATGGCGAGAGATGAGAAACATCAATTCTTCATTGCGACTCCTTAGTTGTTCATTGATTGATTTCTCATATGTGCCTTGACCAGGGGGCTATAGCAGACTGAGTGACCCCTTGCTCGAGCCAGCAACCTTAGGCTCAAGCAGGTGAGCCTTGCTCAAACCAGATGAGCCCACGCTCAAGCTGGTGACTTCAGGGACTCGAACCTGGGTCTTCCGCATTCCAGTCTGATGCTCTATCCACTATGCCACCGCCTGGTCAGGCGTTGGTCAAATTTTTTATATCTTCTATACATTTTGTGATTTTATTATTCATCAATTATTTGATAGAGTGGTTTTAAATCTCCAACTATAATTGTGATTTCTCTTTTTATTAATTCTGCCATTTTTTGTTACATATAATTTAAATCTCTGTTATTGGGTACATAAGCATGTTTTTTTAAAAAATTATTAATTGATTTTAGCGAGAAAGGAAGGTAGGGAGAGAGAGACAGAAAGAGACAGAGACAGAGAGACAGAGAGACAGGAACATCAATCTTATCCTATATGTTTCTATAAACACTCATAGGCAGGCTTTTGTGTGGACATAAGTTTTCATCTCATTTGGGTAAATACCAAGGAGCATGATTGCTGGATCATATGGTACGAGCATGTTTAGTTTTGTAAGAAACCAACAACCTGTCTTCCAAAGTGGCTGTCACATTTTGCATTCCCACCAGCAATGAATGGGAGTGCCTATTGCTCTACATCTTTACCAGCATTGGTGGTGAGAGTCTTCTGAATTTTGACTACTCAAATAGGTGTATAGTAGCTATTTATTGTTTTTTTTTGTTTTTGTTTTTTCTTTTTTTCTGAAGTTGGAAACGGGGAGGCAGTCAGACAGACTCCCGCATGAGCCCGACTGGAATCCACCAGGCATGCCCACCAGGGGGCGATGCTCTGCCCATCTTGGGGCTTCGCTCTGCCACAATCAGAGCCATTCTAGTAGTGCCTGAGGCAGAGGCCACAGAGCCATCCTCAGCGCCCGGGGAAACTTTGCTCCAATGGAGCCTTGGCTGCGGGAGGGGAAGAGAGAGACAAAGAGGAAGGAGAGGAGGAGGGGTGGAGAAGCAGATGGACTCTTCTCCTGTGTGCCCTGGCCGAGAATCGAATCCGGGACTCCTGCACGCCAGGCCGTCGCTCTACCACTGAGCCAACCAGCCAGGGCTCATTATTGTTTTAATATTCATTTCCCTGATGATGTAGAGAATTCTTTCATATGCTAATTTCCCATGAGCATATCTTCTTTGATGAGGTGTCTGTTAAGGTTTTGGTTAAATTTTAATTACTTTTTTTTCTTTATTGTGAGTTTTAAAATTTCTTTGTATATTTGGGAGAACAGTCTTTTACCAGGCGTGTCTTCTACAAATATTTTCTCCCAGTATGTGGCTCCTCTTCTCATTCTTTTGACTTTGTCTTTTGCAAAGCATAATTTTTTTTATATTTCTGATATTTTTTTCCCCTTTTCTGGACTTCACTGTCTTTAAGAAATATATTTAAAATTTCTTTCAATTACAGTTGATGTACAATATTATATTAGTTTCAGGTCTACAAACCAGTGATTAGACATTTATACAACTTCTGAAAAAGTTCTTAATTTGAATGAAGTCAAGCTTGTGAAAGGCCACATACCCAAGACCATCTAGATTTTCTCCTATGTTGTCTTCTAGAAATTTTAAGTTTTGCATTTTACATTTAGAACTGCGATCAACTCTGAGTTTGTTTTTGTGAAATGTGTAAGGTCTGTGTCTTGACTGACTTTGTTTTCTCTTTTTGCATGCAAAAGTCAGGTTGGCCCAGCATGGTTTATTGAAATTCCCTCCATTATACTGCCTTTGCTTATTTGTCAAAGAACAGTTGACTATACTTACGTGGGTTTATTTCTGGGCTCTCTGTTCTGTTTCATAATCTATTTGTCCATTCTTCTATCAGTACCACATTGTCTTGATTACTGTACCTTTATAGTAATTGTTAGATATTATGAATCTTTTGCCTCTCCACATAAACCTCAAAAATAATTTACGATGTCCACAAAATAACTCAATAGAATTTTGACTATAATACATTGACTCTATAGGTCAAATTATGAATACTTGACATCTTGACAATTTTGGGTTTTCCTACCATAAAATGTATGATTTTCCCTGGAATGAAATATCTCTTCATTTATTTAATTCTTCTTTGATTTCTGTCATAAGGGTTTTGCAGTTTTCCTTATATAGATTTTCTACATATTTTGTTAGATTTATACAGAAGTATTTCATTTGGGGGGTCACTATTGTAAGTAGTATCATATTATTTTAAATTCTACTTGTTCATTGCTGGTACAGAGGAAAGAAAATAACTTTTGTGTATTAACCTTATCCTAAAATCTTGCTGGTTCATTATTAGTTCCCTGAGTTTTTTTAATTTATTTTTATTTATTGATTTTTTAGAGAGAGAGGAGTGAGAGAGAGAGACAGAGAGAGAGAGAGAAGGGGGAGGAGCAGGAAGCTTCGACTCCCATATGTGCCTTGACTGGGCAAGCCCAAGGTTTTGAACTGGCGACCTCAGTGTTCCAGGTCAATGCTTTATCCCACTGCACCACCACCAGGTCAGGCCCCTGGGTTTTTTTTTTTTTGTCAGTGTTGACTCTTTGGGATTTTTTCCATATATGATCATCTGCAAATAAAGACAGTTTCACTTCTTCCTTCATTATATGTATGGTTTTCATTTCCTTTTTTTTCTTATTGCCTTAGCTAAGAATTCCAGTACACTGTTAAAATGGAGTAATGAGAGTCATAGCCTTGCCTTGGTCCTGATGTGAGTGGAAAAACTTCTAGTTTCTAACCATTAAGTATGATGTAAGCTGTAAGTTTGTTTTTTTTTTTGTAAATGCTCTTGATTACCTTGAGAAAGTTCCTTTCTGTTCCTAGTTTGCTGAGAGTTTTGATAATAAATGCATATTGAATTTTGTCAAATGCTTTCCCTGTGTCTATTGATGTTATCTCATAATTTTTCTTCTTTATTTAGCCCATTGATGTGAAGGATTATGTTAATTGATTCTGGAAATTTTAACCAGGTTTGCATACATGAGATAATTGGTTGTGGTGTATAATCCTTTTTGTACATTCTTGGATTTGATTTTATATATATATTTTGTTGAGGATTTTTACATCTATGTTCAAAAAGATATTGATCTGTAGTTTCCTTTTAATGTTTTTGTCTGGCTTGGTATTAGGATAATGCTGGCCTTATTGGATGATTAGGAAGTAGTCCCTCTGCTTCAATATTTTAAAAAAGACTGTAAAAAATAGTATAATTTCTTCCTTAAATATTTGGTAAAACTTACCAGCAAAGCCATGTGGGTTGTGTTTTCTCTTTTGGAAGGTTATTAGTTACTAATTCAATTTCTTTAATAGAGACCTATTCATATTATTTATTTCTTCTTGTGTCAATTTTGGTAGATTCTATCTTTCAAGGAATGTCATTTCATCTCAGGGGTCTCCAAACTTTTTACACAAGGGGCCAGTTCACTGTCCCTCAGACTGTTGGAGGGCCGCCACATACAGTACTCCAGTACACTGACCACCAATGAAAGAGATGCCCCTTCTGGAAGTGCTGCAGGGGCCGGATAAGGTTGGATAAATGGCCTCAGGGAGCTGCTTGCAGCCCGTGGGCTGTAGTTTGGGAACGCCTGAATTTATGGACATAGAGTGTTCATCATCTTTCTTTATTATCTTTTTAATATCAATGAGAATTGTATTGATGTCTTCTTTTTCATTTATGATATTAGTAACTTGTATGTCTCTCTCTCTTAGTTAACCTGGCTGGAGTCTTACCAAATTTCCTGATCCTTTCAAAAAGCCAGGCTTTGGTTTCATTGATTTTTTTCCCTATTATTATTTTTTTCAATTTCATAGATTTCTGCTCTATTTTTTACTTTTTGGTTTTCTTTTGCTTACTTTGGATTTATTTTGCTTTTTTTTTTTTTTGCCAGTTGCTTAAGATGGAAGCTTAGATCATTAATTTCAGATATTTTTCTTTCTAATATATGCATTCAATATTATCAACTTTCCACTACACATGGCTTTCACCAAATCCCACAAATTTTTTTTTTTTTTGTATTTTTCTGAAGTTGGAAACAGGGATGCAGTCAGACAGATTCCCGCATGCGCCTGACTGGGATCCACTCGGCACGCCCACCAGGGGGCAATGCTCTGCCCATCTGGAGCGTTGCTCTGTTGCAACCAGAGCCATTCTAGTCCACAGAGCCATCCTCAGTGCCCGGGCCAACTTTGCTCCAATGGAGCCTTGGCTGCGGGAGGGGAAGAGAGAGACAGAGAGGAAGGAGGGGGGGAGGGGTGGAGAAGCAGATGGGTGCTTCTCCTGTGTGCCCTGGCCGGGAATCAAACCCTGGACTTCTGCACGCCAGGCTGACGCTCTACCACTGAGCCAACCGACCAGGGCCCAAATCCCACAAATTTTCATGTTATAATTAATATTTTAAAATTTCTCTTGAGATTTTTTTTCTTTGACCTATGTGTTATTTAGAGGGGTACTGTTTAATCACCAAGTATTTGGGGATTTTCCCATAATTTTCTGTCACTGGTTAGTAGTTTAATTTCATTATGCTCTGAGAGTAGGCATGGAGTAGTTTTTATTCTTTTAAAGTTCAAGTGTGTTTCATGGCTCAGAATGTGGTGTATTCTTGGTAACTGTTCCATGTGAGCCTGAGGAGAAGGTGCGTGTTTCTCATCTTTGGATGACACAGCGTATAGATTTCAGTCATATCTGGTTGATGATGGTGCTGTTAAGTTCAAATATGTCCTTACGGATTTTCTGCCTGCTATATCTGTTCCTTTCTGATAGAATGGTATTGAAATCTCCAACTATCATAGAAGACTCATTTATTTCTCCTTGCAGTTCTGTCAGGTTTTGCCTGATATATTTTAACACACTGTTGATAGGCGCATGCACATTAAAGTTGGTTATGTCTTCTTGGAGAATTGACCCTTTTATCCTTAAGTAATACCATCTTTATCCCTGAGAAGTTTTTTTGCTCTAAAAAATTGCTGTCTGAAATTACTATAGCATTTTCTTTTGCTTTTTAAAAAATTAGTATTAGCATGTATAATTTCTATCCTTTTACTTTTAACCAATATGTGCTTTTATGCATATTTAAAGTAGATTTCTTACAGACAGATGTAGTTGGTTTTATTTTTTGATCCACACTGACAATTTGTCTTTTAATTGGTGTATTTATCCCAATGACATTTAAAGTGATTATGGATATTGTTGCTTGAGGTGCTGACTGAAAGGAACATTTATAAATAAGCTTTTAGTAACATGGTGGTAAGGGTTGGAGGTAACGAAAGCATTCTATTGTCCTATGACTGTCTCAGGATTTTAGCAAATGGTCTCTGGGCTGTGGACTTCACAAATGCTTCTCAGTTTTTTTCTCCCAAGGGTGCTAGAGTGTGGTGTTTCCCTTCTCCCATGTAAAAGGCTGGAGGACTTTGAGTGGGTATTTCCCTTATCCAATGTGGAAGGTTAGAGATGGCTAGAGTTGAATGTTTCCTTATCCCCATGTTAGTTAGGCTCTGATGAAACCCCAGAAGGTTAAACTTCAGTATGACAGGTTCTGTTGAGGGTAGGTCTTGCTAAGAATTACGGAAGGCTCTGGCATATTTCAAAAATAGCTTCTTTCCCTCTTCCTCTGCCAGAAGTCCAAGAGGATTTTTCTTCAATATTTACTGTGAAAACCTGGTACGGCTTCAAATATGTGAAACCGCTGACCCCTGAAGTTTTTAAGCCTCAAATTTGTCCACACTGAGCCTCTGACAATTCATCATCAATTACAGGTCAGTGTTCCTGTCGAAGCACTGGTTCCCGGAAAGGTTTCTGCTCTAGCAAGTTGTGATTCTCTGTATCCACCTGTTTGCCTGTTCAACTTCTAGGACGGGGGTTTGCCCTGTGACTTTGCTTCTAGTATGGATCGAAGAAGAGTTGTTGACTTTTCAGATTGTTCAGCTTCTTATTTTGTTGTTAGGACAGACTCTTTGAAGTTCCTTACATGCTAAACTAGAAACTGGAAATTTGCTGACTTTTTTTTTGTGTGTGTGAGAGAGAGACACACAGAGAGGGACACATAGGGACATCAGACCAGAAGAGAGAGAGATGAGAAGCATCAATTCTTTGTCACAGCACTTAGTTGTTCATTGATTGCTTTCTGATATGTGCCTTGACCAGGGGGCTACAGCAGAACAAGTGACCCTTTGCTCAAGCCAGAGACCTTGGGCTCAAGCCAGAGACCTTGGGCTCAAGCCAGTGACCTTGGGCTTTAAGCCAGCAACATTTGGGCTCAAGCCAGCAAGCCTGTGCTCAAGCTGGTGAGCCCGTGTTGAAGCCAGATGAGCCTGCGCTCAAGCCAGCGACCTTGGCGATCTTGGGGTTTCTAACCTAGGTCCTCCACATCCCAGTCTGATGCTCTATCCACTGCGCCACCACCTGGTCAGGCTCTACTGACTTTTTAATTTAAATTTTGGTTATATTTTTCTTTCTCTTTATGTTTAGTAGATTTTATTATATGCTGGAAATTATAATCATACATTGATGATAAGTATTGTTCATGCAGGCAATCAAATTCTTACAGATACTGTTGATCTTGGTGTGTTTGGTGTTTTGATTTGCTTGTGTGGGTCCATTTGGTTTTGCTCTTAATCCTAAATGGTTTCTGCTGTGGAATGTGGTCATCATTACTAATGCATGACATTCTGTGGTCTCAGATGAATGTCTAAGGTGGTCAGGGATGTCTTTCTATTTTGGTATGGCCAGAACTTGAACATGTTCTAACATTGCAGAACCTCAGACCACTTTGCTTGGGCTCAACTTGCTCCATGGTCCAGAAAAGGATCCAAGGCACAAACAAGGTAACACAGGGCTTGCTTCACATACTTTTCTTTTGCCGATGATTACAGTTTTGTGCTGCCTATTGTGGAGTACCTAAGAACAGTGTCCTCGTACCTTTGGTCTAGATTTAGAATTGTCCACAGTTGGTACCTTCCACTCTGCCTTAGATGGAAGCAGAAGTCCAAAACCTTTTACTTACGTTAGATTTACTATGTTGTTATGAAGACACCTCTATCTTTTTTTCCCAAAACACTATCATTGCTTTCATTGTTTTTGCATATTCTTTCGTATGCATTACTCTTGGTAACTTTGCTAAGTTAGAAAACATTCTACTGGGATTTTATTGGGATTGCATTAAATTTAGGAAAAATTCACATTTTTTCAATATCAACTCTATTTTAAAAAATAATATCTTTGCATTAAATAATTTCTATTATATACCTCAATCACTTTTAATAATTGTACAGACATAGGTTCTGCACATTTAAGTTTATTATAAGTTATTATTGTTTTTGTTGTGAGTAAACTTTATTTTGCTTTATATCAGGGGTCCCCAAACTTTTTACACAGGGGGCCAGTTCACTGTCCCTCAGACCGTTGGAGGGCCGGACTATAAAAAAAACTATGAACAAATTCCTATACACACTGCACATATCTTATTTTAAAGTAAAAAAACAAAATGGGAACAAATTCAATATTTAAAATAAAGAACAAGTAAATTTAAATCAACAAACTGACCAATATTTCAATGGGAACTATGCTCCTCTCACTGACCACCAATGAAAGAGGTACCCTTCCAGAAGTGCGCGGGGGCCGAATAAATGGCCTCAGGGGGCCGCATGTGGCCCGCGGGCCGTAGTTTGGGGACCCCTGCTTTATATCATAACTCTTCATTTATACATAGGTGGGTAAAAGTAAGTTTACAGTTGTGAGTATGCAAAAACAGTTTAGTCTTGAATTATTATTCATTCATATATGAAATAAGTAGTTTTTGTATTTTAACTTTAATCAATTTTTTGAACTCTCATTTTTCTCTAGTTTTCTAGTTGATCATTTTATTTTCTCCCTGCAAATAATGAATATTTTTCTTCACCACACACACACACTCATGGGCAAAGGTAGGTTTCAGTTGTTTATATGAAAAATAATACAATAATTAATAAATAAAATACAAGAATGAACTGTTTTGTATACTCAGAACTGTAAATATACATACATACATACATACATTTTACTTATTTATATTGTCTAATAATAGTAAATTGTACTTCCAGAATATTTTTATCTAAAACCACCTTTATTATCACCAAATTTAATGGTATTTCAAAATTAGGCATCATAATGACTTAAACATTGTTAAGAAGTTACATATACCCTTTCTACTAATATTTTAAATTAAACTTGGCAAATGTTATCTAATATCTAATACCTCATTGGGGTCCATAAATATTATCCTAAAGTTTTTATATTGAATTATTAATTTGGAGATTAATACATATAATTAGGCTTTCAAATATTTAATTTCCCTTGCATTTTTAATAAAGCTCACTCAATTATGCTGGCTTTAAAAAGTTTGCTGGCTCTATTTGTGAAGTATTTATTCCTAAGTACATTCTTGGCCAATAATACTTAAGTATTTTAACTTGCTTTATTTGTGTTTGCTAACTTTTCCGATTTTAGATCTGTGTTAGGTTGATTTGTTTTCTGAAATCGTTCAAGTGGCATGGATAGTTTTTGGTTTTTGATATACTGACAGAAATCAACTCCAAAATCATCTAAGCCACATATTGGAATGATCACGCACAGACATTATCATAACTGTGATTAATATGTTCAGAAATATAGATGACAAGATAAAGAATTTCACTAGAAAAAGAAAGCCATTTAAAAAGAGAGAATCAAAAAGAAATTCTAACACTGAAAATGTCTGGAAGAAAGAACAATCTATAATCTCCATTTGAATTTGAACCCGTCCTTTCCTGTCTTTAATGAAAGTCCCTTTTGTTCCTTTTAAACCTATTTTCTTTTGTCAGAGAGGTTGTTTTTGTTATTTTCTATAAAAAAGAATATAAATATTCTTTAGTATATTTCAGGACAGCGACAGTTCAGTATCAAGCCTATCAGACTTGTGAAACTTCATTCTGTTATGGGAGGAAATCAAAATTTTCACATGATACAACAACATGGTTGAGACGTATTTTCTTTAAGAATCATCTTTAACATTCTTGATATGAATGTTAGTTAACATTTGGAAGTCTTTGCTTCTCAAGAAAAGACCATATTTCACTTGTGCAATTATATATTTTATTATTTTTAAAGTCTAATTATGAATATAAAGATTACTAAGGTGGCATAGTACCATATTTAGGAAACCTACAAAGAACTAGGAATTACAAACTCTAAATGTACTAAAAATCACATACACTTTCTTCTGGTGTCTGATATAGTTTTCTGTGTAAAGACTAAAAAAAAAATAGTAGAACACTTGCATCTGACCTTTGGTAATGTTAATATCTATAGTTATCACACAAAAGTATCTTTGTTTACATATTTGTAATTCATTTATTCAACCAACATTTACTGAGATCGCCAACATATTGCTGTCCTGGTTTTTGATAAATTTGATATCTAGGGGTAGAGGCAGATAGTCTTAATTTTAAAAAGGACAACAAAGGTGGTTAAGTGTGAATTTGAGCAGGAATGCCTCATCTTTCTGAAGTTGAGTGCAGACATTGGGTAGGAGTCTTGAGACCACTGGGGAAATGAGCAAAGAGCAGGGTGATGGTGGTTTTGTTTGTTTTAGTCTGTGTAAATAATGCCAGACACAGTCACCCCTGCCTACTAGTAAATGACAACTTAAGGGTCTCAGAGAGTCCCTCAGGAAACATCTCCCCTCAGCTTGGCCAGCACTTATTTTATGAAAATAGAGCTAAGGTTGCCCATCAAGGACCAGCGGTGCTCTGTCCTCTCTGGTCCCGCCTCCTCTCCAGCCTGCCTCCTCTCCTGCCCCACCTCCTCTCCTGGCCCACCTCCTCTCCAGTCCCATCTCCTCTCCTGACCTGCCTCCTCTCCTGCTCCTCTTCCTCTCTGGCCCCTCTTTCCTCCTCTGGCCCCTCTCAGGTCCCACCTCCTCTCCAGCCCCTCCTCCTCTCATGCCATACCTCCTCTCCGTCCCCTCCTCCTCTCCTGCTCCTTCCTTCTCCTCTCTGGTCCCACCTCCTCTCCAGTCCCTCCTCCCCATCCCCTCCTCCTCTCCTGCCACACCTCCTCTCCGGCCCCTCCTCTTCCCTATCCCCTCCTCCTCTCTGGCCCCTCCTCCTCCCCATCCCCTCCTCCTCTCCTGCCACACCTCCTCTCTGGCCCCTCCTCCTCTCCTGCCACACCTCCTCTTCTGCCACACCTCCTCTTCTGCCTCACTTCCTCTCCTCTGGCCCCAGAGTCTGTCTGTGCACAGACCTTGTTATTCCCACAGGCTGCTTCTGTAGGGACCCGCCTTACCCTGAAGGTTGCATGAGAGGTTGCATAAGGAACAAGGAACTTAGAGCTGACCCAGCCCCCAAATCCTGTTTATCTAGATTTGTAACAGTTTTAACAGTTTTAAAACTTTTCCACTGCCTGCCCTATGTTACTATGCCATGTGACTTCTCCCCCCACCAATAGCTAATAGCCAAGTCTGCTTTTGGAAACTGCTTGCTTGCTCAGCCTATATAAGACCTAGTTTGTAAGCGTTTGGGCGCGGCTCTCATCTGCGACTTTTTAAGAGTATAGTGTCCCTGAGACACCCGAGAGTCCGCCCCTGCGCAGGTTAAAAGCTTGGCCAATAAATTTTCCATCTAAATTCCTGAAAGTCTCCGACATCTGTTTTGTACCCCAGTGGATGCTACACTTCCTCATGAAGCATGAAGTTCAACTCAAGAGAGGCAGAAGCCTGGGGACCAGGCACTTGCTTCCCAATCTCAAGGCCCACAGCACCGAATGAAATGTTTCTAGTAGTGAGGGAGACACAATGAAGACCGCAAAAGAAATTAAAAAAAAGAAAAGAAAGCGTACAAATACAAGGATGAACATTCTCAGATTTTATTGTACATTAAAAATACCTCAAGGGTTTTTAAACCACAGACTTTCTGGCCTCCGAGTTTGTGATATGTCAGGTCTGAAGCGAGGCCAAGAATTTGTTCCTGGTAAAGGTGATGCTACTGAGCAGGGGGCACTCTTTGACCACTGACTTAGAGGAAGTCAATTTTCCTTATCTGTGAAGAGAAGGGGCTGAATTAAAAAAATAAAAACATGACTTTGATATTTCATCCATGCTGATATTAAAAGACTTGGTAATTCTCCTCAAATTGTATAATATTATATGGTTTAATTTGGTAAATAAGGTATTGGAGAATAGTAAGCTTTGAGCAGTCTTGATATATGGGATATAACATGGTTCAAAATGGATAACTTTCCAATAAAAACTTTAACATAAAAATGAAAGATAATGTAGATTACTTTATAGAGAAAAGTAAAAACTCAAATAGACCATAATTTAACATTTTCTAGTTTAGTTTTCCTCATTTGATCATTACATACTTGATCAACAGAAATTTAAAAACAGAACACCTAATGTGATTGGTCACTAGGATCATTTTATGACATCTAGCTTCACTCAAGTGCATATTATGTATTTATATATTATAAAGGCCTGTGGTTCTTAGCTCTGGCTGAACTCTAGAAACACCTGAGGGGATCTGGATCTAATGAATCTGTGGTCCAGGTGTTGGCATTCTTTTTTAAACTTCCTAGGTAATTTTACTGTGTTATTAGGGGTTGAGAATCATTGGTGCAGTCATTGAGCTAGAGGCAAACCTAGCTCATCAAGGACCAGCGGTGCTCCCTCCTCTCTGGCCCTGCCTCCTCTCCAGCTCCGCCTTCTCTCCTGCCCCACCTCCTCTCCTGCCCCACCTCCTCTCCGGTCCCATCTCCTCTCCTGACCTGCCTCCTCTCCTGCTTCTCTTTCATGAGTCAAAATTTTACTAATTGTTTTCCTATGAAGCCCACATCAACTAATATAATTATGAGGGCTTTTTGTTTTACACATGTCTTAATGGACCAAAGTTCCCTAACTTTGGTAAACAACACTTGGAAATAATACTATGCTCCATTTATTGCCAGTTGGTACAGGAATCATATTTTTTTTTCTAATGAGTTTCATTATGCATGCATATTAGGACATAATTTAAAAATTACAAGTCATGGCAACAGAGAAACCAGACTGGGCATGTTTTAGCAACATGACAAAAATGATGGAAGTTTTCAGAAATTTCCTGACAGCAAACTCACTGCCAAAGAGCCACAGATCATATTAATGCCTTGTTGGCTGCCATCCTGTTTGTTAAATTGAAGGGAGCTTTTGATTAAGGGTATAGTCAACCTAGATCAGAGTGGAAATGCTTCTTAACACTTGGGTTCTTTTTAAGAAAGAGGAGTTTGATTAGTCACTCATAAAGTTGACTGACCAAACAAAAGGATATATATTACATGGTGAAACAGTTTCCCATTTAGAATTATAGGGATTACAAGAGAAATCTCACCAATCAATGGTTTGTGCTAGCTGCTAAATTCAAGATTTATTTTTCACAGGTCCTTAGATTCAGCAACCACCAGTACAGAATGTCTGATTAGATGTGAACTTCACAAAAACAACAAATGAATTTTTTTTTTTTTTTTTTTTTAGTGAGAGGAAGGGAGGCAGAGACAGACTTCCGCTTGTGCCCTGACCAGGATCCATCTGGCAAGCCCCCTAGGGGGCAATGCTCTGTCCATTTGAAGCCCTTGCTTCATTGCAACCATAACCATTTTTTAGCTTAGAGCCTGGGGCCAACTCACTCCAATAGAGCCATGGCTACAGGAGGAGAGGAGAAGAGAGAGAGATAGGGAGAGATAGAGAAGAAGGTGAGGGTTGGAGAAGCAGATGGGTGCTTCTTGTGTGTGCCCTGACCGGGAATTGAACCTGGGATATCCAAATGCTGGGCTGACTCTCTACTACTAAGCCAAATGGCCAGGGCAAACAACAAATGATTTTTAATATAATTATGTCTTGAATATTGCCCGGGCCATACTTATTATAAAAAATTATTCACTTTTTTTTTTTTTTTAAGGTGAGAGGAGGCAGACTCCTGCATGTACCTGACTAGGATCTACCCAGCAACCCCATCTGGGGCTGATGCTTGAGTACCAAGCTATTTTTAGCAACTGAGGCTGATGTCCTCCAACGGAGCTATCCACAATGCTTGGGGCCACACTTGAACCAATCGAGCCACTGGCTGCAGGAGGGGAAGAAGAAAGGAAGGGACAGGGGAGAAGCAGATGGTCACTTCTCCTGTGTGTCCTGTCTGGGAATTGAACTTGGAATGGCCATACACCAGGCTGATGCTCTATCCACTGAGCCACTGGCCAGGGACTATTCACTTTTTTAATATCTGAAATTCACATATAACTAGACATTCTGTATTTTATCTTGCAAGTTTCAATCTTCCTCCATCCTCCAAGGGGTTTCAGCACAACTAAGTAACAAGAAAAGAATTCTCTTGAAACTACTATCTTAGAAACATTAGATGTGACCCTCACTCACCTCTTCTTTCCCTTGTGATTTATCCTAACAGCAAAATATATGCCTCTGCTTTACTACCATAAAGTTAGGAAAATAAAATTATAGGAGAGATAGCTATACCCAATCTACCCAATGAACATATTTAAGTAATAATTTCTTTCTTATTATTCATCGTTCTCCATATTTCTCAAGATCTCCCCAAACTTAATCTTCCCCTAGTCTTCGAGTTTATAATCCCTTATGATTTCATTTTCTTTATAGTCTTTCACAGCCTGGATTTCACAATTCCTCTTTTAACCTTTTTCTCACCAACAGTCTTAAATCATTCATTCTTATGGTCCATCTACTCAGGGACCTGCTGTGGGAGAGAAGGGACCTGCATATGCTTGCTCTCCTTCCCGCCTGCCTGGCAGAAAAGCCTGCTCAAGTGTCAATGAGTGAGAGAAAGCTGGGCTCTCTCTCAAGTCTTCCTGGGGAAAACAAACAAACAGGTAACCTTTTTTTTTTTTTTTTTTGGTCTGGTTTGCCGTTTTGGAAGTTGTTTTCAAGAAGAGAGCACAGACAATCCTATCAGCAAGTATGTACTTCTATAGTTGTCCCTCTTAGCTCACATTACTTCTATTAAAAGGGAATCATGTTCTACACCTGAAACTAATGTAATATTATATGTCAATCATATCTCAACTAAAAAGGGGGGGGAGGGGCGGTTTTGCCTTCTGTTATCTCAGTGGCCACGCTTGCCTGCACTCAGAGCACTTGTCACCAATCATGCTGTGTTCCCAGTCATGCTGGGGCTGGCCGAGTGCTTTCAGTCTGTGGGTTGCTGGGTGCCTGCACAGGTGGGCGCCCCAGACCAAGCAGTGATACAGAACAGGTTTCAGGTATCTATGGTACTTGCTAACAGGTTCAAAATCAGGATCATGAAATAAAAATTGGGGGCTTTCCAACATCACAGCCAACCCTCCGGAACAAACCCAAATTATCATGGATTCAGCTTTGGGCACATATTTACAATAAAAAAATAAATTGCAAAATTGCTGCTTGTTTTTAAATGTCAGGATTTCTTTTTTAACCTTTTCAACAGTGGAATATTTTTGCATATATTGAAAAGATAAAACATTCTAAAAAAACAAGTTAACCTTTGAGGCCTTGTGTTTTACTGGATTCTTTGTTTTATTTACTGGTTTTTATTGTATGTAAGTGTTCCTGGCTTTGTGATATGTGAAAACTCATTTACTCTTAGTTGAGCTAAAAGCAGTTTGAAGCTCAAAAGAATATTTGGCTGTGCTTGTCAGACAAGCTAGTTGATTATGTAAAAGCATTTAGTTTGAATGCAGAGTTTTCTCCTGGGAGGAGCAAAAGGAATGATTGAAATCACTGTCATGCTTCAGTCATGGAGAGTTGGTCATTCGGACGCAGATAAACTTGTCAGGAATTCTGAGCAGTCATTTGCCAAGGCCCAGTGTGGAGCAGTTCAGGCCCAGGGGTGGGTAGGGGGGTGGGGGGGTTGGGGGAGTGGAGGGGGTGTGTGTGAGGTCTCGTCCTTTGAAATGAGGAAGGTTAGCAGAGAGGTTCAGCAAGCACCCACAGCCTGTTGGACTGTCTCTCTTTGGAAAGTGAGTCTGTGTCCTGTGTGTTGTTGACATCATGACATGCCAAAACCACCTCATTGCTGTGATGGGATTGGGGTCATGCTCTCGAGTCTCGTCATTCCAGTTCCCGGTTTTCCATGAAAAGGAAAACACCCACATTGAGTCTTTTCGAGGAGGAAAACCCTGTTTCACACTATCCTTCCCAAAAACGGTGACTGCCTAGGTCCACATGGACAGGTGATCATTTGTCTGTCTGCAGCTGCGGGCAGCAGCCCAGGTGGTAACAATGCTGACACCTGGAGGTCAGGATTTCCCCTCCAGGTGGGTTACAGACTCCCTGACAGACAGCAGCTCGGTGCAGAGGGGTGGGTCCCGCAGGTAGGTCTGGCTGAGGGGCCGGCAGGCACTTCTCACTCGGTGTGGTTGAGCGGTGAGCTGGCTGAAGGGACGTGAGGGAGGTTATGTGAAATGTGGGCTCTGCCGTTGTTCCCAGGGCAGTTTTGCAAAGGTGTAGGAATGAAAGAAAGTGCTGTTCTACCTTGGTGGTCCTTGTACAGAACAGGATACAAATGAGCCCTGCTAAATGGCCCAGGACTGTTTGTCGTTGGTGCTGGGGGTTGTGATGATGGCAGAGGGACATGTGGGGATCACAGAGACTAAGCCAGAAAGCTTCACACCTCTGTGTGTGTTTCAAACACGGGTCTCACCAAGAATTAATCTTTGACAACTGATCTTGATATTTGAAAAATATTCTAGTATAGGAAGACATTTTAGTTAAGTTTGCTTTAGTTGTTCGAGGTTGGCAAGGACAATAATATTACAGGGAAAATCAATACAAGAAAGTTTTACTTTAAATATCTTTTAACTAGGGAGTGGCTTCAAGATCTCAAATCTAATGATGTTAGGAGGTGAGTCAAATTGAGACTACAGCCTGACCTGTGGTGGCGCAAGGAATAAAGCGTCGACCTGGAATGTTGAGGTTCAAAGCCCTGGGCTTGCCTGGTCAAGGCACATATGAGAGTAGATGCTTCCTGCTCCTCCCTCTTCTCTCTCTCTCTCTCTCTCTCTCTCTCTTCCCTTCTCTAAAATGAATAGATAAAATATATAAAAAAATGAGACTATAAAATTTATTCTCTTTATTTTTCATATATATGTATATACCATTTATATTTATATCTCAATGGTAAAAATGTATATAATTACCATTATTCATATAAATTACATTAAAAACTAAGGGATAGAGAAAGACTGTCTTGGTGATGCAATCTTGTAAGAAAATGATCCGATGAGAGTCAAGTGCCACAAGAAGCCAAAAAAAGAAGTCAAGCTATGTAATTTATGTGTAGTACAGCATTCTTTAACATGTATTATGTGACCTCTGTCTTTCAGTGAAGTTTTACACCGTCCAATCATAAATTTGTGTCTAAAATCTGCAGACGATTGAATACATACGCACGAGCACATGGAATGTTTACAGTGGCACTGTGGCTTAAGTTGGGATCAAGTTCTAAAGTCAACAAGTTTAAACAGATATATGAATAAACCTACCCTTGGAAAGTGTTGAAGTCACCCATAAAAGCATTCTGCACAGATTTGTTTTTATCGTAACACTTGTGCAGGTTGAAGTTTCAGTGTGCATGGAATGAGCTAGAAGAAGAAAGGACAGATACGAAGTCTTCATGCTATGTTTGCACGTTCACGTCATTCCACCCGTCATAGAGAGCAGGCACTGAAACAGCTTCATCCCTGGTGGGATGATGGGTGGATGACCTGAAGGGACGTATGCTTTCTGGCAGGGTTTACTTCATTCTGCTTCCATAGTCCTAACAATACTTTTTTTCCCCCCTGTAATGACGAGGATAAAAAATAAATAATGGTGTTGCTACTCATGGGGGTTGAGTTCTGAAGTCTGCAAAATGTGAAGGAATATATGATGCAATACCACTTTATTTGGAGAAAGTAAAACTTCAGTTGAATTGGTTTTACTTCGGAAGTCATTTTCTTTACATCATGCCTTCCTGCTCATACTGTCTTGTTTTGGCAAGTGGAGAGAAGATGGCTCTCATCTCCTTAAGTCAATCACAGTTAATTGGTTGTTTCACCATATCTACCATAAAACCGATTTTTATGGATAATGATAGCTATTTCTGTCTCTTCTCACAATTTATTTTGCATGCATAAATATGTTGTGTGTATGTGTATGGTGAGTGTCTGAGATATAAAGACATCTTGCACAAACCATGAGAGTGAGGGAGACACAGACATGCCTGGAATCTACTACACACTGTGGGAGTGGGTCCAGCACAGGCCTCATGGTAGGGAGACAAAAGAACGTTGTGCGAACAGTCAGCCTGAGGGAGGAGGGAGCCTGGCACGGGGAACCTGGCCGGTAAGAAGGCTTATTGTGGTGGTAGTGAGGACAGATCAGAGGACAGCGTGGTGTTTTCCATTCAGGTCTGTCTCCTAGCCCAGCGCTGCATGGATTCTTTGCCGACTCCTCTAGAGAGCAGGCTGGAGTGTTTGACTAGAAGCTCTGTGAGATAATGTGGCTCAAACGGCTCTGTTTTGACAACCCTCCAATAGCGGACAACTCAAAAACAGAACAGGACAATAACTGTGACCATGTGGCGCCATTACGCCTGACACAACAGCTCAAGTACCAGCAGGATCAGAATTATTCATGGGCACACATGAGGCCCTGTCTGGGGACACCCAGAAATCCATGAGTACACAAAGCAGAGAAATTTTAATTATTACTGTTAATGTGCCCACATCTGTACCTATGGGCTAGTGAGGCTGAGAGAAGTTCTGTTTTCACCTCTATTTTTACCCGTCACACAAACGGTAGTTATTTATTTACACATCTGTTGCCCTACTAGGCTCTAAGGCTCTCCAGCCAGGCACTAGACTTTATTCATCTTTGTTTTTCCAGAACCCCTTTTTTCAGGTACTTAATAAGGAATTTTTTTTTAAGATGAAAGAGTAACTTTTGTGTTTGGATTTATTGATGATTATAGAAATAAGTACCTGAAACATGAGACTATCGGGTGAAGAAGAAGAGGAGCCGGAACTTGACTGTATTCCCACACTGGTCGCCTCTTCCATCACGGCTATTGCCATGAACATGACTAGAATCACTGACAGAGCTTCCTGCTTGCGAGGAGAATGCCAAATTAGAATTTAGGGAAGGAACCTCAAAAAAACCCCATTGGATTAGAGCAGTCATGTCTTTACACAGAGGCTGGGGAAAGGAGAAAAGAGTGTTTCAGCGAGAGGCTTTGAGAGGCTGACAAGGAGTGTAGCACAATAAAAGCCTCAGTTTATTGTGTCTGAATGAATGCATTGGCATTTCTAGACTGTAACCTATACATCTGCTTTACTGGGGAGGGAGGGGGGACACTGCACGAGCCAGGGAGGAGGGATTAGGGTTGTAAAAATAGAACCCGCGTGAGGGACTGAAGAAAGGGATGTTAGCAATGACCTGGCTCAGCCACTGATGCAGCTCTGCCACATTCCTCAGAACAAACAGCTATTAAAATCCAAGCACACAAAGCCTGTAGCAGGCTTAGTAATGACAAGCACTGTCAGCACACTATAATTAACACGGGGTGGTATAATTTATAAGGAATGCACTATACAGTTTAACGCCAACACAGGGGGGGAATATCTGTTGTTCGCCCGCAGAATCAAATGTAGCCTTATCCCTTGATGCCAGTATCTTTCTTTCCAAATGCGCTTTAATTTATTTTCTTTCCCACTCACAAAAGCCTTTGTCACACTGAGTTAGTTCTGTGCAAGGCACGGGGGAGCCTCGGCAGTGACCCTTCACCTCCCCGCCCCCTCCCATATTAATCAAGGAGGAAAGTCTCAGCAGACTGTCTTTACTGTACATAATTAAGCAGTTCTGAATGCTCAGTGAAACTCAAATGGGATGGCACGGAGCCTGGTAATATGACAGTTAATGGGATGAGACTAGCACTTATTCTGCCTCCATAATAAGCAAAGGCTTTTTGCTCTCCGACTGAGGACAGAAAGAGAGGGAAGCAGTCACAAAAGATAGCCACAATGACAACACCTTTCTCTACCTTTTATGATTGTCTTCGAAAAGGAAAGTGCACCCTAACTGGAGGAGATTGCCTTCTTAATTATCCTGGTTCAGTGACTGTAATAAGCAAGGCTTTTACTTCTGCATAGCCATGGACTGGAGTGAGAAGCATGCCCAGGAAATAGCTCTAATGGGAAGGCTTGTGCCTCTTCACTCTTCTTTCTGCCCCCTGCAAGCCTTCAAGCTAGCTGCAGTATTGTCTTCCCCCCTTCTTCCTTGGTGATGAAGATGTTTAGGAGAATGATGGGCTATTTTGCTTTTAGGGGAAGGTCAGCATACATACATGTGTCATAAAGGACCATTTGCTAGGTGTGTGGCTTTCCTTTGGTGACCTACACACACACAAATAGCATCTCTTTTCTTTCCTTCAAGAAAGAAACTGGGTAAGCAAGGAAGTCTGGTGGTAGATATCAATGGTTATTTTTAGCCACATAATCCTGGCATCACAATTAAAAATGCTTCTTGGCTTTGTCCCTTGAACCACTTAGTAAAAAAAAATATATATCTTTTTGCTATGTGAGCTGCAGGAATAACGGGCATAATGCATGCGGTCATTAAATGATCCTGCGAAAGAGAAAACATACCACACACTCCTCTGAGAGGCAACAGTGCAACACCAGGAGTCTGTGCTCTTGTGTTCAGAGACGTCCCCGGGATGCAGAAATCTAAAGGAACACACACCAGCGCTGTGATTCAGGAACAAGTCCAAGCGACTAGTCTGAATCACTTAGAATATAACTGTCTAAAGAGAGGTAGTGAAAAGGGATCTCTTACAGTTACAGTTTTCAGGGAGGATGAGGGGCGGTGGCCTGGTGGGCCAGGATTTACAGAAAGCTGAGATTTGGAGTCTGGGTTTTTATTTCAGGCCCTGCGGCTGACTCTCTGTGCTTCCTTTAGACACTGCCTCGATTTCCTGAAGAATAAAGGAGAGAAACCTATCAGTGATTTGAGGCTTTTAAATGCAGTGAAGTCATCAGACGCCTGCCTGATCAGCATCCTGAATTTTCACTTTCCTTGGGGATCGTGTTCTAAGATTAGAGATAGCAGTTGGCTCCTGAGAGGGTTTATTAGGGTTGCAGGTGTTTTGCTTGAGACTCTGGGGCTAGAAGCAGTGAGCAACACTCTGCTATTGAAAGGCAGTATTTTGGAGGACTGCGAACTTTCACTTCCTTTCCATAAGGATGAACAGAAGTCCTTTCATTCACATCCATCATATTTTACTTCAGACTCCGAAACCTTTTAATTTCAGCAGAAATCTCAGCATATGTTATCTTGCTTCAAAACAGCAAACGGTGGCTTAAAATATATTCATGCATTTCAAAGGCTAGCTCTCAAAACAATATCTATATTTCTATTCATATGGCACACATTTTAGCAATTTTGTAGGTTTTTTCCTTCTCCCCCTTGTTCTAAATCGTGCAAGCGCGACACAAATGTAAAGAGAATTCAAGAGCATTTTGTAATTCTTGAAAGGTTAATTGCACTATTTATAGACCAAACTGTAAAGCAAGAACCCTCAGCATGACCCTGCAGGGTCACCGTAGTAATAGCAACCTCAGCGGAGCCCTGACCAGTCATGAATTACTGTCTGTGATACTGAGAATGCTGACAGTTCAATCACAGCACTGTTTCAATAGAGAACTCCATATATTTAAAGCGCTGATACTGTTTTCCCTCTAAATGACAGCCTTGACAGATGGGCCAAAAGCACCGCAGACGTTTGAACAAGGAAATAGAGAGGGAGCCTGCTGGAAGCTGGGCTTCATGCAGCCAGCCGAGAATGATGAATAGAGTGTGATTGTGTCTGACAGGTAGTAATATAACTATTCATTCACCACAGAACACCTGGAGCACACTATATTAAATGGTACAAGATGGAGAGATTCTGTGACAAGAATAGGAAGCGTGACTCCCAGGCGGAGTTAGGGTACAGCAATATAAAAGGTCAGAGGTCAGGCAATAGAAACGGCCTGGGAGAAGGATGTAATTAAATTATTTGCTTACTAAAGTGTTTCTAATGTTTTGCTAACATGTTGCCAGGCTCATTACTTTGACATGTCTGAACACTTCAATAAAAGCAGCCACTCCCTTCTGCCTCTTACTCTCTCTTTGCTTTCCTGACAACTCCGGTTCTTTCTTTTCTCATCTGAACTCTCTCTCTTTCCTGCCAGTGTCGAGTGCTCCAAATAATAGTCAGAGAAAAGTCAAGACAAAGGTAGATGGGCCAGACAGAGGGTCATCATCTTGGTAAAGCCAGCCCGTGCTGATCCCAGCCTTTCTGGTTGGGCCAGGGCATGGGGGCAAGTCACTGCCAGCCCCGCCACTGGCAGACGTTCACCCAGGTGTGAAGCAGGAGCTACGACTGACAGGAAAAAGGCTGTGTCTGCAAATGTTTGTCTTTTGCCTTGGAAGTCAGCAAAACCACTGAGAGGCTGCTGACCAGGAGAATTGTTTACAAAGCAAAGAGCGAGGATGGGGCGGAGGTTCTCAAGAGAGGAGGACTGTGTTTAGAGCATGTGACCCCTTCCACAACCTTCCACTGTACACACGTGGCTGGATATTTCTACACTGCTTTAGTATGAATTTCTAATTACCGTGTCTGACTGTTACATTCTGAAAGCTTTGTTCTCGGAAAGTGTGGTATCATAAAACAAGATCGAGTGGACTCTCAAATCTGGCATTTTAACTTATGCGTGAGTGTATTGTACAGTAATATATTCAGAAGGAATATAAAATGTTGGAGTTCAGATAGTGCTCTATTTTATAAGGTTGTGTGTGTGTGTGTGTGTGTGTGTGTATGTGTGTGAGAGTATATACACATATATTCTGGGACTAGAGTCCCCCTAATTAACAAAGAGCTTGTATTGTACCCTGGCTTGTTTCTAAGATCCTTGGGAAAGGAAACATTTGGTGGTGGCTTTTACATGAGCAAATGTTCATCAACTGCCTTCTCAAATTAGTTTTGCTTGTCACTTTCTTTATTCACAGGATCCTGTGATGGCCAGGAAGGTTACAGTGCTGCCATCACTGTGCTATCTGGAGGGGCCCTCCGGGAGCTGAGATGCTGGTCACTTTTGTCTTTTCACATTGTGTTTTCTCTTCTTGTCTTTGTGGCTGATTTGGCTGGTATGAAGATGATGCCCTGAGAGCGGGGTCACTGCCTATGTAGTTTTATATTCCTGACTTTCCATTTCAGATTCTCCTTTCTGTTGAAAAACACACGTTAATAGATGCAATTCTATTTTCCCAGCCCACCACAGTGTGAAACCATTGGTTTAATGCAGTGGTTCTCAAACTTTTTGAAGTCAGGGCACATTTAAAATCCTACAAATAATTGTAGGCACACTATATACAAATTTCTGAGAAATATGTTATAATAAGTCAAATATTAAAGAAAAAAATATAAAGTTCAAGCATTAATTATGGTAATTAAACAAAATAAATATGACAAAATGAAATTTATTCTGACATTAAAACACATTTTAATGTTACATTTTTTGTTGTGCATTTTAGAATTCGTAGAAAAGAGGTGTTAAAAATTAAAAAAACGACAAAAAGTTATCTTTTTATATATATAGATACATTCTTAGTAAGATTTAGTAAATTCGGCAGGTTCCCGTGTGAATGTGTTAAGTTTTTTCCTTCTTGTGTTTATGAGAAACATGAGCCTGATGTGTCCTAGTGATTTCTTCAATGCTTGGGCATATATTTGAAAGGCAAACTCTCATTTCCTCATCAATACATTGAAGAATTCCTCTCTTCTTACTCTTAATTGTGTTGAGTGCAGAAAACCCCCACCATACATATCATCTGAACTTTACACTAAACAAAGGATAGAAGAAACTTGCCTCCAGTCTTCCTGGGGAACATGGGGGGTAGTGTGAACAATCTAGCACCAGAGCTTAACAGCCTTTTGCAACCTATTCAGGCAAGTGAGGTGGGGGTTGGGCAGACTGTCAGCTTACAGCCAATTCCCCACACCTCTATCCCCCCAAAATCTAAACTTCAAAAACCCTGTTGGTTTTTTGATTCCCAACAGGCACATATTTCTCTGGAATACCATAGGGCAGTGGTCCCCAACCTTTTTTGGGCCACAGACCGGTTTAATGTCAGGAAATATTTTCACGGACTGGCCTTTAGGGTGGAACAGATAAATAAATGTATCACGTGACTAAGACAAGCATCAAGAGTGAGTCTTAGATGGATGTAACAGAGGGAATCTGGTCATTTTTTTAAAAATAAAACATCATTCAGACTTAAATATAAATAAAATGGAAATGATATAAGTTATTTATTCTTTCTCTGCAGACCGGTATCAAATGGCCCACGGACCGGTACTGGTCTGCGGCCCTGGAGTTGAGGACCACTGCCATAGGGCACACCTGGAAATCTTCTAGGGCACACCAGTGTGCCCTGGTAACACATTTTGAGAATCACTGGTTTAATGCTTAGAGAGTGATGTTGCACATGACCTCTATGATTAGCTATGGAAAACAAAATCCAGTTAAAACCACCCCTGACACCCCCATCCTGACCAAAATCTGCTGCTTCTTTCCTTCACACCCTCCTTTTCCAACTGGTATTGCTTGGCTGTTTTGAAGTACTGTGGGTTATTGATTTATAAACATATCTATTTTTATAGTTTCATCAGTATCTATAACTCTATATACATAGTATCTGACTCATCTCATGAAAGAATATTTAACAGTTAGTTGCTTGCTCTATTCTAGCCTCAGAGCCTCAACAGAATGAGTTTTTGGCAATTGGGAAGACATACAAGAACCTGTTTGGCAAGAATCCCAAATGAAACCTTTGTGACAAAACCTTTCTCTCTTTTTTTGTTTTTTCACTTCTCAGTATGACTTCTCCTCCCCATTAGTCTTCATTGAGGGCATCTAGTGGATGTAGGTTTTATAAGCATAGAACCAAACGTTCCTCCAAATGTTGCTTGCTGCCTTCTTTTTAAGTGAACTCAGCTTTATTGACTGAACTGAGCAGTCATTGTGTGGCCTTGTATCTAATGTATCTCCTTTTTTCACTCGCGTTGAGAATCTGCACAATGCTTAATACTGCCAATAAGGGGAAAGGGACTGTTTTGCAAAATAAGCAAATTGGATTATCCAGTGTGTAAATAGGCACTCAGCCTCCTTTCCCCATGTAAATCAAGAAACCAATTTGCTTGTGCAGAAAAAACAGCACCCCTGTTCACACACTGCCCATCATGGCAGCATTGGGGGTTCATTATAGGTGAGGAAAGGAGGTATTAACTAATTTGCTTCCATTTTTCTACAGTTTAAACATTGGTAATATGAAAAAACATTCTTTTAAGTAACCCAAATCTTTTGTGTTGTATGTGTATCAAGACAGTAAAGTTTCTAGATTCTTCTTACTCTGTTTAAGGAAAAACTATATGTAAATTTGTCCAGTAATTCATAATTTTGGATGAGTGAGAGTCAGACAGGTGATTCCCAAAGATGAATGAAAGCTGGTTTCTTTTACAAAACTGGGGGGGCAAGGCTTCCATGGTGTAAACTAGGCATTATTTGAAATGAGAAGCCAGATCACTTCATTTGGGCATTGAAGAAAATTGCTAATTTTTAAGAACTGTTTTCATCTCATTACAGTAAACCAGAAATATAGTCAAAATTAATATTGCCAATTTAATGGTCTTGGACACCATGCTGATTAGGGCTCCTTTAACCATTGCTAAGAGCAGGGGTCCCCAAACTACGGCCCGTGGGCCGCATGCAGCCCCCTGAGGCCATTTATCCGGCCCCTGCCACACTTCGGGAAGGGGCACCTCTTTCATTGGTGGTCAGTGAGAGGAGCACATTGACCATCTCATTATTAGCCAAAAGCAGGCCCATAGTTCCCATTGAAATACTGGTCAGTTTGTTGATTTAAATTTACTTGTTTTTTATTTTATTTATTTATTTTTTTGTTCTTTATTTTAAATATTGTATTTGTTCCCGTTTTGTTTTGTTTTGTTTTTTTACTTTAAAATAAGATATGTGCAGTGTGCATAGGGATTTGTTCATAGTTTTTTTTTATAGTCCGGCCCTCCAATGGTCTGAGGGACAGTGAACTGGCCCCCTGTGTAAAAAGTTTGGGGACCCCTGGCTAAGAGGTTAGAATGACAGAATAGTAGACCTAAAAGAAACTTAGCGATTATTCTGTCCTGGTTTTATTCCAAGTGTGAGGTGGCAAATCCCCGAGGTACTGCGCTTGCTGCACAGGAGCTGGACAGAGCGAGCACCCAGGGCAGCGACTCCTCTGCGTAGGGCCATTCCCCGCAACAGAAACGGAGACATAAAATCCCAATCGATTCCAAGAAATGTTATACAGAACCACTATAGATTAGTATGTGATACAAATTTATCATGTTTAGTTAGGAGTTTCTTTGAAATGGATAATGAGCAACATAGGTTGTGATTCACATTTATTCTCACCTGTTTTTCTCTTTTAACCATATAACAGGGTGGCATTTTTAAAAAAAAATTCTGTTTATTCTTCTTCTATTCCATTAATTTGTCAGTCCTGGGTAGCTAAGCCCAAAAAAAAAATGAGAAGAAAAATTTTTTTCAGGGAGAAAGTTGATGTTTGTAAACAAGTAGTCATAAAATAAATAAGAAAGAAAGAAAGAAAGAAAGAAAGAAGGAAGGAAGGAAGGAAGGAAGGAAGGAAGGAAGGAAGGAAGGAAGGAAGGAAGGAAGGAAGGAAAGAAAGAAATAAATAAATACAGTCCAGGGAGGAGATGTATAAAATAATCATCTTGTATTCTTGTTTACGGTACACGGCTAACTTAGGTTTTCTAATTCTGCCCATGGCACTATAGATCTAAGTATGTGACATATGAATGCAATTAGGAATGCTTTTTGGCCACCTCTATCATTGTGGCGATCCTCACATTTGATGTCTCAAGCAGTATTTGTAACCAAAGGGTATGACTGGTGCACACATTTCTAAGGCATTTGTAGCACTGCCTGTGCCAAGGGCAGCAGCAGACTGAAGCAAACCACAGTGTCCCCTGGCAGAATGAAGTCAGGACTGCAAACACTGAGCAGAAAAGCCAATAAAAAACCCAAATCACATCTTTCCATCATTTTAACTTATCGGGGAAAATTATAGGCAATAAACTGAAAAAAAAAACCCCAGATTTAATGAGGCACTTCACTTAATTTTATATTTTAAAGTGCAAATGGCGTGCTTGTAATGGGGGGAGGGGGGACTGGTAAAAGAACACTGTGCTGAAAGCCTGCAGATAAATATTAGGCTTGAAGATAAAAAGCAGCATTTTGGGAAAGTGTTATTGATTAGAATTTTCTCTGCAAGTACTATTTTAGGACACATCTATAGGATTTATTCCGTACAATAGAGGTTTGCAGTCACCGCCGTGTCAGGATGTGCCTTGCTTGGGCATCAGACTTCAATTAGATAATGACCGTGGCCGGGAGTGACTAGCTGGAGAGCCATTCATCTTCCTCTGTACATGACACAGTGTAATGGGTGTTTCTGACGATCGGCGTACATTGAATTAGGTCATTGCCGAGTTTGTCGGCCTTTGAGAGAGTCTGTGCATTTACATGTGACGATTTCACCGCCCCCTCTCTCTTCCCTCCCCTTCCTCTCAAACAGCAGCATCTATTGTTCCAGAGCCCACATTTGTAGGGGGATCTGAATTTATGTCCAAGGATTATAAGCAAGGGACACCACCACAGTCCATAATCAGCTCATTAGCATTCTGCTCATGTGAGCCAGTGTGAGTACAATTTTCAATGGCATAATATGACAGGTAATCATAAATTAGTATTTGCTTTAAAACAACAGCAGAGTACACAGCCTGCATGCTTAAGGAGAATGACTCAGTAAGTAGTACAGCTCTGTAATGAAGTGGGAGCTCATTAAACAGATGCTATCTACTTCACTGAGCTGCGCAAGCAGCAAACAAACCGAATGGAAATGTTTCAACAGAACACTGCAGTCAACCAGGACAGGTTCAGGTTCATTAGCTGTGGCACCATCTACAGGAATTAGTCACAGTAATAATTAAATAGTTGCTCGCTAATTTATCATTTTACATTTGTTACTACATTTGCATAATGTGTTGTGTGTGTCCACCCCCACCCCACTGCACGTCTCTGCTCTGGTTACATTAAAATGCTCCTGTGTATAAAAACAGAAAACTGCATGATTAAAAAAAAAAGACATCAGAAATGGCCTATATTGGGCAGTTAGTTGCTGGTAACCTTGCTGTTTGCTTCAAATATTGAAGTTGTGTCTCTGTTAGAATATTAGGCAGTGTGTTATTTTAACAGGCTGCATCTAGGAGGCCACCCTGAAGGGAGTGGAGACCCAGACTTGTCTTTAAGCAGCCAGCGAGTTGGGTGAAATAGGAACTCAGCAGCCAACGTTGCTAAATTAACTTGCTGTTAGAGTCTGGCGTGCAACTCCATGATGTCAATGTCCAACAATAACAGCCTGCAAGTGAGACTTCTGTCATTCTGAGGTCAGGGAGGCCTTTCTGGGAGGTTACCTGTGGCTGTGTTGGGATGATTTGTCCTTCTTAAGACACAAAGTCATATGGTCTCTTTTATGGGAAGCACAGTCACTTAAAGACCATGGAAAGTACAAAGTTTTGTTAGTTAGAGAAGGATTTAGTTTTTTTGTGTCCACTCAGGAGCAGGGAGTGGGGGGTAGTTGGGGGGAGGGATGGGGCAGGCAGAGCCCAGCTGGCACTTGAGGGAGAGAGTACCTTCTGTGATGTGGCTGTGTCTGGATTGGCTGAGGATGTGATAAATTATTCAATGGAACAGAGAACAAGGACAATTTTTCAGGGTTTTAATGAATTATCCCTTATTGTTATTGATATGAGATCCCTTTATAATGCAAAACAAATGACAGAATGCTATCTTTGTGTTCTTATTCTTTTTTTTTCCTCAATAAACTTGGGTGTCAGTAGCAGCCTAGAAAGTGTGTTTGGGCCTGACCTGTGGTGGCGCAGTGGATAAAGCGTCGACCTGGAAATGCTGAGGTCGCCGGTTCAAAACCCTGGGCTTGCCTGGTCAAGGCACATATGGGAGTTGATGCTTCCTGCTCCTCCCCCTGTTCTCTCTCTATCTATCCCTCTCTCTCTCTCTCTCTCTAATAAAAATGAATAAATAAAATCTAAAAAAGTAAATAAATTAAAAAAAAAAAAAAAAAGGCCAGGGCAATAAAAAAAAAAAAAAAAAAAGAAAGTGTGTTTGGAAAGCAAGGGTGATCTTGAAAAGCCAGGGTTCCTTGAGCTCTTACAGATGGAAACCAAGAATTAGGCAAATATCAAAGGCACGTTTGGTTACTGCGGGGGTGGGGGGCAGTCAGAGGACAGTATATTTCTTTCTCTCCAATTCATTTTTGTTGTAACCATTTGGCAACCTAAGGTTTTTAGCCTTGCAAATGGCTTAAGTATTTTGGGATGTGAAAATCTCTCTGTGGGAGTATGTGGGTGAAATCTTCCCTTTGAAGTGCCATGAGAGAAGGGGAAGGCATTGGAGAAACATCAGAGGCCAATTAAATATGAAGATGCATAAACTGAGGAGAGAGAGAAGCCCATTATGTTTATGACAGAACAAACAGGCAAAGCAAACTGCCATTCAGTGTGTTGGCAAGGGCCATTAGAGCTTTCTCAGGAAATCAAAACAGACGCCTTCTTGTAAAGAGTCTCAGAATATGTACATTGCCTCTGTTCTCTTGGTAAGTTTAGGGTAGTAGAACATTAGCTTTACAGAAAAATTCACTGGTATGGTCATTCAAACATTTTATCTGTTCAGTGGCACCTTTTCCTTCCCAGAATTGTTCCTCCTTTTATCCAGGAAGGCTAAAAAGCAAATGGCCCCATGTCCCAAGTCCCAGGAGTGGGCCTGCTGCCTGGGTTGGCCACCAAGATACTCCATTCTTCTGGTTGTGATGATTGACACAGGTCTGACCACATGAACCAACAGGCCAATTAGAACCTTTCCTGAGATTTTTTTGTGGGACTCCATTTCTTTGGGGAGTGCTAGCTATAAAATTTTAAGCTGCCCTGAGCTATTCTTGAACTTGTGTAGAAAGAGCATGTCCAAGAATAAATTCAATGTGGAGAAAAACCAAAAAGAGATAGAGAAAAAAGTGAGTCAATGTTTCCCCCTCCTGCTTAAGCCTTTTGTGACTTCTATTTGTAAGTGGAAAAGTCTTGAATAACACACTTATTCACATCTTCATTTTATCGTGGAAATCGAGGCACAGTTGGTGGAAATACTATAGTCTATTAACTTGCAGTCTGATTCCTTTTTCTTTTGCACTGAACTATCATACCATTTTAGATTAGTCTGTGTTCTGAATGAGTCCTTGTAAATAATTAGTGATTGTTTATAATAGTAAATAGTATTATTTCATATATAGTAATCAGTACAAATATAATAATATTAAACAAGATATAGTATTGAAGTATGGTTCAGAAAATAATACCTTCCTGTTTCTTAGCTCAAACTCATCTTCAGTGCCCACACACTGGCTTCTGCTCCTGTCGTGCCATATTGGTTTCTTTTTTGTTTGTTTTTTTCTGAAGTGAGAAGCAGGGAGGCAGAGAAACAGACTACTGCATACACCCAACCAGGATCCACCCGGCAAGCCCACTAGGGCTTGCCCTTCCGGGGTGTTGTAGCCAGAGCCATTCTAGCACCTGAAGTGAAGCCCATGGAGCCATCCTCAGTGCCTGGGCCAACTTTGCTCCAGTGGAGCTCTGGCTGCAGGATGGGAGGAGAGAGACAGAAAGAAAGGAGAGGAGGAGGGGTGGAGAAGCAGATGGGTGCTTCTCCTGTGTGCCTTGGCTGGGAATCAAACCCAGGACTTCCACACTCCAGGCCGACCATTTACCACTGAGCCAACCATCCAGGGCTCCATATTTGTTTCTTTAACCTCTCATTCTGATGATCTCAGCTCAGAGCTGTCTTCCTCAGGAAGACTTCCCAAACTCCGCAGCCTTGGGGAGCCAATCCACCTACTGTATGGTTCATCAGTTCCTTCAGAGCTCTTGGCATACTTGCTGCTTTACTTTCCTCCCTTTGCTCTTTGACTAATGTTAGTTTCCTCTACCACCAAACTTAAGTTCTTTGAGGGCCATAATTGTATTTGGTTTTTCCTATCACTGTGTCCCTATACCTAAAATGTACCTAAAAAACTCAGACATATATATCTATATATCTATCTATATCTCTCTATCTATATCTATCTATCTATCTATCTATCTATCTATCTATCTATCTATCTATCAGGAGATATCTATCTATCTATCTATCTATCTATCATCTGTCTATATCTATCTATCTATATCTATCTATCTATCTGGAGATAGATATATATATAATTTTTGGGCACCCAGTTGGTGTCAGAGAATTGGAGAATTGGCTGTTGTCCGAGAATACATGCCCCCAGTAGCTTGGTCACACAAAATTCCTAGAGAAATTAAAAAAGCTGGAATTTACTTTTTTAAAGAAGTTTTATATTCCTCAAAGTAATTCAAATTTGATATATATAATGTTGGGCAGATTAATTTATGCTCACTTTGTTAAAGATGGCTGCTGCCTATGTGGGGTGTGGGGTGGCTGATTGCCTTCTTGCTTGGGAAGGGGTTTGGTTATGCTAATGTGTGTTGGGGGAGGGCTTTCACACCAAAAAGTTTTAAAAGGAGGAGCTAGGAGGTCATTTGAGAAAGATCACTTTGTTCCAAGGGAGAGAGAGAGGCCACGTGGAGAAAAGGAGACAGCCAAAATGGAGTAAAAGAGGTGAGAGCCTTTGATTCTAGGAAAACTCGGATGAGTCGATGGCTTTGGGAGCTTGAATGGAAAGGGAAGTGTTTCCCGCTGTGTGTATTTTCTCGCCCGCTGGGTGTGAGCTAGGATTAAAGGAAAAAGGACCACCAGTTTTTGGCTCTGCAATTTCATTACCTTCTGTCTGTATCAAATGCGAACCTGCAAGAGCCAGGCAGCTGTGATAATGGCCTTGACAACTGGCCATACATATAATATATGTATAATAAAATTATTAAATGAATAACTATAGGCCCTGGCCATTTGGCTCAGCGGTAGAGCATCGGCCTGGCGTGCGGGGGACCCGGGTTCGATTCCCGGCCAGGGCACATAGGAGAAGCACCCATTTGCTTCTCCACCCCCCCCTCCTTCCTCTCTGTCTCTCTCTTCCCCTTCCGCAGCCAAGGCTCCATTGGAGCAAAGATGGCCCAGGCGCTGGGGATGGCTCCTTGGCCTCTGCCCCAGGCACTAGAGTGGCTCTGGTCACGGCAGAGCAATGCCCCGGAGGGGCAGAGCATCGCCCCCTGGTGGGCAGAGTGTCGCCCCTGGTGGGCATGCCGGGTGGATCCCGGTCGGGCGCATGCGGGAGTCTGTCTGACTGTCTCTCCCCGTTTCCAGCTTCAGAAAAATACAAAAAAATAAAAATAAAAATAAATGAATAACTATGATATAGTAAATATATTTGGTCTTTGTCCCTGGTTCCTGGAATAGACATCCTAAACACTTAGAATTTTCTGAATTATGGAAGCATTTTTGCTATTTATAAGGAAGCTCTTTAGATCATTCCTGAGCTTATGTTAATAAGGTGACTTAGGGTGGGGTCCCTAAATAGTCTCAGGATTGGGCTGATCACCAGAATAGCCAAGTGACTCGAGGGTTAGAATTTTAGCCCCATCCACCCACCTCCAGGAAGGGAAGGAGCACCTGGAGATTATACTCTATAAAAATGCTTGAACAGTAAGATTTTAGGAAGTTCTGAATTGACAAACACATCCATGTGCTGAGAGGGTGAAACACCCCAACTTCACAGAGACAGCAGCTATTGAGTTGGGGCCTTTCCAGGCCTTATTCTGTGTACTTCTCAATCTGACTGTTCATTTGTATCCTTTATAATGTGCTGTGGATCAGTACAGCTAGTAATTCCAGGTCCTGAGTGAGATCGGCATGGGATTAAGAAAATAGGCTTAAAGAGAAAAAAGGTGGGCTCGGGAGTGCTCTTTGCAACGCAAGAGATAGCTTGCAGAAAGCGAGTCTCCACTCCCTACCTGCTTTATAGGGCAAAATGAAGTCATTAGCAAATCAAAGAGATCATTAAAACAAAGTCACATTTCCAAGACAACCTAAGAATTCTCCCAAGTGCAGAAAACCCTCCACCCTGCATAACATCTTAACTTCACAAAACAAAGGATAAAAAAAAAATGCCTCTAGTTTCTTTGAGGAACATGGAGGATAGGATAAGAGCAAACAATCTAGCATCACAGCTAACATGGAGATGTGGAGAAAAATTTAGCCTTTAGCAACTTCACTAAGCAAGTGAGGTAGGGGGTTGGGATGAATGCAAATACTCAGCTTCATAGCCAATATGGAGGTGTGGGGATGAGAACTTAGCCGTTTGCTAAGCCTCGAACTACAAAGGCTTTGCCACTTGCAGTTTCCCAAAATAATGAACCAGTAAAATAAAATGTCTTTCTAAGTTCTGTGAGCTGTCTGGTAAATTATTGAACTTGAGAAGGGGGTCTTAAAAAACCCCCAACTTATAGCCAGTTAGTCAGAAGGTGGCCCAAGACTTGTGATGGCATCTGAAATGGGAGCAGACTTGGGAGGCTGAGTCTTAATCTGTGGGGTCTAACTCCAGGTTGTAGCAGAAATGAAGTGAATTGTTGGGCACCTAGTTGGTGTCAGAGAATTGGAGAATTGGCTAGTCACCCCCAATAGTCTGGTCACATAAAATTTCCAGATAAAATTCAAGAAGCTGCAATCGATTAAAAAAAAAAAATGTTTACATTTCTCAAAATGATTCAAATTTGGTAAATCACTGCAATGTGACAATGTTGATCTTATGAATGCCAAAGTTTGGATACTATGAATTTATGAGACACTAATGGGGTATGTCAGTGATATTTAACTAATAATAGTTGCTTTGAGATGCATAATCATCTCAGAAGCAATAAATCTTGACAAAGGTGACTAACTCACCCTAGGGCTGGATGGGTATTCTAGAAATAGAATTGGCATTATTAATTTGAGTGTTTTATCGTGGATTTTTAAAAAGGCCTATTCAAATATCTCATCTCTGTTTTCTATAAAAGTTAATTGAATTAGAGCTAAACAATGACTTACTTTGAGCATTCAGTTGAAAGAACAGGTAATGATTTTGGAAGGTCTGAAATGTGTTTTTAACTTAGGCTTAACTCTAGCAATACTATCATTCTCAGTTTCTCATTTGTATCATTTGGATTAATATTGCCTTCCTATCATTTCTTTTTTTCTTTTTTTTTTTTTTTCCATTTTTCTGAAGCTGGAAACGGGGAGAGACAGACAGACTCCCACATGCGCCCGACCGGGATCCACCCGGCACGCCCACCATGGGCGACGCTCTGCCCACCAGGGGGCGATGCTCTGCCCATCCTGGGCGTCGCCATGTTGCGACCAGAGCCACTCTAGCGCCTGAGGCAGAGGCCACAGAGCCATCCCCAGCGCCCGGGCCATCTTTGCTCCAATGGAGCCTTGGCTGCGGGAGGGGAAGAGAGAGACAGAGAGGAAGGAGGGGGGGGTGGAGAAGCAAATGGGCGCTTCTCCTGTGTGCCCTGGCCGGGAATCGAACCTGGGTCCTCCGCATGCTAGGCTGACGCTCTACCGCTAAGCCAACCGGCCAGGACCCTTCCTATCATTTCTACAACTTCATGGATACTAGGAAAATGAATAAGTTGGCCTTTAGCAAAGATTTTAACTTCAAATTAAAGATAATCAGTGACCACAAAGTTGGGTTTTTTTGTGTTTTTTGTTTGTTTGTTTGTTTTTTACCTAGAGGCAGAGAGACAGACTCCTGCATGCACCCCGACCAAGATCCACCTGGCAAGCCCCCTCCAGGGTGATGCTCTGCCAAACTGGGGCCACTGCTCCATTGCTCAGCAACCAAGCTATTTCAGAGCCTGAGGTGAGGCCATGGAGCTATCCTCAGTGCCCAGGGCCAACCTGCTCTAATTGAGCCATGGCTGCAGGAGGGAAAGAGAGAAATAGAGGAAGAAGCGAGAGGGGGAGGAGTGGAGAAGCAAATGGGCACTTCTCCTGTGTGCCCTGACCAGGAATCAAACTTGGGACTTTCACACGCTGGGCTGATGCTCTACCGCTGAGCCAACCGGCCAGGGCCAGTGTTTTGTTTTTATATCTCTATCTCTGCCACCAAAAGAGAACTATGCACTAGGGCAGGAGAAATAGTTCTATCTAGATTCTAGAACTGTAACTATAGGCATAAAATTTCCCCTATACCTTACTTGGAAAATGTTGCTCCTGAGGATACTCCAATTAATGTCATGCTGGATCAACATCTCGGTTTAAGTCCCTTATCTTTCCTTTGGGAACTTGGGACTCTTTCATGATATGATGGGATAGGACCACATCAAGGGGCATTTCAAAGCTCCATGTGTCTTGATGGCAGTAGTGAGAGAGGAGGGAGGTTGGGGGACTGGAGGAAAGAAGGTGAAGGGATTAAGCAAAAAAATCAACCAAACGTGTATGTGTGTGTGTGTGTGTGTGTGATGTGTACAGGCAGTACTTGGATTATGAATGAGATAGGTTCTGTAGGGTTGAGAATGTTTAAGTATTTATATGCACAGAATGACAAAAATAAATACCATGTTAAGACAAACATCCACCTAAGTTGTGTTTAATAGGTAAATGTACCTGTTTCAACTTACATACAAATTCAACCTAAGAACAAACCTACAGAGTCTAGCTTGTTCATAGGGACTGCCTGTGTATAACTCATAGACATGGACAACAGAGCAATGACAGTCAGAGGGAAAGGGGTGGGGTGAAGTAGGGGTGGGCACAGTGGTCGGGTGGAATGGGGATGAAAAGAGGCTTTGCTTGGGCTGATGGGCACATGCTGGGGGCCGATGGTGTTTTATTGAGTTGTACACTTGAAACTTGTACTCCAATAAATTCAATACATTAAAAAAATAATTAAATTGAATGATAATTGACTCTGAAGCACCGTGACACTTGTACTGACTAGAATCAAATACTATTTTTATCTTAAAAACCAGGGTCTTCCTATCCCTGCCGAGTTTCCTCGGCACCAATTTCAAGCCCATTTCAGAGCTTAAGAGAGAGCACTAGAGCGATGGTCACAATTAATATCCTGAACAGCTGGATATGACAGTTGTATATGACTTTCACCCTCCTTGGTCTGGATATATGTTTTCATTTTTAATAATCTCCAAATGCTTTTTTTTTTATAGAAACTACATTTATTGGTCTCATAAAAGGTATATAATATAGTGATAAGCCCTGCTTTTGAAAGGTCTAAACTTTCTAAATGGCTGACATTTAATCTATAGCTGTGAGTTCAGTCATCATTGCCAAACATAAATCAGCAAATTGAAGGCAAGCAGAGTATTTTTACCTGGTCAGTTAGTAGCACTGAGCCAGGGCCACCATTTCATCTTCATGTTGGGAAAACTGTTTTCATTAAAGAATTTTTAGGAGTAATTTATAAACTTTTCTGGACCAGGAATTTTGGAAGATGACCACTAGATTTGACAGCATTAAATATATTCAGTAACTGGTCAACTATTTTATAGGTCTGAAGTGACTTCCCACTTTTGGAAACTTGGTTAGAAATTCATGAAAGAAAGAGTTTGCACATACAGTTCATTAGTTCATATTCAGCAACGCATTTCAAAACATGAACAAACCCATGTACAAGGTAAGCCGTTATTGACTACAATTTCTTGTCTGCAAACAATAATATTCCCAGTGCTCAAACATAGCAATCACCATTACCTACAACTTGCCTAATACTTAGCATAGTTTTTTATAAGTACAGAATATGCATAGTAACCCTGTGATATAGGTCTCTACTTTTCCATTTATTGAACTTAAATTTAACACTTTGAAAAGTTTGCAGTAATGATTACTCAGATGTGATCAATTTTATTTTACTCAGATGTGATGCCTATGCCAGCAGTTTGAATTCCTGATTCTGTTAATTACATTCATTATAGATTACAGATTTCCCACATTTGATCATTTTACTTTGAGACTATGTTGAAAAATAACTAGGACAACCAATTCTGTCTGACACTTGTTGGACAATGAATTATTAGATTAGAATGATAACCAATAACAATTCTGAAAGTATCCAAGATGATTCTGTTTATTGAGGTCATGTTTGTTGTTACCACACACACACAAAAAATCATCTCATTTGTTCAGGGTTGATATTTCACTCCATTTGAAATATATATATATATATATATATATATATATATATATATATATGCATGTTGTATGTACTGGTGACAGAAATTTTGAGCTAGCCAACAACACAGAACTTCTTTGCTTTTATACCATATTACTGCTTTCTCTGTTTACATTTAGAGGGTGATTTATATGTGTATATATTCCAGGAGAAAATCAATGTCTTTGTTTCTCTGGCCAAGTTTTGTAACATCAGTTCTTGTTCCTAAAAAAAGCCATGAATTACCTGATGTCCTAAGAAAGCAGATGGAGCTTTTGGTCTTAAGATGTCATCTAAAAGACCCTAGCCAATCAATTTTGTGCTACCCAATTTATCTGCCTTCAAAGGGTGAAGGACTGAGTTGAGGCTTTTGAGATTGGAATCTCTGGTTGCATGGAAACTTGAGTATTTTGACCCTGAGGTCTCTGCTACCAAGCCAATCCTCTAGCATCTGACAGTTTATATTTGTTGAATTCATAACCTTGATCCTGGTCCTGTTCCCCTGTGAAATGTGTCATCATTTTTGTTTGCTCCTGAAATGCACAGCACATGAGGCAAAACATATCTGCTTCTCAGTAGCAAAGTACTGAAGTCTGAAACTTGTGTGACTGAAACGGCATCTTTAAGAAGCTGAATGTGTCTGCATTAATAGCTTTCACATGGACGAGTCTGTCTAACCTAACAGTGCCAGCCACTAGCGCAGTGTTTTTAAACCTAATGATTATAGGCTTTATAATCTCCATGTAACATCAGCATGGTTAACTATTTTGTAGACTGGCAAGAAATTTCAGGCTGACCAGCACCTGTCTGTGAATCAGTGGTTGAAAAATACTGCACTAGAGCAGTAGCAGTTTTTGGAGATTTCTATGTCCACGTGCCTACAGGTGATCTTTCCAAATATACTGGTCCCTAAATTTCTTAACCTCCTTTATTCCAATTATCTTGACCACTACCCTAACTCACTCCAGTGGGGATACCTAAGAACTTTAGGTTATCAATATCTACTACTTTTCCATATTAATGATTTGAAGTCTCTCTTTCCCCAAGTACAACAGTCGTGCAACTTCTCATAGAACCTTGACATCAAGAAATATTTTGCAACCATTCACAGACCTATTATCCCCTGTTCCTGCCATCTTTTCACTACCTCTCACTTCCTGTTTTATGTCTGAAATCGAATCCTCATTCAGCTTAGGTTCTGTGGTTACCCTTTTGTATGTGTGCTCAACAAACTTCCCCTTCTCACTTTGCATAGTCTCCTAACAAAGTTCCATCCTGGTTAAATCCAGCTCTGACTAACCCAAGTCTGTACCTGTTCAGCAAAACATGGCTGGATAAAAATAGATATAACTATGCTTCTAATTGTCACTTTAGATTCATGCCATCTACTCCAGTTGGTTCTCAGTGCTACTTGGCAATCCTACTACATTTCACTCTCCCACTTCTTGGATGGCTGTTTTATACCTTTTCTTTTTTCTTCAAAGTTCTAGCAACCTCTTCTCCATTATCACTTGCAGCTGTCACCTATGATTTTAAAATTTAACTGAGAAAATAGAAGCAGAGAATTTCTGAGTCCCCACTACCACGTCATCCTGCCAACCAGTATCTGTGTCTATGTATTCTTCCTCCCATGATGTTATTATGGGCGAATTATTCACACTCCCCTAGTTCTTCCATTTGTGGATTCACTCCCATGCCTTGTCATTCATCATTTCAGGATTTTCCCACTCTTTCTCTTGCATGACCATTATTTTCTTTTTCTCTTGGATCATTCACATCAGTACATAACATATTGTATTTATTTTCCCATCTTAGAAAACTCACTCCTAGCCTGACCAAGCAGTGGTGCAGTGGATAGAGCATCAGAATGGGATGCAGAAGACCCAGGTTTGAAACCCCGAGGTCACCGACTTGCCACGGGCTCAACCAGCTTGAGCAAGGGGTCGCTGGCTTGAGTGTGGGGTCATAGACAAGACCCCATGGTTGCTGACTTGAGCCCAAAAGTCACTGACTTGAAGCCCAAGGTCGATGGCTTGAGCCCAAGTTTGCTGGCTTGAGCAAGGGGTCACTTGCTCACTGGAGCCTCCTGGTCAAGGTACATATGAGAAAGCAATCACTGAACAACTAAGATGCCAATATGAAGAACTGATGCTTCTCATCTCTCTTCCTTCCTATATGTCTGTCTCTATCTATCCCTCTCTCTGTCTCACTCTCTGTCTCTGTCACAAAAAACAAACAAAAAACCTCTAAAACTCAATCCTATATCCCCTTGAGGTTTTGCCCATTTATTTACTTCCTCTTGCAGCAAAATTCCTAAAAAGCTGTCAGTACTCATTAATCCCAGGAAGGGGTTCCTCTTTTTTCTCTCAAAAGCACAAGATCAGGGCTTTGCCCCTAACACTGCCCAAAACACCATTGATCGAGGTCACTGATGACCTCCACTTGTTAAATGCACTAGAAAATTGCAATCTTCATATGTTGCAGATCTGTAGTGTCTGACATGCCTGATCACTCCCTCCTCCTTGAAACACTTTCTTTACTTGGCTTCTAGGACATTACATTGTCAATCCTTTTTAACTCATGGGCCTTTCCTGCAGTCTCTGTTAGTAGTTTCTTCTTATCTCTACAGACCTCAGTGTGGTGTCTTAGGAAATAATTTCAATCTCTTTTCTTTCTTTTTTTATTTTTTGTATCTTTCCGAAGCAAGAAGCAGGGAGGCAGTCAGACAGACTCCTGCATGTGCCCAACCAGGATCTATTTGGCATTGTGGTCCTTGGTGCTTCTGTATTTATTTATTTATTTATTTATTTATTTACTTACTTACTTATTTACAATAGCTGCACTTCATTTTTCCAGTACAATTTTAGATTTACAGAATAACTGAGCAAATAATATATAAGATATCATACACCCAATACTCCCCTCCTGTCTGCATTATTAATATCTTGCATTAGTATGTTATATTTGTTATAATTAATGAACCATACATTAGTTATTAACAATACAGGGGGTCCTCAGGTTACAACAGTCTCAGCATATGACATTTTGAGTTTACAATGCTCACTCCCATGAAACTTTAAAAAATTAAGATATATTTCGGCTTAAGCCATTAGTATCATACTCATGGACTGTGTAGGTGAACTAGTTTGGTTGCCCTCAGCGGAAAAATATTCAGTAACACGCCCTATGAGTGAGGGTGTTGGCATCCCCCAGTAAGCTTATGTACGCCATTTTGGACTGTTAAAAGTGCAAGTGTTCTGTTTGTGTTAGGCTACTGTGTGGTTCAACTTATAGCAAAATTCGGGTTACAGTACTATCATAGGAATGGAAATGTATCCTAACCTGAGAACCCCATGAATCCCATAGGTTACATTGAGATTTGCTCTTTGTGTTGCATATTTCTGAGTTTTGACAAATATATAATGATTTGTATCCACCATCATAGTTTTGTACCAAATAGTTTCACTGCCTTGAAAATCTTCTGTGCTCTACCATTTCAACCCTCTCTTCCACAAAACTTCTGAACTGCTACTGACAAGAACTTACGACTTCCATCTTTTCTCCTTTTCCAGAATGTTATACAATTGAAATCACAGTCTTTTCAGATTGACTTCTTTCACTTAGTAATATGCAGTTAAGCCATGTCTTTTCATAGCTTTATAGCTTATTTTTTTAATATTGAATAATAGTCCCTTGTGTAGATAGACCACATTTAATTAATCCATGTACCTATTGAAGGACATCTTGATTCCTTGCAGGTTTTGGTGGTTATGAGTAAAACTGATGTAAACATTTGTGTGCTGGTTTTTGTGAGGACATTCATTTTCAACTTCAGCAAATGTGTAGGAGTGTGCTTGCTGGATGATATGGTAAGACAGTGTTTAGCTTTGTAACATCCTACCAAACTGTATTCCAAAGTGTACCATTTTGCATTGCTACCAGCAATAAATGGCTGTTTCTGCTGCTTCTCAATCTTGCCAGCATTTTGTATTATCAGATTTATGGTTTATAGCCATTCTAATAAGTGTGTAATGATATTCCCTCTTTAAATTTTCGATTCTCTAATGACATAAGATGTTGAGCATCTTTTCATATGTTTATTTGCCATCTGTATATCTTTTTCAGTGAGGTAAGTATCTGCTCAGTTCTTTTGCCCATTTTATAATTGGGTGGCTTGTTTTCTTTCTGTTGAGTTTTAAGAGTTTTTTTTTTTTATATTTTCTGAACCATTCCTTTATCAGAGCAGTGGTTTATACATATTTTCTTCTAGTCTGTGCTGTGTCTGTTCATGCTTTTTACAGAAGTCTTTTGGAGTAGAAACTTTTAATGTTAACAAAGTCTAACCTATTAATTTTTGTTTTCATGGCTAGTGCTTTTGTTATCATACCCAAAACTTTTCTCCAAATAAAAAGTTACCTAGATTTTCTCCTTTGTTTTTCTCTAGAACTTTTATGGTTTTACATTTAAGTCTGTGACCCATTTTGAATTAAATATTGTGAAGGGTGTAAGGACTGCTTCTATATATATTGCATATGGATGTCTAATTGTTCTAGTACCACTTGTAGAAAAGACTGTCATCCTTCATCCAGTGAATTGCAGTTGCTCCTTTGTCAAAGATCAGTTGACTGTTCTTATATGTATCTATTTCTGGGCTCTCTGTTTTGTTCTGTTGATCAGTTTATCTATTAATTCACCAGTATGCTGTATTTATAGCTTTAAACTAAGTCTTGAAGTTGGGTAATGTTAGTCCTCTAACTTTTGTTACTTTTCTTCAACATTGTGTCAATATCCGTGGCCTTTTTTTCTTCCTACATAAACTTTAGTCAGTTTGTTAATACCACAATATCACTTGCACGGATTTTGATTGGGATTGCATTGAATCTATAGATTAATTTGGAGAGGATGGACATCTTAACAATATTGAGCCTTTCTATATATATAAACATGGAATATCTCTCCATTTATTTAGTTATTTTTTATTTCTTTCATCAGATTTTTATCCTTTTCCTTCATATAGATCCTGTGACCACTTTGTTAGATTTATGCTTACATGTCTCATTTTTTTGGTGCGAATGAAAATGGCACTTTGTTTTTTTAAGTTCAAATTCCAATTATTTATTGCTTGTATATAGGAAAGATGTGTGTACAAATATTTTGGTGTGTTAGCCTTATATCCTGCAACTTTGCTATATAGATGCTTCTTGACTTATAATGGGGCTACATCCAAATAAACACATCATAAGTTGCAAATATCATACATTGAAAATTTGCTAAATGCATCTAACCTATCAAACATCATAGCTTAGCCTACCGAACCTTAAATGTGCTCAGAACACTTCTGTTACCCCACAGTTGAGCAATTGTTTTGAGTTTCATCTCTAAAATAATTGCCTTCCTCTTCTCAGCAGAAACAGGAGACACAGATGGGCATTTTGTAAAAATGATGGAATGCAAAAACATACAACACAATATCCAAAAAGTATTTGTAACACAGTACACCATGGAGTGTTCATTGTTTACCCTCATGACTTCATGGCTGGGAGCTGCAGTTCATTGCTGCTGCTACTCAGTATCACAAGAGAGTATCATAGTGCATATCACTAACTTAGGAAAAGATAAAAATTCAGTTTCTAACCATCATACCATGCCAATCACATTCAAACCATCATAAAGTTGAAAAATCATGTTAAACCATCATAAATTGGGGATTGTCTCTAATAATTTATTATTTCTAGGAGGTGTTTTTGTTTTTGTATTATTTTAAGTGTTTGGGATTTCCTACATAGACAATTATATCATTTGTGAACAAAGACAGTTTTATTACCTCCTTCCCAATCTATAGGCCTTTTATTTCCTTTTCTTGTCTTATAGCTTTAGATATGATTTCCAGTATAATGAATATGATTGGTGAAAAGGGGTATTCTTGCTTTGTTCCCAAATTTAGGGAAAATGTATCTAGTTTCCCACCATTAACTATGATGTTAACTGTGAGGTTTATTTTTATTCAGTGAGAGGAGGGGAGACAGAGATGGACTCCACATGCATCCTGACCGGGACCCATCCGGCAAGCTCACTAGAAGGGATGCTCTGCCCATCTGGGGCACTGCTCCATTGTTCAGCAACCAAGCTCTTCTTAGTGCCTGAGGAGGAGGCCATGGAGCCATCCTCAGCACCCAGGGCCAACTCTCACCATGGCTACAGGAGGGAAAGAGAGAAAGAGGAATGAGAAAGGGAGGAGGGGAGAAGCAGATGGGTACTTCTCTTGTGTGGCTGACTGGGGATTGAACCCAAGATATCCACATGCCGGGCTGACGCTCTACCACTGAGCCAACTGGACAGGGCTAGAGATTCATTTTTTGTAGATGTTCTTTATTAGGTTGAGGAAGTTCCCTCTCTTTCTACATAGTTTACTGATAATGTTTATTATGAGAGTTTTTATCATGAGATTTGGATATGTCAAATGCTTTTTTTGCATCTATTAAATGGTCATATGATTTTTTTCTTTAGCCTGTTGATGTGCTGAATTACGTTAATTGATTTTTGAATGTTGAACCAACTTTGTATATTATCTAATATTTTTAAGACTTTAAAAACCTTCTATGTGTTGGTGACTCCCAGTATCTCTAGTCTAGTCTTATCTCCTATCCCCTTTATGTCAGTCATCACTTAACATTTTCTAAATTAACTCTATATTTCTGTTCATAAACGTGTTTTCTGTAGTCTTTCTCATCTGAATAATTATAAACCCTATTTTTCTCTTGCATTTTCAATCAAGAACTAGTTCTGGTTCTTCTACAGTGGCACCCAGGACTATAGTTACCAATGTTTCTATGCTTTTGCAGCATACTTCAGGATGGAATTGGGGGTAGGGGGCAGAGACATAGAAAAAGCAGAGACAAATGGCATGCCTGGACTCTAAGCCTATTCTACCATTGCATGAACTATCAATAAAAGAACTACTGTGTGAAGAGGAAGGATTGTGGCATTAGAATCCCTGCTGTAGCATAAGGTTCAAAAACAGAAGTTCCAACCTGAGAGGTAACATTTCGTTTGACTATATGAATTCACTAAGGAGATTGCAGCAGAACTTTTCTACATGAGATCACAACTGAAGGTAGCCACGGCAAGAAAATCATAATTAGGAAGCCCATATGTATTTTAGGACAGTCCTAATTTACACTTGTTTAGATCAGTTATTTACTTTCAATCCTTCATTTCAACAGTGCCCCAATTTGGTTGATGTGTTATTAGTTACCTAATTATAACCTAGGAGACATTAAAAAGTTGAATGGCTTCTGGAGATAGACACTCCATGTGGAAGATTTGTAGAAAGGATCTAACCATCTTTTTGCTCACATCAGATCCTTGGGTTGGTAGCTTTGGATGAAGCCATGGGATCAGGTTGTATCATAAACTTCCAGATACTGCAAAGTCAGGGTTTTTTTCAGAAAAATATAGAAGTGCTGTTTGGGGGAGATAGTGACCTGTAGAGTCAGTTAAGGACATGTAGTTAATGGGAATGTTTCTGAATCTGTGAAATTCAACCATATATAGGGAACTGAATCTGAGAGAAGGCAGCCTAGAGGAGCCCCAGGCACTAGAAGGGGGCGTGGTCTTCAGGTTAAGAATCTGTTTGATGAGAAATGAAAGGGAAGGATAATAAGCAAGAACTGCTGATGGTGGATCAACTAGTCAGTGCCTTTCTACTGACTTTTGTGGCTCTGGGAAGCACCTCAAACCACACACACACAAACCAGCTAAGGAGGCATGAGAATGCCAGGGATTTGAAAGGAATCTTGGTACAGGGTAAGAATTTGATTAACTGAGGCAAGAAGCAGCAGACAGATAGCATATACTGTGGATATGAGGAAAGCTAAACAGAGAGGTTCTACTAAGCAGATTGGTTGAGCAAAAGTTTTTTGTTCTCCCATGAATAACCTGCTCGAGACGTGGGGGTGATCCCAGCAGCGGCGGTGTGAGCTGACTCTGGCTGCTGAGAGCTGATTGTGCACGTCTCTTCCCAACTCCACATTCTGTGATATCAGACAGGTAGCTTGAAATCAGTTATGAGAGATCCATTTAGTTTTTATCCCACAGAAATATGCAAATGATGTCAATCAGAGCCTGCTTTTTAAAAAACTCTTCCAGAGAACTGGATTTGCAATATTTATGAGCATGTCATTGGGTCCTAGTTTTTTGGTAACAGAGATTGGAAATTCACATGTTGACTTGTGTCTTCTTTCTAGTGAGCTCTTAGCCAACTGTCAACTTGCTTTTTGACAGAGAGAGAGGTATGACCTTACTGCAGAATGACTGAAGGAGGTCTGTCTCATTAGACTACCACAGCCAGTATTCGATTTTGAGCCCGACTCAGGCATTTCTGCTGTAGGGAAATGCTCAAATTCCAAAATAACCCCATCATAAACTTACTGCGTTGGGCATTTTACTGCTTCTAAACTGCCAGATTGTTTATCTGGGGGTGAGAAGGTTGGAGAAAAACAATGTTGTTACCCTGCCTGGGTTACATTGCATGCCAAGAAGTCTGTGGTTGCTAGTCGACCTTACACTAGCCTCTCAGAGGATTATTTCTGAGTTTCAGAGATCTTTAAAAAACTCAGAGCTTGAAAAATTCCATATGAGTTTGATGAAATGCAATTTGACACTGATCAGATTTTTTTCTGGACCTCAAACCCAAATATATATACTGATTCTGCACACAGCTATTAAGCAGGTTTCTATAATGTCAATTAAATATTGAAAAAAAAAATCCCTGCCACTTGTAAAGGAAAGATTCACATGGATGAGAAAAGAAATGTTTAACTTTTTTAGAGAAAGTCTTTAGGACCCAGAATAACTCTAGTGTTTTCATTCAGTGAGAAACCTCATGTATTTGATGTACAGAAGAAAATAGCATCCTCTGTTTATGAGAAGTGAAATCAGTTGTGGAACAATATGTGTATCTACAATGACACTTGCGAGAGGCATTTAGTCTATGGTGTGTGGCAGCATTTTGCTGAGTGGAGGCTTATGAATTAGGTATCTTATTTTGGAAGAAGAAACAAAAAGTAGCTGGTTTACCAATGTACCCCCCAAAATGAATAGATAACGAATAACTTGCTTGTAAATTGAGTCAGTAGACACACAATAATTGTTACTGGAGGCTCCTGGAGCATTGGAAACGGGAATACTCATGTTTTTCTTTGATTTCACCATCATATGTGTCCTTAGAGTGGCCTGGAAGTAATCAAAGTTCTCTGACATTTTGTAACCTAAGAAGTCTCTAGTGCTGGAGAGAAGGTGGTGTCAAATTGATAACCACCAGTTATTTCTGCCTGCCATGAAGCCATATGCAATTCTTTCAAATTTAGAAGATGATGGCAGAAATATGTGATTGAAGCAAATAGAGCCTGACCTGTGGTGGCACAGTGGATAAAGTGTCAACCTGTGATGCTGAGGTCGCTGGTTCAAAACCCTGGGCTTGCCTGGTCAAGGCACATATAGGAAGCAAATACTATGAGTTGTTGCTTCCAGCTTCTCCCCCCTCTTTATTTCTCTCAATCTCTCTCTCTCTCTCCTCTCTCTAAATAATCAATAAATAAAATCTTTAAAAAAAAAAAAAGAAGCAAATGGAAACCAAGCACTGCTTTAAGTATCTGAATATATTCACATACCCCATTACTTATTTTCATTGGCTTACTTTGAGGAAGGTTTTAAGAAAGTTAAGAAATACAAGATATAACACATTTAAGGTAGTAAAGATGAAATGAGTCAATGAGAGCAGTAAGGGTGAGGAACATTAGCGAGACTCAGTTTAGTACCTGTTCATTGGCGATGGAGCACACATTAAACTCTGAGCTCTCCTGTAACCAGCACTAAAGACAAAACATGATTGGCTCCATGTCTTAGAATGGCCGTAAAAGTAAGACAAACCGATTGCTCAGCAAAAGCAAAGCTCTTCCTGCCACTAAGAAAGATTTCTCCTCTGGGTCCCCTTGAAGAGAACACTTTGTAGAATAACAAGCAGAATTCTCAATAGCATCCTTAGAGCAAAGTTGCTGTGAGGTTTTTGCAGGGCTCTCTCTGATAATGGTTCTCAATGTGAGCTGATGGCATTGCACCAAAATGTAATTCAGGAAACAAATATATCCGGGCAAGGCCACTATACTGCACACAGGCACAGAACCCTCTGATTTTCTAGCTTAATGCAGGAGTTTTTAATAGAATGGGCAGATCAGAACAGATAGACAAAATTTCCTTTGCAAACAGAAATAACATATTTCTCAGATAAAATTTTGATAAATATGAGGGGATAGTATATTCAACATTAGTCTCCCCAACAGATACATGGATTATAGAGATTTTAAATGCAGTGCTGTATTTAATTTTATCTTAACAATATTTCTTGAAGTTATATTTTATTATTCCCACTTTATAGAAGAGTAAACTGAGATGAAAATAAGAGATAATTTGCTAAAGGTCACCTAGTAAAAAAGCAACTGACATTGAGTTTAGGTGTTTTTATTCCAATGTCCATTTCTTTACTTATAAACATTCTGCTCCTGTTTCCCAAGTGTTTGGTGGTTGAGGGAAATGACCCTAAAAGCAGCATGGTTGGGACCATAAGAACTTGATCACTTTTGTCCTTTTCCTTCCCAATACTGGACCCACTATGCCTCTAAAAAGGCACATCTGGCAAAGTGGGGCCTTGTGACAGAGATACGGTACGCCTTATACATTTCTGCTAGATAACCATTATTATAAGACCATACACCCACGTATATTAAATTTCAGTATCTTGAAAGTTGCTCATGATGACTTTTGGGGAACATAGAGGGTAGGGAGAAACCAGAAAGTAAAAGATAACATCTGTAAAATCTTGACTTGGGGCAGCTTTTTTCAACGTGATGTTACTAGGTATGATCATCACAGACCAACACAGGAAAGGTGATTTCTCTTTATCAGGACTGCTGAGAGCATTTAGAAGGCTAATGTGCTTTGTGAGATACCATGAGGAGCTCCCTAACTGTATTGGACACAGGACTTTTCTGAGGATTTTATAGGACCAGTAGAGTGCAGAGTGAATGTGGGAAATGTTACCTTATAAGACTGATTTGTATTTGGATTTACCTGGGGAGCCTTTATACCTACTGATTCCTGAGCCTTGAACCAAATCAATAAGTTGCAATCTTGGTGGTGGGAAGAGCACTGGTATTTTTTTAGAGACTCTTCAAGTGATTCTAATGCACAATCAGGATTGAGAACAGACAGACAAGGAGGACTAGGTCTTTAGTAACTTGGAGATCTATTGAACCCTGGTTCTTAAAGAATTTTTACCCCTCTAACAAGAGTGACCAGTTAGAAAGCTGAAGTCAGTGTCTTTATCAACATGATTATCTCAAATCCTACTTAACTTTGTTTCCTTTTAGCTTCCATGCCTCTTATTTCCCCTTCCAGCCCAAGTCTCCAAAGCTCAGTCTATGCCAGGGGTCCCCAAACTATGGCCCGCAGGCTGCATGCGGCCCCTGAGGCCATTTATCCAGCCCCCGCCGCACTTGCACTTCCAGAAGGGGCACCTCTTTCATTGGTGGTCAGTGATGCATCCTGTGCTCCTGGAGTATACTGTATGTGGCAGCGCCGCAAAGCACAGGCGTGGCTCAGGTACAGTATTACTTCCGGTGATGCAGACGCATGCATCATGGCTCCGGAAGTGCGTCATATCACTTGTTATGGCTAGCAGTGACAAATATGAAACCAGACATTGACCATCTTATTAGCCAAAAGCAGGCCCATAGTTCCCATTGAAATACTGGTCAGTTTGTTGATTTAAATGTACTTGTTCTTTATTTTAAATATTGTATCTGTTCCCGTTTTGTTTTTTAACTTTAAAATAAGATATGTGCAGTGTGCATAGGGATTTGTTTATAGTTTTTTTTATAGTCTGGCCCTCCAACAGTCTGAGGGACAGTGAACTGGTTCCCTGTGTAAAAAGTTTTGGGACCCCTGGTCTGTGCAACCTGTCTTATATAGCTCCCAGTCACTCCTAGGTCAAGAGAATTTTTGCTTTTGTTCCTTACTTTCCTAAAGTCGCTATTGACTGGATTAGCAACTAATAGCCACCTTGCCCAGGACAAGCTCAAACAGTTATAACTCTGGGATGTTATATATCTGAGATTTATATTGCAACATTATAACTTTCGTTGGTATAGTATACATCAAATTCTCCTTTTCTTATAAGTTCTTAGTCACCTGACCTGATTTGGACATTAATGTAATACAACTTTATGAAATTATTTTGATTTTCAGAAATATGTCATATGTATCTACCATCAATTTCAATTCTACTGCATTTTACTTCTGATCAAATGTGTTTGACATCCTATTTACTACCATCTTATTATTTACTTCTGAGCCAAGATACCCACCGAGTTGATTGAGAACTAAAATATATTCTTAGGAGAAATTTTTGGTTTTTAAATGATGCTAAGGGTTATCTTTAATCAAAATCTGGAGCATAAAGGCAAGCCACAGTGGAAAACATGGGTTTTTAATACACTATGTTATTGCAAAAAACATAGACTGGTCTGGAAGAATAATGTCAACACAGGACCTAATTTGAACCTGAACATTATGGAAGAAAAGAAAAAGGTTATGAAGGCATCCATGAATTTCTATTTCATGTATTACAAAGTACATTCTGAATTTCAGGCTCTGAGGCATTCACTATAACAACAGTTTATGAAACCAGCACTAGGCTAAGAAAACATCTAAAAAATAAAATCCAGAAATGCATGTGAACTGTATTTGGGGAGTATTTGGGGATAACAGGGAGCCAAACGGGACAAATCACCAAGCATACCATCTAAACTCTTTGACTTCACACATGAACCCAAAAATACAGAAAGATGAATGTTGAGACTTTCCAGACTCTCCTAAATGTGTGACGAAAGAGAGGCAGAATCGCGTGAATCATTGGGTTGGCTAGATTTAGTTTGTTACAAGAGCCCTGGAAGAAAGAAATTGAGTTCTTGGGGTATGTAATCATGTCAGTCACAGAGCTAGGACTGATCTTGGCTTATAATGTCTCCAATAACCTAGAGTCAGAACAAGGGAAGGAAACAATAAGAAAGCAGAAGGACCGTGACAGGAGAGGGGCAATGAGTGACCTGTGCTGAGAATAGAAGCCCAGTGAGAGGGGGCTGTGAAGGGTAATGCGGAGCAGGATCTGGCTGAGAAGCCTCTTTCCATCACAAGGTTTGACAAGGGGCTTACACTGTAAAGGCCAACTATGAGATGGCCAGTTGTCAAATAATTGAAAGCAAACTGGACTTAACTGAAATAAGCCAAATTGCTCAATGTTTTTCTTGAAAACTGTTATTTTTCTGCTGAGAAAGGCTGACTTGGAGAAACGAAGTGCATAGAATGACACGTGAGAGCCAAGTTGAAGCAATAGCAAACATTTCCTCCAGGCCACTCCAGTGGCTGGTCAGGGGCAGATGGGTGCAGGGAGTGGGAAGTGGTGTGGGGGATGGACAGGACAGGATATCAGGCCAGAGGACCAAAGGGGTTTCTGGGATGTGTGAAAGCAAAGGGACTGACCACCTCTAGCTAGGTCAAATGCGTTGAATAGCACTGATAGTTTTCTGAACTTTGGTTCTTCTATCAGGTGAATCATGTCTTCTAAAACTTAGAGGTTGAAGTCCTGACCTCCAGGGCCTCAGAATATGACTGTAATTGAAATAGTGTTGTGGAGGATGCAGTTAGTTCAGATGAGGTCAGACTGGAGTAGGGTAGATCTCAATCTTACTTGACTGGTGTCCTTGTAAAGGGAAACTTTGGACACAGGGATGTGACACAAGAAGACTGCCATGTGAAGACTGGAGTCATGCGGCCATAGCTGAGGAGCCTCCGGACGCTGGGAGAGAAGCCTGGGGAAGTCCTTTCTCTACAGGCTTCAGAGGTAGCATGGCCCTGCTGACATCTTGCTCTTGGACTTTGGCCTCCAGAGTCGTGATACAATGAATTTCTGTTGTTTAAATTATTCAGTTGTGGCGTTTGTTATGGAAGACCTAGGAAACGCATCCAGGTTTCCATGGAGCCTCTTCCTTGAGCTCAGTCCTGGCTCTTCTACCTTTCTCAGCAGGCACAGAGGAAAACAGGGTTCCGGAGCAGGCACACACTGGTCACGGAGCTTACAGGCGGTGTGGGGAGACTGTAACTGGTCAGCAGGATGCTAGTTTGGGGCAAAGATCAGAAAGGCTGTGTACGATGTGCATCATCAGCCACCTGATATGAGAAAAGCTCTCTGTAGGGAAGCCTGGGACTAGAATCAAGGGGTGGGCTTTTAGGGACGACAAACCTATCGTGCGCTGGACTATCTCAGAGATGTTGAAGGAACAGAGACAGTGAAAACTCTCGTCAGGAGATATGGGAACTAAAATCCTCTGAATGGATTTTTGGAATTTCTTAAAATCTTATTATTTATTTACTTTGGTGAAAGTCACAAAAGCATGATAAAGAGGTTTAACAATCATATGTCAAAACCAAGATGGGGGATGATATAGACTGAACAGAGAGAAGATTCAAATTCCTCCTCCCCATGTTCTACAAATTGGACAGTCTTTGGAGTGTGACCCCAGATTTACTCTTAGACCCATGTTTTCCCCTTCAGATGATGGTTTTCTTTCCTTGTTTTCTTCACTTTCTATCTATGATAAAATTGAGTCATGGGGTTTGGTTATGGTCAGGGAAGCTCTGTTACCTTTTGCTAGAAAAGCTGGTTAATTTCTAGAATTTCACACTTCTTGCTATTCTGGGGAGAATCTTGGGATTTCCTTGAGGAATTAAGTCTTTGCATAAAAATGATGCCCTTTTATAATGATTTCTAGGCCACCTTAGTGGCACATATGTTAAGATGCCAGCGAAATAGTGTAAAAAAGAAAGTAATAAATGATCACAAAATAAAGTCAGACTCTGTTATATAGCATAGGGTAAATAATAGAATGCCACATTTCAGCATGGCTGCAAAAATTTAACTGCAAAGGATAAGAAGCAAAGGAATGGGTATTGAACGATGAACTCTCATATGAAATATGCAAGTCTGGCTTAGGAGCCTTGATAGATCGGAATGTTACATGCATTGAAGGTCAGGATAAAAGAGAAAGAAAAAAAATTAAATGGAACTCTTTCCTCAGAGATTTAAAAAAATCACTCAGTAGGTTGAAGATTAAAGAAGTAAGAATAAAGACCCCTTAAAACAAAACAAGAGAAAAAAAAAAGACTACATAGCAAAAACCGAACTTAATATTGAATTTTAACAGTTGTCAATCTCGTTATCCCTATCACATGTATTTTGCCTAAATTTAGACAGATTTTCAAGAAAATATGCATTTCCAGCATACACTTCAATAGCAATTTTTAAATACCGACATGACAAGCAAGCAATGTGACTTTGTTTCTGCCGGGGTAGGTTAAAGGGATGAGAGGAAAAGACTTCCTGAGTGCTCCTGACTCATTAGGAGGCCCAGAGGTGAAAGAGGCGGAACTTCTCACTCCCTGCCACCTACTTTCCGTTCCCTTTCCCATTTAATAGCCACATGGTGTGCCACATTTCCTTGTGTTGAGAAAATAAGTCTATTAAACCCTATGAACCGCACCAAGATGGAAAGAGTGTGTTTCAGTTTATTATAATGCTCCAGACCACAGTAGGTATCAGGCCCAGTTTTAACAGTGTGACCTTGAGAAGTTAGTAATTAGCCTCTATTACACCCAGCTAAAAACTAGGGGGTGATAATACTTTTCACAAGATGGTTGTTAGGATGAAATGAGATTGTGTACATAAATCACTTGGTACACAGATCCACAAATAGTTGCTATTATTGTTAACCTTTTAGGTTCAATAGAATGAGGGTGAGTAGGCCCAATTATAAAACTTCAAAGGAATGAAAATTCTAAATGTGAACATCAGCTATCAAATCATCCTACTTTTTTTTTTTTTTCTTGGTCTTTGGTCTTGGTTTTGGTCAGAGTTTTGCTTAACACTGTATTTCATTAAAACAATAATAAAATTTAAAAAAAATTGAAGGAAAGAAAGCCAGAGGAGTAGTTCTCGATTCTGGTTGTACACTAGAATCGCCAAAGGCAGAGCAGCTCAACTCAGCACCGGTGAAACTTTGGGTTGGATAATCTTTGTTATTGGTAGCGGCTATGTGCATTATAAGATGATTAGCAGTATCCCTGGCTTCTACTTACTAGCTGCCTCCTCCTCAACTGTGATAATAAAAATATCTTCCAATCTTGCCAAATGTCTCCTCTAGGGAACAAGATTACCTCCAGTTGAGAAACCAAAGGAAAGAGTCATGATTTACATAAACGCTGTGGGCAGGACACAGGCATTGGTATTTTTAGAAACTCCCTCTAGATGATTTCAATATGGAATCAGAATAAAATTTGGAATCAAATTTAGAACAATTTGCCAGGGAATTTACATTTTATTTTATTTTATATTAAGATATAGTTGACATATTAGTTGTGGGTGTACCACATAATGATTCAATATACGCATATAATGCAAAATGATCACCAAAATAAGTCTAGTTCGTATTCATATCACACATAATTATAATATTTTTCTCATGATGAGAACTTTTAAGATTTACTCTCTTAGCAATACATACACACTACAGTACTATTTATTATCTGTATAGTGGCCATGCTTACATGACATCCTAAGCCCTTCTTTTTGTATGTTCCTTTTCTATGACTGAAAGCTTGCACCTTTGGCCATCTTCATCAATCTCACCACCCCATGACACCCTCACCCCTTCTGGCAACCACCGATCTGTTCTCTGTATCTATGAACTTTTTTTTTAATACGATTTAAGAGAGATCATATATTTGTCTTTCTCTGTCTTATTTCACTTAGCATAATGCTTTCATGATCCATCCATGCTGTTGCAAATGGAAGGACTTCCTTCTTTTACATAGCTGAATATTACATTGTATGTATATATTTCATATTTCCTTATTCATTCATCCATCAGTGGACACTTAGTCTGTTTCCATGCCTTTGCTATTGTAAATAATGCTTCATGAACATGGGGATGAATATACCTTTAGATTCAGTGTTTTAGTTTTCTCAGATAAATACCCAGAAATGGAATTGCTAGGTCATATAGTAGTTTTATTTTTACTTTTAAAAGATCATTCACACTGTTTTCCATTGTGGCTGCACCACAATGGAAGAGAGGGAGAGAAGGAAGAGAAAGGAAAGGGAGAGAGGTGTCTCTTCTCCTAAGGGCACTGTATTCCCTTCATGAGTGTTCCATGCTCATGGCCTAATCTTGACCTAGTTACCTTCCAAAGGCTCCATTGCCAAATACCAACACACTGGGGGTTAAAGCTTCAATATGGGCATATGTAAGTGTGGGTTGTGGGGGGCACAATTTGGTCCTTAGCAATTACCAAGAATTGTATTTCTCTATAAGCATAGAATCAAGTGTGATATGCAGAAAAATATCCCCTCCAAAGATAACATCCTAACCCTCAGATCCTGTGAATATGTTACTTTTTATGGTAAAAGGGACTTTGCAGAAATGATTGAGTTATGGATCTTGGTATGAGGAGATTATCTGGGTGGTTCAATGTAATCTTAGGTGTTCTTATAAATGGGAAAGGGAGGTAGAAAAGTCACTAGTGGCCCTGGCCGGTTGGCTCAGCGGTAGAGCGTCGGCCTGGCTTGCATGGGACCCTGGTTCGATTCCCGGCCAGGGCACATAGGAGAAGCGCCCATTTGCTTCTCCACCCCTCCCCCTCTCCTTTCTCTCTGTCTCCCGCCGCAGAGCGACGCCCCAGAGGGGCCGAGCATCGCCCCTTGGTGGGCAGAGCATTGCCCCTGGTGGGCGTGCCGGGTGGATCCCGGTCGGCGCATGCAGGAGTCTGACTGTCTCTCCCCGTTTCCAGCTTCAGAAAAAAAAAAAAAAAAAAAAAAAAAAAAAAATATATATATATATATATATATATATATATATATAAAAGAAAAGTCACTAGTGCACATAAAGAGTAAAGACCTCAACATTTGCAATCATATCTTAACTTTCTACATGTTGCATTTAAAATCAGAGAGCAGATGTCATTTAAAATTTTCTTGCATTTTTCTCTATTTTCAATTCATAACATCTTTCTCACAAATACCTTTACTATTCTTTCCGAAAGTATTTTAAACCTTTTCTTCATTGGTTTCTGAGTTCAGCACTTGTTCGATATACCAGGTAGAACTATATTTTGTCACTGGAACTGCAGGAAATTTAGGCCAACTACAATGTTAAAATGACCACTGTAGTCAATATCAATCAGTACTGTAGTACACCAGCAAGAACAAATACCCTTAAGCTAAGTCATAGTAAGTGATATAGACTCCACTTGGTACCCTGAGACACACACTTTTGGAAACCAGACATCCTGTCACAAGGAAACCATGCAAACATAGAGTCCACCTGTTCTAGCCCTAGTCCCAGCTAAGGTTCAGCCAATGGCTAGCATCAGCTATCAGACATGGGGGTGAGTAAACCTTTATATAATTCCAACCCCAGCCTTTGATATGTCCCTACCGACACCAACTGAAGTTGAAATGACTTGTCCAAAAAGTCCTGACAAAATTACAAGATGGATGAGCAAAACAAATGTCACTGTTTTAAGCAACTCATTAAGTTTTGGTGTGGGTTGGCATATACATGTAGCAAGAGAAAACTGCAAAAACATCTGCATTTCTACCAAACCAAGTATACACTCCTTATTCCTCAGCACTCACTGACACCTGGCTTTAACCTACCTCCATAGACTGATCTATGATACCCTGTTTACTCATACAACCAATTTGGGCAATTTTTCTTTATGCCTCTCTAGATACGGAGCCTAGTAATATGTTTTGTTCCATCTATGCTCATTGAAATCCAGCCCATTCTTCAAGGTCCATAATTTAGTTCATGCAATATACATCTGTTGTCTTGTTTTTGCCATATCTAAGACCTCTGGTCAGTGCCAGCAGCCTATTTTTTCTGTGGGAGAAACCATCTCTTTTTTACATCCTACCTAGAGGCTTGAGGTAGGGTTTACTTTAGTTTCTAGTCTAAGGTGGGCAAGGGGGCGAGACTTAGCCAGTTGGCATATTTTGTCTTTCTCACCAGTGTGATTAGTTCTAGAGTGAGCACATGCCCTGAGTTGGTCCAATGAGACTGCATCCTGGACTTTTCCCAGAAAATTCTTTCAATAGTGCCTGATGAACCATGAGGTTGTCAGCTGAAGGCTGCCAGTGGCCAACCCAGAGTGAAAGCCTATCTGAGAATGAAGCCAACCCAGGAAAAACCAGAGCCAAGTGTCAGATTTCTCAGAGCATCATTGGAGCATCTGGATTTAGCCATGCCTGAAGCCTGATCCTCCCTCCACCCATGACTTCTTAGTTTTATGAGCCAAGTAATTCCCTTTTTTGGCTAAAAGCCAGATTGAGTTAGTTTTCTATCTCTTATAACTATAGAGCCCAGTATAGTGCAGACCAAATCTTCCCAACCAATATGACAATTCCTGAATGCCTGTTGCCAATGTGGTTCTGTATTTGGAGTTGAGGCATGAACATTTTGTAAGACAGGGTCCATGAGGCTTAACTTTATCCGCTATCTCTACCATTCTTTCAGTGGAGGTCCTCCTGAAGCCATCTAGTTACAGCACTTCCCACATTCTGCAGTATAATTAATTAGCTGTCTGCATGTCATTATAAGCTTTGCAAAGATAGGAAAATTCATTCTATCTTATTACATAAGAATGCATGTATGAAAGTGCAGACATATAATATGGACTTAGTAGATATTATTCCTTCTTTTTTCACATTGCAGCTAGCATGGGTCTTTTTTTTTGTATTTTTCTTAAGTAAGAAATGGGGAGGCAGAGAGACAGACTCCAGCATGCGCCCCAACAAGGACCCACTGGGCAAGTCCACTAGGGGGCGATGCTCTGCCCCTCTAGGACTGTTGCTCCATTTCAACTGGAGCCATTCTAGCATCTGAGGTGGAGACCATGGAGCTATCCTCAGCACCCAGGCCAAGTTGCTCCAGTGGAGCCTTGGCTGTGGGAGGGGAAGAGAGAGATAGAGAGATAGAAGAGGGTGAAGAGTGGAGAAGCAGATGGTTGCTTCTCTTGTGTGCAGATGGTCACTTTTCCTGTGTGCCCTGACTGGGAATTGAACCCAAAATATTCACACACTGGGCCGATGCCTTACCACTGAGCATGGGTTTTGTTTATATTTGTTGAATAATATATAAATCAATCAGCATCTCTATATACTTGATACTCTTTATGCAACAATTAGATACCAGACATAAATACTATCTCAATTCACACAATAACATGAGGAGATAGTAATGTTCTTCTTCCTTTTGTGTAGGTGGGATAAAACTCAGCAAATTAAAGCTTGGAGAGTTAAAAATATTGTCCATAGTGTCATAGCCACAGTGGTGGGATTCAAATAATTTAACAACTGGTTCTCTGCCCTAATGACCATTTATGGTATAAAAAATAGATATACTAAAAGGTAGTGTGTTATTTCATGCATTTAATACTTAAATAAGAACGATAAAAGAGGTATACAAAACTAGATCATGTTATAAGAGTTTTAAAATATTAATGAAAAAATATTAAATAATACCTAACAAAAAACAATAAAACTGTTATTTAAGATATTTACATATTACTTCTTGATTGGCATCATCACTTGCAGTTTTTAAATTTTTTTCACCTATGGAGGGAGTGAACATTACTATGGGTGCTTAGAATACACTGTTGTGCAGATGAACGTTAAAAAAAAGGTAATGAATGGAATTTCCAAATTGCGTGGCTGCCCGGTCCTTAGAGAGAACTCTGATTACCAGTGCCATTTTAATAACTGGTTTGCCAAACTCAACAAAAAATTAAGTAGAGGTTCTGCCAAACCGGTGAGAACCGGCTGAATTCCACCACTGCACAGCCAGTAAGTGGCACAGTGAGGACTCTAACTCATGTTCCTCTCACAGGGAACACTTAACTCATAGCCAGTAAACTATATAAAATGCATGGGATTTCCTGCTTGGAAAACATTCTAAATACCTGAGCTAAATAAAGGTAAATTGGCTGGGTTAAAGAGCCTTCACAGCATGGGAAATCAGTCCTCAAATTAGTGCAGTGGTGCACTAGACAGGCTAGACAGCAACTTAGCAACATTCTGGAGGGTGGATAGGGGAAGTGGAAATTTAGATGGCATTGCCATAAGCCAGATAGCAGGAGCAAATTGCCTCAGCTTTGTTCTTTCCACATCAGCCGCAGATGTAAAGAAAATGACAAGAGTAAAAATTGCAAGAGTCTTTTCCAAAAAGTGTTGCAAATTTGATGGCTGCCAGCCAGGAAATTGTAGCCTCCCTGGTTGTCACAAATGCGTAACAGAACAAAGAATCTCAGGCTGCAGGGGAAGACGATAGGGCTGGAAATGAAGAGCTTAAGAGGAAGCAAAATTTAAAACTCTAACCAAGGGTAAAAGGGGATAAAAGGTCCTTGAAGGTTTCAGCAAGACCTGTACAGAGTTTGAATGAGTCTGTGCAGGGAAATATGCTATTTCTAAAGCTGCAAGGTAACTTTCCCAACAGGCTCAGTACTAAAATTCTGGTGATTCTTTGGGAAAAGGAAATACATTACCTGAAAGTAGGAAAATTGGAAAGGATGACCATATAATTTTTTAAATAGTTCAATGAAAAATTAAATATTTATTACAGATGAGGGCAGAGACCGGTTCCCTCTTGTTCATTGCTGTGCCATGCCCCCCAGGGCTCAGCAGTCTGCTGAACAAACGTATGTGCTACACTGAACTGATGCCTGTTGTATATTTAGAAAACTGCAAAACCAGCTTTCTCTCCGTTTATTCTAAAGTAATTTGTATCAGGCAAATGCTTAGCCAAGTATACTAAATTTACCCCTAAGTAACCTAAGAGATTCTGATGGTGAGTTCAAAGGGCCAGTAGCATTTAATGACAGAAAGGAGGGGGAGAGAATGGGCAGAGAACTCCCAGATACTATAGTCCACTAATTAACATACCTATCTAGAGATCATTGTCTTAATTAAAAAGCACCTTAAGTGACAAACTTACATGTGGTCTTTTAAAGATGTCAAGCAGCAAGAACAAATCCTTTGAACACCTTTTTTTTGCACCTGTCTCCAGAAGGAAAGAAAATGACATAGACAGAAATTCACTAAGCTCTGCTTACATTGTAATTTTGCTGAATGTATTCTAGTTCATTTATAGACAGCTGTTTCAAAAGTCTTCCATGGTATGAATGATGTATAAATATATTAGAGAGGTATGAATAAGAGATACCAGAAGTATTAGTAGATAAGAGGAGATAAAGTATATTGAGGGCTTGATAGCACCTATGAGAGCTGGGTGGTGGTGTCAGGAAACTAACAGTGTCCAAGAAGAATCTTAAGGATCGGTGAATTAACCAAATTTATTTAATTCTTTCAAACATCCTGTATGAAACAATTGTTCCTATTTCATAGATTATATACTTCAGCTTTGTGAGACTAGGTACTCTGAAATCCATACTCTTTCAACTATATATTTGGCAATTTTTTTTGTCTTTGATCTATCCTTTTCATTAGATTAAATACTTATGAACCTATTAAGAGTTATTTTAATCATTCTTTCATTTTTTTTGCACATAAATTATTTTTAAAATTCTAAAATATCTTTACGTAAGTGTATTTTTAAAATTTTTCAGTTACAGTTTGCATTCAAACATATATATTTTGTATTTGTTTCAGATCTATAGCACAACAGATAGACATTAATATAAGTTACAAATAATTTAAGTGCTCACCTGGCACAAGATAGTTACAATATTGTAACTGTATTCCCTATGCTCTACCTTACATCACCATGCCTATTTTGTGACTACCAATTAGGACCTCTTAATCCCATCACCTTATTTCATTCTGTCCCCAACAGCCCCCCCCCCCCGGCCTCTATCAATTTGTTTTAATTTTGCTTGGTAATTTTGTCCTTTAGATTTTATATATAAGTGATCGCATATGGCATTCATCTTTCTTTGTTTAGCTTATTTCACTTAGGCTAGGATGGTCCCTTTAGGACCATCCATGTTGTTGTAAATGGTAAGATTTCCTTCTTTTTTATGACTGAATAATATTCCATTGTATATATGTACCACAAATTTTTTATCCACTCATCCATTGAGGGGCACTTGGGTTGCTTACATATCTTGACTATTGTAAGTAACATTACAATGAACACATGGATGCATATAGTCTTTCAAATTAGTGTTTTAGATTTCTTTGGGTGTATTCCCAGAAATGGAATTGCTGGGTCATAAGGGAGTTCCAGTTTTAATATTTTGAGGAGATTCCATACTGTTTTCATAGTGGCTGTACCAACCTGCATTCCCACCAACAGTGCACAAGGGTTTCCTTTTCTCCACATCCTCACCAACACTTGTTGTTTATTAATTTGATAATAGCATTTCTGACAGGTATGAGATTGTGATTTTAATTTGCATTTTTCTGATTAATGATGTTAAGCATCTTCTCATATGTCTTGGCCATCTGTATGTCCTCTTTGGGGAAGTGCCTATCCAAGTCCTCTGCCCACTTTTAAATTGGGGTTTTTTTTGGTATTGAGTTGTCTGAATTCTTTATAAATTTTGGATATTAACTCTTTTACAGGTGCATCATTGAAAAGTATATTTTCCCATTCAGTAGGTTGTTTTTTTATTTTGTTGATAGTTTCTGTGAGTGTATTATTAATGGCTATAGTGTTTACTTTAAATGTAATTTTTACAAACTTTGATTATATTTATATAATTAATATTATTATATAGTAAGTACTTCACCCTGTTTAATTTTCTAAAAAATAAAAAAATCATGATTTGGTCATAATTAAATATATTGGTATTGGATCATCTTTAATTTAGAAATTAAAACCATTTCATAAAATATAGATTTAGTTTAACTATGGATTATGGGTAAACAGTGGCCCCAAAATATCTTCATTTAATGTTTGGAAGTTTTGAATTTTACATTTAAAAATCAGTCAGTTAATTTTTGATAACTTTTAGGTTTTAGTTCCAGAATAGGATAAAAGATATTAGTCTGCTATTTGCAATCATTTTCCATAAAAAAGACATTCCAGATGTTGGTAGTCTTTATTCCCAGTAAAGGAAAAGCTAAATCAGTCATATTGTCACAGTGCTTTCTCTTTTCAGTATTTTCTTTATTAGCAGAGACACCTTCCCAGCCATATGAGCATATGCATCTGATATACACCTCTGATAGGAAGCATTAGCATCTTTGGGCACATGTCTTATTTAGCTCAGGCGAATATAACAAAATAACACAGGCCGGGTGGCGTAAGCATAGACATTTCTTTCTTACAGTTCTGGAGGCTGGAATTCCAAGATCAAGGTGCCAGCTGTTTTGGTTTCCAGGTAAGAGCCCCTTCCCAGTTTACAGAAGACTGCCTTCTCCCTGTGTCCTCACATGGTGAAGAGGAAAAGAGCTCTGATCTCTCTTCTTCATCTTCTTCTAACAGCACTGATTTAATTATGGGGCTCCCAAACTCAGGACCTTATCTAAACCTAAATGCCACCCAAGGACTCCATCTCCAAATATCATCACACTGAGTCAAGGCCTCAGCATATGCATTTTGGGGAGACATACACCTTCAGTTTATCACACCGCATTTGTAGAAATGCTTTGGCACAGACAAGAAGGGCCCTACGTCAGTCTTTGGGACCTGCTCTGGCCTTTTTATTCGAGTGAGGGATCTAGAGGGCCAAGAGAATAGGCCCAGTCAGAGTCCACACCATCCCTTCCTGATGACCGAGTGCCTGCCCAGGAGCCCCAAATTTCCACCCCTGCAAGGCCCTTTCCCAGACCACCCCTCCCCTCCCCCTGTGAACTGCACTGCCACTACAAAACTCTTCTACTTACCCAGAGATGACCAAGGGGTGGCGCTTTGGATTCTGGAGAGAAATGGTTAGAACTTTTTAAGTGCTGGCTGGGAGTTCATCGATGTGGATACAAGATAGAATTAAGGATGGGAAGAGAAGGGAGAGAGAAGAGCTGGCTGCCCCTTGTCACCATGTTCCAGCACTGAATCCTGAAAAGTACAGGAGTCTACACTCAACCCTTGCCTCCTAGGTTACTGAAGGTGTAGTTGTGACGGTAGGAGATTAGAGCATTTTATTTCAGATGGTTAGGCTGATTTGTAACTTTTTAATATTTAGACATTTGGTGTGTGGGCCTTTATTTGTACTCTCGCTCTAGTCTTGATAAATGTTAGGACTGGGTTTGACGATGACTAATGCATCTCATTAATTTGTATTTTAATATTAGTAATTTTAAATGTATTTTCTCTTTAATTAATATTATAGATAGAAATTAAATAATATATAACTGAGAATAAAAACAATTATAAACTGATACTGGTTAAAATCATCTTGCGGCAGGTTGGGCTGACCTGAGTGATAAACTGAGTCATGACCTTGTTTATCAGAGTTCCACTAATAGTTATGAAGATAAATATAGTATACACTATAAGTATTCAAATTGCTCCATTTTGAATGGAAAAAATATACATAACAGTAATTTGATTCATTAATTTACAAAAGGTTCATTCCAAACGGAGACTCCTATTTCCAGCACCTATTTCCCTCACAGGCTGTCCCTCTAACTACTTGTCATATGACCTGCAATCTGTACTCTTATAAAGTATGTAGTGTTGTTTTCTAGATGTACTTTTTTAATTTACACAAAATGCATTAAGCTTTGTTGCTGTTATTTTTAAATTTTTATTAATTTTAATTTATTCTTTTTACATGAGTTCAAGTGTCCCACTGAATATAACTCCCTCATCCCCCACTCCTGTGACCCTTTTTATACCTCCTTTTCCCCCTCCCCCAACTCCCTCTCTCCTTCCCTCTAGGATTTGCTGTCTTGTTACCTATATCTCTGTGTTATGTGTATATAATTTCACTAATCTCTTTACCTTCTCTGATTCTGTCCCCTCATCCCCCTTCCCTCTGACAGCTGGGATATATATATATCCCTCTGGTCCCTGTGACCTCACTTCTGCCTCTAATCCATTCCTCAGTTCATTTTGTTCATGAGATTCTACATATAAATGAGATCATATGATATTTGTCTTTCTCTGCCTGGCTTATTTCACTGAGCATAATAATCTCCAGGTCCATCCATGCCATCACAAAAGGTAAGAGTTCCTTCTTTTTCACGGCTGTGTAGTAATCCATTGTGTATATGTACCACAGCTTTTCATCCACTCATCCACTGATGGATACTTGGGCTGTTTCCATATCTTAGGTATTGTAAACAATGCTGCAATAAACATGGGAATGCATATCTTCTTTTGAATCAGTAATTTGGTATTCTTAGGTTATATTCCTAAGAGGGATAGCTGGGTCAAAAGACAGTTCCATTTATAATTTTTTGAGGAAACCCCATATAGTTCTCCACAGTGGCTGCACAAGTCTGCATTCCCACCAGCAGTGCAGGAGGGTTCCCTTTTCTCCACACCCTCGCCAGCACAAAGTGCATTAAGCTTTACATCCTTATTTTTTTCTTGTTTTTTCTTTACTTAATGTTTTTAAGGTCTGTTCACACTGCTATATGGACTGAGTTTATTGCTTCTAGTTGCTGCATTGTATCCATAGAACATACATATTTTACTTATGTACTTCACTAAGTATGGGCATCTAGGTAGCTTCCAACTCTTTATTATCATAAATTATGACCATAATGAACATATCACATTTGATCCTTGCCAACCTGTGTGAGAAACTCTCCAAAGTATTTACCTAGGAGTGGTATTGCTGATAGGGCATAAGCATATTTATTTCATTAAATTTCACTGCATTATTTTCCAGAAATTCTCTATCTATTTGAACTCTCATGAGCAGTTTATCTGTTTCCACTTCTCTGTGTCTTTACCAATACTTGATATTATTCACTTTCCAAATGTTGTCATTCTGATGCATTCAAGTTTTAACTCATTACACTTTTAATTTAGTGATTTTTTTCTGTTTTATTGAGAAATAATTGAGATATATCACTGTATATAGACATTTAAGGTGTATATTATGGTGGTTTAATTTACATATATTGTAAAATGTTTACCATAATAGATTAACATCCATCATCTCATACATATACAATGAAAAGAAAAAGTTTTTCCTTCTGATAAGAACTCTTAGGATTTATTCTCCTAACAACTTTACTATATATCATACAACAGTGTTAACTGTAATTATCATGCTTTACATTAAATACCTAGTAGTTATTTGTCTTATAACTAGAAGCTTGTATTTTTTGACCACTTTATTCCAAGTCCCTCTCCCCCACATCTGCTACATCTAATCTGATCTTTTTCTTTTGTCCAAATAGATATAAAATTAAATGTATTGGGGTGACATTGGTTAATAGGATCATATAGGGTTCCACTGTACATTTCCAGGATACATGATCATACATTGCATTGTGTGCCCATTGTCCAAAGTCAACCGTCTTCCATCACCACATATTTGGCACCTTTTATCCCTCACGCCCCACTCCTCTCCCCTCCGGTAATCACTGCACTGTTGTCTGTGTCTTTGAGTTTCAGTTTTACATCCCACATATGAGGGAAACCATGTATTTCCTAGTTTGTTCTGACTTATTTTGCTTTGATAATATTCTCAAAGTCCATCCATGTTGTTACAAATGGCAGAATTTCATCTTTCCTTATGGCTGAGTAGTATTTCATAGTATACATGTACCACAACTTCTATATCCAGTCCTCTATTGAAGGACACTTTGGTTTTCTCCATGTCTTGGCCACTGTGAATAATGCTATTCAATACAATGAACATAAGGATGCATATATCTTTGCGATTAAATGATTTTGAGTTTTTCAGGCAGATACCCAGAAGAGGGATTGCTGTGTCATATGGTTATCCTGTTCTTAATTTTTTGAGGAACTGCGAGACTGTTTTTCAGATCACCAGTCTACATTCCCACTAGCAGTGAATGAGGGTTCCTTTTCCTCCACATCCTCACCAACACTTATTACTTGTCTTATTGATAAGTCACTTCACAAGTGTGAGGTGGTATCTCATAGTTTTGATTCATATTTCTCTAATAGTTAAAAAGTTGAATACCTTTTATATATCTGCTGGTTGCCTCCTTCGGAGAGGTCCCTGTTCAGTTTCACTGCCCATTTTTAATTGGATTGTTTGGTGTTGAGTTTTGTGAGCTCTTTATATATTTTGGATATTAACACCTTGTCATAGCTGTTGTTTGTGAATATCAACTCCCATTTGGTTGGCTGCCTCTCTTTAGCATTTCTTGAAAGGCAGGTGGAGTGGTGATGAACTCCCTTAGCCTTTATTTGTTCAGGAAAGTGTTTACCCCTCCTTTATTTCTGAAGGACAGCTTCACCAGGTACAGAGATCTTGGTTCACAGTTTTTGGGGTTTTTCCCTTTCAATACTTTGACTATGTCATTCTATTCTCTCCTCACCTGAAAGGTTTCTGTTGAGAAATCCACTAATGGTCTTATGGAAGTTCCTTTGTAGGCAATTTCTCTATTCTTTTGCTGCCTTTATAATTCTTTCTTTGTGTTTGACTTTTGATTATTTAATTACAATGTGTCTCAGTACAGCCCTGTTCAGAATTAACCTATTTGAGGTCCTGTGGCCTCAAGGATCTGGATGTCCATTTCTTTTCCTAGATTTGGGAAGTTTTCAGCCATTATTGCTTTAAATATACTTTCTATCCCTTTCTCTTTTCTGAAATTAGCACAATGCAATTATTGCTTCTTTTAATTGTGTCTCATAATTCCCTTAGAATTTGTTTAGTCTTTTTCATTCTTTTCCTTTTTGTTCTTCTGACTAGGACATTTCAAATGCCTATCTTCCAGGTCACTGATTTTTATTCATGGTGAGTCTGCCTTTGAAATTCTCTATTGAATCCTTCAGTTCAGTTATTGTATTTTTAAATTATAGGATTTCTGTTTGTGGGATTTCTTCCCTTTTGATGGTTTCTATTTCTTTGTCAAACTTCTCATTCTGTTCATACATTGTTTTCCTAACATCATTTAGTTGTTTTGGTTTGTGTTTTTGGACTTTGCTAAACTTCCTTAAGGGTTATTTTGAATTCTTTTTTTTTCTTTTTAGAGCGAGAGTCAGAGAGAGGGATAGATAGGGACAGACAGACAGGAACGGAGAGAGATGAGAAGCATCAATCATCAGTTTTTCATTGCGACACCTTAGTTGTTCATTGATTGCTTTCTCACATGTGCCTTGACCGTGGGCCTTCAGCAGACCGAGTAACCCCTTGCTCAAGCCAGCGACCTTGGGTCCAAGCTGGTGAGCTTTGCTCAGACCAGATGAGCCCACGCTCAAGCTGGCGACCTCGGGGTCTCGAACCTGGGTCTTCCACAGCCCAGTCCAATGATCTATCCACTGTGCCACCACCTGGTCAGGCTATTTTGAATTCTTTGACAGTTTACAGATCTGTTTCTGTTAGAGTCAGTTATTGGAGGTTTATTAATTTCTTTTGGTGGTGTCATATTTAACTGATTTTTTAACTTTGATTTCTGTACATTTTCATAATTGAGCTACTCTTCCAGACTTTACAGGTTTGTTCAGCAGAAACACATTATTGCTGGTCAGTTCCGTTTGGGTTTATAAATGTGTCTGCTGATCGTGTCCTTAGATAGGTGGCACCTGCTGTTATGCCCTAGTTTTGTATGAAGCAATTGTTCAAGCCCTGAGATTGGGGATGGGGGTGTGTGCCACTGTTTGAGAAGAATTAGATAAGACTCTTGGTTCTGTATCCAAGAGAGGCTGTAGAATGAGATCCGTATTTATTATTTTGTTTTGTTTTGCACTATCATTATTGACAGTAAAGAAAGTATAAGTTTTGTTCAGAATTGAACTTTCCTTTTCCATCCTCATGTTGTTTGCTTTGTTTGACTTGTGTCTCTTTTTGTATTTTCTTATTTTCAATGGATAATGTAAAATCATTCGTTTACCTTTATTGTACATATATTCACTATGTGCTTGGTATATAAAAATATTTTGGCATTCTTACAAAATAGGAAGTGGTGTTGGTGGTGGTATGTGTGTGTTTAATTTACAACGGGCACTGACCTAAATATTCTGTTTCTTGTTCTCATTATTTCCTTTTCTCCTTCTTCCCTTCTCTCCTCATTTTTTTTGTTTGCCCTCCTTCTCTTCGTATCTTTTTTATGTTTTATCTAAAAGTATTTATTTTAAAAAACATGTTGCTTTATGTACAAGTTACACCTAATTAATCTTTCAATTTTAATTTGATATTTTTAAGCATTCTTGAGCTTAGCCAGTGGAAGATTCTGCAGCTTAATTCCTTAGGGAAATGTGGGCTTATTGAATAAAAGGAAGCATAGTAAAGATTAGTAGTGAAACAATTCTGGGACAATTTTCCTTTAATGAGAGAATGGTTTGCATGGTATTAGAAGGAAAATTTTATCTACAATTTGGTCAGTTACTTCTTTTAGAAGGTAGTCTCTCTGAAAAAAAAGCAAAATCAGTGTAATAACTGCTCCAAAACCTTCAAGGTTGCATTAGCACCTTTCTACATCATTTGAGATGACAATGCCCTAGCATGTTCCCCAGGAAAAGGTTTGATGTTGAATCAGAGAACTTGATGATGCAGTCAAATTGCACATCTATGTTCATTTATAGTCAACTCTGGTTTTTCTTTTTTTTATGTCCATGCCATGGGCCTTTAATTTGGATAATGCATATGCATGGCTTTTTCATGCTATCTGCTTTTTATACTACTGCTTAGCCAGATAACTTTTGAGATGCCTTTTCCCACAGCAACCAGAAAGAGTTATGCAATTGGGTAGAGAAATGGGATTTCAAAATTCTGCTCAATATTTATCAATTTGTGGGTGGGTATTATTATGGAACCTATGATTTTTTTTTATTTTTATTTTTTATTTTAATTTGTTGTGTTTACATAGTTACAAGTGTTCCTCCAAATATATCTCCCTCCCTCCCTCTCCCATGTTCTCCTTGATACCCCCTTTGCTCCCTCCCACTGCCTTCCCCCCTTCCTTCCATGATTTACTATCCTGCCCTCTATCTCTCTGTGTTATGTGTCTATACATTCACTAATGTCTTTCCTTTCTTTGATCCCCTCCTCTCACCTCCTTTCCCTCTGACCGCTTTCCCTCTGGACTTTTTGACCCCTTCTCTGCCTCTCTTCCATTCCTCAGATCACATTGTTCATTGGATTCCTCATATGAGTGAGGTCATATGATTTTCTTTCTTTGCCTGGCTTATTGCTCTTAGCATAATAGACTCCAGGTCCATCCACGTTGTCGCAAAGGATAAGTTTTCCTTTTTTCAAGGCCACATAGTATTCCATTGTATATATGTATCACAGCTTTTTAATCCACTCATCCACTGATGGACACTTGAGCTGTTTCCAGATCTTGGCTATGTAAACAATGCTGCAATAAACATGGGGGTGTATTTCTTCTTTTGAATCAGTGATTTGTTATTTTTAGGATGTATTCCTAGAATTGGGATAGCTGGGTCAAAGTGCAGTTTCACTTTTAATTTTTTTTGAGGAATCTCCATACTGTTTTCCACAGTGGCTGCACCGGTCTGCATTCCCACCAGCAGTGCAGGAGGGCTCCTTTTTCTCCACACCCTCACCAGCACTTGTTATATGTTGCTTTGTTAATAAGTACCATTCTGACAAGTATGAGGTGGTATCTCATTGTAGTTTTAATTTGCATATCTCTAATGATTAGTGATGTTGAACATTTTCTTATATGCCCATTGGTCATCTGTATGTCTTCTTTGGAGAAGTGTCTATTCAGGGTTTTTTTGCCAAAGTTTTGATTGGATTGTTTACTTTCTTGATGTTGAATTTTTTAAAGTTCTTTATAGATTTTGATTATTAATCCCTTTTCAGACGTGTTGGCGAATATGTTCTTCCAGTGTATGGGTTGTCTTTTAATTTTGTTCTTGTTGTCTTTTGCTGTGCAAAAGCTTTTTAGTTTGATAGAGTCCCATTTGTTCATCCTGTCCCTTATTTCACTTGCCTGTGGAGTTAAATCAGCAAATATATTGCTGAGAGAGATGTCGGAGAGCTTACTGCCTATGTTTTCCTCCAAGATGATCATGGTTTCACAACTTACATTCAAGTCATTTATCCATTTTGAGTTTATTTTTGTGAATGGTGTAAGTTGGTTATCTAGTTTCATTTTTTTGCATGTATTTGTCCAATTTTCCCAGCTCCATTTGTTAAAGAGGCTGTTTTTACTCCATTGTATGCTCTTACCTCCTTTGTCAAATATCAATTGTCCATATAGGTATGGGCTTATTTCTGGGTTCTTTGTTCTATTCACTGATCTGTATGCCTGTCCTTATGCCAGTACCAAGCTGGTTTTTTTTTTTCCCAAGCTGTTTTGAGTACAATGGCCTTGTAGTATAAGTTGATATCAGGAAGTGTGATACCACCCACTTTATTTTTCTTTTTCAAGATTGCTGAGGCTATTTGTGTTCTTTTTCAGTTCCATATAAAGTTTTAGAATATTTGTTCTATATCTTTGAAGTTTGTCATTGGTATTTATTTCCTTCCTTCTAAATCCTCTGGGCTTTACTTGATGTTCTTTTTCTACTTCTTTTAGGTGCAGGGTTAAGTTGTTAATTTGAGCTTTTTCTTGCTTCTTAAGGTATGCCTCTAATACTATGAACTTCCCTCTCAGGACTGCTTTTGCTGTGTCCCATAAATTTTGAGTTGTTGTATGTTCATTTTCATCTATTTCAAGAAAGTTTTTTATTTCTTCCTTGATCTCATTGTTAACCCATTCATTATTTAATAGAATGCTATTTAGTCTCCAAGTGTTTGAATGTTTTCCAGTTCTTTTATTGTAGTGATTTCTAGTTTCATGCCTTTGTGATCAGAGAAGATGCTTGATTTCAATCTTCTTAAATTTATTAAGACTCATTTTGTGTCCTAACGTGTGGTCTACCCTAGAGAATGTACCATGAGTACTTTAAAAGAATGTATATTCTGCTGCTTTGGGGTGAAAGGTTCTGAAGATACCTATTAAATCCAGTTGATCTAGTGTGTCATTTAAGGCCACTGTTTCTTTGTTCATTTTCTGCCTGGAGGTTCTATCCATTGATGTTAGTGGGGTATTAAAATCCCCTACTATTATAGTATTGCTTTTGATGTCCCCCTTTTTGTCCATTAAGATCTGTTTTATATATTTAGGTGCTCCTATATTAGGCATATATATATTTATAATGGTTATATCTTCCTGTTGTAATGGTCCTTTTATCATTATGTAGTGATTTTCTTTAATTCCTACTAGAGTCTTTGTTTTAAAGTTTATTTTGTCAGATATTAGTATTGCTACCCCAGCTTTCTTTTCCTTTCCATTTGTGTGAAATAATTTTTTCCATCCCTTTACTCTCAGTCTATGTGTATATTTTGTTCTGAGGTATGTCTCTTGTAGACAGCAAATGTACGAGTCCTATTTTCTTATCCATGCAGCTACCCTATGTCTTTTGATTGGAGCATTTAATCCATTTACATTTAAGGTTATTATTGATATGTAGTTGTTTATTGCCATTTTCTTCTTCAAATCTATAATCATCTTTTTCTTGATTTCTTTTTTCTTTTGCTCTTTTTACAGCAAGCCCCTTAACATTTCCTACAGTACTGGTTTGGTTGTAATCAATTCCTTGAGTTTTTTTTTTCTTGTCTGGGAAGCTTTTTATTTCTCCTTCAATTTTAAATGATAATCTTGCTGGATAAAGAAGTCTTTGTTGTAGGCTCTTGGTTCTCATTACTTTGAATATTTCTTGCCATTCCCTTCTGGCCTCAAGTGTTTCTGTTGAAAAGTCAGATGTCATCCTTATGGGGGCTCCTCTATAGGTAATTGACTTCTTATCTCTTGCTGCTTTTAGTATTTTTTCTTTATCTCTTAACTTTGGTATTTTAATTATGATGTGTCTTGATGCAGGTCTCACTGGGTTTCTCTTTATCGGGACTCTTTGTGCTTCTTAACTTGTATGACTTTTTCCTTCATCAATTTTGGAAAGTTTTCAGCTAGGATTTCTTCAAACAGGTTCTCTATCCCTTGTTTTTTCTCTACTCCTTCAGGAACCCCTATGATGCAAATGTTATTTCTCTTCATACTGTTACAGAGTTCTCTTATAGTTTCCTCAACCTTTTTGAGCCTCTTTTCTTTTTGTGTGTTTTTATTTATCTTGTACTCTAAGTCACTGATTCAATCCTCTGCTTCATCCAGCCTGCTGGTGAGTCCTTCTAGTGTAATCTTCATTTCTGATATGTAATTTTCATTTCTGATTGATTCTCTTTTATGATTTCAATGTTCTTTTTGATGTTTGCAATTTCTTTATTTAGGTGCTCATTAAGTCCATCCATTGTAGCTCTAAGATCCTTAAGCATCCTGCCTGACCAGGCGGTGGTGCAGCAGATAGAGCATTGGAATGGGATGCAGAGGACTCAGATCCGAGACCCCGAGGTTGCCAGCTTAAGTGCGGGCTCATCTGGTTTGAGCAAAGCTCATGAGCTTGGACCCAAGGTCACTGGCTTGAGTAAGGGGTTACTCGGTCTGCTGATGGCCCATGGTCAAGGCATATATGAGAAAGCAATCAATGAACAACAAGGTGTTGCAACGAAAAACTGATGATTGATGTTTCTCATCTCTCTCTGTTCCTGTCTGTCTGTCCCTATCTATCCCTCTCTCTGACTCTCTGACTCTCTGTCTCTGTAAAAAAAAATATCCTTAAGCATCCTAACAATCATTATTTTAAAGTCTGCATCTGGTAAATTGATTACTTCCATCTCATTCAATTCTTTTTCTGGGGATTTCTCTTGTTGATACATATGAATTACATTTCTCTGTCTTATTTTTTCTGTGTGCAATTTGCAAGCTTTTGGGGGTTGGGCAGCTGAGGTTAGTATATGGAATGTGGCCCCTCCTACAGGGCTTCATCCCTCAGCCTCTGCTGGTTGCTCAGATCTTAATTCTCCTTAACAAGTTGAGCCACATAAAAGTCTTAATTTCCCTTCTGTTTGTTTGCTGAGCTGAGCAGGGAGCTTCTGTGTTTAGGACAGGGGTAGTAGGCATATCTTGCTCTTTGGCCCCAGTTGAAACTCTATTCAGGCCATTTTTTTTCTTTCTTTTTCTTTTTCTGTATGGTAAGTCCACAGGAATGCAGTGGGTGTGACCTCTGAGAACAAGAAGGTGTGGTCTTCCCAGTTATTCTCCAGGGGTGGGGTGCATTCTCCATATCAGAAGGGAGAGGTGTAGCTCAGGTCTCTCTGGAAACCTGAGTCACTGACCCTCCCCTTTACTTCCTCCTTTCTGAACATCCTTTTATGCTGATTGGAGCTGGAGAGCTTTCTGGAGGTGGGTCAATTGACCTTACACTAGGCTTGTGCTAGACTGAGGGAGTGCCCCTCCCCCTGCCTATGGCTGCCTCAGTATTGGAGAATGACTCAGCACAGGTATTCTTCTCCCTGTCACTGTTTGTGTCCCTGTGCCTCCATCCCCCCACGCTCCTCATGCAAGACCAGTCCTCTCAGCTCTCCTCATCCCCAGAGCCCCAGGTAAGTGGCTGTGAGTGAAATTTTCTGTGCTAGCCCTTTAAGGCAGCAACTTCTTTGCAAGCTGTTTCCTGCAGGCAGAAATCCCACTCTTTTCCCCACTCAATGCTGTCAGGCTGTCTTCTCCAGTCTCTGGGTCTCTAGATGGGGCTCCAGTCCTGGGACTGGGGACTCCTGCCTTTCAGCATCTCTCTCCCTGCAATGAGAATCCCTCTGGACCCTCAGCCACCCCTCACTCCCAGGAGCCCCCACCACATCCCCACACATACTACCAGTCTCGGTGTGGTTTTTTCTGTGCTCCTTGGTTTTCAAGTCCTGTTTTTTTAGTTCAAAGTTAGCTTTTCACGATGATCATTCTCAATTAATTTGTAATCCAGTTTGGTCCTGGGAGGTGGCAGTTTGTATGTCTGCCTACTCCACTGCCATCTTCTCAAATTCCCTATGAATATTTTGTAAGGCAAGGTCCTGTCTAAGGATAATCAGGAGTTTGTGCGGAAATTCATTTTTTTTTTAAATTAAAAATTGTGTGGCTAGAATAAAATGTGTTTTCTGGATGTTTATAGAGCTACTCGACCTTGAGAACAAGCTTGATTAGCTTGAAAGTATATTATCTCCATTTCTTACTACTTATAACTCTCTCTTTTGCAATTGCAATTGTATAAACATCTATTTCATTTGTGGCCTCTCTTTTTGTGCAGAAGCTCCAGTGAGTAGAGCTTCACTTTACAACAGAGGTGGAACTGTGGTCCCCATACAGCTACATGAACACTGGGTTAAAGCAATTCATGTATCATGATTTGGAATCTGATCTGTGCTGGATAAGTTTGACTCATATGCTCAGTAATCTGCTACATTCTTATTTCTCAATGATAGTGCTCCACTAATAAACAATTTTCTCCTTTTGCTCAGTGTAGGAATCCCCAAGGGGCTGTTAAAATCTGGAAACAGAAAAGCAGTTCTCTTAGGCAGATAAAAATCTTAATGATAGATGAATCTCACTGGATTTAGCATATTGTTTTGATAGTCTTGGGATAAATCATTTAAATTAATATTTCTTTATTTTATAACTAGTTTGAAGAACTTAGTGCTTAAATAGAAATCTGCTAGTTTTTTATAGTAACATCACTTGTTTCTTCTGCCTCCCTGCTGTCCTTACCTATAACTCATTTTGCCTATTATGAAAATAAGCACCAATGTTGCTTCAGCCAATACCTGCTTTCTCAAAGCTTTGCTCATTAATAAACACTTCTAGAAAACAAATTAAAAAAACAGCCCCCCCAAAAATAGCAGAAAGGATAGTCAATGTAAGTTCATCTCAAATTCATTTTTATTTTATTGTCTTTTAATGTTAAATGAACATTTATTAACCACTTGCTATGCTCGGGCTCTGTGCTGGTGACTCATGCATTGTTTCATGTTATCCTCCCAACTGGACCATAAAATTTTTACAGATAAGAAACCTGCCTGTGGTCCAGCTTAATTAAGTTAATTAAGCCAAATTCTTGTGAACAGATTTTCATGACTAGGATTGTGGGCACATTTCAACCCAGCTGTGCCAATGTCTAAAATTCACACACTACCAGCCAGGAGAGTGGGGGAGGTAAGCAGACACAGCCTGCCAGAGTCCATATATCCCACCTCTCTGTCAGCTGTGTGCCCTAGCACAAGAGCTTAAGCATTCTGGGTCTCACTTTTCTTTTATTAAATTTATTAGGATGACATTGGCTAATAAAATTATGTAGGTTTCAGGTGTACAACTCAGGTGTATAATATATCATCTGCATATTGTATTGTGTGTTCACCACAGGTCAAGTCCACATCACCATTTATTACCCCCTCTTCTCCCCACCCCCTTTCCCTCTTCTATTCACCATACTATTGTTGAAGTGGTTTTATTTTATTTTGCTTTATCTCTTTATCTTTTTTTACCCCATCTACCAACCTCCTCTCTGACAGAGGTTTGCTCACTGTATCTGAGTCTGTTTCTATTTTGTTTGTTAGTTCATTTTTTCATTAGAGTCCATATATGAGTGAAATCATATGGTACATGTCCTACTGGCTTAGTTTATTTAGCATAAATACACTCCACGTCCATCCATGCTGTTGCAAAGGGTAAGAGTTCCTTCTTTTTTATGGCTGAGTAGTATTACATCGTGCAGAGCTACTATAGCCTTTTTTTATCCATTCATTTACCTGTGAGCACTTAGGTTGCTTCTACATCTTGGCTATTGTAAATAGTGTTGCAGTGAAAATAGGGGTATGTATTCATTTGAATTAGTGTTTCGGGTTTATTTGGATGTATTCCCAGAAGTGAAACCGCTGGGTCATAAGGCAGTTCCATTTTTTATTTTTTGAGGTAACTCCATTATCTATTTGTGAGTTTATTTTCATGACTGCTGTAGATAAATGATTTATTTCTCTGTTGGTAAGTCATGGTAGAAGTTTTTTTGGGTGTCTGAATAAATGAATCAGGTCTTACATCACATTGCCTAAGGACATGATTTCAGGGCGAAGGTCAGGCTTCCTCCCCTGCTGATGGCCTGGGGCTGCCCCCATCCTAATAGCGGCTACTTGAGATTTAGCAATTACATTCCCCCTTTAGTGTAAATGTGCTGATTAGCTATTTCTTTGAGGAAAGCATTTTCGAGGAGAAAGAGGGGAAAGCAGAGTATAGGTATTGGGTATATCTCAGGACAAGTGAAGATGCGAGCAAATTTCTGCCTGCCACTGAGACTGCCCCTCCATTCACATGGCCTCTCATTCCAACCGGCTGCCTTTGTTTCTTACTAACGGTTCACGCACTGGTTGCAAATGGAAGGGGATTTAGTTTTCAAGTCTTAGCTCCCATCTAATCTGATGTTTTCTCTTCTATAAAATGAGAAGATGAAAGGTACTACTATTAATACTATTATTAATAAGTTATCAAAAATGTTCCGTTATTCAAATTTTCTCTTGGAAATGGTGTTTTTTGGCACAACACTATCGACAATTCCTTGTTCCTCAGGGCACATTATAAGCTCCCACCACTCTGATAGCAGTGTTTAGACACACCTGGTTTGCTGTTTGACAGCCCAGCTGTCGTTGTTGTTTGTCATGTCTTATAGCATAGTTCCTGGCTGCATTAACTTGTGTTATGAATAAGATATTTTTTCACTTAAAAAACATATTGAGAGGCCCTGGCTGGTTGGCTCAGCAGTAGAGTGTCGGCCCAGTATATGGAAGTCCCGGGTTTGATTCCTAGCCAGGGCACACAGGAGAAGCGCCCATCTGCTTCTCCACCCTTCCTCCTCTCCTTTCTCTCTCTCTCTCTCTTCTCCTCCTGCAGCCAAGGCTCCATTGGAGCAGAGTTGGCCCCAGGTGCTGAGGATGGCTCCATGGCTTCTACCTCAGGCGCCAGAATGGCTCTGATTGCAATGGAGAAATACCCCAGAGGGGCGAAGCATCGCCCCCTGGTGGGCATGAGGGGTGGATCTGGGTCAGAGGCATGAGGAGTCTGTCTGTCTGCCCCCCACCCCCACTAATCACTTCAGAAAAATACAAAATATATATATTGAGATACAGAAATATTTAGGTGGAATTCCACGCACATAGGAAGAGCATAGTCTCTTTTTTCAGTCTAGCTATACTTTTTAAGTACATCCAGAATTCCGGGGTCATCTTAGGTCCAGCTGACTTCCTACAATATCCCCTGAAGCACAACTGGCATCGTTAAAACAGTTTGTATTTATAGACAAGCACTAGCATAGTTCTATTTCTTAGATGATCTTAGAAGAAACTAAGTTTGTTTGCATTTGTTAGCAGTTTATTAATAGTGTGGTAACTCATATTGTTGGTTTGTGGAACTCACATTCTGATGCCTATCTGATATAACTAGAGGTGGTTAGCAGTAATTAGACTTCCTAAAATACTGACTTTCCTTAGGTTAATGAAATATTTATATGCTAACACCTGCATCAAATTACAGCTGGCATGCCTTAGTCCCTCTCTACTCAGAGTGTGGCCCAGAACGACAGCACCAGCACGGAGCTGTTTGGAGTGCAGAATAACAGGCCCACCCCAGACCTCCTGTGATCAGAATCCACATTTTAATAAGACGTCTGCTGGTGGTACATTAAAGTTCAAGAACACTGCCCCAGTAGACTTCACATTTAAGTTTTAAAAAGGGATGAAGAAGGCAACAATTATTTGCTGTTCTTGTCATAGAAAAATCAGAATCAGCAAAGCAGCTGAATTAGTAACTTGCTCATCTGTGTAGACCAGCACCAGCCTGGCAACTATGTATTTAACCTCAGGTTAAAAAAATTAATTTTAATGCATTTTCTTTAAACCAATGCATCTAAAATATCATTTATGTAAACAAGGAAAAATACTATGAGATATTCAACTTCTTTCATAATATCAAAACTTCTCAGTTTGGACTAGCCACATTTCAAGTGTTCAGCAGACACACATGGTAAGTAGCTGTCATACTGACAGAGCAATTGAGGATGATGATGTTTCTATCATCCAACTCCAGGGTGCCTTGAATTGCCCTTCCCTGTGGTGGTAAAAGGTGGAGGAAACTATGCATACACTCCCTGCCTATTTATTTACTATTAGATGCCTACTATGTGTCAGACTTTGTATTAGATTGGAGGGAAGAAAGAGTGAGAAAGACACATAGTTTTAAAAATAGTAACAGTCCACATGATAAGTGCAGAAGAAGAGATGGGTGTCAAATGCTTTGGAAACATGGTAGAGAAAGCATGGAAGAGTGCCCAGAGCTGGAAGACAGCAGCAGGCTTAATGACCCACATGCTGCAGATACGCTGAGCCCTGCTCAAGGACTCACCTCGGCAACTCTGGGCTCTCAAAAGAAGCTTATGACAAAACCTTCTCATGGTTGTTATAAAGATGACATAATTGGATATAAAGTATCTAAGTCATAGTTTGCTCTATTGATTAACAGTTACTATTAATAGGAAGGTAAGGGTAAAGTTGAGCATTTATTAATGAATGGAGTTTCATAGGTGTTTTCAGTTAGAGTTCATCAGTTGAACATTTGCCTTCTTTCTCTATAGATGGATATAGATGTGTGTGTGTGTTTATACCCATATATATGCCCTATACAGGTGTACCATTTTTTAATTTTATACACACACACACACACACACACATCTATACTGTTCCTAAACCGTCGAAGAGTAACTTGTACACATCAAGTTCATGTATCCTGTGGGGCAGCTGTGTTAGGCTTGCTCGTGGGTTTACTGGCTGCAAGCACTGTACTTGATTAGGGCAGGAGCACGTGCAGAGGCATGAGTGCACGGCCTATCTAAGGCTGTGGGTGCTTCTCCTGGGCAGGGATTCTCCCAGATCACTCCCCCCTACCAGGAGGTGCAATTTTCTTTACTCCTTTGCCTTTACTGTGAATAGCAGATTTTCCTCTGTTTCTTTCCCTTTTGTTGTTTATTTGCTTGCCTGTCTTTGTAACCTCCAATAAACGGGAATGGCCCCATGCTTTCTGGCTCCACAGTTTTTCTACCGTCAGCCCAAATCCAACGGGAACCTGCCTGGCCTCGGCCACGGCATTACATATCCCTAAATATGTCAGTACATATTTCCTGAGAACAAAACCATTGTTATATAAATAGGACATAATTATCAAATTAGGAACTTTAAAACATAACACATTTTTCTAATCCAAAGACCATATTCAAATGTTTCCAATTGTACGACTTTTCTTTTTTCCCTTTTCAGTTCACAATTCAATAAGGATTACATACCACATTTAGTTCTCCTATCTCTGAAATCTGGAACAGTTCCTCAGACTTTCTCTGGAGGGCAAAGGGGTAGATGTGTAAAGGACCTTGACATTTTTAGAACAGCTTACTTAGTAGACTATCTCCCTCACCTTGGGTTTATCTGGTGTTTCCTCATGATTAGAATCAGGTTATATATTTTGGCAGGTCAGCTAGGATTTTGAGAGATAACTGTTAATGAAGGACCTAGTAACAGCAGTAACCACCACTCCTCCCAGGCCTGCGGGCGGGGGCAGGAGCGAAGTGGTCAGGTCCAACTTGGGAGCTCTCGCTGCGGACAATAGAAGGGGCACCTGAGAGAAGCTGTCGTTATTCAGGGATGCCGCACACCCAGAGCCATGGCAACAAGGGAGGGAGAGCGAGAGGAGTAAATACTCTGAGCTTGCTCTCTTTTTACCCTGGATCTTCTATAGCTGCTCCTTTTGACTCAACTCAACAAGACATGGACAAGCAAGGCGATCCAGGTAACAGGGAGCATCCTGGAACAGGGAGAATGGTACCGAGAATAGACCTCAGCGAGATTAGGGAAAACAAAATATCCCTACCACACCAAGTAAAGAAACTGGGGAGAACACTCCAAGCAGAGGGAGCAGCATGTGCAAAAGGAATGAGGTATGAAATGCCAAAATGTGTTGAGGAACATTCTGGAATGTACTCAAGGAGGTTAAGAGGCTGGGCCCATTTTGTAAAATCATCACATATCAAGTGTATTGCCGGTGGCCGAGGCCAGCCAGGTTCACATTGGGTTTGGGCTGACGATCGAGAAACTGCAGATCCGGAAAGCCTCGGGCCATACCCGTTTATTGGAGGCTCATAAAGACAGGCGAGCAAATAAACAACAAAAGCGAAAGAGCTAGCAAAGGAAAACCTGCTATTTGCAGTAAGGGCAAGAGAGCAAGGAAAACTGCCCCTCACGGTGGCGGAAGAGCGATCTGGGAGAACCGCCGCCCGGGGGAAGCACCCAGAGCCTTGTACAGACTATGCGCACGTGCCTCTGCCACCAATCAAGCAAAGCGCTTGCAGCTGCTAAACCCGCAAGCAAGCCTAACACAGCTGCCCCACATCAAGCTAAGGACTTCCTTCTTGCTCCTGCTGACAAAGAGTTTTAAGTGGGGGAGTCACTTAAACAGATTAGCATTTCAGACAAAATAGCCACAGTAGCAATGGATCAGAGCTGCAAAGAGATGAAAAGGAGTTGCTGCAACAGTTCAGGGCAGAGATGAAGGAAGACAGCGTGCGGAGAAAAGAGCACAGGAGTCATTTGGGAACATTGAAATATTAGAACGAGGAACAGGTAAAAAATGCTTGAGGCTTAACTAATGATTAGCATTATTAATAATGGCAGCTAACAGGTAGTGGGCACCAACAATTTGACACTAGATTAGAGATCTCATTAATCTTCAGAGAAACGCCGGGAGACAGGTGTTGTAATCAGTTTTAATTATAGTCATGTGTTGCATAACAACTTTTTGGTCAATGATGGACTGACTGCATATATTACAGAGGTCCCATAAGATTATGGGACTGTCAGGTGTGTGGTGGGAAAAATGAAGCTGAAAAATTCCATTGCCTAGGGATGCGGTAGCCATCATGACGTTGTAGCACAATGCATTCATTATGCATGCGTTTGTGATAGTGATGGACTACAGTATTTATAAAGTCTGTAGTAATGTCCATAATATCCCAAGTCTGCCGATACACTCACCAACGCACCCAGAGCAACTTGCAGTCCTGCAAGCTTCATTCATAGTGAGTGCCCTATACAGTATAGGTAGGTGTACTAGTTAAGAAAATGTTTTATACTGTGTTCTCCCTGTACATTTTCTATATTTAGACAGAAATATTAACCTGATGATATAATTGACCACAGTACTACTCAGCAGAGGAACAGGCTGTGCAGGTTTGCAGCCTGAGAGCTATAAGTCATACCATAGGGCCTACGTGTGCAGTAGGTTATACTTTCTAGGTTTGTGTACATGCAGTCTGTGATGTTAACACAATGACAAAACCACTGAACAGTGAGTGCATTTCTCAGAATGTATCCCTGTTGTTAACTGATGCATGATTGTGTAAGAAATAAAAATGTTTGGGTGGGGGATACTACCATGAATGGAGATAGAATGTTTGAAGTCACCAGTGGGACATACAGTGAGTCCTCACCAGTAAGCTGGTGGACAGTGGGACTCGGCCCTGTGTGGACAGATTTAAATGGGGGCTGGGAACATGGGCAACATCGCACAGCTGAGGTAAGAGTTCAACTATAGAATCTAGGAGACCAACCAGGATAAATACTGAACAAGAAGAAACTGCCATGTGATAAGGAGTATTTTAAGAAAAGCTAGAAACTGTCAGGTGTGTGGTGGGAAAAAGGAAATACTACATGGAGAGATTTTTGTTGTTGATAGAATTGGCCCTCCAACATTGGTCTAATCAGTGTGCCAGCTGGCCTAGACTTGTAAGGGACACACAGTTTACTACTTTGAAAACAGAAGTGTTGCTTCCACATAGCAATGTAAGGTCCTGAACTTACCTCCTATGAACACATAGAATCTACCATCACATATGGAACAATTTCCTTCAAAAATTACAGGTTGAAGCAAGTGGGAGAGGCTGGGACATGCTCTTGCCCTGTGACTCGCAGTCAGGAGGGAAGTCAAACCTGGAGCTTCTTCCAGATGAGCAGTGGGTATGAACCCCATATCGGGCACCCTAACTTGTTAGACCTGCACCTGAGAGACAAGCCCCCAAAACATCAAGCTTTGGAAAAAAATGCGGCTTGCTGCCATGACATACACAAGGCTACAGCAAATGAGAAACAGCTCTTAAAGGGCTCACCCAGCACAGAACCGCCTATTGAGAGGTGCCCGGGCTTTATGTACAAGAGGCTCACTTACCTGAAAGCAGTGGCCTGAAGGGCAGGCATCTAATTTGACAGACATTAGGGACCTTGTTGGGGTGCGCTCAGGGGACAGAGGCTATAGGCCCCATGCCCCAGAGCACATGAATCTGGTTCCCTGGTTTTCCTGGCTTCCCAGGGGATACCTGGCTCTGCTGGTCAGGGGGGCTTGTGTTCCTGAATCCCACAGGACTGTTACAGTAACAGGGACAGTTTCTGGCTGGCTGTCACTACTGGGATACCGCACCGAGAGCCTGACACCCACTCCTAGCCTTACTGCAAAGGAGATCTAGTTTGCTTGTCCAACAGTTTTGGCCTGAGGGGCAGGTGCCCGGTTTGGCAGACATCAGGGGGCCTCGGGTGACCCCTCAGCGGGCAGAGGCTGGTGGACAGTCTCTGTGCTCCCTCTTGGCCCTGCTCTCGCTCACTGGCACCTCCCGGAAGGAAGTTAAATCCTAGTCTGGAGCCCTGCTTTTTATAGTTGCTACCAGGGACAACGCCATGTTATGTGGCTCATCTTCCCAGGTCCCACAGGATGGTAACGGGGAAAGGGTTCTAAACCCGCTGCCACCCCAGGGCAGGCTTCTTACTGGGAACACGTGTAAGGACTGCCTGTAATCCTGTTGAGAGGCTTGAGAGAGCAACCATCGTCTTTGTCCTCTCCCTGTGTGGCACTCCTGCGGGCCAGAGTCCCCCAGAGGGGAACTTCTGCATGTGTCTGGGGCCCAGCTGTCACCCAGGGGACTCTCCTGGATAGGCTGGCTCTGATGGCCAGGGGTTCCACAGGCTGGCTTGCGTTTCTGGGTTCCACAGGACTGAGTTAGAGAGTTGTTGGTAAGCTACCCCCCCCTAACCTCCCCTACCAAGTCACTGCATACAGACTAACGCACACCCTCATTCTTTCTGTGAAGGAGGTTTGTGTGTCCTGCAGCTTTTGTCTGAGGGGCAGGATTCAGGTTGAGCATAAATCTAGAGGCCTACAGAGATGCTCTCACAGAACGTAGGCTGGCGGACCCCACCTTTGGGCACTCCCTTCGCCTGTTCCAGTTCCCTACTATCTCCCAGAAAGGAACCGTACACTTGCAACTGCCACTCAAGGGACACCTCTACACAGCCTGGCTGTGACGGTCAGTGGGGCTCAGGGCTGTGACCCCCATAGGACTGGATATATTTGCATGAAGTACTTAACCCATATTTGCAGGACATACGTTCTAAGAACCCTAGTGGCTGTCAGAAACCATAACAGTCCTGAACCCTATATATACTATGTTTTAAAATATATATTTATTGATTGATTTTTAAGAGGAAGGGGAAGAGGAACATCGATTTGTTGTTGCACTTATGTGCCCTGACTAGGGATCAAACCCACAACCTTGGTGTATCAGCATGATGCTACTCAGTCAGGGCACTATGTTTTTGCTTATGCCTACATACCTGTGATACAGTCTAATTTATAAATTAGGCACCGTAAGGGGAATGGGGGTTACTTGAACATAAATACCGTGATAATACGATGGTCAATCTGAGAACCAACCTGGCTACTAAGTGACTCATGGGCTAAGGGCATACACCGATATGACAGGTACCGATAGACAAAATGATGCTTGTGTCCTGGGCAGGTTGGAATGTGATTTCATCACGCTATTCAGAACGGTGTGCAATTTAAAACTTAATTATTTTTGGAATTTTCCATTTGTAATCAGACTGCTGTTGACCTCAGGAAATTGAGAGAGTGGAACCACAGATAAAGGGGACTAATGTACTTTAAAAGCTATTACTTGAGGGTCTGTCTTCCAATTGGCCTGAATGTAGGTGCTGACTGAGCTCCATCCACCTAATCAAGACACTGACAGGTATTGTGTAACACCTTCAACAACTGGGAGTGACTGAAAACAAAATTGGCTTAGACAATCACATAGGTTTGAGAGACAAGAAAAGGCAAGGCTGAACAATAAGGCCCATCTCCTCTGCAAGGGCACTCCTTCCAGACAGGAAGAGGTGGTGGTTTTATCTAGTGCATAGAAACCAACATAGAATGTCACACAAAATGATGATGAATATGTTCCAACTAAATATTAAGGTAAAAACCTCAGAAAAAAAAAACCTTCATGAAATGGAGATGACTGATTTACTTTCTAAAGTAACTAACTCGTGGAAAAATGAATAAAGACATGAAAACTTCAACAAGGAGAAAAGGATAAGAAAGTACCAAATAGACGTCACAGAGCTAAGGAATACAATAACTGACGTGAAAAACACACGGCGAAGGTTTAGCAGCAGACTCGATGAAGCAGAAGGGAGGACCTGGGGAATTATAGACAGGGCAGTGGGACTCACCCAATTAGAGCAGCAAAAAGAGTAGAGACAGATGAAATGGCTTATGGAAAAATGAGTGAATGAACATTTGCATTAGAGAGGTCCCAGAAAAAGAAGAGAGAGGGAGAAAAGAGCAGAAAACTTATTTGAACTAATGGCTGAGCACTTTCCTAACTTGTTAATAGACATCCATCTAGGAAACCCATAGAGTTCCAAATAAGATAAACCCAAAGACACACTAAGACCCATTATAATTAAAACATCAAAAGTTAAAGACAATGAGAGAATCTTAAAAGCAGCAAGAGAAAAAGAACTTATTGTGGATAAGGGAACTCCCATAAGAGTATTTGCATTCATTTTCAGCAGAAATGTTGCTAGACAGAAGAGCGTGGCATGATGTATTTACTTGGGGTTGGTAAACACACAATATAGTGTACAGAAGATGTGTTGTAGAACTGTGCACCTGAAGTATGTATAGTTTTGTTAACTATGTCACCCCAATAAATTCAATTTAAAAAATCCCCAAAGACCACAAAAATACTGTTAGAATAAATGAATATAGTAAGTTGCAGGATACACTATCAATATACCAAAATATATTGTATATTTATACACTTATAAGAAATATCAGAAAGAGGAATAAAGAAAAAATCCCACTTACAATTGCATCAGAGAGAAAATACATAGGAATAAATTTAACTGAGGTGAAAAACATGTAGACTGAAAACTATAAGACGATGAAGTAAATTGAAGAAGACACAAATAAATGGAAAGATATTGTGTGCTCATGGACTGGAAGAATTAATAATGTTAAAATGTCCATAGTACCCTAAGCAATCTAGAGATTCATTGTAATTCCTATCAAAATTCCAAAAGTATTTTTCACAGAAATAGAATAAACAATTCAAAAATTTGTATAGAACGACAGAAGACTTTAAACAGCCAAAGAATCTTGAGAAAGAACAAAACTAAAGGTATCATGCTTTCTGAATTTAAACTATATTATAAAGTGATAGTAATTTAAAAAGTATGTATTGTAAGATCCTTGACAGTGGTCTTGGCAGTGATGTTCTGGATTTGACAGCAAAAGCAACATACACATAAAAAAATAAAAAAGGGTTAAATTCCAAAATACATTTAAAAGGACTGAAAATGAACAGAAGATCTGAGTAGACATTTTCCCAAAGAAGACATACAGATGGCCAACAAGTACATGAAAAGAGGCTTAGTATCACTAATCATCAGGGACATGCAAATCAAAACCTCAATGAGATATCCCCTCATAACTGTGATAATTATTATTATAAAATAAACAAAAAAACCACAAACAAGAACATACACATAGATTAATGGAACAGAACAGAGAGACCAGAAATAAACACACACATTAAGGTCAATTAATTTATGACAAAGAAGCCAAGATGTACAATGGGTAAAATAAAGACTCTTCAATAAATGATGCTGGGAAAACTGGACACCCACCTGCAAAAGAATAAAAATGGATCACTCTCTTATACCATACATGTGAATTAACTCAAAATAGATAAAAGACTTGAAGATGAGACCTAAAACCATAAAACTGCTAGAAGAGAACACAGGCAGTAAGATCCTTGACAGTGGTCTTGGCAGTGGTTCTGGATTTGACAGCAAAAGCAACATACACATAAAAAAATAAAAAGCAGAGACAACATAAGGGCTCCATAAAATTAAAATGCTCTGCACAGTAAGAAACAACCAACCAAACAAAAGGCAACCTACTGAATGGGAGGAAATATCTGCAAATCAAATATCTGATAAAGGGTTAAATTCCAAAATACATTTAAAAGGACTGAAAATGAACAGAAGATCTGAGTAGACATTTTCCCAAAGAAGACATACAGATGGCCAACAAGTACATGAAAAGAGGCTTAGTATCACTAATCATCAGGGACATGCAAATCAAAACCTCAATGAGATATCCCCTCATAACTGTTAGAATTATTATTATAAAATAAACAAAAAAAACATAAACAAGAAATAACAAGCATTGGTGAGGATGTGGAGAAAATCAAACCCTTGTGCACTGTTAATGAGACTGTAATTAGCACAGCCACCATGGAAAACAGCACAGAAGCTTCTCAAAAAATTAAAAATAGAACATATGATCCAACAATTCCAATTTTGGGTTTTATCTGGTGAAAACACTAATTCAAAAAAATATCTTGGCAGCATTTACAGATAGCCAAGATATAGAAACAACCTAAGTGCCTTTGACAAATGAATATATATACACATACACACATATATGTACATGTACATATATATACATAATACATCACAATGAAATATTATTTGGGCATAAAAATAAGAAAATGTTGCCATATATGACAACATGGATGGACCTTGAAGGCATTATACTAAGTGAAATAAGTTAGAGAAAGGCAAATACTGTATGAGCTCACTTATATCTGGAATCCAAACAAGAACAACAAAAACTGAGCTCATAGACACAGAATAGACTGCGAGTTATCAGAGATGGGGGCAGTGGGTTGAAGGTGGGAAAAATGGGTGAAAGAGTCAAAAGTTTCAAACTTCTAGTTGTAAAATAAGTCATGGAAAGGTAATGTTCAGCATGGTGACTATAGTTGATAATACCTAATTACATATTTTAAAGTTGTTTTTTTTTATTTTTTATTTTTTTTATTTTTTAGTTTATTTATTCTTTTTTTTTTTTTTTTTTTTTTTTAAATTTTTATTTATTTATTTATTCATTTTTAGAGAGGAGAGAGACGAGAGAGAGACAGAGAGAGAGAAGAGGGGAGGAGCAGGAAGCATCAACTCCCATATGTGCCTTGACCAGGCAAGCCCAGGGTTTCAAACCGGCAACCTCAGCATTTCCAGGTCGACGCTTTATCCACTGCGCCACCACAGGTCAGGCTATTTATTCATTTTTAAAGAGGAAAGAGAGAGGAGAGAGAGACAGAGAAGGGGGGAGGAGCTGGAAGCATCAACTCCCATATGTGCTTTGACCAGGCAAGCCCAGGGTTTCGAACCGGCGACCTCAGCATTTCCAGGTCGACACTTTATCCACTGCGCCACCACAGGTCAGGCTAAAGTTGTTAATAGATTAGATCTTAAAAGTTCTTATCACAAGAAAAAAATTTCGGAACTAGACTTATTGTGGGCATTTCTCAATATGTACAAATGTTGAATCATTATGATGTAAACCTGAAACTAATATCATGTTGTATGTCAGTTATACCTCAATTAAAATAAGAAAAATAACTACTATGACAAACAAGATATTTTCTGTAAGACAGGACAATAACTCTAGCTCCTCACTGAAGGTTTAGTTTGACTTGAATGAAGTCTCCTGGTTGGACTCCACAACTATTTTGCTTTGTGACCTTTTATATACTATTGAACTTCTACCTGAGGATTTGTGCTTTTTAGCTCCTAAACAGAGAATGAAAATTTCATATTAGAAGATTATTTTATCAAAATATTTTAAAGTCCTTAAAACATAATGCATACATTTTTTAAATTAGTTTTACCCAGGATTATGGCTAGATCTTAATCAAAATGCAAAGTTCATAACATTAACTAGATCCTAAATTAGTGTTTCTTAATAGCTTGAAGTAGACATATTACCTATTTTTCATTTTGAGGAATCAAGTTGAAAACATTTTTCATGTGGAGAAGGAATCATTTAAGGAACAATGGAAACCACTAATGTAGCTTAATGCTTCCCATTACTTTGAAAACATTTATTTTATCCGTTGGTTACTGGCAGTTCTATTATAGTTTAGAGACAACAGTAAGAAATTTTATGGTTTATGCTTCATTAGGAAACAGAATTTCAGATATTTGACCTCAGATAATTGTGAATCCCACTGAGGATGCATTACGTATTTTCAGACTGTGTACTTTTAAACCACAAGAAAGTATGGAACACAATTTATCCTGGGAAATTTCCTTTAGGATCTGCAATATCTTTTTTGTGGATTGTTAATATATACTATACATGGCTGTATTGTATATTATATCTCTTATTAACTCTAGTGCCATCACTAATGTTTTAATATATAACTGTATGTGCCTCAAGGGAGCAGTTTGTGTGCTTTACTGGCAAGGAGCACACAAAAAAAATTCCCCCTGCTGTTCTCCTCTATTATAAATTAATATCCACTACCAGGGGACCTCTTACAATATAAAATTGTCATCCTGTGAGTGGTATGGATGAAATTGCCATGGAGGAAAACTCAGCAGTAACCAGAGTATGAATAACGCAGCACCTTTTCTGCTGTACTTGGGACCCCTGGTGTCTTATATTAATGATAAATAATTTACTTTGCTAATTTCAAAGTTTAATAATCTGTGTTATCTTTTCAGTCACAATCTCTTCTTAATGTAAGTGTATTTTCTATTCTGAAATAAAATATTCTAATAACATGAAATCATTTTAGCCAGCTCCAGAGTATTGTGCAATTTCTGTAAGAGAAGATTGCAGCAAGTAATAGTACCTGGGGGATGGCTCCTTTCAAGTGACATTGCTGCCTGCATTGCTTTTCACTTTGGCAGCAAAGGCGTTTCAGGAGAAGGCAGCTGATCCATAATGACAGTCTTGTGTGTCGTAGTATGATGGTTGCCTGGCAACTCTACCTGTAGAAACTAAAGATTAGACTTGTATCTGTATTAATCCCCTTTTGTTGTCAAGATGTATAGGTACTTTATATATTGAGCTCAGAAAGTACTTAAAATCCTAACGGTTTGTTCATTTGATGTCCCTTCAGGAGTGTGTAAGACTGTTGGATGTCAATAAATAAGTTGTTGGGGAGTAAGTGATACACAATACTATAACTAGGTCTCAAGTGTGTTTGAATGATGTCTCTTAAATGAGTCTGAGCCTAACCTTGGCATCTCACATCCCTTACTTTTATCTCTTCCTAAGACATCTCTCTACACCTACAGAACTTTTATGGACTATATCAATGTGTTAGTTTCTGCAGGGTATAAATGTGAGAAAGTCAGAGCCGTTGATCTTTCTGTTTGGGGTGGATACTTTGTGATCTACTAGAGCCTATACCTGGAGAGAGATGTTCTCCCTGTCACACCCAGGCCACATGCCCATCAGTATCAGCTATTCTTTTTATATACTTATAGAGATCAAGGTCAGCTGTGGATTATGCTCGATGCCCAGCCCACTACTTGGAGCTCCATCCATTCTCAGAGTATGCTATAATGTTGTTCATTACCTAGGACTAGTGGTTTCCAAAACCCCATTCCTGTTTTCCATGCCTCAGATTTCACTTTTGGAGTCTATACTGTTTTTGACTATTACGTACCTACCTTAATACCCAGAGTATCACAGAAAACTTGTGAGGAAAAATTCACTAAAAGATTACATATTGTATTGATGAAAAAACTCCCCTAGGGATAGTGGAGTACATCCAAATTCTAAAAGCGGACAAGGTTTCAAGCTAAAATGTATTGTTTTTTAATGCATAGGCTAAGAACTTATATTGCTAATGATGTAAAGGACCATCCTTTATCATTCCAAACTGTTACAAACGGGAATATTTTGTCATTATTCTTCTGTAGAGCCATTATCTTAGTGGACTGAGGAAGTTGAAAGTAGTTACTTCTTTGATTCTTGATATAATCTTAATAGTAAGCTACTTTTTTACTGGCCACCAACACACCCATGACTTCTATTAGTTTTATCCCAAATTAGTATATCTGATCATAAGTAAGAGAGCTGCATAAAAATGATCTGTCTTTGCTGCCTCTGTCACTCACTAAGACAGCACAACCTTCTCTGCCACAGCTCATCACGAAGGCGCAAGTGTTAGATGTGTTACCGAATCCATCGGCATTCAGCTGGGGAAGCTGAAGCAGTGCGTTACGGAATAAAGGTTCCTTATGGCAATGAGACCTCCTGCAATCGTCAGAGTAGCTAAGGAAGTAAGTATCCAGAAGGGAGAAATGAAGGATCAGAGAGAGGTCACCAGTCAGCGTTCCTAAGGCACTGGGGCTGGTGGGCAGGAACTTGCAGGGGAACCTCGGAAGCAAGGGTGTTCAGTGGCCAGGGCAGGGCCATGGAGGCAAGCTGGGGAAGAGCCCATGGAAAGCTATCACCTACGGTGGCAACTGTTCGTGCAGCTGTCCAGGTAGCTGTCTGGGAGCCCGGGGCTGCTGCTGGTCAGCAGCAATGACAGTCATGAGGAAGAACTGGACAGGAAGCTGGGGAAAGTCAGGACAAGTTGGTATCCACTGACCCCTCTGAGTTGTTCTCCACATTTAACCACAACCGCCTGCAGAAATAACGGTTGCTGTTTCCATTCTGTCTTCCCATACTCATGTCAGTTCTTAGCCTGGGATCATATAGGGAAGAGGATACCAGGCAATGTTCCATATTAACCAGGTTGACATAGTTGAACCCACCAAAGACTTTCTGTAGAGACCCTCTGTGGCAGACCCTTCAGGTAGGTGTCAGTGAGCTCTCTGAGGACAGAGGCCCCGTGTGTCATTCACCATTTTTTATCCCTATGCTCGGTTCAGAATCTACTATGGGAAGACAGAACAGAGGAAGATAAAGTAAGAAGGGTTGGCTATAGCCACGACTTTATAATCCCCCGCTGGTCATGCCACAGAATGACTGATTAGTGATGACCTTGAAAGTGAGTTCTCCAGCACATGCTTAATTGCTTCTTCTCTTCCCTCCACTGCCACCCAGCTCCCTGCAGATAGGTGACCAGTTAGCCTTTCAGTGGCCACTGGAAAGTTAGCTACGCTCACAGGTTTCCCTGTGCTGGTCATGAGGAATACAGAGATAGACCTAAGTCACTCACTTTTAAGGCTTTTTAAAGCAGCAATCCAGTGGAAGAAGGGTGACATAAAGTCATGGTAGGTTAAATATTAATAGAAATAGAAAATAAAAGTTAGATGTTCACAAATACCACATACACAGGAGGGAAATCACTGTGGGTTAGCACTGTGAGTGAAAGGTTTTTGGAGGGGGTGGCAAATGAGAAAACCTTAAAGCCTTGGGGGGGATGCGCTAAGCTCGGCACCTGCTGTTGTTGTCAGTCAGCTTCGGGAGCCGGAGAACCATGTGTGACCTCAGATGTTAAGGCTAGCAGCGGTTAAACTAGTCAAATTATTTAATTCTGCTGTACAAGGAGTACAAATCATAAGGACTAAGATCAGAATAACTCAGGAAGCAAAAATAGGACAAAGGTTATACAACGAGAACATAGAGATGGAAAAAATATATACCAATTTCAAATCTATTTTAAAATTCAATTAAAACGATAACATATACGCCTGAAAATAGCTGTGTGCTGTGGTAGAAGCAGTGTTCCCCTGTTTGAGACTTTGACCTTTAAATGATTAATGTGTCAAGTTGTGGGTTCATTCTCAGAATAAAATTGTAATATTGGGTCAGCAATACCAGTTTTTAGCTCAGAATATAATTTGCATCAGAATTACATTAAAAATCCTATAGTTTAATTACTAATTCAGTAAAGTTCCAGAAATGACCATGCAGAGTAAAAGTAGGCCAAGGATTATAATGAGATCAAAGTCCATGAAATAGGCCATCCTTTGAGAAGAACAGTTCCTTTCTCCTTCAATAGCATTTCCTTAGGAACCATCCTCACTCTTAAGTTGTCTTTTACTGCTCCCTAATTTTACTCTTCCTCTTTGTCATAAGGCCTGGATCATTTCCACAATAAACCAGCTTCACATTTGTTTTGAAATATCCCCTAATTTTTGTGAGCAGTGGGCAGTATACTATTATCTCTATCAAAGCAAAAAAATGGTAAGTGCTCTAATTTTCTCTGGCATTAATTCACTTTGGTTTATAGCAGGGGTCCCCAAACTTTTTACACAGGGGCCAGTTCACTGTCCCTCAGACCGTTGGAGGGCCAGACTATAAAAAAAACAACTATGAACAAATCCCTATGCACACTGCACATATCTTATTTTAAAGTAAAAAAACAAAACAGGGACAAATACAATATTTAAAATAAAGAACAAGTAAATTTAAATCAACAAACTGACCAGTATTTCAATGGGAACTGTGGGCCTGCTTTTGGCTAATGAGATGGTCAATGTGCTTCTCTCACTGACCACCAATGAAAGAGGTGCCCCTTCTGGAAGTGCGGCTGGGGCCGGATAAATGGCCTCAGGGGGCCACATGCGGCCCGCGGGCCGTAGTTTGGGGATCCCTGGTTTATAGTTTAAATCTACACAGATACTACTGTTCTGAGCAGAATTGTGCACTTCCACAAATTCACGTTGCAACCTAAACCCCCAGTACCTCAGATAATGACGGACAGTATCTGGAGATAGGATCTTTAAAATAACAATTAAATTAAAATGAGCTCTTACAGTGGGCTCTAATCCAAAACGACTGGTGTCTTCCTAAGAAGATATTTGCACGCAGACACACAACAGGAAGACCATATGAAGACAAAGACCCTAGGAGCCAAGGAGAAAAGGCTCAGCAAAAACTAGTCCTTTTGACACCTTGATCTTGGACTTGTAGCCTTCAGAAATGTGGGAAAAGACGTTTCCGTTATGGCAGCCCTAGTAAGCTAATATAACTGCTATTTTCAAACTGAAAGCAATGGATATTCTAAAATTACTTAGAAGCACTGTCACTCTGTCCTCTCAGATGCACCAAAGGGATGCAAAGCTATAAATTCCATCATATTTGGCCTCAAAATAAGACCACAGAGATGATATCCCTATTTAGAGGCCAAGATCAATTTCAGAGTTAAGGCGGTTTAAAGAAACATTCAGGAAATTTAGAGCTCTAGTTTTATGTTGGAGACTCCTCCCTCTGCAACTTAATTCTATGTGTGTGATATAACTCTTAAGGCCAGTTTCTTTACTTGTTAAATATGGGTAAGAATCATCTGACAGGATTTCCGTTCAAGATGGTGACGTAGGAAAACACTGGACTCACCTCCTCACATGAACACACCGAATCGATAGCTACGTATGGCACAATTTCTTTTGGAAAAACCCCACACACTAGCTGAGTGACTCCACCACAGTAGACAAGAAAGTAGGAGGGGCTAAGACACAATCTCATGATAAACCCCACCTTTACAGCGTGGCAACCCACAATTGAGAGGTGACGTAGAACTCCAAGCTTCTCCCTGATAAGTGAAGGGTTTAAAACCCACATCAGTCACCCCAACTTTTAAGACCTGCAGCTAAGATGTGAGCCCCTAAAACATCTAGCTTTGAAAAGGAATGGGGCTTGCATGCACGAGACCAACAAGGCTTCACTGAAAGAGCTGGCACGTGGACCCACCCACCCCAGAGTCCAGTGCAGAGGCCGCCAACGGAAAAACACCCAGACTTTCTGTGAGAGCAGATTATTCTCTTCTTTTAAAGTGTGAGCCTGAGGGGCAAGCATATGCTTACCACATATCTGGGGGCCCACAGACATACTTGCTGGTGACAGAGGCTAGTATGGACCCTATTTTTGCTTCCTGTCTGCCTTTCTCCAGCTCACTGGTATTTTCCTGGATATGAGCTTCTACCCTTATCTGATCCCCGGATTTTTGTAGCAGCTGCCTATGGGCCACCTTCAGGATACCTAGCTCTAAGACCAGGGAGCCTTAATGCTTGCAGGTGCCACAGGACTATAAGAAAGAAAGTTCTTAAGCAGCTACTACCCACTGGGTACAGCAAGAGGCAGCAAACAGAAATGCCTAGTTTTCCCATGAAAGAGACCTACTAGCTTACCTTTACAGCTGTGGCCAAGAGGCAAGCTTCTGAACAAACACATGTCTGAAGGCAGAGTGTAATCTGCTCCAGGGACCTCCGAGGGTGGCAGTGTCTTCACGCTTTCTCTCTGCTGTGCTCCAGAGCACCCATATCTCACAGTGGGGGTCTTTGACACATTGAATACTTCAGTTTTTACATCTGATGCTCTGCGTTGTGTGGCTGCTGCCCAGGGGAACACCCCTTGATTTGATTGCCCGGTTCTGGTGGGCAGAAAGCTTACCTACCTGGGTCCCGTGCGACTGTAACAATAAAGAGACAGTTCTTCACTGGATATCAGATGTGGGCACAAAACAGGCAGGGGACTGAGACACACACTCCAGCCTTCTTTGAAACAGGCCCCTCTACTTGTCCTGGAGCTTTACCCTGAGGAGTAGGTTTGTGGTTTGTCACACACAAAACGGCCTCCTGAGCTGCTCTCTGGGATGCAGGCTGGTGGACCCCATCTTTGCATTGCTCTCTCCTTGCTGCAGGGAACTGATATCTCCTGGAAAGGAGCTTTTATACTTGTTGGGCACCTCGATTTTTGTGGCTGTCACCTAGGGAATACGTTTAGATCAGTTGGCTCTGGTGGCCCACAGGGCTGACACTTGCAGTCTCTCAGGTCTGTACATATTTGCATACTTTAAAAGCTTCTCCCTGAGGATCTGGTTTCCGATCAGCCCGTATCTAGGTGTTGACTGAGATCCTCCCTGCTGGGACACTGACAGATCTTGGCACACCCTCAACTACTGGAAGCTACTAAAAATAAAACTGGCTGTGTGGATGTGCACAAATGTTTGAGAGACAACAAAGAGCTAGGGCAGCGTTGAATGGTAAGGTTTATCTTCCACACAAGGGCACTCCTTCAAGACTGGAAGAGGTGGCTGGTTTCTTCTAATGTGTAGAAACCAACAGAGTGTCAATCAAAATGAAGAAACTATGAAATATGTCTGAAAGAAAGGAATTAAACCTCAGAGAAATTCCTTAATGAAATGGAAATGAGTGATTTACCCAATAAAGGGTTCCAAATAATGGTTTTTAAGTAGCTCATTAAAGTCAAGGGAAGAATGGGTGAATGCAGCGAGAACTTCAGCAGAGAAAATATAAAATGTACCAAATAGAAGTTAGTGAGCTGAAGAATATAATACTGTGCTGAAAAATATATTAGAGGGATTCAGCATCAGACTAAATGAAGCAGAAGAAAAAAATCAATGAACTCAGAGACAGTAGAACTTATGCAATTAGAGCATCAAAAGAAAATAAAGAATGAAAACAAGTGAAGGTGGCTTAAGGGACTTAGGGGACAACATCAAGTGGACCAATATTCACATTATAAGGGTCCCAGAAGGAGAAGAAAGCAAAAGGGAAAGAAAATATATTTGAAAGAAATAATTGATTAATACTTCCCTAACCTAGGGAAAGAAATAGAAATCCACATCCTGGAAGCTCAGAGAGTTTCCAGTAAGATATCCCAAAGACACCCATACTATGATACTTTTTTTTTTTATAATTTTTTTAATTTATTTATTCATTTTAGAGAGGAGAGAGAGAGGGAGAGAGAGAGAGGGAGAGAGAGGAGAGAGAGACAGGGAGAGAGAAGGGGGGAGGAGCTGGAAGCATCAACTCCCATATGTGCCTTGACCAGGCAAGCCCAGGGTTTCGAACCGGCGATCTCAGCATTTCCAGGTCAATGCTTCATCCACTGTGCCACCACAGGTCAGGTCTATGATTCCTTTTTTTTAAATGTAAAAATTTAAAGATAAGGAAGAAATCTTAAAAGAAAGCAGGTGAAAATCAACTTGTTATGTACAAAGGAACCTCCATAAGTAGATTTTTCCAACAGAAACTTTGTAGGGGAAAGTAGAAAATACTCTATCCAGCAAAGATGTTATTCATAATTGAAGGAGAGAGAGAGAAAGTTCTTCAGAGAAGCAAAAGCTAAAGGAGTTCACCGCCAGTCGACTGGCCACACAGGAAATATTAAAAGAAGTTCTTTAAGCTGAAATTAAAGGGTACGAATTAGTAAATGGAAAATATATGCCAGTATAAAACACACTGGTACAGGCAAATGTACATTAAACTTAGAAATAACCTAATATTGTAAAAGTAGTGGGTTAATCACATTTAAAGCTAAGATGAAGATAAAGAGGCAGAAGTAGTAATTATATATAACTACAATAATTTGTTAAGGGATACACAAGACAAAAATGTAAATTGTGACATCAGAAACATAAAATGAGGGAATAAAAAAGTAGAATTTTAAAATGTGTTCAAAATTAAGTTATCAATCAACTATAAACAGACTTATCAACATGTTTTATACATGCCTCAGAAAAGCCACAAATAAAAAATCTATAGTAGATACGTAAAATACAAATATAAAAGGATCTAAGTATTCCACTAAAGAAAATCATCAAATCACAAAGGAGAGTGCAAGAGAAGAAAAAACAAAGAAATTATAGCCATAAAACAATTAACAAAATGGCATAAGTACATACCTGTCAATAATTACTTCATATGTAAAGGGGCTATTTCTCCAATCAAAAGATAGAGTAACTAAATGCATTTAAAAAATGAGATCCATCTACATACTGACTACAAGAAAGTCATTTCAGAAATAAGGATACACAGAGCCTCCAAGTGAAAGCATAAAAACGTATTTCATGCAAATAAAAACCAAAAGAAGGCTGGAATAGTTATACTTTTATCAGACAAAATAGATTTTAAGACAAAGTCTATAAAAAGAGATAAGGAAAGACATCACATAATGATAATGGGACTAATCATAAAAGAGAATATAAAATATGTTCATATTTATGCCCTCAACATAGGAGTACCTAAATATATGAAGAAAATATTAACAGACCTAAGGGGAAAAATAAATAGCAATAAAATAATGATAGGGAGCTTTAATACCCCACTTTCACCAAGGGATAGCTCATCTAGACAGAAAATCAATGAAGAAACATTGCCTTCAAATGACACAGTAGACAGAATAGTCTTAGACATATATAGAATATTCCATCCGAAAGCAATAGAATATAAACTCTTCTCAAGAACACATGGAACATTTTTTTCCCCAGAATAGATCATATTGCAGGCTAGAAAATAAATCTTAATAAACTTAATATAAGAATTAACTTATATAAAGTTTCTTTTCCAACATCAAAACAATGAACAAGAAATCAACTTAAAAGTTCACAAATACATGGGAAAAAAAACCATGCAACTGAACAATCAATGGGATAAAAAAGAATTCAAAAGTAAAAATTGCCTTGACACAAATAAAAATATAACATACTAAAATGTATGAAATACAGCAAAAGCAGACCTATGCGAGAAGTTCACAGCATTAAATGTTTACATCAAGAAATAAGGTAAATCTTAAATATAAACTAACTTTATACTTCAAAACCCCACAAAAGAACAAATGAAGCAAAGGTAGTAAAGGAAAGGAAATAACAATCAGAGTGGTGTGTGGCCAGTATCCACAGCCACCATCACAGCTGCCTGGCCCATGCAGGTTCGCATTGGATTCGGACAGATGGTAATGAAACAACGGAGCCAAGAACTGGTGGGCTATTACCTTTAATCCTAGGTTGCACCCGGCGGGCAAGTAAAAACACACACTGGGCTCCAAAACTCACTCATTCAACGCTCACAAAGCCACTGACTTATCTGAGTTTCCTGGAATCAAAGGTTTCTAACCTTACCAGTCTCATTCTCCTCTGTTCCTCATCTCCTCTCTGCACAAACTGGCTTCTCCTTCAACACTCTGCCATCTTGGCTGCTTCTCCTGGCCTCCTCCATGTGGTCTCTCTCTGCTCTCCTCTCTGCTCTCTCCTCTAATGCTAATCTCAGGAACCGAGAGAGAGCAAGCTCCCGGTCTGCCCCACTTTATAGTGCAGAAATCAAAACCTTTAATCCAATATACAAAATAGGGAAATCTCTAATACAAAGTCACTTAGCTGAGGCATGATGGGATTGCACCACCCCACATCAAAAAGGGTGGGAAAGGCTTAGACCTAAAACCAAGCCCCAGGCTACAAGGATCCTGCCTGTCCACAGCCCGCCCCCAACACACATTAATATAATCATGCCTATCACCTGGGCAACCGCCTTCCATGTGGGCAGTGCCATCCTTAACAAAGTGAGCATAATATATTTTATCTGCCCAATAAGTGGAAATAAATGAAATAAAAATGAAAAAGATCAGTGAAATTAAGAACAGGTTTTTTGAACAGATAAACAAAATTGACACACCTTCAGCTAGACACACCAAGAAAAAAAGAAAGACCTAAAAAAATTGTGAAAGAGAAGATGTTACAACTGATACCACAGAAATACAAAGGCTCATAGGAGATTACTATTAGCAATATGTCAATAAATTTGACAACCTAGAAAAATAAATTTCTAGAAACATATATCCTACCAAGACTGATTCATGAAGAAACAGAAAATTCGACCAGAGTAAGATCAAATCAGTAATCAAAAATGTCACAATGTACAGAAGTCCATGACTAGAAGGCTTTACTGTATGTTATCAAATATTTAGAAAATCAATACCAAACCTCAAACTCTTCCACAAAAATAGAAGAGGAGAAACAATTCCCAAACTAATTTTATGAGGCCAGTATTATCCTGACCAAAAACCTATAGGCTGCCATAAGAAAAGAAAATTACCAATATCCCTGATAAAACATAGATGTAAAACTTCTCTAGGAAGTTTTAAAATTCAGCAAATGAAATTCAACAATACAGTAAAAGAATCATACACCACGCTCAAGTGTGATTTATTCCAGGAATGCAAGAATAGTTCAACATAAGTAAATCAGTAAATATGATACATCATATTAACAAAATGAAGGGTAAAAATCATATGATCATCTCAGTCATCCATGATAACAATTCTTAACAAATTGGGTATAGAACGAATGTACCTCAACATAATAAACCTCATACATGACAAGCCCACAGCTAACAGAATACTCAGTGGTGAAAGGTTGGAAGCCTTTCTTCAAGGATCAAAATAAGAAAGCCTGCTCTCACACTACAAGCATTTTTCTTAAAATTACTAACAAGACAGGGATGGCCACTTTCATCACTCTTATTAAAGATAATACTAGAAGTCCTAGCCAGAGCAATCAGGCCAGAATTTTTTTTTTAAAGTCATTCAAATTAGGAAGGAAGAAATAAAATTGTCTGTTTCCAGATGGCATGATTCTACATACAGAAAACCTTAAAGACTCCACCAATACCTCTTAGAGCTAATAAACAAATTCAGTAAATTTACAAGATACAAATCAACATACAAAAATAAGTGTGTTTCTAATTTATTATTTATTTATTTATTCATTTTAGAGAGGAGGGGGGATAGAGACAGAGAGAGAGAGAGAGAGAAAGAGAGAGAGAAGGGGGAGGAGCAGGAAGCATCAACTCCCATATATGCCTTGACCAGGCAAGCCAGGGTTTTGAACCGGCAACCTCAGTGTTTTCAGGTTGACGCTTTATCCACTGCGCCACCACAGGTCAGGCCTAAGTTGTGTTTCTAAACATTAACAGTGAACTACCAGAAAAAGAAATAAAGAAAACCCCACTACAGTAATAGCAAAACCAATAAAATGCCTAATAATAAATTTAACCTAGGATTTTAAAAAGCCTGCACACAAACTATAACACATTGATTAAAGGAATTGAAGCAAGCACAATAAATAAAAATATAGCTCATGTTCATGAATTAAAAAAAATTAATATTAAGATGTTCATACTAACCCAAGCAATTTATAAATTCATTAAAATTCCTGTCAAAATTCCACTGCATTTTTTACAGAACTAGAAAAACACAATCCTAAAATTGATATGAAACCATAAATATGTCACATAACCAAAAAGCTATACTGTGAAGGAGGAAGAAATCTGGAGTCATTATATGTCCTCATTTCAAATGATATTACAAAGCTATAATAATGAAAACAGCATGGTAATGACACAAAAACAGACATATAGACCAGTGGTTCTCAAAGTGTGCGCCAGGGCACACTGGCACACCCTAGAAGATTTCCAGGTGCACCCTATGGTATTCCAGAGAAATATGTGCCTGTTGGGAATCAAAAAACCAACAGGGTTTTTGGAGTTAAGATTTTTCAGGGACAGAGGTGTGGGGAATTGGTTGTAAGCAGACAGTCTGCCCAACCCCATACCTCACTTGCCCGATTAGGTTGTAAAAGGCTGTTAAGCTGTGGTGCTGGATTGTTTACACTACCCTCCATGTTCCCCAGAAAGACTGGAGGCAAGTTTCTTCTATCCTTTGTTTGGTGTAAAGTTCAGATGATATGTATGGTGGGGGTTTTCTGCACTCAACACAATTAAGAGTAAAAAGAGAGGAATTCTTTAATGTGTTGATGAGGAAATGAGAGTTTGCCTTTCAAATATATGCCCAAACATTGAAGAAATCACTAGGACACATCAGGTTCATGTTTCTCATAAACACAAGAATGAAAAAAACAACACATTTGCGCCAGGACCTGCCGAATTTACTAAATCTTACTAATTTTAATATTTGACTTAATTATTATAACATATTTCTCAGGAATTTGTATATAGTGCACCTACAATTATTTGTAGGATTTTAAATGTGGCCCAACTTCAAAACGTTTGAGAACCACTGATATAGACCATTGGAACACAATTGAGCACCCAGAAATAAACCCTCACCTCCATGGTAAAAGTAACATTTGACATTTGATACTTAATTGAGAGAACATAGTCTCTTCAATAAATGATGCTGAGAACACTGGAATCCTGTCTTACACCACTCACAGAAATTAACTTGAAATTTCCTAAAAGACCAAAATGTATGACCTGAAACCATAATACTCCTAGAAAGAAATAGGGTAAAAGCTCCTTGATGTTGTAGACTCTTGTAGCTTCAGAAATACAAAAATCTGTGCAAGAAATGGTTGCTTGAATCCTTACCCATTATCAGGACTGCCATGATGATTAGCCAATCAAGTGTATGTTTTGTTTTTCCTTTCTAGGTGTATCAGGGTTTCTTTCCTACACTTCATTTCTGCAGCTCAAAAGCATGACCTCTGACTTTCTGAGCAGCTGTGTGTATTTTTCTACGATCAATAATGGGAAAACGCTACGAGTAATGGCAAGTGGATGGGACAGTTCTGCGCCATGTACATGACGGTGAATGACAAGTCAATGGTTGACAAAAATGCAGCCGCCAGTTTAGTTCACTGCTCAGTAACAAATGGCTCAGGTACTCAGAGAGCCAAGCTACCCCAGGGGATATTCTGGCAGAACCTTTATCTTTCTTTCTTTCTTTCTTTTTTTTAATTTTTGATATAAAGGGGGTAGGCAGATCGGAGACCCCAAATATTTGTTTCTATCTGTCAGAAATGGTCGGCTAAGAGAATGCTGTTACTAGAATAAACCACTCACCATTGCTTTGAGCACAGAGGCCAGAGGTGGGAGTTTGTTTCATGACACTGGGTCCAGAGCTGCAGTCTGGGCTGTGGCTGGAGACAGCTAAAGAGGAGGGATTTGGCTTCTAGCAGAACAGAAAGCCAAGCTGACAACAAAGCTTTCCTTTCAAGCTATCCAAATGAACACATTTCTAATCTGAAATTCAAATACTTGACAACAGAGAGCCTGTGAGCTGGGCTTTGAACAGGAAATTGCTTCATGGTTTTAGCATAATGAATTAGGCAGTTAGACTAAATCCATTTAGTAGGAAAAGAATGCTTTCACATGCTTTCTGAAAGAAATGAGGGGGGAAAACCTTCTTAATGTCCCCAATTTTTCAAGACTTACAGACACAAATGCTCCATGTAAATTTTATCTGTTGTGTTCTATAATTGGTATGTAAAAAGCCATCCTAGTCCGGTTCTCAGAAATCACCTTTGTTAGAAAATGCAGTGCCTTTTAAGGGGTGGGAAACTGAAGGTGATGCATAAATGTTCGGGGGTCTCATCCTTCTCTGTGTCCTGTCCTTTGCCTGACAACGGTAATGCATTTGGATTCGAAAACCTGACTTAGTCACTGGCTGGGGTAGGTCCAGCAGACCCAGCACTGCACTCTGTTAGGGAACAGGGGAGAGGTGGGGGGAAGACGAAGCTGGGAGGAAGATCAAGACCAGGGCAGACCGTGGGCTGCTCTCCCGCATTCCAAGTCGCAGAGCTCAGAATGACACCACCCGCTCTCAGATGTGCAGACGTGCACGCAGAAGCAGGACATTCCATCCGCCGGCCTGTGTGTGACAAAAGCAGCAGCAGTGAGACTTCCAAGCGGGGAGGGTGAGGACTGCTATTAGGGGGAGGGGAGTAGAGCTCACTGGTGTCAGGTTCCTGTAATAAGGCTGAACTTGACAGGGACTGATGATAGACTTTCTTCAGGAAGGAGAGGACAAGAGTAAAACAATCCAAAGGAAAAGAGTGACAACAGGATAAAGAAGAAGACAAACTCCTAGAAGAGGAATAGGTTAAATTCCGTCCTGGGTGAGCTGACCTGTGACCAAGCTCCACCAGCATCTCCTGGCCATGCTGAACACGGACGTGGTTGTGTGTGTGGCACTGCGTCCTCTGAGCTCGGGTACCAGACAGACAAGGGGACAGCATTCTGTGTAATCACTCCTCCACCAGAGCAGACAAATATATAATGAGGTCTGACATCTTTGCATTCACAGCTTGCTAGGTACTATACCCAAAAGCGTTTCCTGTTCCTCACCGTTATGGAAACAAGATGTAAATAAATATGGCTTCTTTTTAGTCTTGTTTTCAACTTTCCTATCAGAGGGAACATTAAAGGCCTTCCAGTTGGCATGGTGATGAAGACACTATGACAGATTACAGTACAAAGAGATAGGACTTAAAAACTGATAATGTGTGCCAAACATCTAATTCAGGTTTACAGTTAAAAATAAAAAGGACTGTGTCCCAGTTTCCTCATTTCTAAGGAAGCATCCTTCTTGGCGGGGGAAGGCAGACGGCACACACACAGGCTGGCTATGGGATCACCTACCTGAATGGATGCATGATGCATTAGGCTGAGAAATATTGATGTTTAAATGCATCAGAACAGTTCTGATCTGGAATAGTAATGATCGCCCCAGGAGCAAAATATGAATATTTAATGGTACTATGCCTCATGAGTTGCGCCGAGGCACCAACTAGAGCTAGTCAAATTCATTCAGATAGTACTTCAGCCCAAGGAGTGAGAGATGGGCAGAGAGGAGAGTTTAATAGTCAAGAAGCTTGCATTTATCTAGGTAAAGCAGTGCAAAATTCTAAATGGAAGCCTGCTGCCAAATGGTGAGCTTTCTTACAGAATAATGTTCCGGAGCCTGTGGGGAGATGTTTGAGTATGAGCGCATACACTAAGCCAGGGGTCCCCAAACATTTTACACAGGGGGCCAGTTCACTGTCCCTCAGACCATTGGAGGGCCGGACTATAAAAAAACTATGAACAAATCCCTATGCACACTGCACATATCTTATTTTAAAGTAAAAAAACAAAATGAGAACAAATACAATATTTAAAATAAAGAACAAGTACATTTAAATCAACAAACTGACCAGTATTTCAATGGGAACTATGCTCCTCTCGCCGACCACCAATGAAAGAGGTGCCCCTATCGGAAGTGCGGTGGGGGCCGGATAAATGGCCTCAGGCCCGCGGCCGTAGTTTGGGGACCCCTGCACTAAGCAGTGGGTCTTTTCTCTTGCCTACAAAAGCCAAAATCACCTTAATTGGGCCAAAGACTTTAATTCTGTGATAAGAAATAAACTGTAAAGTGATATCTGAGCTTTATTCCGGGGTAGAGAGAAGTTCCCAGGAGAAATTTCTTAAATATAAAGCCTTGCAGATGTCGGGACCCCTGAAAGGTTTGTGAACCCCAGTTCAAGGCCAAGTACACGAGGCTACAGGGGCTGGAAGGTGTGCCTGCAAGAGGGTGGTTGGAAGCACCAGAATCAGCAAATGACTCCTTAAAATTTTTCACGCACATCCTTGTTAGGGAAGAGATGAAGAAGAGGGTGTGTGTCCCCCTGGGGAAGTAGGAAGCATTGAGATTAAAGAGACATGTTTCAAGTTCAATATTTCTTTCGGATTTGGTGGCTAATCTTAAAAAAATGTAATTTATTTTCAATTCCAGTATATTTGTTTTGATTTACAAATGACTTAAAATGACTTACTGAGAAGCTGATCTGAGCTTTGGGAAGTGGGTTCCTCCACACTTACTCCATGGTGGTGCCTGGCTGCCTGCCCGTGGGCCGCGTCCAAGTTGAGGAACATGGATCTGGGGCCAGTTCTTGACATAATTGTTACAAAGCAAGTTGCTAAAAGCCCAGATTTCACTGTTGTTTTCTTATTCAGTCCTAATTCAAAATTACTCAAAATAGGCCAAGTGATATGAGGAGAGCATACCCCTGCTTCCAGCCCTTCAATGCTACTTTTAAAGCATCAATTCAGTGGTAGAGCGTTGGCCTGGCATGCGGGAGTCCCGGGTTCGATTCCCGGCCAGGGCACACAGGAGAAGCGCCCATCTGCTTCTCCACCCCTCCCCCTTTCCTTCCTCTCTGTCTCTCTCTTCCCCTCCCACAGCCAAGGCTCCATTGGAGCAAAGTTTGCCCGGGCTCTGGAGATGGCTCCTTGGCCTCTCCTTTAGATGCTAGAATGGCTCTGGTTGCAGCAGAGTGACGTCCCAGATGGGCAGAGCATCGCCCCCTGGTGGGCATGCCAGGTGGATCCTGGTCGGGTGCATGCGGGAGTCTGTCTGACTGCCTCCCCATTTCCAGCTTCAGAAAAAAAAAATACGGGACATTTAAGGCCGACCAGGGTGTTGGGGGCTGCAGCTCTCTGCTAGGTGGTTTACTTCTTCCAGTCAACATGCAGACTTCAGAAGCTCCAGAAGAGAGGCTGAGGAAATTTAAGTACCGAGGCAAAGATGCATCTATGAGGCGATAATAGCGGATAGCAGTCAACCTACAGCTCCGAAAGGCCAAGAAAGATGAGCAGGTTTTTTTTTTTTTTTTTTTTTTTACAGGGACAGAGAGAGAGTCAGATAGAGGGATAGATAGGGACAGACAGACAGGAACGGAGAGAGATGAGAAGCATCAATTATCAGTTTTTCGTTGCGACACCCTAGTTGTTCATTGATTGCTTTCTCATATGTTCCATGACCGCGGGCCTTCAGCAGACTGAGTAACCCCCCCCACCCCCCCACCCCCGCTCGAGCCAGTGACCTTGGGTCCAAGCTGGTGAGCTTTGCTCAAACCAGATGAGCCCATGCTCAAGCTGGTGACCTTGGGGTCTCGAACCTGGGTCCTTCTGCATCCCAGTCCGATGCTCTAACCACTGCGCCACCACCTGGTCAGGTCAGCAGGTCTTAAAGAGAAGAAACATCATCAATCTTTCCTCTGACCCAGTTTCTGAAGAAGGGACCAAAGGGGCCAGCCTCACCCTACAGGAAATAATCAATGGAGTGAATGCTTCGGATCCAGACCTGTGTTTCCAGGCCACCAGGGCAGCCAGGAAAACACTGTCCTGAGAGAAGAACCCTCCTCTGAAACTGATTATTGAAGCGGGGCTCATTCCCAGGCTGGTGGAGTTCCTGAGGTCATCGCCCCACCCCTGCTTGCAGTTCGAGGCAGCCTGGGCTCTGACCAACGTTGCTTCCGGGACTTCGGAGCAGACTCAGGCTGTAGTAGAAGGGGCGCCGTCCAGCCCTTGGAGGAGCTCCTGTCCTCCCCCCAGATGGCTGTGTGCGAACAGGCAGTGTGGGCCCTTGGGAATATCGCAGGTGATGGCCCAGAATTCAGAGACTTTGTCATCTCAAGCAATGCCATCCCACATCTGCTGGCCCTGATACCATCAACCATACCAATTACATTTCTGCGGAACATCACATGGACCCTGTCCAACCTGTGCCGGAACAAGAACCCGTACCCCTGCAAGAAAGCAGTGAAGCAATGTTGCCCACCGTCTTCCGCCTCCTCCACCACCACGCCAGCGAGGTGCTCTCTGACACCTGCTGGGCCCTGCCCTACCTCAACCGAGGGCTGTAATGGGCACATTGGCCACGTGGTGGACACGGGGGTGCTGCCCAGGCTGGTGGAATTCATGACCAGCTCAGAACTCAATGTCTTGACCCCATCTCTCTGGACCATGGGGAACATCGTCAAAGGAGTGGATTGCCAGACCCAGGTGGCCATTGATGCGGGCATCCTGAGTGTGCTGGCCGGGGTCCTGCTGCACCACAAGTCCTCCATCCAGAAGGAAGCAGCCTGGGCCCCGAGCAACGTGGCTGCTGGGCCCTGCCAACACACCCAGCAGCTGATCACCTGCAACGTTCTGCCCCCCTTGGTGTCTCTGCTAAAAAAATGGAGATTTTAAAGTCCAGAAAGAGGCTATCTGGGTGGTGGCTAACTTCACAAGTGGGAGCAGCTTGGACCAGTTGATCCAGCTTGTTCAATCTGGAGTCTTGGAGCCACTGGTGAACCTCCTCACTGTCCCAGACACCAAATGTGTCATTGTCATCCTTGACATCATCTCTTTCCTCCTCCAGGTAGCGGAGAAGCCTTCTGAGAAAGAGTCTGTGTCTGCTGATAGAGGAACTCAGAGGGGTGGATAGGATCAAGGCTTTGCAATTTCATGAGAACCATCAGGTTGCCATGACTGCGCTGAGCGTTCTCGGGAACCACTTTTCTGAGGAAGAAGAAAATGACACAATGTTACCATCCCGGGACCAAGATCATGTCTTCTTAAAGCACTTAACATAAAAATACCGAAGCTCCACAACTTCTAAACCAAGGACCAACTGCAAAGGGTAACTTTTTTAAGAAGCAGCACTTTTATATCTCGGTATGCCATGGGTATAAAACTTTTGAAACTGAATGTTAATAAAATTTTTGACACTTTCATCTCTAAAAAAAAACAAAACAAACAAACAAACAAATAAAAAAAAGCATTAACTGAAAAAAAATACTTGGTGACTTCAATCTCTGTCCCTAGCCCAACTGCTAGAGATTTAGCATCTCCTTTGGGAGGATCCCCCCCACCAAGTATGTAAAATATAGTTACAAACAAATCACTAGTAAAAAATACAAATTGATTGCAAATGCAAGTGTACCCCATCCACTGAGGTTATCTTCCTCTCCGATCCCACTGGAAAGAACAGATTTTAGTTCCGTGTAGGCACAGGCACAGGGCAAGCCTTGCAAGCAAAATATTGAGGCAAATGCTCTGATGTTTGCACATCTGTTTAGCAGGATATTTCCCTGCTGGGTTCTACCATGTGGTCCCTTAACACGGGACTGCAGAGTCGAGTCGCACTGGGCCTGTATGACAGACCCACACTTGTTGGGCTAATGGAGCTTTTCCAACATTGCAACAAATCATTCCCCTTTAAAAGTGACAACAAAACATAATGAAATATCAATGAAAACATGTCATCTATCTGTACCATTTCATTAGTATTCATTAAAGTTCTTAATGAAGAAACTAATATTTAATGTTCACACATTGGCATTATTAAAAGTCACTTCTTCCTTTAATTATTTTCTTGAGTTATAAAATAGGAAAAATAATACCCTTATTCTCAGCCATAACTTAGAGTTCATCATGCAGTCAGGGTAGGATCACAGACTCGGACATCACCTGTGTACTACCTTCATATTTATCATTTTATTTTTGTTTTCTTGAGCTTACTCTATGAAAAGTACCTACAGAATTATAGGTTTGATATGCTGATATGTTTCTAAGTATATTAAAATAGGTAAGTACACAACTATTAAAATACTAGAAGGAAATTTTTTCTGTTTGCCACCAGAATCATCCTGTGAAACCCCTGTAACAGAGAAAACAGGTAACACCAGATAACATCATGTCCTATGGTGGCCAAGAGGCATTAAACACAGAAGAAGGAGGTGGGAGGGTTGGCCTGTATTCTGCAGGTGGCAGCAACTCCTGGGGATAAGATTGAGTACTGAGTTCCAAGAATGAGGATTTGGGGCCGCAAATGGGCGCAGAAGAGAAAGAATTGTGGTCTTCTATCAGACTTCTTAAGGGAAGGTGGGGGCTAAAGAGGTGGATTGCTGAATCCACCTGTGTGCAGAGCTCACACTGAGGCACCCTGGGCTGACCTTGCTACTCTTCCTTCTGGGCCAGGGCTGTTGTGGGGGTAGAGAAAGAACGAATTGCTTTCGGAGGAGGAAGCAGAAAGTGCCTACTGAAGAACACACCACTGAGTAACGAATGTTTTGAGCTGAAGACAATTGAGAAGAAGCAGATATTAGAATAGCCTCTAGGCCCTGGCTGGTTGGCTAAGTGGTAGAGTGACGGCCCGGCGAGTGGAAGTCCCGGGTTTGATTTCTGGTCAGGGCACATAGGAGAAGCACCCATCTGCTTCTCCACCCTACCCTTCTCCTATCTCTCTATCTCTCTCTTCCCTTCCTGCAGCCAAGGCTCCATTGGAGCAAAGTTCGCCCCAGGGAACTGAGGATGGCTCCAGTGCCTCTGCTTCAGGCACTAGAATGGCTCCGGTTGCAACAGAGCAATGCCCCAGATGGGCAGAGCATTGCCCCCTCGTGGGCATGCCAGGTGGATCCTGGTCAGGTGCATGCAGGAGTCTGTCTCTTTGCCTCCCCACTTCTCACTTTAAAAAAAAAAAAAGAAAAGAAATAGCCCTCTCTCCTATTTGCCTAAAGGCACAACATAGATTTGTAAAGGTGTCCTACTTTCCCTCACCGCCAAGAAGAACAGAAGTTTATCATCGGAGACAATTCTTATCAGCTCAGCTGGTGGAACTAGGTAACCACTCTAGCTAAAAGCAGCCCTCATCTAACTTTAGTTTCCTCCATGTGCAGTATATTTCCTTCCCACATTTGCTGTTCTTGGAAGCTTAAAGTCTTTTTCCTTTGTCATGTCAGTTCTCTAAACTTTATTATTACTATGTTATTACTATTATTATTTGTTAAGCTGCTACATAAGCCCAAATGTCAGCCACCCCTTTGATTTACTTATCCCTAGCTATATATGACGTACATGCTAATAAACTTGTTTTTCTCTTCTTAATCAGTCTTTTGTTAATCTAATTTTCCAGGTCATAGCCAGAGAACCTAAAACAGAAATGAGTAGAGGAATAGATTATTGTCTTCCCGTATACACCTGTTAGTTTCCTCTGGATTTGTGAATAACTGTAGATGATTTTCTTCTTGCCATTACTGTGGCAATAGAATGGCATCTGTCGATTTAAACAAACAAAGAAAAACGTCTCTTTTTTCTTTTTAAGTAATCTAGTATTAAAGGCCAGGTAAACAATCCCTGTTTATGTGCCTACAGTCTCTAAACATGTAAGTACATAGAAGGCTACTCTTCTGAGTTCTTTACCAATAGTAATTCATTTAATCCTCACCATAAATTATTTTCAATTTTACAGATGGAGAAACTAGGCCCAGAGTGGCTAATTTGCCCAAAGTCATGTAGTTAGTATGAGGCAGAGCCTTTTGAAAATCTTGGCAGCCTGGCTTCAGAGTCCATGTTCAGAAATACTATGCTATTCATCTTTGCTTACTAAATTTGGGAAGGAGGGAAGGAGGGGAAAATGGAAGGAAGGAAGGAAGGAAGGAAGGAAGGAAGGAAGGAAGGAAGGAAAGAAGGAAGGAAGGAAAGAAAGAGAAAGGGAGGGAGGGAAGGAGGGAGGGAGGGAGGGAGAGAGGGAGGGTGGAATAGCAGTTTATATGACTTACTGAGCTTCATGTGTCTGCTCCCATATGAAACCAGAACTCAGTGGCTCTGACTCCTCTACTTGTGCTAGCAAGATTTCAGATTCCCTTTCCTCCCATATTCACAACCAAAATAAATGAATGGAAGGTTGAATTCAGGATTGCCTTTGAAGTGTTTGGGGAAAGTCTTGCCAGGTTCCTTTCAACAACAAACAACACTGTGTGGACAAATACTGCATGTCTCTTGACATTAGCATTTGTATTTAAAGCATTAGTGGTAATCAGTAAATTCAGGATTATGTGGGGGTTTTGTTGTTTTTGTTTGTTTCAGAAGAATAGACAAGATTCTTCATCTGTTTTCCTTGTTTTATCTCCTGATAGAAATCTGTTTATGATTGGCAGGTTCTTTGAAACAGAGTATGTGCAGGTAAACTTTAATATTATAATTGGGTTGGAGCCATTTTGAAATTTAGAAACAGTTGTCATCATTGGATCTTCAAATTAACGCTCTGGGTCAGAACTTGGACATTAACATGTTAAAAGAATAATATGGCCTGACCCCTCTTTTAGTGCTATTCAGAATCCATTATCAAAATACATCCCAGAGGGTAGTGCCCGGGGTTATGAGATACCCTAAATTGGAAATCCACTTGCAGGCTATGTGAGCTGAAGCAAATTACTAGACCTCTCTGTGCCTCTGTCTCTCCATGTGTAAACTAGGCTAATATGACTACATGATGATGAGACAGTCTGTGTAATTATCTCTCAGTACAGTGCCTAATACATTTTAAGCACTCAGATGTTAGCTAAAATGAATAAATAAGCACACATTGTGCAATGTTCACTTATGCTATAATATGAATTTCACTCAATAAAAATACTTATATAGAAAAAGGTCTGGCTCCAGGTCTTTCCCAGAATGCAAGCTCACCAGGTGTTAAATCTGTATCATAATTATCCAATTGATAGCCACGTGGTGTTTGCTTTTACTGACATACTACCTATAAACTAATCCCCCTTAGGCATTTCACTGAATAAAACTGGCCAATAATCTGAGCATGTCTCCTCTCCAGTAAGCATAATTGTGGTTTGGAAATAGCCTTTCAGTAACATAACATTTTTTTTTTCTTAACTGTTTTACTCCTGCAGTCATCTAATAACATTGGAGCAGATTAATCCATTAAAAGATGTACACCTAGTGTTTAGTAATTGCCAGTAGAGTCTAATCAGATAGGACTGCTAGAGAAGAGCCTTCAAGAAATACCATAAGATAATTAAAACATAAAGTTATGCAAAAGTAGCAAATCAATAGAGACAATAAACATGGTTTATCATCAGTCCTGAGAACATTTTTTCAATTCTAAAATGTAAATGGACCGGGGATAGAGCACATGGCTACGATGACAGATAGGACCTGATAACAGTTTAATTAACTCCAGTTTCCTGCATGTTAAAGGTTGCCTCAGCCCACTGGCTCATGTAACAAACCCTCTTAGGATTTCGTTAGCTGGTGTCTGATCTGAGGACCTGGCAGCCTTCCTTTCGTACAGGGTTACATGTTGCCCACCTCTTCTGGGGTCTTTATCAAAACATGACCCTCTGTTTTCTCTATAAATACACAGGGATTTTTCATTTCAGCTAAAATGGTTTGACTTTGTAATCAAGGGAAAAGAAACACACACATACACACACACACACACACACACACACACACACTGCCTAAGTAATGAGAGGAGTTCACTAGGAAGAATTGCGTAATTAAAATGGCATTAAAATTCACGTGTGTATGTAGAATTTTAGCAAAAAACCATGGCAGCTCTCCAGATGATTCAATTGCTGTTTTTAATTCTTCTATAATATAGGCTATTTTATAATTAGCTGCAGAGTTGTGCCACTTGGTTAGTTCCATCTGATGAAAGGGATAATAAGGGATATTTACTATTAATGGCTACTTGAAACTACAACTCTGAGCAGCCCCATAAAGATCAGTTATATCATATATTGTTCTTAGCTAGACATTTTTAAATGAGATATATCCAGTATAATGCTTGCAGTCATGAATTAGTTAAAACTATAGTAGAAAATGAAGGTAAGCTTCTTTTGAAGAATTACAATATTTTAAAAAAATCGCTGTGAGGGTTGAGCGTTAGTAAAAAAAACAACAAACAACTCTCCTACCTAATAGAATTAGGTTTCACACAATTAACTTTGTCATTAGTAAAGAAAGGAGTAACTTAACCTCTGCCCTCACAGAAGCTCTTGATATTTTGCTTAATAAAAGGCAAGAAACCTATTATGGTTTATGTATTCATTTTGTTAAAAGGTTATTCTGAAAGATTGTGATATACACTGCTCACCAAAATTAGGGGATTAGGGAACATGCAGATACTCCTGTACTTTTGTATAGTGCATTTTCACCAATGAAATAAAAGTTGGTTTTGCATCTTATTTGCATAATTGAACAACTTTCTTTGACTTGTCGTTTGCTTTTCTGATGTTCTTGTTTAATTTTTAAAAAAAATTGAATGCTTATTTTTCTTATTGTTTCATGTTCATTTTGAAATACCCCCTAATTTTTATGAGCAGTAGAAACATATAAACAGAATCATTTTTTTTTCAGAAAGTTTTTTAAAAAATTATTGAATATATTAGGGTAACATTGGTTAATAAAATTATATAGGTTTCAGGTATACAATTCTACAATGTATCATCTATATGTTGTATTGTGTTTACCATGCCAAGTCGTTTCCTTACATCACCATTGATCCCCTCTTCACCTTCTCATACCTTCCCTCATCCCCTTTCTTTCTGGTAATCACCATACTGCTGTCTGTGTCTATGAATTTTTTCTCAATTCTTTTACCTTTTGACCCAGTCTCCAGCCTCCCCTTCTTAACAGCTGTCAGTCTGTTCTCCATATCAATGAGTCTGTTTCTATTTTGTTTGTTATTTTGTTCATTGGATTTCACATATAAGTGAAATCATATGGTATTTGTCTTTCTCTGACTGGCTTATCTCACTTAGTATAATACTCTCCAGGTCCATCCATGCTGTCACAAAAGGTAAGTTGATAAAGATCTATTTACTCCACCATTTAAAGAAGCTGCTTATTATTATATGATGCTCATTAGTGTCAAAGAACAGGAGACCTTTTTCTGTTATTCCCATGGGAAGGATTATCAAGCTGTTGGTAAAAAAAAAAACCACTCATTTTCTTTAAATTAGAAATCACTGAGATAGAGGATATTAAAAGCAAGTATAGCCGTGCCATCTTACTGCAAGATGAGCTAGAGGTAAATATGATACATTGCTTATAGTTTGAAATGAGATGTCAAAAATGCCAACTACCTGTGATTTAAAAAATTTCTCTCTCTTGCAACACTTAAGAGTTTCATCCTGAAGCAGGAATCCAAGCTTGTCCTTTTAAACAATGATTTAGAGGAAGAAATCTAACATCCCTTGCTTGTAACATCCATTTCTCAATAAATCTATACCTTCCCTGGCCTCCTCTGCATTATCAGTCATCCACATCCCAGAGGAACTGCTTCAGGTTTGGGGTTAAATTAAGGTCCTATCTCTAGTGATTGTCTAGAAAGCTGTCTACATTCTCAAACAAACTTATCTGCATTATATATGGCCATAAATGCTCCCTGACACGCAGAGGCCCTGTTTTTTTTATTTCATTGATGTCAAAGGTAAGATTACTACTTGTCAGTTGAAAATGAAAAGGAAAGCCACAATTACATTTCATTATAAATGGTAAATAGGTTGAACTTCAATCAATCTAGCACTGTGATGCTCAAATCGACATGGGATATGGATGTCCTATATTCTTGCATAAAAAAAATAAATCTAATGAGATGCACTGTCTTCACATTTCTCAAAATAATATTTCAAGTTATACTGCTTCATACTATCTTGTACTGACCAATCGGTGACACCCTTTCTGTTCATTTGGAATAAGTATGGCATCTGAAAAGACCATTGTTTCACAACTTCTTGCTTAACAAATATAAAACGGGAAAGCAAATCCAATATAAATTCGTTTTACTCAACAGAAGAATTGTCTCAGACATCAGGGTTAGTCAAGGCCAAAGACAGCTAGACTTTCTGATAAAAAAAACCAACAACAAATGAACAAAAAACACTAAACATATCACACACACACACACACACACTTTTTTTTACCACTTAAACCAAACTCATTTAAATGTACTTTATAGATAAATACTGTGAAATTATATTTGATTTTATCACATTTAGTGAGAGAAATCACAACCATAATGACTAAGAGCTAAACAAAGCCAAGTTTCCAGAATAAGAGGAGTCTACAATGATTTGCAGTAAAATCTCTGAGCTGAGGAGGAGGGAAATCACAGAGACATATCTGACTGGGAGGAGGCTAGCCTATCCTCACACACCAGCAAACCACTGCATAGTTCAAGGGAAAGGAGACGAGGGGAGAGAAACTTTGTATTATATGTTTAAGCCACCAAATTCATCAACTCATTCATTCAATAAATACACATTAAGTGGCTACTTTGTGACAGGCACAGTTCTAGGCCCTGGGGATATATGAATTAACACAGTTGAAGTCCTCACAGAGCTTGTATTGTAGTGGGAGAAGACAGATACACATGTAGCTATACAGTAAATGCTTTTGCTACATATGCAGGAGCATTGTCAGTTTTAACCAGTTTAGGAAATCCAATAATAGAAAAATGCATATAGACAATGAGTTATAACATGCTTAGCAGCCTCTCCTGTTCTGACAGAGGTTACTATAAATCCAGAATAGGTATCCACTGTAACGTAGACATAGGGCTGTTTGCCAAATGAAAGTATATGAGTAACCTCCATTTGCCATATATATATATATATATATATATATATATATATATATATATATATATGCGCCTGAGGATGGTTGGTTAGTGCTATGGAGAAAAAGGAGGTAGGGAAGGGCACTGTTTTGAAGATCTGACAACAATTATGTCTAATGTTAACTCATTCACACCAGATTTATTGATTTTAGTGAGAGAGAGGAGGAAGGGGAATAGAGAAGAAAGAGAGAGAGAGAGAGAGAGAGTCAGGAACAATGAGCTGTTCCTGTGTGTGCCCTGACCGGTGATCAAAACGGCAACTTTGATGCACGTCCGACACTCTTCACAGAGTTAACTGGCAAGGGCGGGAGGGCACTGTTTTGTATAAGGGGCTCAGGGAAGGTCTCAAAAATGGTAACATTTGAGCAGAGAGCTGAAGGAAATTGAGGGGAAAAGCCATGTGGATGCATGGGGGAAGAATACTGGAAACAGAGAAAATAGCAAGAATAAAGGCCCTGGTCCTATACTACAATCTGTTCCTTCATTTGGAGTTAACCCTCAAGGACTCTTACCAGGACAACTTTGGCAAATGGAGGTTACTCATATACTTTCATTTGGCAAACAGCCCTATGTCCACGTTACAGTGGATACCTATTCTGGATTTATAGAAACCTCTGTCAGAACAGGAGAGGCTGCTAAGCATGTTATAGCTCATTGTCTGTATGCATTTTTCTATTATTGGATTTCCTAAACTGGTTAAAACTGACAATGCTCCTGCATATGTAGCAAAAGCATTTACTGTATTTTGTCAAACCTTTCGAATTATGGGTATTTCTTACAATCTTTAAAGTCAAGGTATTATTAAAGCATACCGAGAAAATATTTTAAGGTCAATTTAAAAAAATTTAAAAGGGGGGAGTTATATCCTGAAACTCCTACAGGTCTACCATATCATGCTTTTTACTTAAAAAATTTTAAATTTCTTTTGAATGCTGATGAACAGGAGATGCCAAATCTTCTTCTCCTGCAAACTTCTACCTTCTTTTATTTGATCCAGCTAATAACACTGTTTTGACTTTTTCCAAATAGCTCCAGATTTATGGAAAAGATTTATATAGGTGGAAGGGAATCCTCAAATCCCTCAGCGAGATCTTCTGAGCATGGCTTTTAAGATACATAGAGGCAGAAAAAGCCCAATATAAATCAGGGGAACTACCAGCTTTTAGGATACACCCTTAAAGGCTCCAACGCCCCAAAGGGGTCTCATAGGATGCCATCTGGGTCCTGCTTCAATAGTGGAAAGGAAGGTCATTGACCTAAAGCCTGCCAGGCTTACACGCCTCTGCTGTGAGGAAACAGGGACACTGGAAGGTGGGCTTCCCCCTCGCTCCTCTAAGGGAGGGTTCAGTCTCTTCCAGCCCTGCTCCAGCCACCTATGACCTAACCTTGCCCAGAATGCTGGGGTTTGCCACTGAAGGCTGAAGGTGCCCAGGGCCGTCGGCCCCATCTACGACACTGTGGACGAGCCTAGGGTATTTCTTCCAAGATGCAGGTAAACTGATCTCATTTGCACAAGGGCCACTTAACTATGTTTTGCCTGAATAGTCAGGTTTTTTATTCTTCCCTCAAAGATCTCTGTTGTGGGTGTTGATAGTCCTATTTTCTGCTGCTTTGTTTAATATAGTGTTTCCTTTATTCCTCCTACCCCAATGCCTCACTCATATTTCAGGCTGGGACCTACTCCTAATTTAGAGCTCTCTCTCCCCCTTTTGCCAACTTCTATTCTGAATTTACCTTTGCCACCCAGCTTAGTGTATCCCAAGGTTCTCTTTACTATGCCAGAGTTGCAGAGCTCCAGGGAAAAGCACCCTGGTCTCATCTCTCCAGGCAGAGGAGAACAGAGGCTCCATATTCACACATGCTGCAGATGGCTTTTCCAGTCTACCTGAATCATTACCAGCTAGAAGCAGCAGTCATTGGGACTTGGATGTGAACTGCAAAGTATAGAATTGTGACAATTCCAGTGCCATGCAAACTTTTCCTGGATGTGGACTTTTCCTGGACTCCTGCTCCCTGTGATAGCTCCTAACAGACTGAACTGGGGTTGGGTTGCATTTGCAGAGATCTGGAATGGTGTTGGTGCCAACTTGGACTTGGTGAACATACTAAGGACACTACTCTTTTATGGATTCTTGTTGTATTGGCCAAGAGTTTGCTTAAAGGCTTTAATCACTGTAAAAAATATATATATAGAAGACTGGATAAAGAAGATGTGGCACATATACACTATGGAATACTACTCAGCCAAATGATGACATCGGATCATTTACAACAAAATGGTGGGATCTTGATAACATTATACAGAGTTAAATAAGTAAATCAGAAAAAAACAAGAACTGCATGATTCCATACATTGGTGGGACATAAAAACGAGACTAAGAGACATGGACAAGAGTGTGGTGGTTATGAGGCGGGGGGAGGGAAGGAGGGAGAGGGGAAGGGGGAGGGGGAGGGGCACAAAGAAAACTAGAAAGAAGGTGATGGAGGACAATCTGACTTTGGGTGATGGGTATGCAACATAATTGAATGATAAAATAACCTGGACATGTTTTCTTTGAATATATGTACCCTGATTTATTGATGTCACCCCATTAAAATTAATAAATATTTATTTAAAAAAAGGCCCTGGGGTGAGTGCTCAAAGAGAAGGCATGCCAGTGTGGCTGGGTTAGGGGAAAGGTGGAAGGGATGAAGGCAGAAAGGTGGTGGTGGGCTGAGGATGATCTGTGGGTGTGCTTGGGGCACATCATGCAGTACCTTGAAGGCCACTGTAAGTACTTTGAGCGCAATGAACAGAGTAGTACTGTGATTTTCTAAAAGTACAAAGACTTTTAGAAAATGACCTTGTCTGCAGTGTGCTGAACAGACTAAGGGAAAAGGAGTGGAAACAGAAAGAATAGTGAGGGGACTATTGCAATTACCTAGAGAAGAGATGAGAGTGTTTTGGACGACAGTGTTGGCATCAAAGAAGGAGAGAAGCAGTTAAATTTTAGGTATGTTTTCAAAGAGCCTAAAAAATTTACTCTTAGATTGGATACAGGCTTGTGAAAAAGATGTCTTTCAGATGTTTAGTTGGCAAGCATAAAAAAATACAACTGCCATTTACAGAGATTGGGGTGACTTCCAGAGGAGTAAGACTTCAGGGATGAGAGTAGTTGGTGTGAAAGCTGGATAGTGGAGTTAATTTTGAGAGGTCTATTAGACATCCAGGTAGAGATGTCAGGTAGAAAACTGGATATATGAGCCTAGAATACAGAAAAGAAGTCCAAGCTGGAGACATAAATTTGAAGTCATACAAATATAGATGGAACTTACATCCATGACACTGGGTAAACTCACCTAAGAAGCAGATGCAGGCAGAGGAGAATTCTGAATGCTGAACTTGGCATACTCCATGGTTTAGCGGCTGAGAAGTGGGGAAGAACCAGTAAAGAAAACTGAGAGAAATGGCTGGTGAGATAAGATAATCAAGAGAGTTGTTGCAGAATCCAAATGAAAATGTTTCAATGGGTAATGCATTATGCCAATGCTGCCAATACAGAAAATAGAGAGGAACAGAGAAATGACCACTGGGTTTGATACTAGAAAGCTAACTAGTGATCACGACAAAGATAGTATCAGTGGTGATGAGGACTAATGCCTGATGGGAGTGGACTCAAGATAGGACAGAAGGAAAGGAGCTAGCAAATGTCTTGTAGGAGTTTTACTATCAAATTGAGTAGGAAAATAGGGTAGTACCTGAGAGGCATCTGGGTAGGCTCATTAAGATGGAAGATATTGCAGTATATTTGTATATTGATGCAAATGATCTAGGAGAAAGGGAAACACTGATGACACATGAGACAAGAGATAATGGCCCACCTATATTAGGTAAGCACTAAAAGATGTTAGTAAATGCCACTCTACAGATTACAAATCACTTCTGGTCTTATAAGTTCATTTAAGTTTATATAATGAAGAAAGAGGTTGGGGTAGGACTAGGTGACTTCAAAGATCCTTAAATAGCTGACACTATATTTGTCTATGTTCACAAATCTAAATACATATCCAAAAATCGGGGTAACTGTAACTTTATAAAGAAACACAAATATGCCAAAGGCACCAGCAGTTCAGTTCGCCTACTTTAATCTGATAAAAGTCATTTTCAACTAGAAAAGATAAGTAGTGTGGTTGGTATTGCATTAAAAATATATGTGATTATTTCAGGTCATTTATCTTCATGTGTTATTGGTTCAGATTGAATTCAGAACCCTGAAGACACGAAGAATGTAATTTTCCATGGCAGTATTGTAGCATAAGTTTTGTTGCATGATATCTTTGTGAGATTGACACAATCCAAAACTGCAAATGAAGTATTTTAATAAATAAAAGTTCAGGGACCAATGTTGTATCATCTTATAACTAATGCCACAAGGTAAATCCTTCTCTATGTGCCTCCCTCCTTCACCTCTGACTAACCCAGGGGTAGTCAACCTTTTTATATCTACCACCCATTTTTGTATCTCTGTTAGTAGTAAAATTTTCTAACTGCCCACTGGTTCCACAGTCATGGTGATTTATAAAGTAGGGAAGTAACTTTACTTTATAAAATTTATAAAGCAGAGTTACAGCAAGTTAAAACATATAATAATAATTACTTACCAAGTACTTTATGTTGGATTTTTGCTCAGTTTGCCAGAATAAATCTTTATAAAACAACTTACTATAGTTAAATCTATCTTTTTATTTATACTTTAGTTGCTCCACTACCGCCCGCCATGAAAGCTGGAACGCCCACTAGTGGGCGGTAGGGACCAGGTTGACTACCACTGGACTAACCCATACTTGAAGCTATGGCCCCTTTTTGTGACCACCTATTGAGGTTATCTGATATAATCCATTACCCCAAGAATTTGTTCCACATTTAAATTATTTACATTCAAAGGTTCTTTCATAGTTTTTGTAATTTTTTTTTTAACTCACCTGGACAAAAGACTTAAAAGCAAGCACAATTTTCTGTAGTTCTTTAAGTAAGCTAACACTTGATTTTATTAAGCTTATACTTTCTAAATATGCTAGATGGGTCCTTTCAAGTGGCTAGAAAATATATACACTTATGTCACCTCAACTGAAAGGTATTTATTAAAAAGATACACAGGCAAATAAGAAAGACCAGAAATGGTTTCAAGTGATATGTGTCCAAGTGTTAGGAGACTGCAATGTTGTTCAAGAAATAGAAGATTGTTTAAAAATACACCATATCCACTGTGAATGTGAAAGGCTGTTGACCCCACAAAAGCAAACATTTGTTGTCCTTATCTTTAGGTAATTTTATTCCTGTCTTTGTTTCAGTCATTTAAAACAACAGCTTCTCTGTAGCCCTTCACTTTGGAGTTTGTGTTTGCGCATGATTTTCCAACCATGGAGACATATGTATTTCTATATCTATGTATTTTGGTCTCTAAGTCTCCTAAAAAATATCTAGTTTCTCCAAAAGAAAGGGTATAATTGATTTAATAATTTCCTGAATTTTCATCTATATCACTGTCTGCTTCTTTATGGACTCATTTTCAGATCCAAAACCTTTCCGGTCAGTCAGTACATGTGTGATTTCATGAATATCAACCCTGATTTTCTCATTTTCTGCTATATTGTCCCCCAGGTGAATCCATTCAGCTTTGCTCCTTTTTTTTTTTTTGTACTTTTCTTAAGTGAGAAGTGGGGAAGTAGAGAGACAGACACCTGAATGTGCCTGACAAACGCACTAGAGGGTGATACTCTGTCCATCTGGGATGTTGCTCTGTTGCAACTGGAGCCATTCTAGCACCTGAGGAAGAGGCCATGGAGCCATCCTCAGCACCCTGGCCAACTTTGCTCCAATGAATCCTTGGCTGCAGGAAGGGAAGAGAGAGATAAAGGAGAGGGGGAAGGGTGGGGAAGCAGATGGGTACTTCTCCTGTGTGCCCTGGCCAGGAACTGAACCCAGGACTTCCACATGCTGGGCTGAGCCACTGAGCCAACTGGCCAGGGCTCATTTGGCTTTGCTCTTGACTTTAACCAATACCTATACCCATATGATTTCTTTGCTTAACTGCTCTTCCTTCAGATATCAGCTTATAAGCCACTTTCTCTTAGAAGCCACATTTGACCAGTCTTCCCTTTCTCTATGACTGTCCTCCCTATACTCTTTTGTGACAAGGACACATTTTGACACATTTATAGAATACTTTGACTACTATCTATTTCTCTCACTAAACTGTAAGATTCAGGAGGGTAGAGCCTATGTCTGTTTGGGTTAAGCATTGTGTCACCAGTTCCCTGTAGAACATTTAGCACTTAGTATTGAATAAATCAACCTTTATATGTTCCCCACTGAACACAGTTATCATGCCAAATAATCTCACAGGCAGGCCCCCATGTCTGATCTTTCAGTAGGGATCAGGCAAGTAGAGTTACATGGAACAAAGCAAAGAATCTTTTCCATCTGTTTTTAGGGGGGAGGGGATTTGGGGAGTGGCAGACTCAGATTAATTTCAAATACATTATATTTTCTCTATTCAGAGCTTAACAATGTCCAGTTTTTCCTTACAGAATTAAGTTAGCAACTAAGAACATAATATATATTCCTCATTGTGACACCCAGTGTTAAACCCCTAGGAGATTAATGGATGTCAGTGATTCAGTATACCTCATAAATGTTTATTGACATAATAGATACACCAGGATAAATGTCATGGGAAAATACAGAAGACAGAATATTGTTTTATGCGTGCTTTGCTTTTCAGAATTTGGAGTCACTTGGATAAACAGGTGTTTGTTTTTTTAATTTTAAAAAAAGATTAGACTGGAGTAGGTATATCAATAGTCTAAGATTTAATGACCTTTTCTCCTTAGAGCTGCAGATAATCCCTACTCAGATCACTGAGTTCTACACTATTTTTTTTAATTTTTTTTATTTATTCATCTTACAGAGGAGAGGGAGAGAGAGAGAGAGAGAGAGAGAGAGAGAGAGAGGAGAAACAGAGAGAGAGAAAGGGGGAGGAGCTGGAAGCATCAACTCCCATATGTGCCTTGACCAGGCAAGCCCAGGGGTTCGAACCGGCGACCTCAGCATTTCCAGGTCGACGCTTTATCCACTGCGCCACCACAGGTCAGGCTACACTATTTTTTTTCTAAGATAATCATTTGGAATTTTGTTAGTTTGGGTTTAAACTTTATCAGCATTTGTGAACTGATTATAACAAAAACTGTTTAACAACAAGTTAATAGGAATAACTAACTCATAGTTGGTAGAAATAACCTTTCACTTGCATCAGTGTGCTGTTATTAATTTAACAATTTAACTTACATTTTTAAGGTCATTCCTGTCCCCATAAACTCTCTGGACTCCCTTAGTCAAACATACTGCATTACATCAAAATATAAAGATCAATAACTCAAATCCAAAGGCAATGAATCAATTTTATACAAGTAAATAATGTTACTCATATCACTTTTGGAAAAAAAAGATTGTTGATAAATCTAAGCAATGTATACTGTATTTGGGAGGGGTGATATAAAGGGCTAATGCTAATTTTATTTTTTGTTTTTATACAAAAAGAATGATTTTATTAATGACATTAAAAATTAAACAATAGTGCCTGACCAGGTGGTGGTGCAATGGATGGAGCGTCGGACTGGGATGCGGAAGGACCCAGGTTCGAGGCCCCGAGGTTGCCAGTTTGAGCATGGGCTCATCTGGCTTGAGCAAAAAAAACTCACCAGCTTGGACCCAAGGTCGCTGGCTCGAGCAAGGGGTTACTTGGTCTGCTGAAGGCCCGCAGTCAAGGCACATATGAGAGAGCAATCAATGAACAACTAAAGTGTCACAACAAAAAACTGATGATTGATGCTTCTCATCTCTCTCTGTTCCTGTCTGTCCCTATCTATACCTCTATCTGACTATCTCTCTGTCCCTGTAAAAAATAAAATAAAAAATTAAACAATAGTTAAATTATGTAAAATAAGAATTTATATTAATGAAAATATAATAATTCATATATTATCTATTTTGATAAACAAGGACCTGCTATGAAAGATGCTGACTTTTGGACATTAGCACATTAAACCTTCCTCTCTAATTTTTTGTTCCTTATCTCCTGTCTGTTGATAGTTCTGAATTTTATATTGTCAAGTTTTATAATGTTTATATTATATTCTGTAGTCAGACTTCTCCAGTTTTTTAAGTTTGGATTCCAAATTCCTCTTCTTCTATATAGCCATTTCTTTATTCTCATGTTTTGATTATTTATTTTTAAAAAAACCTGTATTTTATATTTAAGTACTTATCTTAAAAATGTCTGTGGATGGTTATTTCTGGAGTTTTTGCATGTACTGGAATGCCTATTTTATATGTATCAATCAAGGTCCATTAGGCAAACGTAGACTCAGTCCAGTACAGAGGGAGTGAGAGGTTTACTGTGTTGTTGAAAGGGCTGGAGCAGTGCAAGTCAGGGAAAGTGACGTTCAGGAAATCAGGAAGGACAAAAATCTCAGGAAGCCATAGCTGATGACCTCAGAGACCACTAGCACCAAAATGAGTGATTTGCAGGAGAAAGCCTAGAAGCTGCCACATGCCAAAGCCTATAAAATTAGCTGCAGCCAGCACCAAGAAATGACAATGCTTTAAAAACAAACAAAAAACTAGCTACCAAAGGACTTTTTTAATTTTTGAAGTTCAATAATGCCATTTAGAGTGCTGCTATTTGTGGTGAATTATATTATTGTTCCCATTATTATTTCCTTGTTAGAGAGTCTGTTTTCTTAGCCCTTTCTCATGTTTGGCCACATAACTTTCATAGGTCAATGGAATGTAAGGAGAAAGAAAATGGTAGCATGGAGAATAAACATATCAAACTATTTTTAGTTATCACCTATCAGATTTTATAGTGCTGAACTATAAAACTGTAAGGCAGTGCAGAACTATAAACATGGATGTACATACAGGTGTCTAGTACAGCCTTGTTCATTTGTAGCAGTGGGACATTGGAAATAATCAAATATATTATCACTAATGTGATAGTTAAGTGAATTGTGGGAATATCCAGAATCTCAACTACATGCACCGTGTTGACATAGGTCTTATACAGAAAGTCCTCACTTAATGTTGATCTTTGGAAATTGGGACTTTAAATGAAACAATATAACAAGACCCATTTTACCATAAACTAACTGATATAAATAAGAGTTAAGTTCCTGTGGCATAATTCTGGCCACAAAATGTCACCAAATTTCTAAATAAAGACCCAAAACACTTCTAATATTAAATATTGAAGTAAATGTGACCTATACATACATTTTAAAAAAATGACTAAAAACAAGCAAAATTATTATTTTCCAACGTCCTTATTGCAGTGCAGGGTTTTGGGTGGCTGGAAACTCTCCCAGAAGCTCAGGGTCAAGCCCGGCATCAACCCCGGACAGGACACCATTTCATCCTAGGCTGCGATCACACCCACACCCACTCAGACTAAGACAAGTTTGAAATGCCACATATGCACATTTTGGGATGTGGAATGAATCCAGATAGCCAGAGAAAACCCATGCAGATGTGGGGGAAATGTTTAAACACCACCCAGTCAGTGGCCTGGCTACCAGAAATTAATTTTTTCCCTCATTAAATTTATATCAAAATGATGTTATTCAAGAACCTGCTATAGTTACTGACTGCCCTTGTCATCTGGCTCAACTGTAGAGCATCGGCCCAGCATGTAGAAGTCCTGGGTTCAATTCCAGTAGGACACACAAGAGAAGCGACCATCTGCTTCTCCACCATTCCCCATCCCCCTTCTCTTTCTCTCTCTCTCTCCCTCTCCTGCAGCCATGGCTCGAATGGTTTGAGCAATTTGGCCCTGGGTGCTGAGGATGGCTCCATAGCCTCCCTTCAGGCACTAAAATAGCTTGGTTGTCGAGCAACAGAGCAACGGCCCTAGATGGGCAGTGCATTGCCCCAAAGGGGTCTTGCCAGGTGGATCCCAGTCAGTGTGCATGTGGGAGTCTATCTCTCTGCCTCCCTGCCTCTCACTTAATAATAATAAAAAGATCTTTAAGACATATTGTTAAATTTTAATAGCAAGTTGCAAAAAAATATATAGGAAATTCCATGTATGTGAAATACCAAATTTCTGTGTTATACATGTATATAAATATCAGGAAAAGAAAGGAGAATAAATTTTAAAATGATAAATATGATTATTTCTGGAGTAGTGATGGTTTTTGATGAGAAATGGAATAGAAAGTTATTTTACTCTACGTACTTCTGTGTTGTTATTTTTACAATGGCAATATATTTATGTGATAATATGTAATAAATAAAGTTAAAGATAAAAAGAAATCTTATTGTTTAATGGACAACCTTTAACCACTGTTGTGATAAGTAAGATGGGGAGACAATAGGAATAAAAAAGGCAAAGGAAAACCATTGTTTATTGAGTAGATATATGCCTGTTGCCGTCAGGCAATCTACTTAGTGATGATGTTCATGGTAATCTCTGAGATAAAGTGATATAATCCTCATGTTAAAGATGAGTAAAACATTTTAATGATCGTTAGTTCATTGACTTAGTTCAATATCACACTATTGTCAAATGGTAAAATCAAGATCAACACCCAATAACTTAATCCCATACTGTTACATTTCATAAGACAATTGCTGTATCATTAGCCAAAGTGGTTATATATGTTTATTTTGTAACAACTGCAGGAAGCCATGTATTTGGGAAAGAGTGATAAACGGAGTGGGCAGCATGGCTAGAATTTCCAAATTATCTTCATTTTATCTTGTTTCTGTATTACTTTCGTGCGTCTCCCTATCTGTTTATTCTTCTGTCAGCTTTAGTACTCCTTATTCTCCTCCTGGATTTTCCATACTTGCCAGTTTTTACCAGGTTCCTGCACCTAGATATCTTCCAAAAATTTTCACAAAGAGTTATTCTTCTTATATGTCTAGACCCAGAAGAAATTAAACCTTATGTAAATTAAACTTAGAATGCATGAATCAAGATACTTTAATAACTTATGACCAAAAAGGTTATTTAAAAATTACCAGGGGGAAAATTAGCTAGTTCAGGTAGTATCCTAAGACAATTCTATAAAGTTTTGCTATCTAATTTTTGCTGCTTTATTATCTTGGGTTATCTCACCAAAACAATTCTTCTTCTATGTAATCAGTCAGTTGATTATGAGCTGGGATTTTCAGAAAGAGATGACAAGAGTTCTTAATTTTATTGTTATCATCTCTTAATAACCTCATAAATTCATACAAAGAGTACTTACTAAAGATGTTAAACTATATGGATGATATAAATGAAAGCACCCTACATGATTTTATGACCTTTGAGGAATGACTTTTGTATTTTTTATAAAGCCTTTACTAGTTTTTCTTAGTTACCAGAGTACATTGACCAATATGATCATTTTTAAAAAATATATAAAATTTTATTGTCTATCATACTCAGTAATGCTAGGAAACAAAAAAAGAATAGTATAGAATTAGTTTGTCAATCTCTGCTACAAAGCCAGCTGCTAATTTGATAGGGATATTTTTAAAATGTAGATAAATTTGTTATCATTGCCATCTTAACAGTATTGTTTTTCAATTATTGAACATGGGATGTCTTTTAATTTCTTTAAGTCAGCTACTGGTCTATAGAATTAATTTCTTCTTCTGTATTTAGGAAAGAGTTTGTAAAGTATACTGTCATTTTTTAAAAAAATATTTGGTAGAATTCACCAAGGAAACTATTTGGCTCTGAAATTTTCTTTGTGGGAATTTTTCAAATTGCTACTCTTAAAATTTTTTCAATTTATTATTACTTAAATTATTTCCAGTAGTTTGGCTCTTTCCTGGATTTTTTCAGTTTCATCTAGATCAGTGGTAGTCAACCTGGTCCCTACTTCCCACTAGTGGGAGTTCCAGCTTTCATGGTGGGTGGTAGAGGAGCAGCCAAAGTATAAATAAAAAGATAGATTTAACTATAGTAAGTTGTTTTATAAAGATTTATTCTGCCAAACTTAGCAAAAATCCAACATAAAGTACTTGGTAAGTAATTATTATTATATGCTTTAACTTGCTGTAACTCTGCTTTATAAATTTTATAAAGTAAAGTTACTTCCCTACTACATATATCACCATTACTGTGGAACTGGTGGGCGGTTAGAAAATTTTACTACTAACAGAGATACAAAAGTGGGTGGTAGGTATAAAAAGGTAGATTACCCCTGATCTAGATCATATAATTTGTTGTCATTCAACTATTTATTATATTCCTTTATAATTATTTTTATTTTTCTAAGGAAAATAGTAATATCTTCTCTTTTCTGATTTTTTAATCATTTTTATTAATTTTAATTTATTGTGTTTACATGAACTCAAATATCCCACTGAATATAACACCCTCACCCCCACCCTCATGTCCCTATTTATATCCCCTTTACCCCCCTCCCTCTGACTCCCTCCTCTCTTCCCTCTAGGATTTGCTGTCCTATTTTCTGTTTCTCTGCATTCAGTTAAAAAATATATATATTTTTTTATTTAACGATTAAATTTAACAGGGTGACATTGGTCAACTAGACTGGGCAAACATCTCCACATCATTTAGACAGTTGATTATATTGTATACCCATCACCCAAAGTCAAATCATCCTCTGTCACCTTATATTTGTCCCTCTTTATGTCCCTCCCCCATGCCCCTCTTTTTCCCCCCTTCCCCCTCCCCCCTGGTAACCACGCACTTCTATCTATGTCCATGAGTTTCAATTTTGGTGTCCCACCTATGTATGGAATCATATAGTTCTTAGCTTATTCTGATTTACTTATTTCACTTAGTATAACATTATCAAGGTCCATCTATGTTGTTGTAAGTGATCATTCTTAATCTCAGAAACTGAAATAGAAACAAAGATATTACTATTGGTATGTGGATAGAAAGAACAATAAATAAATGGAAACAGTTTATTTGGGCTGGACTCTCTCAACTCTCATCACTTGCTAATCGTTAACATTGTCTATGTTTTGAAATTCTTCCCTTTGGGAAAAACATATTAGAGCAAATATGGGAATAATGTTTCACTTGTGAACTGTACTGGCCTCAGGCCTCAGTCTGACTAGAATGCAAACCTTTTATCATGCTTCTCTCCACCCAATCCCCTAAAGCTTCTTATTGATTCCAGTTTCTGTTGACCACACAAGAGCCATGTCTTATAATTTTCTCATCCAAAGCTCCTATAGGACACTTGAGAAATTAAACTTCTTTTGGCTTATAGCCTTCGAAGTCACAGCCATAGAAAATGGGAATCTAACTCATTGTCATTGGACTGTTTCATGTTACTTAGACAAAAATAATAACCAAAATTGACCTCTGGTGCATCTCACTCCAAAGAAGCAATATATATATTCTTTAAAAGTGCACGTAGAGGACCTGGTCAGTTGGCTCAGTGGTAGGGCATTGGCCTGGTGTGCAGAAGTCCCGGGTTCAATTCCCGGCCAGGGCACACAAGAGAAACACCCATCTGCTTCTCCACCCCTCCCCCTCTCCTTCCTCTCTGTCTCTCTCTTTCCCTTCCGCAGCCAAGGCTCCATTGGATCAAAGTTGGCCCGGGCACTGAGGATGGCTCCTTGACCTCTGCCTCAGGCACTAGAATGGCTCTGGTTGCAACAGAGCAATGCCCCAGATGGGTAGAGCATCGCTCCCTGGTGGGCATGCCGGGTGGATCCCAGTCGGGCACATGCAGGAGTCTGTCTGACCGCCTGCCTGTTTCCAACTTCAGAAAAATACAAAAAAAAAAAAAAGAAAAGAAAAAGAAAAAGTGCACATAGAACATTTTTCAGGACAGACCACATGTTAGACCACAAAACAAGACTCATTAAATTTAATAACACTAAAATCATATCAAGCATTGTCTTCCACTGCAATGGTACAAAACTAGAAGTCAATTACAAGAAAAAACACACAAGCAGATGGAGGCTAAATAATGTGTTACTACAGAGTGAATGAATGGGTTAACAATGAGATCAAGGAAGAAATAAAAAAATACCTTGTGACAAATGAAAATAAAAACAACAACCCAAAATCTATGAAGACACAGTGAAAGCAGTTGTAAGAGGAAAATTCACAGCAATATAGACTTATCTCAAAAACCAAACAGAAAATCTCAAATAAACAATGTAACCTTATACCTAAAGGAACTAGAAAAAGAACAAACAAAGTCCAAAGTGAGCAGAGGGTAAAAAATAATAAAGCTTACAGTAGAAATAAACAAAATAGAATATAAAAAAAAAAACAGCTCAATAAAACCAGGAGCTGGTTTGTTAAAAAGATAAACAAGATTGATAAAACTTTATCCAGACTCATCCAGAAAAAGTAGAACCCAAATAAAATCTGAAATGAAAAAAGAAATTAAAATCTGACACCATAGAAATACAAGGGATTATAAGAAAATACTACAAACAACTATTTGCAAACAAATTGACAATCTGGGAGAAATGAATAAATTCCTAAAAACATACAATCTCCCAAGGAGAAACAGAAAATCTAAATAGACTGATTAAAATCAATAAAGCCAAAACAGTAATAAAAAAATCTCCCAACAAACAAAGTGTAGAACTGATGTCTTCACAGATGAATTTTACTAAACATTTTAAGGAAAACTAACATCCATTCTTCTCAAAGTATTCCAAAAATTTAAGAAGGAAAACTCTCAAGCTCATTTTATAAGTTATATCTTAACTTCAAAACCAATAAAGGTACTACAAAGAAAGAAAAATTATAGGCCAATATCCCTGATGAACATATATGTAAAAATCCTCAACAAAATATTAGAAATCTAAATTCAGCAATACATTAAAAATATCACACACCATGATCAACTGGAATTTATTACTGGGATGCAAGGTTAGTTCAATAAACAAAGATCAATAAATGTGATACACCACATAAGATAAAAATTATATAATCATATCATAAATGAAGAAAAAGCATTTGGCAAAATCAATCACCCATTTATGATAAAAACAGTCAGCAGAGGGGGAACTAAAGTAACATACCTCAATATAAAAAAGCCATATATTACAAACCCACAGCTAACATCATACTCAAAAAGGAAAAGCTAAAAGAGTTTTCTTTAAGATCTAGAACAAGACAGAAATGTACACTTTCACCACTCTTATTCAACATTGAACTGGAATTACTGGCCATAGCAATTAGACAAGAAGAAGAAATAAAAGGCACCCAAATTGGAAAGGAAGAAGTAAAACTGTCATTATTTGCAGATGATATGATACTATATATATTTATATACTATATAAATATACTACATATGTACTATATATACACACTATATGTTATATATATAATCGATACTATATAGATAGAAACCTAAAGATTCCACCAAAAAACTATTAGAACTGATCAATTAATTCAGTAAAGTAGCACAATACAAAATAAATATTCAGAAATCAGTTGAATATTTATACACCAAGAATAAACTGGAAAGGGAAACTAAGAAACCAATCCCATTCAAAATTGCACCATAAATCTAAAATACCTAGAGTAAATTTTACCAAGGAGGTAAATTTTACCTATATTAGGAAAATTATAAAATTCTGAAGAAAGAAATTGAAGAAGAGGAAATGGAAGTATATACAACAGAAGTATATACAATGATCATTGTTAATACGTCCATCTTACCCTAAGCAATCCATAGATTCAATGAAATGCCTATCAAAATATAAATGGCATAGTTCACAGAACTAGAATATTTCAAAAATTTATATGGAACCACAAAAGAGCCCAAATAGTCACAGCAATTTGAGGAAGAAGAACAAAGTCGGACATCATGCTGTTTTCAAACTATACAAAAAGGCTATAGCAATCAAAACAGTATACTAATGGCATAAAAACTGACAAGTATATCAATGGAACAGAATGGAGGGCCCTGAGATAAATTCATATCTGTGCAGTCAATCAATATGACAAAAGAGGTAAGAACAAACAATGGAGTAAAGAGATTCTATTCAATAAATTGTGTTCAAAACCATTGGACATGCAAAAAAGAAAAAAAATGATGCTAGATCTCCTTACACCATATTCAAGAATAAACTCAAAATAAATTAAAGATGTAAATGTTAAGACTCAAAATCATAAAACTTCTAAAAGAAAACACAGGCACTAAACTCTCTGACATTTCATTCAGCAGTATTTTTTTTCTAGTTATCTCCCTAGGCCAGGGAAACAAAAAAATATATATATAAACAAATGGGACTACATCAAACTAAAAGTTCTTACACACAAAAGAAACCATAAAAAACAAAACAAAAAGAAACTCTACTGAATGGGAGAAGGTATTCACCAATGATAGTTTCAATACTGAGTTAATATCTAAAATTTATAAAAACTCATATAACACAACACCAAAAAACACACACAAACAATTCAATTTAAAATGGGCAGAGTAGCTAAATAAACACTTCTCCAGAGGATATACAGATGGCCAATAGATATATGAAGATGCTCAACATCACTAAATCAGAGAAATGCAAATTAAAACCACAATGAGATATCATCTCACACCTGTCAGAATGGCCATTATCAAAAATCAACAAACAAGTATTGATGAGGATATGGAAATAAAGGAACCATTGTGCACTGTTAGTGGGAATGCAGATTGGTGCAGCCACTATGGAAAACATAAGGAATTTTCTCAATTAAAATGAAATTGCCTTATGAGCCATCAATTCCACTTCTGAGTATACATATGAAGAAATCCAAAACACTAATCAAAGGATTTATGTCCCCTTCATGTTCTTTGCAGTGTTATTTACAATAACCCACATATGGAAGCAACCAAAGCGTCCATCAACAGATGAGTAGATAAAAAATGTGGTTACACACACACACACACACACACACACAGTAAAATGTTACTTGGCCATAAAAAAGAATGAAATCTTACCATTTACTGTAGTATGACTTGGATCTAGAGGGTATTATGCTGAGTGAAATAAGTTAGACAAAGAAAGACAAGAACCATATGATTTTATTTACGTGTAGAAACTAAAGAACAAAATTAATGAATAAAACAGAAACAGACTCATAGATACAGAGAACAGAGTGATGGCTGCCAGAGTGGAGGGGGATTAGAAGGCTGAATGAAAAAGTTGAAAGGATTAAGAAGTACAAATTGGTAGTTACAAAATAGTCATGGGGATGTACAGCATAGGGAATATGGTCAATAATATTATAGTAACTATGTATGGTGCCAGGTGGGTACTAGAAACATCAGGGGGATCACTGTATAAAGTATATGATTGTCTACCAGCGGTAGACATTGGAAAATACATAATGCGTATCAGGTATTTACATTCTGAATCATAACTGTAGCAAAATTACAGCTATGAAGTAGCCACCAAAATTATTTTTTTGGTTTGGGGTCACCACAACATGAGGAACTGTATTGCGGGGTCACGGCATTAGAAAGGTTGAGAACCACTGGATCGCTATACTGTACACTTGAAACTAAAGCAAGATAATATTGAATATAAAATGTAATTGAAAAATATTTTAAAAATAAATAAAAACAACAAGAAAAGAATTAGTCTCTAGGATATATTTCAATCAGTAAAACTATCTTTGAGTACACATTTAGCTAACACATTCATTTTCTGGGAACTGGAACTATTTGTGTTTTCAATGAGAGAAACATAGCAATGACATTTTGAAGGAAAATTACTGATACATAGGCTATCACCTGGTTTTCCATTTTCACCCCAATCCCCAAGTTTAGATAAGTGACAGAACTTTAAAAAAAAAACACATTCCTGAACTAAGTACATAAATACCAAAGAAATGATTTGAATTTGTCAAGTTGAACAGGAATCCATATAGAATCTTCAAACTGTGATTCTGAAAAGGATTTTAGAGATTACATAATTCAAATTCCTTATATTACAGGTATGGAAGCAGCATCCCAGAAGATGAAGTAATTTGTGCAAGACCAAAATGGAAAATTAGAGACAAACTGAAAAATTTAGTCATCTGCCTCCTTACTTAATTCTATTCCTCAATTGCATAATAAATCACCAACAAAAAGTTTGATGACATTGAATGGGCATTTTAAACTTGGGAAAGTATGATATTTGTGGTGTAATAATTGATGCTATATCAATATAATGTACAATTTTTATATATATAAAAGATTGCATTGTGTGAGCATTTATGTTGTAAATTTATACAGGTTTATAATTTCATAGCTTGTATAAGACTTTGGCATCATTCTTCTATACAGGTGCAATTAATATGAAAATCATAATCTGTTATTGTCCTTTGTGTGAACTTCTCAGCTTTAAAATTTTACATTAACCATCTGAATATTTTTTTCCATTTTGCAAAGAATGAAATGAGTTTCATAAAGGTTAAGCAATTAGAACTAGGGTCCATAGCTTCACACTGTTCCTTCTAGCTTGATATCAGATCCAGGTTAAATCAGTCCCATAAAGGAGCATAAAGATAAAAAACAAACAAACGGCTAGGTCAGGTTCATTTTTCCCTCTCTCAGATTATTGAGGAAGGGGAGCAGGCACGGGAGGGGCCTCAGCTTGGGTCAGCAACCACCCAAGTTTTTTGACTGTCTAAGACTTTTTTTTTTAAAGGACTATATATTACTAAAATAAAAATATTTTTTGCGGTTATGATTTATGACAATTCCTTTTTACCAGGAAGCATATATTTGTGGTCATTCAGAGCAGTGGTCCCCAACCCCCAGGCCGCGGACCAGTACCGGTCTGTGGGCCATTTGGTAGCGGTCCGCAGAGAAAGAATAAATAACTTACATTTTTTTCCGTTTTATTTATATTTAAGTCTGAACGATGTTTTATTTAAAAAAAATAACCAGATTCCCTCTGTTATATTCATCTAAGACTCACTCTTGACGCTTGTCTCAAGTCACATGATACATTTATCCGTCCCACCCTAAAGGCCGGTCCGTGCAAATATTTTCTGACATTAAACCAGTCCGTGGCCCAGAAAAGGTTGGGGACCACTGACTCAGACGACTCTGAATGGGTAGCACTAACCCCAAGGATGCCTGGACAGCAACAGCTTTGTCAACACTCTGACTTCTGTCAGAACTCTTTTATTAAAATTACAGGCTTTTCTTGTTGTTTGTTAAAAACTGTTATGGTACATGAGATTTGTATATAGTTTTGAGAAACTGTCTTCTTTTCAAACAAAAAAAAAACCTGATTAAAATTAGAAATACTGTAAGCTGACTCTTGAAAGTAAGAAATGGAAACGTCATGTGTAATTTCTAAGGCTACTGGACCACCTAATAGCTATTTGAGGAATGACTAAATGTAACTTCCAATAAGAAGCCACTTAACATAATTTTATTTTGAATCTATACATGACAGCCAAAAAAGAGAAAGCAAAATAATATTAGAGAGTATGGAACTTGGTATATATCACTGGATTAAAGGCTAAGAATTTGATGTATCACATAGAGGGTTACCATTATATATTATGTGAAATATTTACTCCATTAAAGAATCAACGATCTAAGTTTATACTATTAAACTATAGAAATAATTACTCATTTTTATGTTAATGAATGATCAAATTAGGTGAAAAAGAGCAAATATTCTGTTCTTAGTATGAATATGATGTTCTACATTATGTTTTTATGCTAATGTTCATATAGATACCACATAGGTGTGATATTTCTTCTTACTTTTCCATTTCCTTGTAAGACAGAATTGTAAATTGTTCCTAGACTTTTTGTAAACTAAAGTGTTCATTAATAGCGGACATGATTAGAGGTTGAACATGCTTCCTGAACTTTCTCAGAAAACTCAGTTGTATATGATGGTTGAAGTCCCAGAAAGCATAAAGATTCACAAAGAACTTTGACAAAAGAGAACTAAGAATATAGTCAAATGATCAAATGATTTCTCCAGTAAAAGGCCCCCTGAGTTAATGGTAGCAATTTTGCATTGTGCAAGTTTTTGATGTAGTTTTGATCAGTTAGAAAACTCCAGTAGCCATTTCCAGTTCCTTAAAATAAAAAGTTTAAAGAATTGTCTTTTATAATCTGCTCTATTCATTACTGAGAAAGTTTAAAGACATATTAAAATCAGTTTCACTTAAAAATTCAGTTTTCAAATGAGAGGCTGATTGCAGTAATTGACATTAAGTGCTGTTTTGAGTAGCAAACCAGTGACTTCTTGACATAAAACAGGAAAAGTTTGTGAAATGATATTAAATTAACATTTACACTAAATTAATAAAAATTGTTTGGAGAATGAGAAAAGAACTTTTTCACTAGGGGGAATTTCCATGAATAGAGTTGATATTAAATGAACTTGGTAATAGTAGAGAAGGGGGAAGAGATGTCTGGCTGCCTGGAAATCCAGTGGGGGGGGGGAGGAAGCCAGTGAGCAGAGAAGAAACTTGTAGGAATAGTGTCAGCTTCAAGAAAGATGACATTTTGCCCTGGCTGGTTGGCTCAGTGGTAGAGCATCAGCCTGGCATGCAGAAGTCCCGGTTTCGATTCCAAGCCAGGGCACACAGGAGAAGTGCCCATCTGCTTCTCCATCCCTCCCCCTCTCCTTCCTCTCTGTCTCTCTCTTCCCCTCCCGCAGCCAAGGCTCCACTGGAGCAAAGTTTGCCCAGGCGCTGAGGATGGCTCTGATTGGCAGAGCAACGTCCCAAGATGGGCCGCCCCCTGGTGGGCAAGCCGGGTGGATCCCGGTCAGGCGCATGCGGGAGTCTGTCTGACTGCCTCCCTGTTTCCAGCTTCGGAAAAATACCAAAAAAAAAAAAAAAAAAGAAAGATGACATTTTATGCAAAAGTTCCTTCAATAGGAAAGGGAAATGGGGTATTATTTTTAATAGGCATGATTTAACAGAACCATTTTTATGATTAGTCAGTTCTGTGGTATTTGTTTTTCTGGCTTTCTTTTATGGGCATCAGGCTAAAATACAAAGTCTCAGATATTTACTGAATAAGGTGTTTAATTATTGAACTAGTTACTTAATCTGATGATGTTTACAGAGTCATTCCATAAGTGTACATAGGTGGTATTAACTCAATAAAGAGAAAAAAAAAATAGGGACAATTTTATGTTTTACCAATGATTATCCAAATGCCTGTTGTCATACTATGAAAAGTAAGTCCAAATACGTTGTGTAGATTTGATACAATTATGCTTAAAATTACTATTTTCTTATTAATAACATTATGATGATCACGTGATATAAATGATAGATCATCTCAGTGATTGGTAGTTTTAGTATACTATTCATTTCCAAAAATAGAAGCTTCAAAATACCAGATGCTCATTTGGATAGGACTCAGCAAATCAGATACACCCCCTTAATTTTACTTATGGATTTAATGACATAACCATAGACAGGAGAAATACATATTTGGTGGTAGTGAAAGACATATTTCCTGGGATGTTGGAGCAAGCTGTGGTGTGCAATATCCAGTCACTGGTTTCGGTGGCACAGGACCTAGAGAACTATGGCCTAGTGATGGTTATGGTGTTCTCATCGCTCTGAGCAAAAGGCATGTTAGGGCTATCGCTCTGGCTGTATATTCTGCCCCTGTTCTGAACTAGCTTGTCTGTTCCTCTCACCAAGTCTGTGACCTACCTGTTAAAGTTGCCATCATTTCCTTTTCTTGTGAATTAGTCTGAATTAGTCTCTGTTGGATGCACATAAGAAACTTGACTGATATAACTTGCATTTAATTATACGGGAATATAGGACTTAGTGGGCATTTAATAACTATTTGTTGAATAAATCGAATATGTGATTAAGATTTAACTCTCAAATATAAATTTACCTTATCTGGACACTAGTGTCACTTGCTAAGAAATGAAACATCTCCAGGAAATAGAAATGGGTAAGTTGTCCTTGAAATACCTTTACCAATAACAAGTAGCTTTAGATATTTAGTGAGAATGGCATGGAAAGCTGTAGTAATTCTCCAATGAGGTTTCATCTTGCAAACACGCACGCAGGGACATGTGTGCAAAAGCAAATTGGAGGGTAACAGAACCTGTTACTGGTCCGGGTGCACCATCGCAGTATCAAGTAACACAATTGAACAAGTGAGTTGAATAGCTCTGCTTCAGAAAGTGCCTAACTTTCTAGACTTAATTTCTACTATATCAAAAACATACACAATGCAGAGGCAATTATCTCGCTATTAGGAATGAAATGCATACAAAAGTTTGTCATTTATTTGTCCTTTTTCTCATGGTTTGCATTGTTACAAGAAACCTGTCACTAAAATTACCACCTCATATTATGTATCGACTATTACATTTTCTGCTTCAAGTACAGTTTTTCCCAGCTTGCCCATTTCATCCTCTTTACCTACTTTTTATTATTAACAAAAAACACTGTAGTTTTTTTATAAGTGTTCCCCTGGGTACTTTTAGTTATTATTCCTAAATGGAAAAAAACTTGGTCTTCTGAGTTCTTCTTTGCACTGTTTCTTCACAGGGCATGTAATGACTGCATCAGAGATGCTTATAACACCCTTTAAGACATGTTTGTTCCTTTCACTTTTATGAAATATCATTTCATTATGCCACCAAATAATCAGAAAACTGGACAGGCCAAAGTCCTATCATCAAAGAACTTAGAATGCTGGTAGCTTCCTAAATCTGGGGAGCAAGTGTCTGATGATACAATAACTAGAATATGTCAAATTAATGATGCTGATTGTAACTATGGGTTTCAGGAAGAAATCAAGGAAGATTACAGCAGTTAAGTATTGGACTCAAGAGAGTGGGGACGATAGTCTGAAATTCCTTAACAGGTCAAGGTTGGGCTGTGGAGGTGGAGCAGAGGGGTTGGAGAAGAAGAGGTGTTTGGATTTTCAGAATTTGAATGTAGTACCTTTCCTGCATGTCTCCTGATACTGAGTAAAAGAAAAATCTTAATTGGGTTGGTTTCTCCAATTTAAAAATTAGGACAAAGAGTCACTGGGAATTCAGATTTTATTTGGCCCCGATTCATTTGCTATACAGAGGATATAGTAATTGGACAGTTTTTTTATGTTTACTCAGTTCTGCATAATATTATTTATTCATAATCTAATTTTATAGAAGGGAAACCAAAGAAATTATTTGGGATTCCAGAAAGCAATGCAGATTTCCCCAGGTGCCAATGATTAGACTGAACTCTGCATGGTACACTATGAATTTAAATGTCAGCTAGACAGAGCTGCAGTTGTGAGTGGTTTGACTGGACAACTAGGGGTTGTTTTCCACCTACTCCCCATTGGAAAGGTCATCCAGTCACAGTCATTGGGAATTATTTTGTATTAGCCTCATTCAGTTTGGGAAAATCCAGTAAACAGTTACAACCACAAAAGTACAGTTTCTACATAGAGACTATCAATCTTAAGCAGGGATTTTTACAAAATGGAAATAATTTTCAGGTTTCAAATCTTAAGTATGCTTATCCTCACTTGTTCTACAGAAAGATTTCGCAGTAATGTTTTGATGTTCACTGTTATCAAAAAAGAAAGCCTCTGAAAACCAGACAATGTACAATGGATTAATCATGTTAAATTTACAAACACTCCAAGATTACAACAGTTGTGAAAACGCGAGCATTTCAGATGCTGTTTTTGGAAAAGGCCGAGGAAATCTTACTTTTCAATCAGCATCAGTCTAAATGATAGAATTCTCTGCTAAAAGCAATTTTCTGCTGAGTTTATGTATGTATGTATGTGTGTTTAGCAAAAACATAAATTGCAAAGTTTTATTTTTTCAGCCGAAAGATAAATAAATCAATAAACAAAGAAGAGCAGCTGTTGGGAAGCTGGAACAGTTACAGACTGAGTGTGGATAAATAAAAAGGCGGTGGAGGCTCAGGGAACTCCTGACAGGCACACTCATGCCCTTGCTCATTTCTCCCTTATCAGGAATACCCCCAATGCTACGTGACTCTCCCTCAACTTCTGTCTGCCTGCTTTACCACTATGTGATGCACTACCTGTTGTTGGGGTTTTTTTTGTATTTTTCTGAAGTTGGAAACGGGGAGGCAGTCAGACAGACTCTCACATGTGCCCGACTGAGATCCACCCAGCTTGCCCACCAGGGGGTGATGCTCTGCCCATCTGGGGCATCGCTCTGTTGCAACCAGAGCCATTCTAGCGCCTGAGGTAGAGGCCATAGAGCCACCCCCAGCGCCCGGGCCAACTTTGCTCCAATGGAGCCTTGGCTGCAGGAGGGGAAAAGAGAGACAGAGAGGAAGGAGAGAGGGAGGGGTGGAGAAGCAGATGGATGCTTCTCCTGTGTGCCCTGGCCGGGAATTGAACCTGGGACTCCTGCACGCCAGGCCGATGCTCTACCACTGAGCCAACTGGCCAGGGCCGCACTACATGTTTTATTTAATTACTTTTCCAAATAGAACAAAGGAGCTTTGTTCACTGTTTAATCCTCAAACCTAGAAGGGGACTGACACACAGTAGGGGCTTAATAAATATTTAGAGGAGGAAGATCTTGTTAATTTTTCCTTCAAGAACTTTTTTTTTTTTTTGAAAAATACTCCACTCTTTATTGTATCTACATGTATGAGAAGTGTGGTTGTATAGGCAGTGCATGTTTCTAACAGTTGTCATCTAAAGCTACAGGATCCAGGGGTAGTTGATGGTCCCACCAAGATAACAACTATGCAACACTGCTGGGACAACAGAAGGTGTTTGAAATATGGAGAGCAGAAATAGCAGGCCAAGTCTGATCATATCGAGAATTATCAGTGGCTGATGGAGTGGAGCATAATTCCTTCAAGTGTGACTTTTTTCCCCTCCCCTCTCCTCTGTCTTTCCCTGACCTCCAGTGGCCTTAAAATAGGCAAGAACTCTTTTCTGCTTAGGTTTTTATCTCACTCTCTATAGATTTGATTTATTTGCTTTCCAAGTTATATGACAGGTAACATGCCACTAACATCTTCTAGTCCCACCACCCATCAAATAGGTTGGAATTCTTTTTTTTTTTTTTTTTTGGTTCCAATTTTAATATTCCCAGGGAAGAATAATTGGCTCAAACTGGATCAGTTGGCTACCTGTGGAAGATAAGATCTATTCAAGGGAAAGAGCTACATCATATTAACTTTAGGATGAACAAATAATTTGTCATCCAAAATGAGTGCTTAAATAAATACAGTTAGTTTTTGAAAGATTGCTTAATGGCCCACAACTTGGTTTTATTGTAATGGCACCCCCTTAAAAATAATCCTATTCAAAAATATCCCTGCAAAATTCTTTCCAAAAGAATAGAATATCTGTATACAACAAAGCAAAAAATAAGTTTTGCACAGCAATTATCTATCTGAACATTAAAAAATGACCGTATGGTTATAAGATTTAGTAATAGTGGGCACTCAGTAAATATTTGGTGGATTAAGGGATGAATAGGACTTGTGAATTTCGATGAGCTTTATTTCTGAGCCAATAACACAAGAAATTCAACATATGTCATCAACGTTATTTGACTAAGTCTGTATCCCAGTGCCTACTCAGCTGTAATGTCTACCCTGAGAATTTGCCAATATTTCAGAAGTCCTTGGAAGAGAGATAATACCTCTTTGGAACATTCCCTACAACCAACTAAGAGAGGCAGGGCTTCTTGATACCATCCCTAAATGTTTCCCTTGCCTTCAGTTCTTCCCTCTAAACTGGGCTTCTTGCAAACAACTGGTAACTATTCTTCCTAGAAGGTCATTCACCATAACATACATTCACCACTGAAGAATTTTGTTTGGCTATAAAGAATACCCCACTGGAATCTCTCTTTTTCTTTACTGATGAGCTCAAGTTATTTTGTTTTAGATGTGTCTCCTCAGATGGCTTGGACAACTGATGATATTGCATTTATAAACTCCCACAGTACATGTTAAATAGGTTTTGTATTTTTCTTCCCCCAGAATGACCAGGATAATTGTCCTTTGTAAATGTTAACTGACTTTAATGATTTCTTAGCTCTATCTCTTTCTAATAGGAGGTAAAATCTCTTTCTATAGGCTATATTTTCATTTTTACCATTACTTTTTAATTTTTCATAAGTTGCCTGCATTTTTCAAATACGTATTATGATTAATAAATTTGAAATTGTCAGCACTTTTAATTGACTGCTTCATAGACTGCAATGTTTTTTAACTGAAAAAAATGTTCTCTATAGGTCCTGAAGTTAAGAAAATTCTGATACATGAGGGTTATCAAAAAATATTCTTTTTTGTGTTCAAATGTAAAAATATTTCTGATAAAATACTTTCACAGGTCCTGTCTTTTTGCATCCATTCAAAGTATCTTACTCTGATAATGATCTTAAATGATTAAATTTAGTAAGTATCGGAGTGACGTCACGGAAATGGCGCCGTGAGCAGCGCGTCTGACAGCTCTCCCCTAAATCACAACAAATTTATCAACTAGAAACAGAAAAATTTATCCTCGGAGCATTCCGGAGTTCCACACAAACTGATAGCGAAAGGACTGTTATCACTTGAATCTGAGAGACGAGGGTGTGGAGGAATCTACCACAGGGACGTTCGTTCAAACCGCAAGGAAGTGCGCCTGTGGTGAGTCAGCCCATATACTTGGGAACCACGAGCCGCCGCGAGCAGCCGCGCGCGCCCGGTCCGGTTGAGCACAGCTGACGTTCCCAGTGGCCCGCACACTGCGAGTGGGGGTCGCCGGCCACCGGTGCCCGGAGCGCCCCATTCGCGCGCGTGCCTTGGGCATTCCACGCGCCCAGGGCGCCCTGCTGGCCCGCACACCCAGGGGGCTCCATTATCCTGTGCCTGGTGCGGTCCAGCTGCCAGCGGCGGGGTGAGCGGGAGAGGCTTGGGAGATTCTCTCCGTGGGCGGGGCACCTTACCCAGCCATTCAAGCTAACAATCAAGCGTTGGGGGAGGGGCGCGCGAAGGCAGCCTAAAATACCTTCGGAAACACAGCTGCGACCCAATCACTGAAATTAGCTTAACCCATAAAATCTGCGCACCCTCGGTTCTAATTGATAAGATCTCTCTCAATTCAGCGATCCAAGACAAGAGGCGTGATATTTTTTAGTGCCTCTCGCTAAAGGGGCGGGGGCAACTTCTGATTGATAGAGCCTCCATATTCAGGGATAAACGCTAACAAGAAGGACTTGGCAGATAATAAGGTCTATACTACACTAGTCGTAAGCAGAGACTAGTGCCTCTTCTTCCCTGCAAAAACAGGCTACAAAGTGTGGAAAGCCTGGGTTGAGAGGTCCAACTAAATGATAGGCGCTGAACAGTCACCTTGACAACAATTGACTCCCACCCCCGCCTGATTACACTGGAGGCCCTGACTCTCAGAGCCTTTCCCAAAGCCTTGCACTGAGTGGGGATAGAGTGGGGATTTCCCAGCTCTTTGAGCCTCTTACTCCCCAGGCAGAAGCAGTTGCAGCCTTATAGCTGGATCACCAGGCTGCTAATTCAGAAAGGGGGGACTAGGAGAGAGAATCCAGGAAAGCAAACTCTCTCATCGTTGGACCCTGCAAACGCCAACAAGCCTTTACTTCCAGCAAGACTAAAGCCAATTATATGACATTGCCATAGAATCCCATCAACTGCAAATCCCTACCTAAGAGTGACACAGGGGCAGAGCCTGGGGTACAGAGTCACCGACCAGGAAGAGGGAGAGAAAAGAAAAAGGAAGAAGTTAACCTCTCAAAATCAAGAAAAACCCACAGACTTTACAACTTGATCCACTAATTTTTTTTTTTGTTGTTGTTGTTTGTTTCTTCTATCTTTTTGCCTTTATTTCCTCCACCTCGGTCCTTCTATTCTCTGCCCATCTTATGCTTCCCCTTTCTTGAACTACACTACTCATGAGTGTTGCATTTTATTTTTCTTCTTCATCCTCACCCTCCGTTAAGGTTATACTCCAAAACACTTAACTCTCACTCTCTCCTCTTTTGTTTTTTGTTTTTTTTGTCTTGCTTTATTTTGTTTTTTTCTCTTCCTATTTTATTTCTTCCTTCGTTTTTCTCTTTTTCTTATTTTTTCCTTTCTATTTGTTTTTTCTTTTCTCATTTTACTTTCCTCTCATATAATCCTCAATCACAAACAAATTAGTTAATTTGGGACTCAAGGCTTTTTTTTTGGCTTTATTTCTCTTTTTTGCTTTTGTTTTTATTTTTTTTTCTTGTTTGTTTATTTTTGTGGCATTTTGGGTCCTCCCAACCCAAGGTCTCCATTGTATTTAGTCTTCGCTCCACTTAATACAACAGATTTTTACTTATTATTTTTATTTTTTCATCTTTATTATTCTTTTTTGGTCCTTTTTTCTGGTTCCCTCTTACCCCTCTCATTATATCTCTTAGTTGACCATCACTTACAAGCAAATCATCTTATGCTTGTCTAAGATTTTCTTCCTTTTTTTTTTTTTTTTGCATTTAGTAGGTCTCTACTCCCTTTTTTTTTTTGCCCCTTGAACTCTTCACCCCAAATCAGGCCCTCCATTATAGGCACGATATTTCCCTGAGGAGGGGAGAGGAGGGAAAGAGAAGAGAGAAAAAAAAGGGGGGAAATAATAAATTATTACTGTTTTTTTTTTTGTGGGGTGTTTTACCCTTTTTTTTTTTTTTTTACTTTTTACTCTTTATTAATTCTAATTAGTGCTATCAATAAGACCACCCTCAGATGCCGATAAGAAAGAGGAAATTGAATATTATGGATACAAAAGAAAGAGAGGTAACACAAATAGATGTGGAAAAATCTATGGAGAAAAGACTTAACATATTGGAAGCCTTGGAGCTAAATGACAGAGAATTTAAAATAGAAATCTTAAAAATACTCAGAGATATACAAGAAAACACAGAAAGGCAATATAGGGAGATCAGAAAACAACTCAATGAACACAAAGAATATATTACCAAGGAAATTGAAACTATAAAAACAAATCAAACAGAAATGAAAAACTCAATTCACGAGCTGAAAAACGAGGTAACAAGCTTAGCTAACAGAACAGCCCAGATTGAAGATAGGATTAGTGAAATAGAAGACAAACAACTTGAGGCACAACAGAGAGAAGAAGAAAGAGACTCAAAAATAATGAAAAACAAGAAAGCCCTACAGGAATTGTCTGACTCCATCAGAAAGAATAACATAAGAATAATAGGTATATCAGAGGGAGAAGAGAAAGAAAATGGAATGGAGAATATACTCAAACAAATAATAGACGAGAACTTCCCAAGCCTGTGGAAGGAACTAAAGCCTCAAATTCAAGAAGCAAACAGAACACCAAGTTTTCTTAACCCCAACAAACCCACTCCAAGGCACATCATAATAAAGATGACACAAACCAATGACAAAGAAAAAATTCTCAAGGCAGCCAGGGAAAAGAAGAGTACAACATATAAAGGAAGGCCTATTAGATTATCATCAGATTTCTCAGCAGAAACTCTACAAGCTAGAAGAGAGTGGACCCCAATATTTAAAGCCCTGAAAGAGAGGAATTTTCAGCCAAGAATACTATATCCATCAAAGCTATCCTTCAAGTATGAAGGAGATATAAAAACATTCACAAATACAGAAAAGATGAGAGAATTTATCAACAGAAAGCCCCCACTCCAGGAAATACTAAAGGGGGTTTTCCAACCAAATTCAAAGAACAAAAGAAAACAACACCACAAGTAACAGCTCCACCAAGAACACAATAAAACCAAACTTAAACTGTGACAACAAAGGAAAAAAAGGGGGGAGAGGATGGAGATTAACAGTAGCAAAGGATGATGAAGTGCAGAAATACTTATAAGATAGAGTACTACAATGAATATGGTAGGTACCCTTTTCATTACTTAATGGTAACCACCCTTAAAAAAACCACCACAAAAACACTTGACTTAAAAAAGGTAGCAACAGAGAAAAGAAGTATGGAACACAAACAAATAAAAACAAATGATAGAAAAAAAAAAGAGAAGAATCAAACTAGATACAAAACTAACAGAAAGCAATTTATAAAATGGCAGTAGGGAACCCACAAGTGTCAATAACTACACTAAATGTAAATGGATTAAACTTACCAATAAAAAGACACAGAGTAGCAGAATGGATTAAAAAAGAAAATCCAACTACATGCTGCCTACAAGAAACACATCTAAGCAACAAGGATAAAAACAAATTCAAAGTGAAAGGCTGGAAAACAATACTCCAAGCAAACAACACCCAAAAAAAAAGCAGGCGTAGCAATACTCATATCTAATAATGCTGATTACAAGACAGAAAACGTACTCAGAGACAAAAATGGTCATTTCATAATGATTAAGGGGAAGTTGAATCAAGAAGACATAACAATCCTTAATATATATGCACCAAACCAAGGAGCACCAAAATATATAAGACAGCTACTTATTGACCTTAAAACAAAAACTAACAAAAATATAATCATACTTGGAGACCTCAATACATCGCTGACGGCTCTAGATCGGTCATCCAAACAGAGAATCAATAAAGATATAGTGGCCTTAAACGAAATACTAGAACACCTGGATATGATAGACATCTACAGGACACTTCATCCCAAAGCGACAGAGTATACATTTTTCTCTAGTGTACATGGAACATTCTCAAGAATTGACCATATGTTGGGCCACAAAGACAATATCAGCAAATTTAGAAAAATTGAAATTGTACCAAGCATATTTTCTGATCATAAAGCCTTGAAACTAGAATTCAACTGCAAAAAAGAGGGGGAAAAACCCACAAAAATGTGGAAACTAAACAACATACTTCTAAAAAATGAATGGGTCAAAGAAGAAATAAGCGCAGAAATCAAAAGATATATACAGACAAATGAAAATGAAAATACGACATATCAGAATCTCTGGGATGCAGCAAAAGCAGTAATAAGAGGAAAGTTCATATCACTGCAGGCCTATATGAACAAACAAGAGAGAGCCGAAGTAAACCACTTAACTTCACACCTTAAGGAACTAGAAAAAGAAGAACAAAGACAACCCAAAACCAGCCGAAGAAAGGAGATAATAAAAATCAGAGCAGAAATAAATGAAATAGAGAACAGAAAAACTATAGAAAAAATCAATAAAACAAGGAGCTGGTTCTTTAAAAAGATCAACAAAATTGACAAACCCTTGGCAAGACTCACCAAGGAAAAAAGACACAGGACTCAAATAAATAAAATCCAAAATGAAAGAGGAGAGATCACCACAGACATCATAGATATACAAGGAATTATTGTAGAATACTATGAAAAATTATATGCCACCAAATACAGCAATCTAGAAGAAATGGATAAATTCCTAGAACAATACAACCTTCCTAGACTGAGTCATGAAGAAGCAGAAAGCCTAAACAGACCAATCAGCAGGGAGGAAATAGAAAAAACTATTAAAAATCTCCCCCAAAATAAAAGTCCAGGCCCAGACGGTTATACTAGTGAATTCTATCAAACATTCAAAGAAGACTTGGTTCCTATTCTACTCAAAGTCTTCCAAAAAATTGAAGAAGAAGCAATACTTCCAAACACATTTTATGAGGCCAACATAACCCTCATACCAAAACCTGGCAAGGATGGCACAAAGAAAGAAAACTACAGACCAATATCTCTAATGAATACAGATGCTAAAATACTAAACAAAATACTAGCAAATCGAATACAACAACATATTAAAAAAATAATACATCATGATCAAGTGGGATTCATCCCAGAATCTCAAGGATGGTTCAACATACGCAAAACGGTCAACGTAATACACCATATCAACAAAACAAAGAACAAAAACCACATGATCTTATCAATAGATGCAGAAAAGGCTTTTGATAAAATACAACACAATTTTATGATTAAGACTCTCAACAAAATGGGTATAGAAGGAAAATATCTCAACATGATAAAGGCCATATATGATAAACCATCAGCCAACATCCTATTAAACGGCATAAAACTGAGGACTTTCTACCTTAAATCAGGAACAAGACAGGGTTGTCCACTCTCTCCACTCTTATTCAACATGGTGCTAGAAGTTCTGGCCAGAGCAATCAGACAAGACAAAGAAATAAAAGGCATCCATATCGGAAAAGAAGAAGTAAAGGTATCACTTTTTGCAGATGATATGATCCTATATATCGAAAACCCGAAGGACTCCACAAAAAGATTATTAGAAACAATAAACCAATATAGTAAGGTCGCAGGATACAAAATTAACATACAAAAGTCCATAGCCTTTCTATATGCCAACAATGAAATATTAGAAAACGAACTCAAAAAAATAATCCCCTTCACGATTGCAACAAAAAAAATAAAATACCTAGGAATAAACATAACAAAGAACGTAAAGGACCTATATAATGAAAATTACAAAGCATTGTTAAGGGAAATCGAAAAAGATACAATGAGATGGAAAAATATTCCTTGTTCTTGGATAGGAAGAATAAATATAATCAAAATGGCCATATTACCCAAAGCAATATACTAATTTAATGCAATTCCCATCAAAATCCCTATGAGATTTTTTAAAGAAATGGAACAAAAAATCATCAGATTTATATGGAAGTATAAAAAAACCCGAATAGCCAAAACAATCCTAAGGAAAAAGTAAGTATCTATATTACTATGATTCTTGAATGCTTTTCAAAAGTTAGATGTCATAAAATCATGGGCCTTCCTCATTTCAACCCATTACAGTACACAATTTAAATTTATTCAATTATAAATGGATCAAAATGTTCTTCCTAATATTTCATTAAAATAAAAAGTTGGGGGTTAGACTAAGTTCTTTAAAAAACAAAGTCAAGGTCATAAAAAAAGAAGTGTTTTACATAATTTTTTTCATTTTATCCTTATTCCAACCATGGAGTTAAGTATTAATCCCTTTAAATAGATGAGAAAAATGACACTGGTAAGACATTTACTTACTTCAATGTCAATTAATGAGAACCAAGTGTTGACAGGACCAAAAAATGATTTAAAGGTGGTCTGATTTTAAATCCTACGCTCAAAATTATGACAAAATTCTGCCTTCCAATGACCTTCACTCTTATGTTATCAATTTCTCTTTGGACAAAAGCATTTACGGGACTGAACTGGCCCTTTGTCAGGGATCAGGAATACAGTTTGACTCTTCTGAAAGGGGCTTTCAGATGTTTGTAGCTAAATTGAAATCAGCCTGTCTTGCAAATTAGAATAGTAATAACTCAACCTTATGTCACTAGAAATGGGTTCATTTTTAATTCATCCGACTTTTCAGGAATGTGAAACAATGATTTCATGTATTAAGTTTCAAACTGTCTCTATAATTAATGTTTAAATATCTGTCCATATATAGTTTTTGGAAATAAATAGAAAAACACCAGTTCTTCCTCCACTTGATAAACCTTTTTTAATTTATTATTTTTTATTTTTCCAAAGTGAGAAGTGGGGAGGCAGACAGACTCCTGCATGCACCTGACCAAGATCCACCTGACATGCCACCAGGGGGCGATGCTCTGCCCATCTGGGGCATTGCTTTGTTGTGGCTGGAGCCATTCTAGCACCTGAGGCAGAGGCCATGGAGCCCTCCTCAGCGCCCGGGCCAACTTTGCTCCAGTGGAGCCTTGGCTGCAGGAGGGGAAGAGAGAGACAGAGAGAAAGGAGAAGGGGAAGGATGGAGAAGCAGATGGGCACTTCTCCTGTATGCCCTGGCCGGGAATCAAACTCAGGACTTCCATATGCTAGGCTGACGCTCTACCACTGAGCCAGCCAGCAAGGGCTTGATAAACCTTTAAAAAAAATTTTTTTTTTTTAATTTTAAGACAGTATATTTTATACTGTTTTTTTTTCTACAAAAATGCCCTCAGCTCATTTGCGGCCTATCTGGCTCCAATAAATAAATTTCATTTTTATGCTGAGAAAGGCAGTAATTAGAAAACCGCTTTTAAAACTTCACCCTTTCTGAGATCAATTTATGTTTTCCTTATAATCTCAAGTATCTTTTTTCAGTGATTTCACATCAGGTTGATCTCAGACCTGTGAACAATTTTATAGACTCTTTCTTCTCGTGAATTAGGACATTGCTGGCACAGCAAGGATATACTTAGATACCAGTTTGCTGCCTCGGTTCTTGATCCACAGTAGCTATTCCATCACCTTTGTGGAGTGGATGATTCCTGGGCAGCTGGACTTATATCGGCTCTCTAACTTGAGTGATATCACTTTACCAAGTCTTTCTTCAATTCATTTTGTCCTTTACTTCTTGCAATAATTCTCTGAAGATATTACTGCTTCCATTAAATAAGACAATGCAGAGGTATAGCACAGGACCTGGCTCATAGTCAGCCCTTAATAAATGTACTTCCCTTTCCACATTCCAAATGGAAGTTCAGAGCAATTAAGTAATTGCCCAACTAGGTAATATAAGACTCCACGTCAACTCTTTAGATTCTAAAGTCTCTTTTCTTTCCACTAGTACTTTTCAAAGTCCTTCAATAATTTTCTTAAATGAAGTCATATGTGGAACTCAATGTCTAAAACAGATGAAGGAGGAATTTAACAGTAAACAATCTGTAGTTTATGAGTTAAATTTATAGCATTTACTTACTCCAAAAATATTAAGAACAATGATGCTTCTTTGATGCTGAGCACAGATTTTATATTATAGCTATAAACACCATTTATAGTCATATTTTAGTGTATGAAATTAATTTTATGACTTAAATATCAACCTGTAGAAATTTATAATACTTCACCTTTAAATGTGAGAGTACTCTTCACTTAAATTGATTCAGTAGCTTCAAAATGAAATAGTAGGACTATTGTTTCCAAGTTAAGTCACAAAAACTACAAAGGGCTCACATTCCTTATTCCTGAGAGATGGGAGGGGTTAGAGGTGTTCTTCAATCAGACTGCTGGTCTTCAAATATTAACTCTAAGAGTTGACCTTGGGCAAATTACTTGAACTTTTTGAACCTCCATTTCCTGAGCAGTAAAATGAGCACATTGTGGGCTCTCCAGATATTAGCTGTTACATTAGGATAAACCCGTTCCCCAAGCAGATGTACCTAAGCCTTTCTGGACATTATTAGAGTGGCATTACAAACTAGAGGAAGGTATTTGATATCCAATTTTATAAGTACAAACATTCACTAAACTGAAATTTCAAAAGGGTCAGTCCTAAGCTAGAAACCTCCCAATAAATGACCCATTTACTAAAGCCTCTGTTCCAAAACTGAGTTAAAAATCAAAATGCAAGTCCACCTAGCTGTTCATTTATGTTGTGTAATAAGTTGTATACTTTACAGTTTGTAATATCAATTAATAAATATATCATATAGAAATGCTTAAATCAAGTGCTTTGTGGGACATCTTAGAATATAGTTTGAAATTTTCCTATCATAATACATCTTGAGGCTAGAAACTTTCCTTATTATTTTATCAAGGTTCCTTTCAAAACAGACATGTGTTTGCTTCTTTTTTCTTTTTATCACCAAAAGGCTACATCGACTTACTCTAAGTGAACAAATTGCCAAACTACTTTAAGCCTATTTCCTCATGTGAAAATAGGGATTTCAATAAGTATCTGTTAAAATTGTGCTGGGAAGATTAAATGAGATAGTATTTATAATGCACTTAACATTTGCCCATAGCATAGTCAGTATTCATTAAATAATAGTCATTATCATTATTGCTATTGTTTGTTTTTTTTCTTACATTAGACATATTTATCTGATTTTAGTAGGTGAGTTAAAAACATGATTTAAGAAGAAAATTAGAAAGGACTCCACCACTCTGTTGCCTTCTCTGAAGCAAATATAATCACTTTTTACTCACTTAGAACTCAACTATCACAAATCAGGAGAGCCAAGTGCATGAAACTGGCTTCAATTATATGTATGCAGATGGTTTTACAATTCAGAATATTGCCCATGTAAGAGAGTTTGATAGGTATAAGAACTTTAATGACACAATTGCTTTTCATGTGACTGCAGATTTAACAAATTTTAAATGTTTAGTTCTTGGTCTAAATCAATTTTGCTGCTATAGAAAAGCACAGGGGAAACAACCAGCAAATCTTTCAAGAAGTTAATTTTTACCTGTTATACAAGAAACCATACTGGTAATAGGATCTTCTTTCCTTACAAACCATGTTATGTTAAGTATTTCAAATATACCACCGCTTTGCTAAAAACCAGAGGTCAAAAGTAACAAGTACACCTAAGTAGTAATAGAAAATGATGCCATTACAACATACTTTAATATAATTAGTTTGTACAAAAAACACATATTAAAATAGACAATCTGTCTCATTAACAGTCAGCAGGCAACTTACTCAGCTGGAACTGAACTTATTTCAGACTCTCACATACAGAAATCTCAGATTATAAATATCTAGGCACACAAAAATTAAATAGGATACATTTTATAAGTGTTTAGGCACTAAGATTATTTTGGTGGTTGCATCTGTATATTTTTATGACATGCTATGTCACTGCCTTTTCACATTTGAGTAAATTATAATTTTGCAAACTGTAATTACATTGGCTCTTGCTTGATGGTTATGCTTCATAATACTGAGCCAATATTAATCAAGACTTCCTAAATTTAAATCTCATTCCCTGTATGTCATGTTACTGCTTATGTGCTTTGGATAATTATGCTCATCTATTGCTTTATTATGTGGTTGGATACCACCCCCTCAGTTCCATAGCTTTCATCCATATTACAGTATTCAGACCATAGTTTAAAATTCCTTTTATTCCTTTTGGCCAATACTTGTTTTTTAACTGAGTGATACTTTCACCTTTATGTCTTCTTACTCATCAAAACCAGATTGCATTTTGCTTCAGAAGAAAGATGTGTTCAATAAAACTTTGCCAAGAAGATGGTTATTGATATGTCTTTGAAAGGCAGCTCTATTGCTTATGTACCACTGGGGACTGGAGGAGTGAGACGTAAATTGCTTGTGGTACCAAGCAAAAGCAAATCAGTTTGTTTGCAACTTAAAAATCTGAAACAGTCTCTATGTCTTTCTCACATTTAAGAAAAGAATTGTGAGTAAAGAAATGGTCCTTGGAGAAGGTCTAAAGAATTAGAAAAATGTCATCCATTGGTGCACTGAAATATTTTACAGTCATAGTCTTAAGAATATAATTAACATTAGAGCAAATACAATAAAATAATTTACAGTTGTTTTTTAAGTCTTTAAAAAATTCCCATGAAGATATCTTTGCAATATATCATACATACTTAAGATCCTTAGACAGACTATAGTAGCTCTGTATGATATCTTTTATTTTAAGACTGTTTTATTCAATGGCTTCACTAACTTGGACATGAATTGTTTGAGATCTAAGGAAGCCATGCATCAGCCTCTGACAAATGTAAAGTGAATGACTTCAAAATATAATAGCAACACATTAAAGGTTCACTGAAAACATACACAGTTAAATCAGTTATATACAAACGAGGCTTTAGAGAGGGGACAATTGAAATGCAAGGTCATGCCCCATTATGCTATCCACTGGGAAATGTGAATTTCAAAATATGCTTCTGCAAATAGCACTTACCAAAATTTTCTTCTGGTGGCCCAGTCTGAGATAGTAAAATGACTTTTGTAGGGCTTCCCTGAACAGCTTTCTTGTTCAAATTAAAAAAAATATTCTTGGCATTTTATCTTACTTCACGATCCCTAACTAATTCCCAGCTCAAATTAGACTGTGTTTAATGTGAACCAGTTCAAACTATATTTTCAACATTAAAGATCTGTTTTCATTTTTTATTCTGCACTTCTCTCCTAAATTTCTTCTGTTAACTTATCTTGGTGCACATGTAATTTTTCACATAATTTTTATCAGTTATCAATAAGAAAATAAGCCTTTATGGAGAACCTACCTATCTGCATTGCACATTTTAGCCCTCCTGTGTTACACACATGGGAAGACACAAAGGATATATGCTCATGACCTGAAGGAGTTTGCCCTCTAATTGCTGAGGGCTATGTTCTTAAATCTACTCTTACCTTTAGATTCTTCCTCTGTACCACCTTCTAGAATGTCACCAGACATGCAAATGCAAATTTCCTGGCAAAGTGATATATAATATATTTATAAATCTCTCTTTTTGTTCATTAGATTCCACATATAAGTAAAATCATATGGTGCTTGTCTTCTTCTGACTGGCTTGTTTCATTTAGTATAATACTTTCCAGGTCCATCCATGCTGTGTCAAAAGGTAAGATTTCCTTTTTTAAAAAATAGGTGAGTAGTATTTCATCATGTAAATGGACCACAGCTTTTTTTTTTATCCACTCATTTACTGATGGGCACTTGGACTGCTTTCAGATCTTGCCTATTGTAAATAGTGCTGCATTGAACATAGGGGTGCATGCAATCTTTCAAATTAGTGTTTTAGAATTTTTAGGGTATATTCCTAGAAGTGAGATAACTGGGTCAAAAGGCAGTGGAGGTAATTTCATAATGCTTTCCACAGTGGCTGCACCAATCTGCATTCCCACCAACAGTGAACAGGAAAAAAAGGGATAGGAAAAAAAAACATTTAAAGAAATATTGGCCAACTTTGCAAATATAATGCAAAAAAGTAATTTCTACAGATAGGTGTTTCATACCATAAAAGAAAAAAAAAATCTTAAAAGCAGCAAGAAAAAAATGATCACGTACAGTGGAGTGTCAGTATAATTAGTGGCGGACTACTTAAATGAATGAAGTACAGGCCAGAGGACAAAACTGCATTTTCAAAGCAGTGAAAGAAGAAAACTTTCCAATCAGGAATTCTCTCCAGCAAAACCGTCTTTTAAAAATAAAGGCAAGAGAAAGACCATCTCATTTAAAGAAAGACAGAACCAATGTAGCACAGAGCCAGAACAGGTAGTACCGGTGGGAGGTTCTGAAGGAGGTGAGCCGCACGGACTTCTGGCAGGTCTGAATCCCAAGCTGTGGTACTGGGTACTGCAGTGCACTGTCCTCAGGAAAGGGGTGCTTAGTTTCATTGATGGACAGTAAAGGCCTAATATATTTGGAGTAGAATAAATGTTCAGAAGGTAGCAGGTGGCCAGATCATATATAGCATGCTTGGTTATAGAAATATGCCTTTTAGTCTGAAAAATATAAAGAGATATTTGAAAGTTTGAAATTGTTGTTGGAGGTGGGGGTTGACCTGATCTAACTTAGGTTTTGACAGAATTCCTGAACACGATGTTATAAAGAGTATGAGGGGAAAAGAGGGTTAAAGGATGAAGACCAATGCACAGTTAGAATTTTAATACGGCAATATATACTGATGTCTTACGATCAGGTGGTAGTAGCAAAGGTGAAAAATAATTGGATTCCTTCTAAAACACTTAAAACTGTAAAAACCTAAAACAGTAACATGCTGGTTACCAGCAGATGGGGTTGGGGTACAAGAGTAATAATGATGAGGGTGCAGATTTTAACAGATAGTAAATAAGACATAAAAATATAATGCAAAAGATAATATAGACAATAATATTGTACTATAATTATATAATGTGGTAAATACTGCTAGATCAGCAAACATATTACAATATATAAATATATTAAAGTAACATATTGTATACCTTATATTTACATAATGTTAAATGTCAAATTTATTCAGTAATAATATTTAAAAATTTTAACGAATGGTTGAATTCTTGATATGGTTTGGATGTAGAACCAGACAAAACTTACTGATATTTGGGATGTGAACTGTGAGAGAAAGAGTGGGTCAAAGAAGACTGAGATTTTTTTCCTGAGCATTTAGAAAGATGAACTAAGATGTGAGAGTATAGAAGGAACCATTATGGGGAGGATTATTAAGATTTAAATTTTGAAACATTTAAGATTGATGTCGGTCCTGGCCGGTTGGCTCAGCAGTAGAATATCGGCCTGGCGTGTGGAAGTCCCCAGGTCCAATTCCCTGCCTGGGCACACAAGAGAGGCACCCATCTGCTTCTCCACCTTTCACCCTCTCCTTCCTCTCTATCTCTCTCTTCCCCTCCCACAGCCAAAGCTCCACTAGAGCAAAGTTGGCCGGGGCGCTGATGATGGCTCCATAGACTCCACCTCAGGCAGTAGAATGGCTCCAGCTGCAATTGAGCAACTCCCCAGATGGGCAGGACATCGCCCCCTGGTGGGCATGCCGGGTGGATCCCAGTTGAGCGCATGGTGGAGTCTGTCTGACTGCCTCCCCGCTTCTAACTTCAGAAAAATGCAAAAAAAAGAAAAAAAAAAAAGATTGATGTCAAGTAGGCTACAAAATATCACCTGTATTTAGGGAGGGAAAGAATATAAGCTGAAGATATAAATCATTGAGTTATCAGGATTTGGATGGTATTTAAAGTCATGAGACTAGACAAGATCATTACAGAGAAGAGGCCTAAGGATTAAGCTATGCAGCTCTCCAACAAAACCATTAATAGGAGCTAGCAAGATATATTAAAAAAGAGCAGCCAAAGAAGTAGGTAGAAAATCAGGTAAGTGTATGTCTGATCCATAATCACAGGGAAGGAGAGTTTTTCAAAAAGAGGGTATGATTTAGTTGTGTAATATGTAACATGAGATGAGAACTAAGAATGGCTATTAGAATTTAGCAATGTGAATTTCTTTGACCAAATAAGAGCAGTTTAACGGTTTGATGGGAGCAAAGGCTTATGGTGTGGGCTTAAGAAAAACCAGAAGAAAAGAAATTGGACATATTATAATTACAATTATAATTAATTGTATTATAATTAATATAAAGAAATATTTCAAGTATTATTCTAAAGATATGGAGAGAAATGTAGTAAAATGTAGAGCTTTAAAATGCATTCCAATGTAAGTTGTTATTAAGCTAAAATATTCTATAAAAATAGTGTATACATTGTTATATGTAAGTCTCATAGTAACTATAAAACAAAAAACTATAGCTGATACATAAAGGATAATGAGAATTGAATTTAAGCATACTACTAAAGAGAGTGATCAAACCACAAAGAAAGAGAGCAGGAGAGAGGAAATAAGGAACAAAGCAATTACAAAGAGCCAGAAAATTTACAAAAGAGTTATAAGACCATAACTATCAATAGTTACTTTAGAGGGCTATATTCTCCAATCAAAAGACACGTGGCTGAATGGATAAGAAAACAACAGCAATCTATAGGCTTCCTACAAGAGACTCACTTCAGATGTAAGGCACACACAAACTGAAAGTGAAGGAATAGAAAGAGGCATTTTGTGTAAATGAAAACCAAAAGAAAGCTATAGTTGTTATATCAGAAAAAAGAAGATTTTAAGACAAAAACTGTATTAAGAGACAAAGAAGGGCATTATGTAATGATAAAAGGGTCAACACAACAAAAGGATGTATCACTTGTGTATATTTATGCATCCAACATAAGAAAAAGCAACTAAAAATATAAAGCAAATATTAACATACCTAAAGGGAGAAACAGAGAGCAATACAGTGATTGTAAAGGAGACTTTAATACCTCACATCAATGGATAGATCATCCAGACAGAAAGTCAATGTTAAAAAATCAGCCTTAAATGATACAATAGCGCATGTAAACTTAACAGATATGGACCTACATTCCATCCAAAAGCAACATTACACACATTCTTCTCAAGCACACATGAAACATTTCCCAAATAGATCATACGTTAGGCCATAAAACAAGTCTTAATAAACATAAGACTGGAATAATATCAAACATCTTTTCTGACCACGGTATGAAACCAGGAATCAGTAACAGGAGTAAAAATGGAAAATTCAAAAATATGTGGAGATTAAACAACATGCTTCAAAATGAATGAGTCAATGAAGAAGTCAAAAAAGAAATAAAAGAAAAACAACATGAGAAAAATGAAAGTGGCAATACAAAATACCAAAACTTATGAAATGCAGCAAAAGCAAATGTAAGGAAAGTTTCTGCATACCTGTTAATATAGCCGTCATCAAAAAGATGAGATAACAAATGCAGGCGTGCATGTGGGAAAGAAACACTGGTGCACTGTTGGTAGGACAGTAAAACATTATGGAGGACCCTAAAAAACAAAACCTAAAAATATAACTACCGTATGATCCAGTAATTCTACTTCTGGGACTAAATCCAAAGGTAATTAAACTACTAATTCAAAAACAACAACAAAAACCCCACTAAACTATGCACCTCATGTATCTGCAGCATTGTTTACAATGGTCAAGAAAGATATGTTAACAACCTAAGTGTCTATCAATGGATGAATTGATAAATAAATCATGATTATATATATCCAGCCATAAAAATGAGTAAATCCTACCGTTTGTGAAACATAGCATAATGCCTTTAAGGTCTAAGTGGAATTAAGTCAGAGAAAGAAAGACAAATAGAATGTGATATCATTTATATGTGGAATCTAAATAAATAAACAAAACAAACAAATAAAAAGCCAATTACAAAAATCTCATAGAAAAAGAGTTCAGACTTGTGGTTACAAGAGAGGTGGGGAGGAGTAATTGTTAGAAGATGGTCAAAATGTACCAAATTATAAAAAAAAAAATAAGTACAGGGGGTCCTTGGGTTATGACAGTCTCGACATATGACATTTTGAGTTTAAGATGCACACTCCCATAAAAACTTAAAAGATTGAGACATGAGTGTTTCCGGCTTATGTCGTTAGCATTGCACTTACAGATTGCGTGGGCAAGCTGGGTCGGTTGCGCGGTGGAAGAATCCGCAGTAACGTGGCCTATCAGTGAGGGAGTTGGCGCCCCCCCAGTACGCTTACCTACACCATTTTGGGCTGTTAAAAGCACAAGTGTTCCATTTGTGTTAAGCTAGGGCAGGGGTCCCCAAACTATGGCCCGCGGGCCACATGCAGCCCCCTGAAACCATTTATCCGGCCCCCGCTGCACTTCCAGAAGGGGCACCTCTTTCATTGGTGGTCAGAGACGAGCATAGTTCCCATTGAAATACTGGTCAGTTTGTTGATTTAAATTTACTTGTTCTTTATTTTAAATATTGTATTTGTTCCTGTTTTGTTTTTTTACTTTAAAATAAGATATGTGCAGTGTGCATAGGGATCTGTTCATAGTTTTTTTTTATAGTCCAGCCCTCCAACAGTCTGAGGGACAGTGAACTGGCCCCCTGTGTAAAAAGTATGGGGACCCCTGAGCTAGGGTGTGTTTTGACTTACACCAAAATTTCAGTTACGTCACTGTTGTAGAAATGGAACTGTGTTGTAACCTGAGGACCCCCTGTCCTAGAGTTGTAATGCACAACATGATGACTATAGCTAACCCTGCTGTATGATATATGGGGAAGTTGTTAAAGGGGGTAAATCCTAAGAATTCTCATCACAAGGAGAAATTGTTTTTCTTTATATATTTTCTTCTTTCTTTTCTTTTTACTGTATCTATATGGCAGGTATTAGGTGAACCTATTGTGTAATCATTTCACAATGTATGTAAATTGAACCACCATGCAGTAGGCCTTAAACTTATAAAACTGGAAAAACCGATAAAAGTATCAAATAAGCAACCTAATTTTATACCTCAGGAACTTTTTAAAAAGCATACAAAGCCCAGAATTAGTATAATGAAGGGAAAAACAAAGACCAGAATGGAAATAAATAAGAGATTAAAAAGAGAATAGAAAAGATCAGTAAAATCAAGAACTGGTTCTTTGGGGGAAAAAAAAAATATAAAAGCCTTAGCTAGAAAGAGAAAGGATAGAGAAAGAAAGAGAAAACGAGTGAAAGAAAGAGATCAAGTAAAACCAGAAATGAAAAGAGGAGACAGTATAACTCATAGTACAGGAAAACAAAAAATCAGAAAAGACTACAACAAACAAGTATATGCCAACAGATTAGACAACCTAGAAGTAATGGATACAATCTATTCATACTGAATTATGAAGAACTAGGCAGACTACTAGCAAGGCAATTGAATAATTAATCAAAACCTCCCAAGAAACAAAAGTCCAGGACTTAGAATGCTTCACTGGTGAGTTCTACCAAACATAAAAGACTTGAATGTAAGACCTGAAAACATAAAAATCCTGGAAGAAAACATAGATGGTAAGATCTTGGCAATGTATTTTTGGCTCTGACACCAAAAGAAAAGGCAACAAAAACAAAAATAAACAAATGGGACTATACCAAACTAAAATCTTTCTGCACAATCAAAATGAAAAGGAAAAATATTTGTTAATCATGTATGAGTTAACATCCAAAGTATATGAAGAATTGAGAACTCAATGGCCAAAAACAATTTTATTAAAAAGTTGGCAGGTATTCTGAACAGACACTTTTTTTCAGAGAAGACACACAGATGGCCTCAGGTACATTAAAAGATGCTCAAATCAGTAATCATCATGGAACTGCAAATCAAAACAACGAGATATCACCTCACCCCTGTTAGAATGGCTATCATCAAGAAGATAAGAAACAGCAAGTGTTGACTAGAATGCAGAGAAAGGGAACCCTGTACACTGTTGATAGAAATGCAAATTGGTGCAGCCACTGTGGAAAACAGTATAAAGTTACCACAAAAATAAATTAAAAATTATAACTAGAACTACCATATAACCTAGCAATTCCACATCTAGGTATTTATATAAACAAACAGAAAACACTAATTTGAAAAGATATCTAGAGTGATGACGTCAGAGTAATGGCGGGGTAGGAAGCGATACCGATAAATCTCCCCCAAAACTCAACAAGATCTTCAACCAGAAACAGAAAAACCTATACTTGGAGCTTCCAGATGCTTCGCAATACACCCAAAGGTATGATTGAGTGAAAAATTGGCTAAATATATAACCAAACCCCGAAGGAAATAGGGAGTAAGAAATGCTCCGCCTTCCTCACTAACCTAAACAGGGCGGCTTTCTCTGGTAACTGTGAATATAGAAACTGAGGCGGGCAAAGGGGGTGAATAGATCCAGGCTGCCGCGGCATAAACGGCCGAACCAGGCTGTGGCTCACAGATCCAAGCCGAGGAAAATCTGATCCTGTGGCAACCCGGGCAATACAAGCTAACACTCGCGCCAAACCCAAACAAAGAAAGACAAGCGGGGCAGCCATTTTACCCAGTCTCCTGGTCGGTGCGCAGTTAGTGGGCGAGAATTTCTTCCTAGGCCCCGAGAGTGGGTGCCCGTGTTGCCCCATGGAGAGGCAGGGTCAGAGGCCTTTCTGTGGGCCGAGGGCAGAGTCTCTGGGCAGCCCCAGCGCCCTGGGAAAGCCACGCACGGGAGGGAGCAAGAACTAATTCCAACGGTGGAGATTTTCCGTGCTGGAGGCTGTTTCACTCAGAGGGAACCGCGGCCGGCCTCATATCCTGGTGTGCGCACGCAGATAAGGAGTGAGCAATTCCTCCGAGTGCCTCGGCAGTGCGCGCCCGTGTTATCGCACAGAGGGGCAGAGTCAGGGGCCTTTGTGTGGGCCAAAGCGGAATCTCGAGCTGCCCCAGCGCCTTGCAAAAGCCGCGCACGGGGACGGAGCGAGACTCAATTCCAACGCTGCAACTTTTCCCTGCGGTTGGGGGTTTCACTCAGAGCGTGAGACTGCTGGCCGGATATCCTGGTCGCAGACAGTGAGTGAGAGTTTCCTCCAAGTGCCCCGGAAGTGGGCGCCCGCTTGAGTTACCGGACAGAGTGGCAGAGCCAGAGGTCTTTGAGTGGGCGGAAAGCCCGCCTGATTATGCTAGCAGCTCTGAATGACTGAGCCTTACCCAGAGCCCTGTGCTGAGTGGAAATAGAGTGGGGAGTTGCCAGCTCCTTGAGCCTCTTACTATCCAGGCAGAGGCAGCAGCAACCCCATAGCTGGATTATCAGGCTACTAATTGAGGAAGGAAAGACTAGGAGAAAGACTCCAGGAACACGGACTCTCTCACTGTCGGAGCCTATAAATGCTAATGAGCCTCGACTCCCAACGAGACTAAAGCACAATACATGACATTGCCATAGAGACTTATCAACTGCAAACCTCTACCTGAGCGTGCCAAAGGGGCAGAACCCGGGGTACAAAGTCACCGACCAGGAAGAGGGAGAGAAAAGAAAAAGCAAGAAGATAACCTCTCAAAATCAAGAATAATCTGCAGACTTTATAACCTATCCCATTTTATTATATTTGTTCGTTTGTTTCTCTTATCTTCATTCTTGATACTTTTTTTTCCTCCTCCAATTTGGCCGATTAACTCTCTACCGGTCTTACTCTCTCCTCTCCTTGAACTACACTACCCATAAGTGTTACATCTCCCATTATCTTTTCTCTTCTCTTCCTTTCTCTCTATGAGGGTTGCACTCCAAAACCCTTAACTCTCTTTCTCTCTCCTTTCTTTTTTCTTCTTTTAGTGGTTCCCTCTTTTTTTCTCTCTCTCTCTCTTTCTTTTCTCCCTCTATATTAGTTTCTTCCTTTCTCCTTTACATCTCCTCTCATTCAAACCTCAATAACAAACAAATTATCTTATCTGGGACTCAAACCTATGTTTGTGGCATTTTGGGGGGTTTTTACTTCACCTTTTTAACTCACTAGCAGTGCTCCCATCCCTGGCTCTCCATATTATCTAGTTCCTGTTCCACTAAATAAAATAGTAAGTTTTTAATTTGTCCCCCCCATTTTTCCGTTTTCCTCTTATTCCTCTCATCATAACTCTTAGACAACCAACATCTAAAAGCAAATCATTTTATTCTTGACCCAAATTTTTTCCTTATTTGCTTTTTGTGGGTCCATACGCTTTTTTTTTCTTTTTTCTTTTTTTTTTTTCTTTTTTCCCCCTTTATTACTTTTCCCCAATTCAGGCCCTCCATCACAGGCACTGTTTGTTATAATTCACAGTCCACCACAAGATTTTCTCAAGAAAGAGGGGAGAGGAGAGGAGAGGAAAAAAGGAGGGGGGGAATAATTTCCTTTTTTAAAAAATTTTTATTTTATTTTATTTTTCTTTATTTCATTATTAATTTTTTAAAAAAAACAACTCTTTTTGATTTTTTATTTTTTTTATTTTTTTAACTTTTTATTCTTTATTAAATTTCATTAATACTATCAACAAAACCACCCTCAGATGCCATTAAGGAAGAGAAAATCGAATATCATGGATACAAAAGAAAGAGAGGTAACACAGCTAGATGAGGAAAAATCTATGGAGAAAAAATTTAATATATTGGAAACCTTGGAGCTAAATGACAGAGAATTCAAGATAGAAATACTAAAAATCCTCCGAGATATACAAGAAAACACAGAAAGGCAATATAGAGAGCTCAGAAAACAACTCAATGAACACAAAGAATATATGTCCAAGGAAATTGAAACTATAAAAACAAATCAAACAGAGATGAAAAACTCAATTCACGAGCTGAAAAACGAAGTAACAAGCTTAGCTAATAGAACAGGTCAGATAGAAGAGAGGATTAGTGAAATAGAAGACAAGCAACTTGAGGCACAACAGAGAGAAGAAGAAAGAGACTCAAAAATTAAAAAAAAATGAGATAGCCCTACAAGAATTATCTGACTCCATCAAAAAGAATAACATAAGAATAATAGGTATATCAGAGGGAGAAGAGAGAGAAAATGGAATGGAGAACATACTCAAACAAATAATAGATGAGAACTTCCCAAGCCTGTGGAAAGAACTAAAGCCTCAAGTTCAAGAAGCAAACAGAACTCCAAGTTTTCTTAACCCCAACAAACCTACTCCAAGGCATATCATAATGAAATTGACACAAACCAACAGCAAAGAAAAAATTCTCAAGGCAGCCAGGGAAAAGAAGAATACAACATATAAAGGAAGGCCCATTAGATTATCATCAGATTTCTCAGCAGAAACTCTACAAGCTAGAAGAGAGTGGACCCCAATATTTAAAGTCCTGAAAGAGAGGAACTTTCAGCCACGAATACTATACCCATCAAAGCTATCCTTCAAATACGAAGGAGAAATAAAAACATTCACAGATACAGAAAAGATGAGGGAATTTATCATCAGAAAACCCCCACTCCAGGAATCACTAAAGGGGGTTCTCCAATCAGATACAAAGAACAAAAAAAAAACAGAGCCACAAGTAAAAGCTCCAAGAAGAACACAATAAAACCAAATTTAAACTGTGACAACAACAAAAAGAAAGAGGGGGAGAAGACGGAGATTAACAGTAGCAAAGGACGATGGAGTGCAAAAGTACTCACAGAATAGTTCGCTACAATGAACAGGGTAGGGACCCTTTTCATTACTCAAAGGTAACCACCATTGAAAAAACCACCACAGAAGCACATGAGATAAAAAAGATAGCAGCAGAGGAAAGATGTATGGAATACAACCAAATAAAAACAAAAGATAGAAAAACGAAAGAGAAGGATCAAACAAGACACAAAACTAACAGAAAGCAAGATATAAAATGGCAATAGGGAACTCACAAGTATCAATAATTACACTAAATGTAAATGGATTAAACTCACCAATAAAAAGGCACAGAGTAGCAGAATGGATTAAAAAAGAAAATCCAACTGTATGCTGCCTACAGGAAACTCATCTAAGTAACAAGGATAAAAACAAATTCAAAGTGAAAGGCTGGAAAACAATACTCCAAGCAAATAACATCCAAAAAAAAGCAGGTGTAGCAATACTCATATCGGATAATGCTGACTACAAGACAGGAAAAGTACTTAGAGACAAAAATGGCCATTTCATAATGGCTAAGGGGACACTGAATCAAGAAGACATAACAATTCTTAATATATATGCACCAAACCAAGGAGCACCAAAATATATAAGACAGCTACTTATTGATCTTAAAACAAAAACTGACAGAAATACAATCATACTTGGAGACCTCAATACACCGCTGACGGCTCTAGGTCGGTCATCCAAACAGAGAATCAACAAAGACATAGTGGCCTTAAACAAAACACTAGAGCACCTGGATATGATAGACATCTACAGGACACTTCATCCCAAAGTGACTGAGTATACATTTTTCTCCAGTGTACATGGATCATTCTCAAGAATTGACCATATATTGGGCCACAAAAACAACATCAGCAAATTCAAAAAAATTGAAGTTGTACCAAGCATATTTTCTGATCATAAAGCCTTGAAACTAGAATTCAACTGCAAAAAAGAGGAAAAAAATCCCACAAAAATGTGGAAACTAAACAACATACTTTTAAAAAATGAATGGGTCAAAGAAGAAATAAGTGCAGAGATCAAAAGATATATACAGACTAATGAAAATGACAATACGACGTATCAGAATCTATGGGATGCAGCAAAAGCAGTGATAAGAGGGAAGTTCATATCGCTTCAGGCATATATGAACAAACAAGAGAGAGCCCAAGTGAACCACTTAACTTCCCACCTTAAGGAACTAGAAAAAGAAGAACAAAGACAACCCAAAACCAGCCAAAGAAAGGAGATAATAAAAATCAGAGCAGAAATAAATGAATTAGAGAACAGAAAAACTATAGAAAAAATTAATAGAACAAGGAGCTGGTTCCTTGAAAAGATCAACAAAATTGACAAACCCTTGGCAAGACTTACCAAGGAAAAAAGAGAAAGAACTCATATAAACAAAATCCAAAATGAAAGAGGAGAAATCACCACAGACACCGTAGATATACAAAGAATTATTGTAGAATACTATGAAAAACTTTATGCCACTAAATTCAACAACCTAGAAGAAATGGATAAATTCCTAGAACAATACAACCTTCCTAGACTGAGTCAAGAAGAAGCAGAAAGCCTAAACAGACCTATCAGTAGAGAAGAAATAGAAAAAACCATTAAAAACCTCCCCAAAAATAAAAGTCCAGGCCCTGACGGCTATACCAGCGAATTTTATCAAACATTCAAAGAAGACTTGGTTCCTATTCTACTCAAAGTCTTCCAAAAAATTGAAGAAGAAGCAATACTTCCAAACACATTTTATGAGGCCAACATAACCCTCATACCAAAACCAGGCAAGGATGGCACAAAAAAAGAAAACTACAGACCAATATCTCTAATGAATACAGATGCTAAAATACTAAACAAATTACTAGCAAATCGAATACAACAACATATTAAAAAAATAATACATCATGATCAAGTGGGATTCATCCCAGAATCTCAAGGATGGTTCAACATACGTAAAACGGTTAATGTAATACACCATATCAACAAAACAAAGAACAAAAACCACATGATCTTATCAATAGACGCAGAAAAGGCTTTCGATAAAATACAACACAATTTTATGTTTAAGACTCTCAACAAAATGGGTATAGAAGGAAAATATCTCAACATGATAAAGGCCATATATGATAAACCATCAGCTAACATCATATTAAATGGCACTAAACTGAAGGCTTTCCCCCTTAAATCAGGAACAAGACAGGGTTGTCCACTCTCTCCACTCTTATTTAATGTGGTACTAGAGGTTCCAGCCAGAGCAATCAGACAAGACAAAGAAATAAAAGGCATCCATATCGGAAAAGAAGAAGTAAAGGTATCACTTTTTGCAGATGATATGATCCTATACATCAAAAACCCCAAAGAATCCACAAAAGGACTACTAGAAACAATAAGCCAATACAGTAAGGTCGCAGGATACAAAATTAACATACAGAAGTCAATAGCCTTTCTATATGCCAACAATGAAACAACTGAGAAGGAACTCAAAAGAATAATCCCCTTCACGATTGCAACAAAAAAAATAAAATACTTAGGAATAAACATAACAAAGAATGTAAAGGACTTATATAATGAAAACTATAAACCATTGTTAAGGGAAATCGAAAAAGATATAATGAGATGGAAGAATATACCTTGTTCTTGGCTAGGAAGAATAAATATAATCAAGATGGCTATATTACCCAAAGCAATATACAAATTCAATGCAATTCCCATCAAACTTCCAATGACATTTTTTAAAGAAATAGAGCAAAAAATCATCAGATTTATATGGAACTATAAAAAACCCCGAATAGCCAAAGCAATCCTAAAGAAAAAGAATGAAGCTGGGGGCATAACAATACCTGACTTCAAACTCTATTATAGGGCCACTACAATCAAAACAGCATGGTATTGGCAGAAAAATAGACACTCAGACCAATGGAACAGAATAGAAAGTCCAGAAATAAAACCACATATATATAGTCAAATAATTTTTGATAAAGGGGCCAACAACACACAATGGAGTAAAGAAAGCCTCTTCAATAAATGGTGCTGGGAAAACTGGAAAGCCACATGCAAAAGAATGAAACTGGACTACAGTCTCTCCCCCTGTACAAAAATTAACTCAAAATGGATCAAAGATCTAAACATAAGACCTGGAACAATTAAGTACATAGAAGAAGACATAGGTACTCAACTCATGGACCTGGGTTTTAAAGAGCATTTTATGAATTTGACTCCAATGGCAAGAGAAGTGAAGGCAAAAATTAATGAATGGGACTACATCAGACTAAGAAGTTTTTGCTCAGCAAGAGAAACTGATAACAAAATAAACAGAAAGCCAACTAAATGGGAAATGATATTTTCAAACAACAGCTCAGATAAGGGCCTAATATCCAAAATATACAAAGAACTCATAAAACTCAACAACAAACAAACAAACAATCCCATAAAAAAATGGGAAGAGGATATGAACAGACACTTCTCCCAGGAAGAAATACAAATGGCCAACAGATATATGAAAAGATGCTCATCTTCTTTAGCTATTAGAGAAATGCAAATCAAAACGGCAATGAGATACCACCTCACACCTGTTCGATTAGCTGTTATTAGCAAGTCAGGTAATAACAAATGTTGGAGAGGCTGTGGAGAAAAAGGAACCCTCATACACTGTTGGTGGGAATGTAAAGTAGTACAACCATTATGGAAGAAAGTATGGTGGTTCCTCAAAAAACTGAAAATAGAACTACCTTATGACCCAGCAATCCCTCTACTGGGTATATATCCCAAAAACTCAGAAACATTGATACGTAAAGACACATGCAGCCCCATGTTTATTGCAGCATTGTTCACAGTGGCCAGGAATGGAAACAACCAAAAAGCCCATCAATAGATGACTGGATAAAGAAGATGTGGCACATATACACTATGGAATACTACTCAGCCATAAGAAATGATGACATCGGAACATTTACAGCAAAATGGTGGGATCTTGATAACATGATACGAACGAAATAAGTAAATCAGAAAAAAACAGGAACTGTATTATTCCATACGTAGGTGGGACATAATAGTGAAACTAAGAGACATTGATAAGAGTGTGGTGGTTACGGGGGGGAGGGGGGAATGGGAGAGGGATAGGGGGTGGGGAGGGGTACAAAGAAAACAAGCTAGAAGGTGACAGAGGACAATCTGACTTTGGGTGGTGGGTATGCAACATAATTGAACGACAAGATAACCTGGACTTGTTATCTTTGAATATATGTATCCTGATTTATTGATGTCACCCCATTAAAAAAATAAAATTATAAAAAAAAAAAAAAAAAAGAAAAGATATCTAAACCTCATGTTCACTGCAGCCTTATTTACAATAGCCAAGATATGGAAACAATCTAAAGTTCCATCAAAGGAAAAATGGATAATAAAGTGTGGCATATGTACATAGTAGAATACTATTCACCCCTAAAAAATGAAATATTGCAATTTGCAACAACATGGCATTAAACTAAGTGAAATAAGCCAGAAAGAGTAAGACAAATAATATATGACCTCACTTACATGTAAAATCTAAAAAAAAAAAAATCTTTTTTAAACCAAGCTCATACATAGAGACTAGATCGTTGGTTGCCAGAAGGGTAGGTGAAATGGGGGAAGGGCGTCAAAATGTGTAAAATTCCTATTATATTGTAGAATAAGTATGTCCTGGGGCGATAAGGTACAGCATAGAGAATATAGTTAATAATACTACTTAATAATACTACTGTATTGCCTATTTGAAATCTGCTAAGGGAGTACATTCATCATTACAAAAAAAAATAAATTGGTCACTCTATATAGTGATCATTTCACAAGGTATATATATTATACGTATCAAATTATGTTATATGTCTGAAACTACTATGTTATATGTCAACTGTTCCTCAAAAACAAAGAAACTGGAGGTGTCCAGTACAAAGGAATATTTCAGATTTTATTGTCAAGGTAAAGAGAGAAATAAATTGATAGCTGTCAGTGGTGCGGAGTATGGTTAAGAAAAAAAATTTTAAACAGGAAAATAGTAAAATATTTTATTGCTACTGGTAATAATTCAGCAGCTAAGGAAAAAAAAAAACCTAATGATTGCTGCAGCCATTCTCCTTAATTGGTGGGGGTTGGAAGGTCCACAGTTTTTGGATTGGTCTGAACAAGGGGGAGGGACTTCAACCACATCTGCAGAGTGTGTGGGTGCAGATGTTGGTAGGATGGAGTTTTGTTGGCCTTTCATAATTCTTTTGTCTCCATCCTATGGGATAATGATCACTTTTACTGATCATAAAAATCCTACATTTTCTCTCTTGACCAATACTAGTAATACTGTCCTCAGAAATCATAATAGCTTATCAGATGTCATCTTCTTTCATCAATAGACTCTCGGTTGACCTACAGGTTTTTCTATAAGCCATATGGGTATGCCCAGTCTTTGTTTACAGGTTTGTTACAATTTTTTAAAGAAGGTTTGGTTAACCAAAAGTGACCATTGAATAAGTAGAATATCACAATGACCCACATATTAATAACTGCTAATATTGGTATAGTGCTGTGTGGTACCAACATTTTCATATATTTTACCTTACTTAATCTTCCAGGATTATCTGAATGATATATGATATAAAGACATTTATTTTATATTATTGCTATTTTACAGATTAGGAAACTAAAATAAAGTGGCATATCCAAGATAAAAAAAGCAAAAAAAAAAGCTACTAAATGTTGAGTCCTGGATTTAAAACCCAGATATTCTGAATACACAGGGGCCTAAATCTCATAATTCACATTTACTCATGTAAGCATTATGCACAGCATAAACATAAGCCTCTAACTTAAGAAAAAGTACAGTTTATATGTAAGAGTAAATTTTAGCCTTTAACAAGCTTACCAAAAATATGTGAAATAAAAACCACATTGACGGGGGTAAGGGGGTAGGGAGAAAGGAAAGGGGTGTGGCAATGTCAGTGGGAGTAGAAACTATGGTAAATTTTGGTACAGTCTCTGCCCAAATACATTAGAATGTGTTTACAAGTACTTTACTTTCACCATATCACAATCATTAGAGGATAATGACTATGATAGTCTTCAGTAATGGTATCGTGCGATTTAATATTGTATCTGAACAAACATTCTGATGACAAAGATTGTTTCTTTTGATTTTATAAATGTAAGAATAGATATAAAGTAGCTCTGTGGTGGGTGGTTTTTGAAGTGCAGTCTCAGCACCTTGTCCTGATTCTAACGTTGCAAAATGAAGCATGTTCTGTTGAAACCGCTCCTGAAGTTGTGAAGTCCTCACAACACAGCGCGTTCACTGTAGGTCCAGAGTCAGATGGTCAGAATCAATCCTTACAGGGCTCGATGGAAAACTGCGGAATACAGATTTTGTGTTGCAGTCTTTTTCTAACTTCCTTCAGTCCTGAGCCGTGGGCATCCATGGTCGTCAAATTATTTGCAGCTGGATATTGAACTTTTTAAGGGCAAAACAAAAAATGTGAAACTTATGGTAAGTTTTCTTCCAGTAAAATCAAGTGCCTGACTTATCAGGTAAGAAGCAGTTTAACACGTAGAGTCAAACTACAGATCCTTAGCACTTAATTTTTTAAGATCTTTCACAATAGGGCAGAGCTGACAGATGAGTTTTTGGCTTCTTGTTTTTAAATGACTGTGCTGTCACTCTTTATTTCTCTTTAAGTCATCAGAAAGCGAGGCACTCCTGATTCCTATATCCTTTTACTTGGCCACAGTAACCTGGTTGGACACATTGCAAGTGTCCTATGGATAGATCATTTGAGCTTCAGAGAGGAATCAAGGAACCAGTGAATTGTAGCTGCTTTTAAAAAAAGAGTTGGAAAAAAAATCAATAATAAATTATCTTCCTACACAGCAGTTTAGGTTCTTTGCACGTCCCCTCTAACATGTAGATGTAGTTATAAATTGATTTAGTTGGACACAGTAAAGAATCTCACTTGCTCTGGACTGCCTAGCGATTGTGCATTAGCGAAATAAAAATAACCCACCTTGTCAGAGAGCCTTTCTAGGAGCTGCGGCACCCAGCAAGTTATTTTTATAGTTTAATGAGCTAGGCCCTGGCTTCCATGAGGAGACACAGCAAGTGGATTGCTTCATAATTTACTGCTGTAAAATGATCAGGATTCATGTTGTCTATAAAACATGAAAAACATTCTTCATTCCTTACCAATTAGATCATAGTTACAACTCACAGTTCCTTTGAGCTTAAAAGAAAAAATTTAACTGCTAGACATAAATGAATGCTGTGGTTAAATTAAACCCTTCAACAGCCCAAACAGGCTTGAAAAGAAATGCCTTCTGGATGTTATTAACACGCATATTTAAGTGCTATTTTTAAATTTTAACTGCAAGCCATAGCAAGCACAAATGTTTGGAATAGCTATTTTGGCATCATAGCTTGGCTTTTATATCATTTTCATCTTCACTAAGTCTTTCCAATAATTATTTCACCTTTATTACTTAAAAAAAAATTTTTTTTACAGAGATAGGACTCTTGTCTGATGATAATAACTGTATTTGAGGAAGAAAAAGCTATTAATGATCAAGTAGCTTTGTAGTAAAAAGTCCTCATCTGTCATCATCAGGATGTTTCATTTCCCATTGATATTCTCGAATGTGCAGGCATTGAGAACTGGAACTCATTTGATTTATGAATGTTTAATTTATTTATAATTATTAAAAGTTAGGTTCATTGTGAAAATATTTAAACATAATTATAAGAAATACAATAAAAACCACCCCTACCAAAGTAAAATTTGAGAATAAATCTCTCCATTGTTTATCTGCATACATATGCACGTATATGAGACACACGGAGAGGTTTGGTTTTCCATATTGTCTATATCACAATAAAAAATATGTCCTAGTGTATTGTCTTTTATTCTTTTCTTCCTTATGCTTACTTCAGCTTTAACTTTCATTTTTCTAGCTATTTGTTCATAGAAGCTTAGATCATTGATTTTATATACTTTTAAAAAATATATTTAAAACCATGAGCTTTGCTCTATGTACCATTTTATCTCATTCAATAAATTTCATGTTTTTAAAAATCATTTATTTTTCGATTAAAGTTGACATACTATATTATATTAGTTTCAAATGTACACCCCAGGGATTAGATATTATGTAACTTACTAAGTGAACATTCTGATCAATCTTACACCCATATGCCACCAATCATCGTTATTAGAATATAGTCTGTATTTTGTATGCTATACTTTACATCCCCATGACTATTCTGTAACAACCCATATATTTTCATAATTACTCAGAAATATCTCCTAATTTGTATTGTGAGTTCTTCTTTAACTAATGAGCTTTTTTAAAGTACCTTATATTAATTTTCAAATATTTAAGAATTTTCTATATATTTTTATTAATTTCCAATTTAGTAACATTGAGGTTTAAAAATATACTTGATGATTTTATTTTTTAAAAATGTGTCATGTTCTACCTTAGTGAATGTTCCATATGTTCCTGAGAAGAATGTGTATTTTGCAGTTGGTATTTGCATGTTTTACAAATGGCAATCAGATCAAGTTGGTTGATAATGTTTCACATATTCTGTAGCTATACTAACTTTTATCTATTTGTTTTATCAATTATTAAAAGGGAGTGGCAAAATCTACAGCTATGATTGGACAGTTGTCTTTCTATTTTTTATTACTACCTCAAAGCTCAGGATTAGGTAGATACTGCAAGACTGTTATAGTTTATTAATAAATTGGCCTTTTATTATTATATAAAATGTTCTTAATTATATCTGATAATCCTTTTTGTCTGGAAGCTTATATTATCTAATATTAAATTATCAGTAATACCTTTTTATGCTTTGAGTTTAAATGTTATATTTTTACTGTTTTACTTTCAAACTCTCTGTTCTTTAAATATTTGTATACTTATAAATAGCACTGTGTTCATATTGGCTTTACTTACCCAGTAATACTACCGACCTCTGGAAAAGGTCCTTGCCATGCTACCAGTATGGAGGGATATATTAATCTCATCTGTAGCTGACTTTGGTTGGGTTATGTTACAGCTTTATATAAATTTAGTATAGCATTGAGTTCAAATGGTTTGAGGGTCAAATAAGAACTTTTACTTTAGCAATGCTTGGGATCTGAGCACCAGGTTGATTTTAGACATCTATTTATGTTTTACATCTTAAATGCCAGATCTTTTTCTGTTTTACAACATGGCTGACAGCTTTGTGGCGCACTAGGGAATTTATTTTTCATCTCCAAGTTCTTCCTGGATTTTTGGGCTTTGAGACTTTTCTCAACCCTGCTCCTCTGCCCCAAGCATTCAGAATCTGCTGCCTTCCCATCAGTAAAGGTTCAGTGTACCTTTGAGGGATTTTATTTTATCTGCCCTTCTCTCAACCTTTAGCAGGTCACTGCTGGGCACTCTGTGGGTGTCTAGGGGACTCCTCTTGGTTCTCATGCCCTCCACCCTACCTTCAGCAAGCCATAAATTCCCAGAGTGATTTGGAAGAATTGCTCTCAACTCTCCTTTTCCATTAACAAGCTTCGATATGCTACTCCCATGCATTTGCTTAGGCCCTTAGCAAAGAATTATTGGGTGCATGCAGATTTGGTCTATGGCTGGGGATCCTTGGTATTTTCATCTAACTTGTCTGCCCATGAGACATTAAAAATTAATTGAAATTTTAGCAAGTTTATTCCCTTGTCTGTGGTATATTTCTTCTCTTCCCATTACTCCAGCAAATCTAAAAACATCAAGATCTTTTCCTCCTGGGATGGGCCCATCACATTTAAAATTTACTCCATTTAGATATTTTTATACCTTTAGCTCTAATTTTTTTAAAATAAAATCCTGTCACTTATTCAGCTTATTCTCATTGTTAGGATAGAAGCCAATAGTCTTTCGGAGCTGTTAATATCTTAATTGGCAATGAAGAGTCACCATTGGATTCTTTCTTGGAAAATTTAACTCAGCCAATTAATCATTTTGGCAAAAGCTAATACCTCAAAATAGCCAAACTCACCATTCTGAAAGGTACTCTATTTAAATGTTTATATACTTTTACCCAGTTTCCACTTTTAGTTATTTAAGAAAAAATTAAATATGATTAAATTTATGAATATTTAAATGCATGACAAATTCTTAGCTAGACTAAGAAGAAAGAGAAAAAACTCAAAGTCATAAATGAAACACAAGGGACATTACAGTATATGCTGCAGAAATAAAAAGGATCATAAAACACTATGACTACTTATATGCCAATAAACTGGATAGCTTAAAATAAATGGATAGAGTCTTAAAAAAATGTGATATGCCAAGACTAAGTTATAAAGAAATAGAAAGTCTGAACAGACCTATAACTAGTATGGAAACTAAATCAGTAATCAAAAACCTCCCAAGCAATAAAAACCCAAAACAACAAAATACCCACAGCCAGATGGCTTCCCCATTGAATTCTACCGAGCTTTTAAAGAAGAATGCCAGTCCTTCTAAACTCTTCCAAAACTGAAGAAGAAACACTTCCAAATTCAATTTATGAGGCCAGCATTACCCTGACACCAAAACCAGAACAAAGATACCATAAGAACAGAAAACTACAGGATAATATCCCTGATAAATATAAATAAAAGAATTCTCAAGAAAATACTAGCAAATCAAATCCAACAGCACATTAAAAGTATCATACACCATGGTCAAGTGGGATTTATCCAAGTGATGTCAGATTGACTTACAAAATGTACAAAAATCAATTAATGCAATATAGCACATTAATAATAATGGATAAAAATCACGATCATTCAAAAATGCAGAAAAAGCTTTTGACAAAATTAAACATCTTTCATGATAAAAAAAATCTTAAATTTAGAATGAAAGGAAAGGATTTCAACATAACAAGGGCTATATATGACAAGCCCACCACTAACAACATACGATGAAAAACTGAAAGCTTTTCCTCTAATATCAGAAATAAGACCAGAATTCCCACTCTTCTCACTTCTATTCAACATAGTACTGGAAGTTCTAGAGGAATGAGGCAAGAAAAAGAAATGATAGGCATCCAAACTAGAAAGGAAGAAGAAAAACTGTTTGTGGATGACATGTTCTCCATATAGAAAACCCTAAAGACTCCATCAAGAAACTTTTAGAACAAACAAACCAGTAAAATTGCTGGATATAAATTCAACATACAAAAATCAATTGTGTTTTGATATAATAACAATGAGCTGTAGGGAATCACCCATCTAATCTTGGACACTCTATAACTTGGATTAAGGAACTTTAAAAGCCTCAAGTGTGAAAGGTGATGTAAATGTAATTTCCTGCTGCAAACACAGGGAAAAATAGGTTTCTTGGATGCAAATACCAAGAAACTGTGTGAGTGAGTGACCTTTGTGCAAACACAAAGGAATGCACTTAAATGGGCTTTAGGAAATTAGCTCAGAGGTTTATAAATTGCCTCTCCCTTTGTGCTTGTTAATTAGCAAAATACCAAGAATGTACTAGCCCTTTTCCCATATCAACCAGAAGTACATAAGTCATTCTTTCCTCTTATCACCTGATCTCCCTCCCCTGCAATCCTGTTACCTTTGTTCTGCTTCTGATCAATAGAAGCTCTGGGAGAAGGAGACTCGGGAGGTTAGTCTCTCTTGACTGCCTCTCCCTCTTCTCTTGACAACAGTTTGTGTCTACAGCAGTTATTGCATGCAACATTGGTAGTTCCCAGTGGGCTGGAGGACTACAATGAACTATCTAAAAAGGTAATTAGAGGCCCTGGCTGGTTGGCTCAGCGATAGAGCATCGGCCTGGAGTGCAGGGGACCCGGGTTCGATTCCCGGTCAGGGCACATGGGAGAAGCACCCATTTGCTTCTCCACCCCCACTCCCTCCTTCCTCTCTGTCTCTCTCTTCCCCTCCCGCAGCCAAGGCTCCATTGGAGCAAAGATGGCCCAGGCACTGGGGATGGCTCCTTGGCCTCTGCCCCAGGCGCTAGAGTGGCTCTGGTCGCGGCAGAGCAACGCCCCAGAGGGGCAGAGCATCGCCCCCTGGTGGGCAGAGCATTGCCCCTGGTGGGTGTGCCGGGTGGATTCCGGTCGGGCGCATGCGGGAGTCTGTCTGACTGTCTCTCTCCGTTTCCAGCTTCAGAAAAATACAAAAAAAAATAAATAAATAAATAAAAAGGTAATTAGAAAGACAACCCACTTGTATATAAATAATAGCATCAAAAATAATAAAATACAGAGAAAGAAACTTAACTAAAATGATAAAAGACTTGTATACTGAGAACTACAAAACATAAATTAAAAAAAACTAAGACACACAGATAAAATACATATTCTGTTTATGGATTAGTATAATTAACATTGTTAAAATATCTATACTGCTTAAAGTGATCTATAAATTCAGGATAGTTGCTATCAAAATCTCAATGTTACTTTTTATAAATATACTCAAAATATTCTACAATGCACATGGAATTTCAAAAAAAAACCACCCCAAAACAAAAACAAATAGCCAAATCAATCCTGAGAAAGAAAAATAAAGATGGAGACATCACAGTTCCTAATTTCAAGTTATATTACAAAGTCATAGTGATCAAAAGAGTGTGGTATTGGCATAAAACCGACACATAGACAAATGAAACAGAAAGTCCAGAAATAAATCCAAGCATATACTGTCAACTGATCTTTGACAAGGGTGCCAAAAATGCACAATGATGAAAGAATAGTCTCTTCAATAAATGTGCTAGGAAATTTGGAAATCCACATGCAAAATAAAATTGGACCTCTATCTTACACCATATACAAAAATCAACACAAAATAGATATAAAGATTCAAACATATGACCTGAAAATGTAGAATTCCAAGAAGAAACCATGGAAGAAAAGCTTTATAACATTGGACTTGTCAATGATTTCATGGATTTGAAACCAAAAAGCACAGGCAACAAAAGCAAAACTAGGTAAGTGGGATTGCATTTAATTAAAAAGCTCTGCAAAGCAAAACAAACAAGTAAACAAACAAAAACCTCAAAAAAGTGAAAAGGCAATTTACAGAATAGAAGGATATATTTGCAAACCACAGATCTCCAAAATATACAAGAAACTTGTACAACTCAACAGCAAAAAATAACCTTATTTAAAAATTGATGAGAGACTTAAATAGACATTTCTCCAAAGAAGATATACAAATGGCCAATAGGCATAAGAAAATTGCTCAACACTACTAATCATCAGGGTAATTTAAATTAAAACCACAATAGTGAGATATCATTTCACACTGCTCAAGTTAGCTATTATCACAAAACAAAAGCAGCCCTGGCCAGTTGTGCAGTGGATAGAGCGTACTCCTAGAGTGCCGAGGTCTCCAGCTTGAGCCCAGGGTTGCACACTGGAGCCCTGGGTCACCAATCCTGAGGTTGCTGGCTCGATCCTGAGAGTGCCAGGAGGATGTGAAGAAATTAGAGCCCTTGTATTCTTTTACTAGGAATGCAAAATAGTTTAGCCACTATGGAAAATAGTGTGGTGTTTCCTCAAAAAAAAAAAAAAAAAAAAAAAAGAAAGAAAGAAAAGAAAAATAGACCAACCATATGATCCAGCAATCCCACTTCTTGATATTTAAGGATCTTGAAGGATATTAGCAGGCTAATTGCATGCAGCATTATTTACAATAGTCAAGATGTGAAAACAACCTACCACATTTCCCCAGGTGTAGGATGCACCTTAATTTGGGGGCCTGAAATTTGAAAAAAAAAAAAGTATTAAAGTTATTGAACACAAGGTTTTTTTTGTTTTTTTTTTTTGTTTTTTTTTTAATAATTTTATTTTTTTAATGGGGCGACATCAATAAATCAGGATACATATATTCAAAGATAACATGTCCAGGTTATCTTGTCGTTCAATTATGTTGCATACCCATCACCCAAAGTCAGATTGTCCTCTGTCACCTTCTATCTAGTTTTCTTTGTGCCCCTCCCCCTCCCCCTTGATGTCTCCCTCTCCCCCCTCCCCCCGTAACCACCACACTCTTATCAATGTCTCTTAGTCTCACTTTTATGTCCCACCTACGTATAGAATAATGCAGTTCCTGTTTTTTTTCTGATTTACTAATTTCACTTCGTATAATGTATTGAACACAAGTTTTGTTCATCATAAAATTCATATAACTCCTCATCACTGTCAAAACTCCCGTCCATTAGCTTGTCCTCATCTGTGTCTGATGACAAATCACTGTCTTCAACAATGAGCACAAAAGCAAGTCCAAAAAAGTGGGAAATGCAAATTAAAGAAAAAATCTACAATCATTGTATAAGACGCACCCAATGTTTAGACCCCAACTTTTTTGAAAAAGGGTGAGTCTGTATAAGATACATGGTCATACTTCGTGTTAGTCATACTTCAAATATGCCCCAAATCTAACTCCACCACCACCTCACTGCCATCACCTCTCCTTTTCGTTACTGTAATAATATCTTTACATCTTGTTTCAAACTCACCCTCCTCAAATAAGTCTTATCCCAGGAGTCAAGTGATTTTGTTAAAACACAATTCAAGTTAGGTTACTTCCCTGCTCCAGCCATTCCAGTTTCTTGCTCTTTTTCAGACTCTACACACACTCTCTGCTCCGCCACTCTGGAATGATCTGCTTGGAATCCTCTTCTCAGGTCTCTAATGCTTCTCTCCCCCTCACTATCTTCTGGTACAAGTTAGACCCCTTCTCAGGGAGGCCTTCCCTGCACTTCCTACCTAAACTTTCAGCCCCTACCCCAACTTGATGTATCTGCTCTCTGCTTTCCTCCCCCCTGTCCTTAACACTTGTATCTTAAAAAATATATTATTATGTTTATTTTCTGCATCTCTTATTAGATGGTAAGAACTTTGTCTTAATTTATTCACTGCTGCAATTCCAGTGCCTAGGACAGTGTCATACAACAGAGATACATAACTGTTGAATGAATAGTCAGAATCAGCTCGTGCCTAAGAGGAAGAAGGGCTGAATACAGCCACACAGGCTTAATATTCTTCTGAATTTGCCATTGTATCAGAACTGCCCTTCCCTGAGGTGGAGTGAGGGCGAGAGCTAAGGGAGGCCCTGGGTGCTGCGGTGTGTGGAGCTCCAAGAACACAGAAGGACACAGCAGGAGAGGCGAATAAAGGACCCCATAACATTTTCTTTGTTTCCACATTCTGAATTTAAAACAAAGGTAATGGTGCAGTGATAATCCCAGAAAAGCTAAAACAGAAGTCTTCTAACTACAGTCTAGGGGCCAAAGAAGCCCTGCCACCCGTTTTCTGTATGGCCCTTGACTTCAGAACTGTGCTTAACATCTTGAAAGGAGGAAGAGGAGGAGAGCATCTTCCTACTCATATCCCTATTCTTTCTCCTTGAGAGTTTGACTTTGGAGTTTAACTTCGTTGAGTTCTCCATCGAAGAGATGTTATTTTGTGCTATCCGTACTACACCAAAAAACAAACATGCCAAAAAATAAACATGTACATACAAACTACTGTCTTCAGGGAGCATCGGAGGACTCCAATTCAGAGACATTCTGCATTCGCCCCCATCTCAATGGGAACAACAGTACCTGCTTCTGACACATTCCCGGCCCTGAGTGCGAACAGCAGAGGTGAGCCTGTCCTTCGCTGTTGCTTCCAGCTGGAGACATCAGGTGCTCTCTGGAAGGGCACTTTGAAGAAGAGGCTGCAGTGCATTTGGGAAGTGGTAGTTGAAAGACAGTAAAAGGAGCCCTGGCTTAAAGTATATTAAGGGATCACAGGAGTACATCTCAGCTGCATTTTTAGATCTTTTGATTCAAAGACACACATCTTCTTATCTCCCAAGGGGTGAGGCCAACCTAGCACAGGATATAGACAGAGCCTCACAAATAAGGTTGCCAACTGCATGTCAGAGATAATTAGTGAGAAACGGTGCGGGGCTCCTCCACTGCCCTCGGTACAGAGGAGAATGACGCAGGGAGAAACTCGGGGGCGGGGGCGGGGGATGCTGAGCTACCAGCCGAGACCTGCGAGGCAACGTGCACCTCGGTAGCACTGATGTGGTTAATTGTCCTCTGGGGCTGTAACGAGAAGGGGATCCTTATTCTTGTGCTGCCTGGTGTGTCTGCTTGTCCACTGCTTTAGGATATTTCACTTACGTCATTTCCTACAGAGGAATAGGAGGGTGTGAGTGGGTGTGAGCAAAGGGAATGACAAATGAAATCATTGAAAATAACAGATTTTGGCTACATGCGTTAAGATTCAAACCAACCCAGTCCCATTTTATATACATTATGTTTGCAATGTGCCTCTTTCCAAATTGGATTTGAGATGATTAACTTTAAAGGGCATGCATACAATCAAATTAATATAAATACTCAAAACTGTGAAAAGGAAAAAGAAACCAAAATGGCGAATCTGAGGCTTAAGACCCCCTTTCTTCAGTTCGCTGTTAGCCAGTTCACTTTCCCTGGTGAAGCCATGTGGGTCCAACAGCAAGTCAGTCCCTGTAAGCGATGCATGACCCTCCGTGCCACGCCGCCTTCTCAGCCCTTTCTGTAGCCAAGTCCAGGGAACTCATGGAACAGAATCCTGCAGAAGTGTCCTCGCTGTCTAATTACAGGTGCTTCTCTGACTTTCTCCATGTTTACTTGGCCAGTGAAATTTTTTAGTAGGAGATGGTTGAATGAAACCACACTTTATCACAGATTGCCAACTAATAAATAGAGAAATGGTCACAGAGGGAAATTTTAACGTAAGTGTGGACTGCTGACTTGCTGCATTTTCCCAATTGTTTTCAAACTCACTTGCTTAACAGAGATGCTGTGATTTTTTTATTTTATTCACTTCCATCATTCCCCTGCAATTTAATTGGACTGCTTTCTCACCTTGCACATCCCATTCCCTCACTCCCTGTGCCCCTGCCTTCTCTCCTGCAGAAGTGAAGATGGCTAAAGATTTCTTTGAAGTCGTTCAGCTCCCATGAGAGTGTACATGCTATCTCATTATAAATTTTACACACACACACACACACCCCTATAAAATCATTGTAGTGCAACTGCAGACCGAGCCAAGCACGTTATCCACAACTCTAAGGGCCTTTGGTCTTATCTGTGTTCTTTAAAATCATGTTTGATTAATTAATGACACCAGCAGGGTAGATGCTGATAATCCTGATATGTAACATTAACTGTACTCTTAAATTGCTGAAGTTATTACCTAAGAATTATTCGTATGGTTCTTTTTTCTTTACACTTTGCAGGGGTAGGGAATCATGCTGCCTTGCTAGTCTTCAGACCTCCAGATACATGCGTACTAGACTTGTTTCTTTTTTTTCTTTCTTTTTAAATGAGAGGAGGGGAGATAGTGAGATAGACTTCTTCCCGCCCCCTAACTGGGATCCACCTGGCAACCCCCGTCCAGGGCCAATGCTTGGATCAACCAAGCTATTCTTAGCAGGCTACTAGAGTTTACATAAATCCATTTCAATATCAAAAATGATCTGACCTGTGGTGGCGCAGTGGATAAAGTGCTGACCTGAAATGCTGAGGTCACTGGTTTGAATCTCCAGGCTTGCCTGGTCAAGGCACATATGACAAGCAACTACTACAAATTGATGCTGCCTGCTTCTCCCTCCCTTCTCTCTCTCTCCCTTCTAAAATCAATAAATAAAATCTTTTTGAAAATATGAAAAATGCACTCAAATCTCAACATATTTAAGAGTGAATAATAATGTTCTTATTGCACTGTGTCCTCATTCAATGGCCCTTATCCAGCAAACCATACTTCCGGCGTGCAAGCCCCAAACTGAGGAATTGTTTGAGAACACCTTAATCTTTACCCCAAGTCAAATCCAAAGTTCTCTTTACTATACCTCTTAGGAAGCTCTCAAATACATTATTTTCTCTTTAATTTCACATCATCCTTATCTGTGATAACCATAATTTCTAATGTTTGTTCTGGTACACTGCCAATCTGTTTTGTACAAAGTAGCCAAGATTATCATTATACACACAACACTGATTAGCGTACTTAGCATCCACACTCCACTCACACACAATACCTAACATCTAGTTGTGGTTTTCCTTTGCTCTTATGATCAAGGCCCAAATCCTTCACAATTGTTCATGGCTCCTACATGGGTCAGCCCTACCTACATCTAATCCTCTTCCTATTCCTCTATCTCTCTTATAATCTAGCCATACTTCTCTACAAAGACTCAAAGTCCGTCTAACACTCCATTCTCATTTCTGCCACAGGAACTTTGCACATGCTGTGGCTCTACCTGGACATCTCCCCTCCATCCCAAACCTTTCTGAATAACTAGAATCTTAGCTATCAGGTCTTAGCTAAGTGTTTCTTTGTCAACAAAGCCTTCCTCAAGCCCTCGAGCTAAATCATATTAATTTCTTATACTCTCCTATATTTTTTCTTTCAGACCACTAATCTAAGTTTGTAATTACAATCTCTGTGTCAAGGATGTGATTTCTAAGTCAGTATTTTTCTCTCCCATGAGACTTTAAATTCCATGAGAGCAAAAGTTATTGTTTGTGGGAGGATGGGTGGTAGTGGGGAGTCATCACTTTAAAAAATGCAGATTGCATTTGGAAAGCATATTCACTGTTTAAAAATGTGATTAAATAGATCCAACACCATGAATCTCATTTTACTGACCTCAGATTTTCTCTGGAGTTGTATAGAAGAGATCTAATCTGCCTTCTATAGGTCAGTCTTTTAAATATTAGAAACATTTGCATTTTAACTACATCAAACATATCCAGATCTTTTAATAGTTCTTTAAGTGACATGTTTTCCAAATGCTAATCTTTTTCAGATGTACTTCAGTTTTCCAGTCTTTCCCCTAAAATCATCCTTCAGAACAGTTAATAATTCAACATGTTCTGATCTATTTAGACTTTAGTAAAACTTCTCCCTTTGTAGTTCCAAACTATGAAGTCATCTTGTTCCTTAAGATGACCTAAGCTTTGGAGATGCTGTCACTAATAGAATCATGTAGAGTTTATAGATAACAAACACTCTTGCCTTTTTCATATGACTATATCATTTCTTTTACTTTTTAAAATTTAAGTGTACACTTTGTGTATGTATTTTTATTTGTTCAAAGAACAAGCAGCTACTAGGAACTTTGAGTCCTTTACTTGATGAGCATTCTTCTAGTTTTGAATCATAGTGTCCATAATTATTTATAAAGGTTAAAGGGAGAGAGCACTCCATGACACACTTAGAGTCCTCTCACCAAGTTGACGCTTGTGAAATTTCTGTAAATATCTGTCCAAAAAAAAAAAAAAAAAAGATATAGGTAGTTACCTTTAATCCAATTCATCTGTTAGAATTGCAAAATGTTACAATATTTCCTTGGGACTTGGGTTCCAAGGAAATCAAATTACTTACTCAAGTGAAAGCACTTATTACTAGAGCTGGGAATAGGATTTGTTACCCTAATTCCAGAACTTTATTTTTTATTTCTTCCTCCTCTTCTAAAAGTATAAACATTAGCATCCATTACATCTGGTAAATGTCAACACAATTTTCTTCATTAAACATATAATTTGAGAGTCAAAATATATTTCAAATATGTTTCAATTTCTTTGTCATAGTCTTTGACTACTTCTGCAAAATACTAGTCAGGTGATTCTTGGTGATAAGCTATGGTGTATATCATCATCTCTATAATTATCAGCTCTACTGTTATTAAATGGGATTAAAAGTGAGCACTGAAGTGAGACTGCACTGACCTCTTAATACTGCCTTCCACGGTTTAATCTCCTTGCATTGTTCAATCTCACTAAATTGCAGCTCCAGTTTTTGGATATGGTGTTATCCACACCACACACATTAAAACAAAGGAGCAGTTTGTTATTTCCAATACCTTAACTGAGAGTTTTTATCTTATTTCAGAGGATATTTGAGGAGTATTTTAGAAAATCTCTTTTACTTTAATTCTTTCCAGGAAGAGCTCCCATAAATTACTACATCATGAAAACTGCAGAACAGTGGTATAGAAAGAAGACAATTTGAAATCAGGAAGCCTAAATTTCTATTTGAATTCTTGCACTATATGTGGCTGTGTGTGACACTGAAGAATTCAGTTAACCTTTCTGAGCATCAGTTTTCTCATGTGAAGTTATGTTTACTTCAAAGCACCATTGAACAAATAAAGAACTATATTTAAAATGCTGTGAGAAAAATATGCCATATAAATGCAAGACATTCACATAATTAAGGAAAAAAATGCTAAGATGTGGAATATGAAAGAAACTTCAGAGTTTCTGTAAGAAAACAGTGGTAACTTACATGCACACATCTCTCCACCTACCTATGGAAACAAAACAAATTTTCAGACAAGCCACATCATACAAAGCGCCCCAGAACTTACACTTAGAGCCTGAGTAGGAACCGAGACTACTCCAGACTTCCAGCTGGTTTAAGAGACAAAAATCCATACCTGAAAAGTAGCTCCTGAGCTTACCCCAGAGAGGACAAGTGGCAAAATCACTCTTTAGTCAGGGTGAACACTGTATGATCTCACTGACAGGTGGAATCTAAACAAATAAACAAACAAACAAAAAGCCACACTCACAGACACAGAGAACAGACTGGTGATTGCCAGGGGTTGGGTAGGCAAAATGGGTGAAGGGGCAAAAGGCTACGAACTTCCAGTTATAAAATAAATAAGTCATGTAGATGTAATGAACAGCATTTGACTATAGTTAATAATATTGTATTATATTTTGGAAGTTGCTAAGAGTAAATCTAAAAAGTTCTTACCATAAGAAAAAAAAATTTGTGACAAAGTATAATGATGGATATTAACCAGCTGTGATAATTTCAATGTATACAAATATTAAATAAACATATTGCATTCCTGGCCCTGGCCAGCTAGTTCAGTGGTAGAGCATCAGCCTGGCATGTAGAAGTCCTGGGTTCCATTCTCAGTCATGGCACACAGGAGACACAACCATCTGCTTCTCCATCCTTACCCCACTCTATTTCTTCTTCTCTCTTCCCCTTCTGCCTCCATGGCTTGAATGGTTTGAGCAAAGTTGGCCCTGGGCACTGAGGATGGCTCCATGGCTTCAGCCTCAGGTGCTAAAATAACATGGTTGCCGAGCAGAGTATTGCCTGGTAGGGGCTTACTGGGTGGATGCTGGTTGGGGTGCATGTGGAAGTCTGTCTTTGCCTCCCCACATCTCACTTAATAATAAAATATACATATATATATATTGCACACCTGAAAAAATAAAATGTTATATATTATATGCTTTATATGAAGTGATAAAATATCCCTTAATTTTTGTGAGCAGTATATTATTAATTACACCTCAATCACAAAATGAGAAGACATAAAATACTCTCTTCCAATCAATACCAAGTACTATTAATTTTTAAAGACTGCAGTGCAATATACAAGGATAAAAGAACTTCTGCAAAATAAGAAACCCTATCAGCCAAACATATTGCTCTCCCTGGACTACATACCCCATTATTAATGAGACAGAAAATGTCATTTCAAAATCATCATAAATTAGTATACAGCATCTATACAAAGATTTTATAAATAGAAAAACAATCAAAGATGTTATCTGACAAATTTTCCGATAAATACAAAGCAGGTAAAAACTATGACATAAACCACAACCTGAGCTAAATGCTCTCAAACTAGCATATGTCGATGTGAATAAAATACATCAAATCACAAATGCAAAGATGTAGAACCAAAATGGGCATACACACACACACAAAAGATATAAAATAAGAGTGACTGAATTAAAAGAAAAAGGAAGAAATATAAACACAAAGTTGACTTGGAAATAAAACCAAATTACAAAATACCGAAGGAAGCTACAGTCAACTGAAAATTTAACACAGGGCATTGAAAAAAGGTAATAGAGCCAAGCAATGAAAACTTATATAAAAAGATAAAAAGAATCTGGAATATCATAATAGAAAGTAGATGATCCAACATATAGATAACTAGAGAACTTAAAGAAAAGAAAAGCAATGGGGTAAAACTAATAAAAGTATCATTTCAATTTATAATGAACAAAACATTCCAGACATAAAATGACATTGAAAGACTTTTTTGTCTAAAATAATTTAAGTTGTTTAGTCAGTTCTAAGATATATCCTAGTAGAATACAATAAGGATAAAGAAAAAAAATCTCCTGGCCCTCCAGGAAAAATGAGTAAGCAATTTTTTAAAACAGTCAAATCGGCTTCAGACATTTTAACAGTAATATATAAAGCAAAACAATTGGTGAGCAACAATTTAAGGACAGTCAAAGAGAAATTGGAAACCAACAATCTTATATCCAGCCAAGTTCTCCTTCAAATAACAAGGCTACAGACAATGTTCAAATGCAAACACCTGGGAATACTATCCTCATAAACAATTCCTGAGAATCTGTGAGAGGTCAAGCTTCATTTAAGCAAGAAATGACAGAGGAAACTCCAGCAGTAGGAACAATCATGAACATTAAATATATTAAATTGCAGACCGAAGCATAAAACAAATATGGGGGTAAGGAGGAAGAACAGTGTATTAATATTATGGGTTCTGACCTATTAGAAATAACTCAACAAAAAGAGAAAGACAGAAAGAGCAATTGGATAACCTCATTGATTGTCACATAATAGGTGGGAGTTGAGGATATCACTTAAAGCTGTCAAAACAAATAGAAGTATCTAAAGGAAGGAAAAGAGGATAAAGGTTTTACACACATTATTAACATAAACCACTAGCAAAAAATACAAATCTTCTTAATTAACAAAAGCACTCTAAAAAAGTGGGAAAATAAAATAGACCACAGAGGGAAAGAAATACAATAAACATAATATATAAATATGTATAATATAAACATAAAATAATCAAGCTGAGATCAAACATATCTGTGCTATAAATACAAAATGGGTTTACCTCAACTATTTAAAAATAGGTTGATTCACAAAGCAACTAGGATATGACAAATGCAAAAACATAGTAAAAAATAAGTAATTCAGAAAAGCTAAAAATAAATAAATAGGCAAATCTACACCGTGAGAATATAAACAATAAGAAAGCAGGAACAGCAATGCTAAAAGCAAACAAGGTACAATTTAGACCAAAAAGCAGTAGATATGACAAAGATCTTTGTAACACTAAGAACCTCAATTCACAACAAATCTTTAGCAATTAGAAACATGTATTTCTATATGTTTATATATATGAATATGTGAGATATATATATATGAATAAACCCAATAGAGACATATCAATAGGAACTTGAAATAAAACACATCTTTCTTTCCATCCGTCGCAAGCCTGTAAAGCCTCCTTCTTCCTCACGAGTCAGGCAGGGGCCTCCATGTGGAACTTGCTGAACACTGAGGTCATGGCCTCACACCCAGAGGTTCTGCCATCATTGGTTTTGGATATAGCTGGGCTCTAAGAATTTTAAGATCCCCAGATGTTTCCAATGCACATAATTAGAAGATTAAAAAACCACTGAAACAGATGCACAAGGACTGGAAGGTAGTAAAACTACCTACCTACAATGAGAAAATAATATTCCCTGTGGAAAGCCAGTAGATAAAATCCTTAAGAAATTTAACAAAGGTACGAAAATTTATGAGAAAAGTAAGCTGAACAGATAAAACATGTCCTCATCTGGAATGGGATGTACAGTTCTCATATATATATATATATGTCAGTTGTCCTTAAGATACCATATCAATTTAATATAGTCTCAGTAAATGTACTAAAATGGTTTTTTTGGAGCTAGACCAGAAAATTCTAACATTCATATAAAAACAGACAAACATGTATATAGGTAGGAAACTCCAAAAAAATAGTAAGAATATTAAGGGTCGCCTATACCTAATATATAAAATATTATCAAAACTCTAAAACTGTGTGGTATAGGTGCGTGAATATGCAGACAGACTAGTAGAAGAGCATAGGCAGTCCCAATATAGACCCCCCCAAACAGGTAGAAATTTAAAGAGTGATTATGAAGGCCTATCAAATGATGGGGGGGAGGGAGATTGACTTTGCAACAAATAATCTTTAGACAAGTGAAAAATTATTAACTTGGACTCCTATCTTACTCCAAGTAAACAAGAGATCTAAATGTAAAAACTGACATATTGGTAACTAGGAGAAAACTTGAGTGAATTTATTTACAATTTAGATATGCACAAAGCTTTTCCGACTGTAACTCAAAATCCAGTTTCAATTTTTTGAAAAGATTAAATTCTACCACATTAAAGAAAAGGTTTGCATTGATGTCAAAAGACAAATGAAAATTTAGAAGAAAAAAACTGCAATAAGTTTGACAAATAAAAGGCTGATTTTCCTAATATACAAAAAACTCAAAATGAGAACAAAAACAAAGCTAATAGAAATAAAATGGGTGGCCCTGGCCAGTTGGCTCAGTGGTAGAGTGTCAGCCTGGCGTGCATAAGTCCTGGTTTCAATTCCTGGCCACGGCACACAGGAGAAGCGCCCATTTGCTTCTCCACCCTTCCCCCTCTCCTTTCTCTCTATCTCTCTTCCCCTCCTGCAGCCCAGGCTCCATAGGAGCAAAGCAGGCCCCGAGTGCTGAGGATGGCTCTGTGGCCTCCATCTCAGGCACTAGAATGGCTCCTGTTGCAATGGAGCAACAGCTCAGATAGAGCATCGCCCCCTAGGGGGCTTGCTGGGTGGAACCCAGTTGGGGGCATGCAGGAGTCTGTCTCTCTGCCTCCCCACTTTCAGTTCAGAAAAAGAAAAAAGAGAAAAGAAAGAAAAGAAAGAAAATGGACAAAATGTGTGAGCAATTCACAGAAAAAGTTAAAATAAATGTTTCTTAAATGTGAAAAGACACTCAACTGTCTACTAAAACAAACTAAACTGAGATACCAATGTATCCATAAAAATTAGTCCTCCTATTACTCTTGTTTCTAAATACCATTGTCCATTAAATGAAACCAGGGATCCTTATTAAGATGGTGGACTACAGGTTTGAGACAGAAAATGGATAAGGCCAACCCTAAACATTGTATTTTAGAAAGAAAGTGCTCTAAGATGAAGGATTATGCCAGATGGGCACAGGAGTCCGCTTGAAGTGGCCACCATTATCAAATTTGGGACAATTAGAACATCAAAAAATAATGAAAGTAATGGGATATAGAACACTGAATTTGTAAAAAGTTATCTATGAGTCTATAATGATACTCAAGAGAGAAAGAAAAAGAGAAAGGAGGGGTGACTCTTTTTGTCAGAATGTCAGCTAACAAAGGAGGAAGGATTGATAGAGTTAGTAAATACCACCAGTTGAATATCCGCAATGTAAGAACTAATTCAGGCAAGGCTCACTAATGCCCGCTAAGGTGATTGGATGTAATTTTAGGACATGTCTGAGTTTTCTATTGCTGCTAGCAACAAGCTACCAACGATTCAGGGACTTAAAATAACACAAATTTGTTGACTTAACAGTTTTGTTGGTTAGAAGTCAGGCATGGGCCTCGCTGGGCTCAGGAGATCCATATTCTGTTCTGGAAGGCCTATGGTTAAATCTATTTCCTTACCTTTTCCAGTTTCCAGAAGATGACTGCACTCTTTGGTTTCAGGCTCTTTCTCCCTCTTTGTAGCAAGCAGTGTCATATTTTTCTGACCACCCTTGCTTAGTCACGTCACCCTCTGGCTCCTCTTACCTCCATCTTCCACTTTTAAGGACGTTTGTGATGTGATTACACTGGGCCCACCTGGATAACGCAGGCTAATTTCCCTATATTCAGGCCAGCTGATTAACAAACTTAATGCTATCTGCAACCTTCATTCCCCTTATCCACACCTAAGCCTAACATATTCACAGGTCCCAGGGATTAGGTTATGGATATCTGTGGGATGGGAGGTCTGTCTACCACAGGGGAAGAGGAAATTTGCATGCTCTCGAAGTTCTATACCTCTGATCACTCATTGATTATATATATATATATACACACACACACACACACTGACATATATATATATATATATATATATGCCATTATAAAAAGTGAATGTAAACAATAGGAAGAACATTAACTCACCTATGTAGTGTTTCTTGTAAAAAATATAAAATCTTAATTTAAACATGAGAATATAAATCAACAAATCCAAATTGTGACACATTCTACAAATAATTGGCCTGGATTCTTCAGAAAGTTCAATGGCATGAAAGAAAAAAAAAACAAAGCAAATGAATGGCTTCAGATTAGAGACCAAAAAGATGTGACTGCGAAATGCAGTGAGTTCTCCTCAGTCGGACCTGAGAACAAATGTAAAAATCAGCCAAAAAAATATTTTTAGAAAACTAGAGAATTTTAAGTATGGTCTGTATAATATGCAAAATTAACTCATCCATTTTAGATACTTAGGTATGATGGTGCTGGTGTGGTTATGTGAGAGAATGTTGTTGCTCTGAAGATGGTATTTAGGGGTGAGACATCATGATTTATATCTTCAGCTTGCTTTCTAATAGTTTAGCAGAAAAAGGAGGTTATGTAGAGAAAAAAGAACTAGAAAAAAAGTGAATATAAAATATATTAATATTTGGTGAAACTAAAAGAAAGGTTAACTTCAGTAGCTAAAGTTTCTTGATTATGCTCATCATGTGATAGCTGATTTCACAACAGGCCATCAATCATCATTTAATTTTTTTTTAAACATTTTACCAAATAGGTCAATAATTAAACCTTTAATCTTCTGAAAACCTAAAATATTCCCTCCTATGTATTTTTTAATATTATTATCTATTGACAAATTGCTTAAGTCAGTGGTTCTCAAACTTTTTGAAGTCGGGGCACATTTAAAATCCTACAAATAATTGTAGGCACACTATATACAAATTTCTGAGAAATATGTTTTAATAATTAAGTCAAATATTAAAGGAAAAAATATCAAGTCCAAGTGTGCTTTTATGGTAATTAAATGAAATAAATACGACAAAATTAAATTTACTCTGATATTAAAAAATACTTTTATTTTAAATTTTTTGAGTTATGCTTTATAAAATTCATAAAAAAGAGGGGTTAAAAAATTAAAAAACAACAAAAAAGTTATCTTTTTATATATATAGATACATTCTTAGTCAGATTTAGTAAATTCAGCAGGTCCCAGTGTGAATATGTTAAGTTTTTTCATTCTTGTGTTTATGAGAAATATGAGCCTGATGTGTCCTAGCAATTTCTTCAATGTTTGGGCATATATTTGAAAAGCAAACTTTTATTTTTTTGTCAATACATTGAAGAATTCCTCTCTTTTTACTCTTAACTGTGCTGAGGGCAAAGTGGGCCATTAGCAAATCAGTGAGATCCTTGATCATGTTTCCAAGGCAACCCAAGAATTTTACCAAGTGCAGAAAACCCCTACCATACATATCATCTTAACTTTACACCAAACAAAGGATAGAAGAAACTTGCCTCCAGTCTTTCTGGGGAACATGGGGGTAGTGTACACAGTCCAGCACCACAGCTTAACAGCCTTTTGCAACCTAATCAGGAAAGTGAGGTGGGGGGTTGGGCAGACTATCAGCTTACAGCCAATTCTCCATACCTCTGTCCCCCAAAAATCTAAACTCCAAAACCTGTTGGTTTTTTGGTCCTCAACAGGCACATATTTCTCTGGAATACCATAGGGCACACCTGGAAATCTTCTAGGGTGCACTAGTGCACCCTGGCACACACTTTGAGAACCACTGGCTTAAGCTGACTTAAATGCTTCAAAACTTATATCTTAATTATTTGTCCATCATGACCTTTTCTAATTAGAAAACATTTTCTCTTTCCTTCTTTTAAGATAGTAAGTTGTTCCTCACTGTGTGGCTCAGTGGATAGAGCATTGTTCCAGAGTACCGAGGTCATGGGTTTGATCTCCAGTCAGGGCACATATAAGAAGCAATCAGTGAGTATACAACTAAATGGAACAAGTAAGTGAAATAATGAGTTGATGCTTCTCTCTCTCTCTCTCTCAAATCAATGGGAAAATTTTTTTCAAAAGACGGTAACTTATATTTCCTCTAATGAAGTATCTTCTTCCTTTGACCCAGGTAGAGAAAGTACCTGTAATAATAAGGATAATATTACAAGCAGGACTTGTAAGAATAATAAGCCTTCTCTCATGGTGGCAAATGTACAGATTTAATGACTTGTCCATAAACTATGTACCATAAGAGAACAGGCCCTAAAACAGCTTCTACCATATTGTGGACATTTCACATATGTTACAAAAACATAAAGAAACATTTTCTAAGCCACATTTTCACACAGTCTTTAGAATGAAAGCTTTCCAAACCAACCCTTTACCCCTTTTTGAGGTTGTAGCTTTGATTTCTAAACAGCAAAAGTGAGAATAAGCAGAAGAGACAGAATATAGATGCTCGTATTCTTACAAAGCCAGTATAAATGTTTGAAAATTATTCTCTACCATCCATGGCTGTTTTTTCTTACAGTAGATTTCTTATACTTCTAGGATTTTATCATCTGATGAGCTATACAGCTCCTTATTATTCCAGATGATCCATAACTGGATTTTGGAGAACTCTTTATTAAAATGCCCTTAAGTCACAAAAGTAAGCAGCTGCGCCAGCAAGTTGAAGATCAAAGATGTTGCCCTTCACCATGGCCAACGAGAAGGAAGACTTGATGTTAGCGCACAAGCATCCGGGAAAGAAATGACTTCTTGCTAATAAAAGAAAGTTGGAAATGGAGCAAGGAGGCTGTGGACCTATCTTCTTTACTACACAGCACATGCATTTCTCCAACAGCTTATCAGACCTTCTTTTAATCAGTCTGTTTAAATTTAAAACCCTTTCTTCGATTCTCCATTCTTTCTCTTCTCCACAGCCGGCCTCTTATCTTTGCCCCTGAAAGAGAGCACACTGACCTGCCCACCGTGGACAGGCCCTGTGAGGCAAGTGTGTGCCATTTCTTCTGCTCACTGCCCTCGTTCTGAGACGGGCCACCCCACATTAGACTGTTTTGCTTCCTCATTATTTTCTCATTTGTGCTTTGTGAAATCCAGTGGCAGGACTTCAGAATAAAAATGCTCACAGCAGCCACTGCAAGAAGCTGCATAGCATCAACTTATGAGACAGATTGTTGACTAGCTGTTTGCTTTGCACTTTAGAGGTCACTGGCTAGAGAGTGAAACTGAGCCGGTTTGACATCTCTTGATCATTCAGTTCCTGGGAGTTTCCTGAATTCTGAAGCAAAATGGTCAGTTAATCTCACTCAGCACATCATATTAAGGGAGACAGGAGAAGGATGAGGAAGTCAGGCCCGCCACAACACAGTCTGGTACCAATGGATCAATGTCTCTGTCCCAGTCAACCTCCTGGGCACCCCTGAGAAAGACAACCTGCATAGAGCAAAGGCTCAGTCCTGAGGTTTCTAGTAAAGGCCCAGTTTGTGTTTAATAATGTACCCACAACAGTTTGACATTTGATTCACATTCAAGCATGGTTACCAAACCATGAGAGATAGAGTTGAGATCTGAGGATAACCCACTTTGTATTCTCTCTCAGAACTAATGGAGAGTGTAGCCTAAGGAGCCATTTCTCTTGAAATTTTTAAGAATTCCCACAACCACCCAAAGATCACATAGAGATGCCCAAACAGCTCAGCAAAGCCCAAAGCCAGGATCATGTACTCCATGCCAAATGGATGAGTGAATATATATTTGTAGATCAAAACAGAAAAGTCAGTGAGCCTGGAACTGAACACAGTTCTGCCCTCAAACCTCCCTATAAAACTTTGCTGTCCAGACGAGAAAGTCTAAGAATTTATGAGTATTTCCTAGAACAGGAATTAATTTTATGTGTAAGCATTCCCAGTAAACAGATTTCAACATATAACATGAATCTCTAAAGTAGACTTTCCCTTTCTCTGGAATTTTTCTCAAATGCTTTAGGTTTCAAAAAAGGAATGGCACAGAGACAATGAAGCCATAAAGATACATCTGGTCATACAAATATTTCCAGCCACACATTAACTATACATAGGGGTATATTTTTATATGCTCATATATATAATCTTCTATATTTAAAAGCACATTTTCTCCTGGCATTCTCTCCCACCTCCACCCCAAGTAAACAAATGTGTTTGAGGACAAAGAATTCTAGCTCAACTACTCCTTCATGAAACAGACTCAAAATGGAGCCATCATAACAGAGGGCTTCATGGTTCTCAGCTCATTCTGAAGTGAATGGTCTGGATCAAAGTGGCAACCTGTTGCAGCCCCACTAATTAATGTGTCTACCTTTACTCCTCCCTGCGTCTCTCCACCACAACCATTTCTGTCTAACATAACAGCAGCTAGAAAATAGGCATTTATACTAAAGGGCTTTTTCAGGGAGAGTGTTTTGAATACCTAATTAAAATAAAGGGTGATGTGAGCCTTTTGAAAAAAAAATCAGAAACATTTAAATTTAGAATGTACTTTTTGGGAAAAGGAAATGAAAACACCTCATGTTCCCCAAATGATGCTTTCTTCTTTCATTTTTGTGTGAGACTGATAACGATAGTCACACATCTTGCTCCCAAGAAGTTAGGCATCGGAATGAACGAAGTAATTAGGAATGGTATCAGGACTGCTCCTTCTTGTTGTTACTACTATGTAGATTACTTATGAAAGCAGTTTTAGGTTCACAGCAAAATTGAGTGGAAGGAACATTACTTACCCAGTCCCCCACATGCACAGCCTCACCAACTCTAAAAATCACTCACCTGAGTAGAAAATGTATTAGCTGGTTAATCTGCATCAAACCAAGATTATGCTCCAAAGTCCATTGTTTACATAGGGAATAAACTCTCTGTTTTGCATACACACAACAGTGAACCTACGTTTGCCCCTCCCTGTATGTATTGATGGGGTTGTCTTCTCCATCAGAGGGTGAGTTCCTTGAGGGAAGTATCATGGTTTATTCATTTTTCCTTTCAGCACTGATCTCCTAGCAGTTAATAGTATATGTTTTTGAGTGAATTAATTTTTTCAACAATGCTTTGACCATTGGCTAGCTCAATAGAAGTAAGAGCTTGGGTCGGTCATGGCAGGATGACCCAGGGCCTCTCTGTGGTCAGACACAAGGAGGCAGTGAGGATGGCTGACTGAAGGGCTTAGAGCCTGTCATCCCCCTCTCTAGAGATAAATAAAATAGTCATATGCTTGCTATCATGTGGCCCTAAGAAGATTCTGATGAGATAGGGTTATTTCTGTGTACACACAAAAAAATTTAAGTCTCAGAAAATTAATTTAACTGATCAGATTGAGTATATTTTACAGCAGTAGAACTGTAATGTGAATACAGACATTGTTAGAGACTAAATATTGTGTCCTCCCCAAATTCTTATGTAAAAGCTCTAATCTCCAATGTGGCTGTATTTAGAGAAGGCATCTCTGAAGAAGTTATTAAGGTTAAATGAGGTCATAAGGATGAGGCTCTGCACCCAAAGAATTTTTATTCTTGGAAGAGATTCCAGGAGCTCTCATGGGTTTCTCTGTCTCTCTCTCTCTGTGTCTCTCTTTCTCTTCCTCTCTCTCCACACTTACATGCACTGAGTAAAGGCTATGTAAGGCAAGATAGTGGCCATATGCACGCTAGAAATAAAGCCCTCATTGGAATAAAATTAGCCAGAAACTTGATCTTAGACTTTTAGCCTCTAAAATTGAGAAAATAAAGGTCTGTACGCTATTCAATTTGAGCTATGTTGTTATGGCAGGCTGAGATGACTAATACAGGCATTGTTCCAGTTAGCTATTGCCATATAATGAACCAATACATAATTTGATGTCTTAAAAATGACAATAATCATTGCCTTATCTATCATATTTTCTATGGCTCAGAAACTCTGAAGGCTTCGGAAGGGAAGTTCTGGCACAGCTGCTGTTCTGGTGGTTGCCTGCAGATTTTGGATGGAACTGCAAGACTATGGGCTAGCTGGCCATCTCCCACTCCTCATGTCTGCCAGGGCCTCTGCATGAGGTCTTTCTGCACAGGCTACTGGACTTCTAACAGCATGGTGCACAAAGGAGTCAAGAATTAGTACTCCAGCAAACAAGGCAGAAGCATTATTGTCTTTATGACCTAACCTCAGAAAGCATTCATTGTTACTGCCATTGGTTAGGAACAAGGCACAGCTTGATGAGTTTGAGGGATAAGGTGGCTAGAACCCACCTCTTTATAGGAAGTAGTAAGCTTTTAAAAGAGAATGTGGGGTAGAATCTCTTTTTGTGGCTATCTTTTGAAAGTACAATCTGCCACAGATATACAATATTTGGGTCAAGAACTGTGATTTTCTCATAATATTTTTGTGTTGCTAAAACACCAATCTTTCCCCCTACTGGGGAATGAAAATGTGGAGTTTAGAAAGAAGAAATGAGTCATTATGAGGTATTTAAGATGAGCTGAGTAGTGCCCTATTCCATTTTGTGAAGGGAGCTCTGGTCACAGCAGGCATATCCAAATAGAGGCCTTTACTACTTTAATACCAACTCTCTTAGCTAAGTCCTCTGGAGAGGGCTTGGGGTCTGTGTGGTCAGGTGAAAGATGACTCATATTCTCATAAAGCCAGAGAACTAAATATGCCTCAGCTTGGACACTAGTGCAAAGAGATCTTACCCCAAACTAATCAATGAGCAACTTTGATAGACCTCAGATTCCCCCCCAGAGCAGAGACAGGACCAGTGGGGGAGCGGAGGAAGGGGAGGAAGAGGGAATAAAGGAGTGATGGTGTTGTGAGAGGGAGCTGGGTAGCAGGAAATCCACAGACAGACTTGGCAGCAGTACACGAGATGGGAATAGCTGGATAGAAGTGTTCTGCAAAGATAACGAGAAACCAAATCCTCCAGCAGCACCGCCCAGAAAAGCAGCAAGTAGAGAATTTTGCTTACTTGTAAAAGAGCCTTAATTGTTCACAGTGAAAGACAAATCACAAAACCACTGTCTGATGGGAGGCTGCCTCTTAGAATGGAGTTTACAACATCTGGGTATATAACTTCTCTTGTCCCTGAATGAGGCTTGCTAGAACACGGACAGATCTTGGGTATTTTATAGTTACCATTTGCCCCAGCCTTGATAGTATCAAAAAGTGAAGAGAATGAAAAAAGTCCCTCTCAACAGATTTGGACTTAGTTCACAAAGAAAGGTCAAATACAGCTGAAGCTGCTCATAGCAATGTTAACTGAGAATGTGAAATGCTTATGGAGTTCTTGATGCTCCCTCAGTTCATTGCTTTCCTGGTACAGGTCATGGGGAAAGAGTACCAGGAATAGCTAATAAGTTAAGGTAAAGCATGGTGATATTAAATCATATTTCTTGAAAGGCAGAGAAGTTCTTTGAGATATGAATTTTTAAAAATTGAGTCTAAAAGGACTCTGAAAAGTAAACACTGCCATGATCCACTAGAATAAAATGATTGATTAAGCTGATTTTCCAGTCAACTTTCCAGCTGGGTTCATCTTTTGTGCAATGAGTGGTAATAGCTTGTCTTCCATTTATTTCTAAAGTAATCTCCCTGAACAATAATCTACTGCCCAGCAGTAACCTTAGCTCAGAGGAGACTGCTATACAATAGTTCAGAGAAGTACCAAATATGTGTCTAGAGTTGTCATTTTCTTTCCACGATCCTTACCAATTTCAAGATGACATTCTACTGTTGGCAACAGATTGGTGTAAAATCTTTGAAACTGAATCTCCCACAAGAATAAACTAGCAACTGAAATTGGGGAAGGGGGCAAGTGAATTCAGAGGAATACAGTATATATTCTAAGCCTGGAAGGAATACATTCAAATTTTTAATAAATATTTGGAAAAGCATAAGAGAAAATGTACCTACTGATGTATTTCCTTCCAAGCTTAGCATATTTGGTCTTAATAATCTTTAATCATAGATAGTCGTGTCAGACTTCTCATTCTTACCCCTTAACCACCTCCATAATTCAAAGTGTTATGAAGAAACATTGTCAACCTAAGTGCATGTGGTCTGAGAAATAAGCAGTGTTTTTTCTCCACTGGGGAAGATAGTCCTATTCAGCTGAGGGGGGATGTTTTAAGGAGAAAAAAGAGAACACCACAAAGTCGGTGGATTCAATCTCAGTGCTCAATGGTCGGTAGCCGATCAAGTCTAATTACTGTGGTTACCATAAAAGAGGCTGCCTCTCCAATGCCTTCCTGCCAATTATCCTGTAGCACTTTTGATAATCCAATGGCAGGAATTGCCTATGAAGTATTGTCTTCAGAATTGCCTTCCCTAGAAGAGGCACATCCCTGGAATATCTTTTTTTTTTTTCATCCTGTTTCAACAACTCACAGATTTTGGAGTAGAATTCAGAGCAAAATTAATGGGAAGGCAAGCTGGGTATTCACCGAGCGCGTACATCTAAAAAGGGAACTAAAATACCACTGGAATAAATTGGCAAAATGTAAATTGGTTTCACTCCTCACTGGTGTCAACCTGTCTGTGTTGAATACTTTTGTGCATCGCACATGAGCTTGCTGTCAGCTGGGTTCAAAAATCAATAATGCATGTTGTTTTCCTTACCAGGAACGAGTGACTTAATTATCTAAATGTTAAACCCCTTAATTCGTCTCCCAAGATATTGTTCCATCTAGAAAATTGCAAAATAAAAATGAAAAAAAACTACACAAAATGTGAGAAATATTCTGGATTTTTTAGTCTCCCCTTCTGTAGTTAGTGAAGTGTTTAAGTGACTGTTATTATATGCAATTTGTGATAATTGAAAAAATCAGTTTCTTATAAGCTTTCATTAAAAAAGGATATATAAATATTTAAAGAAAATATGGTATAAGATGCCAATTTAATAGTCTTCCCAGAGCAACTGCACGTCTCTAGTCAACTCAAAATGACACAAGATCCATTTGATCAGCTTTTTAGCATCTTTGTTGTGGGAGGCAATCCATAAATGGAAGGTATTTTGAAGTAGTGTTGACCTTCAAAGGCCCATTCACTAGCTATGTTATTATTAAATAATCGACTCCTTTCACTGTAGTGAACCATGCTTTTTACTGTTTTTTTTCTCCATTCTCCACTATTAACTTCTCTAAGCTTATGGAATCATTTCCTCACTTTTACTCAAGAGCATTTTTTTGTTGTTGTCGTTTGGCTAACCTCCAGTTCATCATTAATTATGAATTCTATGTCCTTTATAATTCATTAAGAAATGTCATAAAAATTCCACATCAAGTTAATTTGGTTTCACTCAGTCTTTGAAGACTAACCATAGTTTTTAAAGGACTTACCATATGTCAGACACTAGACTAATGGCTATATACACTTATACAATATTTATTTTATCTTTAAAATAACCTAAAATAGATACTATATCCATTCAAGACAAGAAAACTAAAGCTAAAACACATTGCATTTTCACCTAATATTTTACAGACAATAAATAGAAAAACTAGAATTTGACCCCTAGGCATGCCAACTTATCTGACACCAAACCTGTGTTCTAAACCCCTGCACTAATTGTCATTATTATATACCAGTAATTGACTAAATCAGATGAACCATGCTTTGCACTGTGCACTGTAAATTCATTCTAGATGGACTCACCAAAATTCAGATAGGCTAAATAACTTTCTAAGTAGTCTCACAGTCTGTGAGTGGCAAAACTAATGGTCAAATTCAGAACTGTTCTCTCAAGATGTCCAACTGATCATAATGTGTCTCTATCTTCAGGAAGAATGTGAGGGGTTTGCTTGGAATGACTGAAAGACTGACAACTCCCTCAGTGGCCAACGTCCCCCATGACTCTGCAAAAACAAAGGATTTCAACACTACTGAATTTTCAATCTTTGGAAGCTAGTGTTTTATGTATAGCTGTGAGAACTCTTGTCAATATCTTGGTATCTACATCTATCATTTTTTCCAGGAACTTCTGAATGCCGTCTGGTCAAAATGTCTCAAATATAAAAACTACCTTTATCTATCACTTCTCTGGGGCTTTAATAAGGGCTAGGATTGCCCTCTATGCCCTTTTCCCCTAATATTCTTTCTATTAGGCATGTGAACAATTTATAAACTCTTATCGTAAGTCATTTTTCATTTTATTTTGGCAACAGCAGAGAGATAAAAATCTATGTTAACCTAAATACTTAGCTTGTTCACACTGTAGTATTTAACAAACAATTCCTTTGTCGTATCAATATAGGTAGCTGCTTCTAAGGTTGCCCACTAACAGGGGCTTTTGAGATAGGTAGCTTAAGACATGATTCTCAGTGTCTCCCCCCCACCACACACACACCTCTTGGTGTTCATGCTTATTAGTATTCTCCACTTGAGGGTAGTCTGGATTTTGTGACTTGCCTCTGATGAGTAAAATATAGCTAATGTGATGGGTGCCATTTCCACGATTACATTATAAAACGATAGTGACGTTCATCTTGCTAAACCTCTCTTGCTGGTATTCTCTTGCCCTCTCACTTTCTCACTCTGGTGAAACCAGCTGCCATGTTGTGAAATGCTCAATGAAGATGCTCATATGGCAAGGAACCAAGGGAAATCTCTGGCTAACAGCTTGTGAGGGACTAAGCTATAGTTAAATAACTCACAATGAAGTGAATCTTGCCAATAACCATGAGAGTGAGCTAGGAGCATATCCTCTTGAATCAAGCCTTTAAATGACTAGAGCCTTGTTAGAGAGCCCAGCTAAGCATAACCAAATTCATGACCCAGAGACACTGTGGGATAATAAATGTGTATTGTTTTAGTCCGCTAAGTCTAGGGGCAATTTGTTACATAGCAATAGATAACAAATACAGCTCTTCACTCCCAGCCTTCCTCTAGAGTTATGCTGAGACCTGCTATGCTCAGGCTGAGCTACCCAGTGACACCTGAGTTTGCATCCTCAGTGGACTCTATCTCCTCCATATTTTGAGGTTCATATTTCTGAACTTGGTGCTCACTTGCTTTCCTTGTTTGCTACTTAGAGAGAAAGCAATACTCCATTTCCTTCAGAAATAGATACTCTCTGTTATTGGGATGTCACTGTGTAGTTTTCTACCTGCCTGGTCCTCACAGGACTGAATTTGGGCTCTGAATAGAGTTGACAAATGGGCTTTCTCCCCTGACTTTCAGTTTTCACATTTTTATTATCAATTTTATTTAATTTTGACAATTACAACAAATAAGAAACATTTGTACTTCTGAGAGTGTGATGTCAGATTGGTGGTGGCTGGGCAGCATGCGGAGTTCAGAGGTGCGGACAGGGCCACATGGGACCTACAGGTTGGACAGAAGGACATGGCAGCTGCTTTGTTTGCCAGAAAGTTTCCCAGGTGTTGGCTGCACGTGGGTGCAGGGTCAATGAGATGGATGATGAACATGTTCTGTATCCTCGGTGACCTGAGCCACCTTCTGACCACGATCTTGTTCCTGGGGAAGATCTGGAAGTCCAAGTGCTACAAACGCATCTCTGGGAAGAACTAGACCCTTTTTGTTCTTCTCTTCACCACCAGACACCTGAACCTGTTCATCAACTTCATCTCCATCTACAACATGTCATTAAAATGATTTTTCTCCTCTGTATCTATGTCACAGTGTCCATGATCTATGGGAAATTTTGCAAAATATTTGACAGTAAGAATGACACATTCTGCCTGGAGTTTCTCCTAGTCCCAGTCATTGGCTTTTTCTTCCTTGAGAACTACATTCCCCTAGAGATCCTCTGGACTTTCTCTGTCTACCTGGAACTGGTGACCATCTGCCTCAGGTCTCCATGATTAGTAAGACTGGAGAGGCAGAGACCATTACTATTCACTATGTGTTCTTTCTTGGGCTGTATTGGGCACTCTACCTAACTGGATCAGGCAGTACTAGACTGAGAATTTTATGACCAAATTGAAGTGGTGTCTGGAGCGGTACATACTATAGTCTACTGTGACTTCTTCTACTTATATGTGACCAAAGTCCTTAAAGGAAAGAGAGGTTAAGCCTTCCGATGCAATTTGAAGGCCTTCAGAGGACAAGATGTTCTACTGAGTGACTTATATATGACTCAGACCAAATGTTAAAACGAAAGCCAGAAAAATGTTCAGTGTGGATGGATTTCAGCAAATCACTGATCATTCTATTTAGAAGACCTCATTACTAACACCTCCCATATTGAGGTAATGAAAACCCTGGGACAATTACACAAACATGGTGCCATATGATGTCAATAATAATGTCAAGAAACCGTAGAGGCCTAACTCACTAATGGGCCAAATAAACAATTGTTCTCTAAAAAGGAAAAAAAAAGAGAAAAAGGAAAAGAAATATATGTCAATCGATAATAATAGTTATATATTTAATAACTTCAACAACAGTTTTTTCATTTGAATGCTTATGCTGTGTCAGACACTATGCTAAGATCTTTATATGAGTTAAATTACATAAATGTTTAAAAAATTATTATTTTACCCTCTAGTCTATGTTTTCAATTTATGGATGAGGAAAAAAAGGTTTTAGGAAGATTATGTAACTTGCTCACAGTCACATTGAAAGAATTGGAACTAGAATATGAACATGAACCCAGACCATCTGTCTCCAGAGGACACACTCACATACTGAGAAGTAAAAAGAACAAAAATGTTTAAAGATTTAAATTTTTCTTAGAATAGCTTTAGGTTCTCAGCAAAATTGATGGGAAAGTACAGAGATTTCCCATGTACCCCCTGATTCCACACATGCACAGCCTTCACATTAGCGACACCCCCACAAAGTACAGAGATTTCCAGTGTACCCCCTGATTCCGCACATGCACAGCCTTCACATTAGCGACACCCTCACAAAGTACAGAGATTTCCCATGTACCCCCTGATTCCACACATGCACAGCCTTCACATTAGCGACACCCCCACAAAGCACAGAGATTTCCCATGTACCCCTCATTCCACACATGCACAGCCTTCACATTAACGAAACCCCTACAAAGTACAGAGATTTCCCATGTACCCCCTGATTCCACACATGCACAGCCTTCACATTAGTGACACCCCCAAACCACAACTTCACATTTGTTAAAACTGAAGAACCTACATTGACATATAGTCACCTCAGTCTATAGTTTACATGAGAACTCATTTTTGGTATTGTACTTTCTATGAGTTTGAATTAATGTATAATGACATGTAACAACCTTTATAGTATCATACAGAGTATTTTAATACCCTAAAAATCCTCTGTGCTGTGTCAATCCATTTAACCCTCATCTTTAATCTCTGTAAAGAAAAATTAAAATATAAAAACATAATTTAAGCCATCATGAATCCTACTATCAGAAATAATTTCTATTAATACATTGACCTATTTAATTTGTTTGGCTTGTTTCCTAGTCTCCTTTATGTTTCTACATAGATATATATTTTATGGTGTAAAAATATTCTGCTTTATCTATTTAAAATTGTATTATGAATATTTTCTTATGCTATGTTTTAGAAGACATGATTTCTAATTAGTATAAAATATGAGCATATTACATATTTTAATTTTTAAATCATTAGTTTATCCTTAAACATGTACCTAAATTGTTTCTAATGAATAATTCTGTAATATTCTTGAATATGAAGATTTATATTCAAGGAGATAATCTTTAATTGCATATTTAATGCTTATTCTTTTAGCATAAATCATTAGATATGAAAATATTAGGCCAAATGGACATTTTTACGGCTCTTGTTATATAGTAACAAAATGATTTTTAGAAAGGGAAAACCAAATCACACTCCCTTAAACAATTTTAAGTGCTTGCATGCTTGCCGAAACTATTCTAGCATTATCACTATTTCAAAATTTTCAATAATTCCAAAATTCATCTCAAAGTAATTTTAGTTTTTCTTTTTTATTGAATGTGGAAAAATTATGCAAGTGTTCATTCATGTATATCTAAGTTTATTAATTTGGTGTTATGTGTGTTGAGAGAGAAAGGAGAGGAGGGGAAAGTGGCAGTGGTGTGTGGAGCAGAGGGAGAGGCTGAGCAGAAGTACAGAGACATGAGACAGCTAGACCTGAACTTCAATGGGGACAATTACAGAACTTTTTTTTTTTTATCTTTTTTTTTTTTTTTTTTTTGCATTTTTCTGAAGCTGGAAACAGGGAGAGACAGTCTGACAGACTCCCGCATGCGCCCGACCGGGATCCACCCAGCACGCCCATCATGGGGCGACGCTCTGCCCACCAGGGGACGATGCTCTGCCCATCCTGGGCGTCGCCATGTTGCGATCAGAGCCACTCTAGCACCTGAGGCAGAGGCCACAGAGCCATCCCCAGCGCCCGGGCCATCTCTGCTCCAATGGAGCCTTGGCTGCGGGAGGGGAAGAGAGAGAGACAGAGAGGAAGGCGCGGCAGAGGGGTGGAGAAGCAAATGGGCGCTTCTCCTGTGTACCCTGGCCGGGAATCGAACCCGGGTCCTCCTCACGCTAGGCCGACACTCTACCGCTGAGCCAACCGGCCAGGGCTAACAATTACAGAACTTTATGTATGGAATGGACAGGACAAAAATTACTTTTTAATAATATTATTCTGGAGACAAATTATAGAATAAATTCCCAAATTGGAAATAAAGTAAATGGGTAATATTCACATCAGAAAAGTCAGTTAAAAGCTTGCTTAGTAATTGGTCAAAGAAAATAGGAGTCAAGACAAGTAAAAAATAAAGTAGTAGCCATGAAAATAGAGACAAAGAGAAAAATTCAAGGGCCAGATAAAAAGCAGAATAAACATAGCTTGGAGGCTTCTTGAAGGTAGGGAGTAGAGGAACGAAATCTAAGGAAACTTCCAGATTTCTGGTTTGGTAAAACTTGGGTGGCAGCATCCGGCTAGGTTAAGAATTAGAGGAAAATTGGGACAACCCCATGAAGGCATCGAAAGGCCAGTCCATTGTCTGGATGCGCCACTTGGAAGAGCAGTGGGAGTCAGAGACAAAGTTTAGAGCAGGGGTCTCAAACTTGCGGCCCGCGGGCCGCATGCAGCCCGCCGAACAATTTTGTGCGACCCACAGACTAATCCACGAAGTTCAAAATATTTTGGATAAAATTAAGTAAGCCTAGGGGCCTAATTGTATTTTTCATTTCTCTAGCATCCTAGCTAGATATTAGCTTAGTTAACAGCAGTTGTGATGTGAACTACAGTTTCTGGTCGTTTTGTGACACTGAGTAAACTGCATGTACAATTGTGCTTGTTGTACTGATTTTTTTTTTTGTTTTCAACTGCAGTGAGAAAAGTGTTGCATAACAGTTGTCTCTTGTAGACCTAGTGCGGCCCGCCTAACGGCTGTGATCTTGCTCTGCGGCCCACATGCTGAGTTGAGTTTGAGACACCTGGTTTAGAGAGTGCTAGGTTGTACTTGAGGTTATTTCTCTCAGCCTCTGTCCCATTATTTATAATGTGGAAAATAATGCTGAATGTATGGAACTGTTAAAAAAAATAAAATGTTTGTAAGTGTTTGACTTAGTGCTTAGAGTATAGCAAACACTAAATAATTAGAGTCAATTTATTCTTATCTAAAAGAAGACTAATTTTCAAGAAAATGAAAAACTCCCAAGCTAATTTTATGAGTATTATCCAAATTCCAAAACCAGGTAAAGGCACTACAAAAGAAGATAACTGTAAGTGAACAGTCCTAATGAACATATATGCAAAAATCCTCAAGAAAATATTAGCAAACCATTTCAGCACAACATTAAAATATTATACACCACGATCAAGTGAGATTTATTCCTGACATGTAAGGTTGGTACAACAGCATAAATAATTAACATGATATATCACATAAATAAATGAAAGATAAAAATCATATGATCATATTAATAAATGCAGAAAAAACATTTGACAAAATCCAGCACCAATTTATGATAAAAAATGCTCAACAAAGTGGGAACAGATAGAACATACCTCAACTTAATAAAGGCCATATATGACAAACCCATAGCCAACATCACACTCAATGGGGAAAAACTAAAAGTATTTCCCTTAAGATCAGGAGCAAGACAAGGGTGTCTACTTTCACCACTCTTATACAACATAGCACTAGAAGTCTATGCCACTACAATCAGACAAGAAGAAATAAAAGGCATCCAAGTTAGACAGAAAAAAATAAAACTGTCATTATTTGCAGATGTCATGATACTGTATATAGAAAACCCTCAAGATTCCACCAAAAAACTAATTGAACTGATAAATAAAGTAGCAGGATAAAATTTTATATGCCAATAATAAACTAGCAAAAAAAGGAAACTAAAAAAAAATCTCATTTACAATTGCATCCAAACAACTAAGAAAAGTATCTAGAAATAAATTTAACCAAGGCAGTAAAAGATCTGTGAAGAACTTGAAGAAAATACAAAGAAAATGGAAACATATACCATGCTCATGGATAGAAAGAATTAACATTATTAAAATTTCCACATTATACAAAAGCAATCTATAGATTCAATGCAATTCTTATCAAAATATCAATGAAGTATTTCACATAACTAGAAGAAATAATCCAAGAATGTATATGAAACCACAGAATACCTCAGAAATCTTGAGAAAGATGAACAAAGTTAGAGGCATCATGCACCCTGATATCAAACTATACTACATGGTTATATTAATGAAAACAGCATGGTACTGGCATGAAAACAGACATAGATGAATGGAACAGAATAGAGAGTTCAGAAATACTCACGCCTATATGGTCAATTAATATATGGCAAAGGAGGCAAGAACATAAAGTGGGGTAGAGACAGTCTATTTGATATATAGTGTTGAGAAAATTGAACAGATACATCCAAAAAATAAAACTAAACCACCTTCTTAACTCATATTCAGGAAGAAAATCAAAATGGATTAAAGACTTAAATGTAAGACCGAAAACCACAAAAGTCCTGGAAAAAAATATAGGCAATAAACTCTCTGACATTTCTTTTAGTGTTATTTTTTCTGATAAAGCTCCTTGGGCAAGGAAAACAAAAGAAAAAAAATAAAGAAATAGTACTACATCAAACTAAAATGTTTTTGCACAGCAAAGGAAACCATCAACAAAACAAAAAGAAAACCTACTGAATGGGGGAAGATATTTGCCAATGATACATCTGTCATTAGGTTAATATTCAAAATTTATAAAGAACTCATACAACTGAACATCAAAGAACTATAAATAGTTCAATTAAAAAATGTACAGAGTACTTGAATAGACACTTCTCTAAAGAGGACATACAGAAGGCCAATAGACATAAAAAAATGCCCAGCATCGCTAATCATCAGAGAAATGCATATTAAAACCATCAGGAGATCTCATCGCACACCTGTCAGACTGGTTATCATCAATAATAAATAAGTGTTGACGAAGTTGTAAAGATAGAATCCTTGTACACTGTTGATGGGGATGCAGACTGGTTCAGCAACTACGGAAAATAGCATAAAGATTCCTCAAAAAAAATAAAAATTGAATTGCCTAATAACCCAGCAATTTCACTTCTGGAAATATATTGGAAGAAACTCAAAATGGTAATTTAAAAAATATACATATGCACCCCTCTGTTCACTGCAGCGCTGTTTACAATAGCCAAGGTATGGAAGCAGCCCAAGTGTCCACCAATAGATGAGTGGATAAAGAAGACATGATACACATGTGCAATGGAGTATTATTTGGCAGTAAAAAAAGAATGAAACCTTACCATTTGCAACAGCATTGATGGACCTATAGGATATTACGCTAAGTGAAATCTTATTCACAGAAAAAGACAAATACCATATGATTTATCTTATATGTGAAATCTAAAGAGCAAAATAAATAAACAAAATAGAAACAGAGATCAGACTAATGATTTCAGTTAGATGGAGGGGAGGAGCATTGAGGGCCAGGTGAAAAAGTAACAGGATTAAGAATTACAATTGGTAGTCACAAAATAATCATGGGAATGTAAAGTACAGCATAGGGAAAATAGTCAATAATATTGTAATCACTATGTATCATGACAGGTGGGTACTTGAAGTACTGGGGAGACTATGTTGTAAAGTATATGGTTGTCAATCACTGTGCTATACTCTTGAAACTAATACAAAATAATATTGACTGTAAACTATAATTGAAAAATAGTAACAAAATAAGAAGGCTAGATTGGTCATTAGTATATCAAACTTAACAGATATTAGACAACCCGAAAGTGCACTAGGGTAATATTGCAATAGGATGAATATAGGTAACCTTGTTAAGAGCAGTTTCTGTGAAGAAGTAATTTTGGTTGGGAGAGTTTAGAATTATTTTGAAGTATGCCAAAAGCAAGAGATGAATGAAACTGGATATTAAACAAGAAATAAATCATAAACTATGGCATTTGGTCCTGTGGTAAACAGGATAATCCCCCTCCAAATGTCTATACCCTCATGCCTAAAATCTGTTAATATGTTACCTGACATGGCAAAAGGAATTTTGAAGATATGATTAAACTGAGGAATTTAAAGTGGAGGAATTACCTGGGATTATCTGGGTGGGTGCAATGTTATCACAAAGATCTATATAAGTAGGACCTGGCTTATAAGGAGAGTCAGAGTCAGAGAAGGAGATGTAATGACAGAAGTAGAGATCAGAGTGATGCAGCCACAAGCCAAGGAATGTGAGCCATCTCCAAAAGTTGGAAGAGTTAAGGAACAGATTCTCTCTTAGTCTCCAGAAAGAGACACTTTCATTTTAGTCCCATGGAACTCGTTTCAGACCTTTGAATTCCAGAATACAACATATGACACAACAAGCTCCTGCTCAAAAAGAAAAGTCCCTGCTGCTGAGCTACTGATCTTCAGTAGGAAAAACTTTGTATTGGTCTTTTGTTTTTGTTTTTTTTTTTGGTTGTTTTTTTTTTGTACTTTTCTGAAGCTGGAAACGGGGAGAGACAGTCAGACAGACTCCCGCATGCGCCTGACCGGGATCCACCCGGCACGCCCACCAGGGGGCGATGCTCTGCCCTCCAGGGGGCGATGCTCTGCCCCTCCAGGGTGTCACTCTGTTGCGACCAGAGCCACTCTAGCGCCTGGGGCAGAGGCCAAGGAGCCATCCCCAGCATCCGGGCCATCCTTGCTCCAATGGAGCCTCGGCTGCGGGAGGGGAAGAGAGAGACAGAGAGGAAGGAGAGGAGGAGGGGTGGAGAAGCAGATGGGCACCTCTCCTGTGTGCCCTGGCCGGGAATCGAACCCGGGACTTCTGCACGCCAGGCTGACGCTCTACCACTGAGCCAACCAGCCAGGGCCCTTTGTATTGTTTATAAGTCACTAAGTAATGGTAATGAGTTATAGCAGCCATAAGGAACTAATAGAGCTATTGGAAATAAGAATGTGGTGGGGGGTGAGATCCAGAGCCCATGTTAAGGGATCAGACTTGGCTTGGCCGGGCACCTGAGCAGCTCATATAGGATAAACACTTGTCCAGATCATCTCCAAGTGGCTGATCAGCACAGCTGTGGTTAGAGTCTAGAACCTTGTCTGACTGACATATTAGTAGGTGCTCAATTAATATACACTGAATGAATAAATAATTCAGAACATTTTGTTTTCTATTATATTATACTTACTTTGATCTCACTTCTATTTTTCCAACTTCCTATGATGTTCATATAAAAGTTCCAAATTTTTAAAGCTGTCTTATTGCCTCTAGAATTTTTTTTTTCATCTCACATATTTTGCTGAGAGTACAACAAAGTTGCTATGTAAACAAAAGGTTAAAGTGTAAATGAAAGTTGATAAACTTCCTTTCATCCCTACAGAAGAACTTATTCAAACCAATCTTTTTTTCCTTTTTATCTCCCTTGAATGAAAAGTTGAGCTGAACAATTCAACCTCCATTGAGATGAATTAGAAATTAGAAGCTTTCGATGCAGGCTTAAGCAGCCCTGGGATTTGTCATCACACTTTTACAAATTTCTTTAGAGGAAGTGAACAATAAAGATGAAAAGCAATAACCCTGAAAAGTACATATTGTAGCTAAACTTGAAAGGACACAACAAGCTCCTGCTCAAAAAGAAAAGTCTCTGCAGCTGAGCTTCTGGTCTTCCGTGTATTCATTTCTTGCTCCCACTGACATTCTTTGAAAGCAGCAAGCACGTTGTTTAATTCGACATTTAAAGAAGCCACTGTTAACCACGCCGTCCACTGTGATAAAGTCAAAATGTGCGTGAGAGTTCCTCCAGGAGCACAATAAGGCCTGGGTTTATTGTCATTCTTCAGCCTACACCTTTCCTCCCTTGAGATGTCTGAGTGTAGTCACATGTCTCACCTCCTTTCTACTACCTTCCAGGACCCTTTTCTCACCGACCTGCTTGAGACTGCATGGACCTCTAAAAAACAGTGTTTTCAGATACTCTTTTCTCCCCCAAGCATTTTACCCTATATTTTAGAAGACTATATTTTAAATACAATTCACATCTTCTGTCTCTTTCCTGCCTCTCCTGATATTATCTCCCTTACTCTCTGTTGATGCTCACCTCCAGTCAATAAGAATAAGAATTTGACATTAATCTCGACTAGAAATTTAAGCCAATTATTTTGAAGAAAGTATAGGGAGGTTTCTGGGGAAGCGGGATAAAGAGTAGGTTTATTAAGCTAATTAAAGAGATAGAAATTTATTTTCAATATTATAATCAGATGACCACAAACTGCACCATTTCATGATTCTTTAACTGGTCTATTTTCTTCACCATTTAGGATTGCACTGTAGATTTATTTCCACAGCAACTCTCCTTAATTGTTATTATGCCAATATAGTAATGATCAAAACCACAAAAGACTTGTTGTATTCTCAGTAGGGAAACAATAGTCTATGGAGGATCTATCTGTTGGGCAGATAAAATATTATATATTATGCTCACTTTGTTAAAGATGGCGCTGCCCATGTGGAAGCCTGTCGCCAGATGATAATAGTAGTTGCCCTTCTTGCTTGGGATGGGTGTGATTATGTTAATATATGTTGAGGGAGGACTTTCACACCAAAAGGTTTTGAAAGGAAGAGAGATCATGTTGTTCTGAGAGAAGAGTGATTACGTTCTAGGAGGAACCCATGCTATAGGAGAGCAGAGAAAGGCCATGTGGAGGAGAGGAAAGGCAGCCAAGATGGCAGGGTGCTGAAGGAGAAGCCAGTTTGTGCAGAGTTTATGCAGAGAGAAGGAGATGAAAAACAGAGATGAATAAGACCGATGAGCTAGAAACTTTTGATTCTAGGAAACTTGGATAAGTTAGTGGCTTTGGGATCCCTGAATGGAAAGGGAAGTGTTTTTCCACTGTGTGTATTTCTTGCCCGCTGGGTGCAAGCTAGGATTAAAGCTAATGGCCCACCAGTTTTTAGCTCCATTGTTTCATTACTGTCTGTCTGAATCAAATGTGAACCTGCACTGGATAGGTGGCTGTGATGGTGGCCGTCGCTACTGGCTTTACAGTTCCCCATGGCTGTTCTTTTGGGGGCCGTAGGCTGGCTGAATTTTACAGCCATGCATGAGGAAACTGAGAGCTCTGTGGAAGAGGCTGCCCGGGACCTGCAAACTGAGCAGTGGAAGGAGCTGGAGCAAACATGGGAGAAGGAGATGCTGATGCTGGAGCTGGAGGAAGCACCAGAGAAGGCCAACCATGTTCGTGAAATTCGCTTGGAAATGGAGCAGCCACTGGAGGAGGAATCACAGGTTCGTGAGTTGCAGATTGCCCTGGACATTGTGGAGAGCCAGCAGTGGAGGGAGGCCAGGGCTGAGGCCGGGTCCGGGGCTGCAAGGTCAGCAGCAGGAGCTGGTGTTTCTAGTTTCTCTTTGGAGGATGAGGAGAATCAGTCTAGAGTTGTGATCCCCAGTCTCCAGAAGGTGAGAGCCCAGAAGCAAGGAGTACCTGCTATGCCCCTGTTAGGTCTACTATTTTGGGACATAGGGGTGAATGTTCTCCAGAGCAGAGATGAAAATGCTGACTGCCATTGCTACATGCTCCTCTTTGGGACAATGTAAGACCTGCCAGGATGGCAGGGATGAGGGGGATGGCTGAGGCCTCATGTGCTTAGACTGATTTCTGCACTATGACCGGAGTGGGCACTGGCTCCTTTGTTGAATGGGCTTACCGATTTTGGACAATGTGAAATACCCTGATGGGGGTGGGAGGTGGCTTTGCTGGCCCTTCTCTTGCCCCAGGAAGCCTTTCAAATGGCTAGAAAGAAGGCTAAGGACATTTTGCACTTTTGGCAAAGTGCTCAGAGAGTGGTGAAATGTACTTTTGTAATTGTTGAAATTGTATGATTTGCCATGTTGTTGTAATTTGTGTAATGTGCCTAATTTCCTTGCACAGGGATGCCGGTGGCATATATTGTGGGTAGTAAAGTGAGCATGGGGTGGATTGTTGGGCAGATAAAATATATTATGCTCACTTTGTTAAAGATGGTGCTGCCCACATGGAAGCCTTTCGCCCAGGTGATGATATTAGTTGCCTTTTCTGCTTGGGATGGGCGTGATTATGTTAATATGTGTTGGGGGAGGGCTTTCACACCAAAAGGTTTTAAAAGGAGAGATCATGTTGTTCCGGGGGAAGAGTGATTACATTCTAGGAAGAGCCCATGCTGAGAGGAGAGCAGAGAAAGGCCACATGGAGGAGACCCGGAGAAGGAGCCAAGATGTCAGGGTGCTGAAGGAGAAGCCAGTTTGTGCAGAGAGAAGGAGATGGGGAACAGAGGTGAATAAGGCTGGTGAGATAGAAAACTTTGATTCTAGGAAACACGGATAAGTCAGTGGCTTTGGGAGACCTGAATGGAAAGGGAAGTGTTTTCCCGCTGTGTGTATTTCTTGCCTGCTGGGTGCTAGCTAGGATTAAATGTAATAGCCCACCAATTCTTGGCTTCGTTGTTTCATTACTGTCTGTCTGATTCTAATGCAAACTTGCACGGGCCAGGCAGCTGTGATGGTGGCTGTGGCTACTGTATTTACAGGATCCAAGGAAGAAGAATCATTTATATACTCCCCACCTAACTATGTACATCCTGAAACATTCTCTACCAGTTTTGCAAAAACTGTTACTTATGAATTTGTTGATTTTGGAAGAATTGAACTCTTTCAGGTCATTATGACACCCTGCAGAAGTGCAAAACTCCCATGAGCCTAGGTAACTCTGGCTTACAATAATGGCTTTTATTGGTTTTTCTGCAAATGGACAGAAGCAATACAGAATGTCATTTAGAGGCAGGCACACTCTCCTGCCCCACACATGCACATGCACACACGTCATCCTCCAACCTTAGAAGACTCTTCAATTATTAAGATTACTTGGCTCAAATATATAGATAAAAACTCTATTCACAAAAGTTCTGTTTTCTATCATGGATAATATTTTAAATAGATCTAGCTTATTTTATGTTTGAAAATGATGGTTGGCACAGCAAAAAAAAATCCATAAATCAACACAAACCAAAGCGTTCTGACAGCATATTTTTCAAATGCTTCAGCTGATAAAGTCAGGCTAGAAAGAAGCAGTAATTTTCTGTGTAATTGTCATTCTTCTCCTTTCATTATTAAGGCTGCAACAAAGAAATGCCTACTGTTTATCAGTGAAATTTGCAACTCATGTGCCTCCAAAGCATTACATTATCTGTATGTTCTAGGATGGGAGATTCTTTGTTACTCAACAATAACAAATCTCTTTGAGCCCCTACTATGAGGACTAGCTCTGGTGGAGTTAGCTGTTGAAAAAACAATCCCATCCCTGCAGTCTCAGATCTTACACTCTAGTGGTGGGAAATATTCTACCATGAATAAATATGTCAAAAGACAGCTGATAATAGGTGTTGTAAAGAAAAATAAAGCAGGACAAAGAGGATAGGTACTAATAGGAGTGAGGGTTATTTTATGTGGGGTGGTCAAAAGAAGACCTCTCAGAGCAGGTGACATTTGACATTTAAGCAGAGTCTTAAAAGAAACAGTGCTTCAGTATTGCTAAATGATCTCAGATCCCCACATTACTTTCAGTAAATCTGAAGATGAAACAAACATCTGCCACATGAAAGAAGAGAAGGTAAAGACAGGAAACGCGAGTGATAAATCCACACCAATCCAATTCAGGGACTAATTTATGTTTCCAAAGCATGTTCAGAAAAGAAAAAAAGTTAAAAAGAAATCACCACACTGGGACCCTTTGATGAATCACCAGTAGCTAATTGTTGCTGAGCCTCCCACAGGCATGACACATCACTCGAAATCGGAGTGGATTTCAGAAGAGAAATGTTATTTCATTTAAACAATACCATTAGCCAATCTGATTTCACTTACTGGTATGCACTTTGTTCCAGCTATCTAGTCTAAAGATGAATTGCCGATGCTTCTATTGTCAAAATGACAGCGTGAAAAGAGAAGCATGTGGGTTGTAATAATAATGTGGTACATGTGTAGAAGGTCAGAGAAGCAACAGATTAACATTCCAGCGAAAGATTTCCCCTGGGACATCTCTTGAAAGTATCAAAGGCCAAAGATCAGGACACTGATAATGTGTCTGGCGTTGGTGGTGAAATTGTTGTATGTATTTAGCTCCGCTGAGGACAGAGCTGTGTTCTTTTCAATTAGTTGATGAAATCTCTACCGAACAAAGAAGCCAACCACCGAAACTGGTTCAATGCAGCTGAATGAATGGAAATGAGGTTGTGAGGAAATATGAGTTGCTTACCTCCGATTAATAAACTAAATGTGAACACAGTCCCTTAAGAAGGCAACTAAATAATCCTCTCCTCCCCAGAGCGTTGAGCCTACCATATATCGCATGACATTTCTTCATTGAATTTTAAACCAAATTCTCAAGCTTGTAACGCTTCCGCAAGGTGAACCTGAGGACTACTAGACGGGGCAGTCCTGTGGTCCTTTCTACCTGCAGCCAGCGGGAGCACTGGGTGAGCACAGGGAGCTCAGGCGAGATCCCTGGTTTTGAAACTGGTTACTGCTGTGCAGAAACAAACGTCATTTTCCTTATTTTTAGAATGGGGAAAGTAGGCACAGCCCAAATATTTATAAGCTGGTTTTTAAAAGATTATGTTTATGAAGCATTTAGTAAACTCGCAAAGAATGGGAGCTACTGCTGAATTTTATAGCTTCTCTGTTGCTTTTTTGACATTCCTGCTGCCTTACCTGACAAAATTAGAGAAATATTTATTGGGAAATTTCAGAAAATAAGTAAGATTTGCAAACTACAAAGAAAATATCATAATAAAATTTAGCAGGCAGTGCGCACAACGGTCCAAGAGTGGTTGCTGGGTCCAGGGCACGGGTTTACATTCCAGCTCCTCTACCTCTAGCTGGGTAATGTCCCTGGGCCTTGCCTTCTGATCTGTAAAATGGGCCGATAATAGTACCCACATCATAGGATTGATACTTAAACCACCACAAATATAGTTCCAATCATGAAATTGTTTTAAGAAAACAATGGTTTTTTGTTGTTGTTGTTGTTGTTGTTGTTTTGTATTTTTCTGAAGCTGGAAACGGGGAGAGATAGTCAGACAGACTCCCGCATGCGCCCGACCGGGATCCACCTGGGATCCACCCGGCACGCCCACCAGGGGCGACGCTCTGCCCACCAGGGGGCGATGCTCTGCCCCTCCGGGGTGGGGGTCTCTCTGCCGCGACCGGAGCCACTCTAGCGCCTGGGGCAGAGGCCAAGGAGCCATCCCCAGCGCCCGGGCCATCTTTGCTCCAATGGAGCCTTGGCTGCGGGAGGGGAAGAGAGAGACAGAGAGGAAGGAGGGGGGCGGGGGTCGGAGAAGCAAATGGGCGCTTCTCCTATGTGCCCTGGCTGGGAATCGAACCCGGTCCCCCGCACGCCTGGCCGACGCTCTACCGCTGAGCCAACCGGCCAGGGCAAGAAAACAATGTTTTACAGATCAAAATGTCAGTTGTGATTTGTAATTTTATTAACAATGTGGGTGGTTGTGTTATTAGCTCTTTGCCATTGGCTTCATTTCTTTAGATACACATAAGTGTAACAAATAGCAATCACGCAGGCTTACCCTGAGCTGGCTTCACGTTAAACCATTTGGAGAACACATGGTTCTTCCCGGTTCTATCCCTGGAGACTAACAGAGCAGTGCTCTGAAACAAGACAGAGCCTCTGCTCAGGCTCTGCTCCTGATGCCAGCTCCATTCTCGATTCCGTCCCTCAACACAAACCTGGAGGCCCTGGAGAAGACAACCCTGTCAACAGGGTATGACTTCAGGACTCCAAAGAAAAGTTTCAGGAAGATCTAATATCTCAGGGTGGGATGTACAAATCTTCTTTTAAAGACATCTGGCCTCTTTTTATGACTTGGAAAGCCAAAGTTTGGGTAAGACATTTGAAACCGATGAAGTATAAAACCTTGGGCAGCGCTCCTAATCTTTTTGAGGTTCCCAGACAATGATGTCAACCCCTCTTCTGCTCTCCAAAGTTATCACTTGCTAGTCTTTTGAATCAACAATAAGAAGGAAGTGGTAGAGATAGTCAAGCCTGGACCTTCAGAGGGTGTGTAGAGGGCTTACAACAATTACCCGAGGAAGATGCAGGCTGATGGGCACTAAAGCAAGGGATTAATAGATTCAATGGCTGCTTGATGAATTTCTCTGGAAAGAGAGGCTCGAAGGACGTTGGCAGAAAGAAATGGGAGAAAACATAAATGCCCTGTGAGAAAGAGCCAAGTGGCCTTTTCCTGTTTCCTAAGAGACTGAATATCCTGGGTTGTAGAATGCTGTTTCTTGTAAAAAGCTTCTGGAAGTGCACTTTCTTACCAAAATTCAAAGCAAGGCCACAAATCATTTATAGGAGACAAAAAACAATAAGTAGTGTCAGCACAGAGGAATATATTTTACTTTGCTCTGCCATGAGGAATTATGGTGGGTTGTGATGAGTGGAATATAAAGTAACATAAGTTGTCTGTTGACAACAGAGTTTGAAATTATAAAATGTAAAACCAATATATTTCTTGCACACTATGAAACAGCTGGGGTATTTTTATGGCTTCTAGTAGAATACTGTGCCATCTCTCAAAACCCTATAATTCTGTAAGCAAGTTAAGTGCATCCTGTTATTTATTTTGTTTGTTTACTTGCCTTCCAGGATTTCACAGGCAGCCTTGCATAGAGTTGAACGTAAAGAAAGCGATCAACACTGAATTGTGCTGTCTTCAAGAGTGTCCAGCACTGGCCCTGTTGTAGTGTGGCTTGGACATTACATTCAATATGCCAGGGAACCTGGGCAGAATGCCATCTTTCTCCTGTAGGAAGGGGGGAAAATGACTCAATCCAAAATGCTACAGGAATGTTTCCCTCCATAGTCTACCCAGTGTCAAAGTATAAAACTTAAGTCTTTCATGATGTTGACAGCCGAGATGTCCAAATAAGATCACTTTCAGTGATAGATGTTGATGAGCAAGGCAACGCTTCTTATATGCTAGACATTGGAGGTGTCGTAACGATTGACCCACATTAACGCAGCATCCTGGCAAAAGTCGGGAAGCAAAACTCTGTGCAGAGACTCCTACCCTAAACAACGATTCATTTTCTCACCTTCATTTTGGTTGCTTAAATCTAAACCCACATCTGTCGATCAAGCAGTACAAAATACTTTTGATTGCTTGTATGTTTTGGCTGTCACATTCGTTGGGGGTTTTATGTTTGAATCAAATTTTACATTTCCAATGATTATTTGGAAGGTGAACTCCTGTGGTGTAGAATTGACTGGAAACTTGTTGGGGCTTTGCCAGGGCCCGTGGTTAGGGATTTGAAGTGCTTGTGCAGCCACAGATGGGCCGGCTGGGAGAGGTCTGAGGGGAGTGTCAGGTAAGGCTCTGCTTGGGGGTGGAGCGAGCCACCTTAGCCTGAGACAGATTCCTGCTGCGCAAAAGAAACGGAGGCTCTAGGCAAATATACTCCCCCCTGTTTCAGACAGAGGCCTTGTCTCCTTGCAGGATGAGGGATTCTGTGAGGGTGAGCACTGACCTTCCCACACCGATTTGTCAGCTGTCAGCAGCTCCTGACATGACAAAATCCCCGAGCAGGGGTACCGGGGACGCATAACACAGAAGTGCCCAGTGGTCTGAGTTGAAAAGGGAGGAAATATTAGATGTTGCTTTTCAAACAAAGACCCAGTTTTATGCTTAACACCACAAAGATAACTCGGTCTTCTGTTCTTAGGATTAAAAAAAAAAAACGAAGAAGAAGAAAAAAAAATCTTTGTTCCTTTGAAGTAAGAGCAGGCTATGTGGAATGAATTTTAACCAGGTTCTGCCAATATCTATCAGCACACAGCATTTCATATCGCAGATAATAAGAATCTGGAGAGAATGACAGGCAGGAGAAAGGGAAATCTGGGGGCAAAGGCCCGAGTGTGCAGCATCCAGGTCAGGCGAAGGTTCAGGGGGCCTTTTGGGATGATGGTGTGATTGGAGCTGTGGTGGCTGAGTGCCTATTTTCAGGGGAGTGATTTTCTTTTAAGAAAAAAAAAATACATTAAACCAAGAATTTAGGGGGTTAATTTTACTTTTCAAAATGCCCACCCATAAGCAAGATAAATGCTGTTGATGCCGAGAACCCTTAATCACAAATGAATGGAGTGTGGAGCTCATTGTTCAAGGCAATGATGAATTATCATTTATGAACAAAGTTTATGAAGACCTCCTCTAGGTCGAACAGAGAAGTTATGATTTCTTTCTGCTTAGATAAAGATGATGTCAGGATTGTACTGATAACAAAGATGACAGGTCTTCCCAAAGACAGGGTTAGAAGACATAGTGTGTGTGACGTCCTCAGAGAGAAGGATTGACAGTGTTTTCAATGAAAAGTAAAGAGTAGAAGAACTTTGGGGGCTTGGTGAAAGGCTTCGATTTAGGCATCCTTCTTAATATACTGATTTGCATTGCTTTATAACACTAGAGGATTTAAAAAGAATGTGAAAGGAACATGCCTTAACCACAGCTGGTGGAAATAAAAAAATAAAAGCATGATATCCTGTTATTAACAGCGGTAGCTGTTTCTCAGATCCTGAAAAAAGAAGTCAGAAAGCCAGGAGCAAGTTCAACAAACATCTCTAATATGAGCCTTTTTTTCTGGTAAATTCTCTACTAAGGGAAACAAGAGTTAGAAATCATTGCACTGAGATTTATAGCCTGTACAGCAACCATTTCTGTATTTCCCCATGGTTTATTATTTTTTTATAATAAGTACTATTATTCTGTATGTTTTTCCTCCTTAGAGTATTGTTTTTTCTGATAGTTGTGCAGATTTAAAAGCAAGTAAATTTAGTTAAAGATAAGAAAGTTGATGTGGTGACAAGGTCACTAGGGGTTAATCAGAGGCCAGAAGACACACCTACACACTAACTTACTACATGACTTTAGCTGTGGGATTAACTTCCTTGAACCTCTCTTCCTCTTCTACAGGGGAAGGCTTTTGCACCAGGTTTTTCTGAAGACCTTTTCTAGGCCTGACATTCAACAATGTATATGTTCCCCAGCCCTGACCGTTTGGCTCAGCGGTAGAGCGTTGGCCTGGCGTCCGGGGGACCCGGGTTCGATTCCCGGCCAGGGCACATAGGAGAAGTGCCCATCTGCTTATCCATCCCCCTCTCCTTCCTCTCTGTCTCTCTCTTCCCCTCCCGCAGCCAAGGCTCCATTGGAGCAAAGATGGCCGGGGCGCTGGGGATGGCTCCTTGGCCTCTGCCCCAGGCGCTAGAGTGGTTCTGGTCGCAAAAGAGCAACGCCCCGGAGGGGCAGAGCATCGCCCCCTGGTGGGCAGAGCATGGCCCCTGGTGGGCAGAGCATCGCCCCCTGGTGGGCAGAGCATGGCCCCTGGTGGGCAGAGCATGGCCCCTGGTGGGCGTGCCAGGTGGATCCCGGGTGGATCCCGGTCGGGCGCATGCGGGAGTCTGTCTGACTATCTCTCCCCGTTTCCAGCTTCAGAAAAATACAAAACAAAAAAACCAAAACAAAACAAAACAAAAAACAATGTATATGTTCCCCACACTGTTCCAAGAGCAGAATCATCAATGGTGCATGCATAACATAGGGTAGGTTTTTGATAGCATGTACAGAGAGTGATAATAATTCTAATTGCATTTTGTTGTATTTCCTTTTAATCCTAGATCAGAACAACTATGTGTTAAGGCAACTATGGAGGATAGAGCATCATAGAAAATAATTATTGTGCAAGAGGCCCTGGCCAGTTGGCTCAGTGGTAGAGCGTCAGCCCAGTGTGTGGATATCCTGGGTTAGATTCCCATCAGGGCACACAGGAGAAGCACCCATCTGCTTCTCCACCCCTCTCCCTCTCCTTCTTCTCTATCTCTTTCTTCTCTTCTCGCAGCCAAGGCTCCACTGGAGCAAAGTTGGCCCCGGGCGCTAAGGATGGCTCCATGGACTCTGTCTCAGGCAGTAGAATAACTCTGGCCGCAACGGAGCAACGGCTCAGATGGGCAGAGCATCGCCCCCAGGTGGGCATGCTGGGTGGATCCCTGTCAGGCACATGTAGAAGTCTGTTTAACTGTCTCCCTGTTTCTAACTTCAAAATACAAAAAATATATATAATTATTATTATTCAAAAATTTTGCCATTTATGTCCTGCTAATTTAAAGGATACTAAACTGAGGTTTGGTGTTTCTGGGTCCAGATTTTGCTCTCAGACTCTGGGCAATGCTTCCCTTTTCCATTACTTCAAAGTGTAGGAGGGTTTAAGCTAAACTGTTTCTTTTTTTTTTTTTTATAATAATTTTAAATTTTTATTTTATTTATTCATTTTAGAGAGGAAAGAGAGAGGAAGAGAGAGACAGGGGGGAGGAGCTGGAAGCATCAACTCCCATATGTGCCTTGACCAGGCAAGCCCAGGGTTTCGAACCGGCGACCTCAGCATTTCCAGGTCGACGCTTTATCCACTGCGCCACCACAGGTCAGGCTAAACTGTTTCTTAGTTGATGTCACAATCCTCTTTTCTTGATGTCTTGACAGAAAAGTGTGGTTTAATGGAAAATTCTGGCCTTTTCAGTCAGCAAGACCTGGACTTGAATCCCAGCTCTACCAGCCATTGCTGTGTGATGTTTGGCAGGTGGCTCTCAGCACCTCTCTTAGCTTTCAGGGTTACTCCCAGCATAAGGATGCATGTAAAATGTGTGGAGCATGCATGTAACTGGAATTTAGAGAATGTCAGTGATTATTATAGAGCCTGCTCTGATATCCTTTCGACTCTGGGCTTGTGGACCCAAAGTAATTTTTTATGGCTTATATAAAATATGTGTCTGGACAGAGTCATCTTAATGTCCATTTTAAGGCAAAAGCCCTCTGATTTGTATGTTAGGATCTGAGTGTTTAGGTTGAAACCCCTATCAAATCCTTCCAGGTCTTCAGAGCCCTTACAGATTGCAATCTTGGTGCACAGCAAAGAACAAAACCTGAAATATTGTCACTCTTACAGAGTAAACCCAAGGGACATAGCTCTGCCTTAGCAGAGAATCCAGATAAGACAAGATTGACTCCTGAGTAAACCAAGAAAATGAAATAGCTCCAATGAAAGGGTTTCCAAGCTGCCTTCCTGGAGGTAGGTTGGATGAGCACATACCCACCCACCTATCTATCACAGCCATTTCATCCAAATTATGCAACCCTAGAGCCAGAGCTTCTCCTATATAAATTCTGCTCTATTAGCTAAAAAAAGAAAACAAGTTTCTAGAGTAAAAAAATAATATGGCAAATAATTACATTTCTTAATAGCTAAGTGTATTTGCATGCATGCATCACATTTGTAGTTCATTTCTGGGGAGGAAACATCAACAAAATATCAATTTATACTTTGCATAATATATATATATATATATATATATATATATATATATATATATATATATATATATATATATAATGGTTTGGTTTTAATTCCATGTTTTCAAAATGTACATTAGTCTATGAATTAATAATTATTTAGAAATTCAGACATGGAAGACGTAATGAGATCATTTAGTTTATCGTCATTTTTAGAGGAGAAAACTGCTTTAAATATAGTTGGCTTCATTTCACCTCCCTGAAGTTTCCCAGGTCCCTTGATTTCCTTCAGACTTAATATTTTATATATAACTAGGTCACTGGAGTAAATGTTCCACAGTATTAAGTGACTTATGCATTCATGTCAATATTTATCTAATGCCATTTCTAAGTTGCTGCACATTGACCACACATTTTATGTGGCTAGAAACTTTACAGAAATATCACATGATGAAATTTAATGGGTGCTAGGTGTCAATTAGGTTTCTTCAGATAGAATATGCTTGAGCATAAAGTGCTTAATTCTCTACCATTTTGAAAGAGTAAGTCTGCATCTCAGATAATGAAACTTGTACCTAAATTTAAGTTCTTTCTAGTCAATAACAAGGGAAATTATGGATTTGTTTATGTTTCACAAAGATTTGATCATGTTTCTGTTCTTGTTTAAAATAAAAGCTACCTTATTTCTCTGTAATGACTACTTCTGTGCTTGATGTTCATACTCTAATATCAGGAATTTCAGTCTATATCCTTTATAAATCATGTTAAGATTCTGTTATAAATCATTTGGGCAAGGCTAAAATTGTAAAATAACAAAAGTTTTAAGAGCTAATATGCATAACAAGTTTGTCACATAGTTTTTATAAAATAAGCATATCAAATGCTTATATTGCTTCTTGAATAAACAATGGAAAACTTAAAAAGCCAAATGTCTTTGATGTGGATGATTATATATTATATTAACTATATTACTTGTAACATGTTATTACAAGTAAACGTTTAGGGTTATGTTGTCGATATTTTTTCTTCCTTCTAAGTGTCATTTCTTTTAATACAAATTGTATATTTTCACTAGACTAGAGAGACTCAATTCTTACTCTCAAACTGTTCAAGGTTTACTATCAATGAAAGACTATACTTAATAAATGCCCAAATGTGTTTGTTGATCTTGTTTCTTTTGTTTCTTTAACTTGTTAGAAGATAAAAGATGCACTTATGTTTTAATACTATAAGTAATTTAAAAATGTGAATAAATTAGCTCTTCATGAATGGATATCTTACTAGTCATTTCACATCCTTACAATATGTACTATATTGGTTTATTGTAGTCAGTGTCAAGGTCTATAGATGAAGGCACATCATAGATGTTAAACATACCCCATTTACGTTAAATTAAATGTTAGATGTAGCATGTGATTTCTAAAGAAAACAAAAGTTCCTAATTATATTAGATTGATTTATAATAGTGAAGATGCTTTTATTATTTGGAACAAATGATTAATCTTTCTTTACCAAAGTTGCTGTTGTGCTTCCTCAACTAGGCATTTTAATTTTCACGTTGACAACCAGTCAGAAAGAATCTATTATACATGATCAAAGCATATGCTTGATAGGCTAGTTTCTTAAAATGACAAGTAGGACAGTTTTGTGATAGAGAAGGGTTGATGTGTGCTTTAATCTCCCTATTTTGATGCACTGCACACTACACTGCCTTTGTTGAAATGCATTTTGTTCATAAAGCTTTTACTAAGTGTTTCCTCTTTCAACACTTTGTCAGGTAGAGAGGTGCTCTGGATGGGATTTATTACTAATAGTGTAGTAACTGTTCTACTCCTTTACATGTGCAGAAAATTGATTTGTTTTTATAATATCTGACCCTAAACTTTAGCTATAAATTGAAAGAAAAATAAAAAGAGAAAAAGAAAACTTAACAATTTCCTTTTTGACTATTTTAACTTTCAAGGATTAATTATAACAAATGAAGTTTAAAAAAAATACTTTTTAACAATAGTATTCAGAGTTGTCCAGAAATGGAAAAGCCTGGTCTGGTGACATCAGAGCATAAAACACCTGATGATTTTAGGCAACCAGGCTAACTACCTTAGGAGTCTGAAACAGGTAGGAGTTTTCTTATGACATTTTAGGTGCATAAAATCACACATTTCTTCATATATCTAGGACAAATCCTATCTATCTCCAAGTTCAAGCAGCCAAGATTCATGGAAAGTTCAATGTTTTATGGCTCTCCTGTCCTCCTAGTGGAACACCAGGACTTCCAAAGTTTATATGACTCAGAAAAATGGTGATGAGTCCTTTGATTGCAGTTCATGTTTGCTGAGGTTGATTTGCTCATCGTTGAGGTTTACATGATTCTCATGAAGGCAATTGACTTTGCTGGTGTCACAGCAGGCTCAGCCACAAGGACTTTGTCCCATTTCCCAAGAGCATGGCATTTGTTGGTCTGAGAGACTTGAAGGAGGGTTTGAATTCCCACCAGTCACACAGCAGCAGATCCACATAACTCTTGGGACCAGTCACTTGTCCTTCCCGTTCAAGTCACAGGAACACACTTCACTCTCTCTTTGTAGTCAGATCATTCTTTCTTCTGACTACCCCTTTTTTACCTTCAGAAAATCCTTGATTTGCTCAGTCTTCCCATTAACTTTTCTTAAAAGCCTGACTGCAGTTATTTTCCAAATATCTAGCAACATGACTTTTTTCTGGTCTTGGAACACAAAAGCTTGAATTCATTCCTGGCACAAGGTAGCAGAGAACCCATGAGCCATAGCTCTGTCTATATCTCCTGAATGAGAACAGCATCTTGTAATTCTTTGAAAACATAAAGGGGGAAAAAAGAGCCAGTAAGTAAATTCTCCATCATTAACTCCATTCCATGTTCACCTGAAAGCATTCAACAGAGTAAAAACTCTAGGGAGAAGAAAACCTAGTAAAAATCAAGGGATACTATACCAGAACAGAGGGAAAAGGTTAAGGATTAAAATATGAGTTCAGAGGGTTCACCAGAGAGCCCCATAACAACTGGGAAGGGAGATAACAAAGAGATTAGAGCTTGCTCAAACTCTATTCCTATCATTAGATCCCCTCCCCAAATCAAATTGGGTTGGCTTTTCCCCTGACTCCTTTCCTGGAATGACAACAAAACAACAGCCATATTTGAATGAGAACTTACTACGGACCCAGGCACTATATAAAGCTAAATGCTCTACATGCATCATTTTCTTTATCCTTACAAAAGCTCTAAGAGGTAGATCAAGGTAGGTCTATTATTTTTTGCAAGGAAGGAAGAAAGAAAGGGAAGGAGGGAGGGAAGGAGGGAGGGAGGGAGGGAGGGAGGAAGGAAGGAAGGAAGGAAGGAAGGAAGGAAGGAAGGAAGGAAGGAAGGAAGGGAGAGAGGGAGGGAGGGAGGGAGGGAGGGAGGGAGAAAAGAAAAAAGAAAAAAAAGAAAAGGAAAGAAAAGAAAAACAGCTACTTAAAGTGACTATGTAATAACCAGAAGTCTAGAGACAGAGTTGGCTTCAGGTTTATCGGGTTCTTCAAAAGCATTATCAAGGAACTTTTAGTCTCTCCATCCTCCCTTGACATGCTGGCTTCATCCTGAGGCTCACTCCCTGCCTGGTCATGAGATACCTGTCATAAGCAATGAAGCATAATTCCTTCTCCACATTCAACAGAACTTGTCACTTTTCTGCAGCTTACTGACCCCAAGTAGTTTGGGCCTGTTCATCCATGAAACTGTTACTGGTAAGGAGCCCAGATGACAACAAATACCTTAGATCAGGGGTCTCAAACTCGCGGCCCGCGGGCCGCTTCGGCCTGCCGAACAATTTTGTGCGACTCGCAGACTAATCCACGAAGTTCAAAATATTTTGGATAAAATTAAGTAAGCCTAGGGGCCTACTTGTATTTTTCATTTCTCTAGCATCCTAGCTAGATATTAGCTTAGTTAACAGCAGTTGTGATGCGAACTACAGTTTCTGGTCGTTTTGTGACACTGAGTAAACTGCATGTACGATTGTGCTTGTTGTACTGATTTTTTTTTTTGTTTTCAACTGCAGTGAGAAAAGTGTTGCGTAACAGTTGCCTTTTGTAGACCTAGTGCGGCCCGCCAAAGGGCTGTGATCTTGCTCTGCAGCCCACATGCTGAGTTGAGTTTGAGACCCCTGCCTTAGATGAATCATTGAAGATAGAATGATGTTTGGGATCCAACCCCAGTAACTGCTGTGTGCCCAGTTTTACGAATAAGGGAATGAACTTTACAGCAAGGCGGTGGGGTGATTTGTCCAAGATCACATAGTTGTAAGAGGGAGATGTAGGTCTGTCTGGCAACAAAGCACATTGTTATGATCCTTTGTTCTGTAGCACTTGGACACATTCTGAAGGTGGGAGAGGGGTTTTCAGAAGCCAAATTTAGGTGCTTATTTGTAAGACAAATAAGAGAGATCAACCAAAAATCATCTTGTCCAAGTTTAAAATATGAGGAACTAAGTAGTTAAATTATTTATGTAAGGGTACACTGTGATACTGTATTTGTGGCACTAGGGACACTTGAATTTTTGCATTTTCTTATTTCAATGAAACATAAGAGAGGCATGGAAAGAAGACTGCTTGGTAAAGACTCACTTGCTTCTTTTCTGTGACTGTGTTTTAACTGCTACTCAATTCATTCTTGCCAGGTAAGTTGCACTGTTTCAAAAATAAACAAATGCAATATTTGTTTTAGCAAAATGTTTTCTTCTTTTCCTTCCCTACTTCTCAAAAAACTCTAAGTGGCCAAATAAAATTCATCATTCAAATTCAAATCATTTTTAACAGGTCAGACAAATGACTGATTCTATTAACTACTGAATCAATAAAGCAGAATCTCCTTCAGTGCCCCGGGAATTACATGATGAATCTTCCTTTCCATCAATAACTGTGAAGAGCAGTGTGTTAATAAATCCTTCATATTTCTCATCGCAATAAGTAGGAAGGCTGGAGGAACCTCCCAGACCCCTGATATGATGCACTGTGTATGTGAACTTAGGGGTAAAGACTCTAAGGCAAGGGTCCCCAAACTACGGCCCGAGGGCCGCATGAAGCCCCCTGAGGCCATTTATCTGGCCCCCGCCGCACTTCTGGAAGGGGCACCTCTTTCATTGGTGGTCAGTGAGAGGAGCACATTGACCATCTCATTAGCCAAAAGGAGGCCCATAGTTCCCATTGAAATACTGGTCAGTTTGTTGATTTAAATTTACTTGTTCTTTATTTTAAATATTATATTTGTTCCCGTTTTGTTTTTTTACTTTAAAATAAGATATGTGTAGTGTGTATAGGGATTTGTTCATAGGTATTTTTATAGTCCGGCCCTCGAATGGTCTGAGGGACAGTAAACTAGTCCCCTGTGTAAAAAGTTTGGGGACCCCTGCTCTAAGGAATCCTTCTCCCACATGATGAGAACAGAATTCATAAGAAGAAAGATAATTATTTTGAATAAACAAAAAAAAGTCTTTCATTTTTTTCCTTATCTTCTTTCATCCCTTCTTTATGTGACTCATAAAAACACTATGTTCTTAGTGATTTTCAGTTTTTCCTAATTTTCTTTTTGAAAATGATACGGGAATTGCATACTACTTTTCTTCTCTTTCCTCACTTTATTCAACCATCCATCTTCCTTGTATGCAGCATATCAGATTATGAGTTAAAGTTTATAGATTTTTTTTTCTATAGGAAATGTTATATAAACAAAATAATTCTAAATAGCTTCTGGTAAAATTATTATTCTGTGATTTTTAAAACTTATTTCTCCTATTTGACAAAGTATATATTTGAACCTTCGGATAAAATGATAGGATTTTAATGTTGGGATGGTATCTTTATTTGTGTGTGCATAATCTGAACCATAAGATCTTATGACAAAATTAGTATTTTTCAGTGATTGTACCTTGGCTTGTATATCAGTGACAAGAAACCCTGAGGTTGATGGAAAAGAAGGCTAAAAACTTTGGTTGAGCACATGGAAAAGCAATTTATTTTCTAATGAAACTAAGGATAAAAACAAAAAGATTGTTTTAATGACTAATATTTAGAGATAATAATCTCTTTTTTTATTTGAGCCATTCTCACGACCATGAATGGTATTTCATTGGGGTTTAATTGACGTTTCCCTGATTACTGATGATGTTAAGCACCTTTTTCAGGAGCTTTGTGACCATTCACATAATCTTTTCTGAAGTCAGTAAGTTCTTGCTTACTTTTTGGATTATTTGTCTTTTTATAATTATTAGAAGCTTGTTAGATATTCTGTTTTTTTAATATTCAAATTATTTTGCTTCAATTATTTTTTTTCCAGTTAGTGGCTTAGATATTCATTTCTAATGGTGTCTTTGGTGAGCAGATATTTTTACTTGTCATGAGGTATTATTAATCAATTTCATCTTTATGGTTACTACTTTTTGCATTCTGACTAAAACAGTTTTGCCTATCCCAAGGTAATAACAATGTTCTCCTAATGTTTTCTTTAAGAAGCTTTATGGTTCTGAGTTTCACATTTACCACTGTGACCGCCTTAAATTAATGTTTTTGTGAGGAATGAGGAATGGATTGAAGTTCATTTCCAATTGTCCCGGCGACATCTGTTTAAAAAGACTTTGCTATGCCTTTTGGATTGACTTAGACGTTGACCAAATTTCAATTTGCCATGTGTGTCTATTTCTGGAATTCCAGGTGTTTCCCACTAATCTATTGTTTAACATTCTGACAGAGTACACAATCTTATTATGTTAGCTTTAGAAGTCTTAAAATCAGGTAGTATAAGTTTTTCAAATTATTTTAACTTGTTTTGGTTATTATAGGTTCTTTGCATTTTGTATAAAATTTAGAACCAGTTAGTTTATTTCTTCTCAAAGTCTGCTGAAATTTTGATAAATATTGCTTTGAATTTGTATACCAATAAATGGAAAATGAATACTATCGGTTCTACCGATCCAATAACAACATTTTATATCTTTCCATTTTAAGTGTTTTTTAATTTCATTCACTAATGTCTTATAATTTTAATAGTTATTTTCTGTTCTGTTTGATTTATTTATACTTCTTGTATTTTGATGTTATTATAAATGCAATTGTTATTTCAATTTTGTTCTTTAATTGATCACTTCTATAATTTAGAGATATGATTAAATATTGTATACTGATTTTTATACTCAAAATTTATCTTGACAAATTTATCTTTTTATCAAAATAGAATGTCCTCTTCCTCTGATAATTCTTTTTGTTTTGATATTAATATAACTATTAGTTCTTTATATTTAGTATTTATATGGCATATATTTTTATACTTTTTACTTCTTTTTTTTTAAAATAAATTTTTATTAATGGTAATGGGATGACATTAATAAATCAGGGTACATATATTCAAAGAAAACATGTCTAGGTTATTTTGTCATTAAATTATGTTGCATACCCCTCACCCAAAGTCAGATTGTCCTCCGCCACCCTCTATCTAGTTCTCTGTGCCCCTCCCCCTCCCCCTAACTCTCTCCCTCCCTCCCTTCCATGTCCTCCCTTCCCCAAACCCTGGTAACCACCACACTCTTGTCCATGTCTCTTAGTCTTGTTTTTATGTTCCACCAATGTATGGAATCATATAGTTCTTGTTTTTTTCTGATTTACTTATTTCACTCCGTATAATGTTATCAAGTTCCCACCATTTTGCTGTAAATGATCTGATGTCATCATTTCTTATGGCTGAGTAGTATTCCATAGTGTATATGTGCCACATCTTCTTTATCCAGTCTTCTATTGAAGGGCTTTTTGGTTGTTTCCATGTCTTGGCCACTGTGAACAGTGCTGCAATGAACATGGGGCTACATGTGTCTTCACGTATCAATGTTTCTGAGGTTTTGGGGTATATACCCAGTAGAGGGATTGCTGGGTCATAAGGTAGTTCTATTTTCAGTTTTTTGAGGAACCACCATACTTTCCTCCATAATGGTTGTACTACTTTACAGTCCCACCAACAGTGGATGAGGGTTCCTTTTTCTCCACAGCCTCTCCAACATTTGCTATTACCCGTCTTGTTGATAATAGCTAATCTAACAGGGGTGAGGTGGTATCTCATTGTAGTTTTGATTTGCATTTCTCTAATAACTAATGAAGCTGAGCATCTTTTCATATATCTGTTGGCCATTTGTATCTCTTCCTGGGAGAAGTGTCTGTTCATGTCCTCTTCCCATTTTTTTATTGGATTGTTTGTTTGTTGTTGAGTTTTAGGAGTTCTTTGTAAATTTTGGATATTAGGCCCTTATCTGAGCTGTTGTTTGAAAATATCATTTCCCATTTAGTTGGCTGTCTGTTTATTTTGATATCAGTTTCTCTTGCTGAGCAAAAACTTTTTATTCTGATGTAGTCCCATTCATTTATCTTTGCCTTCACTTCTCTTGCCATTGGAGTCAAGTTCATAAAATGTTCTTTAAAACCCAGGTCCATGATTTTAGTACCTATGTCTTCTTCTATGTACTTTATTGTTTCAGGTCTTATATTTAGATCTTTGATCCATTTTGAATTAATTTTAGTACACAGGGACAAGCTGTAGTCGAGTTTCATTCTTTTGCCTGTGGCTTTCCAGTTTTCCCAACACTATTTGTTGAAGAGGCTTTCTTTTCTCCATTGTGTGTTGTTGGCCCCTTTATCAAAGATTATTTGACCATATATATGTGGTTTTACTTCTGGGCTTTCTATTCTGTTCCATTGGTCTGAGTGTCTATTTTTCTGCCAATACCATGCTGTTTTGATTATCGTGGCCCTATAATATAGTTTAAAGTCAGGTATTGTAATGCCCCCAGCTTCATTCTTTTTCCTTAGGATTGTTCTGGCTATTCGGGGTTTTTTATAGTTCCATATAAATCTGGTGATTTTTTGTTCCATTTCTTTAAAAAATCTCATAGGAATTTTGATGGGAATTGCATTAAATTTGTATATTGCTTTGGGTAATATGGCCATTTTGATTATATTTATTCTTCCTATCCAAGAACAAGGAATATTTTTCCATCTCATTGTATCTTTTTCGATTTCCCTTAACAATGCTTTGTAATTTTCATTATAAAGGTCCTTTACATTCTTTGTTATGTCTATTTCTAGGTATTTTATTTTTTTTGTTGCAATCTTGAAGTGGATTATTTTTTTGAGTTCGTTTTCTAATATTTCATTGTTGGCATATAGAAAGGCTATGGACTTTTGTATGTTAATTTTGTATCCTGCGACCTTACTGTATTGGTTTATTGTTTCTAATAATCTTTTTGTGGAGTCCTTCGGGTTTTCGATGTATAGGATCATATCATCAGCAAAAAGTGATACCTTTACTTCTTCTTTTCTGATATGGATGCCTTTTATTTCTTTGTCTTGTCTGATTGCTCTGGCCAGAACTTCTAGCACCACGTTAAATAAGAGTGGAGAGAGTGGACAACCCTGTCTTGTTCCTGATTTAAGGTAGAAAGTCCTCAGTTTTATGCCGTTTAATATGATGTTGGCTGATGGTTTATCATATATGGCCTTTATCATGTTGAGATATTTTTCTTCTATACCCATTTTGTTGAGAGTCTTAAACATAAAATTGTGTTGTATTTTATCAAAGGCCTTTTCTGCATCTATTGATAAGATCATGTGGTTTTTGTTCTTTGTTTTGTTGATATGGTGTATTACGTTAACCGTTTTGCGTATGTTGAACCATCCTTGAGATTCTGGGATGAATCCCACTTGATCATGATGTATTATTTTTTTAATATGTTGTTGTATTCGGTTTGCCAGTATTTTGTTTAGTATTTTAGCATCTGTATTCATTAGAGATATTGGTCTGTAGTTTTCTTTCTTTGTGCCATCCTTGCCAGGTTTTGGTATGAGGGTTATGTTGGCCTCATAAAATGTGTTTGGAAGTATTGCTTCTTCTTCAATTTTTTGGAAGACTTTGAGTAGAATAGGAACTAAGTCTTCTTTGAATGTTTGATAGAATTCACTACTATAACCGTCTGGGCCTGGAATTTTATTTTTGGGGAGGTTTTTAATAGTTTTTTCTATTTCCTCCCTGCTGATTGGTCTGTTTAGGCTTTCTGCTTCTTCTTGACTCAGTCTAGGAAGGTTGTATTGTTCTAGGAATTTATCGATTTCTTCTAGATTGTTGTATTCGGTGGCATATAATTTTTCATAGTATTCTACAATAATTCTTTGTATATCTATGATGTCTGTGGTGATCTCTCCTCTTTCATTTTGGATTTTATTTATTTGAGTCCTGTGCCTTTTTTCCTTGGTGAGTCTTGCCAAGGGTTTGTCAATTTTGTTGATCTTTTCAAAGAACCAGCTCCTTGTTTTATTGATTTTTTCTATAGTTTTTCTGTTCTCTATTTCATTTATTTCTGCTCTGATTTTTATTATCTCCTTTCTTCGGCTGGTTTTGGGTTGTCTTTGTTCTTCTTTTTCTAGTTCCTTAAGGTGTGAAGTTAAGTGGTTTACTTCAGCTGTCTCTTGTTTGTTCATATAGGCCTGAAGTGATATGAACTTTCCTCTTATTACTGCTTTTGCTGCATCCCAGAGATTCTGATATGTCGTATTTTCATTTTCATTTGTCTGTATATATCTTTTGATCTCTGCGCTTATTTCTTCTTTGACACATTCATTTTTTAGAAGTATGTTGTTTAGTTTCCACATTTTTGTGGGTTTTTCCCCCTCTTTTTTGCAGTTGAATTCTAGTTTCAAGGCTTTATGATCAGAAAATATGCTTTTGTTCACAGTGGCCAGGACATGGAAACAACCAAAAAGCCCATCAATAGATGACTGGATAAAGAAGATGTGGCACATATACACTATGGAATACTACTCAGCCATAAGAAATGATGACATCGGAACATTTACAGCAAAATGGTGGGATCTTGATAACATGATACGAACGAAATAAGTAAATCAGAAAAAAACAGGAACTGTATTATTCCATACGTAGGTGGGACATAATAGTTAAACTAAGAGACATTGATAAGAGTGTGGTGGTTACGGAGGGGAGGGGGGAATGGGAGAGGGATAGGGGGTGGGGAGGGGCACAAAGAAAACAAGATAGAAGGTGACAGAGGACAATCTGACTTTGGGTGGTGGGTATGCAACATAATTGAACGACAAGATAACCTGGACTTGTTATCTTTGAATATATGTATCCTGATTTATTGATGTCACCCCATTAAAAAAATGAAATTATAAAAAAAAAATATGCTTGGTACAATTTCAATTTTTCTAAATTTGCTGATATTGTCTTTGTGGCCCAACATATGGTCAATTCTTGAGAATGTTCCATGTACACTAGAGAAAAATGTATACTCTGTCGCTTTGGGATGAAGTGTCCTGTAGATGTCTATCATATCCAGGTGTTCTAGTATTTCGTTTAAGGCCACTATATCTTTATTGATTCTCTGTTTGGATGACCGATCTAGAGCCGTCAGCGGTGTATTGAGGTCTCCAAGTATGATTGTATTTTTGTTAGTTTTTGTTTTAAGGTCAATAAGTAGCTGTCTTATATATTTTGGTGCTCCTTGGTTTGGTGCATATATATTAAGGATTGTTATGTCTTCTTGATTCAACTTCCCCTTAATCATTATGAAATGACCATTTTTGTCTCTGAGTATTTTTTCTGTCTTGTAGTCAGGATTATTAGATATGAGTATTGCTACACCTGCTTTTTTGGGGGGTGTTGTTTGCTTGGAGTATTGTTTCCCAGCCTTTCACTTTGAATTTGTTTTTATCCTTGCTGCTTAGATGTGTTTCTTGTAGGCAGCATATAGTTGGATTTTCTTTTTTAATCCATTCTGCTACTCTGTGTCTTTTTATTGGTAAGTTTAATCCATTTACATTTAGTGTAGTTATTGACACTTGTGGGTTCCCTACTGCCATTTTATAAATTGCTTTCTGTTAGTTTTGTATCTTGTTTGATTCTTCTCTTTTGTTTTTCTATCATTTGTTTTTGTTTGTTTGTGTTCCATACTTCTTTCCTCTGTTGCTACTTTTTTTTAAGTCAAGTGTTTTTGTGGTGGTTTTTTCAAGGGTGGTTACCATTAAGTAATGAAAAGGGTACTTACCATATTCATTGTAGTACCCTATCTTATGAGTATTTCTGCACTTCATCGTCCTTTGCTACTGTTAATCTCCATCCTCTCCCCCCTTTTTTTCCTTTGTTGTCACAATTTAAGTTTGGTTTTATTGTGTTCTTGGTGGAGCTGTTACTTGTGGTGTTGTTTTCTTTTGTTCTTTGAATCTGGTTGGAAAACCCCCTTTAGTATTTCATGGAGTGGGGGCTTTCTGCTGATAAATTCTCTCATCTTTTCTGTATTTGTGAATGTTTTTATATCTCCTTCGTACTTGAAGGTTAGCTTTGATGGGTATAGTATTCTTGGCTGAAAGTTCCTCTCTTTCAGGGCTTTAAATATTGGGGTCCACTCTCTTCTAGCTTGTAGAGTTTCTGCTGAGAAATCTGATGATAATCTAATAGGCCTTCCTTTATATGTTGTACTCTTCTTTTCCCTGGCTGCCTTGAGAATTTTTTCTTTGTCATTGGTTTGTGTCATCTTTATTATAATGTGCCTTGGAGTGTGTTTGTTGGGGTTAAGAAAACTCGGTGTTCTGTTTGCTTCTTGAATTTGAGGCTTTAGTTCTTTCCACAGGCTTGGGAAGTTCTCGTCTATTATTTGAGTATATTCTCCATTCCATTTTCTTTCTCTTCTCCCTCTGATATACCTATTATTCTTATGTTATTCTTTCTGATGGAGTCAGACAATTCCTGTAGGGCTTTCTCGTTTTTTTATTATTTTTAAGTCTCTTTCTTCTTCTCTCTGTTGTGCCTCAAGTTGTTTGTCTTCTATTTCACTAATCCTATCTTCAATCTGGGCTGTTCTGTTAGCTAAGCTTGTTACCTCGTTTTTCAGCTCGTGAATTGAGTTTTTCATTTCTGTTTGATTTGTTTTTATAGTTTCAATTTCCTTGGTAATATATTCTTTGTGTTCATTAAGTTGTTTTCTGATCTCCCTAAATTGCCTTTCTGTGTTTTCTTGTATATCTCTGAGTATTTTTAAGATTTCTATTTTAAATTCTCTGTCATTTAGCTCCAAGGCTTCCAATATGTTAAGTCTTTTCTCCATAGATTTTTCCACATCTATTTGTGTTACCTCTCTTTCTTTTGTATCCATAATATTCGATTTCCTCTTTCTTATTGGCATCTGAGGGTGGTCTTGTTGATAGCACTAATTAGAATTAATAAAGAGTAAAAACTAAAAAAAAAAAAAAAAAAAGGTAAAACACTCCCCCCCCCAAAAAAAAACAGTAATAATTTATTATTTTCCCCTTTTTTCTTTCTTCTCTTTCCCTCCTCTCCCCTCCTCAGGGAAATATCGTGATGACGTGTGAATTATATTATGCTAAATGTAACAAAAACTGCCTATAATGGAGGGCCTGATTTGGGGTGAAGAGTTCAAGGGGCAAAAAAAGGGAGTAGGGACCTACTAAATGCAAAAAAAAAAAAAAGGAAGAAAATCTTAGACAAGCATAAGATGATTTGCTTGTAAGTGATGGTCGACTAAGAGATATAATGAGAAGGATAAGAGGGAACCAGAAAAAAGGAGGAAAAAAAAGAATACTAAAGAAGAAAAAAATAAAAATAATAAGTAAAAATCTGTTGTATTAAGTGGAGCGAAGACTAACTACAACGGAGACCTTGGGTTGGGAGGAATGCTAGTGAGTTAAAAAGCAACATAAAAAGTACCCAAAATGCCACAAAAATAAACAAACAACAACAACAAAAAAAACAAAAGCAAAAGCGAAAAAGAAAAATAAAGCCAAAAAAAAACCTTGAGTCCCAAATTAACTAATTTGTTTGTGATTGAGGATTAAATGGGAGGAAAGTAAAACGTGAATAGAAAAAATGAATAGAAAGGAAAAAATAAGAAAAAGAGAAAAACGAAGGAAGAAAAAAAAGGAAGAGAAAAAAAAACAAAATAAAGCAAAAAAAAAAAAAAAGAGGAGAGAGTGAGAGTTAAGTGTTTTAGAGTATAACCTTAAAGGAGGGTGAGGATGAAGAAGAGAAATAAAATGTAATACTCATGGGTAGTGTAGTTCAAGAAAAGGGAAGCATAAGATGGGCAGAGAATAGAAGGACCGAGGTGGAGGAAATAGAAATAATAATAATAAAGGCAATAAGATAGAAGAAACAAACAACAACAACAAAATTAGTGGAACAAGTTGTAAAGTCTGTGGATTTTTCTTGATTTTGAGAGGTTAACTTCTTCCTTTTTCTTTTCTCTCCCTCTTCTTGGTCGGTGACTCTTTACCTCAGGCTCTGCCCCTGTGTCACACTTAGGTAGGGATTTGCAGTTGATGGGATTCTATGGCAATGTCATATAATTGGCTTTAGTCTTGCTGGTAGTCAAGGCTTGTTGGCGTTTGCAGGATCCAACGATGAGAGAGTTTGCTTTCCTGGAGTCTCTCTCCTAGTCCCCCCTTTCTGAATTAGCAGCCTGGTGATCCAGCTATAAGGCTGCAACTGCTTCTGCCTGGGGAGTAAGAGGCTCAAAGAGCTAGGAAATCCCCACTCTATCCTCACTCAGCGCAAGGCTTTGGGAAAGGCTCTGGCAGTCAGAGCCTCCAGTGTAATCAGGCGGGGGTGGGAGTCAATTGTTGTCAAGGTGACTGTTCAGCACCTAGCATTCAGTTGGACCACTCAATCCAGGCTTTCCACACTTTGTAGCCTGTTTTGGCTGGGAAGAAGAGGCACTAGTCTCTGCTTGCGACTAGTGTAGTATAGATCTTATTATCTGCCAAGTCCCTCTTGTTAGCGTTTATCCCTGAATATGGAGGCTCTATCAATCAGAAGTTGCCCCTGTCCCTTTAGCGAGAGGCACTAAAAAATTTCACGCCTCTTGTCTTGGATCGCTGAACTGAGAGAGATCTTATCAACTAGAACCTGTGGGTGCGCAGATTTCATGGGTTAAGCTAATTTCAGTGATTGGTCCCGCAGCTGTGCTCCCGAAGGTATTTCAGGCTGCCTGCGCGCCCCTCCCCCAACGCTTGATTGTTAGCTTGAATGGCTGGGTGAGGTGCCCCGCCCACAGAGAGAATCTCCCAAGTAGGGAAGACCGCCTTGGCGCCTCTCCCACTCGCCCTGCTGCTGGCGGCTGGATCGCACCAGGCGCAGGATAATGGGGCACTCTGGGTGTGCGGGCCAGTAGGGCACTCTGGGCTCGTGGATTGCACAGGGCATGCGCGCGAATGGGGTTCTCCGGGCACCGGTGGCTGGGGTCTCTCATTCGCAGTGCACGGGCCGCTGGGAACGTTAGTGGTGCTCGCTCTGCAACTGGACTGGGCGCGCGCCGCTCCCGAGTGTGGGCGGTACTCGCTCTGCAACTGGACTGGGCGCGAGCCGGCGGCTGCTCACCGCTCCCGAGTGTGGGCAGTGCTCGCTCTGCAACCGGACTGGGCATGTGCCGGCGGCTGCTCGCTGCTCCCGAGTGTGGGCCGACTCACCGCAGACGCACTCCCTCTGCGGCCCCCGAGTGTGGGCGGTACTTGCTCTGCAACCGGACCGGGCGCACGCCAGCGGCTGCTCGCCGCTCCCGAGTGTGGGCTGACTCACCACCGGCGCACTCCCTCCGTGGCTTGAATGAACGTCCCTGCGGTAGCTTCCTCTACACCCTCGTTTCTCAGATTCAAGTGATAACCGTCCTTTCGCTTTCAGTTTGTGTGGAACTCCGGAATGCTCCGAGGATAAATTTTTCTGTTTCTAGTTGATAAATTTGTTGTGATTTTGGGGAGATCTGTCGGACACGCTGCTCACGGCGCCATTTTACTTTTTACTTCTAATCTTATCTGTGTCTGCCATAGACAGCTCATAATTTGTTCTTGCTTTTTAATCATAATTTGTTCTTGCTTTATAAATCTCTGCCATTTAAGAAAAGCATTTAGTTTATTTTTATTTAATATAATTATTAACATTATTGTTTTTAATTTCTCAAATTTTTATTTTTTTATATTTATTTTATTGTTCTTTGTGTCTTTGCAACTCTTCTAGCCTTTTGGGAGGAGAAATGAGTATTATTGAGAATTTTATTTTATTTCATGTATTAACTTAAAAGCTACAGTTTTTATGTGTAAATTTAATAGTGGCTCTTAATATAATATGCATCTTTAAGTTATCACACTTTTCCTTCAAGTTTAGTATACTAATTCATAAATAGTATAAAATTGTATAGCAGTATTCCATGTATACCCCCATGTTTTGTGTTCTTTTCATCTGATATTTTACTTTTTATATATGCTAACAATTTGCATCATTTTTGCATTAAATACTTGTATTTTAAAAGAAATACATTATAACTTAAACATAAAATAATCAAAAGAAAATCTCTTGAGTGCCAATTGGTATCAATCTCTTCAGCCTAAAGAATTTCTATCAGCATTTCAGATTCTCAAGGTCACCTAAGGATAAATTATTTCAGCTTTTTGTCTAACTGAGAATATCATTATTTTGTCTTCCTTTTTGAAGAATATTTTTGCTGAGTATAAAATTCTAGGTTGACAAATCTATTTTGCCTTATCAGCATTTTCAAGATATACTTTTTTTGCTCTAGCTTACATTATTTCCACTGAGAACTAACCCATCCCCTCTATTGCTGTTCATTTTTATTCATGACTTTTTTCTCCAGCTACTTTTAAACCTGTGGTTTTCTTTGTATTTATCCTGCTTAGATTTGTTAAGTAGCTTAGATCTTTCATCAATTATAGTGTTTTTAAATATTATTTTACTGAATATTCTGCCCCATTATCCTTTCCCCCTCTTTGAACTATTTCATATTTTCCCAAGGTCTTAGATGTTCTTTGCATTTTTTAAACTCTTTTTTCTAATATCTTCTACTGACTATTTTAAGTTTACTTAAAGCTTCCTCTGCTATATAAAATCTGCTTTTAAGTCTATCTATTGAAATCTTATTGATGTTATATTTTTATTTCTAACATTTTTCTTTGTTTGATTTTTAAAAATAGTTTTTTCATATTTCTGCTATTAATTCCCATTTCTTTGCAAATATTGGATGCCATTTCTAATATACCTTTCTATCATTTTTATCACATATATTTTAAAACTACTATCTGATGATTCTAACATGTAGTTTATCAATAGATCTGCTTTTATTGACTATTTCTTTTCTTGACTATGGGTGCCATTTTCTTGTCTTATAATCTGTAAGTATATACCAGACATTTTCTATAAGAGAAGAGTGGAATCTAAAGAAAATGATATTTACCTCCAAAAAGGTACAGGTTCCTTTTCTGCCAGTCTATTGGAGGTGAATAAAATAACTGTATTAACCGAATCTGGACTATGCAGCTGCTTTAGTTTGATTCAGCTTACTAACAGCTTGAAATATTCTGAGGCTACTTCTTTATCTGCAAGGACAGAGATGTGGGCATTGACAACATTCCAGAGATCTGTCTATGCTTCACAGCATATCCACTAGCTTTCAGAATTGTTGAAAATATCACCATATTTTTATGTTCAGTTATAAGATTTCAGGATTACTCTCTAGAGTCTCTTTGCTTCTCCAGTCTTAACATCAAATGCTTTCTGTACCTCAGGAGATATTTACAACCTTTCTCCAACTCCTCTGTTCTTTGCAAGCTGGGGGGTCATACACTCATGAAGAACCTATTGCCTTGAAGTGGTGCTTCTTAACTCTCTTGCCCACTCTCAGTCTTTGATAATTAAAGTCTGGAGTTTCTGGGCATAGAAAGTGTTTTCTGTGCTCTCCTGCTGGGCTCATGATCTACTATATATTGAAGTCTAGCTTGCCCCCAAGAGGTTTATATTATTTGCTTAATTATATATTTATCCTAGTAGGATACATCTCAAAATATTTTCTTAGAGATAGTGTTACAGTACTTCAGAAGAAATCTGTTTTAAAAAAACATGCAATGAAAAAAAGACAATTTGACTTATATAGCCCAGTTGATTCTAGATTTATTAGGTGGAGTAGAATGTATTAAAATATCATTATGTTAAATACTTTTACTTCATAGCTTAGATAGCTATAATAATTAGATAGGGTGATTCTTGATTATATTCTTTGCTTCTTCATCACTTACTAATGAACCTTGGGAGCATCATATGACTTTGTTGCTTCAGTTTTTTCAGTTTGTTCATTGTCCACTCTAGGAAGAAGAAATGTGAGAATAAGTCTCTAAAGTACTTTGAAAACTTTTCAATGGGTACTACATAAATCTAAGCATTCATTACCATGGATACTTTCTATTTCTAAAATTATTTTTATATTTTATAAAATTATAATAGTTTTTTTTCAATTGTGTGCTTTTCATCACCATACTGATAAGGGCTAGCTAATGATTTGTGGATCTAGCTTCTCAATTTCTAAACAAAACACTAATAAAATGCAAAATTGGCTCACTTCAATTTTTGAATGTAATACTACTTATACATGAGAGCCTGAATATAGGGATTTTTTGTTTTTGTTTTACTTATTTTTTTTACAGAGACAGTGAGAGAGTCAGAGAGAGGGATAGACAGGGACAGACAGACAGGAACGGAGAGATGAGAAGCATCAATCATTAGTTTTTCGTTGCGCGTTGCAACACCTTAGTTGTTCATTGATTGCTTTCTCATATGTGCCTTGACCGCGGGCCTTCAGCAGACTGAGTAACCCCTTGCTCAAGCCAGTGACCTTGGGCTCAAGCCAGTGAGCTTTGGCTCAAACCAGATGAGCCCACGCTCAAGCTGGTGACCTCGGGGTCTCAAACCTGGGTCTTCTGCATCCCAGTCCAACGCTCTATCCACTGCACCACTGCCTGGTCAGGTTGAATATAGGTTTTTAAATCTTGGAAGGAAAATAAGATTTATAGAATTTTTTCTGGATATAACAGTCTACTTGAATTAATAGTAGTCCATAAAGTTGCATTTGCAATCAAGCCCCATGCTAACTCATAGGAAAGAAGAAATCTCTCTGTCATCATGGAAAATAAAGTGTGGCTGGTGGTCATAATGCATGACAAGGTTCTGTTCCCTTTGAAGACAAAATTATTAGAGTGTTTGTCTCCCAACACAATAGGACCATTGAGAAGGCTCCTTTCCATAAGTCCTTGTAAGTATTCCAAAGTGAAAAATTAAGCTCCAAATGGGCATATTCATGAACACCTAAAAAAGCTACTTTAGAATTAGGACATTTAAAACTATGGTAGCAATGTGATTAAGTTTCTAAAGAGTATTCATGGTTCCTTCCACCAAGGCCAACAGTCTGCACGCACAATGATATATAGAGAATAATAACTCGACCTATGAATCAGTAGCTGTGCTATCCACCACTGTGGCCATCCACCACAGTGTCCATCTTCATCCTTGGGGCATTTTCTCATCCTTGTCAGTAGAAAGGCTTCTTTTGAATTATGCTGTGTAGTGGCTCAGGATAAATAAGCATATGTTTCGAAGCTATGTCAATCTTCCAGTCTCAAAGCTATATTTTATCATTATAAAAACCTTAACATTTTGTTAAATGATAAAAAATATTCATATTCTCCAATAAAATTGCACTAGATCAGAGGTCTCCAAACTGTTATGATATAATCCTATTAGTAAAATAATGTTGAACAAAATTCCCCAATACATGCATATTTACTTACAAATTATATCCTTGTGTTATCATTAACAAGTAACTAAAGGCAGAACATATACTTTCAATTATAGTAGTCCTTAATGATGATATGCATACATCTATATTCAAATCAGTTATCTTAATATTTTCAATTTTGTTGTCTACTTGTCATATCTTTTTACATTTTTTTGTTTGTTTTTCAAATGAATATTGGCTGTTGTTAAGCTCACTTGAAAGTAATGGTAACAGCTCTGCCAAAGTCCAGCTGTCTGCTTGTGCTTGAATCATGAGTAAAACCTTTAATCTGTAGTTTTTCTGCCAGGATCCTTTAAAGACGTTTGTACATTTCAGTGAAGAATGGCCTGGCATTGAAGTGGGTGTTATCATGCACAGACTTCCTAAACCAGGCACACAAACACTGTGACATGCCATGACTGAATATCTAAACAGCATACATGACATATGACAGTGTCACATACAACCTGGGTGAGAGGGCCTAGTTCATTTTACAGGCTAAATATTAGGAAAAAATTTTTATTTTTAGATAAAAAGGGAAATCCTAATATGTTTTGTGTTCCATCTTGCTTATCCACTGGGTTGCATCTCTGCTCCCCCCCCCCTTTGGAGCCCATGGCTTAAATGACTCATATTTGAAAATACAAAAATAGAACATGATTAACAGAAAAGGAAGTGCTATTATTAATCCACAAATACATCATGCTCTAAGTAAAAATCAAATTGAAAATCAATAAAGGATGACAACACAGGCAAGGATCAAACTACATTAATTTCTGGTGATGTTTATCTAAAGAGACAAGATGATTTCTTTTATACAAAAGGAGGACCCAGAGTAACAAGACAGGGAGGGGTGATTCCTGGGGTATATAGCAACCTGCTGGTGAGTGGTTTGGGCTGGCAGGGCAAGTGTATAAAAATGAAGAGGGAAAAATAAGACTGCTGAAGAGAAGAAATTTTGGTAAAAATCAGAGTTAGAAGCTCACTGGACATCAAACTGGGGAAGGAGAGATATACTTTATAGGTGGGTCTAAGAATATGCTTTTGTTATCATGCTGGAGTTATAATAAGAGAGAAGGAAGTTACTGTCCTCGGATACTGCCTTCAGCATCTGTATCACTGGTGACATCATCATCTGCTGGCGTATTTAGTTACAATGACTCAGTGACACCACTTTCTCACTTCTTATCCTTGTCTCTGTCTCAAGAAACAGGTCCCTCTCTCCCTCTAAAGCTCAGAGACCCTTTTGTAGCACCCTGTTCCTCTCTCCTCAGTACCATTAAGACCCTAACTCTCAGTGAAGCCTAAGGCATCTTCACACCCTTGTCCCAGCTTTCACCCCATGCCTTCAAACAAGAAGAATTCTCTGTTCCCATAGAAAAATATTCTCGACCCAGCTGCCCTCTCTAGCTACTGCTATGATTTTTATTCCCCTTTTACTATCAAACATTTCCAATTTCTTTCCTCTATCTGCTGCCTCTATTTTCTGTGCCATACTCTCGAATCAGGTTTCTGTTGTATTACTTTGCAAAACAGAATTTCTCATCATTCTCATCTAACCATTATTGTGCATTATTTATATTTCATAGCTGTCTCCTGTTACCATCTCCCTCCCTCTCTTTCCCTGCTATACCCCTATGCCTGGCCTTTTCTATTTCTTGCTTCTTGTCCAGATTCACTCATTCTTGTCCAGGATCTTCGCTGAACTAATACACTTCTCTGTTCACAGAAGTAATAGTTCTCTACTTAAAGACACAGAACACTTAATTCCCCATCTTTACTTCTAAGTTTCTCATATTTTTCTCATCCCCATTTATCATTCATTATATGGCCATAGAAAGGGCTGAATAAATATTTGTTGTTTGAAAGAATAAACATGAGCTTGTGAATGAGTGTGTATTCTGTGCTGTACTGGTCAAGAAGTATATTTATTGTTCTATTAAGCCCACAGTTACCTTCTGTCCTTATTATGTTGATAAACTACAGCCCGTTGGTGTTGGTGGGTTGCTATCTATAATTAAATGTGTCATGACTGACCTGTGGCAGTGCAGTGGATAAAGCAATAACGTGGAATGCTCAGGTCACCGATTTGAAACCCCAGGCTTTCCTGGTCAAGGCACATATGAGAAGTAACTACTATGAGTTGATGCTTCTCGTTCTTCCCCCTTTCTCTCTCTCTTTCTCTCTCTCCTCTCTCTAAAAATCAATCAATAAAAAGATTAAGATGAAAAATGTGTTAAACTACTTAAATTCAGGTTAACTAACCAGGCCACCTTCCACTGTAGTGTGTAATTACTAGTAATACACAGTAGGGTTGAGTTGAGCAGCTTTTCATGGCTGCACACTCATGAAGACTCCACTACATGGGCAACTATTCTTTTAGCATGCTTTGTTGCTCCAAATGGTTCTATTATTATATAGCACAGTAAACAAGAAAAATGTTCATAAGTATCCACACAAAAGGAGAGTTTCAAGAAATAGGCTGTAACGCTTAAAAGTTATGAAACCTAGGCATTTGGGGATGATCTTGACTTTCTTTTATTTCCAACTATGATAAATTTCAACTTGCTTTGTTCTTGGGTTGCCTGAAGCCTGGAATGTGTTGAAGCCTTTCAATTAACAAGCTAATGTATTTAAGCTTTTCTCTAAGAGTGTCATTTACTACCTTCTCTTTCCAACTGCTTGCCAATCGATACCAGCAGAGATGAACTCGAAGTCATGAATAAGGTGATTATGTGGCTTTTGTGCTTGCTGCCTATGCTGCTTCCCTCCAGGGAAAACTTAACATGCCTGAGGTTTCTACTTTCTTTGCCACATCATATCCCTGAGTTTTGATTTGCCTGATTTACTACAAAATGAAATCATATAGATCCCTACACTTCCTCCTAATGGCTTATTCTTGAAGAAGTCTAGCAGAAAGTGAAATCTGTTAATAAGCTTTTCTTTCTGGTTAGAGTCCCTCATCAGCCAGCTTGGGAGCTACTAGTAGTGATTCCTTTTATGAAAAACCAAAACTTCATATAACAATAAAGTAAATGGATAAAATACATGACATAGCCTAATAAAATAATAATAATGTGTACTATGTTATTTATATGATTCTCCAATTTTAAAGTCTTTTGCTGTTTCAGAAAGCCTTCTATAATTATTGTAACCTTTACTGATGTCTTTTACCTCTGAAAGTTTATGGAAATTAAAATTTTTCTCTGAATTACACCAAGCATGTGCTATTGTTTTTGTTTGTTATCATCAACCACTAGTCTTTCTTTCAAGGTGAAGACCAAATCTTTTAGTTTAGATCTCCACCATATTGCACATTGTAAAATATGTACTAGGAATTAGCATTCATGTGTCTACTGAACAATTAAAGTTGGCTAGGGAGTGGGGAGAAATGTGGGAGGTAATGACCAAAGTATTGACTAAATGTATTAGTAAGAAATTTCCAAAATGCAAGTAACACAGATCAAACTCAAATTTGTTTTATTCCTTCTTTCATTTCACATATATATTTATTGAGCCCCTACTATGTGTAGACACTGCCCTACATGTTTGGAATATATCAGTGCACAAAATAGAGCAAGATTCCTTTGACGAACTTGCATTCAAGTACATCAGTGTGTGTAAAATCATTGAGGTTGTGGTGATAAGGAGAGATAGATAGCTGTGGAACTGCTTTCATCATCTTCTGCTTATTCTGAATATCTACTTCTACACTGATAACCCCTGCCCCAAATTGGGGTTTTTTTCCTCCAAAGAAAAGAGTATTAAAAAAAGTAAGCATAATAGAAAGACACTTCCCCCAAAATCAAAGAGAAAAGATTCTACAAGACTAATTTGGATGAAAATCATCAATCCATTTCTCTTTTATAGATATTCTTGAGGCATTCAGTGGTCAAGAATTTTCTTTCATAATTGTATGCCAGTATCTTCTATCTTCTGTCTTCAGATGTCTGATTTTCTTGTAAGCTCACATGTGTATATAACAAACATATTCTTGGAAACAATGCCTTAAGTGCTAGTTTATTACAATTGAATCAGTCTGCCAAAAATAAAACATCATTGTCATTCACAATAATGAGAATAAATGTCAGGGATGCATTTTTCCAATATTGATTTTCTAAGATGTACATGTTCACTTTACCAGCTCAAAGATGGTACTGTTATTAAATTTAAGCCAATGTTCAGTTGTGATCATTTTTAAGTACCTTTAGTCTCACAGAACTGCACCAACCCACAGACACCTGTATAAAATTCTCATTGCCAAAACTCATGATTATATCTCTATAGCACAGGAAGTTTGGAATCAAAAGAGTTTTTAAATAATTAAAAGTCCCTAAATAACACACAACAGACCAACAAACCTTTACTTTCCTGGATGGCAAAGAAACAAACAAACAAAAGACATAAAAACTCAGAAAACTACTGTTGCTTTTTCATAAAAACTAACACCAGGCATCAAACGCTGGGTTTGGGGTTATGCAAAGCTGCTTACCCAGAAAGCAACCTAATATTTTTAGAAGTGCACCCTGAAAAACTTTTCATATGCATGCTCAATGTAAGAAGTATAAAATTCTGCATTTAGTTACCCCTCCTGGAAAATAAGAATAACATTTTCCCTGAAAGGTGGTAGTAAAAATCAAGATTTTGTTACTTAGTAAAACATATTTATCCAAAATGTTGTGCAACTCCAATGTAAGAGTTGTTTTATTTATTTTTTGTTTCCTTGTTTGTTTTAATTTAATTAATTGTGTTTACATAGATTCTAGGGTCACCCGGAATGCCTCCCACCTCCCCCCTATTCCCCTCAACATCTCCCCTGCCCACCTCCCGACAGCCCCTGTCCCCCTTCAGGTTTATCCCATCCTATCATCCCATTTCCCTCTGTCCTCTTTTCCTCTGGTCCCTTTGATCCCTCCTCTGTCTCAATTCCCTTCCTCAGTTCACATTGTTCATTGGATTCCTCAAATGAGTGAGGTCATATGATATTTTTCTTTCTCTGCCTGGCTTATTTCACTCAACATAATAGTTTCCAGGTCTCTCCATATTGTTGCAAAAGGTAATATTTCCTTCTTTTTCATAGCCCCATAGTATTCCATTGTATATATGTACCACAGCTTTTTAATCCACTCGTCCACTGATGAACACTAGGGCTGTTTCCAGATCTTCGCTATTGTGAACAATGCTGCTATAAACAAGGGGGTGCATTTCTTTTCAGTCGGTGATATGGTGTCCTTGGGATATATTCCTATAAGTGGGATGGCTGGGTCAAACGGCAGTTTCATTTCTAATTTTTTGAGAAATCTCCATACTGTTTTTCATAGTGGCTGCACCAGTCTGCATTCCCACCAGCAGTGCAGGAGGGTTCCCCTTTTCACACGTCCTCACCAGCACCTATCATGTGTTGTTCTGTCAATGAGCGCCATTCTGACTGGTGTGAGATGGTATCTCGTTGTGGTTTTAATTTGCATTTCTCTAATGATTAGTAATGTTGAACATTTTTTCATTTGTATATTGGTCATCTTTATGTCCTCTTTGGAGAAGTGTCTATTCATTTATTGTGCCCATTTGTTGATTGGATTGTTTGTCTTCCTGGTGTTGAGTTTTACAAGTTCTATATAAATTTTGGTTATTAATCCCTTATCAGATGTATTGTCGAATATGTTCTCCCATTGTGTAGTTTGTCTTTTTATTCTGTTCACATTTTCTTTAGCTGTGTAAAAGCTTTTTAGTTTGATATAGGCCCATTTGTTTATCCTGCCTTTTATTTCATTTGTCTGTGGAGATAATTCAGCAGAGATATTGGTGCGAGAGATGTCTGTGAGCTTACTGCCTAAGTTTTCTTCTAGGGTACTTATGGTTTCACGATTTACATTTAAGTCCTTTATCCATTTTGAGTTTATTTTTGTGAGTGGTGTAAGTTGGTGGTCTAGTTTCATTTTTTGCAGGTAGCTGTCCAGTTTTCCCAACACCATTTGTTAAAGAGACTGTCTTTACTCCACTGTATGTTCTTACCTCCTTTGTCAAATATCAGTTGTCCAAAAAGATGTGGGTTTATTTCTGGGTTCTCTGTTCTGTTCCATTGATCTATATGCCTGTTCTTATGCCAGTACCAAGCTGTTTTGAGTACAATGGCCTTGTAGTATAACTTGATATCAGGAATTTATACCTCCCACTTTATTCTTCTTTTTCAAGATTACTGAGGCTATTCGTGTTCTTTTTTGGTTCCATATAAATTTTTGGAATATGTGATCTATATCTTTGAAGTATGTTATTGGTAATTTAATTGGTATTGCATTGAATTTTAGATTGCTTTGGGTAATATAGACATTTTAATGATGTTTATTCTTCCTAACCATGAGCATGGTATATGCTTCCACTTGTTTGTGTCTTCCTTGATTTCTTTTATCAGTGTTTTATCATTTCCGAGTACAAGTCTTTAGTCTCCTTAGTTAAATTTACTCCTAGGTACTTTTTTTTTTTTTTTTTGGTTGTAATAGTGAAGGGGATTGTTTCCTTAATTTCTCATTCTGACTGTTCATTGATCGTGTATAAAAATGCCTCTGATTCCTGTGTATTAATGTTATATCCTGTCACCTTGCTGAATTAGTTTATTGGGTCCAGTAGTTTTTTGACTGAGACTTTAGGGTTTTCTATTTACAGTATCATATCATTTGCAAATAATGATAGTTTTACTTCTTCTTTTCTTACTTCAATGCCTTTTATTTCTTCTTCTTGTCTGATTGCTATAGCTAGGACTTCCAGTACTATGTTGAATAAGAGTGGTGAAAAGAAGCACTCCTGCCTTGTTCCTGACTTTAGGGGAATTGCTTTTAATTTTTGTCCATTAATTATAATGTTGACGGTGGGTTTGTCATAGATGGCCTTTATCATGTTGAAGGTATGTTCCCTGTATTCCCACTTTGCTAAGAGTTTTGATCATGAATGTGTGCTGGATTTTATCAAATGCTTTTTCTGCATCTATTGAAATTATCATGTGGTTTTTTCCCTTCCTTTTGTTTATGTGGTGAATCACATTAGTTGATTTATGAATGCTGTACCATCCTTGCCTCTCCAAAATAAATCCCACTTGATCATGATGTACGATTTTTTTTATGTATTGCTGGATCCAGTTTGCTAATATTTTGTTGAGGATTTTAGCATCTAAATTCATCAGGGATATTGGCCTATAATTTTCTTTCTTTGTGTTGTCTTTGCCTGGTTTTGGAATCAGAATTATGCTCGCCTCATAAAAGGTACTTGGAAGTGTTCCTTCCTCCTGATTTTTTTGAAATAGCTTGAGAAGGATAGGAGTTAGTTCTTCTTTGAATGTTTGGTAGAATTCACCAGTGAAGGCATCAGGCACAGGAGTTTTGTTTTTTGGAGTTTTTTGATAACTGTTTTGATCTCTTTTGTTGTAATTGGTCTGTTTAGGTTTTCTGATTCTTCCAGATTGATTTCTGGAAGATGATATGTTTCAAGGAATTTGTCCATTTCACCTAGGTTGTTTAATTTTTTGGCATACAGTTCTTCATAGTATTTTCTTAAAATGTTTTATATTTCTGTTGTGTCAGTTGTTATTTCTCCACTCTTTCTAATTTTATTTATTTGAATCCTCTCTCTTCTTTTCTTGGTGAGTCTTGTTAAAGGTTCATCAATCTTGTTTACCCTTTCAGAGAACCAGCTCTTGGTTTTATTGATCCTCTGTATTTTTTCTTTAGCTTCTATGTCATTTATTTCTACTCTGATCTTTATTATTTACTTCCTTCTACTACCTCTGTGCCTTACTTGCTGTTCTTTTTCTATTCTCTTTTTTTATTTTTTATTTTTAAATAAATTTTTATTAATGGTAATGGGATGACATTAATAAATCAGGGTACATATATTCAAAGAAAACATGTCTAGGTTATTTTGTCATTAAATTATGTTGCATACCCCTCACCCAAAGTCAGATTGTCCTCCGCCACCCTCTATCTAGTTCTCTGTGCCCCTCCCCCTCCCCCTAATTCTCTCCCGCCCTCCCTCCCATGTCCTCCCTCCCCCAACCCCTGGTAACCACCACACTCTTGTCCATGTCTCTTAGTCTCGTTTTAATGTTCCACCAATGTATGGAATCATGTAGTTCTTGTTTTTTTCTGATTTACTTATTTCACTCCGTATAATATTATCAAGTTCCCACCATTTTGCTGTAAATGATCTGATGTCATCATTTCTTATGGCTGAGTAGTATTCCATAGTGTATATGTGCCACATCTTCTTTATCCAGTCTTCTATTGAAGGGCTTTTTGGTTGTTTCCATGTCTTGGCCACTGTGAACAGTGCTGCAATAAACATGGGGCTACATGTGTCTTCACGTATCAATGTTTCTGAGGTTTTGGGGTATATACCCAGTAGAGGGATTGCTGGGTCATAAGGTAGTTCTATTTTCAGTTTTGTGAGGAACCACCATACTTTCCTCCATAATGGTTGTACTACTTTACAGTCCCACCAACAGTGGATGAGAGTTCCCTTTTCTCCGCAGCCTCTCCAACATTTGCTATTACCCGTCTTGTTGATAATAGCTAATCTAACAGGGGTGAGGTGGTATCTCATTGTAGTTTTGATTTGCATTTCTCTAATAACTAATGAAGCTGAGCATCTTTTCATATATCTGTTGGCCATTTGTATCTCTTCCTGGGAGAAGTGTCTGTTCATGTCCTCTTCCCATTTTTTTATTGGATTGTTTGTTTGTTTGTTGTTGAGTTTTATGAGTTCTTTGTAAATTTTGGATATTAGGCCCTTATCTGAGCTGTTGTTTGAAAATATCATTTCCCATTTAGTTGGCTGTCTGTTTATTTTGATATCAGTTTCTCTTGCTGAGCAAAAACTTTTTATTCTGATGTAGTCCCATTCATTTATCTTTGCCTTCACTTCTCTTGCCATTGGAGTCAAGTTCATAAAATGTTCTTTAAAACCCAGGTCCATGATTTTAGTACCTATGTCTTCTTCTATGTACTTTATTGTTTCAGGTCTTATATTTAGGTCTTTGATCCATTTTGAATTAATTTTAGTACACGGGGTCAAGCTGTAGTCGAGTTTCATTCTTTTGCATGTGGCTTTCCAGTTTTCCCAACACCATTTGTTGAAGAGGCTTTCTTTTCTCCATTGTGTGTTGTTGGCCCCTTTATCAAAGATTATTTGACCATATATATGTGGTTTTACTTCTGGGCTTTCTATTCTGTTCCATTGGTCTGAGTGTCTATTTTTCTGCCAATACCATGCTGTTTTGATTATCGTGGCCCTATAATATAGTTTAAAGTCAGGTATTGTAATGCCCCCAGCTTCATTCTTTTTCCTTAGGATTGTTTTGGCTATTCGGGGTTTTTTATAGTTCCATATAAATCTGGTGATTTTTTGTTCCATTTCTTTAAAAAATCTCATAGGAATTTTGATGGGAATTGCATTAAATTTGTATATTGCTTTGGGTAATATGGCCATTTTGATTATATTTATTCTTCCTATCCAAGAACAAGGAATATTTTTCCATCTCATTGTATCTTTTTCGATTTCCCTTAACAATGCTTTGTAATTTTCATTATAAAGGTCCTTTACATTCTTTGTTATGTTTATCCTAGGTATTTTATTTATTTATTTTTTGTTGCAATCATGAAGGGGATTATTTTTTTGAGTTCGTTTTCTAATATTTCATTGTTGGCATATAGAAAGGCTATGGACTTTTGTATGTTAATTTTGTATCCTGCGACCTTACTGTATTGGTTTATTGTTTCTAATAATCTTTTTGTGGAGTCCTTTGGGTTTTCGATGTATAGGATCATATCATCAGCAAAAAGTGATACCTTTACTTCTTCTTTTCCGATATGAATGCCTTTTATTTCTTTGTCTTGTCTGATTGCTCTGGCCAGAACTTCTAGCACCACGTTAAATAAGAGTGGAGAGAGTGGACAACCCTGTCTTGTTCCTGATTTAAGGTAGAAAGTCCTCAGTTTTATGCCATTTAATAGGATGTTGGCTGATGGTTTATCATATATGGCCTTTATCATGTTGAGATATTTTTCTTCTATACCCATTTTGTTGAGAGTCTTAAACATAAAATTGTGTTGTATTTTATCAAAGGCCTTTTCTGCATCTATTGATAAGATCATGTGGTTTTTGTTCTTTGTTTTGTTGATATGGTGTATTACGTTAACCGTTTTGCGTATGTTGAACCATCCTTGAGATTCTGGGATGAATCCCACTTGATCATGATGTATTATTTTTTTAATATGTTGTTGTATTCAGTTTGCCAGTATTTTGTTTAGTATTTTAGGATCTGTATTCATTAGAGATATTGGTCTGTAGTTTTCTTTCTTTGTGCCATCCTTGCCAGGTTTTGGTATGAGGGTTATGTTGGCCTCATAAAATGTGTTTGGAAGTATTGCTTCTTCTTCAATTTTTTGGAAGACTTTCAGTAGAATAGGAACCAAGTCTTCTTTCAATGTTTGATAGAATTCAGTAGTATAACCATCTGGGCCTGGACTTTTATTTTTGGGGAGGTTTTTAATAGTTTTTTCTATTTCCTCCCTGCTGATTGGTCTGTTTAGGCTTTCTGCTTCTTCATGACTCAGTCTAGGAAGGTTGTGTTGTTCTAGGAATTTATCCATTTCTTCTAGATTGTTGTATTTGGTGGCATATAATTTTTCATAGTATTCTACAATAATTCTTTCTATATCTGTGATGTCTGTGGTGATCTCTCCTCTTTCATTTTGGATTTTATTTATTTGAGTCCTGTGCCTTTTTTCCTTGGTGAGTCTTGCCAAGGGTTTGTCAATTTTGTTGATCTTTTCAAAGAACCAACTCCTTGTTTTATTGATTTTTTCTATAGTTTTTCTGTTCTCTATTTCATTTATTTCTGCTCTGATTTTTATTATCTCCTTTCTTCGGCTGGTTTTGGGTTGTCTTTGTTCTTCTTTTTCTAGTTCCTTAAGGTGTGAAGTTAAGTGGTTTACTTCAGCTGTCTCTTGTTTGTTCATATAGGCCTGAAGTGATATGAACTTTCCTCTTATTACTGCTTTTGCTGCATCTCAGAGATTCTGATATGTCGTATTTTCATTTTCATTTGTCTGTATATATCTTTTGGTCTCTGCGCTTATTTCTTCTTTGACCCATTCATTTTTTAGAAGTATGTTGTTTAGTTTCCACATTTTTGTGGGATTTTCCCCCTCTTTTTTGCAGTTGAATTCTAGTTTCAAGGCTTTATGATCAGAAAATATGCTTGGTACAATTTCAATTTTTCTAAATTTGCTGATATTGTCTTTGTGGCCCAACATATGGTCTATTCTTGAGAATGTTCCATGTACACTAGAGAAAAATTTGTACTCTGTCGCTTTGGGATGAAGTGTCCTGCAGATGTCTATCATATCCAGGTGTTCTAGTATTTCGTTTAAGGCCACTATATCTTTATTGATTCTCTGTTTGGATGACCGATCTAGAGCCGTCAGCGGTGTATTGAGGTCTCCAAGTATGATTGTATTTTTGTTAGATTTTGTTTTAAGGTCAATAAGTAGCTGTCTTATATATTTTGGTGCTCCTTGGTTTGGTGCATATATATTAAGGATTGTTATGTCTTCTTGATTCAGTGTCCCCTTAATCATTATGAAATGACCATTTTTGTCTCTGAGTACTTTTTCTGTCTTGTAGTCAGCATTATTAGATATGAGTATTGCTACACCTGCTTTTTTGGGGGTGTTGTTTGCTTGGAGTATTATTTTCCAGCCTTTCACTTTGAATTTGTTTTTATCCTTGTTGCTTAGATGTGTTTCTTGTAGGCAGCATATAGTTGGATTTTCTTTTTTAATCCATTCTGCTACTCTGTGTCTTTTTATTGGTACGTTTAATCCATTTACATTTAGTGTAATTATTGACAATTGTGGGTTCCCTACTCCCATTTTATTAATTGCTTTCCATTAGTTTTGTATCTTGTTTGATTCTTCTCTTTTGTTTTTCTATCATTTGTTTTTGTTTGTGTTCCATACTTCTTTCCTCTGTTGCTACCTTTTTTAAGTCAAGTGTTTTTGTGGTGGTTTTTTCAAGGGTGGTTACCATTAAGTAATGAAAAGGGTACCTACCATATTCATCTGCACTTCATCATCCTTTGCTACTGTTAATCTCCATCCTCTCTCCCCTTTTTTTCCTTTGTTGTCACAGTTTAAGTTTGGTTTTATTGTGTTCTTGGTGGAGCTGTTACTTGTGGTGTTGTTTTCTTTTGTTCTTTGAATCTGGTTGGAAAACCCCCTTTAGTATTTCCTGGAGTGGGGGCTTTCTGCTGATAAATTCTCTCATCTTTTCTGTATTTGTGAATGTTTTTATATCTCCTTCGTACTTGAAGGTTAGCTTTGATGGGTATAGTATTCTTGGCTGAAAGTTCCTCTCTTTCAGGGCTTTAAATATTGGGGTCCACTCTCTTCTAGCTTGTAGAGTTTCTGCTGAGAAATCTGATGATAATCTAATAGGCCTTCCTTTATATGTTGTACTCTTCTTTTCCCTGGCTGCCTTGAGAATTTTTTCTTTGTCATTGGTTTGTGTCATCTTCATTATGATGTGCCTTGGAGTGGGTTTGTTGGGGTTAAGAAAACTCGGTGTTCTGTTTGCTTCTTGAATTTGAGGCTTTAGTTCTTTCCACAGGCTTGGGAAGTTCTCGTCTATTATTTGTTTGAGTATATTCTCCATTCCATTTTCTTTCTCTTCTCCCTCTGATATACCTATTATTCTTATGTTATTCTTTCTGATGGAGTCAGACAATTCCTGTAGGGCTTTCTCGTTTTTCATTATTTTTGAGTCTCTTTCTTCTTCTCTCTGTTGTGCCTCAAGTTGTTTGTCTTCTATTTCACTAATCCTATCTTCAATCTGGGCTGTTCTGTTAGCTAAGCTTGTAACCTCGTTTTTCAGCTCGTGAATTGAGTTTTTCATCTCTGTTTGATTTGTTTTTATAGTTTCAATTTCCTTGGTAATATATTCTTTGTGTTCATTAAGTTGTTTTCTGATCTCCCTAAATTGCCTTTCTGTGTTTTCTTGTATATCTCTGAGTATTTTTAAGATTTCTATTTTAAATTCTCTGTCATTTAGCTCCAAGGCTTCCAATATGTTAAGTCTTTTCTCCATAGATTTTTCCACATCTATTTGTGTTACCTCTCTTTCTTTTGTATCCATAATATTCGATTTCCTCTTTCTTATTGGCATCTGAGGGTGGTCTTGTTGATAGCACTAATTAGAATTAATAAAGAGTAAAAAGTAAAAAAAAAAAAAAAAAGTAAAACACCCCACAAAAAAAAAACAGTAATAATTTATTATTTTCCCCTTTTTTCTTTCTTCTCTTTCCCTCCTCTCCCCTCCTCAGGGAAATATCGTGATGACCTGTGAATTATATTATGCTAAATGGAACAAAAACTGCCTATAATGGAGGGCCTGATTTGGGGTGAAGAGTTCAAGGGGCACAAAAAGGGAGTAGGGACCTACTAAATGCAAAAAAAAAAAAAAAAAGAAAAGAAAGAAAATCTTAGACAAGCATAAGATGATTTGCTTGTAAGTGATGGTTGACTAAGAGATATAATGAGAGGGATAAGAGGGAACCAGAAAAAAGGAGAAAAAGAAAAGAATAATAAAGAAGTAAAAAATAAAAATAATAAGTAAAAATCTGTTGTATTAAGTAGAGCGAAGACTAAATACAATGGAGACCTTGGTTTGGGAGGAATGCTAGTGAGTTAAAAAGCAACATAAAAAGTACCCAAACTGCCACAAAAATAAACAAACAACAACAACAAAAAAATAAAAGCAAAAGCGAAAAAGAAAAATAAAACCAAAATAAACCTTGAGTCCCAAATTAACTAATTTGTTTGTGATTGAGGATTAAATGGGAGGAAAAGTAAAACGAGAAAAGAAAAAACGAATAGAAAGGAAAAAATAAGAAAAAGAGAAAATCGAAGGAAGAAATAAAAGGAAGAGAAAAAAACAAAATAAAGCAAACAAAAAAAAAAAAACAAAAGAGGAGAGAGTGAGAGTTAAGTGTTTTGGAGTATAACCTTAAAGGAGGGTGAGGATGAAGAAGAGAAATAAAAAGTAACACTCATGGGTAGTGTAGTTCAAGGAAAGGGAAGCATAAGATGGGCAGAGAATAGAAGGACCGAGGTGGAAGAAATAGAAATAATAATAATAAAGGCAATAAGATAGAAGAAACAAACAAAAATAAAAAAAAATTAGTGGAACAAGTTGTAAAGTCTGTGGATTTTTCTTGATTTTGAGAGGTTAACTTCTTCCTTTTTCTTTTCTCTCCCTCTTCCTGGTCAGCGACTCTGTACCCCAGGCTCTGCCCCTGTGCCACACTTAGGTGGGGATTTGCAGTTGATGGGATTCTATGGCAATGTCATATAATTGGCTTTAGTCTTGCTAGTAGTCAAGGCTTGTTGGGGTTTCAGGGTCCAACAATGAGAGAGTTTGCTTTCCTGGAGTCTCTCTCCTAGTCTCCCCTTCCTGATTTAGCAGCCTGGTGATCCAGCTATAAGGCTGCAACTGCTTCTGCCTGGGGAGTAAGAGGCTCAAAGAGCTAGGAAATCCCCACTCTATCCCCACTCAGCGCAAGGCTTTGGGAAAGGCTCTGGCAGTCAGAGCCTCCAGTGTAATCAGGTGGGGGTGGGAGTCAATTGTTGTCAAGGTGACTGTTCAGCGCCTAGCATTCAGTTGGACCACTCAACCCAGGCTTTCCACACTTTGTAGCCTGTTTTGGCTGGGAAGAAGAGGCACTAGTCTCTGCTTGCGACTAGTGTAGTATAGATCTTATTATCTGCCAAGTCCCTCTTGTTAGCGTTTATCCCTGAATATGGAGGCTCTATCAATCAGAAGTTGCCCCCGCCCCTTTAGCGAGAGGCTCTAAGAAATATCACGCCTGTTGTCTTGGATCGCTGAACTGAGAGAGATCTTATCAATTAGAACCTGTGGGTGCGCAGATTTCATGGGTTAAGCTAATTTCAGTGATTGGGTCTGCAGCTGTGCTCCTGAAGGTATTTCAGGCTGCCTGCGCGCCCCTCCCCCAAAGCTTGATTGTTAGCTTGAATGGCTGGGTGAGGTGCCCCGCCCACGGAGAGAATCTCCCAAGTAGGGAAGACCGCCCTAGCGCCTCTCCCACTCGCCCCGCCGCTGGCGGCTGGGGCGCACCAGGTGCAGGATAATGGGGCACCCTGGGTGTGCGGGCCAGTAGGGCGCTCTGGGTGCGTGGAATGCCCAGGGCACGCGCACAAATGGGGTTCTCCAGGCACCGGTGGCTGGGGACTCTCACTCGCAGTGCGCGGGCCGCTGGGAACGTTAGTGGTGCTCGCTCTGCAACCGGACCAGGCACGCCGGCGGCTGCTCGCAGCTCCCGAGTGTGGGCTGACTCACCACAGGCGCACTCCCTCCGCGGCTTGAATGAACGTCCCTGCGGTAGTTAACTTCTTTCAGTTTGTGTGGAACTCCGGAATGCTCGGAGGATAAATTTTTCTGTTTCTAGTTGATAAATTTGTTGTGATTTTGGGGAGATCTGTCGGAGGCGCTGCTCACGGTGCCATTTCCGTGACGTCACTCCTTTCTAGTTCTTTTAGATGAAGGGTTAGATTGTTTATTTGAGCTTTTTCAAGCTTCTTAAGGAATGCCTGTAGTGCTATGAACTTTCCTCTCAGGACTGCTTTTGCTGTGTCTCATAAACTTTGAGTTGTTGTTTGCTCATTATCATTTGTTTCTAGAAACTTTTTTATTTCTTCTTTGATTTCATTGTTAACCCATTCATTATTTAATAACATGCTATTTAGTTTCCATGTGTTTGAATATTTTTCAGTTTTTCTTTTGTGGTTTATTTCTAGTTTCATGCCATTGTGATCAGAGAAAATGCTTGATATGATTTCAATCTTCTTAAATTTGTTGAGACTGCTTTTGTGTCCTAACATGTGGTCTATCTTAGAGAATGTACCATGAGCATTTGAAAAGAATGTATATTCTGCTGCCTTAGGGTGAAAGGTTCTAAAGATATCAATTAAATCAAGTAGATCTAATGTGTCCTTTAAGTCTGCTGTTGCTTTGTTAATTTTCTTTCTTGAGGATCTATCTAGTGATGTTAGTGGGGTATTGAAATCTCCTACTATTATAGTATTGCTGTTGATCTCACCCTTTATATCCATCAAAGTCTGCTTTATACATTTAGGTGCTCCTATGTGAGGTGCGTAGATATTTATGATGGTTATATCTTCCTGTTGGATTGCTCCCTTTATCATTATGTAGTGACCTTTATCTCTTACTATAGTCTTTGTTTTAAAGTCCCTTTTGTCTCATATAAGTGTTGCTACCCCAGCTTTTTTTTCATTTCTATTTGCATGAAATGTTTTTTTTCATCCTTTTACCTTCAGTCTATGTGTATCTTTTGTTTTAAGGTGTGCGTTTCTTATAGACAGCATATGTATGAGTCCTGTTTTCTTATCCAAGCAGCTACCCTATGTCTTTTGATTGGATCATTTAATACATTTACATTTAAGGTTATTATTGATATGTAGTTGTTTATTGCCATTTCATTCTTTAAAGCTGTATTCCTCTTCTGCTATATTCTTTTCCTACTTTGATCTGTTTACAACGACCCCTTAACATTTCCTGCAGCATTGGTTTGGTTGTAATGAATTCCTTGAGTTGTTTGGGGTTTGTTTTTTTTTTTTTGTTGTTGTTGTTGTTTTGTCTGGGAAGCTTTTTATTTCTCTTTCAATTTTAAATGATAGCCTTGCTGGATAAAGTAGTCTTGGTTGCAGGCTCTTGTTCTGCATTACTTTGAATATTTCTTGCCATTCCCTTCTGGCCTGAAGTGTTTCTGTTGAGAAGTTGGATGTCATCCTTATGGGGACTCCTTTGTAGGTGATAGCCTTCTTTTCTCTAGCAGCTTTTAATATTTTCTCTTTATCATTTAGCTTTGGTATTTTAATTATGATGTGTCTTGGTGTAGGTCTTTTGGGTTTCTCTTTAATGGAGTTCTCTGTGCTTCTTGAACTTGTGAGATCTTTCCTTGCATCAATTTAGGGAAGTTTTCAGCTATGATTTGATTGAATAAAGTTTCTATCCCGTGTTCTTTCTCTTCTTCAGGAACCTCTATGATGCAGATGTTATATCTCTTCATGTTGTCATAGAGCTCTCTCAGAGTTTCCTCAGACTTTTTGAGTCTTTTTTCTTTTTTATGCTCTGCTTTCATGCCTTTGTTCATCTTGTCCTCTAACTCGCTGATTTGATCCTCAGCTTCATCCATCGTGCTTTTAATTTCTTCCATTGTGGTCTTCATTTCTGATATTGTTTGTCACCTCTGACTGATTCTTTTTTAATATTTCAATGTCCTTTTTTATACTTGTTATCTCTTTATTTAGGTGTTCATAATGACCATCCATTGTTTTTCTAAGATCCCTAAACATCTTAACAATCATTATTCTAAACTCTGTATCTGGCAGTTTGGTTATTTCCATATCACTCAGTTCATTTCCTGGAGATTTCTCTTGTGGTTTCATTTGGATTGCACTTCTCTGTCTTCTCATTATGTCTGTGTGTTTGGGAGTGTTGTTTGTAGGGCTGATTGAGTCTAGGTTTGGTGTTGTCTGCCTCCAATTTTCAGTTGTGTTATTTCTAGGTCTTCTTGGGTTGGCATCAGCTGTTATTTGTAATCCACTTTTGGTTTTGGGCTGCTTTGAAGTCTTGATTTGTTTGTTTTCTTCTCACTTGTAGTCTTGTTTACTGATCTCAGCAGGGGGCTTATTTGAAACTGTATCCAGGAATGCAGTGGGTGTAACCTGAGACTCTGAAGGTCTTATCTGCCAGTTACTCTCTCTGGGGGTGGGGTGCTTTCTCCACTTCAATAGGGGGAGGTGTGTCTCAGATCTCCATGGAGACCTGAGTTACTGCCCCTCCTACCCAGTTCTTGTTTTCAGCTGTGTCTTGTTGCACTGATTGGAGCTGGAGAGATGTCTGGAGATATATGATCCAGAAGCACTTTAGTCTTGTGTTATGTGGAAGGATCAACCCCTCCTCCAGCTATGGCCACCTCCAGCAGTGGATAAGTCAGCTTTTCAGGTCCTCCCATGAATTCCCCTGCTAGTCACTGTTTGTCTCTCTCCCCCCCCCTTTCCTTTTGGAAGATAAGCCAGCCCTTTCAACACACCTTGTTCCCAGGTCCCCAGGCAAGTGGCTGTGAGCAATATTTACTACTCTTTTCCTTAGAATGAGAGCCCTTCTGGGCTCTCAGCCTCACACCCCCTTTGTTCCTGTAAGCAGGAGAGACTCACCGCTCCTCACCACTTTCTACCAGGCTTACTGTGGCTTCTTCTTTGCTCCTTGGTTTTTGAGAGCTGGTCTTATAGTCCAGAGTTGGTTTTTCATGCTGGTTGTTCCTAAATTAATTTGTAGTCCAGTTTGGTGGTGTGAGATCTGCCTACTCCACTGCCATCTTCCTAAGATTGTGATGGTGAACCTTTTTATAAAAACTGCCCACTTTTGCAGTGCTCTAAGAGTTGTTTTATTAATTGTAATAAAAATATTATTTCTAAATATTAATTCTAATATTAAGAAGATATAATATTCATCTGAATCCCTCTATCATGAAATCCTGATAAATGTCCCATCAATAATTCTATTAAATGTATGAACATTGTGGAACTTGATACACACAAACACATCTAAGTTGTTCCTTTCAGCAATGTAAGAGCTATTTATGAACAACTCATTGACCTTCAACCACCTGATTTTGCGGAGCATATTTTTAGAGGACGAGGTACAAAAAATTTCAAAATATATAACCTTACTAGGCTAACCTGGGTGCTGACAAGAAAAACCTTAGACTATAATTATTCCAACAATAGCATCAGGTTACAAACTCCCTCACCACATGGGGTCAAAAGCTTCCCCTTCCAGAGTTTGTCAGTGAACACCAGGCAACACAGCTCATAAAAAATTCATTAGATTACCCTTCTCTTTCTGCAGTAAGACAGACTTAAAATCAGGAATTTTCCCTGTAGATCTTTCTCATAGCATTTAGAAAATGAACTTGGAAACACACACATACACACATGCACTGTGTTGAGTTTGTTGAGTTTGATGAGTTTGGGTCGAGCGTGTCCCACACCTCCGATCAAAGGTGCCACGCACTCACTGGCAGCCTCTTTTAATGCAAAGACCTGACAACTGCCTGTGCTAGGAACTGCCAGGGCTGACAGAGTTATGGGAAATGCGGGTGGAATGTCGACTATGTAGAGAACAGGCCTATAATTATTCACAAAACTTCAGGAAATAAACATTCACTTTCACAAAAATTGTTTTCAGCTGCTTTAAAGCCAAGTGACAGGAAAATTACAGTTCAGGGGAGAAAAAGTTTCCATTTTCTAATTTGATGCATTTTGTTGCATCGTACTACATTATCCAGAGTCAAGGCTGCCACATCCTGTCATGCTTCAAACCGTAGGCTGGAAGCCCCGCACAGCTGAAAGGGCTGTTTGTCCAGTCACACAGTGTGCTAAGTGTGCTACGAGAAAAGTGTTTGGGGGACTCAGAGCAATTTTTTCGGTTACCATTCCTAGGATTTCCACAAGTGCTCTTGGCTGGACGTGCTGTGGCTGCTCCTTCAGCATCTTCTCAGTGCCAAGCTGTGCTATGTTTATGGAAACTCTGCCGGCCCTGCCTAGGAACAACCCCAAACTCCCATTCTCCTGCAGCTCGGCTGGGAAAGGAGAATGGGGAGATGGGAGAGAAGAAATGGTGGGAATAAAAACAGCAAGCCTTGTGTGCTCACAGGCTGACTGGTAGCTGTCAAGAAAATAAATAAGGGGCTGGTATCTGACAGTATAAGAAGGAAGAAAGGAAATTAAGTTTTTATTAAAAGAGATAACAGCAATGCTATCAGCCAGGCAGTTCCCTATTGCCTGCTGAGTAGAGTGATGAGGACTCCCAGTTCCATACATGATAAACTATCAGAAAGGGCTGACAGATGCACAGAAAGGAGTCGAGAGAAGATTTGTTCTACCGCAGCTCTTACCCTTATAAAACATTTAAGATGTTCTAACCAATTAGACATGAAAAAATTAAAAATCCTATATACATTTCTTAACTGGAGCCTTGAGCTAGATTTTTCTACATTAAAACGCAGACTGTGATCAATTAGAAATGTTATTCAAAGGGAAAAATATTTAGTAACAACTATTTTATTCACAAAAGAATGAAGCCAAAAATTCTAGCTGAGACTGTTTATGAAATTCAAAGCAGTATTATTACCTGACTCCTGATTAAAATCCTATGCTACCATGTATTTTAACTTTGAACAAGTTAAAAAACAATTTAAAAAATTAAACTTTAGCTTCAAGTATTAAAAATAAAGAACTGATCATCCCTCCCTTTAGATTAATCCACTTGCCTGTCAAAGATTGCTACAAAATCAACTGTTAAATTTTTCACCCCAAATGACACCCATGCCTTGAAAACCTCTTATCTATTCAAAAACTGTGAATGGCTCAAATCATTTAGGATAGCACAAAACAGGAGATAAAGGAGAAGACTTGATCCAAATGAGGCAGACATCTTTGTTAGCACAAATCAACATTGTACATAGACACCAGTTTCCTTCAAGGCACTGACTAGGAAAGACCAAGTGCCCTCAGATAATGTCTCTTCACACTTCCAAGTTTTAGTATGAAGAGTTCTGGGTTGCATTGACAACAGATTTTTCCCTCCCAAATAGGTTTTCAAACTAAGGTATTATGAGCAGTGTGTGGCTGATTACATGATTTGTGATGCTGAATCCTTCAATATTGGCAAAGCGGGATGATTGGTAGACTTCAGTGCAGTCAGGTTACAAGGACAGATACTCCAATTTTCAATTTAATGGGTTATTTTGCTGTGGAAAGGGTTGCAGCATGGGTGAGGAATAGGAAAATAATTGTCTAAAGCAGGAGAGCTATGGATTTTATATAAAGTTTTTAAAATAAGTATTTTCTTTCAGAACCAAAAAAAAACTATATAGTACATGTTCTGTCAAAAAATCATTTTTGATTTCTGAATTTATTTTTAAAATTCTAAGAAAAAAATGCAACTTTAATCACATTTAAATTGCATTTAAAATCTTTGGGGGAACAAAGCATGATAAAAACAAATTAGATTACAACAGATACATTCTTTATTGAAATAAAGCACTTAAAATCAAGCCTGGCTTGGTACTCAGTTGGTTGAAGTGTTGTCCTGATACACTAAGGTTGTGGTTTTGATCCCTGCTCAGGGCACATACAAGAATCAACCAATGAATACAGAAATAAGTAGAACAACAAATCAGTGTTTCTCTTTCTCTCTTTTTCTTTCTAAAAAAGCAATAAATAACTTTTAAAAAAATACAACTATAAATTATTAAAAAATAGTGTTCTGAATATATATATATTAATAGTTCATTTAATATATTCAACAGGAAACCTATGGCCATGAATTATTAAAGTCTCTGAATAAAGAGTTGAATTATGGAAACATAAGACATTTAAATAAGTCTCAATAAGGAGTCTGGTTAAGATGGCTTTGTAAGTTCACACTTAAACCCAGGACCTCTTTCCCAAAAACAGAGCAAGTTCAGATAAAAATCAATTAGAAATAACTCAGTTTGAAAATCAATGTAAACATCTCCATATACTATAAGTGAACAGAAATGCAAAGCTGTGGGAGAGCTAAAATTCAGTGTTTTCTGGGATCTGGAATAGGTTGCCATTAAAACCCTTCTGCAAAGATTAACAGGGCTGAAAACCAGGACTTGAATCTAGAAATATTTTCAAATGCATCATGAAAAGAGGCCAAAGAAAAGTGCTGTTGACAACCAAGAGAATCAATCACTAAAACACTGATTTATTCCAAATAGAATTAATTTGAAGGATCATTTTGACAGTCTTTAAATGAGGATACTTATAATGCTCAGTTTATCTTTTTAGCATGGTGGACAGATGAAAAAAAACATGGCTATGTGAAAAGCTTAATAGAAACCTTGGGAATTAAAAATTGAACTTAAAAATTTCAATAAATTGTATAAATGCTGAAATAGTCACAAAGGTAGAACTAGTAAATTTTAACAATGATGAGTGCATTCAAAGTGCCTCACAGAGAGATAAATAAGATGAAGAGCCAGTAAGAGCCGAAGAATGAACTGAGAGGCTCCAACATAAGTCCAAACTAATTTCTAAATGAAAGGAAGGGAGAGAATTACAGACAGACAATATTTGAAGAAAAGTAGCTGACAGTCAATAATGGAAGATATTCATGAATCTTTATACCATAAATGCATTCTGAATGCCCAAAACAGATATATAACAATACATTGCATATCTGGACAGGTACTAAAAATTTTTAGAATATTAAGAAAAAGAGAAAACAATTAATTGCCAAAGACAAAAAACTGTTTACTAAGAATAATTCTTAAACGGGGAATATTTTCATGCAGCAGCAACCAAGGATAGAAAAGAATTTAATAACATTCAATAATATTTTCAAAGCGCTGAGAGAAAACAACTGGTAACCTAAAAATTTTATATCCAGATAAGCTATCGCTTCAGGGTAATAACAACAATAACAGAAAACAGACACATAAAAGCAACAGCGTTTCGTTAAAAACTAAAAAACATATTTTAGAAAGAAGAAAAGCCCTGGCGGGATAGCTCAGGTGATTAGAGCGTTGTTCCGAAGCTCAGAGATTGCAGGTTCGATCCCTGGTCAGTGTATATATAGGAATGACTCAATGTTTCTATCTTTTCCCCTCTCCCTCTCCCTTCCTCTCTCACTAACATCAATAAATAAAAATTTTAAAAAAAGAAAAGAATAAAGTAGAGAGTTATTGGATGAAAAAGTATTAAGCAGAAAATAATAAACGTGTCAGTAAATGTAATTAATTATTGATAGTCAAAATAACTATTTAAAAATTTAAACCTAAACTCTAAAATATAAAACTAAATTCTACTCAATAATAAAATATAAACTAGGGAAATGTATACTTATTTGTGTATTATCCATAGAGAGTGTAACTGCCTTTGGTAAAATCCGTATGCACTTATATGTATGGATGTTACGCTTTAAGCCAGAGGTCCCCAAACTACGGCCCTGGCCGTGGGCCGCATGCGGCCTTCTGAGGCCAATTATCTGGCCCCCACCGCACTTCTGGAAGGGGCACCTCTTTCATTGGTGGTCAGTGAGAGGAGCACATGAACCATCTGATTATCCAAAAGCAGGCCCATAGTTCCTATTGAAATACTGGTCAGTTTGTTGATTTAAATTTACTTGTTCTTTATTTTAAATATTGTATTTGTTCCCATTTTGTTTTTTTACTTTAAAATAAGATATGTGCAGTGTGCATAGGGATTTGTTCATATTTTTTTTATAGTCCGGCCCTCCAATGGTCTGAGGGACAGTGAACTAACTCCCTGTCTAAAAAGTTTGGAGACACCTGCTAAGCGGTCCACATTGGTACTTACTCATCTCCTTGCTTGGAAATGTATCCCCTTAAATCTCCCTGAGGCTTTTGTCTCTCTCTTTCATTCAAGTTTCTGCTTAAATGTTGCCTTTTCAGAAGATAAGAGATCAGAGAGGAGGTAATAACTCTCTTTTAAATAGCCCTTCTTCTATTTGTCACCACATGATGGTATATATCGATTGATTAATTATTGATTGATTATCTCTCCTCTTTAATTTAAGCCTCATTCAGCTAATGTGTGTCAAGGAAATAACTGGATGAATAAATAAGATGAAAATAATGGTCATATTGACTTTTACAACCAAATATTTTCTGAAGTATTCATTATGATAATCATGTAGGCTAACAGAATATTGGAATAGCCTTTATAAATGTTATTTTAAGTAATGTGATATTGCCGAACATCTGGAAAAGCAAAGGACTGTATTTACACAGCAAAGTCAAGCTGCATTCCATATATTATCTCATTTAGTCCTCAAAAAAGTATAACCAGTGAAGAAATTGAAACCTAGGAAGATAATACTAGTTGTTCAAAGCCACTGAGCTATTGAGTAGTGAAATCAACATAATACAGAGGTCTATTTGACTCTAAATTCAATGCTTTTTCTACCACACTGATCTCTCTACACGTATGCCTCCAAAGTACTTATTTTGTGGAAGGTGCTTTGCTCAACTATTTGCTGTGCTTAATTCTACATCACTACCACCCCATTGCAATTTCTCTGCCTCACAGAGGAGGGATTGGGACCTACATTTCCCAGGACTTCCTTCCTTCCATGATTTCAAGTTGGAATTTTCCAGTAAGTCACTTTCACATGAAAATAAGGGATGGGAGTGAAGAATAGGCATTCTTCTTCTGAGACACTAAGAGCCAGACCTGTAGATAGACAGGAGATTCACAGCAGCTCCCCAGAGAGCTCTTTACAACATCAAGCTGAGATCATCTTCTAATTTTTGCTTCCCTAGTTCATTTGATGTAAGCCTCCAATTGTTATGTTAAAACCCTTTATATCTATGTTACATAGAGCAGCTTCTGTTTTCCTGACCAAATACGAAATATGTGTACTTTATACATATTTTAATTTTATCAAGCTTCTCTTAACCTTTAACAAATGAGAAAACTGAGGCATAAGGAATTAGTTGTTCTATATCACAATAAATAACCAGCAATTGATCCCTCAAGCCTATCATTATTCTGATTAAATTGGAGAAATGTTTAGGAAGGAATGCCGAGGCTGGCTCAGTGAGAATCAAGTTTATAATCTCCTGGCAGTATCATTGACAATGCAGCAAGTGGTGGTGAATGTAGTAAAACATCAAAAAGAATAAAATGACAACTCTGGTTTGGCCCTCAGTGACCCAGGTTGGTACTCTAGAAAGCCACACTTTCACTGAGTAATTGTTTAGCTCTTTGCACAAATCAGAATTAAAGATGTAGTTTTATGTGTTATATATTGTAAATTAGTTATATCATTCTGTTTTATTTTCAAAATTTTAAAGGTTCCCAATAATTTTTTATTGCCCGTTCAATTACGATATACCCATAGTGGGCAAATAATCCATTGTCTGAAAGGGTTTTTTATATTCATATATTCTTTTCAGGGTTTACTCAGACAAAACACAGGCTTTTACTAAAAGCCTTTGGTCACTCAGGCAAATGTGTCATTCATCCCATGCAGCTGCCTAACCTCACAGAGAAGCCAGACTTATGCATTGAAATGTACTCTGTACAGGTAACATTTGTTACTTCCTTTAAGAAATACTTAGCCAGTCAAAAGGATTGCGTCACTATTACCCAGCACCTCTATTCTTGTTTTACAAGCAATATGCAATTTAGTTTGGATGTAACTTTCTGTTCTGCAATGTGTAGTTCTTTGAGAATGCCAATATGAAGGAAATGGCCAATCAGAAGAGTCTTGTAACTACATTTTGAACATAAGGCTGGCATTAGTAGTATTATCATGTGTCTGATCTTTGTTCTTGGTTCATCAGGCCACAATTCATGTCAAATCATTTATCTTATTTTATTTCAAGACTACAATAGATTATCTGTGTAGTTTAGCAGTTAGAGAAAATGATTAATAGGTCTCCTTAGTTTCTGATAAATGGTTGGGAATATAAAAATGAAACAAAACAAACACCAACCACAGATTGTATAACTAAGGTCCAGACATAGAAAAAGCAGTCTGGGATAGAAGGCAACAATTTCATGAAAATATTTCTGTATTTTTCCACTCAGAGCTTCCTATTTACAAGTCAATTTATATTGGTAATGTATTTTCTGACAATGTAGTAGATCAGTACTATATTTTAAACAGACTAGGTGTTATAGGTTTGAAAACTGCTTTTTCTGTGCCAAACTAGAGGTTAAGGGGTGTTTTGGTTCAGAGCATGAGCTCTAACATCAGCTGTTTCCACTGCACAAGCAGAATGTTCAGCCCACAGTTTGTCAGGTGATTATGATCTGCTTATGTCCATTCAGGTGGCCACTGAATTGCCGGCAATCTGCACCATTAATCAAGTTGCCTACTTGGTTGTTAAGGGAACTGAAAACATCAGCTCAGCTATTTTTTCCAATCTGGTGTTTTTCATGTTTACCACTTCATTACATCGGTTACTTAATTTCCCTGATTTACATTCTCGGTTTGACACACAGCAGAAAAATACATCAGTGTATCAGTGTTGCCATAGGTTATGACTTGCATAAAAACCTGGCACGGCCTTTTAACCTTGACCTTGACAAGCAGATTACTAAAAATTTCACAGTAAGAGATGTAGCTGGCCTCCAAAAAATAGGTGAAGCTCAGTCACATGGGATATAATAAAAACAGAATCATTTTTCTATTTACCAACCAAAATTATGTCCATGTATTTCCAATATCATAATCTACCTCATACTGCACTTAGTAGTAATCTTAAAGCAAATACTAACAATCAGGATAATATTTCCGAGGCCTTTGGCTCTGTCTTCAGAGTTAAAATTAAGGAGAAAGCTAAGCAATTACCAAATGGGTTCCATCCACAAAATATTTACCAAGAAAAATATGGCTAAAGCAAAACCTTGCCCTCGATTTTATTTATTTATTTATTTATTTATTTATTTATTTATTTATTTACAGAGACAGAGAGTCAGAGAGAGGGATAGATAGGGACAGACAGGAAGGGAGAGAGATGAGAAACATCAATTCTTCATTGTGGCTCCTTAGTTATTCATCGATTGCTTTGTCATATGTGCCTTGACTGGGGTGGGGGGGGGGCTGCAGCAGAGCAAGTGACCCCTTGCTCAAGGCAGTGACCCCATACTCAAGCTGGTGAGCCCTCACTCAAGCCTGCGTCCTCGAGGTTTCTAACCTGAGTCCTCGCATCCCAGTTCGATGCTTTATCCACTGCACCACGGCCTAGTCAGGCTGCCCTCAATTTTAAAACTTCTTTCTTCAAGCCTTTCAACCTCATTTTTAAAAATAGTAATTAATTCAATAAATATGTAATGGATACTTAATTTGTAACAGGCCTTTGGATATTCAAAGGGTAAAAACATCCTCAAGAATTCCTAGAAATGGGGATTCACAGTGAATTCAACTTCATACCCCTTTTCCAATCTTTATCTACTCATCAAATCTCAATTTGGTGCCCCAAAATATCAGAAGAAAAACAAATTGTAACTTTGAAAGAGTGGGACCTCTATGAAAAATGCACGAAGCAAAGTGTATAAATTACAAAACACACTAATGATGTCTTCAGTTAAGTGTAAAAACAGCATACATTTTCAAAATAGAAAAATAAATTCAAAGTTTATGACTATGACCTTCAGGAAGACGGGTCACTATCCCATCCAAGTATAAGTATTGCATGCCATCACAAGCTATTATCCCTGTATATTCTAGCAAAACAGCCTTGATAAAGACAAGAAGTTGCATATAGAAGCAGTAACTACTTAGCAACAAGTCCGTCTAAGACTCATTGCTGTAGCAAAACATTCTTCATAACAACATCCAGGTTCCTCTCTTTCCTGGTAAGGAGACCAGAACTCTAAAAGCAGACAGTGGCAAGAGGTAAACTGTAGGCTTTCAATTACTAAATGTATAGTCACTTATTGGACATAGGTTCAGTAAATACTTCTTGAGTGTCTACTGTGTTAGGCATATGGCATTAGCCAGGAACCCCTTATGTACAGGGAATTGCCTCAGCATCAGTGATGGTGCTATGTCCTTGAGAGGAAATTAAACCAGTTCTTCCCAGTTTATAAACCATTGGTAAAGAAATAAGAATGCCCCAAGCCTAGGGCAAGCCCTAGATGGTGCCTAAAATAGAGATATTTCTGGCAAAGTATCAGAAATCACAGATAAAATAAATTTTTTGGATCTCCTTTCTCTGTTTCTGCTGTGTTGAAAACTTAAAGGGGCAAAGACTCCACTTAAAAAAAAAAACAACTATGAGTTATTTTGCTTAAATAAAATGCAATTTTACCTTAAAGGACCCTTATTTCTTTCAGTGTGAGGCAACAGTAATTTAATTTAGGAAGCTGTTAACCCCTGAAGTAACATATATAAATCATATTAAAACCACCCTGGAAGTTGTAGTGAGCAATGAAATAGATTCCGCAGACCTATAAAAAAGCTTGGCTGAGTGACTTATCTAAAATATAGGTAGCAAAGAAGAGAAGCCAGGCTTAATGAAAAGCAAATACCCACTTTCCTTTTTCTGCTTTTCTGTATTTGTCTCTTCACTCAACTATAGTTTCTAAGTAATTTTCTGATTATTTCCATTAAGATCTATTTTCTTTTCTGTTTCAATTTCAGACAGAGTTTTCTACAAAAAAGGAGAGCTTAGCTCAATTCAAAAATCAAACCCACTCCTTTCTTATCAAATGTTTGAAAAGAAATTTTGCCTGTGTTAAGTCTATAATATATTATTTTGTTATGATTATATCACAACAATTATATTATCCCAAATTAAAACTTTTAAATTCTTTGGGCAACTATTTTCACATTTCATATAAAAGAAAATCGGTTTAAGATTCAGAAATTAGCAGGTGATTAGAGCACTACACGTCAGAAAGAATCTTGCAATTCAAGGTCAATTGCTATTGTGTTAATTTACTTTATTTGAAGACATATAAGTAGCATATGTTTTATGTTATACAGAGTAATAAAATATTCTATAACCCTTTAGTCATCTGTTTATATTGAATGTTTGCTATTTTTCACTAGTAATGATGTATTTGCCAGTGGAGTAAAACAATTTTTAGAAATGGTGACTAAACTGACAGAGCCACTGGATATCTGCTTTTCATAATTTTGCTGTCCTACATTATTATCAGTCTCTGAACTACATGTTAGCCAGCACTGTTGTCTGTTGTGAATAAGAACGTGGTGCAGGACTGGGAGCCCTGAACTCTCCCAGCTATGGACAGTGCAATAGCCTAAAGGGCGCTTCCTGGACTTGCTGGTTCAGGAGCTGACCGTACTTCAGAAAACTGGAACTCTGCAAAAATGGGGGAAGAAAGAATTGGGCAGTTCCTCTGACAGCCTGCAGTTGAAAAAGAAGAGGCCAAGATTCAGGATCTATTGGAGAGGTGTTTTAGTTCCTCTATAATGTTTTTAATGTAGGCCATGAAGTTTGGACAGCAGCTTCAATCTATGTTCATATCCAAATAATTTTTTTTTTAATTGCCAAGAAGAACCAAACATGGCAGGGTAGTTTTGACACCTAAATGTTAGTTCTTAAGCAGTACCAGATGTGTCTTATAAGAACTGTGGTCAGACACTCTAATGGCTATTATGGGGAAAAAATAACAATTATTGACTTGATAGCTGAAAAACAAAACAAAAAACAAATAAAAAAGGAGTTAGGACCTGTGGTGGCACAGTGGATAAAGCATTGACCTGGAATGCTGAAGTTTCCTGTTCAGAAAAGGAGTTAATTTAGTTGATTAATTTTTTAAGTTGAAAGAATTCTTTATTTTAAAATTTTTTTATTTTTCTGGCCCTGGCCAGGGCACACATGAGAAGCGACCATCTGCTTCTCTTCCCTTTCCTCTCCCCTTTTCTCTCTCTTCCCCTCTTGTAGCCTGTGGCATGGTTGGTCTGAGTGTCAGTGCTGGGTATTAAGGATAGCTTGGTTGGTCCAAGCATCAGCTTCAGGTGCTGAGGATAGCTCGGTTGATTCAAGCATCAGCTCCACATGGGGGCTGCTGGGTGGATCTTGGTCAGGGCACATGTGAGTCTGTCTCTCTATCTCCTCTCCTCTCACTTAAAAAAATTGTTTTTTAATTTTTCTTCATACCTTTTCTCTATAAAATCTTGATTTGGGAAACAAAGTATACTTCCAAATATCTACACAGAAAGAACACTCTAATGGTTTAAATGATCAAGCAATAATTTTGAGCTTTTAGGACCATAAGATTTAATGTGAATTTAGTTTTGTTTTGCAAAATTTTTATGAAAATTAAGACTACTTAACGATTATCAAATAACAGGCATGTTATTTTGTCTTCACAACTAGAGGAACTTAAAAACAGTGTCAGTGATAATGCTGAAGGTTTTCACTAAATAAATAGTAACGTGAATAAAAATTTCATTTTATATATTTATGACTTAAATCTACCACTTTTCTGATCCCAAGCACTAGTACATAAGAGTTCGTTGTAGACAGGATGGGTGTCAAAATAACTCTTTCCCTAGAAGAGTCTGCTTGTATAAGTGCTTTCTGATTTTACTGAGGTTATTAGCTCATCACAAAAGTGTTAGTTTTTTTATGAGAGTAACTAAAGGTGGCTTTGGGTCCTGGTATGCATGACACCATCTTCTTCAAAGCAAAACGTATGTACTGCCTGCAAGGACCTGAGGAACCTGTGAGCCTGTCTATGTCAGGCAGCACTAATATTATCAGAATGGAAACATTGAAAGATTAAAAGATAACAGCAAATACAAATAGTCATGTATTATACAAAGTAACTTCTTGGCTATTATAAATAACACTGCAATGAACATAAAGGTGAATAAATTCTTCTGAATTAGTATTCCAGGGTTTTTTAGATATATTCCCAGAAGTGAAATCAGTTAAATTCTTATACCCATTAATGAACCATCTGAGAGACAAACTAAGATGACAATCCATTTACAATTGCATCAAAAAATAAGATGCCAAGGAATAAATTTAACTGAGGAGGTAAAAGACCTGTACCCAGAAAATTATAAGACACTGGAGAATGAAATTGAGTAGATATAAATAAGTAGAAGCATATACCATGTTCATGGACAGGAAGAATTAACATCATTAAAATATGCATATTACCCAAAGCAATTTAGAGATTCAATACAATTCCTATCAAAATACTAATGATATATTTCACAGAACTAGAATGAATAATCCAAAAATGTTTATGGAACCTCAGAAGACCCTAAATATCCTCAGTAATCTCCAGTAAAAAGAACAAAGTTAGAAGTATCATGGTACCCGATATCAAACTATACCACAAGGCCATAGTAAGCAAAACATCTTGGTACTGAAATAAATAAAGAAATACAGGTCAATAGAACAGAATAGAGCCCAGAAAAAACCAACACCTATATAAACAATTAATGTTTGAAGAAGTAGGCAAGAACATACAATGAGGTAAAGACAGTCTATTCAATAAATGGTGTTGGAAAAATTGGACAGATACATGAGGGGAAAAAAAAGAAACTAGACCACCTTCTTACACCATGTACAAAAATAAACTCAAAATGTATTAAAAACTTAAAGAATCAAACCATAAACATTCTAGAAGAAAACATAAGCAGTAAAATCTCAGATATTTTCTATAGCAATATTTTTTCATATATCTCCTTGGTGAAATAAAACAAAAGAAAAAAATAAACAAATGGGACTACATCAAAATAAAAAGCTTTGCACAGCAAAGGAAACTATCGACAAAATGAAAAGACAACCCACTGAGTGGGAGAACATATTCACCAATGATACATCTGACAAAGGGTTAATATCCAAAAATTATAAAGAACTTATAAAGCTCAACACCAAAAATGCAAATAATTCAATTAAAAAGAGGGCAAAGGACCTGAATAGACACTTCTCCAAAGAAGAGATGCAGATGTCCAATAGACATATGAAAAGATGCTCAACATCATTAATCAACAGAGAAATGCAAATTAAAACCCCAATGAGATTTCACCTCACACCTGTCAGAAAAGGTGATCAATAAATCAACAAACAAATGGTGAGGATATGGAGAAAAGGGAACCCTCATGGACTGTTGGTGGGAATGAAGTTGGTGCAGCTAGTGTGGAAGGCAGTATAGAATTTCCTCAAAGAAATTAAAATGAAACAACATTTTGATCCAGCAATTCTATGTCTGGGAATATAGCCAAAGGAACCCAAAACAGTAATTCGAAAGACACTCCTATGTTTACTGCAGCATTATTTACAATAGCTATAATTTAGAAGTAGTCCAAATGCCCACCAGTAGATGAGTGGATAAAAAAACAGTGGTACGTTTAAACAACAAAATATTGCTTGGCTGTAAAAAAGAAGGATATCTTACCTTTTGTGATAACATGGATGGACCTCATAATTACTATATTATGCTAAGTGAAATAAACCAGTCAGAAAAAGACAAGAACCGCCTGACCTGTGGTGGTGCAGTGGATAAAGTGTCGACCTGGAAATGCTGAGGTCGCCAGTTTGAAACCCTGGGCTTGCCTGGTCAAGGCATGTATGGGAGTTGATGCTTCCAGCTCCTCTCCACCTTCTCTCTCTGTCTCTGTCTCCTCTCTCTCTCTCCCTTTCTCTCACCTCTCTAAAATGAATAAATAAAATTTTTAAAAAAATTTAAAAAACAAAAAACAAAACCAGATCTGTGGTGGCGCAGTGAACAAAATGTCAACCTGGAAACGCTGAGGTTGCCAGTTCAAAACCCTGGGCTTGCTTGGTCAAGGCACATATGGGAGTTGATGCTTTCTGCTCCTCCCCCCTTCTCTCTCTCTCTCTCTCCCCTCTCTATAATGAATAAATAAAATCTTTAAAAAAAAGAAAAAGACAAGTACCATATGATTTAACTTACCTGTGGGATCTAATAGACAAAATAAATAAACACAATAGAAACTGACTCATGGATACAGAGAACTGACTAATAGCTGTCAGATGGAAGGGGAGTTGGGCAACTGGGTCAAAAAAGCAAAGGAATTAAGCAAAAAGTAAAACCAAAACAAATAAACAAGCACACAGTCAACAGTATGGTGATTACCAGAGGGAAAGGGGGGTAGGGAGAGGCTGAATAGAGTAGAGGAGGGATAAATGATGTTGGAAAGAGATTTGATTTTGGGTGGTGAACACACAATATAATGTGCAGAAGATATATTATAGAATTGCACACTTGAAACTCATATAATTTTATTAACCAATGTCACTCCAATAAATTCAATAATTTTTTTAAATTTAGATCCACTAAAAAGCTTAAATTGTTGAAAAGTGGCAGCTTAAACAAGAACAAGCAATTCAAAAGAAAATCAGAAGTCCAGAATAAATAGGAAAGTTATATATAAAGAGATATTATGAGAAAAAGCATCACCACATAAAAATTGAGGAATTGGATCATAATAGTTGAAAAAATTTAAAGGTTGCATGTTAAGACAGATGTAAGACCTTACCTATTATGCAACACATTCTATAATGCCAGCCAATTTCAATGTACACTATGGAGGACTGAGGGGAAACGCCCTTCTCTGAGACTGGGGTGGGGGGGGGGAGAAATTGATCCACATGAGCACGTGACCCTCAAATGTATAAATGCCAATGGCTTTTAGAGCCAGCTGGCAACATATACGGGAATGGAAATATCAGGGGATTATTCTTATCTTATCGACATGTTACAGAATCTTACAATAAGGGAGCAAATTGGAAGCCTTGATTGGAAACCTTACAATAATGGCTATACATTCTTTGTGATTGGAGAAACACCTATAGATACAAATACAGAGATTGTGGTGGCTTTGGTGAAAAGGGTTAAGCACCAGGTTGGGGGGAAAAGAATAAAATATGAGGGTTAAAAAAGGAAAGAAATGTTGAGTTTTTCTTCAACTTTATGGAAAGACACTGGATTCTATGATGGACTTTGCCTCCTATGACTGAAATGTTTCTGAGGTGCTGCCATATCTGTCTTCAGTAATTTTATTTTCGTAATAAAAATCTTGTGGCAAAAAGGTAATTTTTTCTAAAAAAATTATTTAATTCTTAAAATTCTTTCAAAAACTTAACCACAAATAAAGGCTTCCAGATCTGATGATGGACCAGCTCCAGCCCATGGAAGAACCGTGCTCCGCAATCAGCCAAGCATTCCACTGAAAAGAAGTGCTTGGATTCTACTACCTACTACAGAAAGAAGACTTCTAAAAACAAATAATGCCTGACCTGTGGTGGCGCAGTGGATAAAGCGTCGACCTGGAAATGCTGAGGTTGCCGGTTCGAAACCCTGGACTTGCCTGGTCAAGGCACATATGGGATTTGATGCTTCCAGCTCCTCCCCCCTTCTCTCTCTCTGTCTCTCCTCTCTCTCTGTCTCTCCCTCTCCTGTCTAAAATGAATAAATAAAAAATAAATAAAAATAAAAATAAAAACAAATAAAAACTGTGGCCTATTTTGATCATGAAAATAAGGGATTATTATAATTATATTATTTTAATTTTGAATTCTCAAAATTCTAAGAGATTAAAATAAATATACTTATTTCTAATTATAAGAGAAATGTATTAACGATAGATGAACTGGAATACATTGAAACATACAAGGGAAGTAAAAAATCATCATAAACCAGTAATCAATAATTCCTACGGTGAAGAGCTTTTGCTATGCATGCATGTGTGTGTGTATATATATATATATATATATATTTTTATTGTATGTTTATATGTACTTAATACAACTTGTGTATGTATTTAACATAACTCATACTGCACTTTTTTTTTTTACAGAGGCAGAGATAGACAGGGACAGACAGACAGGAACGGAGAGAGATGAGAAGCATCAATCATTAGTTTCTCGTTGCGTGTTGTGACTTCTTAGTTGTTCATTGATTGCTTTCTCATATGTGCCTTGACCATGGGCCTTCAGCAGACCGAGTAACCCCTTGCTGGAGCCAGTGACCTTGGGTCCAAGCCGGTGAGCTTTTTGCTCAAACCAGATGAGTCCATGCCCAAGCTGGCGACCTTGGGGTCTCGAACCTGGATCCTTCCGCATCCCAGTCCAACACTCTATCTACTGCGCCACCACCTGGTCAGGCTCATACTGCACTTTTAACTTTTTTTAACCTAATGTCATATTTTGAGCAATTTCCCATATCTAAAACAATTTTTACAAAAGCATAATGTTGATATTGCAGAGTGTAATGGGCAGACTCTAAGAGTAGTGGGCATTCTCCGCTCCTCCAGGTGTTCACACTCCGTGTGCCCTTTGAGTTTGTGTGTGACCTGTGACTTGCTCCTAATCAACAAACTAAGACAAAATAGTAGCTAGGTGGACGAGATGACTTGTATGTGAATGTGATGGTATGTAAGATAGCAGCACACATCTTTCAGTGGTTGCTTTCTTTTGCTGGTTTAAGGAAGAATTGGCCATGTTGAGAGGACCATGTGGTAGGGAACCTCTGGTGGCCACTATTTTCTGAGGACAGAATTCTGTGACAGCCAGGAAAAAACTAAGTTCTCAGTCCTACAGCTGCAATTCTGCCAACAGCTTTTTCAGATCCTTGCCCGGTCAAGTCTCAAACAATACTGTAGACCCTGTTGACATTTGATGGCAACCTTGTAATAGCCTTAGCAAAAGACCCAAAATTTCAAAACTGATGAATATATAAACACAATGTACTAAATAAAGCCATGGGAGCCCTAACTGGGTTGGTTAGAGCATTGTCTCAAAACTCTGACGTTATGGGTTCTATCCCTGGTCAGGGCACATACAAGCATCGAAAGTAAGTGGAACAACAAATCAATGTTTCTCTTTCTGTGTCTTTCTCTCCCTCTCTCTCCCTCTCTTTCTCTCTAAAAGCAATAGATGTTGAAAAATTTAAAATATAATAGGGCCATAGAATTGCCTAGGGAATATCAACTTGAATCACACTTAGGCAAGCCAGATGAAAGTTTGCTGAATGAATTGGGGATAGCTAAGTACAATATTATTCATGCTCAACGGGCTCCCTAGTAACTTATTACCCAAAGCAAACAAATATATTTTTAAACGCACTCCACATGACATTCACTTTAACAGTAAACTGCCCCCCCCTTAGGCTCATAGGCTTAATTTGACCCAATTGATCATCATATTTCTCTTTCTAGACTTACATTCTTTTCTTTAAAGATCTGGAATCTCATAAAACTTCTTTGGGAATCCCATCCTATAAAATTAATTTCTAATTCTATATAACAAGTATATAAAACATGGCTCTGAATGTAATATACTTACAAATATTTATAATACAAATAATTAATAGTAATGTTTTTTCTTATTTATTTCTGGCCAGAGAATTACACATATTAACTGTAATTACGGATGTCAGTGAAGATCCAGATCAGCGCTATCTTATCGGAAAAGCCTGAACTACTTAAAATACCAGGATTTACTTTGGGGCTTCCAGTCAAGCCTCTTCAACTCTTGAAAATCAGGACTAGCATACCTACAGCCGGCAGGGGATAAATATGCAATTAATGACTGGGAAGGCCCGGGTGAGGGCAGGTGAGACTCACCTGAAGAATACTGGTTTAAGCTAATGAAGGCAGAGAGTGGGCTGAGTATCAGCAGAGCTGAGTTTTTCAAGACAAAGTTGTAAGATTCAGATTTTCAGGAAATTCTTGTTGTTTTTAAATGTATTTCAAGTCAAATGTATTTCAGGTCTACAGCCGGATTCAACTAACATCTTTGTGACTTCCAGTCTTAGTTTTACTTCTTTTTTTTTTAAATTCAGTGAAAGGAGGGAAGGCAGAGAGACAGACTACTGCATGTGCCCCGACTGGATCCACCCAGCAAGCCCAGTAGGGGGTGATGCTCTGCCCATCTGGGGCATTGCTCCATTGCTCAGCAACCGAGCTCTTTTCAGCACTTGAGGAAGAGGCCACAGAGCCATCCTCAGTGCCCAGGGCCAACTTGCTCCAATCAATCCATGGCTGCAGGAGGGGTAGGGGGAGAGAGAGATAAAGAGTGAAGTGAGAGGGAGAGGAGTGGAGAAGTAGATGGGTGCTTCTCTTGGGTGCCCTGACTAGGAATCAAACCCAGGACAATCACACACAGGGCCAACACTCTACCACTAAGATAATCAGCCCCAGGGTCTAATTTTACTTCTTAAATTATACGATTGTTTAACAACTGGGGGGAAAATAAGTGGAATTGGGCACTAATGGAAACAAACTTATAGAAAGGGATTAGTAGTCAGGCATGAAACCAAGAAATCAACATACATACTTTCCATAGGCCTAGTGTACTTCCCCTATGAGGTCAAAACATCACCCCAGGCGTCTGCCCTAAAATTCACAAGCATTTGAAATTTGAGAACACGTGCTTGTGAAGACTTTTATGAACACATTTCTCTGGTGGAATAAATGCTATAGGTAAATATGCACAAAATTAATTATTCAAAAAGGAGAAGAAATGAAAGCAACAAATAATATCAAAAAGGTTCTGTTGGTGGCATATCTGGTTGTCATGAATGTAGGCAAACAATTAGCAGACTTTCAGTTCTGCCTTCCAAATACACTGCGTTTGATCATCGAACTAGATAGCGCTCTATTTGGCAAAGCTCACTCTGCATCTTGGATTTCAAAAGCATTGAAATAACTGTATGAGCCAGCTTTCTTGAAAGAGTTCTCCCATGGCGCACATAAAAAATGCAAAGTATTCTATGAAAATATGCTCTCAGAACTACACGATACCATATCCAGACACACAAAAATTCTCCTGATAGAAGCAGGTCAGGTTGCACTGTTCTTTTAATTTCAGCAGCAGCCTCGTTTATTATAACTTGCTATGTCAACATCCTCGTAAATTCACATCTTTATTTTTAGTAGTCTGGGAAATTAGACAATTGCTTCTGCAGTAAGAAACAGAACAGAACATTCACAGGTGGCCTTTTCCCCCCAAGTCAAGTTTCATCTAGATAGGTCCAACACTCCATCGTATTGATGATTTACTCCACTCAGAGAAAAGCGGAGGGAGTTTTTGCAAAGATCTTGAGATTCACACAGAACAGGAGAGAGACAACACAGAGAAGGATTTCAAGAGGGAAAACACACTGCGTTCCAAGAATAGGAGACGAGGGGAGTCTGGAGGAATGTGTAAGTGGGCTTGACAGATAGGGTCAGAAGCTAAACAGGTGGGAGAGGCAGAGAGCAGGGCATGAAACCAAAGTGGGAAAAGGAGCTCCAGGAAGAGACAACAGACCAGAGGACAAGAGGGGCCTTCTGAAGTGCCGGCTGAGCAGGTAGGCACTGGATTTGATGGATGCAGTTCAACAGTCTGGAGAATGGTGCCCACGTGTTTCATTATGTCCTTTTGCTCCTAATAGCAAAACTTTTTTTTCTTTTGTTTTTTTTTAATCTTTTTTATTTATTTTATTTTTTTTGTATTTTTCTGAAGCTGGAAACAGGGAAAGACAGTCAGACACTCCCGCATGCGCCCGACCAGGATCCACCCGGCACGCCCACCAGGGGCGATGCTCTGCCCCTCCGGGGCGTCCCTCTGTTGTGACCAGAGCCACTCTAGTGCCTGGGGCAGAGGCCAAGGAGCCATCCCCAGCGTCCGGGCCATCTTTGCTCCAATGGAGCCTTGGCTGCGGGAGGGGAAGAGAGAGACAGAGAGGAAGGAGAGGGGGAGGGGCGGAGAAGCAAATGGGCGCTTCTCCTGTGTGCCCTGGCCGGGAATCGAACCCGGAACTTCTGCACGCCAGGCCGACACTCTACCACTGAGCCAACTGGCCAGGGCCTTTTGTTTTGTTTTGAAATACCTGAGTATTGGCCTCAACTCTAATATCACTCATTCTAATTACTTCTGAATTACCAATCAACTGATCAACAGCTGCCAATCTTAGGAAGATTGTATTGATGGCATTTTGGTAGCTCTGAGGAGAAAATTTTGTAGTTAGGACCCTGTGGTCTGTGAAGCAGTAACCACTGGCATTAGCATCCTGCCCTTTAGCCAAATTTTTATGTGTCAAAGAATAGATGTTAAATTAAAGGTGCACTGTCTACAAAGTCATCTCTGAATTTAGATTTTAGACAAACTGAGGTCCAAACACATTCTGGGAAACCATATATGGTTTTTCTAAGTTTTTATGTCAGGACAGCAGTGGCAAATAAATATGGGTATTTTAAAATTATCTATATCCCATATTCTGGTTAAATAATTGTGTTTTTGAACATGCATTTTAAAGATACAATTTTTAACTTAATTCCTTGAATTTTTTATGTTTTTGAGTTCCTAATTTCAGAGGAAATTACCAGTAGTTAATATGTTTGAATATATCTTCCAAGATTTCCATTTTAATGATTGACACTAAATATTTTAAAGGGGATTGAAATCTACATAAATTCTGGAACCCAGAAGATACTATTACCCACAAAGCAAAAATATTGAGATTAGATAATGCCATATATATTGTGTTCTGGTAAAAGGTAACCCACCAACACCTCCTTCTCTGGAAAGAAATACTTGCTGATGGATAGACTGTCAAAATGACCCTAATCCTCCTAGAGTGAAGAGAAATAGGAGGACATTTCTGGGTTACTTGCGCAAGTCAGCCATTTTAAGTTATTCAAATTACTCTGAATATTCTCAACAAAGTGTAAAACTGTTCTTTTTTAGGTGAGAGAGAGGAGATAGTGAGGCAGGCTCCCGCACATACCCCGACTGGGATTCATCTGGCAACCCCATCTGGGGAAGATGCTCAATTACCAAGCTATTTTTAGCACCTGAGGCTGATGCACTCCAACACAGCTATCCTCAGCCCCAGGGCCATGCTCGAACCCATCAAGCCACTGGCTATGGGCAGGGAAGAGAGAGAGAAGGGTGAGAAGGAAGGGAGGAGAAACAGATGGTCACTTCTCCTGTGTGCCCTAACCAGGAATTGAACCCGGACATTCATATGCCAGGCTGACGCTCTGTCTTGAGCCACTGGCCAAGAACTGTTCTGTTTTTCTTCTTCTCCTTTTTCCAAGTGAAAGGAGGGGAGATAGACAGACACCTGCATGCAACCCTAAAGAGATCTACTCAGCAACCCCTGTCTAGGGTCCATGCTCTGCTCATCTGGAGCCATTCTCACAACTGAGCTATTTTTAGCTTCTGAGGTAGAGGCTCCATGGAGCCATCCTCAGTGCCCAGGGCTGATACGCTTGAACCAATCGAGCCATGGTAGGAGAGGAAGAGAGGGAGGGAGAGAGAGAGAAGGGGGGAGGGGGAGAGGTGGAGAAGTAGATGGTCGCTTCTCCTGTGTGCTCTGACCAGAAATCAAACCAGGGACATTTACATGCAAGGCTGGCACTCTACCAGTGAGCCAACAGGCCAGGGCTGCCAGAACTGTTTTAAATCAGACCTAAAATTAAGACTTTTGCAAATTGCAGGTAAACTAAAGTAAGAGTCTTAAAAGACATTTAAATGTTCTTATTCTTTGAGTAATTCAATGTTTAGAAATAATCATTTGTACAAAACATTTAGTAAAAGATTTTTATAAGTAATGGCTTTAAAAAAACAATGAAAACTATCTGATTTCCCCAAAACAATGGGGATAGATAATTCAATTAAATGTAACTGAATATTTAAAAAAATGCAAATTACAATATATTATTTGGAACCAAAGGCAGTACTTTTAGAAGGATTATTTTTATATGTGCCTTATATGTAGGAGAGGAAACTACATTTTGCTATATTGTTCAGTTTTCTCTAACAGACATATTATAAAAATAATGAGTTTTTTTCCCCTAACAAAGTAAATTAAGCTAAAAAGATACTTATACTTTCTAGAGATTAAGGAAGTTGCCTGCCAAAAATTCCCACTATACCCCCACTTACCCTCTACCTTCTCTTCCTCCTTCTTCTTTTGTTCAAAGGTTAATATACTTTGTATGTTTCCAGTTCAAATTTTGGCTCACTGCTGTCCATCATCTGACAATATCCCTTTGTGTTCTTAGGTTACAGATTTATTTTCTTCAACTGTATTATATTATCATTCTTGGAATTAAAATTAGGATCATTACACAAGAATAGCTCTGGATTCCCAAAGACAAGGATCTGATATGTTTGTAGACATTAGTGGACTTCTTTGAACTCCTGTTCAAACTTCCCCAGTGTGAGTTGCTGTCTCCTGTTTCTTTAGTTTTCAATGTCATCGTTTTTTGTTCCTGGCCCATATGTGAGTAAATCTCTGATTTTCTGTGAATTAAAAAATATTATTACTTGGCAGAATTTTTATTACTTGTTTACTTTGTAGTCCCAAATTTATAAATTTTCAAATTTATATCTATTTTATCTATATCTTTTATAGCATTTGATTAGATCTAATAACTTCCTTTTGCTTGTTTTTTTTGTTTGTTTGTTTTTGGTTTTTTTGCATTTTTCTGAAGCTGGAAACAGGGAGAGACAGACAGACTCCCGCATGCGCCCAACCGGGATCCACCCGGCACGCCCACCAGGGGGCGACGCTCTGCCCACCAGGGGGCGATGCTCTGCCCATCCTGGGCGTCGCCATGTTGCGACCCTCCTGGGTGTCGCCATGTTGCGACCAGAGCCACTCTAGCGCCTGGGGCAGAGGCCACAGAGCCATCCCCAGCGCTCGGGCCATCTTTGCTCCAGTGGAGCCTTGGCTGCGGGAGGGGAAGAGAGAGACAGAGAGGAAGGTGCGGCGGAGGAGTGGAGAAGCAAATGGGCGCTTCTCCTATGTGCCCTGGCCAGGAACCGAACCCGGGCCCTCCGCACGTTAGGCCGACGCTCTACAGCTGAGCCAACCGGTCAGGGCTGTTTTGTTATTTTTTTAAGTCAAAATCAGCTTCACCCAATTAATATCCCTATCTTTTTTACAGTCTATGTGAAACTTCACTCCAATTTAAGTAAAAATTAATAGTTCTTTTTCCTCTGAAATTTCTTTCATTTGATGTTTCCTTATTTTTTAGTCCTCTTTTCTGTCTTTGACTAGTTTATTATTTTCTTGTCTCTTTCTCACAAAACCTCAGAAATTATGAGTTGTTGTTTTGTAACCCATCATTATTTTCTTTATAAAGCAATGTTTAAAAAACACTCATCAACAATAGAACAAGGAGGCCATGCAGGTATATACATGTTCTTCCATCTTTATAAAGAATTGCAGTGACTCCTATGGATCAAAGAGTTTTTCCAACAGCATTCTATACCTTCTCTTCCATTTGAACTTCACAAACCTTGTCAGAGAAGTAGAGTGTATTAACCATACAGAGATAGTGGTAACATTTGACTCATACCTTAACGGAAAGCAAAAGATTGATCAAGCAGAGAATAGGGGAAAACACACACATGGACTATAATGAAACAAGACAGTTTAAAACAGTGGATTTGATTAGTGGAGAATAATGTTTGAAAAGAATCGTGGAACTCACCCTTGAAGATTCATAAACTTCAAGATAAACAATTTTATATTGATAATATAGAAAATCTAATGAGAAAGCCATTGGGAGTATAGGACTGCAGTCTTTAGTGTATTTTCTTGGGTTATTAGTAACGTAAGTTGGAGCTTAGCACACTAAAAAACAAGTACAAATTTTAGGTGCACATTTAACTGTGCCTAGAGATTATGTTTGTATATCCTCTGAAAATGGCACTAGCCAATAAGACTAAAATCTCTTTGAGTCAGTATATGCTTTAAAGTCTTGCTGGGTAAAGAAGAATAATGTAAAGGGATGTCTCCCTAGCACCTTCTGTTTAGTGTCACTCTTATTAGACTGCTGATTATTACAGCATAAGCTGAAACACAGAGTTAACCTCATCTTTCATATACCTCCCTAAAACATTATCTTCTCAATGAGTGTGACAGGCCCCTAAAATATGTGCCATAATAAGCAAATATCTAGTGGATACTTCCTGACTGAAAGAACCAGGCCATGGCTTAGGAAGAAATTTATTGGGAAATCGAAACTCTCAGAGACTGAGATACACAATGAAAAATATGTCTACACTATAACAACATGATATCCAATTAGATTTTTTCTATTATATTTTAATTGGGAATAAGGCCCAGAGGTGAAGGAAAAGATGCTAGTTTCTCACAATCTAAGTTGGAGAGACCCCCATGAACCCCTAACAGTTACTAGCAGCTGTTAGGACCAGCTACCTGCTGTCGGGGTTACTGAGAAGCATGCTTCCACTACCTACATGAGTGCCTTCATCCCTAACACAAACAGAGGAGTGTGATTGGATTTTAAATTTAATGTTTGTGGAAAAAAGTGCTTTCTCTGTGAAGCAGGTGTGTGTGGAGGGTGGGGCAGTCCCAAAGACTCACTCAGGCCTGAGAGATATAAGACTGGCGCTTCATCCTTGGATAAGTGCTTACAGGCCTACACTGGGGCAGCCACCAGAGTGAAGTGTGGTGACATCTTTGGGAAACGTTTGGAAACCTTAGTTTCCAGCATGTTGTCAATTTAAGTAACTACTATGTCCTCTGCCCCATGGGAAATGGAAAGAGATGAATGCAATCAATGTGTGCCAAACATTGTGGAGAATTATTGAATGCAGAACACCATCCAGGCATTTCTGCCAGTGTGAAGCCTGCTAGAGTAGCTCCCTGCATCAGTCTGAAAGAACTGTCATAATGCCAGATGCCTGGAAAAAAGAGTGTGCCCACACTGTTTTGACTGGCCTCAAAAGAACACAGATAGGAACCAAGCACCTCCTATGATCCCATATGTTAAAAAAACTACGATGACAAATGGCAGGAACCTGTGTTGAACCAATGTGGCTAAACAAAGAGACACCCAACTCAGGAAACAGACTGTATACTGACTGGATTTGACAGAGACAAAGGAGGCAGGTCACTGTCCCTTTGAAAGGAGGATGGTTCTTCAGTAAGAGAGGAGGCTAGTGAGAAGGCTACTGTCCCATGAAACAGGGGAACTACAAATCAACCATGGCCTCCAGGATCAAAAAGAACCAGACAGAACTAGAACAAGCCAGAAACACTTTTCAGAATTGATGTGTGACATGTCATAAGCAAGGTCTTCTGTTACTCATTGATGGGTAGAAGAAGTTGGCCCCAGAAAGACAGAGTCCAATAGGAGGAGAGCAGGAAAACTTATTAGGGAAAGTACAGAGGAATTGTGACAGGAAGATATCATGCCTCTCCTCTCCTACCATAATTCAAGCCATTGTGTCTACCATCAAGGCTGGCCTGGTCTAAATGGGGATAGGGCAGTGGGAGAAGAAGTCAAGACTGAATTTGAGACTGATCTAATAAGATGAACAAACATGAGTTTTAAATAGCATCTGAGAATGTCTTATACCAAAAATGGCTGGAAAGTTAAGAAATCTGACCAAGATTTCATTATAGAAAAATGACATTGTCACTACAGCACAACTGGAGGAAGATGCAATGAAAACATTCAATAAACTGACTAATACTACATTGGAAAAGGCACTTCCATTCCTCACTCCACAACTGATAAAGAGTGTGATGCCTTTGAAGTGGCTACTTATTTTGTCTCTTGTCCAAATCAGGCTATAACTATGTCAATTTGTTTAAAAATCTTAGCATTAGCCAAGATATACACTTGAGTATAGCACCAGTGGTTAAAAAATAGGAGCTTTGAAGTCAGAAGCTCTTGAGATGGAATTCTGTTAATAGCCAAGTCATTTTCATCTCCTGCAGCCTCAGTTTCTTTTTATCTGAATAAGTGGAGATAATTATATGTACTTGGGATGGTTGATATAAATACTGATCAGAATAATTTATGAAAAACACTTAGTCCTGAGTAAGCACTCCAGACATTATCACCCTTGATACAAATAAGACAATTCTCTGCCTTTCTGCCTAAATAGCAGTTAGATCATGATAAAATTCAATTATTGTCAACACACTAACCTCTGTGCTTTGTTCCAAATAGAGGTGCCAAGGCCACATTGACCCATGTTCACAATGGTGCCCTCTAACAGAGCCGATGGACAAGAAAAAATCTTGCTGAGGTACTTAGAAATAATAAAATATTGGAAGTGCTTGCTAGCCAACTAACACACTCAGTGCAGATCATTATTTAAACTAATCACTGTTTGCTGATGATTCAAGATACAGATAAGTAAATACAACTCTGCTGGTGCCTACAGTTCCTTCCTTCAAGGGTTTCTCTTCCTTTTCCCCTCATTTGATTTGTTCTCAGTTTTAATTTACTTCCATGTATATGGAACTCTGCCAAGCTTAGGAAGCCTGAAATTTGATCTACTTATAAATATTTGTTCATAAAATTCTAGTGTTTTTCCAAGTTGGTGTTTCAGCGTGCTTGCCTCCCTTACCCGCGGAAGGCTGACACCAGCAGCCCAGGAAGCAGGAGTTACCCTCAACTGTCTACCCAGGCTGTTGGCGCAGCAGAGAAAAACATTTGCTATGTAAATATCCTCAACTCTCAAAAACCCGGGGAAAATATAAATTAGAATCATTTGAAAAAATAATTCAGAAATACTTTGGCCAAGAATTTCTGTAGATCTCATAAAAGCCTTCTCAGGAATTGTCTTTTGCCATCTCATCTTCTTCCCTGTTCTTCTACAGGTAATTTCATTATTTTCTTTCCTCTAGATGAAGTTATGAAAAAAAATTCCTACTCTGTTTCACATTAATAGTAACACTTAACTCTTATGGCCTCCATCAAAGTTAGCTTCTAAGATTTTGCCCACTGAACTGTCACAATTGATTTTTAAGAATATTCTTTCCTACCATCTCTTCCCACTCCAACATATTCAAAACAATACTACCGATAGAATTGTTTTTATTTTTAGAACATCTATTTCTAACATCTCTAACATCATTCCGTCACCATCACCAACACACACACACATCATTTTTCCCTGAGGCAAACTGAGATTAAATCATAATAGGTGCCATTGATAAGCCCAAAAGTGTTATTAAAAATGAATATATTTTTTAAAAAGAGGAAATAAGGTTGGCAAGGAGAATATGGGAGAAAGTTAGGACATATACCTACAAGAATAAAATAAAAAGTTGAGAGAGGTAAGCCAATCTGCTTGCTTGGCTAGGTAAAGCAATCCATGACTTGCTTTAATTCTTTTGTTCAAGATAAGCTGATTATAGAATCTTTCGGAATTCCCATTACAGTTCTTTTTTTTCCTGCTGTGAAATTCCTTTATTTCAATTTCAACTAAAAATTATCCCAAGCTATCACTTTAATTTGCCAAAATTTCATTTGTAATCAGTTCTATTCATTCTATTTAGGACAGATTGATTACACACCAATGATATATACCAAGGTAAAAGTTGGCATCTTTAAATAAGACAGTCTAAACAAAGCCCCTAATCATTCATTATTTTTAAAAAAATAAATATGTTTTTTTTCGCCTAAAATACATATGTCCATGTTTGTCATAACACAGTGTGCTTCAATGCCTGAGAATATTAGCTTAGAATATTGGTCTGGTATTATCTGAATCAATCAGATCCGATGGAAGAGAGTGAACTTCAATGGCCAGTTACTCTAAAGCCAGTCCTCTCAGACTGACAAATGAGTAAGGGAGGGGAAGGCCCAGGAGAGTCAGAGCTGGGATGGAAGCAGTATTATCACACTGCTATCAAGTATCTGCAATTCAGAGCTCTCTCAGGCTTGTACAAACATAAGCACTCCCAAAACAGCAACAGCCATTCATAAAATTTCTTTTATGCTCCATGGGCTTTAGAAACACACATTGGATCCTAATAGCCACCCTGTGAGTTAAATACTAAACTCATCACGCCCTGGACATTTGTTTTTGCTTCTCCAGCATCTATATCCCATTTTTGAAATTTTTGAATGAGTAGCCTCCACATTTTGATTGGGGTGAGGAGCATTGTGAGAATGGGACCAACACAAAGCACAGGAGGCTGAGATATGAGTGAGAGGAGCAACATCCTAATGGAGTCTCCATGATATCACTTGGACCCTGGTAGATATTGAATCCTCAGTGCATCCCAACACATCAAGTTATTAGTCACTCGAACCAAGCCATTCACCCTTTCTTTTATTCAGTCCTACTAGATTGGGTTTTCTGTATCTTGCAATTGGAAGATTATCTTAATTGATATGGATGATTGTATAAGTAAGAAAACGAAGACTCAAAACATTTGATACTTACTCAAGTACATACAGGAAGAGGCAGACATGGATGTTGAAGCCAAATCTTTTTCACTCAAAATACCATATTCCTCAGTACAACACATGGCATGGGGGCAATGACTTCCTTTTGAGTGGTCTAGCTAATTGTGTGTGTTGGATTGGTGAGGCTCTGGTGCCCAGCTGCTTGATCAAACACTAATTGATGTGAAGGAATTTGGTAGATGTGATTAACATTTACAATAGTTGACTTTGAGTACAGTAGATTATCCTCCACAATGTGTATGGATGGACAGGCTTCATCTAATCAGCTGAAGGCCTTTAGAGCAGAAACTGAGTTTTCCTGGAGAAAGATGAATTTTGTCTCAAGACTATAACTTAGAAATCTTGCCTGTGCTTCCAACCTACCCTACAGATTTTGGACTGATCAGACTCTATAATTGTATAAGCTAACTGCTTTAAATCCTTTTTCTCTCCCCCCACTCTTTCTCTCTACCCTCCTCAACCCCCAAGTGATAAAAAAAAAAAAAAAAAAAAAAAGAGTATCTGAACGCCATTTAGATAATGTGGGAAAGAACCAAAATAAATATATTTCTTTCCCTCAAAGGTCATTTCCTTGTGACCTTCCACAATAAGGACAAAGTTCTGGCCTGACCTGTGGTGGCGCAGTGGATAAAGCGTCAACCTGGAAACACTGAGGTTGCCGGTTCAAAACCCTGGCTTGCCTGGTCAAGGCACATATGGGAGGTGATGCTTCCTGCTCCTCCCCCTTCTCTCTCTCTCTCTCTCTCTCTCTCTTTCTCTCTCTCTCTTGCCCTCCCTCCTCTCTAAAATTAATAAATAATAAAAAAATTTTTTTAAAAAGGACAAAGTTCTATGGTTAAGATAATAGAGATATTATTTCCACCAAATGCCTCCTGAAACATCTGTTCGTTTTTTAAGCGAAAAAAGTTTATGAATCTTTAAAAATAACACATGTCAAATTCCCTGTTCAATACTTTTTAAAAGGCAGACTAAGTTTGACAATAAAAGGCAACCAAGCTGCATTGGTTTGGATAGGTGTTAGTAAAGGTTCACATTCTTTCAAAGAGTTCAGTTGCAGTTAGGAGCAGGGATAGAGTTTTGAAGGAGAACTGACTGATTTTACCTTGATTCACACTTGATTTCTCATGCCATTCTTTCTTGTATTCATAGCATCCACTGAAAAGCTGCAGCATTGCTCAATATAACGCAGAGGGTAACTGAACCACCAGCTTGGTTTCAGGCTGCAACTGTGCTGACGTTTGCTGAAATGCCCAAACGCAATGGGATAAATAATTCAGTTTTTCTGAAAGATATGAGGGAAGGGCTCTGATGGGTTGATAAAGAAGAATGCTGCTGTCCATATCTGCTTTTAAAGGATGCAAGACTTGTCAACTCTATCCTGCTTCTCAAATAAACCATGAAATACACAAAAGCCCAAATAGGGAGTCTTGTTTTTCGCCAGCTATTGTTAATTTCTGTTCCGCTGTGTAGTGCAAGTAGAGAGAGATAAGTCAGATGATTTGCAGCTTGAAATATAAAAGAAGTTTCAGAGCGAGAGACCAGAGAGAGGGGGAAAAAAAAAAAGGTTTGGTAGGCTCAGAAAATTCTTTTTCTTTTAATACACTATAAAATATGAAACAGAAGCACAATGGCTTAATGAGTTTCTGTCTCTGTACTGTGACAAATCTACAATTTGGCCATTGTAAAAGTAATGATATGTTTCATTAATTTCATATGTTCTTTTAATAGAGTATTTGGAGGGAAGGCATTTTTGCTTTAGAAATTAGAGCAAAGAGAGCTGATAAAAGCTTCAAGTTAGTGTTCAGTACTTCCTGGAATACATTAATAACATTCAACTGCCTTTTCAAACACACAGACAAATCTCAAAGCAATGCTTTGTCTTCCCAGTCATAATCCTAATAATGGGAGACTCGAAATCCTCACCCAGTCTCTCCCTATAGTCTCCCTCCCACTCCCTCACTTACTCGTGCATGAACACACAACACATTCACACTCCATGTATTATCATTACATTTGGATCTGGAAGTAAACATCCTATAAGCCCCATGTACTCTGGTACTTCTGGACATCTTCTGTGCCATTTTTAAGTCCCCTGTAGGGGCCACTTTCTCAAAACGAGATACATAATTCCCACAGACTTGGTTTGCCTTTTCACAAATATTCCCATGTTGTGCATTCTTAGGTTGGATCCTCCGGAAGGTGACACCAGGCAAGAGTTTGACTATAAGAACTTTTTTGGGGGGAAGGGGATTCAGGAAGCACCTGAAAAGGGGGGAGGGGAAATTAGACAGGAAGGCCAAGAAGCCACTAAATAGAGCATTACCGAGCAGGTTAGCTTCCTGGGCACTGGGGACTGCTGGGAACCTGTGGGAAACATCTCAGTTGTCCCCACTGGGGTATTAATACTGCCGCTCCCAGGTGTCATTGGCCAAGCACTGTTCCCAGGGGGAATGGAGCACCAGCACTCTGATTGTGTATCAAGGGAAGCAGTTAGGGGGATGTGCAGACAGGCAAATGTGCTTGCAGTAAGACCCCATCAGCACATGCAGGATGGGTGAGAGCTAACAGCACAGGGGTAGAGCAAATATGGTTGCTAAGAGTGCCATGGGATGTCTTGGTTCCTAAGTCACTCACTCAGAAAACTCCTTTTTACCTCAATTGTCTGGGTGCCATATGGCAGAGCTGTCAAACTCATCACTGAAACACACTCATCTGGCACCTTTCCTCTCCGCATTCAGAAAGAAGCTTGACAGTGGTGGGTTTTACTTAGCTTGGTCTGTAGAAAAACGTCCTGGGCTTGTACTGGAACTCTCTAATAGAGGCAGCTGGAATCTACAAACCCACTGTGAAATCTAGATGAGATCTATGTCTTATTCTTTAGAAATACCCTACTTCCCTTAGTGAGACTTCTATCCCAATCCTGGGAACAGAAAAATGAAGAGGGGGTGAGGAGTGGGGAAAGTCAGAGAAGGGAATTCTGACACCATAGAGGAGTTTACATTTACAAAAAAAACAATAGTAGGAGGGCACATTTCTCTCTTTTTAAAAATTTTTTAACTTTTTTTTTTAGATTTTATTTATTCATTTTTATAGAGAGAGGAGAAAGAGATAGAGAGAGAAAGGAGGAGGAGCAGGAAGCATCAACTCCCATATATGCCTTGACCAGGCAAGCCCAGGGTTTTGAACTGGCGACCTCAGGGTTCCAGGTCGACACTTTATCCACTGTGCCACCACAGGTCAGGCAAATCTCTCTTTTAAAAAATTTTTAAATTTATTGATTGAAAGGAGAGGGGGAAAAGAAAGAGACAGGGGGGCATTAATTTTATTGTTCCACTTATTTATGTATCCATTGGTCGATTCTTGTACTCGCCCTGACCGAAGATCAAATCCACACCCTGGCATATTGGGACAATGCTCAAACCAACTTAGCTACCCGACCAGGGCAGTAGAATGATAAATTTCGATGTTGGTTGTAGTTTTCTGAAGCAGGGAAGGTGGACTTTTATGGTTGACTATTGTTCTTCTTAGCAACACCCTTTGCCCAGCCTGAGGAATGAAGTCCTAGCAGATCCTCAGGCGTGGGCCTTTGGTCACAGACACTCACTCATTGCTGGGCCTCCATTCACTTACTTTTATAAATTCATTAGCCTGCCTAGAGAAAGCAATAAAACGATGTTATTAATCACATCATATCAATATTTCTCATTTATCTTATCACCTGTCTGCTTCCTGAAAGTGGGGTTGGTAAGAAGAAGGGAGGCAGAGGGAAGACTAAAGAGAGAAACAGGTGAGTAAGAACGGTGGGCTGGAAAGACAAGTATATTTCAAAACAAAATCAAACAAAGAAACAAATTTACAAACTAAGTATTCATGGAAGGTGTGAGCCCTCCCCCGCCCCCACCAAGTATCCCTTTAGGTCTTCAGGTTTACTGCTTGGCCTTCACCTTCATGGGAATCACATACGAGCATTCTCTCCAAGTACCTGCATTTCTAGGTCTGATTTCCTTGTGCTTAGAGTGATGAATTCTCTTACTTGAAATCCTAGTGTTCCCAGGCCTGGCACGACATTGGGTGGCACTACCGGGCCACTGCAGCACTCTACCAGATAAGTGTTTCTCTCATTATGCAACTAGTCCTTGAAGACATGATAACAAATATTTAAATGGGGACTGTGCAGACTGCGTGTGCGTGTACATGTATGTGCCGTCTGTCTAAGCACACACATGCATATGCATATGAGCTGAAGGGGCTCATAATCACTCCCCAGCACGCCGCAAATAAGAGAACAGCTGCTGGTTTCAGATATTAAAAGAATGTAAATTGGGCTGAGTTTTCTTCTGGCACAAGAACAAGGAATGCTTAAGTTTCCCACTTGCACTTAATTTATTTTTAGGTTTATTCACCACCATTTGTCAGGTTTCTTGAGCCTGACCTGAAACTAACCTTTAGATAAATGTGAAGGCAAACAGAGCCCTGAAACTCTATCTGTATGTTCTTTTGTCTTGGGAACTGTAAATCGGGGCATTAGGTGAGTAACACAGCTTGGCTTTGTGTCATGAAAAGTAATTCTGGGCTGCGGTAAGGGCAGGATTTATGAAGCTGTCTGGCCAGGCTCGGGCAGAATGCCAGCTTACACCTGCTTTGCAGACATGGCTGTGTGCAGTTGGTCACACTGCTGAAGCTGCCAAATTCCTCTCACTGGCTGGAGGCACGGCTGTGATGGCCAAAGCCAGAGGCAGGCGGGGAGGCCCCAGGGGCAGGGATGGGGCTGGGGGAGGCAAGGGGAGCCAACCCACCTTTAGGAAACAAGTCAATTTACAAATTTCCCTTTCTCATTCCCTGAGCAAAATTCCCTCAAAAAATAATAATAATAATAATAATAATAATAATAATAAATAACCTGTTTCCAAAACACTGTAACTAAGTCATCTTGTGGGGTTGGCAGGAAAAGGAAAGTAAATCACATTGCAAAGTTTTAGAGCCTTTTCCTTTCTTTAGAAAAAAAAAATGAGGGATTGTGTCATAACTAAGGTTGCTTTATAATTTATCATCCAAACAGGGGCACTTTTCAAAGTGAGCGGGGAGGGCTGTAATTAATGAGGTTGGGACAGCACCGTAAATTGGGACTGTCCACCGCAAACCGGGACGGATGGCGATCCTCGTCCTGAACACGGACACTGCCACACAAAGGACCCGCTAACTGACTGTTGTGTTACAAGGATGCTTTTCTAAGAAGTGACAGAAATTGTATTGTCTCTGTGATGGAGCTGGACGGCCTCCATGGAGCAGATGGCCAAGCTGTCAGGACGCCAGCGCGCGCCGCCGCGCAGCCACGGCCCAGCCATCGCCCTGCGCCTCCTCTCCCGTGTCCCTGTCTGAGACCCGAGCAGCAAGCTCAGCGAGCTGCTCCTCCCGGTGGGGGACTGCGAGCACGGGACCCCCCGCTTGTCGCCATCTGATTAATTAGGTGAGAGGCGTGAGGGAGAACGAAAGTCGGAAGTATCCCTGTTCTCTGTGATTTCAATGCGAATGAAGCTGGACGTGACCTCCCCCTTCCCTAGCAAAGAGTTTTCCACATTCTTCCCCTACTCATAGATCCACTAACGCACCAGCATCCTAAGAAACCATAACAAGAATGTTATGTCTGGATTTACTAAGATGATAGGATGTAAGCCTGGAGCTGCTGGTTACCAAGAATGTTATGTCTTCAAAAAAATTGGAATTTATTTTCTCACAGTTCCAGAGGCCAGAATTCCAAACCCAAAGCGTGTCCCCTCCCCACGCTGTAGGCAAGACTCCTTCCTTGCCTGTTCCAACCTCTGATGGCTCCTGCTGTTCTCTGGGTAGAGGCTGGGCATGAGCCCAATCTCTGCTTCTCTCTCCACATGGCCCTCTTCCTTGGGCTTTTTGTGTCCTCTCCTCTCTCATAAGCACACGAGTTATTGGATGTAGAGCCCACCTAAATCCAGAATGATTTCATCTTGAGCTCCTTAACTAATTACAACCCAAAGATCCTGTTTCCAAATAATGTTCTGCGATGCCAGGGCAAGGTAGCATATGCCAGGCACCTCAAGAGCCGTACCAGGAGGTGAGAGACCACAGGAGGGAAGCATCCGCAGTGAACGTGGAACCTGACCGCAGGCTTAACAGAAGCTTAATAGATGTCTGGGTAAGTTGGAAAAAGGGCAAGAGCACTTGAGCCAGATTTAAATATTTCTTTTAATCTTCAGCCACAGCAATTGGCCAAAATGTTTTCTTTTTTCTTTTCTTTTCTTTTCTTTTTTTCAGCTATAAAAGCCAGAAACTCCATTTAAAAAAGCTTATACAGAAATAGACTGAGTATTTCCCATACTTTCATAATGAGAATGTGAGTTTAGGCCCAGGGATAGCTTGCTGTTGCTTCTCCAAGAATACTATCAGAAACAGATCTCCTCTTCTTGACTTGGGGTTCCTTCATTTTGACTTGATTCTCTGAGAAATGGCCACCAGCAGGGCCAGGCTTCATCCTATCATCTTAGTAAATCCAGAAGAAAGTATTATGTTCTTTCTCAGGAGTTCCAGCAAAAGTGTGTGGGTTGATGCTAAATGGCTGTGACTGTCACAGATCCACTGCTCTCCTGAATAATCATTCTGGCAAGGGGCGACTGTACTCTTGTTCAGGTCTGAGTCACCTGCCCATCCTGGAGTCACGGGGTGGAGTAAGCCACAGCCAGATCATGTGGACTAAGGTGAAAAAGGCCATTCTTCACAGGAATGCCATGCTGATGTTAGAGAGGAAGGGGGCAGAAAGGTGGGCAAGTCTAAACAATAGATGTCCACTCCACTTACTCCAACAACCTTTACGGCCACTTCAGGCACTAATAGAAGCATTTCCAGCCTGCTACAGAAACTGGGTCTGCCCCCAGAAAATCTACAAGAATACAAGATAAATGTTTTGACACCACAGACATTACAATATATTTTATTTACCCATAGTGCCTTTCACTCTATTTTCAGACAACTAGACAAAGTGAATATTAGTCTGCTAAGGCTCTCATAACAAAATACAACAAATTTGGTAGCTTAAATGACAAGAATTTATTTTCTCTCATTTCTGGAAGCTAGAAGCCCAAGATTAAGGTTTTGGCAGGGTGGGATTCTCCCGAGCCTTTCTCCTTGGCTTCCGCATGGTGCCTTCTCCCTGTGTACTCACACAGCATTGTCTTTAAGTGCGCATTTCTTCCTTCTCTTTTAAGGACACCAGACTGTGGCAATAGGTCCCACCCATATGACCTCATTTAACCTTAATTGCCTCTTTAAAAGCCCTATTTCCAAATACAGTCACATTGGGGATTGGGGCTTTAACATATGAATTTGGGAAGGACACAATTCAGTCCATAACAAAAGGGCAAACTTATTTTCATTCCTTTGCTTCTTGTTTATAAGAGCAAGATGTGGAATAATACATTTTGACACTGATTAACTCTGGCATGTGGTGCCGCTTCAAATATTTTTTCAAGTGAAAGATCTAAAATGTTTTCCAGTTTCCAATTCACAATACTTCAGAGGTCACATTCTGATCCCGAGCACAGCCAGAATCCTATTAGTCTTCTCATATCAATTAACCCTACAATTTTTTCCACTTAATTGCCAGATGTTTTTCCTCAGGTCAACAGGCCACAACTAGACTACCGCCCAAAAAGAGTATTTTGAGACATGAATGACACATACCCATGTACAAATAGTTTATGGCATGCTACATAATTATTTCCCAAACATGCACTGATGTTAGAGCTAAGCGTGATTTATGGATAAACTCTTTAAGTATCCCAGAGCTTTCATTATTTGAATTTCTTTTCCCCCTAAGCCAATGTCAATATACAGAAAAGACCAACTGAAAACATGTGATACCTGTTAAGGGTAACATGAAATATGACACTTAAAAGCAAATTGGTTACTAATTCCTGGAGCTGAGTTGGTTCAGTCCCATTTAAACCAAGTTACTTACCCTAAGGAAACATTTGGAAACCAAAATCCAGAAAACAAAAGCAGAATTCAACTCTGACTATAGGTTACGTAATAAAATCACTGTGACTCATTTCTTCAGTTTCCAATGCTGTGCTTACTTCTCCCAAAACTAGTAATACAATCCTCACTGGAGTTTCTCACAAGCTCATAGCCCCGAATGCTACTGCGTCAAGTCAGCGCACCCCTGTTTTTGCCAAGTTGCCTTCCAAGTCAGATGTTGGAATTCATTTGCCAGTGTTGAATTATCCCCTGGTTCTTAGTGTGCAATTAAAACAGAATTCATAAGTAAAGCAGAATAGTATAGAAGGCATCTGTAAACTATTTTTCATTTGGAAAAAAATAGTATCTACTTAGCACATTATTCCCTTTTGACAAGCCCTGGTTTTAGATGACTTGGGTAGAACTTGGTGTGTCATTCTCAGCATTAGTATCTCCCTGGAACCTTGACAATAACACCTCCATCTTTGTAAAAATCTAAAACTGGTGTTAACTGCAAATCTCAGACTAAATGAATCTTATTATTTATGCCCAGAAGTTATCCTTGTCTCTCAGCCTCCTTTTGAGAAAAGATACAAAAGGCAGGGTGAGGTTACATGAAAGTACAGTTTCTGAAGATTGTGTGTACATTTCTATGAAACAGAGAGCTATGTATGGTGGTTCAATTTTAATGCATTACAATTGAAAATGGTTTTGCATGAATTAGGCCAGTTTTTAGTAAGCCTGGGTGCATGTTTACATTTAGCTCTGTAGAATACAACATAAATGCAGAATAACAATCAGCTCTGGGGTTTGACTTACATCAGGGGTCCCCAAACTACGGCCCGCGGGCCGCATGCGGCCCCGAGGCCATTTATCCGGCCCCCACCACACTTCCGGAAGGGGCACCTCTTTCATTGGTGGTCAGTGACAGGAGCATAGTCCCCATTGAAATACTGGTCAGTTTGTTGATTTAAATTTACTTGTTCTTTATTTTAAATATTTTATTTGTTCCCGTTTTGTTTTTTACTTTAAAATAAGATATGTGCAGTGTGCATAGGGATTTGTTCATATTTTTTTTTATAGTCCAGCCCTCCAACGGTCTGAGTGACAGTGAACTGGCCCCCTGTGTAAAAAGTTTGGGGACCCCTGACTTACATGTTACAGCCATGAGTGGTACTAACAAAAAGAAAATAGTACTGAGGGGTAATTATTGTAGCCCCAGCTTCATGAGGATTTCTTTCTCTAAACTACAAATGAAGAGGATAACATCTTGGATGTAATACCTGACAGGTTCTATTATAGTTTCTGTCACCTTTTAGTATATTTCCTAACTGTGCATACTATAGAAAAGGGCAAGGAATTAATCAGGTTGCCAAAAGAGTTGGGTTACACAGCATGCAGAAAGCACTTCAGCTGTATTATTTGCACAATTTCTGTAGGGAGTTGTGCAATAGAGGCCCTAAATTTAATATGTCTGGCCCTCTTCCACCTGGACTCAGTTCAAACCCATTGCCTGCAGCTTGCTGAATCCAGAGTGGGAAATCAGTCATTATATTAGGAACGGATGGCAAATGATTCCAATTCACATTTTTCAGCTGGTATGTTTTTTAACCTGGAGCAACACCAAATTGGAAAATTCTGCAATTCTGCAAGCTGGGCATTAGATCTATATTGCGGTCTAAATACATTTCTAGTTTGAAAAAGTTGACAAGATGATTTTTCTTTAGAATTTCTTTGCTGCTGTGCCACTGACAGAAATGTCAAGGTCCACCACATCATCACCTTCCTGCTGGTCCTTTTGTTTCTCACTGGGGGTGGGAGGATGGTGTCAGAGCAATTAAACTGCAGTGATCTATATAAACATTGACCTGACTCCTGTAGGCTTATGGACGCATTAGGTAGATTGAAAGGCCATGTGCAGTAAAGATGAAAGTCTCTTAGAGAGTGTTTAAAAAGAAAAGTAATGCTATAAAAATGGGAAAAGAAAATGAAGAGGCAAGGAATAGAAAGAGAAATGTCAACCAGCCATAACCATTTGAAAATATACAATCATTTTAATAGCAAGGCAATTAAAAATATATAAATGGAATCTAATTTTTTATTCATAACACTGAAAACTAATATGCAGTGCTGGTGAGAATATGGGGCTATATGCTTTGCTGGCAGAAAAATGAACTGCTATAAGCTTTATAAAAGTAATCTATAGGCTCTAGCCAGTGGCTCAGTGAACAGAGAATCAGCCCTGCACATGAAAGTCCCAGTTTTGATTCCCAATCAGGGCACACAAGAGAAGCAACTATCTGCTTTTCCCTCTTCCTCTCCCCCTTCTCTTCTTCCCCTACCACAGCCAGTGGCTCGATTGGTTCAAATGTGGCCCTGGGCATTAAGGATAGCTCAGTTGGTTCAAGTGTGTTGGCCTCAGGTGCTAAAAATAGCTTGGTTGATCTGAGCATCAGCCCCAGACAGGGTTGCTGGGTGGATCCCAGTCAGGGTGCATGAGAAAATATGTCTCACTATATCCCCTCCTCTCACCTAAAAAAACAATTATATATATATATTCATAAATTTTAAATGTTCATACTCTTTAACCTAGAAACCCAAATTTTTAGTTTATACAGAAATAAAAACAAGACTATCTAAATTTGAAAGTACAAGCATAATGCAGCATTATTTAATGTGGTGAAAATCATAAACAATCCAGGCCCTGGCTAGTTGGCTCAGTGGTAGAGCATCAACCCAGCGTGTAGAATTCTGGATTTGATTCCCAGTCAGGTCACATGGGCATCTGCTTCTTTACCTCTCCTCCCCCCCCCTCCCTTCTCTCTGTTTCTACCTGTCCCTGTCTCTCCCCCTTGCACAACCATGGCATGATTGCTTCAAGCAAGTTAGCCGTCGGTGCTGAGGATGGCTCCATGGCTTCACCACAGGGACTAAAATAGCTCGGTTGCCAAGCAATGGAGCAGTGACCCCAAATGGGCAGAGCATCACCATCACAGGGCACTTGCCGGGTGTGCCCTGGTCGGGATGTATGTGGAAGTCTGTCTCCTTGTCTCCTGCCTCTCACTTAATAAAAAGAAAAAAAGAAATAAAAGAAACAATACAAAAGTCCACCGATAGAAAAATGTTAATTAATTTATGGTAAATATAGTGACTAGTATGCAACAATTTTAAAATTGGTTCTGTAAGTATTTACATAGAGGTGGTTATATAATATAATGTATTACTCTATTGGGAAAAAACAAGTTACATATGTAGCATTATGTAGAGTGTAACCGCTTTTAAAAGATAAAACAATGAATTCTGGATATGCGAATATGTGTGCATTTGTGTATGTATGCATTTTGTGGAGAAAGGTATGGAAGGATATAAAACAAAGGAGCAGGACTGAGAAGTATTAATATTTTGCTTCTACAATTCTGTATTGTTGGACTTGTTAAAATAAGCATTATTTTTATAATATGTAATAAAAGGAAAGGGAAATTAATTTTGGACTTATAATTTACAGGTGTATTAGAGATCACCAAAGAAAAACTTTCAATAGGATATGTGTGTGTGTGTGTGTGTGTGTGTGCATAGGGAGAGATTTATATATATTTACATGTATGTGTCCATGTGTCTATCTAAAGACAGATACGTGAACAGATACATAGATAATATCTAGATACACAGACTTATTTTAAGGAATTAACTCATGTGGTTTTGGGAGCTGATAAATCCAAAATCTGTAGCGTTGGCTACTTGAATTGAGTTGTTGTAGTTTTCCTTTGCCTTTAATCACAGGGCATGCTAGTACTAAGATATGTCTTAAGGAATTTCCTATATTCCAGACATAGCCTTCTTTACCGTCATAGTGGAACAGTAGTCCAGTTTCCCCTTGGTAATCAGGACCAATCCCTTAGCTGGTACATTAGTGGATATACATCTTTGCCTGTTGATCCAGAGGCATGAGGAGGCCAAAGAGGCCAGTGGCAGCCTTGAATTCCAGTTCAACAGAATCACTATTCTGTCTTATTGTGGAAGCATTCCATCTTTTGAAACGATAATCTCTAGGCCAGTAGAGCACAAGCTCATAAGGGCAGGAAGCAAAAATTCTGCTAGTGGGTCACTAGGAACAATAGTCAGTGGTGCCACTCCCATTTCTACCCCTTGATCTCTGCAATTTGTGAATCTTGGCTATGGAAGAAATAGCACCATGTATTGGATGCTGATTTCAAATATATACAGCTTCCTAGAAAATACTGGCCCAGCCTTGCAAGGTATTACCATGTAGCTAGCATTGTAATTGAGTCTTCAAAAGACCGTTCCACCATTTGATCAAGTCAGTTGCCTCAAGATGTTGGGAAACATGGTAAGACCAGTGAATTTCTTAAGCAGGGACCCATTGCTGCATTTCATCTGCTGTGAAGTGATTTTCCTGGTCAGAAGGAAGGCTGTCTGGAATGCCATGATGGTGGACAAGGCATTCTATAAGTCCACAGATGGTAGTTTTGGCAGAAGCGCTGCATGCAAGGAAGGCAAATCTATATCAGAAAAACTGTTTATTCCAGTGAGAACGAAGTGCTGCCCTTCCACAATGGAAGCAGTTCATTGTAATCAGCTTGCCCCCAGGTAGTGGGCCTCTCAGCCTTGAGAATGGTGCTGTAGTGAGGGCTCAGTGTTGGTCTCTGCTGTTGCCAGACTGTGCCCTTAATGGTGGCAATAGCCAGGTCAGCCTTGAAGAGTGGAAATCTGCCCACTTGCGTGGGTCTGCTGAGCCCACGCAAGACCTCCGTCCCTACCATGCTGGCAGTTTCGTTCATGAGTCCATTGGGTGATGACACAGAGTAGCTAGGGAAAGAGGCTAACTGATAGCTGCAGAACAGGTCATTCTGTCCAACTGCTTATTAAAATCCTTCTATGCTGAGGTCACCCTTTGGTGAGCGTTTACATGAGATAAAATATCTTCCTGTTTTTCACCCAATCAGAGAGGTTTATAGACATATCTTCTCCCCAAACTTCCCTGTCATCAATTTCCCAATTATGCTTCTTTCAAGTCCCTGAACATCCAGCCAAATAATTAGCCACAGTCCATGAATCAAGATACGCTCATACCTTCTCCATTTCTCCAAGTAAATTGAAGAAACAGGTGTACTCGAAGTTCTGTCCACTTTACTGTCATTTTTTAGGGATGTCCCCAAAATGGATTGTAGTGCTATAGCTTTGGGGTGGTGCTTGCCTACTGTGCAGAAACATCTGTAAAGCAGACCTGAGTTTTCTATTTCTCAGTCATTGAACATAGGGAACTCTTCATAAGGCCTCAGGTCTAGGTTGGGAAAGAGGAGATATTGTCCAGGAATGGGGACCAGAGACATTTGGGCCACATCCTCGTGTAATGCACGTGCGCCTTCAGTGCCTGCCTGGGTCCATCATCACACAAACCGCTCCCATTTGGTGATGGAGTGCTGCTGTGCACACCTCACTCTATGGCTCAGTGGGTCAGCTAGCACCCCAGTGCACAGCAGCCTGGACCCAGTGCATGACTGGCAGCTCAGATTGCATGGTGACGTGGCCCATGGTTAAGGTCTCAGCAGCAGGCCAAGAGCGGTTTCTCCAAAGGAGAGTAGCTGTCCACAGAGGACGGCAACAAAGCCTCAGATCCTGCAGTGTGGTTCACCTGGAGGGTCTGCCAGAGGCTCCAGACCGCATCCCTGTGTGGCACTGCCACTTCGAGCAGCACTGACTGGTCTGGTCCCAGTGGCCGAGCAGCTAGCACAGCAGCCTGGACCTATTGCAGAGCCTTCTCTTGTTCTGGGCCCAGCCCCAAATGAGCAGCTTTTCAGGTCACTCTGTAAATGAGCCAGAGTAGCACTTCCAAATGAGGACAATGTTGCCTCGCCTACCAGGCACGGTGCCACTTTGAGGGCTGTAAAGGGTTCAGATGTAACAACTATTCTTCACCCTAGAATGGATGTCTCAACATGCCACACACCACTAGAATGCTAGAAAGTTCACTGAGCTAGAAGGGCCTTGAATTTTTACCAAATTTATTTCTCACCCTCTGACACACACAAAAATGTTGCTACTTCTTTCTCACTAGGTCCAATCAGCTTAAGCAATAGACCTTTCTCACTAGGTACAATCAGCTTAAGCAATAGACCAATGTGATATTTTGTTGAAAGGAAAGGTAATCAAAATCCTGCAAACTGAACTATGACATAGGGGTAGAAAGCTGACATACCCCTGAGGCAGCACAGTGAAGGTGGATTGTTGACCTCACCAGTTGAAAGCAAACCGCTTCTGGTAGTCTTTGCTAATAGGTGTGTGTGGGGGGGCATTTGCCTGATTAATAGCTGCCTATCAGGTACCAACCAGGATATGTGTTAAATTGTTCAAGCAATGAAACCACATCAGTACAGCAGCCACAATTGGAGTTCCCACCTGGTTTATTTTAAGATAACCCACGCTCATTCTCCAAGATCCATCTGTCATCTGCATAGGCCGAACAGGCAAGTGGAATGGGGATATGGTGAAATCACCACTTCTGCATCCTTCAAGTCCTCGATGATGGCTCTAATCATGGCAGTCCCTCCAGGAATGCAATATTGCCCTTGGTCTACTATTTTTTTTTAGGAAGGAGCAGTTCTAATGGCTTACACTGGCCTTTCTCATCATAAAAGCCCTCATCCCATAGGCCAGGGAGCCAACATGGGAGTTCTGACAGTTGCTGAATATGATGACTATTTCAATTATGCTTTTTTCAGAACTGGAGAAATAACAGTAAGATGGTTGCAGGGACCTAATGAACCCACTGTAAGATGGAACTGAGCTAAAATGCCATTGAGAATCTGAGTTCCATAAGCCCTACTCTGCCTGGTGGACCACAGTGACATTTTGGGTCGCTGGAGTTAGTGTTAGTTCAGAGCTGGTATCCAGAAATACCTGAAAGGTTTGATTATTTCCTTTTCTTCAGTGGACACTCTGGGAAAAGGCTATATATAGTTCCCTTTGAATAAGGTTGAGAGAAAGATAAAAACATAAATTTTCGGCCCTGGCCGGTTGGCTCAGCAGTAGAGTGTGTCAGCCCGGTGTGTGGAAGTCTCAAATTCGATTCCCCGCCAGGGCACACAGAAGCGCCCATCTACTTCTCTACCCCTCCCCCTCTCCTTTCTCTCTATCTCTCTCTTCCACTCCCACAGCCAAGGCTCCATTGGAGCAAAGTTGGCCCGGGTACTGAGGATGGCTCCATGGCCTCTGCCTCAAGCACTAGAATGGCTATGATTGCAGCGGAGCAACGCCCCAGATGGGCAGAGCATTGCCCACTGGTGGGCATACTGGATGGATCCTGGTCAGGCACATGCAGGAGTCTGTCTGTCTCCCCACTTCTAACTTTGGAAAAATATAATAAATAAATAATTTTTCAGCAGCATACTAATGCCCTTCCTCAAGGGGATCTGGCCCCCCTTTATTCAAAGGGGATGTGGGTCTGTATACTGGCTCAAGTCTGAGAATTGCTTGGGGGCTCAATTTCTCGTTCTTATGATTCAGGTTAGACTTTTGTTCCCTTGACCTAGAATACTTCCACTTACACAGACCGAATGAGAATTTAGTAGACTTGCCAACTACATAGTTCCCGTCTGAGAACACCATGATCATCTAGCCAGGGCCACAGGTTTCCTTGAGTCGGGCTATTCTCATTCCTGCTTTGACTCTGCTGTTCATTTGGAAACCATGCCCACCTTGCCTTCGAAAGCTGAGTGCTGCCACTTGGCCCCTGCCACCCCAGAGTCCAGTGATCCAATGATCCCCATTGCATTTAGGTTTCTGAATTTAGAAGTATCAGTTCTCACTGACCTACAGAAAAGAACAATCACATAGCACTTCAAGGATGTTTGGGGCCCCCCTGAAAAATTCATTTCTCAGTCATGGTGTAAGGTATGCCCTGTGGACCCCCCAATGGTGAGAGAGCAGGTTTTTAATGAGAAATCCACTCTAACATTCCAGTTTGCCAAAGCCTTTGAGTCCCTTCCTTTGCACACTATACCAGGGCAGATCAGCATTCCAATTTCACTTATTATGGACCACTTTCTGGTGCATGTTTCAGCCAACTAAACTGTTAGAATCCCTTCTACCCTCCCAAGCTGTAACATTAAATCCAGACCCTCTGCCTAGTGGGCCCAGGCTTTGTTCTTCACCCCTTGGAGCCTGCTGGGACTAGAAACAAATTATACGCCTAAAGGAGAGGGCGTGGTGGGATGGATCCTGAGGAGGCTCAGCAGTGACCTAGAACCATAAGGTTTTAATCAGGAGTACCTATTGGTGATACATTGTATTTTGCTTATCTTTACACCATTGGAAACAGAGTCATTACTGTTTTTAAATCTAATCAAGTAAGAGAACCAATTCTAGAAACTGCAGAACAATTTCAGAAAACTTATCCTTACTAGTTTGTTCCTCTGAAACCCTCGTAATACCAAAATTTTATCAGTCAATGTTGCTAGAGAAATAGAATCAAGAAGGAAGGAAGGAAGGAAGGAAGGAAGGAAGGAAGGAAGAAAGGGAGGGAGGGAGGGAGGGAGGGAGGATGGCCTTCTCATTTTCTGGGCCCAACTCAAAACTAGCAGTTTTTCAGATCACTCGGTAAATGAGCCAGAGTACCACTCTACAAAATACCTTTGTAGAAATACCTAGATTAGTACTTGATTACATAATGGCTACTGTAGCCTAGCTAAGATGACACATATAAATTACACTAACAACAGGTGACAACTAGAAGCGCTCAGAATATAATGCTCAACTCTGCTCCAGGGAAGACATCCCTAAAATAGTCTTGATTGATCTAAAAACCTGGTATCTCAATCTAATCTGGATACTTCAAGAGGGAATCCAAACTGGATTATAGATAAGATTGTAAAAAGTAGGAAATGAGGTAAGTGATCACTCAGGTTTGTTCATTTAGTTGGTAGTTGAGGAACTAACACATGTTTTGCATCCTTTTGTGTGTACCAAGCATTACTGTATATTCCAGGGGTCCCCAAACTACTGCCCGCAGGCCGCATGCAGCCCCCTGAGGCCATTTATCCGGCCCCCGCCGCACTTCCGAAAGGGGTACCTCTTTCATTGGTGGTCAGTGAGAGGAGCACATTGACCATCATTAGCCAAAAGCAGGCCCATAGTTCCCATTGAAATACTGGTCAGTTAGTTGATTTAAATTTACTTGTTCTTTATTTTAAATATTGTATTTGTTCCCTTTTTTTTTTTTTTTTTACTTTAAAATAAGATATGTGCAGTGTGCATAGGGATTTGTTCATAGTTTTTGTTATAGTCCGGCCCTCCAATGGTCTGAGGGACAGTAAATTGGCCCCCTGTGTAAAAAGTTTGGGGACCCCTGGTATATTCCAATCCTGCCCGGCCACTGAAGTGGAGCTCAGACCTCCTAGACTCAACTTCTAGCTCAGCTACCTTCCTGGGGCAGATTACTTCATCTGCAACATCTCAGAGTCACACTCTCATTTATACATTTTATGTTGCTCAAAGTGTAACAATATAATAATTTATAAACAAACATTGAAATAATAACTTAAAGGTAGGTTACAAAATGTAGCCTTATTTTCAAAGAGTCTAGTTAGTTTCATGCAACATGCTTTTGAAAACATCAATGTCAAACAGACTTTATTCTTGCCTAGGAGAAAGATTTCCCTGGGGCAAGGTTCTGCATTCTCAATCAGAGGCCATCCTAATGGGTTCTGTGTTCCCTTCAGTTAAGGTGGGTTGCCTTTGCTAAATGAAAATAAAATTGTGGCCCTGGATGGATGGCTCAGTGGTAGAGCGTCAGCCTGGGTGCAGGAGTCCCAGGTTCGATTCCCGGCCAGGGCACACAGGAGAAGCACCCATCTGCTTCTCCACCCCTCCCCCTCTCCTTCCTCTCTGTCTCTCTCTTCCCTTCCCACAGCCAAGGCTCCACTGGAGCAAAGTTGGCCCAGGCACTGAGGATGGCTCTGTGGCCTCTGCCTCAGGCACTAGAATGGCTCTGGTTGCAACAGAGCGACGCCCCAGATGGGCAAAGCATCGCCCCCTGGTGGGCATGCCGGGTGGATCCCGGTCGGGTGCATGTGGGAGTCTGTCTGACTTCCTCCCTGTTTCCAGCTTCAGAAAAATACAAAAAAAAAAAAAAAAAAAAAAAAAGAAAGAAAATGAAATTGTTTGACTTATTAGTTGCAGAGCTTATATGCTGAATTTTGTTCCCATGAGTACTCAGCCTGTACTCCTTTCCCTAGTTCTAGCAGTAATTTAAGAAACGTATTTGTAAGTTGGCTAAAGAATCAAGACTGCTGCTCCTCATGAGCGAACTTCCATTGATGAAAGGAACCCTTTCTAGGCATGAAGTGCTTGTCTCTAACACCTGAATGACTGCCTCTGGAACCACTAGCACACTTGCCTTGATAGAAAACAAGGGTACATCCAGATAGAATGTAGAAGAACAATTTGAAATATAACCTCTTCACCTCTCACAGTAAATAAGTTGCTGTAACAAAGCAAAAAAAAATTAAAAACATTGACTATGGCTATGAATTTGAGACGGGCAGCATCATTCTCTAGCTGGGCAACATTGGACAGTTCATTTAGTCCCTGAGTCTCAATTGTCTTGTATAAGAATGGTAATAATATCTACCTCCAAGGATCATTGAGGTAGTCAATAACATAACAGTATACATGAGAGAGACTTGTAAATTTCAGAATACTGGAAATATTAATTGTTCTCTGAAGATCTTACACTCTCGTAAAGTCAGAACAGAAGATAAAAGAAGCAGATGCTATTTGAGAGTACTGCATCACAATACTATCTCTTTAAAATGAAATTAAAATGTCTCAGAAATAGCAATATAAATCTACAAGTATTTATCTCTAAAACCAAGGAAATGGGAAAAGATTATCAGTTCTTTGTGCACAGAATGTATGATTACAAGTTCAGAACAGTGCCGAAACACGGTTTCACAAATCTGTTCCTAATAGCAAAGAGGCTAGCCCAGAGATGACAGAGAGGGTGCTGGAGGGGACGGAACTGACCTTCTGGAGGTTTTTCTGGGGGGAGCCTAAAGGTGGGAGCACTGTAGGCCATTCTAATGTGCAGTCAGTAAATGTCAAGATAGTAACAGAAACCACTCAGTACAGATGGCATCTGTTTCTCAAGCTGGTTCTCAGCCTGAAATGATAAGGAAAACAACATGGAATCAGGAGGGGATCATTTGGGGAAAGATTAGATTCTACTCCAGAAGCCACAGAACCAACAGGAAGTTCTTACATGTGATCTTTGCTCAAAACTACACAGAGAATCCAGTAGAAAACCTTTGTTCTGAAATTTCTTTAGCTTGGATCAGACTACTCACCTTACTACCCCTTAGGCATCTGATTATAAAATACTATATCGATGAAAAATATGAACTTGTAAAGAATATCAAAACAAAATCCCCAAAATAACACATTTCCCTCTACTACACCTGTTTTCATGTGTCTGATGTTGACGTAGGGTAGGGTATCATGACAGTGTCCCTCCAACTTCCCATAGGTGAGAGAGTACAGTTAGGAAGGGCTCTGGATCCAGAATGCCAGAGGAGAATCTGAACTCAGGCACTACAGACAGGGGACTCTTGACCAAGTTTCTTACTCATTGCGTTCCAATGTTCTTATCTACAATATGAATATAATAATAACCCTGGCTTCACTGCGAGGTAGCATATCGTCAATAAGATGGATGGAGAAGATAGAAAACCAAACAGCATAAGAGGATGGAGACAGTCTGAAAATAAACTGGAGCCTGGAATGCAAGAGTTTGCATGGTAAGAAATAAATGAGGATGCTGAAAGCCTTGAATGCCTCATACAGACTTTGGATTTTATGCAAGAGGCAAAAAGAATCAGAACCCTGATGCTTGGGCAGGATGAGAGCTACAGGATGGGTGCAGTGAGCCAGTGTTGCTTTTGTTGCTCACTCACATGTCTGCTGATAACAAAACACCAGTTTTCTTCTATATAATCATTCCTCACGCCTCTCCTACGCTTTGTACCTCAGGTACAATTCATTTCACTCTCAGCTCCAGGGGCAACTCTCTCATACTTGGCATCCAAAGGAATTGCTTTCCTTGACCACCAAGATTGGTTCAGATGGACATGCGGTCCAAGCAGACAGTGAGATGCAGCGTTCCTGTTAGACCCCATCGGGGAAGCTGTAGACCTAGATTTGCTGGCAGCTCTTTCTGCCACCATGTGGAGAAGCGCACAGTCCACAGAGGCCCAGAACCTGAGTCCTGATGGCGTTCTCTGAGCTGCACTCACACTATCAGCCCCCAGACTGCCCATGTACCTAAGTCAGCAAATCCCCTTTGTTTGAGTTGGATTTTCCACCCTTCACAATAGAAGGAATCTTGATTGGCACTGCAATGACAAAGATAAGCAGAAGGCTAACAACGTAAGAATAGCGATAGTGAAGGGACAAAGGTAGTTATGGTTTATGGGGGAGAGGAACTTAGTTGAGGACAATTTTCACGGTTCTTGTTTCTTGCCCTCATATGACTCTTATGGAAAACTGTGTGAGCACATTCAAAATTAAGGCAAGTTTATATTTGGCTATAAAATTCTATCTTTACTTCTCTCTCCCTCCCAAAGTATTATCAGATATAACGTCAACACAAGGATAGGCTAACTCATTCATTTATACATTTTTTAAAAAATTTTTATTTAAAATATTAAGAAGCTTAAACACAAGGAGGTATAGATATCATGACTGAAAGATCCACCGAAACTCCCAGAGAGAAAATTGTAATTGTTCGGGTATATATGTAATTGGTATACAATAAAACTTATTGAGAATACTAACAGCTAACACTTGCCAAACACTATGCTCTAAAAAGCCTTATACATGTTATCTAGTTCAACTATTACTCTTCCAGAGATATACTTTATATTTCTACTTTATAGTTGACAAAACTGAGACATAGATAGGATAGATAATGTGCCTTGTTTCCTCATGTTGCCGAGATGCCAGACTGCCTAGTTCAGCTGTAAAGCTACTTGCTTATATGCATTACACTTGGAGTCAGTGAAGGAATGAATGAGCAAAGAGCTGGTCCCTTCCGTTCCCCAGTGGTAAGGAAAGCATGGCAATCAGACCAGGTCTTTGTGACAACTTGTTTCTGTGGCTCTAAAGCAGCATCACACTCTTTTATTGTCTGGGAATAAAAGACACTGTTCACTGTTCCAATCTCCCATGTACCATTTAGTATACCAAAAAGGCAGTTTACTCCAGTGAAAACCTTTCTAAATGCTAGCATGGTAAACGGAACGTGTTCTGGTCAGAAGGGAGTAGCTGAATCGCTGAGAGAATCTGGCTTATTACCAGTCGGACACCTAGTCCCCTACCATTTCCTACACTATAATATGATAAATGCATGATAAAAAACATTTGTAATATTTTATATTGTAATTATGCTTACATGCCTATTAATTTTTAATAATTGTAAGGAAAAAGTATTCATTTAAATACAAATACGTCATATCACATGCAATGGATCGACTCTACATCGATCAAATACAGACATTTACAGATTAGTCTTCCAATATCAAAAAGGAGGACATGTAGGAGGACACTTTTCGAGGGAGGACGGAACTTACAAAAGGACTGTCCTCCCTAAAGGAGGACGATTGGTCACCTTAGTTAAATGAGTTGAAGTTGATGCTTATAATAAAGCGTTGAGCCAGGCTCTAGGCAAAGCAGAAAAGTATCTGTCCTTACTTCTACTTTAGACAGTAGGATAAGTAAGAAAGTAAGAAATTAGAGTTGCCTGTTTTAGACTGGAACACATTTGAGGAAGTGGAGAGTAACTTTCAAATACATTGCATAACTTTTAGAATGTTAATTGAGAAATTTTTTCCTTTAAGTAGCACCCATTATCCAAAAAGAGGTTTTACTAAGGCAATGATCTCTAAACCTTGTGAATGGTACATCATTGTCAGTAAAAAGATGTATTTAAACATACATCTCAATAAATACATATTTACATGGATTATTCACATGTATTGCTTTTACTACATTATATGCATTATAAAGCACAAAATTAGAGTTTAAAGGAAAGAGATTTAAACAATTTTTAATAAAATTTTTCCCTACAACCTGTCGCACATATTCCCAGTAATAAAGGTAATTGCTGGCTTTTCATTTTCCTTCAAATATCACACCTAAAGAATGACTAAGTCCTATCCATTTCGTCTCTATCTTTATTTCCGTTACCATTTCTTCCTCACTCCCACCACAGCCTTCGGTTAGAATCTTAAGAACTCTGACCTGGACTCTCTTACTAGTCCCCTTGCTTTCTGTAGGTCTTTCTCTCCAATGAGAGCTTTATCTAGTGGCCTGCGTGCTCTTTCCAAAACTCAATATTGAGCATGTCTCTCTTTTGCTTAAGTCCTTCATGGTTTACCATCAACTACAGGACAGAGATGAAACTCCTGAGCATGACGCCGATCTGTTCTTGGTTAACTTGCCAGGTTTACCTTCCTCCTTCCCCACCTGATTCTACCTACAAAACAGATTTTTATTTTTTCTTTTTCTTTTTTCTTTTTTTTCTATTAAGTGAGAGGCAGGGAGGCAGAGACAAATTCCCACATGTGCTACGACTGGGATCCAGCCAGCAAGCCCTCTACCTGGTGATGCTCTGCCTATCTAGGGCCACTGTTTTGTTGCTCAGCAACTGAGCTATTTTAGCGCTTCAGGCAAGGCTATGGAGCTATCCTCAGTGCCTAGGGCCAACTTGCTCAAACCATTTGAGCCATGGTTGTGGGAGCAGATAAGAGAGAGGGTAGAGAAGCAGATGGTCACTTCTTCTGTGTGCCCTGACCGGGAATCAAACCTGGGACTTCTACCTGCCAGGCCAACACTTTACCGTTCAGCCAATTGGCTAGGGTCTGATTTCCATTTTTGGAAGACACCAATACCTTTCTTTTATTTCCACCTCTGTCTGTGATATTTTCTCTACAAGAAAATGCCTTTTCTTCTTGTCTACCTAGCAAACCTCAATATTCACCTTAAATATCACTTTCCTTTGCAGAATTGAGCACTTACCTTTCTGTTCTTTTAACACTTTATACTTAATTAGAACATTTCTGATATTACTCAAATATATCAGTGTCTGTCACACATTAGACATGGAGTAAATGCTTGGTCTTTCCTAACAAGCAGAGTGAATCGATAAATATTACCTGAACAAGTATATAATTTTGTTGACAGTGAAGAAAACCTTCAAGTAGGCAGTCTTCAATAAACATGCAAAAACATTTCAACAATATGTAAAGAAAAAAATACCTCTTCCCTTGAGTTTTTAATATACCGTTCACAAAATTCGGGGATATTTCAAAATTATTATGAAACTATAAAATATCCCCGAATTTTTGTGAGCAGTATATTTTCTCAGTTTGACAAATCTAAGGGTTACTTTCAAAGTCTTGCCTCTTATATTGCCCAGTCAATATAATTAATGATGATAATAACAACTTTTTTTTAATAATAACTTTTTAAGTGTTTATTATGTGTCCAGTACTGTGATGAGCAACTCATTGCAGTATCTAACTTCACCACCACACAGCCCTGTCCCTCCATCTTCCACGTGTCAGAGTCAGTGAGGTTCTGAAGGGTACAGAGCGGCTCTCTCTAAGTACATGTAAACAACAAGATTTAAAAGCAGATCTCCAACTACAGGCTCTTAACCCAAATGCTCTGCTGCCTTTAGGCCATAGGTCTCCAAAGCTTTTTCAGAACATTCACCCTGACAGTCAGCTCCCTCCAGTGCTAGACCGGAGCATTTCCAGTGTTGCTCTGAAACTGGAAATGCTGTTTATTTGTAAGTCAAATGATTTGTTTCACCGCATGGTTTGGCTTCATTGGATTTTCCTTTCACCCCCACCATGTCTGATGCTGCAGTCTCATCTGCCACGGTTGAAATGCATGCCTCTGCAGATGAAGTCTTTTATTTGTTTGTATTTGCTTTCACTGAGTCTTATTACATCAACAACCTCAGCTCAAATTCATACTAAATTCTTCACCGCCTGAACATTTTTCATGGTTACCATATTAGGTTAGCTTTGCAAATACATAGGTGGGCAGGGAGACAGCTTATAAATGGTGTGTGTAATAAATTAAGATTTTTTTTAAGTAATAGAAATTTTTGAAATATGATGTGTGTGCTTTGTATTACATTGAAATGCATTCGCTAATTTTTTTTTTCTAAGTGAGAGGAGAGTATATACAGAGACAGATTCCTGTATGTACCCTGATCAGGATTGAACCGGTGATCCCCATATGGGGCCAATGCTCTGCCCATCTGTGGTTGATGCTCACAGCTGAGCTATTTTTAGCACCTGAGGTAGAGACTCAGTGGAGCTATCCTCAGCACCTGGGGCCAATGCACTTGAACCATTTGAGCCATGGCTGTGGGAGGAGAAGAGAGAAAAAGGGGAGAGGTGGAGAGAAGCAGATAGTCACCTCTCTTGGGTGCCCTGACTGGGAATTGAACCAAGCACTTCCACATGCCAGGTCAATGCTCTACCACTGAGCCAACTGGCTGGGCCGCATTTGCTAATTTTTTAATTATAAAATTAAAGTCAACATGATGTTCATTAAAAATAAGCAGCAAAGATGGGGCAGGGCAGTGGAACTGAGAGAACTGAATGATACCTAATAAATTTAAAATGTGGAAAAAAATCTATCAGTTGACACAGTGTCAAGCACTTCTTTTCCTTCTGTTTGGAAAAAGTTGTTACTCGATAAAGTAGGTAAGTGACTGTTTTAGTAGGTAAAGTAGTTCCCCCTTAGCCTCAGGGGACACGTTTCAAGACTCCCACTGGATCTGAAACTACAGATAGAACTGAACCATATACATATATATATAGATATATATCTATATATTATACTTTTCCTATACATACATACCTATGAAAAAGTTTAATTTATAAGTGAGGCACATAGCTGATAATAAAATAGAATAATTATTTTAATATACAGTGTATCTGTAAAGTCATGGTGCACTTCTGACCGGTCACAGGAAATCAACAAAAGATGATAGAAATGTGAAATCTGCACCAAATAAAAGGAAAACTCTCCCAGTTTCATACCTATTCAGTGTAGTTCGTTGTGGACTCCATTTGTTGCCACAATTTGTACCCCGTAAAACAGAGACGTTTCTTTAACACCTTATGAATTGTAGTCTTGCTTAGGGGTAATTGTCAAGCACACACACGCACAGATTTTTTAGGGCTCCTTAGGTAGCTATCCCGTATAGCCTCTACAGACTCGTCACTGACTGATGGCCTACCAGAACGGGGTTTCTCCACCAAACTGCTGGTTTCCTTCAACTGCTTATCCCACCGAGTAATGTTATTCCTATGTGGTGGCGCTTCGTTATAAACACGCCGATATTCACGTTGCACTTTGGTCACAGATTCGAATTTTGCGAGCCACAGAACACACTGAACTTTCCTCTGTACCATCCACATCTCGACTGGCATGGCCGTGGGCTGCTCTGCTGTATACACGTTGTTGTGTCATCATCTGCGCATGCGCACATGCTGCCACATCATCCTACAGAAACTGGGAGGGTTTTTCTTTTATTTGGTGCAGATTTCACATTTCTATCATCTTTTGTTGCTTTCCTGTGACCAGTCAAAAGTGTACCATGACTTTACGGACACACTGTACTATAAAAAATTTATGTGAATGTCGTCACTCATTTCAGAGGACCGCCTGCTGAACTCTTTATGTAGGTTCAATGCTTTCTGGCACACTAGCTGCTGTCAGTCGAAACATGTTTTCTGTTCATGTCTTTCACTCACAAATTTAATGTCTTGCCATCTTAACTAAGCACTTATGACACACTGTGGCCTTAACTTTCACAGTAGAAGGTGCGATAGCAAAACTAGTATGAATTTATTTTTCCTTCTTCACAATTTCATGGATAGAAGATTTGTTCTTACTGTAGAGGTCAGCAACCTCAGCTAGTAAGTTTTTTTCCTTTCCTTATTAAATCAAGAACTTTCACCTTTTCACTTAAAAGAAGCATTTTATCACTTTATGGCTTCTCGTTGGCATCTCCAAATTGCCAGCATTGCTACTCCTGTTCTTTGGGGCCATTATTAAGTAAAACATGGTTTACCTGAATAGAAGCACTGCGCCACCATGACAGTCAATCTAATACCTAGCCAGCGACTAAGGGACTAATGGTAGGAGTGTATATACAGTGTGGAGATGCTGGACAGAGGCCTGGCTCCTGTCCCAGGGCAAACTGAATGGAAAAGCACAATATTTCATCATGCTACTCAGAGTGGCTGCAATTTAAAACTTATGAATTGTTTATTAGTAGAGTTTTCCATTTAACATTTTCAGACCACAGTTGACTATGAGTAACTGAAACAACGGAAAATAAAACCATGGATGAGGGGGGCACTCCTGTAACCTACACCTCGAAACAGTTCTGTTCCTCTCAACATGGGAAAGAAAAAGACTTCTCAGTTTATACAATTTTAATAGAAACTATCAACAACTCAAAGTAAAAGCATAATAAAAAACAAATTGGATTTCACATTTGAGAAAGGAAATAGTTTGAAGGTCCTTTTGAAAATGTGAGCTATTTACTTAGGTTCATTTATCTTTGTCTCTATTAAATAATATTTATTACACACAAGACTCACTGGCTTCGTTCACTTTCTCTCCCTCTGTGCCACCACCATTTGTCATTCCAGCCACCGTCGCCTCTCACCCAGACTTCCTCACAGCCTTCTGCCAGCGTGCAGTCTCAGTCACCAGCGCTACATTTTCCAACTTAACCCAGACCATAGTCCGTCTCTTCCTCTAACGCTCCAATGGCTTCCAATTTCCACTAAAGTAGAACTCAAACTCCTTAAGATTTCAAAGAACGACATGATCTGGTTCCTGACTATTTCTTCCACCTCATTTTCTGTCCCTTTCCACTTAAGATCCTGCCTCGAAGCTATATTTCGTTGTTGTTTTCTTAACTCCAATTTTTCTTGCTTTTGGCTTTTTGACATAGCAGTCCCCTCTACCATGACTCTTTCTTATTGTTACATCGCTCCCTCCTGCTGTCACTTCTTCAAAGAGAGGTGTCACTTCCTCAGCACTACCTTCTCTGACCATCACATCCACAGTAGCCCCTACCCATCCCTCGGAGTCATTTTCTGTAATATCAACTTGTTTTACTATCTTCCTAGCACTTAACACTACCTAAAATCGCTGTGTGTATTTATCACTTTATTAGGTCATAGCATGCCTTCACTAGTTGGGGAACTACCTCAGAGGAGGGTTCGAGTGCCGTTTGTTTACTTCTCGAGCACCAGTATTACTCCCAGTCCCTGGCCCTGATACAGCCTCAATAAATGCTGTCAGATAAAAAAGAAAAAAAATAGGTTCTCAGAGTCACCGACTTTCCAGGAGTTAGAACAGGAAAAGAAGTTTAGTAAACTTGATGTCCAATGGTTTATGGTCTTAAAACATGGAAAAAAAATATCTGAGACCATCTGTGCATCATTAGGGGTTAAGTGTCCACACTCACTCACTGACTAAGTTCAACTTTGTCAAAGAAACCCATATAATCAAGACTGATCTAAATAATATTGACAAAAGGCTAGACATTCTATTTCAACCTGCATTTGGCAGAATGAGGATGGAGCTACAGAATTGCTGCTTGGATTTTTCCGCTTTCTTGTACGATTTATAAAAACAGGTGAAGCTTTAGGGTGGCCTGCTACTTAACCAAGGGACTAACGTATTATTACCCACTTAAGCAGGGTCTCAAGTTCCATTGTCTTTGCAATTACTTCAGAGATGAGAGATGAGAGCATAACACTGAACTGTTAAAGTAAGCCGGCTACAGCTGGAGACCATTAGACGCAAAATTGGGTATGCAGAAAACAGCAGCGGGAGGCTGAAGCTATCTCAACTGGAGGGGCCACATGACAGTTTCAAAAACTGTACTCCATCCTGATCCACAAAGAATATCAACAATGCTTTTTGATGGTATTCTTTCTGCCTCTAAGCTTCATAAAGCACTCCATTTATTATTGCGTGTATTTTAACAGGTTTGTGTCTGTGTGTGCAAACTGGAAAATATAAGGCAAAACAGGAGGTGCCCTTGGAATTGAGACAAGAGATAAAATGTCTCAAAAACTGAAACCAATGCACATCAACCCACAGTGGCAAAGACAAGACCTTTGCAGAAGTAAGTGAGGCTCCTGGAAACGATGTATAAAGGTTTTGCCGCTAGGACTAAGGTTATCTCCTAAATTTTATCATCACTAGGTATCTCCTAAGTTTTACAATTCCCTTCTGGGAAATATGAAGCTACAATAAGACAAGATGTATCCAAAGCCAAGTAATATCTACCAAGAGGATATGTTACAGCTAGAAAGACCTTTGCATGGGGTGGCATGGTGGGGGCGGGTGTGTGTGTGACATGACCGTGTGTAACGGGGCCAGTTTTTCCTCTGAAATAAACACGATCATGTTACCAGCAGCCAGACTCTAAATACCACCCCTCCAACCTGCAAATCCCACATGAGAGGGGCTAGCTAGCACTCACTCCTTCTTTCAAATCAGGAGCTAAAATCCTGTGACTGCTGCACAAAATCCTCGTTTAGGACACACCCTTGATGAAGCAGCAAGAACAGAAACAATAATAAAAAGTGTTTACCCAGCCTGACCTGTGGTGGCACAGTGGATAAAGCATCAACCTGGAAATGCTGAGGTCGCTGGTTCAAAACCCTGGGCTTGCCTGGTCAAGGCACATATGGGAGTTGATGCTTCCAGCTCCCCCCCCTTCTCTCTGTCTCTCTCTCTCCTCTCTAAAAATGAATAAATAAAAATTAAAAAAAAAAAAGTGCTTACCCTTCTTTTAGGATTTTATTGATTTATATTTATTTGTATGTCCTTTTAATTAAACACTAAAACATTTCCACAAAAAAAACTCATACCTCTTATGGTCATAGAAGATATGCTGACGTTCTTCCTCCTTGGAAGACTGCAACCCCCAAACGCAGTGTGGAAACGCTGAGGTGTATCAGATTTGGAGGTTTCTGCCTCCACTCGGACAGCCCAGCTTTCCCACAGCTAGCTGGAACCGGAATCTTTGCTATCGGGTTAAAATACATCTTTTCCACAAAGAACTGTACTTGGAAATCAAAATAGTCAGCTTTTATCATATATTATGATAGAAAATTATTATCAAAATGGGATAATACTTTACTTATTTATGTAAGTAAATAAATAAGATTCTTTTATTAGTAATAACTTTAGCAGAGAAACTTTTTATTTTTTAAAAATTCAGAGGGGGTTTTAGTAAATCAATTACTGGTGGTAGCCACTTTCTACCGCCTCCTCCTTCTCCCGCGGTATCATTGCAGGTCAACTGGATTCACTAAACCTCTGCAGAAGGACTCATGCTTACAACAAAATCATTGACCATACTGAGAAATAAAATGAGAAAGTTGTAGAAGGAAACAGGTGTTTAAAAGACATTTATGTAGCTTTGTGGAAGGGTTGGTGGCAGTTGCTATGTTACAATTAGCTAGAGGGTCTTATTATGCACACAATTTAATATCTAGTAATATGTTTCTCTCAGTCATGCACAGACAAAATAAAAGTGGGCAATAGAGCTTGGAAAGATCTGGGAGTGGGTTCATCCGAAAGGCTCTATATCAATGTATTTGACTGTGTGTTTGTGTCTGCTTGTGAATGAGTGTTTCCAGTTTGGACAAACCCGACAGTGAGATCTGATAACTAAATGTATGTTAGGGTATCTGTTTTCTTAGCTTCAGCATTAGGGAATGGTGGGCACGTATGTCTCCTAGCTCCTGTCTAGTGATGTCGTTCAAGCTTTAAATCATTTCCTTTACATTTTTATTTGAAAGAAGAGGAGCCTAAGAATAATAATGCATCAATGACTTCACCATTGGACTTTAGGGATTTGACTGCTATAATGCCATGTGCTTTTTTTTTAAATAACAAAGTTTTTTTTTTCTTTTTATTTTGGTAGTTTCCATCAAGCTGGGGCTGCTTCTTAAAAGGTATTGAATTTTTTTTTTAAAGAAACATTACTCAGGGACATAAGACTGACACAATGTGAGGCTGGTTTCCCCTCGATAGAAAGGCAATGAGATGAAAAAAGAAACAGTGGTGACGTGGACTCTAATCCTTCCCCAGAATAAAAAGCTCAAGTTAAAAGGGCAAAACTAGCCCGTGCTTCCTTAGATGAAAGGGATGGTAGGAGGATTGCTATTTTGACCTAATGGGAACTGCAAAGGGAATAATGAGGTTACCTGACCCCACACTAGTTTGTAAATGACTATTTTCTTAGAGAACAATCCCATTTTCAGCAGTTGTCTACCAATTACATTGTCTACGACACACATACAACACACACACACACACACAATGGTGGCTATAACTCTCTTCCTTTCTAAATCCCAAAATACTTGATTTCCTCAAAAGTGCTGTTTCAATGGGTTTAGAAGAAGTTGCTTCAAAATAATCCTACATTATTCAGCCAGAGGTTTTGCCTTTCTCTTCAATTATACTAGTGCAAGCTCCTTATCAAAGCATGTTTACTGTAGGCATTTGTCTTTCTTTTGCTGCTTTATGCAAATTTTTAAAAGACATTCATGTACAGAAACTTGAGCCACTATTGTGTCTCTTTAGGGACCCACTCAGGGAGAGATAAAAACTGTTCATGCATTACAAATGCCAGCCGAAGCGATTTTAACCATGCAACCCTGTCAGAGATCCCTACTACTTTTGCAAAGTAAATAGCTTTCTGTCTTGCCTGTCACCGTTTGATCAATGTCTTTATGATAACACCAGAGCGTTATGAAAACAGTAAAGAGAAATATGAAGATGATTAACACAGACGAGAACTCCACAACCCGAAATGGGAATGAAGTGGGGAAAAGCAAGATGATGGGGGGGAAAGTAAGGAAGGAATCCAAACGGACGTGACCCCTCATATGCTTCGATTGGCTTTATTGATTCCTCACTCTCTCACCACTCCTTCCTCCAGAGCAGCCAGCCAACTCCAGACGTAATTATTTTCTAAGAAAGAGGGCGAGAGCGAGAGAAAAGAGCTAGAATCTGTTCACAAGGGAAGCAGTCATTGCTGCTCATTGTTTTTAAAGCACTTAAGGGTCATTAGTCTAATACTGCAGCAAATGTATTATTCATTTTGCTTTAGCCCAATTTCTCAGCTAAGAATTTTGCAAGAAAACGATACACAGTTCAGTAGAGAGGTGATTGATCAAGCCAGAAGGAACAGGATTTGGGCATCCTGATAAAAATTTCTCTCAGTTAGCATAAATCAATTTTATTTATGTAGTAGCACTTGAATACTAACTACCCAATGCCATCCGTCAGGATAAAATTGATGACTATACCTTTAGGTTAATATTACTTGAACATTTCATTCTGAATAATTTATACACATTTCTGTCTGAGTGTCAATTCGAGATTGTTTATTTGGTTTCAGGAAGGGTAACGGAACCACGGCTTTTATTAGGAAAAGGTTCTCATCTCTGTTTATTTTGTGCATTAAAGAAGCTTGGGCTATTTATAGAGCCTTGATAGGTTTCCACAGGAATTGAAACATGGAACAATGTTGGACCTCATCTAAGATTGCTTATAGCTTCTTTGTTAAGGAACTTTTTTTTTACAAATGCTTTGTAGTTTTCAGTGGTGAAAACAACTAGGGTTATAGGTAACTAGATAAAAAGCTAACAAAACAGAGGTGAGCAGATATTTTATAACAACACATACATGTTGTTTGTGAAGAGGATGTGAGCACATTGCATTATCAGCCTTGACTACTGTTTTGACTCTTCTGCAAATAATCTAATCTGCCCACCGATACTAGTGCTAACACCACTCTTTCATTTGGGGTGACTTTCAATGTGTGTAGTATTACTCAGCTCATAAAGAACATGATACATTTCATAATCACTCTATTTGCTTTTTCTTTAGTTTTATGCTAATCGCCTTCCTGCTGCGCAGATAACGTAGGAACATGGGCATGTTCAGACACTGTGACTGAAATGAATGGTCGATTGTGAAATGCTTTGTAAGTTTCATGCAATAAGAAAACAGAACAGCTTCTTCAACCTAATTACTGGAGATCATGACCTAAGTCAGCCTTGTGTCAGATTGTGTTTCTTCTTGTCAAATACTCACCCATAATATCAGCAATGTGTGTATGTAGCTCAGAGATTTTGCCTAATTGTGTATTTTTTGCAGTAACAAAGACAGTCTTCCATGTAATTGGAAAGATTCTACTAGATGAGTTCTCTCTTCCTCTCTACCTTCTCCTCACTCCTTTTTACACACATAGTCCTCTACTTTTGAAGAACTTTCCCTCAAGCAGTTATCACAGAGTTCAGTCTCATGAGAATGTCCAACAGCCAACGAGAAGAAGAGCATCCAAAAGAAGGCAATGTCTTAGATATTAGAGGTAAAGAAGCAAAACAAGGCATGAATTCCAAGTAAATCACTCGCTGGTTTGATTTATAGGAACAATATTTCTTCTGTGTTCAGAGCCCTCATTAGCAGAAACCAGCAGAGTTGCTGGATTTTACAGATGTGCACAGACACACCAAACACACACACACACACACACACACACACACACAAACTTTTAGAAATGAGTCAGAGCCACTATTATTAGAGGGCGTGCCTTCAATTTACTGGAGATGTAATTACAATGTTAAAGGAATAAAAATAAAATCTACCCATGAAAGACACATGTATTTAGGCACTGATTAAAAAGTAGCCTGTGCTTAGTTAGCTCTGCTTTCACAGTCACGTGTATATGCAGCTCCGTCTCTTCAATACTTTGAATCATTTAGTCAACCCAATAGGTATTTGTTAAATCTATTTATTTGGAAGACACTGTTCTAGAAACCACACTGCTGTCAAGCAAGGTAAATCTGAAACTCTAAATGACCCTTAAAAGATGGTTGAGAATATAGTATTACAATAAATATGTTTGCAAACATACATATGTACAAATAAAACAAAACCAAATTTTATAAGAGCAGTATAAAATACTTTTGAATTACTGAGTGTGATATATATATTTTGGAGGCATTTAATTTTGTCGTACGATATCCACTATGCATAATACTACATGTTGATTAATGTTTATATAACAAGATTTTAATTAAGAATTTTTTAAAGTACTTTATTTTGTATTGCTATGCAAGGATTACCAGCTATTAGTGTTGCATGAGCTTATTGGCCAAAGGGAAGAAAGGTACTGTGCTGTGCATTTTTAAGGACTCAACTGAGGCAGACTCTAAAGCATTATTCTAAAACTATACCAGTTGTAGATAGTATCCAATAAGTTCAAAGGCTCTATTGTTATTTATTGCTAAAAAGGTGAGTCTCATTACTCTGTAGTAAATCCCAGTTATGCAATTATTACAGATGCATTCTAAATCTTATTAATATTATAATAATGTATCAGTGAAAATCTATTTATTGTCAATATTAATATTGCTTTGTGACAGTAATTTGCTTCTATCTTGTTCAATTAAACATGTCTAAAACAAAATTATATAATTGTTGTGGTGGCACAGTGGATAGAGCAGTGACCTGGAATGCTGAGGTCACTGGCTCAAAACCCAAGGTTGCTAGTTTGAGCTTGTGATCCTTAACAGGAACCCAAGGTCACCTTGAGTCCAAAGGCGCTGGCTTGAAGCCCAAGGTTACCAGCTTGAACAAGGGGTTGCTGGCTCAGCTTGGCAGAGCAGTCACTGGTCTGATCCCTGGTCAAAGCACGTGTAAGAAGCAAACAATGCACAACTAAAGTGAAGCAACTACGAGTTGATGTTTCTCTCTCTCCCTCCCTCTCTGTCTCCCTTCCTGTCTCTCTCTCCTTTTCTCTCTCTCTCAAGAAAAATATAATTATTATAAATTAATAGAAATGCAATTATATACTTATTGCTTATATAGTTATACTAAAGGAATAGCCCTATATATGATATTTATGTTCAATAAATATTCTTTTTTTTTAATATTAATATTTTTTTATTAAATTTAATGCAGTGACATTGATAAATCAGGGTACATATGTTGAGAGAAAATATCTCTAGATTATTTTGACATTTGATTGTGCTGTATACCCCTCCCGCAAAGTTAAATTGTCTTCTGTCACCTTCTATCTGGTTTTCTTTGTGCCCCTCCCCTCCCCTAACCCCTCTCTCCTTCTTCACCCCCTCCCCCTCTCCCCAACCCCCCCCCCCGCCCCTGTTGCCATCACATTCTTGTTCATGTCTCTGAGTCTCATTTTTATGTCCCTTCTATGTATAGATTCATCTCAGTTTTTTTTCTGATTTACTTATTTCACTCTGTATAATGTTATCAAGGTCCATCCATGTTATTGTAAATGATCCGATGTCATCATTTCTTATGGCTGAGTAGTATTCCATAGTATATATGTACCAAAGCTTTTTAATCCACTCGTCCTCTGACGGACACTTGGGCTGTTTCCAGATCTTCGCTATTGTGAACAATGCTGCCACAAACATGCGGGTGCATTTCTCCTTTTCGAGCCGTTCTATGGTGTCCTTGGGGTATATTCCTAAAAGTGGGATAGCTGGGTCAAAAGGCAGTTCGATTTTCAGTTTTTTGAGGAATCTCCATACTGTTTTCCACAGTGGCTGCACCAGTCTGCATTCCCACCAGCAGTGCAGGAGGGTTCCCTTTTCTCCACATCCTCGCCAGCACTTATTCTGTGTTGTTTTGTTGATAAGCGCCATTCTGACTGGTGTGAGGTGATATCTCATTGTGGTTTTAATTTGCATTTCTCTAATGATTAGTGATGTTGAGCATTTTTTCATATGCCTTTTGGCCATCTGTATGTCCTCTTTGGAGAAGTGTCTATTCATCTCTTTTGCCCATTTTTGGATTGGGTTGTTTGTCTTCCTGGTGTTGAGTTTTACAAGTTCTTTATAAATTTTGGTTATTAACCCCTTATCAGACGTATTGTCAAATATGTTCTCCCATTGTGTAGTTTGTCTTTTTATTCTGTTCTTGTTGTCTTTAGCTGTGCAAAAGCTTTTTAGTTTGATATAGTCCCATTTGTTTATCCTGTCTTTTATTTCACTTCCCCGTGGAGATAAATCAGCAAATATATTGCTCCGAGAGATGTCGGAGAGCTTACTGCCTATGTTTTCTTCTAAGATGCTTATGGTTTCACGGCCTACATCAAGTCTTTTATCCATTTTGAGTTTATTTTTGTGAGTGGTGTAAGCTGGTGATCTAGTTTCATTTTTTTGCAGGTAGCTGTCCAATTTTCCCAACACCATTTGTTAAAGAGGCTGTCTTTACTCCATTGTATTTCCTTACCTCCTTTGTCAAATATCAGTTGTCCATAGAACTGTGGGTTTATTTCTGGGTTCTCTGTTCTGTTCCATTGATCTATATGCCTGTTCTTATGACAGCACCAGGCTGTTTTGAGTACAATGGCCTTGTAGTATAACTTGATATCAGGAAGTGTGATACCTTCCACTTTATTCTTCTTTTTTAAGATTGCTGAGGCTATTTGTGTCCTTTTTTGGTTCCATATAAATTTTTGGAATATGTGTTCTATATCTTTGAAGTATGTCATTGGTATTTTAATTGGTATTGCATTGAATTTATAAATTGCTTTGGGTAATATAGACATTTTAATGATGTTTATTCTTCCTAACCATGAGCCCGGTATATGCTTCCACTTGTTTGTATCTTCCTTGATTTCTTTTATCAATGTTTTGTAATTTTCCAAGTACAAGTCTTTAGTCTCCTTGGTTAAGTTTACTCCTAGGTACTTTATTTTTTTGGTTGTAATTGTGAAGGGGATTGTTTCCTTAATTTCTCTTTCTGACTGTTCATTGTTGGTGTATAAAAATGCTTCTGATTTCTGAGTATTGATTTTATATCCTGCCACTTTGCTGAATTTACTTATCGGGTCCAGTAGTTTTTTGACTGAGACTTTAGGGTTTTCTATGTACAATATCATATCATCTGCAAATAATGATAGTTTTACTTCTTCTTTTCCAACTTGAATGCGTTTTATTTCTTCTTCTTGTCTGATTGCTGTGGCTAGGACTTCCAGGACTATGTTAAATAAGAGTGGTGAAAGGGGGCACCCCTGCCTTGTTCCTGATCTTAAGGGTATTGCTTTTAATTTTTGCCCATTGAGTGTGATGTTGGCTGTGGGTTTCTCATAGATGGCTTTTATCATGTTGAGGTATGTTCCCTGTATTCCCACTTTGCTGAGAGTTTTGATCATGAATGGGTGCTGGATTTTATCAAATGCTTTTTCTGCATCTATTGAAATTATCATATGGTTTTTCTCCTTCTTTTTGTTTATGTGATGAATCACATTGATTGATTTACGAATATTGTACCAGCCTTGCCTCCCCAGAATAAATCCCACTTGATCATGGTGTATGATTTTTTCCATATATTGTTGGATCCGGTTTGCTAATATTTTGTTGAGGATTTTAGCATCTATATTCATCAGAGATATTGGCCTATAATTTTCTTTCTTTGTATTGTCTTTGCCTGGTTTTGGAATCAGAATTATGCTCGCCTCATAAAAGGAGCTTGGAAGTCTTCCTTCCTCTTGAATTTTTTGAAATAGTTTGAGAAGGATAGGAGTTAGTTCTTCTTTGAATATTTAGTAGAATTCCGTTGTGAAGCCATCGGGCCCCGGACTTTTCTTTGTTGGGAGTTTTTTGATAACTGTTTCGATCTCATTTGTTGTAATCGGTCTGTTTAGGTTTTCTGATTCTTCCAGATTGATTTTTGGAAGATTGTATGTTTCAAGGAATTTGTCCATTTCATCTAGGTTGTCTAGTTTTTTGGCATACAGTTCTTCATAGTATTTTCTTACAATATTTTGTATTTCTGTTGTGTCAGTTGTTATTTCTCCTCTCTCATTTCTAATTTTATTTATTTGAGTCCTCTCTCTCTTTTTCTTGGTGAGTCTACTTAAAGGTTCATCAATCTTGTTTACCTTTTCAAAGAACCAGCTCCTAGTTTCACTGATCCTCTGTATTGTTTCTTTAGCCTCTATGTCATTTATTTCTGCTCTGATCTTTATTATTTCCTTCCTTCTACTACATTTGGGCTTTACTTGCTGTTCTTTTTCTAATTCTTTTAGATGCAGGGTTAAGTTGTTTATTTGAGCTTTTTCTAGCTTCTGAAAGTGTGCCTGTAGTGCTATGAACTTCCCTCTCAGCACTGCTTTTGCTGTGTCCCATAAATTTTGAGTTGTTGTATGCTCATTGTCATTCGTTTCTAGGAATTTTTTTATTTCTTCTTTGATCTCATTCTTAATCCATTCATTATTTAACAGCCTGCTATTTAGTTTCCATGTGTTTGAGAATTTTTGAGCTTTTCTGCTGTGATTCATTTCTAGTTTCATGCCATTGTGATCGGAGAAAGTGCTTGATATGATTTCAGTCTTCTTAAATTTGTTGAGAGCACTTTTGTGCCCTAACATGTGGTCTATCCTAGAGAATGTACCATGAGCATTTGAAAAGAATGTATATTCTGCTGCTTTAGGGTGAAACGTTCTGAAGATATCTATTAAATCGAGTTGATCTAGTGTTTCCAATAAGTCTGCTGTTTCTTTGTTAATTTTCTTTCTTGAGGATCTATCTAGTGATGTTAGTGGGGTATTGAAATCCCCTACTATTATAGTATTGCTGTTGATCTCGCCCTTTAAATCCATCAAAGTCTGTTTTATATATTTGGGTGCTCCTATATTAGGTGCATAGATATTTATAATAGTTATATCTTCCTGTTGGATTACTCCCTTTATCATTATGTAGTGGCCTTCTTTATCTCTTACTATATCCTTTGTTTTAAAGTCCAATTTGTCTGATATAAGTATTGCTACCCCAGCTTTTTTTTCATTTCCGTTTGCATGAAACATTTTTTTCCATCCTTTTACCTTCAATCTTTGTGTGTCTTTTGTTCTAAGGTGTGTCTCTTGTAGACAACATATGTATGGGTCCTGTTTTCTTATCCACGCAGCTACCCTATGTCTTTTGATTGGATCATTTAATCCATTTACATTTAAGGTTATTATTGATATGTAGTTGTTTATTGCCATTTTCTTCTTTAAAGGTGTATTCCTTTTTTTTTTTTCTGTATTCTTTTCCCACTTTATCTGTTTACACCAGGCCCCTTAATATTTCCTGCAGCATTGGTTTGGTTGTAATGAATTCCTTGAGTTGTTTTTTGTCTGGGAAGCTTTTTATTTCTCCTTCGATTTTAAACGATAGCCTTGCTGGATAAAGTAGTCTTGGTTGTAGGTTCTTGTTCTGCATTACTTTGAATATTTCTTGCCATTCCCTTCTGGCCTCAAGTGTTTCTGTTGAGAAGTCAGATGTCATCCTTATGGGGGCTCCTTTGTAGGTGATAACTTTTTTTTCTCTTGCAGCTTTTAATATTTTCTCTTTATCGCTTAGCTTTGGTATTTTAATTATGATGTGTCTTGGTGTAGGTTTCTTTGGGTTTCTCTTTAATGGAGTCCTCTGTGCTTCTTGGATTTGTGAGAGTTTCTCTTGCATTAATTTAGGGAAGTTTTCATCTATGATATGATTGAACAAAGTCTCTATCCCTTGTTCTTTTTCTTCTTCTTCAGGAACCCCTATGATGCGGATGTTATTTCTCTTCATGTTGTCACAGAGCTCTCTAAGAGTTTCCTCTGACTTTTTGAGTCTTTTTTCTCTTTTCTTCTCTGCTTTCATGCCTTCATTCCAGTTGTCCTCTAACTCGCTGATTCGATCCTCTGCTCTATCTATCCTGTTTTTAATTCCTTCCATTGTGGTCTTTATTTCTGATATTGTATTTGTCGTCTCCAACTGATTCTTTTTTATACTTGCTGTTTCTTTGTTTAGGTTTTCAAACTGCCCCTCCATTGTTGTTCTAAGATCCCTAAGCATCCTTACAATCATTATTTTGAACTCCGCATCTGGAAGTTTGATTATTTCCATATCACTCAGTTCATCTCTTGAAGGTGTCTCTTGTGGTTTCATTTGGATTGCACTCCTTTGTCTTCTCATTTCTTCTTTATTTTTATTTTTTATTTTATTTGTAGAGTTGGTTGAGTCTAGGCTTGGTGTTGTCTGCCTCCAGTTTTCAGTTGTGTTATTTTTAGGTCTTCGTGGGTTGGTATCAGCTGTTACTTGTAATCCACTTTAGGATTTGGGCAGCTTTGAAGTCTTGATTTGTTTGTTTTCTTAACAGGTGATAGTCTTGTTAACTGATCTCAGTAGGGGGCTTCCTTGAAACTGTAACCAGGAATGCTGTGGGTGTAACCTGAGAAGCTGAAGGTCTCTTCCTCCAACTAATCTCACTGGGGGCAGGGTTTTTTCTCAGCTTCAGTAGGGGGAGGTGTATCTCAGATCTCCATGGAGACCTGAGTTACTGCCCCTCCTCCCCACTTCTTGTTTTCAGCTGTGTCTTGTTGCGCTGATTGGAGCTGGATAGAGCTGGAGATCTCTGATCCGGAAGCACTTCAGCTCTGTTTTGTGAAAGGTTCAGTCCCTCCCCCAGCTATGGCCACCTCCAGCACGAATGAGTCAGCTTTTTTATTTCGTTTCTTGCATACCTTAGCCCCTCACAGTCTGTCCCTCTCCCTGTCCTTTCCACTTGGGAGATAAGCTGGTCTTTTCAACCCACCTTGCTCCCTGGTCGCCAGGTAAGTGGCTGTGAGCAGTATTTTCTGCTCTTTTTCCTCTGTGAAATTCTCTGGGCTCTCAGCCTCACCCCCCCCTTCCGTTCCTGTAAGCAGAGGAGATTCAGGCACTCCTTACCAGGATTATTGTGGCTTCCTCTTTGCTCCTTGGTTTTTGAGAGCTGTTCTTGCAGTTCAGTGTTGGTTTTTCATGCTGATTTTTTCTAAATTGATTTGTATTCCAGTTTGGTGTTGAGAGCTGGGTGTCTGTGCATCCGCCTACTCCGCTGCCATCTTCTCTCTCTCAATAAATATTCTTAATAATGAATGTTATTTAAGCAATAATTGGAACCATTGACCATTTCAATTATTAAGAATCAAATATTCATTTTAAATATTCAATTTTCTATACTACTCATCTATATGATATGGAATAATCTTAATTCAAGATTATAACTTTTCCTTGGGACTTATTTTAAAAATCTACCCAGATGAACCAAAACAATTTGATGAATAGTTTTTAGGGCTGATATGAAAAAAGAAAAAAAATGCTAGAACTGGAATGCCAGGTAAATCCTGACTTTTGGTTTTCAACGAAAACTGTCTAAACCTCCCAGACTTTTTCACTGAGCTACAGTAATAGGTGTTCATTGAGTTTCTTAGAACTAAAATTTATTTGATATATCATTAATGTTTCTAGATAAATCTTTATAATGCAGAGACATAAGGGTTTATTTATGAGTATCAAGGAAAACTAATGCGCAAGAAGTTGAGGCTGACCATTTCCAAGATTCCGTTGGTGGGATGGACATGGCGTGGGCCCACTGGAGCGTTCTCTGGCTATCGTCCGTTCTTACAGACTGGGAAGTGCTGAGAACAAGAGCAAAAATCTTAAAATTCTCACTCATTATCCAGGGATCTTCAAAGCTTCTTAGGGTTACCACCTCCATTTTATAGGACAACAAATTAAACTCAGAAGCTACATATCTAATAAGCTGTGAATGCTGAGTTAGAACCCAGAGTCCTCTCAATGACAGGACTTCGGTCTATCTCAGGCGTGGCCAACAGTTTTTGCTCCCGGGCCAGATTAGAAAGAAAACTTTTTTCACGGGCCGGATAAAATATTAAAATTAAAAAATATTAAATACAAAAATGATTTGTTTAAGTAAACAAAATTTTATTATGTAATTTTTTTATGAATAAATGTAAGTAATTTAGTACAACAAATTAACAAAAAGCTAATGTGACGTGTTGAGGTGCTTTGCATCACCTACTATTTTTTTAATATCTGGCTCTACACTTGTAGTAGCCATTCTTAACACAGCTTCCAAATGTAAATCATTCAATCTTGATCCTCTTGTACTTTTATTTAGATTCATTAAAGAAATAGTTTGTTCACAAATATAAGTTGAGTTGAAGATTACTAAATATTCCTTGGCAAGTTTTTTTCAATTTCCATATTTTCCATTATTCAATTGCTTATAAAAATTGCACAGATAAGTACAAAAGTGTAAATCTTTATAATGGAATTTTTTTAAAAAAATAAAGAAGTATCACAAATCCATATGACCAATTATTGGAAGTTAACCCTAGATTAGTCACATGTGGAATTCTTTTCCGTGTATCACTATCTTCTTAAATATCTCGATTTCCAATAATCAAAGACGCTTCTGCTTCTGAGTAGCTGAGATTTTAACTTTCATTTGTTGTACAATGGTTAGATATCGTAGTTTATATATAATGATTTAAAAGTACCACTTATTTCATTTCCACGGTGCATTGTGTGGAGAATATTAAAAATTGAATCGCGGGCCACATAAACTCATTACACGGGCTGGATTTGGCCTGCCGGCTGTATATTGGCCATGCCTGGTCTATCTACTACAGTGAGCTGTATCCTCATTGAGAACACAATACAGAATTTTCAGGTTTAGCCTAATTTGAGACTGTTCCTATAGGGGTCCATCATTAGAATGAATGCCTGAGAATGGTTTGGTAGGAGCAAAATATATAATAGAAAGGAAATATTTTAGGTAGATTTCAATCTAATAAAAATTGGCCTAATTAATTGACTGTACTGTCCATATAATGGACATATAATGTGGCCATATAATGTTAAAACTAGAAGAGATTGGGAATATAATCAAACCCACCCCTTCTTCTATGTGGTTCCCACAGCCACCTGAAAATAGAACTATGAGAAATCATGTTTGTTAGCTATTCCCATATTTCTTTTTGCCAAAGAAAAAGATTCAGAAAAAGAAAATACTGTCTTGTTAAAATATTTCAAATGCATAAGAGACAACAAAAATATCCGGCATTTTACATTAATCTGGGAGACATTTATATTGTTAAAATGTGAAATCTATCAAGTGTAAAGTAACCAATCTGAGATGATTTTTAAGGTATAATAACTCCTGGCAGTGAGGAATTCTGCTTATCTGGTCTACTCACTCTAGGTATGAGAATTCACTTTATACTTCTCCCTTTGATACACCTGAGAAAGCTTTCTTTAACAGTAACTGAACAAATTTTTTAACAGGTGTTTTTTAAAGACAAGAAATATGAAATAAACTGTATACATTTCACCCAACATAGTAAACTAATATGCCTATAGTTACATATGAACTAATAGTATATGTTTATTGAATTATAGTCCACAAAGAAATGTGTTTAAGGATTTATTATTCATTTCTCCTCATTCTTGCAATTTTTCATTAATGTAACATGTCTTCAACAAATATTTGTTATGTATCTACCAGGCACTGAAGATTTAATGATTAATAAGACATTTCATCTGCATTTATTAAAAAATCTACTATTATAGAGAATTCTTGACACAATCAGCATCATCATGTAAAAATGAGACAGCTGGAAATAGACCAGACAGTAAAATGTGATAACTAATTTTAAGTGAAATATATCTAAGTAACTTGCCCTTGCTAAGAAATAAACTGTATCTTTGCACTGAGAAAAACCTTGAAACACCTGAAAAATTCCAACATAAAGCCCCTTTGTTTAGACATCCTTGCTTGATCATTTGGTATATGTCTCTATTACTAGATTGGGCAGAAAATTATTACTGTGTAATTAATAAGTCAGAAGAAAGTTATCAATGGATGTTAAAACAAATCTATAATTTCTGCAGTAAGGTTGCTGTCAGGGAGAGACACACAACCTTCTCACTCTGAATAGTCTTAGCTTGACTGCAGACTTTTCCTTTATGCTAGTTTTGCAGTAAAAGACTTTGTAGAGAACATTTAGTAAGTTATATGTGGCATAAATTACAGAAATAATACTCTCATCATGAGAGTTGTGAACATAATAGCCCCTTCCACACCTCTCCCCATCGACCTAATGCTTCCAATTGGCACTTCTTTTCAGAAGTCACCTTTAATCAAAAGCTTCAACATTAAAAAAAAACAAAAACTTAAATGGAATCATATTGTAGACATTTTGTCAATTAAATGTTAATGTCTTGTTATCTTTTCATATCAGCACATATACTAAATCAATCTCTTTATTTTAATGGTAAAATATTATTTCCAATACATAAATATCAGAATGTATTTAATTCCCACTGACCTATTTTTATAATTTTTCCAATTCTTCACCAGTGTGAGTGGTGTCTGAATGTACAAGTGATGCCACCTGAGTGGCATCTTATTGTGTCTATGGATATGTGGATCGGCCTGTAGTCTCACATTGCCATCAGCTCACGATACCATCCATCAATATAATGGTGGTCATTGACTCATAATTGTTTTAATTTGCATTTCAGTGATTACTTCTATAGCTGAGAAAATGTTTTATAGGTTTTCCATTCCTTTGTATTTCTTCTTCTCCAAACTGCTCTTTGGATTCTTTGATCACATTTAAAATCTTTTTGTCATTCCTAATTGTTTTTAGTTCTGTATGTATTGTATAAATTAATCCATTATCCATTAAATATATTAAAATTAATTCTCTCTCAAGCTCTCATCTACTTATTAGATTTATTATATTTCTTGTAGTAAAATAATTTTGAATTTTTGTCAGGTAAATGCATATTTTCTGTGTTCCCTTCTTATTTAGGAAGTCGTCATCTTGACTTTTAAAAATATCCTAGACATTCTTATATTTTGTCATGCTTTGCTCTTCTATTCATCAGATATTTGTTTGTTGTTAACTAAAGGTCTAATATTATTATCCATTTGTGACAAATTGCTTACTGTATATATTGTCTCCTTTGATTTGAAATGCCATATTTATCATAAAACTATCCTTATACATACTACCTGCTTCCATGCTTTTTTTTTCAGTTTATGATCTATGTATTTATTCATGTACCAAGATCACACTATTGTAATCACTCTAATTTTATATGTTTTGATAATTGGAAGAACGATTTTTCCTCTTTTCAATTTATTTTTCAAAATATTATAACTGGTGGAGTGGGTGGGTGAAATGAGCAAAGGTGGTCAAAGGTACAAACTTTCAGTTATAAAATAAGTAAGTCATGGGAATGTGATGTATAACATGGTGACTTAGTTAATAATACTGTATTGTTATAATACTATATCGTATATTTGAAAGTTGCTCAAAGAGTAAATCTTAGAAAGTCTCATCACAAGAAAAAGAATTTTGTATATGTATGGTAATTAATGTTAACTGAACTTATTGTGCTGGTTCTTTTGCAATATATACATATATCAAATCATTTACTTGTACACTGAAACTAATATTATGCCAATTATAGCTCAATTAACATACATATCATTAACTAATGGTATATATTTTTCCAGCATAAACTTATCAATTTGTCAGTATTCATTATAAAAATTGTTGAAACTTGGTTGAAATCGTTGAATTATGATTGCACTAAGTAAATAGAATTTTATGAGAATGAATATTTGAAAGAACAGATGTTTCACTTTGTTCAGGTTTTCTTTTAGGTTCTTTGATGGAGCATCATATTTTTCATTATATATGTTACAACTTTCTTATTAGGTTTATTTTTACATATTTTGTGGGATATTTTTGTTATTATAAATGGCTTCCTTTTTATTATATTTTAATTATTTCTGATATATAGAAAAGTTTTCTTTTTGTATATGCATCTTATATCTAACAACCTACTGACCTCTACCCCTAATTCTAATGTACTGTTTTCAACCTTTTGGTTTTCCTAGATCCAAAATTAATGTCTACAAATACTAAAAGTTTATTATCTTTTTTTCCAAAATCAACTCTGTACATTTTTCTTATTACATTAGCTAGAATCTCAAACACACTGTTGAAGACTAGTGGTGATAATAGTTTTATGCACATCTTGAATTTAATAGGAAAGTTTTTCATGATTTGCCAACAAATATTTTGTTTACTATAGGTTTATGGTAGATGTCAGTTTTAGGGAATTTGTTTTTCTCCTTAGCAGATATTTAATTAAAAAATGAGACCTAAATTGTATCAAATTGAGTTTTTCTGGCACCTATTTAGTTGATTATATAAATTTTCACAGTTACTCTATTTAATCTATTAATTGATGAATTATATCTACAGATTTCCTAATATTAAATTATCCTTACATTTCTGAGATACACTTTCTTTGGTTACTATGTGATTCTTATTTCAATTAGCTAACAACTTATTTAGATATTTGCATTTTTGTTCATAAATGAGATTGGCCTAGTATGTGTGTATGTAACATTAGCCTCACAGAGAGGATTTAGAAGCTTTTCCTTATAGTTTTCATGCCATGGAAGATTTTACATAATAGAGAAACAGTAAGTGACTTGATTGTTAAAAGTAACTGGTCTGTATAACCATTTAAGTTTTGCATCTTTCCTAGTGTTAACATCTACATAACTGTGGTATGTTTGTTAAAACTAAGAGATTAACACTGGTATGATACTATTAAGTAAATTATCGACTTCATTTTTAAACACATATGTAAAATTTTTTTACAAATAACAGTTGGCATTACTCAGTATTCATATTATTTTCCTTCTACCTCTAATATTTCTATTATACATCTTTAGCTCTAGCTAGCCTTCTTCCTAACACACCATCGTAAAAATCAATACAAAACCTGCAACATAGAGATACTCCAAAAACTTGTTCTACCTTTTTGTTTCTTTGGAAAAGGCTCTTCAATCTGAATGCATTGCTCTACCACCCTGAATAGGGTGCTTTCTGTTCTTAAAAATTAGCAAATGGTTCAGAGAAGAAGAGACATAAGAGGAAAAAACTGATTCAGAATCAGCCATACTAAATGCAATGTGGTATGCCGGACTGGATCCAGGAATAGAAAAAGGACATTAGTAGAAATACCGGTAAACTGCAAATGAAGTCTGTAGTTTAATTTACAGTATTATGGGGGTGACGTGACAGAAATGGCGCTATGAGCAGCGTGTCCGACAGATCTCCCCAAAATCTCAACAAACTTATCAACTAGAAACAGAAAAAATTATTCTCAGAGCATTCCGGAGTTCCACACACACTGAAGGCGAAAGGGCTGCTATCACTTGAATCTGAGAGACGGGAGGGAGCTGAGGGTGTGGAGGAAGCTAACTGCCGCACAGATGTTCATTCAAGCCGAGGAGGGAGTGCGCCTGTGGTGAGTCAACCCACACGTGCAACTGCCCACCTACACTCGGGGAGCAACAGCCTGCGCGCGGCAAGCAGTGAGAAACTTCACGCGAGCCCCGCGAAGCGGTCCGGTCCTAGCGCACAGCGAGCTCCCCTGCACTGTGAGCGTCCCCAGCGGCCCGCGCACTGCGAGTGAGCACATACTCAGGGATATACGCTAACAAGAGGGACTTGGCAGATGTTAAGATCTGTACTGCAAGCAGCGACTAGTGCCTCTTCTTCCCAGCCAAAACAGGCTACAAAGTGCGGAAAGCCTGGGGAGAGTGGTCCCACTGAATGCTAGGCGCTGAACAGGCCTAGAGGCTTATTGAAAGTCACCTTGAGAACAATTGGCTCCCAGCCCCGTGTGATTATGTTGGAGGCTCTGACTGCCACAGCCTTACTCAGAGCGTTGATCTGAGTGGGGATAGAGTGGTGATTTCCCAGCTCTTTGAGCCTCTTACTCCCCAGGCAGAGGGAGTGGCAGCCTCATAGCTGGATCACCAGGCTGCTAATTCAGGAAGGGGATATTAGGAGAGAGGCTCCAGGAAAGCAAACTCTCTCATTGTTGGACCCTGCAAACGCCAACAAGCCTTGACTACCAACGAGACTGAAGCCAACTATATGACATTGCTGTAGAATCTCATCAACTGCAAATCCCTACCTAAGTGTGACACAGGGGCAGAGCCTGGGGTACAGAGTCACCGACCAGGAAGAGGGAGAGAAAAGAAAAAGGAAGAAGTTAACCTCTCAAAATCAAGAAAAATCCACAGACTTTATGACTTGTTCCACTATTTTTTGTTTGTTTATTTTATCTTCTTGTCTTTATTATTATTATTTCTATTTCCTCCACCTCAGTCCTTTTATTCTCTGCTCATCTTATTCTTCCCTTTTCTTGAACTACACTACCCATGAGTGTTACATTTTATTTCATTTCTTCATCCTTACTCTCCTTTAGGGTTACACTCCAAAACCCTTAACTCTCACTCTCTCCCCTTTTGTTTTTTTTCTTTTCCTTTTTTAATTCCTTCATTTTTCCCTTTTTCTTATTTCTCCCTTTCTATTCATTTCTTCTTTTCTCCTTTTACTTTTCCTCCCATTCAATCCTCAATCACGAACAAATTATTTAATTTGGAACTCAAGTTTTTTTGTTGTTTTTTTGTTTTTGTTTTTGGTTTTTTTGTTTGTTTTTGTGGCATTTTGGGTGTTTTTTACTTTGCTTTTAAACTCATTAGCATTCCTCCCAACCCAGGGTCTCCATTGTATTTAGTCTTTGCTCCACTTAATACAACAGATTTTATTTATTTTTTAATTTGTTTATTATTATTTTTTTCTCCTTTTTTCTGTTTCCCTTTTATCCCTTTCATTATATCTCTTAGTCAACCATCACTTACAAGCAAATCATTTTATACTTGATCAAGATTTTCTCCTTTTTTTACATTTTGTAGGTCCCTACTCCCTCTTTTGCCCCTTGAACACTTCACCCCAACTCAGGCCCTCTGTTATAGGCAGTTTTTGTTCCATTTAGCATAATATAATTCACAGGTCATCATGATATTTCTCTAAGGAGGAGGGGAGAGGAGGGGAAGAGAAGAAAGAAAAGAGGGGGAAATAATAAATTATTACTGGTTTTTTGGTGTGTGTGTGTGGGGGGGGTTCTTTTTTCCTTTTTTTTTCTTTTCCCAAAAAATTTTTTCCATTTTTTTACTTTTTACATTTTTTTTACTTTTTATTCTTTATTAATTCTCATTAGTGCTATCAACAAGACCACCCTCAGATGCCAATAAGAAAAAGGAAATTGAATATTATGGATACAAAAGATAGAGAGGTAACACAAATAAATATGAAAAAATCTATGGAGAAAATATTTAACATATTGTAAACCTTGGAGCTAAATGACAGAGAATTTAAAATAGAAATCCTAAAAATACTCAGAGATATACAAGAAAATACAGAAAGGCAATTTAGGGAGCTCAGAAAACAACTCAATGATCACAAAGAATATATTACCAAGGAAATTGAAACTATAAAAACAAATCAAACAGAAATGAAAAACTCAATTCATGAGCTGAAAAATGAGGTAACAAGCTTAGCTAATAGAACAGCCCAGATAGAAGGTAGGATTAGTGAAATAGAAGACAAGCAACTTGAGGCACAACAGAGAGAAGAAAAAAGAGACTCAAAAATAATAAAAAATGAGAAAGCCCTATAGGAATTGTCTGACTCCATCAAAAAGAATAACATAAGAATAATAGGTATATCAGAGGGAGAAGAGAGAGAAAATGGAATGGAGAATATGCGCAAACAAATAATAGACGAGAACTTCCCAAGCCTGTGGAAAGAACTAAAGCCTCAAATTCAAGAAGCAAACAGAACACTGAGTTTTTATAACCCCAACAAACCTACTCCAAGGCACATCATAATGAAGATGGCACAAACCAATGACAAAGAAAAAATTCTCAAGGCAGCCAGGGAAAAGAAGAATACAACATATAAAGGAAGGCCTATTAGATTATCATCAGATTTCTCAGCAGAAACTCTACAAGCTAGAAGAGAGTGGACCCCAATATTTAAAGCCCTGAAAGAGAGGAACTTTCAGCCAAGAATACTATACCCATCAAAGCTATCCTTCAAGTATGAAGGAGATATAAAAACATTCACAAATACAGAAAAGATGAGGGAATTTATCATCAGAAAGCCCCCACTCCAGGAAATACTAAAAGGGGTTTTCCAACCAGATTCAAAGAACAAAACAAAACAAAACCACAAGTAACAGCTCCACCAAGAACACAATAAAACCAAATTTATACTGTGACAACAAGAGAAAAAAAAGGGGGGAGAGGATGGAGATTAACAGTAGCAAAGGACGATGAAGCGCAGAAACACTCATAAGATAGGGTACTACAATGAATATGGTAGGTACCCTTTTCATTACTTAATGGTAACTACCCTTGAAAAAACCACCACAAAAACACATGACTTAAAAAAGGTAGCAACAGAGGAAAGAAGTATGGAATACAAACAAACAAAAACAAATGATAGAAAAACAAAAGAGAAGAATCAAACAAGATACAAAACTAACAGAAAGCAATTTATAAAATGGCAATAGGGAACCCACAAGTGTCAATAATTACACTAAATATAAATGGATTAAACTTACCAATAAAAAGACACAGAGTAGCAGAATCGATTAAAAAAGAATATCCAACTGTATGCTGCCTACAAGAAACACATCTAAGCAACAAGGATAAAAACAAATTCAAAGTGAAAGGCTGGAAAACAATACTCCAAGCAAATAACACCCAAAAAAAAGCAGGCGTAGCAATACTCATATCTAATAATGCTGACTACAAGACAGAAAAAGTACTCAGAGACAAAAATGGTCATTTCATAATGATTAAGGGGACACTGAATAATATATATGCACAAACCAAGGAGCACCAAAATATATAAGACAGCTACTTATTGACCTTAAAACAAAAACTGACAAAAATACAATCATACTTGGAGACCTCAATACACCGCTGACGGCTCTAGATCGGTCATCCAAACAGAGAATCAATAAAGATATATTGGCCTTAAATGAAACACTAGAAAACCTGGATATGATAGACATCTACAGGACACTTCATCCCAAAGCGACAGAGTATACATTTTTCTCTAACGTACATGGAACATTCTTAAGAATTGACCATACGTTGAGCCACAAATACAATATCAGCAAATTCAGAAAAATTGAAATTTTACCAAGCATATTTTCTGATCATAAAGCCTTGAAACTAGAATTCAACTGCAAAAAAGAGGGGGAAAAACCCACAAAAATGTGGAAACTAAACAACATACTTTTAAAAAATGAATGGGTCAAAGAAGAAATAAGTGCAGAGATCAAAAGATATATACAGACAAATGAAAATGACAATACAATATATCAGAATCTCTAGGATGCAGCAAAAGCAGTAATAAGAGGAAAGTTCATATCACTTCAGGTCTATATGAACAAACAAGAGAGAGCCCAAGTGAACACTTAACTTCACACCTTAAGGAACTAGAAAAAGAAGAACAAAGACAACCCAAAACCAGCCGAAGAAAGGAGATAATAAAAATCAGAGCAGAAATAAATGAAATAAAGAACAGAAAAACTATAGAAAAAATTAATAGAACAAGGAGCTGGTCCTTTGAAAAGATCAACAAAATTGACAAACCCTTGGCAAGACTCACCAAGGAAAAAAGGCACAGGACTCAAATAAATAAAATCCAAAATGAAAGAGGAGAAATCACCACAGACATCATAGATATACAGAGAATCATTGTAGAATACTATGAAAAACTATATGCCACCAAATTCAACAATCTAGAAGAAATGGATAAATTCCTAGAACAATACAACCTTCCTAGAGTGAGTCATGAAGAAGCAGAAAGCCTAAACAGACCAATTAGCAGGGAGGAAATAGAAAAAAACATTAAAAACCTCCCCAAAAATAAAAATCCAGGCCCAGATGGTTATACTAGTGAATTCTATCAAACATTCAAAGAAGACTTACTTGGTTTCTATTCTACTCAATGTCTTCCAAAAAATTGAAGAAGAAGCAATATTTCCAAACACATTTTATGAGGCCAACATAACCCTCATACCGAAACCTGGCAAGGACGGCACAAAGAAAGAAAACTACAGACCATTATCTCTAATGAATACAGATGCTAAAATACTAAACAAAATACTGGCAAATCAAATACAACAACATATTAAAAAAAAATACATCATGATCAAGTGGGATTCATCCCAGAATCTCAAAGATGGTTCAACATATGTAAAACAGTTAATGTAATACACCATATCAACAAAACAAAGAACAAAAACCACATGATCTTATCAATAGACGCAGAAAAGGCTTTTGATAAAATACAACACAATTTTATGTTTAAGACTCTCAACAAAATGGGTATAGAAGGAAAATATCTCAACATGATAAAGGCCATATATGATAAACAATCAGCCAACATCATATTAAACGGCATAAAACTGAGGACTTTCCACTTTAAATCAGGAACAAGACAGGGTTGTCCACTCTCTCCACTCTTATTTAACGTGGTGCTAGAAGTTCTGTCCAGAGCAATCAGACAAGACAAAGAAATAAAAGGCATCCATACCGGAAAAAAAGAAGTAAAGGTATCACTTTTTGCAGATGATATGATCCTATACATCGAAAACCCGAAGGACTTCACAAAAAGATTACTAGAAACAATAAACCAATACAGTAAGGTCGCAGGATACAAAATTAACATACAAAAGTCCATAGCCTTTCTATATGCCAACAATGAAATATTAAAAAACGAACTCAAAAAAATAATCCCCTTCATGATTGCAACAACAAAAAAAAAATACCTAGGAATAAACATAACAAAGAATGTAAAGGACCTATATAACAAAAACTACAAAGCATTGTTAAGAGAAATAGAAAAAGACACAATGAGATGGAAAAATATTCCTTGTTCTTGGATAGGAAGAATAAATATAATTAAAATGGCCATATTACCCAAAGCAATTTATAAATTTAATGCAATTCCCATCAAAATTCCTATGACATTTTTTAAAGAAATGGAACAAAAAATCATCAGATTTATATGGAACTATAAAAAAACTTCAAATAGCCAAAGCAACCCTAAGGAAAAAGAATGAAGCTGGGGGCATTACAATACCTGACTTCAAACTATATTATAGGTCCATGACAATCAAAGCAGCATGGTATTGGCAGAAAAATAGACAATCAGACCAATGGAACAGAATAGAAAGCCCAGAAATAAAACCACATATATATGGTCAAATAATTTTTGATAATGGGGCCAACAACACACAATGGAGAAAAGAAAGCCTCTTCAACAAATGGTGTTGGGAAAACTGAAAAGCCACATGCAAAAGAATGAAACTCGACTACAGCTTGTCCCGTGTACTAAAATTAATTCAAAATGGATCAAAGACCTAAATATAAGACCTGAAACAATAAAGTACATAGAAGAAGACATAGGTACTCAACTCATGGACCTGGGTTTTAAAGAACATTTTATGAACTTGACTCCAAAGGCAAGAGAAATGAAGGCAAAGATAAATGAATGGGACTACATCAGAATAAAAAGTTTTTGCTCAGCAAGAGAAACTGACAACAAAATAAGCAGACAGCCAACTAAATGGGAAATGTTATTTTCAAACAACAGCTCAGATAAGGGCCTAATATCCAAAATTTACAAAGAACTCATAAAACTCAACAACAAACAAATAAACAATCCAATAAAAAGATGTGAAGAGGACATGAACAGACACTTCTCCCAGGAAGAAATACAAATGGCCAACAGATATATGAAAAGATGCTCATCTTCATTAGTTATTAGAGAAATGCAAATCAAAACTACAATGAGATACCACCTCACCCCTGTTAGATTCGCTATTATCAACAAGACGGTAATAGCAAATGTTGGAGAGGCTGTGGAGAAAAGGAAACTCTCATCCACTGTTGGTGGGACTGTAAAGTAGTACAACTATTATGGAAGAAAGTATGGTGGTTCCTCAAAAAACTGAGAATAGAACTACCTTATGACCCAGCAATCCCTCTACTGGGTATATACCCCCAAACCTCAGAAACATTGATACGTAAAGACACATGTAGTCCCATGTTCATTGCAGCACTGTTCACAGTGGCCAAGACATGGAAACAACCAAAAAGCCCTTCAATAGAAGACTGGATAAAGAAGATGTGGCACATATACACTATGGAATACTACTCAGCCATAAGAAATGATGACTTCGGATCATTTACAACAAAATAATGGGATCTTGATAACATTATACGGAGTGAAATAAATAAATCAGAAAAAAACATGAACTACATGATTCCATACATTGGTGGAACATAAAAACGAGACTAAGAGACATGGACAAGAGTGTGGTGGTTACCAGGGGTGGGGGAAGGGAGGACAAGGGAGGGAAGGAGGGAGAGGGTTAGGGGGAGGGGGAGGGGCACAAAGAAAACTAGATAGAGGGTGACGGAGGACAACTGACTCTGGGTGATGGGTATGCAACATAATTGAATGACATGATAACCTAGACATGTTTTCTTTGAATATATGTACCCTGATTTATTAATGTCACCACATTAACATTAATAAAAATTTATAAAAAAATTTACAGTATTATAACAAAATTAACTTTTTTTAAATTTTAGCAAATACACCATGGTTATGTAACAGTTAACATGAGGGGAATCTGGTGAAAGGAATAAGGAAACTCTTTGTATTATTTTTGCTACTTTTCCACAAATCTAAAATTATTTCAAAATAAACTTTTAAAATAACTTTAGCCACATTTTTTTTTTTGTATTTTTCTGAAGTTGGAAGCGGGGAGGCAGTCAGACAGACTCCCGCATGCGCCCAACCGGGATCCACCCAGCATGCCCACCAGGGGGTGATGCTCTGCCCATCTGGGGCGTCGCTCTGTTGCGACCAGAGCCACTCTAGCGCCTGAGGCAGAGGCCAAGGAGCCATCTTCAGCGCCTGGGCCAACTTTGCTCCAATGGAGCCTTGGCTGCGGGAGGGAAAGAAAGAGACAGAGAGGAAGGAGAGGGGGAGGGGTAGAGAAGCAGATGGGCATTTCTCCTGTGTGCCCTGGCTGGGAATTGAACCTGGGACTCCTGCATGCCAGGCCGACGCTCTACCACTGAGCCAACCGGCCAGGGCTTAGCCACAAATTTTGATGAGAAAAGTGTTTAAGCTTTACAGAACTGAAATCTTGCTAGTGCACTAATAATTTGTCATGTCAGCTCCTCTGTCTTCTATCATCCCACATCTTCCCCACCCACCACAAGCCGAAAACTGTACTGCTTAATTACGTTGTGCCTATGATCCGAGTTTCCCATCTTAATGAAAGACACTATTTCTGTGTGTTTTGTGTGTGTACCTACACATAGGCCACGTGTGGGTGTTTGAAGTTGAATAAATCATATCAAAGATATAAAAAGAAAAGACTATTAGCTACATTATTTTATGCTCACAGCTACCCTATAAATTAGGTTGAGTACCCTTCTTGAAAAGTTAGGAAACAGGTTCAGATATGTGGGTCACTTGCTCGAATTCACACTGCCAGTAAGCTCTGCGATTCAAGCACAGATCTGTCTTTCTGATTTCAGTACTCATATGCTAAAATGCCACTAAATTATGATGTATACTTATGATAACAACATTGTTGAAACTTAATTTTAAAAACCAAAAGACTAATGTTTGATTTAATACTCAGGTTATTTAGTCATAAAATTCCACCATTAAATCACTATGTGGCCCTAAGGAAGTCACAATGCCTCTATAGTGTTCATCCATAAGACAGGAATAATCCTTGCTTATTTTTTGGGATGGTGATGAGAATTAAGACAATGAAAATGACCTAACACAATAGCTGGTATATGGCATCTACTCAATGAATAGTAGTTTCTTTCCCAAACCCCAATGTCATTGCTGCTTTACTGATATATCTAGAAACAGTGGAACTTTCCTATCCTTGTGCTACTGCTCTTGGTTATACTTTAGAAGCTAACAGAAACCATATACCTAACAATAATAAATAACAGTAAATATGTGTTAATATAATATTTACAGAACACTAGGTACCATTCTTAGATATATAAATTGAGACATGTAAACATATATATCTAATTAAATATGTGTATTTTATAAGAGGTAATATATGCATATGTAATATATACAGACATGTAAGTATATATGATAATATATAGTGACATCGTCCTCACAACAGTTTGATGAAGTAGGATGAGTAGGCATTATTACCCAGTTTTACAGAGAGGAATCCAGGTAGAGAGAGTTAAATAATGGACTCCTGATCAAAAGCTAGTAAGCAGTAGGTTCTGGGTCTAGCCAGCCAGGTTGGCTGTAAAGTTAATACTTTTTTTTCTTTTTTATTATTATTAATAATTTTAATGAGGTGACATTGATAAATCAGGGCACAAAGGTTCAGAGAAAACATCTCCAGGTTATTTTGGCATTTGATTATGTTGCATACCCATCACCCAAAGTAAAATTGTCTTCCGTCACCTTCTATCTGGTATTCTTTGTGCCCCTCCCCTTCCCACTCCCCCCCCTCCCCCGTAACCACCACATTTCCGTCCATGTCTCTGAGTCTCATCTTTATGCCGGATAGAGGAGAGGACTACTGTTCTTCGGTCAAGGGTATAGGAGTAGCTGCGCTCCCCTGCTAGAACCTCCAAACAAGTCTCAAGCTCCATACTTTTAATCACTATGCACTTATTTTGCATCTGCTGTCTTGACGATGACATTTGCTATTTATTTAAAAAGCCATGCATTGTTAAATATAAAGTACTGTAGTGCTGTGTGTGATAGAAAGGGAAGCCAGAACCGTAAAGATCAAAAAACTGCCAAGCTACATTTTCAATCAGATACATATAGTTAAGCTGAGAACATCTGGAATATCTTATTACTTCAAAAGATGGGCTTCATTTTTTAATTAATTGATTATCATGAGAAGTATTTATCAATGTCTCAGACTTACACTGTCTGTATCCTTATTGATAGAATGCCAGTGTAAGTCATTATTGGCAAAAATAGTGACATCATTCAGTGATGGTTACAAAACCACATGATGCAGCCCAGCCCTGACCTTGAAAGAAATGACAGCCGTTAAAACATCAGTATTCCGATTGCTCTGGGGTAATGCATCCGAAAGAGGTCAGGAGTGCAGATGACTTTACCTATGTCATCATAACTTAGATTCATAGAAATACCTTCAGACATATCTAAAATGGTTTTGCATGAATTCCCTAAACTTTAGATTATTGGGTTTTGTTTTGTTTTTCTAGTCTTTTGCCAGAAGATGGAAAGGAGAGTGGGGATGGGATGGGGAACACCATTCTAAATGCAGGTATAAAATACTTTCCATTTTGGATAAGTCTTCAGCTTAGATAGAGGCAAGTTTCTATTTATGGAGTCAAAAGTCAGCACTCTAACCAGAATAAACTATAACTATTTTACAGGTTTTATTTTTATTTCAAGAGCATAGAATAAATAATCACCATTCTTTTTTTATTATTATTATTCAGTGAGAGGAGGGGATGGAGAGGCAGACTTCCACATGCTCCCCAACTGGCATCCACCTGGGAAAGCCCACTAGGGGGCAATGCTTTGCCCATCTAGGGTGTTGCTCCGTTGCTCAGCAACTGAGCTCTTCTTAGCACCTGAGGCAGAGGCCATGGAGTCATCCTTAGCAACCAGGGCCAACTTGCTGCAATTGAGCCATTGCTGCAGGAGGGTAAGGGAGAGAAAGGAAGCAAGAGGGGGAGGGGTGGAGAAGCAGATGGGTGCTTCTTCTGTGTGCCATGACCGGGAATTGAACCTGGGACATACATATGCTGGGCCAATACTCTACCGCTGAGCCAACTGCCTAGGGCATAATCATCATTCTTGATTCACAATATATTCTTATTGTACAAGCATGGTCATGGCTGGTATTTACCTATTTTATAGGTTATTTACTTTTAATAATAAAAAGCACCAACTCCACAATTTAAAAGGAAAGTTAATGTCTTAACAACAAAAAAGTATAGCTAAATGATCTCCTAGCTCATCACCCTAGTTCTCTAAAACTAAAGTAACATCAGCTTGAATTCCTGATCATTAGGCCCTAACTTTTGCATTATATAATTATTCCATCTTTTTTTCTAAAAAAAATAGTATTTTTATATTATTGGTTTTCATGTTATAAAAAATATCATGGTGCATGTAGTCTTCTGGAAATTTTTCTACTTAATATATTACTAAGATATGTTTATATTTTCTGCATGAAACAGCATTGCATTTGTTCTGAGCTGCTCTATATCCAAAGTTTGTTCATCTATTCTTCCTATGATAGATGGTAGATTGTTTCCAGGTTATTTTTACCCCCTATTGTGAACATTGACGCCACAAATACTACTACCCTGTTCTACATATTACTCTAGAATATATTCCTACGTGTAGAATTGCCAGGTCATAGGTAATGAGTGTTCAACTTTAGGAGAATTGTATTTTCCAAAGGGGTTGCATCAGTTTTTACATCCACTCATATCACATAAAAGATTCAACTGTATTAAACTATCCTAACATTTGGTATGCTCAGATATTTTAATTTTGGCAATAGAATGGGTAGCAATTGTCTTTGATTTTAAACTTAAGTCTTTTTTTCCTGATCATTAATGATAATGAACAATTTTTTTTACAAAGCAAGTCACTGTTTTGTTTTTCTTTAAATACAGACAGGTTTCAGTTTACTATGAATTAACCATAAAAGAAGATCTGGTACCCTGAGGCAGGGGTGGGCAGAGGGGAGGAGGATTCATACCTTATTTATGGAGAAAGCACAAAAATGTTTCTACTAGAAAAACCTTTTCTCAATTCCCATCTCTCTAAACTGCAGCATAAAAGGTTAGTAGGGTTTTTATCCCCTGTATCTTGATTTTATAAGTAGGTATGGAAAAAATTCCGAGGTAGGTTACAAATCCGGGTCTCTATAGCTGTTCCAACTCCCCACATAGAGTTCCAAGGCTCTTATGCCACTAGGCTTCCTAAAGCAATGTCATTGGCTTGGGAATTTTTTTTTTTCAAGAGACAGAGAGAGAGAGAGAGTGATAGACAGGAACAGACAGACAGGAACGGAGAGGTGAGAAGTATCAATCATTAGTTTTTCGTTGCGACACCTTAGTTGTTCATTGATTGCTTTCTCATACGTGCCTTGACTGTGGGGCTATAGCAGATTGAGTAACCCCTTGCTCGAGCCAGTGACCTTGGGTCCAAGCTGGTGAGCTTTTGCTCAAACCAGAAGAGCCCACACTCAAGCTGGCGACCTCAGGTTCTCAAACCTGGGTCCTTAACATTCCAGTCCGATGCTCTATCCACGTGCCACTGCCTGGTCAGGCTGGCATGGGAATTTTAATCTTGACATATCTATAACCCACAATTTCTCTGTTTTACAGAAATATTTTTCACATACTTTACTGATTTAGATCAAGGGCAAGTAAAATTTTCTATAAATAATAAACATCTTTGGCTTTGCATGCCAGATAGTCTCTGTTATAACTACTCAACTCTTCCTTTTAGCAAGAAATCAGCCATAGGTAATACATAAGCGAATGAGTGTGAGGATGTTCCAATAAAACGTTATTCACAAACATATGTGGTGGGCCAGATTTAGTCTATGGGTCATAATCTGCTGACTCCTGGTTTAGATCACCAGAGATCTCCATTGCCCTATAGATCACAAATATACTTCTAGTCTATCTACTAGCAAAATGGCTCGTCATTTAATAATCATCACAATGTATTAAAGATATACTTCCTGTTGCTGTATTGAACCATATTATTATCATACTGTAAAATAAATTTACTTTTCATGTTGCTTCTTTGTAAGCATCAAGAAAACTACATGTAGATTTTTCTAATGATAACTTCAAGTCCAACAAATAAACCAAACTTGTATAATGCTAGCTTTTTATTAATTTATTTTTTCAATAACTCATTAAGGGAGATATGATTTTATTCAAGTAAGAGGTGAAGAACTGAGGTTAAGAGAATTCAGGTGACTTGCTTAGAGTCACACAGTGAATAAACAGCAAAAGTTAGTATTTGAGGCCCTGGCTGGTTGGCTCAGCGGTAGAGTGTCAGCCTGGCGTGCAGGAGTCCCGGGTTCAATTCCCAGCCAGGGCACACAGGAGAGGCGCCCATCTGCTTTTCCACCCCTCCCCCGCTCCTTCCTCTCTGTCTCTCTCTTCCCCTCCCGCAGCCGAGGCTTCATTGGAGCAAAGATGGCCCGGGCGCTGAGGATGGCTCTGTGGCCTCTGCCTCAGGTGCTAGAATGGCTCTGGAGCAACGCCCCAGAGGGGCAGAGCATCGCCCCCTGGTGGGCATGCCGGGTGGATCCTGGTCGGGCGCATGCAGGAGTCTGTCTGACTTCCTCCCCGTTTCCAGCTTTGGAAAAATGAAAAAAAAAAAAAAGTTAGTATTTGAACTTGGATTTGCCTAGTCCCAATGCTTGTACTTCTCACCTGACGTGTTCTCCCAGTGTGTCCACCCGGAATTAGAAATCAGGGTGATCTTTATTTCTGGATCTACAGTTACTGCTGCTAGCACTTACTGAAAGTTTTCATTTAATTTACCCAACACTGTGCCAGTCCTTTGCATGCAGTATTTTTATGTGGTCCTTATTAAATTCTCTAATACTAATTTTGAATATTGATCTTATACCATCCTCTCATACACATAAATTATAACTTGTAGAGTTCATCATCATATAGCTAATATTTCACTGTATCAGAAACCATGCGGGAGCAGTGAGGCTGGTGCCCTGGGGCAACCACCTCCCACCAGACCACATAAACCCCCAGTGGGGGGGGGGACTCTTCTGGGGAAAATGCAGGAATAACCTTAAATATATTGGCCATGTAGCTGTCTGGCTGTGAGTTATTATCATATACCTTATCACCATTCATGGTTGTCTGCAATGTATACTTTTCCTCCAGACCCATAAAATACCTATGCTCTAATGTCCTTGATTTCCATAATCCAGGGTAGTTCTTTCTCAGAATTATTGCTACTATTTCCTTTGAAGGGCAGAAAGAAGCCTCTTTCTGAGGGATTTTCATTTCTGGCATGATTGTCAAAATACTGCTGAGAAGAGATATGCAAAATTTGCTTTGAAATAAGGTATACTTGTTTGACTGTATTGAGAGACATGTAGCAACTGCCTGCTTTCTCCCTCCCTTCCTTACTTCTTTCCTTCCTTCCTTTCTTCCATCCACCCATCCATCTATCTATCCATCCATCTCTAGCTCACTCAATCATTCCTCATGCATCTTTGTTTCATTGTGCAATATTCAGCGGGTAACTATTATGTGCCAGGCATTGAGCTTAGATAAAAAGATGACTAGATAAAAAGTGTGGTCACTGTTTGCAGGAAGTATATAGGAGAGCAAAGAAAGGCAGGTATAAGAACAGGTAAGTGCTCTAGTCTAAAGCCTTGGTATTTAGTGCTCAACATGTGGCTCACCTGGGAGCTTGTTTAAAGTGCAGGTGGCAGGAACCACCCCGGACCTTCTGATCACAACCTGAATTTATCAAATGTGCATCTGTGTGCACATTAAAGCTTGAGAAGTCCTGCCGTGTAGGGCTGTCATCGGTGTATAGACAGCTGGTATCACCACGGGTTACACAAGGAGCAGAATTCACTTCTCTGGAGCGACAGTAGGTTTCTTAGAGACGCTTCACAGGGGGAGATGCCTGAGGAGCTGGGCCTTAGGACGTTCTGATGTTATCAAGGGAGACAAGAAGTAAAGGCAATAATACAGCATGAGCTGTGCCCTTGCTAGAGGCCTGAAACAACTTGGTGCTCCTGGGAATCACAGGGAAGTCAGTGTGGGTGAGGGAATCCCAGCATAACAATGGAACATATGTGTGGATGAGTCTTGCCAATCAGTACATCTGTTAAGAAATCAGGAGTCTATTCTATGGGCCAGTGGTTAAGTACTGGCTGGAAATTAGAAGCACGTTGGAAACTTAAAAAAATATATAGATACCTAGACTCTATCCTCAGAGATTCTAATTTAATTGGTCTGGGTGAGATTTTTTTTAAGTACCCCCCCCCCGATAGTTCAGATGAGCAGAGTGGGTTAAGACCACTGTTTGGGCACCTGGGAAGCCTTATGCAGGGTTTAAGTAGGTGAATAGGGGGATGTGATCACTTGGTTGGTGTCCAGAAGTCAATTCAAGAGACTGTTCATGCCCTGGCCGGTTGGTTCCAAGGTAGAACGTTGGTCTGATGTATGGATGTCCCAGGTTTGGTTCCCAGTCAGAGCACACAGGAGAAACACCTATCTGCTTCTCCACCCCTTTTCTACCCCCTTCTCTCTCTCTCTCTCTCTCTTCCCCTCCTGCAGTCATGGCTTGATTGGTTCAAGTGCATGAGTCCTGGGTGCTGAGCATGGCTCTGTGGAGCTTCTGCCTCAGGTGCTAAAAATAGCTCAGTTGGGAGCATGGCTCCAGATGAGCAGAGCATTGGACCCAGATGGGGTCACAGGTGAGGTGGACCTTGGTCGGGGCACATGTAGGAATCTGTCTCTCTGTCCCCTCCTCTCACTTGGAAAAGAAAAAAGAGAGAGAGAGACTGTTCAGTAACATAGGAGAGAGAGTGTGGGTGTAAGCCAGGGGAAGCCTAAAGGAACCAGGCGGGTTGTGGGCTGGGGCACTCAATAAGGAGCGACAAGAGAGGGCCAGTGGTAAGCTGGGTAGCACATGCCCACCTGAATGCATTTATGCCCATATTTTATTTCATTTTTATTTTTGAAATTTATTGGGGTGACATTGATGAATAAAATTCTATAGGTTTCAGGTGTACAAGTCTACAATACATCACCTGTATATGGTATGTGTGCTCACCATCCCACGTTTCCTCCCATCACCATTCCCCCGTCCCTTTACCCTTCTCTGCCTTCCCCCACCAAACTGGTCTAGGAGCCACATCTAGCCAGAGGACCACCAGTTTACATCCGCTAGATAATAAAGGTGAATAAAATTAAACTATTTATACTAACAAGATGAAATCAACGTTTTTTAAAATTTGGTGTAGGATATGAGAGAAGAGAAATAAGTTAAATGCATAGTGTTCCCACTCACAAAAAATAGGGACCAAAATAATGAGAGAAAAAGTCTGGGGGAGACACAGTAGTTTGCTTTATGGCAGGGGTCCCCAAACTTTTTACATAGGGGACCAGTTCACTGTCCCTCAGACCATTGGAGGGCCGCCACATACAGTGCTCCTCTCACTGACCACCAATGAAAGAGGTACCCCTTCTGGAAGTGTGGTGGGGGGCCGGATAAATGGCCTCAGGGGGCCGCATGTGGCCCGCGGGCCATAGTTTGGGGAAGCCTGCTTATGGTATATTGAGTTTGAGGAGCTTACGGGACATGCAAATAAAGACTTGAAGCAGACAGTTAAATATCCATCTTGCGCTTTGTTGGATATTTGGGCTTGGGATTAGGTTAAGGAGTTGCTAATGTGTATCACTGGAAGTCAAAAGAATAGCTCAGGATCGACTGAAGTAGTGGTTACATTGAACAGAGAGAATTGTCAGCATTTAAGAGGCTGGGAGAAGCCCACCAAAAGCTGAAACAGAAAGATCAGTGGGTTGAAAAGCAGCAGAAGGCTGTGATGAAAAACCAGCCAAGAAGGATAAGGGAGAGAGGGTCCACTTTACTCCTCTTTTGTAAGTACTTTATTGATATATGCTTTCTTAATATTGTTCTTAAAGTGAAAGATACAAACTAATTGGATGCGTATAATATCCTCCAATTTGGAATACTCCAAGACAATAGAATTTTAGAGTAGAAAAGATCATAAATTAACCTACCTTAAAGTTCTCCAATCCACTCCACACCGTCACTAAGAAGTGGATGTCCGATTCCGATTTAACATAACTGATGAGATGTTGCTTCCTTACAAGAGAGCTCTCTTATATTACGCAAAAATCAACAAACCTAAGGTTTTCAGTAGTTATTGAACATTAACTCACATACTACACTAGACTCTGTGAATTACAAGCCTGATTCATTTCAACATTTATGTACTAACTCCACGTGGTGGGTACTGGGGATATAGAAAGGAATACCTCTGGGTTCTAGGTCCTTGAGGAATGTATCATCTAGTTATGGAGGCAGATATATCACCAGGTACCTTTGATATAATGTATCAAGTGTAGCCAATGACATATACCTGTGTGATGAAAGGTTCATGGCCTGACCTGGCCTGACTTCACCTGACCCAGCCTAGAGTTCTGGGAGAAGTAAACAGCAAAAGCTTTCTGGAAGACATTATGCCCAAGCTGGGTGATGAAGAGGGGTAGAAATTAGGCAAGTAATGAGCTAAGCATCTTCAGGGTAGTGGAATGTGAATGCCTATCTTGGGAGCTGTGTGTGGAATGATAGGCAGTTTGTAGAATTGGGAGGCTCACTTGTCTGTCCAAGAACCTGGAGGGATAGCTCACTGGACTATTTGGTATCCCAGCCTAAGAAGTTGGAATTATAAAGTGCCTTGATCTCAACCACCTCTGTTCACACAAAAGTTGATGCAGATATCCATTAAGTAAAACAAATACCTAATAGCAATCCATAGCTGTCTTTTATAATTTGCATTATAGAACAACGTCTGAGGTGTGTGGGGAAGATGAACTTGAACAGACGCAAGGAAACCATTTATAATGCTGTTGAAATGTTCTTGGAGAAAAATGATGACGTACTTAACTAAATGGTTGTTGTAAGAAGGAAAGCAGAAAGAGAAAGTGACCGAATTAAAAAGAAAATAAAATGAGCAGAACTTTGTGACTGGATATATGGGAACTGAGACGCAAAAAGGAGTCCAAAAGGACTACCAGGTTTGACTCAAACATGTAGATGTAATTGAAACATTGCCACAGTTCAGGCCTTAGAGAAACCTCTGAGTTAAGTCAGCAAGGCCAATGTGTAGAAATAACATACAGCCTTGTTCCACAGGCAAGGCTGACAGAGTGAGGGGAAAATCATTTTCCTCCATCAACAAAACAGAAATTCTCTCTCATTTGCTGAGAAGGCCCGAATAAAAGCCAAAAACAAACAAACAAACAAAAAAACTCTGAAACGGAGTTCTCCCGTTTTATTTTACAATTATGCAGTTATCAAACTCTACGTTCTAATGAAGAGGGTGAAATCGGCTCAAATACTGAGACTGTTGGCTTGAAACTGTCATGTGAAAACTTTCATTTTGATTAATATAATTGAAGTGTTAAATGTGTATCTGCTAAATTGCAATCAAATCAGTAAAACGTTATTCCTTTTTTAAATGAATCTGTCAGAAGTTCCATGGGTGTTCTGCCAACAGTGGATTGGATTTGCACAGCTGAACTGCAGATATGACTGTTTTATAAATGGGTAAACTGAGATGCTGAAAATTCAGTCCCCCGATGAGGCGGAGTCGGTGGTCTGCAAACAGACCACCAAGGTTCCCAATAAACCGAACTAATGTCTCTAATGACTCCTTTGCAAAGTGCAACAGGCTTAATTAAGGTTCTAAATCAACATATTAAGAAGCAGCACCTAGGTAGATAATGAAGAATTCACCAACTTCATTCTATCCTGATTCACCACAGACATACCAGCTCAAAAAGTCCTGAGACTATCTGTGGGGTTCATTCTGCAGAGTATAAAACATGGTTTCCAGCACAATACAATCATAAATAATCCATGCCACGTCTCTCTTTACCTAAGCTAGACATGGCAGTATTAACCCCCCTCATGGCTGCGCCTGCGAGTGCTGCTCCACCCTTCCCCACCCCCTCCCCAGCTTCACCTCATCTTCACTTCCTTTGGTATCTGGTCTTTGAACATCCTCACATTGAAATATTTAAAGACATGGGGAAGTACTTTGACCCCTTTGAGAGTAAAGCATTACAGAATTATGCAATAATAAGCCAGGAAGATAATGGTGAAAAAGTCATGCCCTTACCTTCATGGAGCTCACCGTCTAGTGCAGAGAAAAAACAACGACAGTAAATGTAACAAGTGCTAGGAAAGGGGACATGTAGGTTCCTAGGAAAGTAAATAGCCCTGGTACCTAACCAGTTCCATTGGGAGCGGAGTATGTGGGCAAGAGAGAGGTCTGAAAGGGACATCAATATCTGGCCCTGGCCGGTTGGCTCAGTGGTAGAGCGTCGGCCTGGCATGCAGAAGTCCCGGGTTTGATTCCCAGCCAGGGAACACAGGAGAGGCGCCCATCTGTTTCTCCCCCTCTCCTTCCTCTCTGTCTCTCTCTTCCCCTCCCGCAGCGAGGCTCCACTGGAGCAAAGATGGCCCGGGCGCTGGGGATGGCTCCTTGGCCTCTGCCCCAGGCGCTAGAGTGGCTCTGGTCACAACAGAAGTGACGCCCCGGAGGGGCAAAGCATCGCCCCCTAGTGGGCAGAGCGTCGCCCCCTGGTGGGCGTGCCAGGTGGATCCCGGTCGGGCGCATGCGGGAGTCTGTCTAACTGTCTCTCCCCATTTCCAGCTTCAGAAAAATAAAAAAAAATAAAAAATAAAAAATATCTGGGACTCAAGAGACAAAAGAGGTTAATCAGCTACACACATATACAGCCATGTATTCCAACCCTGGCTGTACACTAGAAACTCCTGAAGAACCTTTTCATCTTAAAACGCCAGCTCCCGTACCATTTCTATCAGGATAGCGCTCAGGCATCAGCGTTCTTCCAAAGGTGACTCTAATGTGCACCCAGGTTGAGGTCCACAGCAGATCAGTGTCCACAGATCAGTATGGAGGCAAATAAGAAGCTCTAAATAAAGGACTGCCACTCACTCACTCTTGATATTAATTTTCCTCTTTAAAATGCTGCTAGAATACTCTAAAATTTCTAAATGCTTCAGATATTTCAAATACACACAGCAGCAAATCGGGGGAGAGGAGATGGGGAAGAAGGGAGGGAGAGAAAAAGAGAGCGAAAGAGAGAAAGAGGAAGAAAAGAGAGAGAGAACATACAATCCAAGGACTCTACCTTGTGTTGAGCAACATATAGAAAGTTCACCAAAAAAAAACCAGAATAAAATGTTATTGTTTTATTGATACAATGTAGCTTTGTTTTTTACTCTATTGTGCTAACCAGTTTACATTTCTAGTGAAAGAGATTAAGTATACTATCAAACCTGAACATTTTCTGTACAAATTTGATAGTACTCATAAAAGAGAGCTTTTGTATTTTGCTTTGTGATAATTTTTTTCTTAATTAAAGCCTCTTCACAACAAAACCATTGTGTTAAGTATAAGTAAAGCTATTGAGGGGTTAGTCTGAGCACCCACTATGTGTGAGAAACGTAAAGGGTAATTAGAAATATACATTATTTAATTCAGTGCTCACAACTCTCAGGTATATATTATTATCCCCATTTACAGAAAAGAAACCAAGGCTCCGGAAGTAAAGTGACTAGCCCTGTGTCACCCAGGAGCTTGCTCCCAGGGCTTCTCGTTACCAGACCCGCCCTGCCTGCCTTGGTTCTAATTCAAATGATAGTGATATGCCCTTCTAGTACGGAGTGTTGTGACTATTTCACGGCAAGTCAAGTGGAATTTAGACTAAATTACAATCTTCTCTAAAAACCAATTTTGCTTCCTCAGAGTTGAGTTAACTTTTCCATAAGTTAATACAACTTTTAACTGACAGCTCCTTAAACACAAGGCAACAAATGCCTAAATCTTGACAACTGTCATTCTTAAGTTATAGGAGTCGGAAGAGGGGGAAAGACTATGTTAATCTGTTAGACTCTCCAAAACCCCAGAGAAATCTAACAAAACAGAACTGAATGTCTGAGTCCATGAAAGAACAGTGGGTACGCACATTTTAATTCATGATTTTAAAAGTTATTTCTAGGTACTATCATTAAATCATAAAATAGTTGAGGCCGCTAAAGATGACAGGGTTGAGAAATGCTCAGACAATCCTGAAGGCTGGTAGTTATTAGCTATCTAGTTGCAGGGGAAAAAGAAACAAATTGCTCATTCTACTTAGAGAAACAGCTACTTAGGAAAACCTAAATCTTCCAATTGATTTTGGAAGTTTAATATATATAGCTCACACTATTCTGTGTTCTATAAGAGTGACTTGCAAAACTCACGGCTCACTTGTAGTAACTATAAGGTTTCTTGGCAATACCATTTTGTTTTTCAATTTTATGCCTGTGCACATTTTTCCTTAATTTCATTTTTCTTATTTCAAATTAATTTTATTTTATGGAGTATATGCCTCTTTTATGTCACAAGAGGAGCATATATAAATAAAATAATTTTATGCAGAGTATCTACTTGGGTGCCATAGTAAATAAGATACTATAGGCCTGGTCAGTTGGTTCAGGTGTAGAGCATCGACCTGGCATGTGGAAGTCCCAGGTTCAATTCTCAGTCAAGGCACACAGAAGAAGTGACCATCTGCTTCCCCACACCTCCCCCTCCCCCTTCTCTCTTCCCTCACCCCTTCTGCAGCCATGGTTGAAATAATTCAAGCTAGTTGGCTCTGAGCACTGAGGATGGCTCCATGGCCTTGCCTCAGGCACTAAAATAGCTTGGTTGCCGAGCAACAGCACATCAGTCCCAGATGAGCAGAGCATCCCTTAGTAGGGGGCTTGCCAGGTAGATTTGGTCAGGGCGAGTGCATGTAGGAGTCTTTCTCTTTGCTTCCCCACCTCTCACTTAAAAAAAAAAAAAAGATACTAGAGCCAAGTTTTAGGTATATATTTTCTAACTAATCAATCTTCAGAATCAAAATTATTTGCTATTAATGAGAAACTCTAATGTCTATGGAGACATCATATAAACTCTGCCTGTTATATTGGCGAAAAATAATGTATGACTTTCAGTAGGGAAAAGACAGAAGTTTCTTGCTCTTAGTTCTTAAAAGACAGGAGGGGAGGGAGACAGTGAGGAATGACTTTCTTTCTTGGAAATCTCAGTGGCTGGCACAGAAAGACAGCCTCAGTCTCTTTCTATATGGGTCTTCCTCATACTCCCCAAAGACTTGCAAAAACAAGGCTGGGCCCAAGAGAAAGGAGGCAAAAAGCAGGCAGTTTAGACCAGAATCCAGTTAATTATCACCCAGAATTCCTGGCTGCAAGATCTCAAACTTACAAGATCTGGTTATCTTAAGAACAAAGCAATTTATTGAGAAAGTGTCAGGAGTTTACAGGGTAGATGGGAAGTGGAGAAACAAGCTTGGAAGATCACAGGAACCATGGCAGCTGTGGAGAACCAAGAGACAGGAAGCACTGAAATGGTTTTTCAACAAGAATAGTTTGGCTAGGACAAACAGACAATGGGCATGGTACGGTGGCTGCCAGATCACTGTCCACCACTAGATATCGTCCCCACTGGACATTGATGCCATGCTTGGATGAATTTGAACCAGTCCTCTCCTCTGCCTTTTTTTTTTTTTTTTTTTTTTTTTACAGAGACAGAGAGAGAATCAGAGAGAAGGATAGACAGGGACGGACAGACAGGAACAGAGAGATGAGAAGCATCAATCATTAGTTTTTCATTGTGCGTTGCAACACCTTAGTTGTTCATTGATTGCTTTCTCAAATGTGCCTTGACGGTGGGCCTTCAGCAGACTGAGTAACCCCTTGCTCGAGCCAGAGACCTTGGGTTCAAGCTGGTGAGCTTTTGCTCAAACCAGATGAGCCCGCGCCCAAGCTGGCAACCTCGGGGTCTCAAACCTGGGTCTTCCACATCCCAGTCCAATGCTCTATCCACTGTGCCACTGCCTGGTCAGGCTCCTCTTCCTTTTTATCATTCACTCAAAACAGAAAGTGCTAGGCAGGAAGACCCAGTTGATTGACCAAAGTCAAGTCCTCACTTTCCAGTTGCCTCATGTGGGAAAAGTGGGGAGCCCTTGCCCTGGAACATAGGCACTGGAACAGCACACAGCAGGGTGTATGGTACTGGGTTGCTGCCTGTGCTATGTGAGTTGGTTAGCATTTTGAATACTATCCCAGAATTCTAACTCCATTTTGCTGGAGGCAGACTTATGAATTCCATTAAAACTCACACCTTATGACATTCTCTCAAATAGAAATAGGTTGGACAGTCAAAAAGTTGACAAATATCACTACAAGGCTTGAATGAGAGAAGTCAAAAGTCCTCTTAGCTCATATATAATCCAGCCAACTCAGCAAGATAGGAAATTAATCATTCTTTTTATATTATACTCTCTTAAAACTTTTTCTCCCTTAACTTGGAAGAGGCTACGGTCAAAACTACTGGAGAGATAAGTTTTAACTTGAAAAATGGAGGGTTTTTTGCAACATCTGAGATTCAGGAATTAACAATGTTAAGTCTTGTTAGTCTAAAAAAAAAAATACATAAAAGCATTTAACTTTTTCTATTCCTGTACTCCTAGTTTTATTTGATCAACATGTTTCCCTTTAAAACGCCTTATAAAGGAGCGTTTTAATGTCTTTACCTGTGAGGAAACATGTTTGTAGTTGCTTTTAAATGGGAAAATGTAGTGATCTCCTACTGGCACCACAAAGGGCTTCCTCTGAGTGTCAATCTAAGGACAGGAGAGGAGAATGGCTTCTATATTGAAGGTCGCTGTCCATTACGAGTAATGGCTCAGGGTGTAAGAGCAGCAAAGCTGCTATGTCCTCAGGTTGCTGTCCAATAGTCAGTAATAGTATAGCCTGGGAACGTGTTAAAGGAGAAAACTATCCTTGGGTGTTTTTTTTTTTTTTTTTTAATGATGTGTTTGTCATTTTAGATCAATTTGATTTCATTAAATAGAGTAACAGACATTCACATTTTGGAGTGTGTATACATTCGTTATAACTTACAAACATTAAACCCAGATCCAACATGGGCGTGTTAGGAGACATATAATTGTTCTGAGTTGAAGTCTCTTTGGCACTCACTACAAAGAAGACCAGCGCCTCTGTGTGGAAGTTGAATTGGCACCAGTCCAGTGACATTTGCAAGAAACCAAGGCCAAATGATTAAGTATTAAATTTAGAAGGGTCATCTTAGATTTTTTTTTATCTCCAACTTTGTATTCTTTTTGTCAAAATATAAATTATGCATTTAACCGTGCTTTGTTTTATTTAGGAAAAAAGACAATATGAAATAAATCCTACTTCAACTCTTTCAGGGTTTAGGGTTCAGAAAGGATTTCCAAGTTTATACAACTAGATCTCTATCATTAATGTCTCCTTAATCTCATAGAACATAAAACACCTTCCCATGCTTAGGACACCTAGAAGAAATAAAGGGAAAGAAACACGGCTTAGGCTGAAGTCATCTTCTGAGTCAGAGAGATGTGCCTAGCAGACCAGATGCAACAAATGTCACTGGAAATCCTGGTTAGAAATTTGTTCCCATCATGATTCCTACTTTCAACTTTCAAAAATAAAAACTTTTAAGTTTTCCAATGTAGTTCACCTGTAGGGATTCCATGAGGAAAGAAATCCACTTACCAATTCTAAAACACTAATAAGAAATGTCTAATTATAGTTTGAATTGACTTTATAGCTTCTCTATAAACTTCTCTATAATCAAAAATCAATTAAGAAAGAATATCATACAAAAAATGAGTATGATCACAAGAACAGGAACAGTAAAAAAAAAAGAGAAAGGGGAAGGGAGTGAGGAGGGGGAGGGAAGGAGGGGGAAGAGGGGGAGGAGACAGAGGAGGAGGGGAGGGGGAGAGGAAAATATTAATTAAGAACAGAGGCCTTGGAGTCCTGGATCCAAACAGGGGTCCCCAAACTTTTTACACAGGGGGCCAGTTCACTGTCCCTCAGACTGTTGGAGGGCCGCCACATACAGTGCTCCTCTCACTGACCACCAATGAAAGAGGTGCCCCTTCCGGAAGTGCAGTGAGGGGCCGGATAAATGGCCTTGGGGGCTGCATGCGGCCCGCAGGCCTTAGTTTGGGGACGCCTGCATGGCTCTCAACCGTGGTCCAGATCAAGAGCAACAGCTACATCAGGGAACCTGCTTAAAATGCAAACTCTCAAGCCTAACCCCAAACCTACTATATTAGAAACTCTGGAGATAGTGCCCAGCAATCTATGCTTTAATAACTCTCCAGGAGATCCTGGTGCTTGTGAAAGTTTAAGAACCACTGTTATAGCATTTTCCACTGGTATGACCTTGACCATGATAATAATTTTGAGTCTTGGTTTTTTCATCTGTAAAATGGGGAAGGGGGGGCGGATATAACAGTCTCTCTCAATGAGTTTTTGAAAAGATTTAATAAAAGAGCAATTCAAATTCATGTAAAGCCTTAGAAGAGTGCCTAGCATAGCATAAGTGGTCAATGAGTTTTAGCTCTAGGTAAGTTAATATGGGTTCAATGTTGTGAACTGATTACTTAGCGTGGTTTGGTGTGATAACATATTTCTTTTCTACACTCACAAAGTGATTTTACACACAGCATGTCATTTTGTCCTCTCAGAATATCCTTGAGATAAAAAGGGTAGGAATTATAATCTTCTTTCTATTTCTATTCAATAAATATTTATTGATTACCTAGCTAACATGTGCTCAGCCCTGTGTATAGATGCTGGGATAGGATGTGAACAAAGAAAGAAGGCCCCCATCCTCCAGGAGCTAACAATTTTTTTTTTTCATTTTTTCTGAAGCTGGAAACGGGGAGGCAGTCAGACAGACTCCTGCATGTGCCCGACCGGGATCCACCCAGCATGCCACCAGGGGGCAATGTTCTGCCCCTCTGGCGCGTCACTCTGTTGCATCCAGAGCCATTGTAGTGCCCGAGGCAGAGGCCACAGAGCCATCCCCAGCGCCGGGGCCATCTTTGCTCCAATGGAGCCTCGCTGCGGGAGGGGAAGAGAGAGACAGAGAGGAAGGAGAGGGGGAGGGGTGGAGAAGCAAATGGGCGCCTCTCCTGTGTGCCCTGGTCGGGAATCGAACCCGGGACTCCTGCATGCCAGGCCGACGCTCTACCGCTGAGCCAACTGGCCAGGGCCCAGGAGCTAACAATTTTATATAAGTCAACTCAACCAGTGAGGCACATGGTTCCTCATGAAATATCTAATATTGGTGAGAGGGTTTATTGAAAAATATGGGGCCCTGGCTGGTTTGCTCAGTAGACAGAGTGTTAGCCCAGTATATGGACGTCCCAGGTTCGATTCCTGATCAGGGCACACAGGAGAAGCAACCATCTTCTTCTATTCCCACACCTCTTCCCTTTTCTTCTTCTTCCCCTCCCACGGTCATTGGCTCCATTGGTTCAAGCTCATTGGCCCTGGGTGCTGAATAGCTGGGTACTTGAGCATCGGCCCAGTACCGATCCAACCAGACAGGGTTGCTGGGTGGATCCTGGTCAGGGGACATGAGGGAGTCTGCCTTACTATCTCCTCTCCTCTCACTTAAAAAAAGAGAAAAAAAGGGGGGGGAGATTCTTTGTCCAGATTCCCTAAGAGTTTGATCATTAATATTGAGTTGGAGTTCTGAGATCTGTTTATTTTTTATAACCTTCCCGGATGATAGAGACATAGGTGGTCCAGACAAAGACACGGAGAGAAGCCAACCAAGACTACACACCCATGTACATAAGAACGAGTCCTTACAATACAGTGTGAGTCTCCTGATAGGAGCTCAGGGTGTGGGGGAGAAGGGGACCATTCCTTGACTAAGGGATCTCTATCAGGCTGATCTCCAAGAATTAGATTTTAGTGATTTAAAAATAACAAACCCTTACTTCTCTCCCACCCACTAGGTAAGTCCTGATTACTCCCAGACCCAGTGATTCAATGTCCTAGTCTCTCAGGTTCCCTTAGAAGACTTAGGGGCTTTCTAAAAGTCACTCTATCAACATAACAAAAGAAACTTTTACTGCTCTCACTCACTTGGCAATTCCAAGGGTTTTAAGAGCTGTGTGCCTGAAGTGGGGACAAAGACCAGATACATATTTCCTATTATAAGGCATAATATCACAGCCTTGCACATATAAATGTTAGGAACGTATACATGTTGAAGGGACACAATTCAGTGGGTAGCACTCAAACTGGACCTGAGGTGTTCAGGGGTGAAAAGTAAGGAGTGTTTTGGCTCAACTAGAGTATGATGGCTCTCAGCCCAGACTCCGGGTCTAGGAAGCCTAGGTTTAAATCCTGACCCTGTCTATTTTTAGCTAGATGTCCTTGAGCAAGTCATCTTTATTTTGCGCTTCAATGTCCTATAAACCAAAATTATTTTCAGATTGTAATGGAGTATAACAAGCATTTATTTGTGCAAAAGGAGCTGGACCCCAAGAGACACATATAGAGGCAGCAACTAAATGTTTGTGTCCCCCAAGGATTTCTTTCTCACAATACCCACAATACCTGTGATGTATTGTGCATCACAGAAAATTATTCTCTCTCTCTTTTCCTAAGGTTTTATTTCTTTATTTTAGAGATGGGAGAGAGAGAGATAGAGAGAGAGAGAGAGAGAGAGAAGAGAGAGGAGCAGGAAGCATCAACTCCCATATGTGCCTTGACCAGGCAGGCCCTGGGTTTTGAACCGGCAACCTCAGTGTTCCAGGTTGATGCGTTATTCACTGTGCCACCACAGGTCAGGCTGAAAGTGTTTCTCTAAGTTATTCAGTGTCCCAGACTTGAATGCTGGCAGTCGTTGTGACAGAAGGAAGGGAAAGCTTTGAGGGCTTTGCATCAATAATGACATGTGTGCATGAAAACCATCCATGTGCCTTCCTTTCACAAGTCATTGACTAGAATTAGTCACAAGACTCCACTGACCTCTACAGGGGCTAATAAATGCAATCATACCCATAGAATTAGTTAAGAATCAGAAAATCAGGAAACAGCAATAATCATTATCTTGAAGTCATTTTATAGATAATAAAACTGAACTTTAGCAATAAATAACTTTCTCGAAATAACAGAATCAATCAGTAAGTACCCCAAGAAAGATAAACCCTTCAGTTTTTCCCATGGCATCCATTTGGTGATGGTTCAAAGATGAAGACATCAATCTGGTCTCCAAAGAGGTCGTACTCCAGTGGAAGCGATGGTCATGGCATAGTGAGTGTAAGACACCTCAGGCTGTGATAAGTAATGGACCAGAGGGATGAACATATAAAATGAGTAACATCCAACCACAGAAGGAGAAATTAATCTGCAGGTAAGTAAAGAAAGGTCCACGGAAGAGACAGTGTTTGAAGTAAGCATGGAAGAACAAGTAGAGTTTTACTAGTAGGAAATGAGCAGAACACTAGGCAGAGCTGATAGAATGGAGCTCCTCTGTGAGGAGCCCAGAATAGTTTGTCTATAAGGGTCCTAAGGTCAGACTCTTACAGAGTACCTTGAAATTTGACAGGGAAGGACCTAAAATGGCCTGCCAACATTTTTACTTTTCTTTTCCCAAGTTGAGATGCTGATTAAAGTTTTTGAGAAGAGTAATAATATTTGGGTTAGACAGAAAATTGAGGCAATCTGGAAAGAATGGAGAGCCAGAAAGAAGAATAAAAATGTTGCCAAGTTAGATCAACTCATCAAAGCAAAGAATGGTGACTATGGTTACTTTGGCCAATCATCCTAAAATTACAATTGATTTTCTACAATGAAAATTAATATAAACCAAAGAGACCATGAACATGGTTAGTTAGGGTTATACTGGGCCAATTCAGCTACCAGATTCACAAATGTTTGAGGACAAAGATGATTAGACATGAGTGCAAACAAGAGCAGGCAGGTTGGTCTACAATATGCATGAGAACATTGCAACCACCCCCCACATTGTATTGGGTAACATTTAGAATGAAAGGGTCTTTTGAACAAAACCTATTATTTGACAGATAAAAACACAAGTACAGAAATGGTATGGAAGGACCCAATTCATACAGGTTCTAGTAGACCCAGTTCTAAAATCCAGGTCCAATAAGAATTGTAGCAAAGACTGGGTTTGCTTTGTAAAACTGAACACTAAGGAACTCGTACAGCATTAGTGCTTCCATGCCCTGAGCCTCCACTCAGAAAGCATTAACTCCCTGTAAGCAATGAGGCTTTCTCTATTTGCTGCTGCAGAAAGTATTTTACAGGAACCTCAAGGGAGCCTGCATGTTCATGTGAGTATGTGTACAAAGGAGAGTATATGTATTGAAAAGCTGAAAGCATAAGAATTTTGATGGGTAATGATGTATAAAATCCTTGATATCTGCTTATATAGTTACCTCTTGATTATCCTGCAATGAATTATCTTATTTTCAGAATATCCATGTTCTCTGTTTCTGTTTTAAAAATAAGGTTGTAGCAGAGAGGAAAAGAGGTACTTTTCCCCCCAGTCCATTCTTAGATGTTAGCAGTTCTTGTATTGTATGAAATAGGACCCTTCATATACCACAGTCTAAAGCCCTCAGTTACAAGGTCCTATGGCAGCTGTGACATCTATATGTTTCTTTCTCACTGAAATGGGAGACCAGAGTATTAAAAAATATATTTTGATAAAATACATAAGTGGTTTGATGCTTTTCATAAAATACCAATGAGGCCATTAAGCAAGCATCATGTGGTACTAATAACTTGAATAAATGGTAAAATTCAAAATAGAAACCTTATGTCTAACCCATGCAATGATCAGTGCATTTAAATAGTAGGGGTTAAAAGTTGTCGATAGTCCTTTTCTTAGACTCTTTCATCCATGGCCAAGCTTTGATTACCACCTACATAGAGGAGATTTAAAAAGTTATGTCTCAGCCTGACCTGTGGTGGCGCAGTGGATAAAGCATCGATCTGGAAATGCTGAAGTTGCTGGTTCGAAACCCTGGGCTTGCCTGGTCAAGGCACATATGGGAGTTGATGCTTCCAGCTCCTTTCCCCTTCTCTCTCTCTCTCTCTCTCCTCTCTCTCTCTTTCTCTGTCTCTCCCTGTCCTCTCTAAAATAAATAAATTAAAAATAAATTAAAAAAATTTTTTTTTAATTATAAAAAGTTATGTCTCTTCAGAGCTTCAGATCTGCTTTGCTTGCTATGGGAACCGAGACCATAATCAGAATTTAATTCTAAATTTAAATAAAGGGAAACCTTCACCAGCCAAAAGTTCTATGACGATCACACCTCAGTTTCTTTAAAATGACACATTCTCTTTTATTAGATAAAATCCATACTCTCTTTAAAAAAATGCTAGAGTTAAGCAAGAGAAGACAGAGGGTTGTAAAACTCCAGTTGAGGAGAGGAATCTGATAAAACACAGGAGGGAGGGAAAGAAAGGATGAACCCATTCATTAGAAAACTTCAAAAGAGCTCCTTGAAAGGAGAATTGATATGTATTTTAAAACATCTAAACTATTGGTCAAATATTAAGGGTTTTGTCCTTTGGAGAATTTTTCTTTATCTACCTAGCAAGGGTGAACAATGTGTAACTCTGTGTGGTATGGGCATTGATATATTTCATTAATTTCCAACTGCCCCGTTGGCATCTCCATGTGGATACTCCAAAGCTATCCATCACATCCCAGACCAAAGTCATGATCTTCCTTTGAAAGCTTACTTGAGGTTTTCTGCTGAATCGTAAAGACACCATACATATAGCTAAGGAAGCAGAAATCTGGGCATTTTCCCCTGAGAGCTCTCTCTCCTCTATCCCCATATTCAATTCATCACCAAGTGCTATCAATATGTGCCTTCTTCCCATCCCAGGCTTGAAAGCCATTCAGTGCTTTCTCATTACTATTAAAAGTGCAATTTGGACTTCACAAGGCCTTGACATGGCATATTGCTCAAGTCTCATCTTTCATCATTCTGTTTGGAACCTCTATTCCATATTGCTTCCTTTCAATGCTTCCCATACACCATGCTACCTCCCTCCTTTCAATCTTTCCACCTGCTTTCCACTCACCTGGAACACTTCTATACAGGAATGGAACTTGCAATCTATAGCAATGCCCAGAAGGGGCCTCCAACTCATGGTTTTATAAAGACAGCATAATTCATTAAGAGTGATTAAATTATATCTTGAAAAAAGAGAAAACCATATCAGCTTCATAGATAGTTAAAATAAGCATGAATATAGACTATAGCTTTATATGCCACAACTACCAATAATATGTAGTACTCTTTCATCCAGTAAAGTGCTGCTACTTATGGTTTGAGATAATGTAGTCCTACATTTCATATCCAAAATTTTTAATGTGCAATTTATTATCCTATCCGCAAACACTTTGAGAAGTGGCTTAGCCTTCATAAAAAGGGGAGAGGGCTGATTAGGACCACAGCGCCACAGTTCCCGAATAGCCAGCGGAGGATGGAAGAGTCACAGTGCTCTACAGCTGCCTGATTTGGGAACTGGATGCCTTCCAGGACCTTTATATGTGTTTTTGTTATTCCTTCATCCTATTAATTCTCTAAGAGACCTTGATCTTGTCAAGGTAATTTTGCCAACCGGAATACTTTCCAGGGGTATAATTCCTAGCCACAGGTATAGCTGGAGAGGTTGGGAATCCTTTCCAAGTGTGACAGCATTTTTTTCAAAATTCAAATAACAAAAATAAAACAAATATATAGATGTGATGTTAAGACTGTGATCAAGAAAATATCTTGAGGCAGAATGAAATACATCATTGAAATGTCAAATTTAAATAGCAATACAAAGAATGGTGTCCTTTTTTATGCTCTGGTGCCTCCACGATGTCAAAAAAAATGATAGTAGTTCTGCCACCCCATACCCCTACTGCCCGGTCTTCCTTCCCCTGATATTAACACCAAGCTAAGCTTCTGCTCTGGTTTGCAGAGAATTTTGGTAACACCTTCTAATTATGGAAGATTTCTTCCCAGCTATGACTAAGGGGACTGTCTCCGTCCCATGCCAGTGTTGTCCACCATCCACTCCTCGTCAGCTTCTGACCCACATCACCTGCCGGCCAGGGACATGCTCTCCACTGGGAAGAATCTGACGGTGAAGACTCTGTCTGTCCTTTGCGCAGTTATTCTAAATGCACTCAAGGCCACAGTTGGGGACTAAGCTTTTAAGTAATTGTTTCTGCAGAGATTTCTGCAATGATATAAGTTAAAAAACTGAGTGGGTTGTTGTTTTTTTGTTTTTTTTTTGTTTTGTTTTGTTTTGTATTTTTCTGAAGTTGGAAACGAGGAGAGACAAACAGACTCCCGCATGCGCCCGACCGGGATCCACCCAGCACGCCCACCAGGGGGCGACGCTCTGCCCACCAAGGGGCAATGCTCTGCCCATCCGGGGCATCGCTATGTTGCTACCAGAGCCACTCTAGCACCTGAGGCAGAGGCCACAGAGCCATCCCCAGCGCCCGGGCCATCTTTGCTCCAATGGAGCCTTGGCTGGGGGAGGGGAAGAGAGAGACGGAGAGGAAGGAGAGGGGGAGGGGTGGAGAAGCAAATGGGCGCTTCTCCTGTGTGCCCTGGCCAGGAATCGAACCCGGGACTTTTGCACGCCAGGGTGACGCTCTACCACTGAGCCAACCGGCCAGGGCCCTGAGTGTTTTTTTCAATATGTCCCTTAATTTCATGACCAGATAAATACCCTCTCTCTGGTTTCAAGATTTCTAGACTCAGTAGCTCTGAGAAACACAGGACCTATGAGAAAATTTTCTATTAAACTCCGGTTTTTAGATAGGGGTATAACTTCCTAACTGTTTATCCTGAAAACCCCACCAATTTCCCAGAATCGTGAACTTTATAAATGTTTTGTTTCTAATATTATATATTTAAACTACCTTTCTTTTTCTACTTTGTATTCTCCAACCATAAAAGCTTAAAAGAGTTTTGATTTTTGGGGTTTGTACACCATTCATGCCCAGATATAAACAGTGACATGTATATGTCACTGAAATAATTAGATTTATAATATTTGAGAGTCTATCACTAATCCTGAAGCTGTGTGCCCATCTAAACCAAAGGGGCATTCATACCACCGCAGTAGTAACTATCTCTGTCTCCTTGGTTGCACAGATGGCTAATTTCTGGGTGAATTTTGTTTACCCTATCCTAGCTCTGCCTCTTAGCATAGATTTCTTTCTTTCTTTCTTTCTTTCTTTCTTTCTTTCTTTCTTTCTTTCTTTCTTTCTTCCTTCCTTCCTTCCTTCCTTCCTTCCTTCCTTCTTTCCTTCCTTACTTCCTTACTTCCTTCCTTCTCTCTTTCTTTCATTCTTTCTTTTTTATTTTTTTAAGTGTGAGGAGATAGGAAGACAGACTACTGTGTGTGCCCTGACAGGGATCTACCCAGCACCCTCCATGTGGGGTGGACGCTTGGACCAACCGAGCTAGCTTCAATGCCCAGAGCCAACGCTCAAACTAATCGAGACACTGGATGTGAGAGGAGAAGCAAAAGAGAAGGAGGAGACAGAGGGGGAGAGAAGTAGATGGATACGTCTCCTGTGTGCCCTGACTGGGAATCGAACCCAGGACTCTGATACGCCAGGCTGATGCTCTTTCCACTGAGCCAACCAGCCAGGGCCAGTATGGATTTCTAAAACCTAGCATATATGAGAGGGGAAATCTGATATGGTGGTGATAAAACAGCAGGAGAAAAGACATTCTTTACACTAGCTCTCATCGTAAGCTATTTATTCACATTAAAGTTTAAGGTGTATAGTACCATGTTAAAAAGAACAAATCCCTTTTATGGCAATAGGACTATTAATATAGCATTAAAAACTTATTGCTGTTTATCTGTAATTTGCATTAGCAAATGATACTTTTTCTCTTTTTTTTTGAAGCTTCTCACATGAAACCTGCTTGTGATTAAGCTCTATCCAGGCATCCCCAAATTACGGCCCGCGGGCCGCATGCGGCCCCCTGAGGCCATTTATCCCCCCCCCCCCGCCACACTTCCAGAAGGGGCACCTCTTTCATTGGTGGTCAGTGAGAGGAGCACTGTATGTGGCAGCCCTCCAATGGTCTGAGGGACAGTGAACTGGCCCTCTGTGTAAAAAGTTTGGGGAACCCTGCTATGCCAATGTGAATAGACAACCTCCCCCCAAAATTATAAAAGCTTTATAACAGAATGTAAGGAAGATTCTTCATAACAGTCCAAGGAGTAGGTCTGTGAAAATCTAGTCCCAGAAACTAATAATCAACTTTGCCTCCATAGTCAATGACTCTCGCAACAGAAACTATTAATCCAAGTCTCAGAATATCTGCAGGAGGATCATAAGAAGATGACCCAGTGAAGTTTATGTCATTCAGCATGAGACCCTCTGTGAGTTTTCTTGGCGTTACTAATACGGGGGTAGGGGGAGCAGACACCAGCACTTCAAGCCTTGTTCAGCTTGAACAGTCACAAAGGACTTTTTGTACTTGGTCTTCTAATAAGCTTTTGCTCTGAAAATCTTCCACTGTCGCTCTGCCAAATCTGGCTTATGCCACATGTCATGCACAGCAATTACGTTAGGTAATAAACTCTGTGGTCCTGTGATGTTCCTTCGCCCACTGCTAGTCAGTGACAGGGTCCAAGGAGGATGTCTCGGCTCTCCTGTTTGCAGAAAGAGCCTCTGTTCAGAAAGAAGATGACTCATTTACTTCAGCAACTGCCTATTGCAGCTACGTGAACACATCTCTTGGGGCGTCCCCAATAAGCATGACCCACATTTACCACTTCCTGTTTCTTTCCAGGAGAGAGGAGACTAAACCTAAAAAAAGAAAGAAAAAAAAAACCCTAATGACTTTATATGCATAAATAAATAGATGTAATAGGATATGTGTATATCCACACATATATTCAGAAACATATGATCACAGAAATGTTAGCCCTCTCCCATAAGGTGGTAGGAATAAAAAGTAAAAAAATTGGAAACAAGTAAAAATCATTGGGAAAGCTAGTGGGCAGAGAGCGTTCATACATGAAGCTGCTGGTCCCAGGCGGCCATGCACGCATGAAGCTGGGGGTCCCACATGCCCTCATGAGGTGTCGTGAGCCCCTGCACTGCCCACTCTGGGTGGAACGCAGCCTGCCGGGCAGCTCTCTCTGTGTCCAGCGCCTGCCTGGCCGCAGACAGCAGTGGGAAGGGCCTCGTGGGTGCTGTGTTCCCCCGAGTTTACTCAGGTGTAAGTATAAAACTGATGGCAGTTGGAAAAGGTCAGCATTACATATTCATTTTATTTTAAATAATTGATGATGTTTCCTGTCTCTGCTTACATTAATTGCTCTCAGGTGTTAGAAAATGGCTCGGTGAGTTGCCTTTCAAGGCATTTCTTTGGAAAGACAGTGTGACTGCTCTCTGGAATACTAACAGCCGCATGTGCTGTGCAGGACTTCCTAACAGGAGGTTAATAAAGGGGAATGGAGCATATGCATTGATTCTGTCTGCCATGCGAGGGGAAAGGATTCTGCGAACTATCCGGCCTGGGATGTGAGCAATGACTTTATCTAATCTCAGAACGAGACTCCTGTTTACCCAGATCCTCCGGCTTGGATGTGGCAGTAGAAACCAATTTGATATTTTCTGAGGTAGTGACACTAATAATGGAGCATGAAATACAAAGTCATTTTTCACCATCAGTCCATGGGGAGATATTTTCCCTCGAATACAACCCATGAGTATCTTTTCAAAGAACTCAAAGCCTTCCAAAGGAATGAAATGTTATCTTTTTAAAAATCTGATCATGCATATGGAGGAGCCAGTTTCTCAAAACAATGTTGATTCTGCTGCTTTTAAAAATATGAATTGCTTCACTTATAGCCATATATAAAAAGGTCTGTTATTTTTATTTTTAAACACTATTTTTTAAGGAGAAGTTGGGCAAACAACACAGCTGATCCCAAGACACTGCTCCATTTGTACATTCTGCATTGGCACTTCTAGGAAGTATATTTATAATGCCTACTTACTTAGAAGTGATCAAGAAACTTCTAAAATACTCTTCTCTGATGCAGTCTTCTAGAGTGGGACACTAATCAAATCCAATTTGAATCAACTGAAAGTCAGGCTGAATCTCAGAAGCAAAACAATTTGCTTTTGAGAATGGGGGAAGCAGGCTACACTTGGGGTGTCACCATCCAATCGTTCTACATGCAACTGGCTAGGTCTGTCCTTGGCGATCTCAGACTCCATTGTAAAGGAAGGACCTTTGGGTCATCTAGCCTCTTCTTCCTCTTTTCAATTTATAGGTTACATAGAAGGAAGACCAAGAGAGTCCTAAATAACATTCATATTTAGGATCTATACCTTTTTATTGTTTCAGTAAAACAGAAACTAAAAGAGCTTTGTTCTCAGTCTAAATTTTGATTGATTAGGAAGCAGACTTTCTAGCCATTGTCAGCCATAACCTGACTGTTAACCTAGTCATTACATTAACTTTGCCAAGTAAATATACAGTACTTCATATCATATTGGCCTGCACACATGCGCAAAATATGTGTGCAATGTTCGAAGATACACCTAGGTGTGTGTGTGTGCGTGCATACACACAGGTGCAGACACAGAGCAAGTCAATATACCAGCTGTTCAGCATGATTTACAATATATTGCATCACTGCTGACCTAAAGAGCTGAAGAAAATAACAGGCCATATTTTCAGCTTAATAAAACCCTGCAGTAGGGAGCCCTTTATGAACAATTACAAGCATTTGCTGGAAATACATTTGCTGATTTAACAAACTGGATGGGACAAATGTTTAACATGCTGTCGTAATGATGTTCAGATGCTTTTCTTAGTATTCGTTGATCTGAGATAATGCGTTCTTGCCCAATCACTCTACAAAGCAGCAGCAGAAATAAATAAATAAATAGATGTAATGTGATGCGCTCTCACAATAGCAGAGCCACTGACTATTCCTGACAGATGGAGGAAAAAAAGTCAATATGATGTCTGAGACAGCCCAGGCTCAGCACTGCAGAATAAATTACATGATTCGCTGAATGCCTGGGCTTCGCTCAGACATACAAAAAAATTGGAAAGATAAAAGCTTGCATTGGCTTCAGATGATATTTACTGCTTGATGGATTTACTAGCAGCCCCAGTACAGTCATACTGTATTGAATTATTGGCCTCTATTTAGCTGTGTGTCCGTCGGAGCTTGAGTGTCCATTTAAGCGTAAGTGAGCTGGAGGCCTGCCAAACCCTGGGTACAGAGAAAGATGCGAGCTAATGGCCACCAGCTTCAAGACAGGGAGCTAGAGGACACTGAGGGAGGCAACAAAGCCCGGCGATAAAGTACTTTCTTATCAATATTAATGCCCAAATAAATATTAATGGAGGCTGGCCGGCACACCGTTTCTGAATGTGCCTTGTTTTCTTTGTATTTTAACACAAATGGCTGGAAATGACTGTGTGATTTTCCTTTCTCTTTTCCGTTCTCACTCTGCACTGAAGAAGGAATTGGGAAAAGACCGTGAGCTTTACTGCTCTCCCGTTGTCACAGCAGCAGGGTTTCTGTAAGGCAAAGGAGGCTAATAAAATGCTGGCTTTAAGAGGTATAGGGCTGCCAATGAAATATATGATTAGAATAGTGATGTGCAGTTTAACAGCTATTGTTAGGGATTCTTTATTGCATTGTGCTGTGGTGGCTCGATTGAGAAGGAGCATTCATGTACCAGGAGCCCATGAGGAAAGCTGCATCAGCTTAGCATCAAAAAAAGAAGGTGGTGTGTGGGGCAAAGGGTATGTGGGAGCCCTCTATTTTCTGCTCAATTTTATTGTAAACCTAAAACTGCTCTAAAGCATGAAGTTTACTAATTAAATGAACACACACACACACACACAGCAGAGGGTGCGGGTGTATTGGGTTTGTGGGGGGGGGGGCAAAGAGCACTAAGTACATAGGGCACTGGATTGAGCTACCCAGAGTCTAAAATGCAAGAAACTGAAATTGTGCACAATGTGTGTACAATGGGGGAGAGACGGTAACTGTGGGAGATGGAGCAGTTAAAGACAAGGCCTGGGTCTGGCGATTATTCCCAGGTTAATGGCTATTGATGGGAGAGGTCAGGGGAGGGTTACTGAGCAGAGCTCTGGAGTAAGATCCCTGGCGAGAGTGCTCAGACATCTGTGCCTGCCAGATGACTGAGTGTGCAAGGGCAGCTTCAAGAGAATTTTTTTCTAAAAGCCCCGCGTGGTTCGGTGGAATGTCGAGAATGTACATTAGGATTAAACTGGATGGATGTCCAGAGCCAGCCCAACCAAAAGCTCACTTTCAGACTTTGAACAAGTTATTAAACATTCCCATGCCTCACGGTACCCACCTTCAAGTAATAACAGTATCTCATTTATAAAGTTGTTGTTAAGAATATTGCTATAACGTATAGAAGCACTTAGCCCATAGGCATCAATACCTGATGCTTATTATTATTATCATCAACATAACAGCAAGCACTATTAACTTTATAGCAGCATAACTGTAAGGCCCAGCCAGCTAGTGTCATGAAATGATCAGACCAGGATACAGGAAGTAATGAAGACGATATCGTTAGTGGCTAGAATAATCTGCAGACTAGAGGCAAGTCAGAGCTGCGAACACCTGTGGGACACAGGTGTTCCAAAAAAAAAAACCACACTAATTGCAGAGAGAAGGGCAAGACTGACTTTGAATTTGGCAGTCATTGTCATCTGCCAACAGAAATGACCCTAAGAGACCCTCAGCTCCTTGGCTAGGGAGACACGGTTTGTTGCTTTGTGCCTCATGTCGCATCAGGACCCAGCAGGCAGGAGTCTTTCCAGGGGAAACCCACAGCACCACAGGACAGAAACCCAGCCGTGCTGTCTGGTGGCAAATCAGTTCATGTGATGCAAAAATGCATATATTATCTCTGGAACTGACAAGAAAAAGTGGTTTTAATTTTTTTATTTGTATATATTTTTGGCCAGTCTATAATTTTGTGTTACTAATATTTAGGCATATGGTTTCTTAAAAATGTAAAACTGAACAACTTTAATAAATACTTTAAAAAAGTAAACTATTACACATAAAGTCCCCCATTCTGACATCAAAAATAGCAACAACAAATGCTTTCATGTTCTTGTATCACTATCATCATATATATTTAGAAGCTTCAGCTTCTTATCAGTAGTTGTATAAAAGTTGACTGAGGATTAGTCCTCACTATGAACAATGTATGCCAAATCAAATATATTATTTACTAAGAGTCACTTATAGACAGCATAGCTCAGCTGAAATCTATCAGTAATTAGAGTCAACACTAGATGTGTTAATCAGACCCAAGTTAATGGGTGTGGTAATTATTCTTCTCTGTGACAGACCGCGGCACTTGTTTGGTTTCTATTTGGGACAAAGATAAATCACAGAACATTAAAGTATAGATGCCATCCAACCCAATCCCCTCCTTATACACAGGCATAGTTTCACAAGATCTATGAAAATTATGAAAGCGCTGGACAACTGTTGATGAGAAATATTGATAATGTATCAATAGTAAAATTATTATGGAATGAATATTTAAAATCTGCACATAGGAGGGGAAAAGTAGTTAATGGGGAGAATGCAAAGAGTAAGAAAAAAAAAGGCTAACCCTAAGATTGAAGTGATTAATAGGAAAACTCCCTTGGGATCAATCAATACACGACCACTATTCTCCAGTATATTTATTAACAACCTAGAAGATGGATGAGGTGAGAAGTAGTTGAATGTGTCAATATGACAACACTGAAAGAAGATAGTAAACTACTGTAGAAAAAAAAATCTAAGAAAACCATTACTAAACTAAAATGAACAAGCAAAAAAAAAAATAGTTTGGCTACATAAGATTCTGAGAAAGAAAGAAAAGGATGAGAGAAACTACGCATTATTCAGGAAGATTTTTTTCTGAATATTCAAGAGCAGACTAAATTTGATTAAGGACTCAGGTAATTGCTGTGAATAACTGTTCATAAATAAGCACATACTGAACTAGCAGACGTTCCTTCTGTATAAGAAGACAGTAAATCAACTCCAGCCATGTTGCCTCTAGTCTTTGAGAACTCTTCCTTAACTCATCTACCATGTCAGACTTCCCTGCAACTATATTTTCCTCCTCCAGCTTTGCTAATTTTTTGCCTGAATGTGACACCCAGAACCAAACACAGCTGAAATATCTCCAAAGGGATGCCCCCAGCTTTGCCCGTTATATGCAAGACACTTCAATGAAATCTGGGACCAGGAGAATGTGTCCCCTTGTTCTGAATGATCAAGATAGGTAAGAAACATGAAGGGTATGGTGCACTGAATGTACAGCTTCCTTGCATTTTAATTTTTTTCTTAGACACTTCAAGTTGTGAGTGCCTGTGGAACCTGCTGAAGTTGCTCATAGTTCCAGCAACAGAATTTGCTAGCAGAGGTGGAGTTATTTCTTCTTTTTTTTTTTAAATTAACATTTCTTTTTATTTAGACAATTAATTTTAACAGGGTGATATTGATTAATTAGGCTACATAGATTCAGAGAAAACATCTCCAGGTCATTTTGACATTTGATTATGTTGCATACCCATCACCCAAAGTCAAATTGTCTTCCGTCACCTTCTATTTGGTTTTCTTTGTGCCCCTCCCCTCCCCCCACACCTTCCCTCTCCTCCCTTTTTTTAAACCTTGGTGACCACTGGGTCTGGAAGCCATCTTTCCCTCTTTGAACCACTGCTGTCACTGGTACCCATGACCAAGGGAAAGCTCCTGACACAGGACTGTGGGTTCTGACAGCCCTCATTTTTAAGACCATGTTAATGCATGGGAAAAGAGACATAGCATTGAGTGTCATGCAGGAGTGAGTGAGAATTTCCCCATATAACTCATCTTGTTCTGCAGGGCACTATTGTGACTTGTAGGAGACTCATTGGACTCATCTCCATTGTTTCTTCAGGGTTAGTGAGCCAGCACTCTCAACTGATGCGTTGATTCCCAGGATAGCCTGCTGAGGCAAGGTTTCCACATTTTCCTGGAGAACACCCATCATTTCTTTGGATGAGAGCCCAAAAGATTAAAGTCCATTAAGAATGAGTCAGAGTATAACAGAATTTTAATACCCTCAGCTAGTAATCTTCTGGCTATTACAAGTCTATATATACACATACACATATATATTTCTATAGGAGGTTAATAAGAAAAATACTTCTATTTATGCAGGATATCACATAAATTTGATTTCTCATAAAATTTATAAAGATTTATAAAACTTAATTCTATTAAATGCCATCATAGAAAATAACTAGGGTTAGAGTCTAAATTTTCATAACAATAATTGAGCTTTAGGGGAAAATAATGAATCCTGAAGAACAACCTGTATTCTCATAGCCAACTTGCAGCACTTAAACCCATGTGGATAAAACCGGCAATGTATGATGTTCAATTATGGCACCCAGGTTTCAACCCTTTCAATAAACTATGTGATATTCATCACAGACACCCACAAGGTATTATGAAAACAATATGGACCACAGTCATAAAAATTTACATACACACTAGTAGCTTCTCCAACTTCATCATATTATGGTGCTCATCACAGTAACATGCATTTGCATGTCTGTTAATAAATTAAAAAACTGAAATGTCTTCACATCTCAGGTGACTGTTTCCTGATACTATGGTTCTAATTGGAGGCCCCTGGATAAAGTTAGATATTGATTATTGTTAAATATTACCGAGAGTGTCTTCACCACCTAAGAATTTCTTTGACCTACTGAATCATCAAACATAACTGACCTTGAAAAGTCTACCTCTTTTGGGCGGTGGGCACACCACAATCAACAGTTCAGATGCAATAGGACTATACTGCTCCCAAAAATTAGGGGATATTTTATCGCTTCATATTCATTTTGAAATATCCCCTAATTTTTGTAAGAGTATATTTACCCAAAACCTATGTACTCTTATTGATCAATGTCATCCCATTAATTTAATTTTATAAATAAAAACTTTTAAAATGCTCTACCTCTGTCAGATAGGAATATTTACTTTACAAGGTTATTATGAGAATAAAATGAGAATACACACACATATAAACATTTTATAAATGATATTTTCTATATACATATAAATACTATATATCCTTGTTAAAATTCTATGTATAACAGTGGAAATTCAGTATAATTGCATCCTATTGAGAAAATTTTATCTGAAGAACTAAGGGGATTTTACTAGGCAAGGAAACCCTGAGTAGGAATTCTCTACCTTATACGAATCTCCAGAGTAACACTATAATTGTGAGGCTCCAGCGTGAAAGGGAAATCTATGATCATGTGCAAGGCACACATATATTTTAAATGGAATATTGTAAAGGGAGAAATCTTTCCCAGTAGAATCATTCATACTTAAGGAACTAATGAGATCATCCGCCAAAGATAATGAATCCATTTAGTTGAAAAAGAAGTCAAATTGTAAATCTATATCCTATATTCATGCTTCTATATATAAATATTGAATGAAATATGAACAAAAAATACCTCATCTTATCACCCATGTGTCCAACTGAGCCATTTCCAAAGTAAATCCAAAATCTCATTGAAATTGTTTCTAGTTTTCATGATTTCACTGGGAAGAGAAAGGATTTTCTCCAATAGTCTGTTGTAACTCTGTCATTATGCTGTAGTGAGGTAATTTGCTAAAACAGCTGCCTCTAATGAGTAAACCTTTCCATCTGGCACATCCAATATAGACACAAACAACCTCATTAGTTTAAAAAAAAAAAGTAAAGAAGAATTCTACTTCATGAAGAAGAATTCTATTTTAAGTAGTGTCTCTTAGAACTTACAAAAGCTGAAATTCATTTTGAGAAGTTGACCATCTCTGTTTCTCTTGGTGGAGTCATTCTGTCTGTTCCCAGGCTAAATACATAAAACTTGGCCCAAACTTTTGCCATGTTGATAATGTGTTGTCTCTGGATGGATTACAAACTAATTCGCTACATGTTTATAATAGAAACATCTAACCATAAAAAAATAAAATAAAACCTAGACAAAAGGAATGCTCTTATGTTAACTCTGGAAACTGGAAGAAATGAATAAACATGTTTTTTACATCTATATATATTTTGCTTCCTTTTTGTTCTGAGAAATTACAAGTCCCTTAGTGTTAAGTGGCATGGGCCATTCAGAAATTCTTGACAACTCATGCTGTACTTTCACTAAGAGATAGTCAAAGAAAGCTTTGTTATTGGAATAATTAGTGGAAAACTGCAGAATGCTATAATCTTCTTCGCTGCTAATTATTGTGGTTCAGTTCTTGTAAAATATTAACAATTTTCCCTTTACTATGTATGTGTTACTATTTTTTCAGCAAGTATCTAGACTTAGATTTAAGTGTCTAAATCAGGGGTCCCCAAACTTTTTACACAGGGGGCCAGTTCACTGTCCCTCAGACCGTTGGAGGGCCAGACTATAAAAAAAACTATGAACAAATCCCTATGCACACTGCACATATCTTATTTTAAAGTAAAAAAAACAAACGAGAACAAATACAATATTTAAAATAAATAACAAGTAAATTTAAATCAACAAACTGACCAGTATTTCAATGGGAACTATAGGCCTGTTTTTGGCTAATGAGATGGTCAATGTCTTGGTTCCATATTTGTTACTGCTAGCCGTAACAAGTTATATGACGCACTTCTGGAGCCGTGATGCGTGCGTCTGGCATCACCAGAAGTAGTACTGTACATGAGTGCCGCTGTGCTTTGCGACTCCGCCACATACAGTACTACTCTCCCTGACCACCAATGAAAGAGGTGCCCCTTCCGGAAGTCCGGTGGGGGCTGGATAAATGGCCTCAGGGGTCTGCATGCGGCCCAGGGGCCGTAGTTTGGGGACCTCTGGTCTAAATTGTCTTTTTTACTTCATTTTTAATGACAGACATTCAGGCTGGTAAGTCAATGAAGCATAGGATACTCAATTTTTCTTTTTCTTGAAGTTGACTAAAGTTGTTTTAGAAATCTAGTCATGTCACCCCATTAAAATAAAAATTTATTAAATAAATAAATAAATAAATAATCATAAAAAAAAGAAAAGAAATCTAGTCATTGATATTTCTCAATCTCCCAATACTGAACACTTCCTAAGCTAAAAATAAATAAATAAATAAATCTAGAGATGAGGAATTGTGTTTAAAAGAAAACAATTATAGAGTTTAGTGCTGAGACTAGCTCAGCAATGGGTGCTCACGAAAGGAAGGCGCTGCAGGACTTAAAGAAAAACACACAAGACACAACATACAGAAAAGATGGGTACAGGGGACTCCCAACCTCTAGGACTGAGAGCCCAGATCTCTGCAGCCTCATTGTATTTATTTGTTTCTTTAATCAGCAAGCAACTTAGCAGAGCATAGGCTCAGGAACAGAGAAGTATGATTAACTAAAATCTTGCAGGTGTGCAGGACATGGCTGAAAGGTTCAGAGGCTTCCATTAAACAATCTTAGCAGCGCTTGTCGGGGCAGCGTTCTGCCCCCACAGGACTTGGCCTTCCAAAGTCCACACCAAAGACCTGTTTCAGAGTGATATTCCCATTTCCGGGCATTTTCCTACAGTTTAGGGTAGATCTCATAGTTCTAATCTTATTGAAACATTTTCTAATCAAAAGTTAAATAAATGCTCATTAAAATGGAAGCCAGAGCGGTGGATATGCTAGCGCCTTCCAGTGCAAGTGCTGGCGTTCCGGTCAATAGATCATCATGAAATGGATGAGATAGGCACCATGTCGGCATGCCTGAGCCTCCTGCCAGAAGGTTATCAGCCCTTATGGGGAGATAATAACAGAAGCTTTAATTTTCTCCCTGACTCCTGGGTATAATGTAAAATTAATGTGCATCATGTCAAGGTTACAGCAAGGCATTGTTCTCTGGAATAGAAAGCGGTTTGCTCCCCGCCCTCCAGACACTTCCACATACTGTGATAATGCATTATTGAAAAGCAAATTTCTTTGTCATTGTCAATAATGGCAAGCTGGGAAAGGATATTTTTTTAGCACTAATTATGCAGGAAGAAGTTAACAGACCTCTAAAACTCGATCTGAAAGCAAATAAAATTGTTTATTCATACAACAAAAATGGCTCCACCTTATCTATCATTCATGTAATAAAAGAAAATTCTATCAAAATCATTTGTTCAGCAACTATCTTGTGCACAGCATTATTTCCAGAATTAAGGAGATGTAAGGGACAGTGAAGAAATGGCTCCCGCCTTCCTCTCATTTGCATTTCAAATCACTGATTCTTGGACTCTTATCTGATCTTGCAGGCCTCTGACCAACCCAAAAATCTATATTTCTATAAAGACCCTCACAGATGATTCTAAAATAAATAGTTAATAAACAATTATAGTTCTACCAAGAAGAGATTTAAAAAAAGCTTAACACCAACAACATAACAAACACATTATTCCATCATCCCACTCCTCCAATAGGTCTGACTTTACATATATCCCCACACCAGTGGAGAGAAACCCTAGTATTTGTATGACAAAGTGACAGGCTCTTTGGGGACAGAATATAGGGTTAACATTTTTCCTAATATAAGGGATCTACAAAAGGTACAGTAATTCTCCCCTAATAAGGACAGAGAGAAGGAACCAAAAGGAAATGTTTGTTGAATACATTTTAAAAGAACAGAATTAAATGAAAGAAAGTGGGTTGTAAAGATAAAATTTTGGCAAAAGAGTTGATATAGAAACAAGTGTACTAAGTAAAGCTTTCTTAGCAGAGATGAAGACAGAAGGACCATATGTTTTATTATCTAATTTTAAATGTTGCAAGATGAATGTAGACCCCTTTTGCCCTAACATATTAAATGTAAATCCAAATAGTCCTTCAAGGGTGAACTGATTTTAGCTGTGTGCTCATTTTCTCTACTTTTCTCTTCAGTAACTAACAATGCATAATACTACATGTGGATTAGGTCTAGTACCAGAGCTTTGTGCAGAAGATACACCTCTAGCAATATGACCTGTAAGAACCTGCTGAATGTTTATCTAGAGTTTTGAGAAAATCAGAATAAAAGGAGACATAAAACTGAGCTTAAATAATTAGCACAATGTATTTACAAAGAAAAGTCGAGGTAATTTAAAGAGTGGGCTCAGCCTGCCTCATTTATATGTGCTAGGTGCTAAGGCTACAGATATCTGGGGGGAGTCCCTCCCAGGGGCATTCTACCTTGCCTCCATAGAGTAGCGTGAATATATTAGTCTCCTCTGGCTGCCATTTAAAGTAGTACAGAGTAGGTTACTTATAGAACAAACACTTATTTTCACAGAGTACTGGATGTCAGGAATCCATGATCAAAGTGTGGGCAAATTAGACAGGTGAGAACTCTCTTCTCGGCTTGTGAATAACTACCTTCCCACTGTGTCCTCACAAGGCCCCTCCTCTGTGCATACTGAGAGAGAGAGGAAGAGAGAGGAAGCAAGTTATGAGGTCTCCTCTTCTGCCTTTAGAGACACCAGTTCTATCATAATAAGGCCTGACTCTTACAACTTTATTTGACCTCAATTACCTCCACAAGGGCCCAATTACAAATACAGTCACGTTTTGGTTGGGGCTTCAACATTATGAAATTTGTGGGGACACAACTCAGTCCATAACAGGGTTAAGATACCATCAAGGCGGTCCTACACGTAGCCCCTGGGTCACCTGTCCACATGCACTAGAACAAGGCACTCCTTCATCTCCACAGACGTGGTCCTGGAGTCATGCATTAGGGTGGGCAGCCATAACATCTGTGGAGTGGGACACAGACTCAATTCCAGCCCCCAACCACCCTCTTAGTCATGAGTTCTATACAGGGTACAATTTGTACAACGAAAAATTGGATGTGAAGAATCTAGAAGAGCCTGGGGCACCTTGGGACATCAGGAATAACAAACAAGCCCTCAGCAAAGACAATCAGAAGCTAACTCTCAAATACTGGTATAACAAAAACCAACCTAAAAAAATTTAAATCTGACTTCCATGTTAGATAACTAGTAGGCAATCTGGCATGGTAAACATTGGATTCAGAGAAGGTTCAGATCAGAACAGGCCCATAAGCACCTTGATGTATACCTGACGGAAATGTGGGAGCTTCCATAATATATTCAAGAGTCTACCTAGGATCCAAGCTAAGTGTAAACATATCCTTAGATCAAGAGAGCACAAAGAGTGTCTCCTAGTAAAAGCTGATCTAGTCCCCAAGAAGCCCTCTGCCTTGAAAAATACTGGAGGTCAAGTTTGCCTTCGTGGATTGCCCTGGCTATCCAGGAGTAGGGGACAGTAGTGTACCATAGATAAGACTCCAGATGCTGAGGTCAAGATATATGGATTTGAATCTCAGATCTATCCCTTACTGGCCTATGACCTTGAGCAGGTTACTTAACTCCCTATGCTTTATTTGCAAAATGATCATAAGTATACTTTCCAATTCAAGGATTGATTATGAGGATTAATAAGGTAGTACATGTATATAATCCCTTATCCAAAGTTGTCATTCCAAACAGCTAAAAACCTAAAGAACTGACAAATTTATTGGACAATAAAACTTGATCTGAACTGAAAATAGACTAATATAGAATCTTTATTTATCCCACTAAGTGTTGATATTCATATTTTTTGCCTTGAAATATGAGTGTATCTGATTACAGAGTATTCCCTGAGACTTAGCATGGGGTATAAAGTTATATTTGGTATAAGGAACTTTCTAAAATAGGAAAACATGAAATTAGCTCTAAGGGTTACACATAAGGAATTGTGAACTTATAACACTAACCAGCACTTAGCAAGTCTATTTAAATGTTGTTTTTAAAAGTCTGTCCTATGACTAGGCTTTCCCCATATAGAAAGGGAGAGTAATGATCCTAGTTACTCCATAGAGTTGAACTTCAAACTACAGCATCATGAGATAATAAAGTAAAAGGCAGGCTGAGAGGTGATCTATTCCAGTCACACATTTCAAAGATATCAAAAATAGATATTGAGCATCTGACCATTAAGGAGTATCATGGATCAGATTTACCCATCCACCTGGAATAATCAGAAAATATATAAAACAACAGTTTTCACTATGACAGTAGTCAGTCAAAAACAGCAATCCCACTGACATGGAAAACAAATAAGGTGAGCCCTATGATTGCCACAGCATATTGCCTTGCTGTGGTGCAGGGAGGAGAAGCCCAAGCAGAGCTCAGCAGAATCCTCGAGCTGTAGATATGGAATCCAAGGCAGCTAGAGTCTGTAAGTTAGAGTACCAGATAGAAGAGAGGACCATAGAGACAGAACACTGGAGAGCATCAGAGGGCCCCTGGAGTATTGCACTGAGTACTATCTATACATGGATGTCAAAAAACTGTCCCAGGCTGGGGAAAGGAAGACCCAAAAGAATAAGAGGAAACGGGGCCCAGTACTTAGGACTGGGAATGGTGCCTGTTCCCATGAGCCAGAATGGAAACAACAATCAAGATTTATGGGCATTGGGTAGAATGACACAAAGGGGTCTTTTTTCCCTAGTAGGGAATAATTAGTCCTAGACTGAACACTGTTCTGGCCCTGCCTAAAATATCTTAAATGCAAGATCCAAAAGGCTGAAATTGTTTCCAAGTAACATAAATGAATCCCAGAACAAAGTTCAAGAATATCTGTAGAAATATAAAATACCCAGCAACCAACAAAATGAAAGTCACAAAGTCTGGCATCCAAAATTATCAGGTATACAAACAACAACAAAAAACCCAGAAAGATATGACCCATAATAATTAAAAGAAAGCAATCAATCAAAACTGACCCAGACTTTTCCCTATTCCTTCTGCTAAATACAACTTAAACACCTACACATTATGTATAAAACAAACATACGAAGACTTTAGAAGGCAGGAAAAGAAGGCAGACCAGCTAGAGAACTGAAGACCTAGAAACAATATGGTGATGAGTTTCTTGGGTTTTCTTTTTGCCTCACATAACCCAGACTTGGTGTTGAACTATACAAGCTGAAAATGCAACATCGGCAGACAAAAAAATCTTTAACAAAAGTCTCTTTGTCCTAGCAAAGGACCATGAAAGGAGCAGCATAGCATGACAGAAAACTTTAGACAACAACCTCTCCTCTCCAACCAGACATCACAGTTACAAACTGCAGTTCCACACCATCCATGCCAATAAAGGGAGTGAGAGCCTACTTTCCACCCTTGAGAGGCCCTAATGGAACACCATAACACCACAGCCAGAGGTGGGAAATCAGATAAGGCCAAGAAGGAAGCCCAGTCTTTCATCCCCGCCAACTGGTAACAAGTCTCCCTTTCCACAGTATCATCAGAGATCAGGTAGGAAGCTAAAATTTCAACTCCCATGCTGATGAAGCAGCATTGCCCTTTTTCTTACCTGGGTGGTGTCAAAGAAAGATGCCTAAAAGCAAAAGTTTAAATAAGATCTAGAGTTCAATAATATAATACAAAAATATGCAGGTTTCAATTGAAAAAATTACTTATTATATGAAGAACCAGAAAAACCTCCAGCTGAATTTAAAAAGATAATCAATAAGTGCCAACACAGAGATCACAGAGATCTTAAAATTATTTCCAAAGATTTTAAAGCATCACTAATAAAACAACCATTTTTTTAAGAAAAATTAAGAATATACTTGAAACAAATGGAGAAAAAGTCCTACTAAAAAAAGTATTAACAACGAAATAGAAGATATAAAGAATAATAAAAATTTTAGAAGTGGAAATACTTTAATAATTGACACAAAGCTCTTAAATGCTCAGTATACAGGCTTAACAGCAGAATGGAGGGGGACATATGAAATAATCATTGAACTGGAAGATAGAACAATTGAAATCACCCAGTCTATACAACAGAAAGAGAATACACTGAAAAATAAAAATTTAAAAAAAGCATCACTGACTTATAGGACTGTAACAAAAAAATGTAACATTCATGTTATTGAGTTGCAGAAGGAGAAGAGAAAGTTGGTAAGACTGAAAATGTGCTCAAAAGAAAATAAATAATAATGGCTAAAAATAGCAAAGCACATGAACATTCAAAAAGAAGAGTGAACTCCAAACAGGATAAAACTGATCCAGGCAAGACCCATCAGAATTAAACTACAAAAAAAAAAAACTAAAGACAAAAATTCTTGAAAGCAGCCAGAGAAAAATGACATCTACTCTTATAGGAGAAAACTATTCAAGTGACAGTAAATTCTGATCAGAAATTAACAGAGCAGCTACACAGAAAATCAGCAAGGGAGTAGAAGAATTCATCAACCGACAGAATTTAATCAACATTTACAGAACACTATAGCCACTAAGAACAGATTATACCTGCTTTTCAAGTGTCTATGGAATATGCACCAAGAAAAACCATACCCTGGTCCATAAATACAATGGAATTGAGATCATGCAGCATGTATTCTTCCAACCACAACAGAAGAAAACTAGAAGTTAATAGCAGAACAATAATAGAAAAATCTTTGAACACTAGAAACTAAATAAACAACACAGTTCTAACTAAATTATTTATGGGTCACAAAGGAAGACTCAAGAAAAAAATTTAAACATCTGGAAATGGGTAAATTATACTTTTTTCTTATTTAAATTTCTAACTAATAGTTGTTAAAACAAAAATAAAAAGCATATAGTTTGGGGGTTTTAACGTGAAAGTAAACTATATGACAAGAATTGCTGAGTAAAAGAAGTCAGACTAAAAAGAACACATATTGTATGATTCCATTCATATGACATTTTAGGAAGTATAAGTTCCTATGTACGGACAGAAAGCGGAAAGAGGTTGCTTGAGAAGTAGAGGACAAGGAAAAGGGGGGGAAGAGTACAAAAGGGCACATGGAAATTATGGATGTGTACATCGCTTTAATGGTGCTACTGCCACAGGTGTACGCATAAGTCAAAACACAAAGTTCTACCTCCTAAATCTGTGCAGTTTATTGTATATCAATTAGATTGCAATAAAAAAATTTACGAGACACATGCAGCCCCATGTTCATTGCAGCATTGTTCACAGTGGCCAGGACATGGAAACAACCAAAAAGCCCGTCAATAGATGACTGGATAAAGAAGATGTGGCACATATACACTATGGAATACTACTCAGCCATAAGAAATGATGACATCGGATCATTTACAGCAAAATGGTGGGATCTTGATAACATTATACGGAGTGAAATAAGTAAATCAGAAAAAACCAGGAACTGCATTATTCCATACGTAGATGGGACATAAAAGTGAGACCAAGAGACATTGATAAGAGTGTGGTGGTTACAGGGGGAGGGGGGAGAGGGAGAGGGAAGGGGGAGGGGGAGGGGCACAAAGAGAACTAGATAGAAGATGACAGAGGACAATCTGACTTTGGGTGATAGGTATGCAACATAATTGAATGACAAGATAACCTGGACATGTTATGTTTGAATATATGTATCCTGATTTACTGATGTCACCCCATTAAAATAAATAAATAAATAAATAAAATTAAAAAAAAATTTACGAACATGAAAATGAAACACAGATATCACCTGAGGTCACATCATTTTATAATCTAATATGTATTTGCTTACTCACTTGCTACTTTTTAATTTGAGCAACTATATATTTGGTGCACTTTAGAATATTTCAGTATTTGCTTGCAGAGATTTTTGTTTTTATACGCCTCTATAATTAGATTGTAGTCTGTGTGGCTCTGCTAAGCATGTCCAAAGGCTGTAGACGTGATAATGGGCACAGCCAAGACAGAGCGTAAACAAACTGAATGCCGCCAGGGATCAACATCAGCTGCGCATTCTTGCGCTGTTATTTTTAGGTGAATGAAATTAATGTGAATACCGAAGTGTCTCTGGCTTGGAATGTGGATCTTCAATGTGGATGTGAAACTTTCATCCAGTGCCAAGTACTGAAGTGGGAACTGGCCTCCCAAAGTTGTTTTTACTTGTAAGATTTCAAGTAGATATATTTCCATGGTTGTTAAATATCAGCTTCTGGGCATTCTTCCATAATTTTAAGACAGCTGTGAAAAGTGATTCTTAAAGTGTGGTCTATATAGCCTTTTGGAAATCTTCATACAGCTTCGTGTGGTTCATAGAGATATAGGAAGGACAAATCACAGGACACGTGGACACTTAGTGTTTTCTCAACTGCAGATTTAGATCTACATTACAAGTCACAAAAGACAACATTGCTCTTTTCCTACAGCATTAATGAATAAAAAACACAAACTGAATATAAAGGCGCTGATAAATTATGAGCAGCCACTGTTGCATTTTTTCCTTGAAGCATTCTGTAAGCCAACTATACCAGAACCATCTGGGGAAGTTGTAAAAAATTAAAATGCAGATTCCTACTTGCTACCCAAATCCATCATACTGTATACATACATTAAGATGAGGCTAGAAAACTACATGTTTGGCCCTGGCCGGTTGGCTCAGCGGTAGAGCATCGGCCTGGCTTGCGGGGGACCCGGGTTCGATTCCCAGCCAGGGCACATAGGAGAAGCGCCCATTTGCTTCTCCACCCCCCACCTCCTTCCTCTCTGTCTCTCTCTTCCCCTCCGGCAGCCAAGGCTCCATGGGAGCAAAGATGGCCCGGGCGCTGGGGATGGCTCCTTAGCCTCTGCCCCAGGCGCTAGAATGGCTCTGGTCGTGGCAGAGCGACGCCCCGGAGGGGCAGAGCATCGCCCCCTGGTGGGCGTGCCGGGTGGATCCCGGTCGGGCGCATGCGGTAGTCTGTCTGACTGTCTCTCCCCATTTCCAGCTTCAGAAAAATACAAAAAAAAAAAAAAAAACAAAAAAAAAAACTACATGTTTGACAAAAATCCTAATGATTCCTATGTATACCATGATTTGAATGCTATGGTTATCCCCATCTGAATCTAGCCCCACCCAAGCAGCAAAATATATTTCATGATATTAAGAAATTACTATGGCATTGTTTGACACTGGACTGCTTTGTGGACAACTTCTTTTATTGTTCTGTTTATCTTTGTTTGTAGTGAACTGAGCAATAAGCAGACTTGTAAGGTCACATTCCAAGATGACCAAGAAAATGAAGGGGCTTCTGGGAAGTAGTATGAAGGATGAGTGAAAAAGCATCTAGGTATTATTTTGTCAATTTTAATGAACCAAAGTATTTTTTTAGATGGCAACAACAAAGATTACTTTTAGTGATAATATTTTTTATTAAAGCATTATAGTGGAAATAAATGTAATGATTATAATTCTGACTCTCCCTATTTCATCACTGAAAAATTGTTTTTATAATGTAATGTTCATTTATGTGAGAAACTTAATACCATAATTCTAACAGAACAGATTGTACAGAAAAAATCCCCAAAGATTAATGAGCCTTTGTGGACCTCAAATTATGAGGTTTAAAGGGCCAGGAAGATGACAGTAACCAAAATCAATGAATCTAGCTGCATCTGGCCAACTCTCTAGAAACTATTTCAATTTTTATACCCAGAGTTTCTCATTCATCAAAATTAAATTAAGTGAGTACTAGAATAACCCATTGGGTATTTATAGTTGTAGGTTAGCTATAGTTTAAATAGGAATGTTAAGATCCTTGAACTAAGTAGGAAATGGTAGATACTACAACTAGATAAAGGCTATGTTTTAAAAACAGCTGAATTAAAATACACTGTAAATAGAGCATATCTTCAGCACAAGGAGAAAGTGGATAGGGTCGAAACATGTCCTTCTTTCAATGCCAAAGTGAGTTCTACCTCCAACACATTTTAATCCTCTGACTCACTCATATATGGCAGCCAGTTAGGGAAGAAGAACAGTTGGGAGTTTGAAAGGATAATCCTGGATTTGGAAGACTGGACTGTATCCAGTTCATGTCTCAAGATATGAAGACTTCAAGCTGTGAGACTCCAATTCTCAGCACCCCCATGGTGCTAACAACTAAACTAAAAGTCGCCCCTGCATTATTGAGTCATGTCTACAAGAAATGGCAAGCCAGACCTTGGTAGAAGAATGAAGCCTAGACTGTGTGTTAATAATGGCAGGCTGTTTCTGAGTGACACTAAGTACTTCATCTCCATTTTTTCCTACCGGAAGAGAAGGCTTAGAGATATTAGGAAGACAAGTAAAACAAAATCTATTTATTGTAATTTAAAGAAGTCACATAAGTGGACTAACAAGCAAAGTAGAGAGAGACTCAGAAAGTAGGCTGACAGCTTTTGAGGGAACAGGGGTTTGAGTGAGGGGGTGGAAGGATTGAACAAAAAAGTAAAAAAAAAAAAAAAGAGATAAAAAACTCACGGACATGGAAAACAGTGTGGTGATTGCCAGGGGGAGGCAGGTGGGAGAGGTGGAAGGCGTATGGGAGGTGATAAGTGGTGATGGACAAAGACTTGACTTGGGTCTGAAACCCATATAATTTTGTTAACAAGTGTCACCACACTCAATTCAATAAAAAGGAATCAAATCTGTATTTTTAGACAGCTGTACATATAGATTCAATTATCACTACAATTATACACGTTTGTAGCGAGAAATGTACTTTTTAGATGTATTTTTGTGTTTTCTAAATTCCTTGAAATTAATCATAGAGTTAAGATGCATTTTTAATACATTACCGATTTCTTGTATTAGGTGGGTTGTGGAATCTTGAGGTTTCTCTGTTAAAGCTCTGTGTGCTCTTTCCTTGAACCTATTTAATGAGATGTTTGAATAAAGGATATCCTTAAATTAATTTTATAAAAAATAAAAATAAAGAAGTCATAGAAAGAAGCCAAATGGTAGGTGTTGTAAGTAAGGTCACACAAGTAGAAATTACTGGTATAAGGGCCCCTGCATTAGTCCAGGCTTTACTAATTTGTACAATATATGCCCCCATCTCATCTCTAGATTTTTGGAGTTTATATTAAAAGATAATACATTCATGAGAGGTCTTCACCACCACCTCTTCCCATGTCAAAATCGTTGTCTACTCCAAACGTTGCTACTTCCCTAAAGGCACCCTATTTTCACTCAGTCGGAAGAATTACTCTCTGCTTCTCCTTTTTTCTAACAGACTTCCACCTCTTTTTGGGGGGCACATACACATTTCATGATTAGGTTTTACCTCTGTGTTCCCTTGATTAAACTCCAAAAAATAAGGTTCATATCTGATTATCTTTGTATCTTCATAGCACCAAGCACATTATCTTGCACAAAATTGACAATTTACAGTGATTAGTTAAAAGGAGTTATAAAAATGCATAAATTTTTCAGAGTAAACATAGTTAGCCGGATAAAATAATATGTAGCCTGATTTTTTAAAGTCATAAAAATATCCCCAGAGTGGATGCTAATGTTATCCCAATTTTAGCATTGATCTACCTAGACTGAAAGTTCAACTATGCTGATTACACAGTGCTGTTAATATATTTAAAGGTATTTGAAATGCATGATTCAAAAATCATCCTCTTCATCCTAAGAGTCCATAATATATTACTTTATATTTCTATACAGCAGTCATAACATCTTTTTACAATCATTGTCTTTTTTTTTTTTTTTTGCAGTTCTATCATTTTGACGCATAGCTAGAAATTGTTTGATGGAATAATTTGAGTTTAGATAAACAGTCTTAACTGATGTTTAATCTCCAAATGTTCAGAGATCTGCTCAAAGGCCTCCTTTTATACTACATCTTAGAGTTAAGAATGCATAATTAAGCATCTGTCCCTAAATAGATACATGAAATAAATAAAATATAAATAGATAAAATATTTTGGAAACTTGATAAAAATCTATTTATATGGGGAAACAATAATACCATTATTATAAACAACTTTACAGTGGTAAAACCATCTGATCCCTTCTCTCAAAGTTAGCTAAATATAAAGATTTATAACCAAATATCTCCATATAAACACAGTGCAGTGGCTTTTCATTCTATAGCAACCTATGTCTTAAATGTATGCACAAGTATATGAAGCATACCTGCCTTGTATATAATCTACCTTTGGGGAAGTTATATTTATTATTTTTTTACCAAATGTAAAAATCAACTAGACAATTCAGAGGTCAATAGCAAGCAGTTGGTAATTTAAGAATGATTAACAATATCTTCAACTATAACTCCAAATTCTAAAAACTGCTCAAATCTGGGAAATAATTTTATTGGCCATTAAAATATTTTTAAGCTGGGGATAACACATAAAGGCTCTACTGATGAGTAGAGCTATTAGTGATCAGCTTAATTTTAAACCAATTTAAATATATTAATTTTACTAATAAATATTTAACTATGTATGCTGGTGATGGTAAAGTAATTTTGCTGACTGGAGTTATCTTAAGATAATCAGAGACTTGGGAGAATGAAGAAATTCTGATTGTGGCTACTTCTTTTAACCTGGGGGGGGTGTGGTTTATTTTTCATAACACACAAAAGGCCTGTTTTCTCACTAGCCAAACCACATGGTAAATTCAACAATTTCAGTTCAGTTCGACAAATACTTTTTAGGCACCTTCTACTAGAGGAGTCAGCATAACACACTAGTTAGCAGCGCGGCCTCAGAAGCTAACCACCTGGGCAAACCCTTGCTTTATCACGTCATACCTGGGTGACTGCTAAAGTTACTTCACCCTCCTGTGCCTCGGTTTCCTTCATCAGTAAAATGAAGGAGATTAATAATAGTACCCATTTCACAAAACAAAATAAGTTTAAACAAAATAATGTGCATGGAGTTCTTTAAAAAGTCCTAAATGAGGAAGTGCTTAATAAATTGTATTAGTCAGGGCCCTCCAGAGAAACAGAAACAATAGGATATATAGATAGAGACACACTTATCTCTATATAAAGAGACATATGTGTATAGATAGATATCTATAGCTAGAAGGAGATTTATCAAGAGGAATCTGCTCACAGGATTATGGAGACTGGAAAATCCCATGATCTGCCATGTATCTATAAGCTGGAGGCTCAGGAAAGCTAGTGGTATAATTTAGTACAAGTCCAAAGGCCTGAGAACCAGGGCAGCAATGGTATAAAGTCCAAGGGCAGGAGAAGATGAGATGAGATGAGATGAGATGAGATGAGATGAGATGAGATGAGATGAGATGAGATGAGATGAGATGTCTAGCTCAATAAGGCAGGCAGAGAAAAGGGAGCAAATTTCTCCTTTCTGTGCCTTTTGTTCTATTCAGGACCTTGACAGATTGATTGGATGATGCCCACCCACCTTGGAGAGGACAGTCTTCCTTACTGAGCCCACTAATTTCAACGTTAATGTCACCTGAAAACACCTTCACAGACACATCCAGAAATAATATTTAATCTGGGCACCTTGTGGCTAGTTGACATGTAAAATTAACCACTACTTAACTGTTAGCTGTTGTGGTGTGGAAAGCTTTGTATTTGATACTGAGTTAAGGCATGAATACAACACAAGTCCCTCTCGTAAAACAAGGCAATTCAGCAAAACTTAGACAAGTAGTCAGTATTGTGATCTTCTCCAACTCGGCACTTAGTTGAGTACTAAGAGGAAACAATGAGAAACATTCATTTTATACTTCTAACATACCTCATTTGCATAGCGTTATTAAGAAACAGGTAGAGTTTGGTCTTGAGGAAAGAGTTAATTTGAATGAAAGCCCAAGGAGAAATACTCACCTTCTGTTGGTATCCACCAGCAAGCACTCTAGAGAAAGACGTTTCCTGGAAATTGCCTTTGCTGGTCTGTTGTAATTGGTTTCCAAGAGTCATTGATTCCTCTCACCAGAAAGTGGATGGGAAACATTAATTCATTTCTATTGATAGTATCTTTATACTTGATATAAATTCAAAACTTAAAAGTTCAAATTTAAAAGATTAATACACATTTCCAGGTCAGCATACCTTCTGATTTCAAAAAGGCTCTTTTTAAGCATCAAGTGGTTTAGTGGAATGGACCCTACCATTTCTTGCAGGGCTACTTTGGATTTGAACATGGCCCTGGGTGCTATAGCAGGCACAGATTCAAGGGGACCACCCAGAATCATTTGGAAAGTTTTGGCACTTCTCCTTTTTCCCCTCTATCATTCAATAACGTTCCTTCTCTCAGTGAGAGAAATCCAAATGTAGTTTCCTTAAGCAAACAAAAGGAACATATTGGCTCACGAAAAAACATCCTGAAGTAAACTGAATTTAGGGGAAGCAAGACCAGAGCTCAATAAATACCACTAGAGCTTCATCTTGCACATGATGGACATAGTGTCCCCTAGCAGTCTGGGTGTCTCATCCTGCTGGTAGTGTAACTCCTGTGAGAGGATACCATGCATACCTCTCTATCAGAACCATGTTCCTCCTCTTGGGCTACGCATCCAGCCCTGAACTAATCTCTGTGGCCAGGGCGCTGGGGTTTAGATCATGTGCCCACCCTGAGAGCAGTGCTAGAATGTACTAGCTAACAGAAGAAGTGTAGAGACCCAGCTTCGGATCTCAGTTCCACCATATCCTAGCTGTATGACATTGTTTGGCTGGCAAACTGTTTAGCTAAACTGTGCCTTCATTTCTTCATCTGGACAATGGAGGCAATAAATTGTACCTATCTCATTGTTCTGCTGCATGAGTAACTCAGTTAATACATGTAAGGCACTCAGCAAGCACCAGCAGTGCTGCTAACTGGGAGGAAGATGAGGAGAAAGAAGAGAAGGATGAAGAATCAGGTACTGAAATCCCCGCCAGAGTCACATGGAGTAGAGGGAGGCTAGTCTTAAAAGGAATCAGTTCAAGGCAAATATATATATATCCTCCCAACGTAACAGGTACTTATTTCTAGCCCTTCATCAGCGTTATTTATTCTCTGCTTTGTCCCCCTAATAGATTCCCCACATGGTTTGAGTGCTAAAAAGATAACACTTAGTAAGTAAATCTCTGTGGATGTCCTGACTTGGTAATAGAAATACAGGTTCACTGGGTTACGACACAGTTTCGTTCCTACGACAGTGAAATAACCCGAATTTTGGTGTAAGTCGACACACCCCCTAGCCCAGGTCACTTGCCTATCCTAACACAGTTATAAAATCAGAATCTAGAACATAAAAACACAACTAAGCCGCAGAAAAAGAATACTGCGTATTCTGCCACGTGCAACCAAACTGCTTCACCTGCGTATTTCATAAGTACAACGCTAAAGGCATAAGCTGAAACACATCTCGATTTTTTAAAGGTTTTATGGGAGTGAGCATCATAAACTCTAAACGTCATTTGTCAAGACTGTCGTAAGCTGAGGACCCCCCTCTATAATTGTGTTGATTCTATGCTTATTAAAGTGAAGAACTTTGACAAGGTAAAATATATGATTTAAGGCTCCTGAAAGTAATTTTCAATTTGTAAATCTTGTCAATATGTATACAACTAAGGCAATAATGTTACTCATGACTGTGTTCCAGGATGAAAGAAAACACACATCGGACTTATCTTTATTAAAAATAATGTTACTCCTCAAAAATTCTTTCTGACTGAAAATGGACTGCACCTGAGCTGAGCAGGCAGGGAGGGAGAAGGGAGGTGGAAGAGGCAAGGGAGCATGAAAGGGAACAGACAACCAAAAAAAAACCCCACTCCTGTGTAGAGCCTTGGAAATGTGGCAGTAACAAAGACTTCCTGTTCCGCATAGAATTAAGTGCTGGCAGAGGCGGCCTGCCGGGCTGTGGGTGTACTCAGCTGTGCAGCGCTGATTATAGAAGATGAAAGGGCTTGGGAATTTATTTCATCTCACACTGAAGCACTGCTGACAACTGAAAGTGAGGACAGAAGGATTCATTTGTTCAACTTCTGTTTTAAAAAGCAGACTTCAAATGATACTGCAGAGAAAACGGAGGAAATGCTGTAGTGTAATAAAATGTCTACTTTTTTTTTTTAAATACACTAGCTGCAACATTTGTATTTTATAGATGGGTTTGGAAGGCAAAGGGGTTGGCTTTTTTGTGGTCGTTATCTGTTCCAGGGAATGAAATGTATGTACTCAGGATCATTTACTAATCAGATAAGCTAAGGTCACATAACCTGACCAAAGCACTCATATCCATTCATCCCCAAGTCCAAAGATCAGACATTAAAAAAAACAAAAAAAACTCTCACCCTACTGTGTTTAAAGATTTCTTAGAAAACTGAAAATGGAAAAGATTTTATGCATGATCTGTATGCTAAAAATGAATATATATATTCTACATGATAGAGAATATATTTTAAATTTCATAATTCTTGTCTTTTTAAATTTTAAATTCACAAATCCTGATTTTCTTCTTTTCCCTGTATCATGTGTTTGCTTGAAATTTGGGGGGAAATGTTCTACTTCCTTTTAAATAAAATGTAGTATTACTTTTCATCAACATATTTAGTATTTAAGAATGAGATATATTTTTCAGTTTCAAGACTCATATAAATTATTATGAAATCTAATCTACCTAGCAAAGTAGTCTTATCCCAAAAGATTTATAAAGATGGGTAATATCCCCTACTGGAAGCACATTAGATATTTATGATTAATACACAAATTCAGATCTAAATGTTAATGACAAAGATAAAGAAATACATTCTGCCTGTAATCATTAATATTAAACTAAAGTGTCAGTAGCATGTGCACATCATTCTTAAGCAATTTCTTTCTTAAGCAATTCAGTTAAGTAACTGATTCTTTTCTTTATCATTTATATTAGAAATTCGGTTATTTTACTGTTTCATTAGAGTTTTTCTTTTTTTGGCAAGAAATCTACTGAGCAATAAAAATGGAAAAGATATTGGCTAAAATAAATTGATTGTTACCTTAGCCTATCAAAACTATTAAATACAAGAGTTTGTTTTTCAGCATGTATTTTTGGAGCACCTGCTGTGCCAGGCACTGTTTTAGGGAGTAGCAATAACAGCATGTATAATAGCCCTGAATTGTGCAATGCACAGCCCTGCTTCTAGTCTAACAGAGGGAGACTAAAAATGGACAAGGAAACTAGTGGGAAAATTAGATAAGAGTTATGGATTCCATAAATATAATAACACAGGCAACATTGTAAAGACTGGGAGCAGGAAAAGGGAATTGCATATGGGAATTTCAGAAAAGTCTCACCAAAAAACAAACAAAAAAGGATATATTGCCATCTGCAACAATGTGGATGAATCTACAAGATATTATGCTAAATGAAATAAGCCAGGCACAGAAAGACAACCACTGCATGATCTCACATAGGTGTGGGATCTAATAAAGTCAAACTCATAAAAGCAGAGACTAGAATGGTGGTTGCCAAGGGCTAGGATGTGGGGGAGATGGGGAGATGTCAGTAAGAGCACACACTTTCAGTCATGCAGGATGAAGTAAATCCCGGAGATCAAATGTACAGCATGGTGACTATAGTTCAAATACTCTATTGTTCAGTTGAAATTTGCTAAGAGGGTAGACCTGAAGTGTTCTCATCACACACACACACAAAGTGGTAACTGTGTCAGGAAATGTATACGTTAATTAGCTTGATTGTGGTGTTTATTTCACAATGTATAGATAGGTATAACAAAACATCAGGTTGAACACCTTAAATAGTAATTTTATTAGTCCTTTATACTTCAATAAAGCTGAGAACAATTTAAGAAATAACATTTCAGCTGGATTGAATGATAAGAAAGATCCAGACTTGGGAAGATCTGAGGAAGAATGTTCTGAATATCTGAATAGGAGAAGCACCTGGGCGCTGTCGAGGATCAGAGACACAGCCTGAGCAGTAAACCGGACTGGTGGACAGGGAAGGGAGGCAGGACAAGGTGAGGGTATACACAGGGGGCCTGAGGGGCCCAGGAGTCTGACAGTTTTCTAGAGACAGAGGGAAGCTCCTGAAGAGTTCCTGCCATTTTGAAAAGTGATTGTTAGAGTTCTGCATCCCAGAAGTGGCTCAGAGTCGGGCTATGGTCCCATCCTAGGTGACTCAGAGCATCAGTTGATGGAATTTGAAGGTAAAAAGAGCAAGTATGAAGATAAATTATAATTAAATGATTATTATATTGATGTTCTAACTGTAAAGTTACTGTGACCAAAACCCTACAAGGGCAAAACTCAGGTCTGGAACACTACAGATTTGATGTCTGTCTGAGTAATTATTTTTCTTCAAAGACACTTGAACACTAAATTGTACATTATTGCTTGCCATCATAAATGATAGTTAAACCAAAGAGAAGACTAAACATATTCTGAAAAGAGTTTGTTACAGAAGGTGGTCCACTCACCAGTTGGCTCTAAAAATTCCAGCATCTTTTACTTAAGTTATACATAGCTTGCTACTGAGTGCAATATTGAATACTGAGTATATTCAGTACATTCTGTTATTGAGTATAGCCTTATCACATCACATACAGCCTAATATTGACTTTTTTATACCACGTCGCATAAAAATGCAATCACTTTTCTATATATGCTAATATCTTTACTGAAAAGACCAAAAATATCCAGAAGTAGGCAAAATACATAAAATCTTACACCTACTCTTACAGTAAATAGTTAATAAATGGTGAATGAATAAATGAACATGTAGACTTTAATCATTTGCCATGTTAAAAATATGCTATTTAATTTAAATTATTGAGTTGCAAGGTAGTTTAAATAATGTCTCTGAATTCTTATGACAAAATTTAAGCCTAGAGGATACATAAGGGATGTGCAATATTTCATTATACTTTATTGATAAAAGAAGAAATTATAAAAATGAGGCTTTAACATTAGCAACTCCATTCTAATATATTATGTATTGGATATTATTATATTTAGTTAGGAGCATTGATTTTACTTCCATAAGGACAACTTGGGGGAAGTAATGATTATTTAGAGTACCTTGATAAAGCCTGTCATAAAATATACTTTTCCTAAATTTGTCTTCATAAAAGAGTTATACCTGAGGGAAATGCTTTAAAAATGTGTCTAAAGATGGTAGTTGTGAATAACCAGAAACATTATAAACAAATCACTGACTCAAGTACATGAGAATATCAACAAGCTAGGATGACCACTGGGCAGTATACCTGGTTATTTTTCATACCCTGCCTTTTTTCTTCTCATAAGGTATAAATTACACTCATTGAAGTGTATGTTATCTTAACAATATAGTCCAATGGATTTTGACAAATGTGTACATCTTATAAACAGCACCACACCACAGACACTTCCCTAAAGGTTATTTCCAACAAATCTCCTCACCTTTCCATTTAAGGCAATCATTTTTCTCTCACCATAGCTTAGTTTTTCTAGGTTTAATGATTTATTAAAGAAAATTATATGATTATTATTTATAATAAAAAGGAATGAACTATTGATAGACACAGCAACATGAATAACCCTCCAAATTATTATGCTGAGTGAAAGAAAAATAGAACAAAAATGAAATACATACTGCATTTATTCCATTTATATAAAATTCCCCCAAATACAAACTAGCCTTTCATGACAGAACTCAGATCACTGGTTGTCTGGGGACCAGGAAGAGTATCAAGAAAAGAAATTAGTAATGGACATAAAGAAATTTTGCAGGTATATACATATGTCAAAACTTATCAAGTTGTACACTTTAAATGTATGTAGTTGATTATATCAATTACATCTCAGTAAAACTTAAAATCATAACTCAAATGGTACAGCAGTTTGCTGGAGAAGAATAGTTGACTTTTAAGTCACACTGAGCTTTTATATTCAATAAATAATTAAGCTTTCATAATTTTTTAATTTGTAAATTTTTTTCTCTAAATATTTTTCCCTAAAGCAATTTTTCTCCCCCTCTATGATTTTCAGTCTATGTATATTTAATGTCTTTGTACTATCACACAATACAAGCAAATTAGTTTGCTTATATTGACTAAAGGTCAATACAGCTCACAGTATGTTTCTTACTCTGGGCTATGGTTTGGCTTATTTCTATTGAGTTATCTGCAAGTTCATTGATCTTTTCTACTATACTATCTGTTGTTATGACCTCTATACAGTACATTTTTCATCTTGTTTCCCAAATTTCCATTTGACCTGTTTTTTAGTTTGCATTTCTCTACTGTGAATCCCTATCTGTTCATATATTACATTTATCTTAAATATCTGAAAATACTTATATTATCTTGAATTATTTTTAACCAAAAGTCTCAAGTTGAATTCTATTTCAGTTCCAATTACAAAACAATTTTGAATATATGTTGTTTTAGTCTGAGTAGATGGCTCCTTCAATTCCATGTTTTATGTAGTTTAGATGTACTACTACTCAAAGCACAAATATTTTATCATTTAAACCAGGGGTCTCAAACTCGCGGCCCGCGGGCCGCATGCGGCCCGCCGAACAATTTTGTGCGGCCCACAGACTAATCCACGAAGTTCAAAATATTTTGGATAAAATTAAGTAAGCCTAGGAGCCTACTTGTATTTGCCGAACGGCTGTGATCTTGCTCTGCGGCCCAAATGCTGAGTTGAGTTTGAGACCCCTGATTTAAACCCAAACCTTTTCCATTCAATTTATCCAATCATTTGGACATGTGAGATGAATACTGGACCTTTAAGTAAAAGTTCTGCAAGACCATCATCGTGAAAAGAAACTCACTGATCTACCAAATATTTCAATGTGGTTTCAATCATATTGTATATTCAATTATATGTTAGTGATTGAACCACTAAAATAAGATAGCAAAAAGCCCCACTCTACCTTTAGAATATTATTTTCTTTTCTTTTACAAGTTACATCAACTATTGTATTATCTTCTGTTACAAAAAAATAAAACAATGTCTTAGTCAAGAATTGTTTTGAAGTCATGCTTGACTTTAGACTTTGTTGAGGTATATGTCACATAAAATGCAATGCATATAACTTAAGTGTACAGTTACATAATTTTGACAATTTTATACCTTCATATAACCACCCAAATTAATAAAGAAAACATTTGCACCACCCCCAAAATTCCCTCTTTCCATCTTTCTAATTAGTTTGCTTTCCCCCAAGAGGTAACCACTTTTTGATCTATTAGCATGAAATAAATTTGCTTGTTCTTGGAACTCATGTAAAATGAAGTCATACATAAGCACTTTTTTGCATCTAGATTCATTGATACAGTATTATTAAGATTTATTCATGCCATTTCATCAATCAAAAGTTTATTCTTTTTTTAAAATTTTTTAAAAAATTTATTTATTCATTTTTAGAGAGGAGAGGGAGAGGGAGAGGGAGAGAGAGACAGAGAGAGAGAAGGGGGTAGGAGCTGGAAGCATCAACTCCCATATGTGCCTTGACCAGGCAAGCCCAGGGTTTTGAACCGGCGACCTCAGCATTTCCAGGTCGATGCTTTATCCACTGCACCACCACAGGTCAGGCAAAAAGTTTATTCTTTTTATTGTTAAATAGTATTCCATTGCATAAATATACTACAATTTCTTTATCCAGTTTTGTATTGATGGATCTTTGGATTGTTTTTAAATTTTGGTGATTATGAATAAAGTCTGCCATGAATATTCTTGCACATATGACTCTATGGACACGTTTTCATTTCTTTTGGCTTAATACCTAGAAATGAAATTGCTGTGTCATAAGATAGATTTATATTGCACTTTATTACCACCTTACTTATGATTAGTGCTTTTGTGGTATATCTTTTTTCACTCTTTTAAATTTAACTTGTGGTTTCAGACATTACAGAATATAGATGGGTCTTTTTTTCTTTTTTTTTATCTAGTCTTATAATTTACAGTCATCTCTCGCCATATCACTGTTCACTTTTTGCAGTCTCACTGTATCGTGGATTTTTAAATTGTACATATCTAATTTTGTATGGTGGATTTTTCTCTATATCGCAGAATTTTGCAGTATATAGGAATTTTTATATACAGTGTGTCCGTAAAGTCATGGTGCACTTTTGACCAGTCACAGGAAAGCAACAAAAGATGATATAAATGTGAAATCTGCACCAAATAAAAGGAAAACTCTCCCAGTTTCATACCTATTCAGTACAGTTCGATGTGGGCTCATGCACAGATTTTTTAGGGCTCCTTAGGCAGCTATCCCATATAGCCTCTACAGACTCATCACTGACTGATGGCCTACCAGAACAGGGTTTCTCCACCAAACTGCCGGTTTCCTTCAACTGCTTATCCCACCGAGTAATGTTATTCCTATGTGGTGGCGCTTCGTTATAAACGCACTGATATTCACGTTGCACTTTGGTCACAGATTAGAATTTAGCAAGCCACAGAACACACTGAACTTTCCTCTGTACCGTCCACATCTCGACTGGCATGGCCATGGGCTGCTCCGCTGTATACACGGTGTTACGTCATCATCTGCGCACGCACACATGCTGCCACATCATCCTACAGAAACTGGGAGAGTTTTCCTTTTATTTGGTGCAGATTTCACATTTCTATCATCTTTTGTTGCTTTCCTGTGGCCGGTCAAAAGTGCACCATGACTTTACGGACACACTGTATTTATTATTTAATTATTTTTGCAACAAAATAAGTGTGGGAAAGGTTAATAACAGTGTGGGAAAGGTTTATAAGACTGTAGGGAGGGTTTATAAAGCCTTAAAATATATATAAATAATAAAATATAAGGTTGCTACTTTGTGGATTTTCACCTATTGTGAGGGGTTCCAGAGCCTAACCCCTGCTATAGAGCAGGGACCACTGTATTTCTTTCTAATGGAGTATTTGGTCCATTTACAAGTAATGTAATTATAGTTTTGTTTGAATCAGTTTAATTCTGCTTTATTTTTTATCTGTTTACTTATTTATCTTTTTCAACTTGTTCTCTATTTGTTCCATCTGTTAGTTACACCATTGTTCATTTATTTCTATTGTCTTTTGGTTTTATAAAGTGTTTTTTATTTAATTATATCTACTTGTTTTTACTTTAGCAATTTGTGTGTTTGTCTTCCTGCTTGTGTGTGTTTTAGTGTTAATCCTGAAGATTGAAATATGTACACAACTGTCACACAGTCTCAATTCAAAAAATACAATACTAAGGAACAATCCAAGAACCATATGATGGGTAATTTTACTTAATCACCACTCAATTTTTGTATCCTGGCCATATATTTCAATTCAACATATTTCATTATTATTATTTTTTTCTTTAAACAGTCAAAAATCTTTTTAAAAGCTTCAGTAATTTCAAGGGCCTGTGAAGACTATACTTAGAGTTCGCGGCCATCAACACTGCCAAGACCTAAGAGATAAGCCAAGAAGTATAGAAGTAGGGAAGAAAGTAGCTGCTATGAGTTTAAGAATCAATGCAGAGTTTTTTTTGTCAGTTTTATGGTTCTGGAGAGATTTTTTAAATGGGATTAAAGGATCATCAAAAGGATGAGGTTCAGATATAAACCCTCAAGTATTCAACTGGACACCAGAAGAACTTCATTCTAAGAATGAGGTTAAGGTAAAAAGAGCTCACTCAGCTTTACAAAGACTGAAACCCAGCTGTGAATCAGCTCAGTCTGCTGGGATTACAGTAATCTATGCCTTCTCTAATAACCTGCCAGAAACTAAAGAAATTCTGTCTAGAGAAAGATAACATTTTTCCACGACCTCTATAATTTTTATATATAATTATTTTAAGTCGGTGAAAAAATTTACCAGGTATACAAAATAAAAGATAAGAAAAAAAAAGCAATAGAAACTGATGCACGGGTGACCTGGATATTGGTTTTCAGACAGATTTTAACTGATTAATAAAGATCGTAGGTGACAAAATGATGATATTGACCAGAAAATTGGAATTTATATCAAATAAATAAAATGGCAATCCTAAAACTAAAAAATAATATGTGAAATTTAAAAAATGCAATACAGGCCACCTCACATCCGCCAGAATAGGTAAAATTAAAACTACTCACAACAGGTGATGATGGTCCTGGTTCCTGCTGGGGGCTGCAAGCAGAGGGCAGCTCCGAGGGGCAGAGGCTCTGTACACTCGGCTCTGGGCCCGGCAACCTAGGGCTCAGCACGCCGGTGGGCTCCAGGGCTGCACTGAGCCTGACAGGTCTCTACGCTGGAGGCACCACGACACGGTCACCTTCCTGTACACAGAGGAGGCTGAGCTGCTGCTCTGCGCGGACAAGCAGGACTCCAGAGTTCGAGTTCACAATTTCACCTGCCCCAGCCAGATGCTGACGCCCCCCAGCGGCTCTGGAGGTGACAGCGCAGGAAGTCCTGTCCGTACCCGCGCAGTGATCAGCTCCATTCGAAGGTGGGATGACCCAGAGAATCCTGCAGAACCGGCCGTTGATGACAGCGTGGCCAAGTCCGTCCAGCTGGTTGTAGGCTGAGTTAAACTTCAAAAAAGCTGAAGATTTGCCTATTACATGCCTCTACTGCAGGGTGCACCAGCCAGCTTGCATGATTTACAGTATTACCAGCAAGAAGTGATTCTGTTACCAACGTGGATTTACTTCAGTCAGCCACTTTCTAAATCACCTCGTGAGGAGAAAATGCACAAGGGTGGGCTCCTGGGGAAGACAGTGCTGAAGTGTTGCAATGGTAGCTACTACCACAGTCTTTTTGCCTTGACTTTATTCCAGTTCGGACCACCTTGGTCGTGCGGCCGCAGCGCACGCAGCCCTGCTCCAGCCAGAGCAGCCTTAAGGACATCCTCTGGGACAACTCGTAGTGGCAGCTCCTGATCCAGGACCCATGCATCTTGTCTGGGCTGTCCCTTCCAAGGAGGTGCAGTCAGGGCCCAGCCAGCAGATCAATATGCTGGGCACTCCACCCCCCAACCCTGCCCCAGGAAAATTCTTCCACCACCTTGGAGGACCTGGAGAGGTGCAACGGAGCCAGCCACAGCACTTCCTCCCGCAGTTACCAGGACTCTTACCAGTATCAGAGGATTATCTGGCCTTCTGGGCAAGCTGCAGGCCTACTACAAATAGAGACTGAATAAGTCTCAGACTCAAGACATTACGGTCAGGTGGGGCCTCAACAGGGGAATCTCCTACTTCACTTGACCCAGACTGATTCTGATAAAGAGCAATTAGCCATAATTTGCTTCACAGACATGCGGCTCATGGAAAGGGCTTATATGTGCCAGTGATACAAAGGGGAGCTGGCGCCCAGGTGGAAAGGGATAGGCTACATCATGAAGGTCCCTGATAATTATGGCGATGAGATCACCATTGAGCTGCAAAGTAGTGGTGTGGGTACACTCACGTAGGTGACGCTAACTTCTAGGTGGATTTTGTATAGAAGTCAACCTCTTTCGAGGTGATGCAGTGTGCATTGAAAACGTTTGCTGTGAATGGCCTCTGAGTGGGGCCACATCTACCACAGACTGCTTGGGAGTGACCATCAAGTGCCAGCTGCCTAAGCATTTCACGGCCCAAGGGCTCCCAGACCTCAACTACTCTCGAGTTTACACTGTGAAACCTGTGCAGTAGAGACCGCTAAACCTGAGGCAGAGACCACCCAACACAGGGAAGACAGTGATGTCAACCACCATGTCTACCGCCTGACTCAGCAAGGTTCTCGTCTATGCTCAGAGTAACAGAGTCGTGGATAAGTTGACCAAGAAGATTCACCAGACCTGGCTGAAAATCGATGGCCATCCACTCCCCAGGACCATTCCAATGCTGCACAACCAGGTCAAGAACATGCATAGCATGCCCGACAGAGCTCCAGAGGCTGCAGCAGGTGAAAGAAGAGACTGGGCACTGTTGTCGGTGGACAAGAGTGGTACGTGGCCCTGAAGCACACCGCGGAAAGAGCTGCTCACGAAAGCCCAGGTCATCAGCTGCTCGGGGGTGGGTACCAGCGACCCCTAGGCTCACCCAGATGCAACTGTGCTCCACTTTAATTGGCAAGAGAACCTATGCTTATGTTCTAAGAAGGTTTTCATTTACAGAAAATAGAGCGCCTGGGGTTTCCAGTTTGTGTTTTAAAGATTCTTTCAAAGGAGTGCTGCAAAATATTCTTTCCATGTCTCTCAGATCTTATTTAATAGTGGACCTGAAGGAAGGGAGAAGTCTCCAGAAACAAAGTCTAAACAAGCCAACCACCTCAAGATAAGGACCAGCACCTGTGATGCTATTGCCAGGAGAATTTCTGTATTCCGTTTTAGCTTCCAGCTGCTTCTCCTCGCCCTTCAGGGTGGTGAGGGCACCGCACCATTCAGGTCCTCAGCTGGGTTCTGAGGGTCAAATTCTTCCCAGTGCAATGGACTCAGTCCCCCAACCTTCCAGTTCCCTAGGGGCCTCACGCAGGACTGACCATGAAACAAGATGGTGAGGAAGTGCCTTGTTCCCAAAGATCTGGTAGAAGGCAGAAGTCAAGAGGGCCAAGGGGCTGCCCATAGCCCCTGTGGCCCAGGTGCAACCCTGTTCTCCACCACGCCCAAGCTTTAAGCTATCTACCTGTGGGCTCAGCTTCCATAAAGTGTTTGGTCTACCTTTTAGGGGAAGAGAAATAAAATTCAGAATAAGGGGTTCTGTGTAGAAGGAGCTTGGAGGAGTCTGTCCCATCATCAGCTGGCAGAGGGGGCATCCGCCTGGTTACTGTAGCTGGGAGGGCCAGCCCCATCTCCTCACACACTGATGATGGGGAATTTGTTTCCCTAGCTGCCAACTAGGTGGAGATGTCCGCTGCTTACTCAGGCCCTGGTGACCTTAAACCCTCATGTGCCTGACAATTGCCCTTATCCCAAAGTCTCCAGCTTCCAGTTTATACAAAGAAATGGGACACACAGGCCACTTTTCTTCTGACAAGATCTTATTACCTTTGCGTTACTCTGGTTTTCCCTTCTCTGGGGAGGACACATGCTCTGCCTTAGTTTTGTGCTGTTTGCTTTGTTCTCCACCCTGGTGGCAGCAGTGACTCTCAGTTTTCCAAATAGAGGAGCAGTTACATTACCAAGGCAATGTAACTTTTGATTTTTGGTCAATTTGTTCTAAGCTCTTTTGTCACCAATAATATGATAAACAAATAACAGAACTCCTTACAATAATGACAATGTTGTGACAGTGATAAAGTAGAACAACCAAAGTTCTTATACATTGTTAGTGAGTATACAAAATGGTAAAATCACTTTGCAAAAAGAGCTGAACATTTCTTGTAAAATTAAATAATGCATTTTCCTATGATCCAGCAATTCCATTCCTAAATGTTTAACTAAGAGAAATGGAGTTATGAGCACAAAATGACTTGTGCAAAGACACTCATAGCAACTTTGTCACAGAGCTCAAACCTGGAAGGTTCAGTTGTCCACCAACAGAATAGATTTAAAAAACTGAAATACTCATACAATGAAATATTATTTAGCAATAAAAGGGAACTACTGTTACAGATTGAATTGTATCCCCGCCCAAAAAAATATGTTGAAATCCTAGCCCCCAGTACCTCAGAATGTGACCTTTCTTGAAAATGGGATTTTATTTTTAGAAGTAATCAAGTTAAAATGAGGTCTTTAGGGTAGGTCCTAATCCAATATCCTTATGAGAGGGGAACTTTGAGTACAGAGAAAGACACACAGAAGGAAGATAACGTAAAGATACACAGTGAAAAAATAATCACGTAACTAGTGAATTGTCTACATGCCACAGAATACCAAAGGTGGCTGGCAAACACCGAAAGCCTGAAGAAGCAATGAAGGAGTCTCCCAGGAAGTTAGCAGAGAGAGCATGACTAACACCTTGGTTTCCAATTTGCAGTTTCCAGAACTGTGGGAAAATAAATTTCAGTTGTTTTAAGCCACTCAATGTTTGGTAGTTTTAATGGCCATCATAGGGAATCAATACAACTCCTAATATTATAGTTAATATCATGGATGAATCTCAAAAGCATGAGACGGTGTTAAAAAAAAAAAGCCTTACATGAAAGATACAAACTGTATGATTTACTTTATATGGAGTTCTAATCTATGGTGGAAAAAAATAAGAACAGTGCTTGCTTATGGGTATGGAAGTTGGGAGTGACAGAGAAGAGGCATGAGGAAACTCTCTGGGGTGATTATAATGCTCTATATCCTGATAGGGGGTTGGGAAAAAGGAGTATTTGCATTTATCAAAACTCAGGAAATCAATATTGTGGTTTGTACATTTTGTTTTATATTCAAACAAAATAAAAATTATATACAAATACTGAACTCTAACTAGCAGTATACATGCTGAGGTATGTAGAAGGATGTGTACTGATGCCGGCATTTTAATTTGAAAAGCATTAAAGAGTAAGATGGATTGATGAATGAATAGAGGGAATGGGTTGTAGATATGTGATGGTACAAGTATAATATGATATTAATTGTAGAATCTAGTTGCTGGATATATGGGAGTTCAATGAAAAATTCATTCAACTCATCTGTGTGATTGAATATTTTTATAATAAAATGTTAGAGAAGAAAAGTGTAGTATAAGGGTTAACTAGCAAATTAAACATAGCTAAAGAGAGGTTTAGTCAGGCTGAAGCATAGAATTTTTAAAAGAATTGAAAATATAGAAAGAAGCGTAATGAAACCAGACTCAGTGATGAAGACTAATATAAGTATAATTGGAGTTCTAGCAGCAAAGGAGAAACAGAATAGGCTAGAAGCAATTTTTTAAGTAATTTTTTGAGAATTTTTATAACAGATGAAAGACTTCAAGCCACATATTCAGTTAATACAATGAGTGTGAACATTTCCTTTGAATACAAAGGAAAACACAACTAGGTACATCTTGAAAAACAAAAACCTCTGAAAGCATGCAGAGGAGCAACAGCAATACTGAGAACCGATTTCTCAACAGAATGACATCTTTAAAGTGAGATGTATGGATAGAGCAGCATTTGTGACACTCCTGTTATGTGCCAGGCTCTAGGCTAACCCCTTTACAAACATTATCATTTAATCCTTACACCTTCCCAATGAGGTAAAACTAATATCCCATTTTAATAAAAGAAAATCAAGACTTGAAAAAGTTAATTATTTGCATAAAGTCAGATAGCTAACCGGTGGTAAAGATTTCATTTTATTTTTGACAGACTCCAAACATACTCCTCTTACATGTTATGCTTTCTCCTTTATTATAAATGTTCTGCTTTTTTTCCCTCTATTTCTGTGTATCTGCCTATGCTCTAGGTCTCAGCATTTCCTTATTTGTCAAATCCCCATGCCAAGTCTTGTAGTAGTTTTGACAGTGTGCTTGGGGTTACTATTTAAAAGGAGAGAGAGAGAGAGAAACTAAAGTAGTGGAACACTAGTATCTAATATTGGATAACAAGGATACAGATCACATGATTGCATGATACTGGAGCACTGACTGTAGACAGAGTACATTTAATTGGCATCTCTTCTTTGAATGCAGTATATCTAGTCTCCATTTTGACACTATAGCGGATGACTGAAATGCTGCCTTGTGTCTTGTTAGCACCGTATTGTAAAGTGTATATTATTATAGAAAATTGACAAGGTGATGTGAGCTGTCACTTTAGCTAAGAGAATATCTTATTTTTAATGAATATTATTTCATAAGGAAATGTGCTGATGACAGCTTATTTCAGTGAAAACTGTTGATGCATAACCTTTTTGCTAGACAACATTATATCAGGAGTGACTCCACCTAAGAAATCTATACTAAAAATGTTTGCAAGAAAAAAATTTGAGGAGTACCTACGAGTAAGCAAAATATTTTTAATATATTGTGTTAGCATATATATTATGAGAAATTTTATGGGGTATATTTTTATGATAAGATAGTAATCTATGTCCCAATAATATTTTGGGGTTTTTTAATGTTTTTCTTTAAGTCTGTGGTAATATATAAGAATATGTCTTCAGAGTAAATTTATATGTGTGGATAATTGCACAAATGTGTATAAGTATATACTGATATTCATATAGATTAAAATTCCAAAGTCAGTTCTTACATATCATATAAATACATCCAATCTAGCATCTAAGCATTATCTTCCGCTGGTTACTAGAATTAGGTGAGCTAAATTCAAAACCAGGTTCTACCACCTTTATTCCTTAATCTTGGGAAAGTCTCTTAATCTCTTATTTAAGATGACTTTACTTCTCAGTTAAAATGAAGAAAATAATATTTCCTTACATACTTCACAGGGTGGTCAGGAGGCCTTTCAAAGAAATAATGTGTATGAAAGAAATTTGATATTGCAAAAAGAAACTACAACTAGGTATATAATTTTATGTATATTATAAACATATAATATAAATTAAATATTTATAATATATAAATATATATATATATGTATTCACACACAAGTATTATAATATGGCCTGAACTTTTTTCTAGGAATTATTAACCTATGGGTCCAAATAGGGTCATTATAATATTAATAAACAAATTTCACTATTCCATTACCCACATGCTCTTGAAACCACCTCCAAATCTGACCCAGCTTGTTCTCAAACAGTCAGGGTGAGTGGAGCTTTGGGAGACCCTTCCCATGCCTGCTGTCTAATACTTCCATTAAGTTAGCCAAGGAGCCCATGCCCCCACTTCACAGGGAACTCGCTTGTGGTAGGAATGACTTCTGCATCCAGGTGCTGTCCTCCAACACTCACAAAGTGGTCCAAGTCCAAAGAGCCAGAGTGCTGCTATCTGCTCCTATTCTGCACTCAGAGTGAAAGAACGCCTTCCAACCAGTACAATTTCTAAGTTACTCCTTGTTACACTGGCAACAGGTTGTGTTTTTAAGTGACCTCTCTTTCTTCCTGTAACCCTCTCAGCCCATAAAACCCTGTCAGGAGTCCAGGTTTACAGCCCAAAGATTGGGGCAGACAATGCTGGTGGTGGTGGTGGGGGGTTCTTCATTATTTCCAGTCTCTCCCTTTGGTTTCTTTCTAGATTGCAAACTCCTCGCCTCATTTTTCTTTAACCAAAAATTATTCTTTAAATGGCATCTTATTAGATGTATTTCACCCCTTTCCCAGACTTGACTGAAGAGGTCTGAAATCTGGTTGATAACACTCAGTGTTCCAGTTACTCATTGTTGTGTAACCTACTGCTCCAAAATGTAGTGACCTAAAACAATGGTATGTTTTGCTTCTCACAGTTCTGGCTGAGTGGTTCTTCTGCTCTTCCTGAGCTTGCTCACGTAGGAGAATCCAGGTGACTGGACTGGGGGTTGGGTTCAGTTAGGACACTGGGATCCCAAAAGTCCCATTCAATTACAGTATTAGCTCAAAGTCTAGATTTTTATTTTTAAATCATTCCAGATGTGGAAAAGTCTCCACAGGTTCAATCACTCAGATGCAGCTGCTCTGGTACAGCTTGTCTTGATTTGTGAACTAAAATAGCAAGTCATCCCACCCTCCTACATCACCCTCACACATGCATCCAAAATACAATAGTGAGACAGGAATCAGAAAACTAGAAGAGACTCTCCTGTTCCAGAAAGGAAGAAGTGAAAGGTGCGTGCAGCCTCTGATCCATAGCAATTCTGAAATCTGGTTAGGTACATATTTTCAGGGCCCTTAATCTGGGAATAGGGACTGTTACCTGATCAGAGAACAGCTCTTCCCACTGGGAATAATATTCTGATTCATTGTTCTCTTGGCTCTTGGCTTCTGCCCTGGACACTTTGGTTTGCCCTCTGAGCTGTAACTTGCTGTCATCACAAATAATGAAATTGCCACCATTTCACTGATGGTGTACCACTTTGTTTCTAGCAATGCACTTTGCATTGTCAACAGCTGACTGAGACATATTAAGAGTTCACTTTGAAGTGTGTAACTTTGATGCAGGTAGCAGGCAAATGGAGAGATGATAGGTATTGTTGGATATATTTTCTGTAAATATACCCAACAGTGTGTGTGGAAATGCTTAAGTCATTTATATAAACTCATCAGTGTAATTATATAATGAATACATGAATAATCTATATAATTTATGTACAAAATTAAACCATCTTCTAATGCAGTTAAGTGAAGAAATATGTATTTCTTATGACCTAAGAAATAAATGATTATTTTAATGTGTCTTAAATCTGCTCCTTTACCTAGTTCTAGAAAGGAAAGGAGAATATGGCTTCATCAAAAGGCACAAGGGGACCAAGGTCATTATCACTGACTTTTGGAAGTGTATCCATAAAAAAATAAGAAATGTTTGTCAGGACTCTGTTATCTCTTAGATACGTGCAGCACAGAGGAGTGAAACCTAATTGAAAAATGGCCTAGTCCTTATTGAGAATAATACTAACAATATTTTAGATCTCCACCTCTCCAATATTTCTTGGAAGCTTTCTCATGAAAATTTTAGCTGAAAAGCCCAGAATCTGAGACAAATTGGTGCATATCTAAAATATTGCTGCCCTGGCCGGTTGGCTCAGTGGTAGAGCGTCGGCCTGGCGTGTAGGAGCCCTAGGTTCGATTCCCGGCCAGGGCACACAGGAGAAGCGCCCATCTGCTTTTCCACCCCTCCCCCTCTCCTTCCTCTCCATCTCTCTCTTCCCCTCCCACAGCCAAGGCTCCATTGGAGCGAAGATGGCCCGGGCACTGAAGATGGCTCTGTGGCCTCTGCCTCAGGCGCTAGAATGGCTCTGGATGCAACAGAGCGATGCCCCAGAGGGGCAGAACATCGCCCCCTGGTGGGCATGCCAGGTGGATCCCGGTCGGGCGCATGCGGAAGTCTGTCTGACTGCCTCCCTGTTTCCAGCTTCGGAAAAATGAAAAAATAAAATAAAATAAAAAATAAAATAAAATAAAATATTGCTCTGTAACCTTACCGTGAACCTACATTAACTGCTTGTCAACCACTGAATAGGGTTCAGGTCCTCCCCCTACCAGTTGTTATTATTTAGACATTTTTATTATGTAAATTGGGGTCATTATCAGAGGCACATTTTAAGACAAGCATGATAAAGACTGAGTTCTTCCTTCATTACAGGATTTCTTCTATTATATTTTTTAAAGTTCTCCCCCAGTTTCTTAGGATTTCCAGTTGCACATTTTTTGGCTTTCCTTTATCTGTCTTTTGTGTATTATTTTTCTAATTATGGATTTTTGTTCTTTGCCATTTTATTTTGCTACATTTTTCAATCCCTTTCTATATATTTAATATTTAAAAATTGTGTTTGTACTATATCCATTTCACATTTCATTGTTTCTACTATGTTTTTCTCCCCTGTGATTGTGCTATGTCTTTCACTTTTTTTCTACCTCCTTTTCCATCTCTTCCTTTGGAATAGGATACTCTTTGTCTATTCTTTTAACTATTGTTTTCAGAAGTTTATATTTTGATGTCTTATATTATTATAATAAAGAAATACTTGATTCATGTGTTCAGTTTTTTTACCATAATTTTTCTTCTGGTGTATAGTTTCATTTGTCATTTTCTGTTGCATTTCTTGTCTCCTTTTTTTTTTTTTTTCTGGCAGTATTACTCATCTTTTAAGAGGAGCCTTTTCCTCCAGGTAAGCTACTAATTATGGAACAGGATAGTAAGGTGTTGGGAAAATGAGCTGGGCTATGTGGAATGTCAATTCGGGTACCTCGCCCCAATATTCCTGGTCTGCAAGTCTGTTGTGCATGCTATCACAAGAGTACATTTCATAAGGCCTTTGCTCATGCTAGTAGTTCTCTTTGTGCTGATCCGCAAAGCCGAGTTATGACTCACACAAGTGATTACGTGTGATTGTTTGGCATTTCTTTCTTTCTCTTCGGTCATCACGATCAGCAGCGGCAAAGCTGATGTACACAAATCACTTCATCCTTGCTGAAAGGAGCTTCCTTTCTTCCTCCCTCCTTCTGCCCTTCCCTCCTTCACTCCCTTCTTCCTTTCCTTCCTTCTTTTCTTTCTTCCAACTTACATAATTTGATTTGATTTAATTTGTCATACCAACTTCCTAAAATATTACTCGAACCTCTGCTTCAGTTTTCTACCTCTCTGCTTTGATTCAAACTCTTATCCTCTTTTTAGAAAACTTTGTTTATTTTCTGCGGTCTGCCAAATTCTTCGTATCTTTCAAAACCTTTTCAAGTTCCACTGTTTAATGAAACTTTTCTAAATCACTCTGGCTTCTCATGTGAAAGTATAAAAACATTTTTCTTGCAACTTCCTTGGCAATTGATAGATTGGCCACCGCAACTCTGTGTGGTTATTTAGTCCTATATTTTAAACTTTTCCTACACCTAGATTTTAAGATCCTTGAGGTGAGGGACCATGAATGCTTTTCAATTTCCTACTACTTCTGGTCCAGTGATTTATACATAGAAGCTCAATAAATTTGGGGTGATTGTGTGTAATAGGAACCAAAATGAGATATGCAGAAGGTAAAAAGCTTATCAAGCTTTTTTTATATAAAAATTAAAGAAGAAATTATATGATTTAGTTCTATTAAACATGAAGATATAGGTATTTTATTTTATCTATAAATAAAATAAAAATTTGAGAACCTTTAAATAAATGTAATCTCTAACATATACTTTTATTACTGTAGACACAAAACTTCTGGGGCAAACTGTTGTTCAATGTGAAGTTATTGAATAAAAGTATACAGCTAGAAATTTTCCCAAAACATGTAAAGAGAAAAAATATGTTTATTTCCTTAGGAAACCAACTCCACTAGTCAAAATTTTTTTATCCAATTTCTCCAAATCAGGAATAATTAAAGTTTATTTTCTGCATAATGTAAGCTGAAGTAAATCTAATTTAAGTTTCTAAATTCAAACATCAGCAATAAGAAGACATTATTAATCTTTTGCTATCTTGACAACAACTGAGAGATGAAAACTAAGTGGAAAAAGAATTATCTCAGAAAGAGTAATGTGGGATGGTGGCGAGGGGAAGTATTGATACATGCATATAATATGTACATGGAAGTGTATCAAAGATAAAATAATAGTCCAATACTTATACCTTCTGAGACAACAAATATTTAAATGAAGATATATTTTCCATCCAAAAGAAGACAGATAGACAAATCTGGAAATAATCTAAGTGACAAATGTGATACAGTCGTCCCTCACCATATTGTGGTTCACTTTTCACGGTCTCACTGTATCACGGATTTTTTAAAATTGTATATATATCTAATTTTGTAATGTAGATTTTTCACTATATCACAGGATTTTGTGGTATATAGGTATTTTTATATATTTATTATGTTAATTATTTTTGCCGTAAAATAAGAATTTTCTAGCCTAAAAATTGAAAATATAAAAAATATTAATTAAAACATATTAAAAGAATATTAATTCAAAATAAAATACATAGAAAGTGTTTAAGAGCATAGGAAATGTTTATAAGAGTGTAGGACAGGTTCATAGGAGGGTTTATAAAACCTTGAAATATAAATGTAAATAATAAATATAAGGTCTCTACTTCATGGAATTTTGCCTATCACAAGGGCTTCTGGGACCTAACCCCTGTGATAGATAAGCGACCACTAATATATCTATACTTATAATATTATGCATTATATAAGTTTGTTATCATGGAAAGCAATTCATTATATATTGCTATCATTTTAAAAAACAATTAATATAATGCTTACTGTGTAATTTCACCATGTAGGTAATATATATTTGTTTAAGTCTGAAAGAAGAGTGCAGTAAATGCAGTAGGTTTCACTTCTATAGCTATCACTTTTAATTGGCCAGTGCATCCACACCTGGGCTGCTGTGAGCATAGACTATTGAATCGTCACCATTGACCCCCTTCTCTGAAGAACTGTCCTTCACCAAATAGAAAGAACTTTGCCCAGAGTTACAACTTCCTACTTCCCTCCTCCAACGGTATCCTGTCATAATGACTGAAGTAAATTGGAATTTTAAAACTCCCATTGCCTCAATTCATGAACAGCACAGGAGAACAGTTCATGCTCTGAGTTCCCCATGAGATTAGTAACTTAAGACTTGAGCTGATTCCACAAACTTCCTCAGCTCTGTCCTCTGCCTTACCCTATTATTTCTCTTGCCCAGAGAGCATGCTCTGAGTCATGCGCAACAATTCTATTGCAGGTGTAGTTTCTGGGGAACCAGACCTCAGAGAAACATAAGACACGATGTTAAAAAATAGTTCTACAGGTACTGGGATTGAATCACATTTTTGTTAATTGTCATGCTCTTCTATAATTAAAATAGTTTGTAATTTAAGAAAAATAAATTATAAAAAGTTTCAAATACTAATGTTTCTAAATTGTGTTATATACATTCTTGTTTGGTAGAACCTGGAAGTTAAATTTAAAAACATAAAAAATAGAAAGTTTAAAGAAAACGTTTAATATATTTTGCATTAATAAAACAATATGTGTTTCTTTTATTTTATTTATTTGTTTATTTGTTTATTTATTTTGTATTTTTCCGAAGCCAGAAACAGGGAGGCAGTCAGACTCCCGCATGCGCCCGACCAGGATCCACCCGGCATGCCCACCAGTTGGCGATGCTCTACCCTTCTGGAGCATTGCTCTGTTGCATCCAGAGCCATTCTAGCACTGAGGCAGAGGCCATAGAGCCATCCTCAGCACCTGGGCCAACTTTGCTCCAATGGAGTCTTGGCTGCAGGAGGGGAAGAGAGAGACAAAAAGGAAGGAGAGGGAGAGGGGTGGAGAAGCAGATGGCGCTTCTCCTGTGTGCCCTGGCTGGGAATCGAACCCAGGACTCCTGCATGCCAGGCCGACACTCTACCACTGAGCCAACCAGCCAGGGCTAATATATGTTTCTTTTAAAACACTAAAATTATTTTGTATGCTTCAGGTAATATAATTTTGAATATGGTTCCTTGTGAATTTTCCAAATTATTAATAATAAATTATTTCCTGACACTAGTTCAGGTCTTTTATTAGAACTAATTTTAGATTTTGATATTAGATAAAATATAAATAATAATTGAAATATTATTTATCCTTTTCACTTTTCTTCCTATAATTTTTTTTTATTCAGTGAGAGTAGGGGAGGCAGAGAAAGACTCCCTCATGCACCCTGACCAGGATCCACCTGGCAAGCCCACTAGGGGGCGATGCTCAGCCCATTTGGGGCACTGCTCCATTGCTCAGCAACCAAGCTCTTCTTAGTGCCTGAGGCAGAGGCCATGGAGCCATCCTCAGTGACAGTGCCAACTCACTCCAATCAAGCCATGGCTGGAGAAGGGAAAGAGAAAGAGAGAGAGAGGCGAGAGAGGGGTAGATAAGCAGATGAACACTTCTCCTATGTATCCTGACTGGAAATTGAACCTGAGACGTCACACACCAGGCCAAAGCTCCACCACTGAGCCAACTGACCAGGACCTTCCTATAATTGTTTAAATAAGTATATACCGTATTTTTCAGTCCATAAGACACACTTTTTCCCCCCAAAACGGAGGGGGAAATGCCCGTGCGTCTTATGAAGTCAATGTTCATTTTTTTAGCTGCTGTGGGGTGCTGCGCTGATAAACATGTAGATGAGCGCCAGCAGGAGCATAATCATACCCGCCACAGCGGCGTGTGGAACCTGGCATCTGCTGAGTGATCTCCTGGTTCTGGTTTCCACAGTTGCATGCAGCGCAGGAGGGAAGGTGAGCAATGTCGTGTGGGCGCATTCATCTGGCATCATCGAGGGCAGACGTTAGAGGTGCGCTACAGGGGTGGAGGGCTGCGCTGCAGCTGCTGGAGCTCTGTGTGGAGTGTTGACATCACCTGTTGCTAGCCTAATAGCATTTCATTGGCTGGCTGGCTGGAAGATAGGGGAGGAGCCAAGGGTGCGAGGCAGGTGCAGTGAGCTAGGAAGCCAGTGGGAGCACAAGCAAAGCAGCAGCAGATGGAGCAGGCTGTGCTGCTCATCTCCATCAGTTTATTCCAGCTGTAATCCAGGTAGTTTACCTATGTAGTGACATTAGAGTAAAAAATAACTGGACTTTCCCCAGTGCAGCAGCAGGGGGGTTCATGAGAAAGGATGGAGGGACAAAAATGGAATGAGAGTATAGATGAAAAAGTTTGGTCCAAACATCCTAGAGGGCTTCTGAAAAAATCTGCCCTATTAGTGCTTGACCAGTGTAAAGCACATATTGGCGAAACCACACACACACATACACACACACACACACACACACACACACACACAAACTTTAGAGAAGTGAAGACTCTTCTAGCTGTATTCCTGGGGGTCTTACTAGCCAGTTGCAACCTTTCGACATTTCCATCAACAAACTGTTTAAAGTCTTTCTGCGAGCAGAGTGGAACAAATGCATGGCTGCTGGCAATCATGATCTGACACCAACTGGATGAATGAAGAGATCCACTGTCACTTAAGTTTGTGAATGGGTGAAAACATCATGGCAGTCAGTGAAGAATGAAACTGTGGTACAGTCATTCAAAACATGTGGCATTAGCAATGCCTTAGATGGCACTGAAGATGGTATCATATATGAAAATAGCGAAGAAAGTGATACCAGTGATTGTGAGCAACTGAGCCTCTTAAATTCTGACACTAGTGATGATGAGTTCCTGGGGTTCCCGGACAACTAGAAGAGTATTTGAACATTAAAGTCTCTTCTCATTTGTTAATAACAGTGCTAATGGTTGTTAATACTGCTGTTGAGTTTACATTGTTGAAATATTACTGTGGTATATTTTATTAAATATTTTAACACACCATTTGGTTCAGAATTTTTTTTCTTATTTTCCTCCTTAAAACCCTAGGTGCGTCTCATGGAGCGAAAAATACGGTATTCACTTCCAGATAGATTTGAAAAGGCATATAATAATGTAAAAAAAAAAGGATTTAATTTTCTTCATCATTTGTTTCTGTTTAGTCATATCTAAATCACACAAGCATACAAAAAAAAGGTGTGAAAATTGGTGGAAAATTTTAGTGTTATCATCCATGTAATACTTAAAAATCATTTGTTTTTAATATCTATTTTTTCAATTTTAGATATATATATATATCTTCCAGAAAATATGCTAGGCATGTTACACTGGTTTTTCACTTAATCCTCACAGTACCTCTTCAACATTATTATTATTCATACTTGAGGTTAGAGATACTAGTATAATTACATGGATAAATAACACTAAAATTTTTCACAAAATTTTAAACCATCCTTTGGGTATGCTTGTGTGATTTCAATATGACAGAAAAAAAAATGATAAAGAAAATTAAACTCTCCTTTATGTTATTATGTGTCTTTTCAGGTCTATCTAGAAGTGAATGTATGCTTAGGTAAGTTCTTATGCCTGAGGGCGCTGTGCCTGGTAATATAGTACAGCTATCACCCTGGACCACTCCTTCCTTACCTTACAAGTGTTTAGTAGTCAGATTTGCTACTTTCTCCCACAATATATTTTATACCTTTCTTCATTATGTCTAATAACCCAAACCGATTATAAAACTGATTTCCCTAAATAAAATGGCAAATCCTTATCTAAAATAACCAAAATTCAAATAATTTACAGGGGAAAGCTTAATAAAGGATAACTTATTATTTTAAAGAGCCTGCTTCTGAACTATAATGATAAATGAAATCATATTACATTTCTCAATAAAGAAGAAACTATGTTATCCAAAATGCATAAAATTAGTTCTGAAATTAAAAATTCAGAAGTTAGACTTAAATGAATGCCATCAATTATTTTTTATATAAAAACTTGAACCATTTTGGAAAAGTTCAATTGTGTTTGAAATGAAAATTAGATAAATAACTTCATTTTATGAAGAAAAATTATGATCTGAGAAATAGAAGTAGCTGCAGTTTTAGCCTTCAATTAAAAATATCAGTCCTCTAGTGTAGTGCACAAAATCACTCATCCACAAATGAGGACTCAAAAAGGATCCCACTAGAACAAGGAGCAGCAGTTGATAGATACTTCTTTTTATTTGTGATTCCATTGTTTTCAATGATAATGACATTTTAAGAAGTACCCTAACATGATCAAACAAGTACTTTAGTTCTTTAAAGCTCCAGGTATTGTCTTATAAGTTGTACCCTACAATCTGATAGAACCTTAAAACAATAAACCTATATTTTGTGTATTTTAAGCATTTTTTTTTTTAGATTTCAGTGCAATCTTACAGCTGCTTCAAAAGTCTCTGCCTGTTTAATTCTTCATAAAGTGAATAAAGAATGAAAAGAACTTATCCCTTTGTTTTTGGCAAGAGATCTATACAGACACTGTGTGGGTTCTGAAATCACCCAGTGAGAATCTGACCAGTAATTTGGAAAAACCCAGAATTTCAGCCTTTTTATAATGTTCCACATTTTCACCGCCGCTATTTTCCTGTGAAGTACATTTTAGAAAGAAAACAATATTTCTGTGTCTTTAGTCATTCTGTTCATTGACCTTGTTTTTCACTTCCAAAAAAAAAAAACAAAAAACAAAAAACATTTGTCAGTGTGTTGAGCTAATATAAGGAACTAAAAACACCTATGAACGCTATGGAATGTTACAATACAGTGACCAGCCCATTTGTTACCATCTTCTTAATGGCACAAATAGCCTATAACCCAAATATCATAATTTAACTGAAACATGAAAAAATGGACCACTTTCTGTGCAGTATCACTTTTTTTTTTAAGGCATGGAAGCATTTGCAAAAAATGTGATATCTGTAAAAACAAAACAGAGGGAGGAAAAAAAGCAAACTACCCTTGCACAGTAATGGTATACTCTTACATTGAGCCTACCCACACAAATTGGGCCCAGCAGTTTTCTCTTTAATTCAGGATTTATGGAAACATCTGAGATTATAAAATTAAGCAAACAAAAACAGATGCTATAATTGTGAGGGGCCCAGTTCTTGGATGAATACCAGAGCTAAACATTAGTATATGGAGTGGAAACATTTTAACTTAAGTTCTTATATATCAGTTTACAAGCTGCTGTGGCTATTCCACATGAAAATAACTATCTTAAACAGCTTAGAGAAATGAAATTATGTTCACAGAAGTGGCTCATTTTTCTCCCTTTCAAAAGAAAGACAGGGACTATTAAAATGATAATCTCCTCAAGTTTCTTAGTAATATAAAATCTCCCCCTATACAGGGTGGGGCAAATGTAGGTTTACAGTCATGAGTATGTGAAACATAAAGTTTATTTTTATATTATTATTTATTAATTATTGTATTATTTTTCATATGAACAATTACAATCTACTTTTGCCCCACCCTGTAATTATAATTCCTAGAAGGATTGGGGGAGTATCATGTCTTAGATACAGCTTCCACATTGTGCTTTTATATTACTCTGGGGTGATATATAATAACTCCATTGTTATCTAGTTTGCATATTTATTGTGCAAGACCAATTCTGAGCACTACTTAGCATTTGCTCAAAGGTAGCTTCAACCAAAAGGGAAAAGAACATCTTTCTATTTGAAGTAAGAGTAACTATTTAAAGGTAGTAGAAAATGCCCTTCTAGACTAGGCTATAATTAGACCTTGTAAAAGACATGGGAATTATCCTTTGGAAAAAGAGACATAACAAATTGAACTTTGCTAGTCATATTTCCATTTAAGGACTGAATGGGGTGGTAGCAACTGACTCCTCGTGGCTATGTCTTTGCCCAGACTGTCTTTATGGTAAAAATGCAAAGGAAATTAAAGACTTAAAGTCATCAAAACTGTCCTCCTTTTAGGAATAAAGGGCCTTTACATGATCTATGATGCTTTTTCTGTAAAGTAGTGGTTTGCAAGAACACATGGCAAAGGCTATTGTTCCGAGACTGGCTAAAAGGGTTTTGTAAACACACTTAAGAGAAATGTCAGGAAAACACCTCCAAGGGACCTTGGCCAAGACTTATTTATTGTATTTACACAATTGAACCAATCATGATTAAATTGCCTCAGGGCAAAAGTTTAAAGGCATAACAATCAGAATGCATAAAAAGTAGAGCAACAACTGGTGTATATTAAAATAAATAAGATGTCAATGCAAACAGACACGTCTCTCAGTTCCTTACAGTTCTGCTTGTAGAAGAAGGTCATTAGACAAGGGTTGGACCAAAGTATGGTGAACAAAGAATTCCACAAACAAGGCTTAGAAATCCAATTTCTTCTTCAGTTCTTTTTGGATGAAATGTGGTAACTGTTAGCTGGAGCCCTCCAACTGATTTATAGTTCTAGGAAGTTGAAAAAGCAGTTTCCCACAGTCTATTCCAGGGAACACAAAACTCATGGAATGTTAATACGTGTTAGCCAAATGCTCTACGTCCCCACCAGAGTGAATCATCTTGGAAGCGTGGATATAAATCTGGTTTACCAAATTGGCCATTTTTCCTAGAATCCAGGTTTCCCAAATTTATTTGACTTCAGAGTCCCTTTTTCCAAGGCAAACCTTGCAGGAACACTGTTCCTTCGGAATACACTTTAGAAAACCCAAATTTAAGTTAACTAATGTACCAGCTTTGTACATAGTCCTAAACCCAAAGGTGAAAAAAGCCTGTTAGTCCACGATGTCTCCTAAGTCCCAATCAGCCTCATTTTTCTTCCATAACAGGTAGCCTTCCTTCCCACATAAAAGCTTAGCCGCTTCCTGTTCTTCTCAAATTTTGATCTGCACTCTCCTTAAAATACGGTAAAGACCCTGGCCAGATGGCTCAGTTGGTTAAAGCATTGTCCCGAAGAGCAGAGGTTGTCGGTTAGATCCCCATTCACAGCACATACAGGAACAGATCAGTGTTCCTCTCTCTCTCTCTCTCTCTCTCTCTCTCTCTCTCTCTCACCCCTTTCTCCCTTGACAAAAGAAATAAATACAAAAAAGAATTTTACAGGTAAAAATTGTTGATAATAGCTTGAATGTTTTCCTTCACATATACATTTGCATACAACAGAAGCTTTAATGTGCAAGAATACAGTTTTTACCCAGATCTTCCAGGCAAGCAAGTGAAAACAATGTTTGGAGAACTAATGAAGGCATTTATATGATTCTTGAGCCCATGTGCCATAGATAGGCACACCTGACAGTGACCCAGCCCAAGTTATTGAGGGTTTGGAAACCTGAAATTAGCATTTTTAACTGAACCAAGAGGTCTCTGAAGCATTTGGTTCTCAAATTCCCTGTCTCCGAAAATTCCATGAGTTCTCTGATAACAGCTTCACTGTGACTTCCATATTTAAACTTCTAAGTGTCCCACCTGGAAGAGAGCATCATGTCTGATATTGAACAATCCCCCTTTTTACGGAGTAGCCCTTTAGAATAACATATGATAGAAATTGCCCCAGAATAGCCTTCTGAGTAGTTCCTCGTATTTCCCATTTATCTGCTCTAGTTCAAAATTTATTCTGCACACAGGATAACTGCAAAAAAAGAGAGATAACCTCTCATTTCATCTTTTCTCCTGCAAGCACAATATCTCCATTCTTTGTATGCACCGCAGCAGGCCCCTCACAATTCTGGATATCCTATTTCAGATATTACCTTTATTGTCAATATGACTCAGGTCTGGCACTCAAATCAGCAAGCGTGGTACTCAGCACAGAATAGAGAAGATGCACTATGGTGAAGTCCCTATTCTGTAGATTCTTTTCTCACTTTTCAAAATATTTTAGAGTGGAATGTCATGTGTTTCTTTTTCATTTTCTGGCACCTCTTCAACTCTGCATGACTTGTCAAAACTTGTTTTGCTCTGAGTTCACATCAAATGATTCTTCTATAACCCTGACTCATGTTTATCTGATCCACAACAATTGAGTTCAATTAATAATTATCTCCCTAACTAAATTACATTAGAATTATTTTCTTAAATTGTTACTATATCCTTTCGCTAAAGAACTAACCTTTACAGAGTACTGCCTGTGTCCCAGATACTGTGGTAGCCATCAGATAATGTCACATGTACCACCAAAGAACTATAGTCTAATATGGGAGAGAAACATGTATACAACTAATCATAATGCAATGATATGACATTCATAACAGAGGTAGGACAATGGACCAAGAAGAGGGGGGAAAAAGGGTAATGAATGGGAAGCTCACTTTGTATCTCAGTTTCTTGATCAGTAAAATGGTAATCATGTACCTGCTCTGAAAATTAAAAGAGATACTTTCCTGTTCTTATAATAATGCCTGTCATATAATAAGGGCTTAATAAATATCAGCTCTCCTTATTAGTTACAACTCTCAATATTTTAAAAAGCATCAAAAAGCTTTGATAAATTAAGAATCTTATTCTTTGCCATCTAGAAGGCAAAACTAAAACTCGTGTATGGATGGGCGTATTTGGGGTCCACTTTAAAGCTTCTTAAAATTTAGTATTCTAAATGCTGAGAGTAAAAGTGATGTGCTCCTTCTGTAAACATTACTCAAGTAGGTGCTGAATGATCTGCAGGGCTTTCTGCATTCAGACTGAGGTTGGATTAGCTATGGAACTTGGAAGACGTCACTTCAGTCCAGTTGGTATTGGTTAACTGAAGTACTGTGGATGTGACGCTGTGCTTGGATCAGTGGGAAAGAGTAATGGATTAGTCACATCATTCTTGGGAACAGGAGGGGAAGTGATGGCATCAATGTCATTTAATTGGTTGCCCCAAACTAGATATTTTCTACTAAAAAGGTACCTGGCACAAGAGCCACCCGGTTGGCTGAGGCTCAGCTGACAGTGGCTGCTTTGAGGTTTATCTTGGCAACCAAAGGTACTGCACTCTCCAGGCAATGCTCACACAGGCTGTTAGCACCAAAAGTCCATGAAGTAACGGTTCCCCAAGGTACCCCGAAAGTCAATCCTCTGAAGTCCAAGCAGAAAGCCAGTGCACATCTTGACTATTTTCCCGTTACAGGGTTTATTCATTCCCTAAATAGTTACTGAGCCATGTTGTTCTAGGTACTGAACGTAGGGATAAAGTGCAAGACAAATAAGGCCCAAACACTCATGGCATTTACATTTTAGTTAAGAGAAGACAGTCAAGAAACAAATAAACAAGGGATTATCAAGCAATGCTTAAATAAAACAATAAAATATAACCAATTGACATGAAATATAGTGATGGGGCTACTGGGCCAATGTTCAAAGAGAGGATTCTAGTATCTAGAGATAAAAATGATGGACACAAGGCAGGGTCTTAGAAAGAAGCTGAGACATCTGGTGAGAGAGTGGAACAAAGGCAGGAATATAGTTAGGGTCTTAGATATAGGACCACAAGTGGCCACAAGTAGGTGAGGGATTCAGGAAGTCAAGCACTTAACAGAATGGAGGTGAGAGGGTGTGCTACTCTTTGATCATCACTGAGCATATAATGAATGCAATTGCAAATGAAAAAGTTTACAGGTCAACATGGGGCAGCAAATGACATTTAAAGAGCATGCAGATTAAATCCCTATGCCAACTAAAACCCCTACACCAAAGGGTGACCATTTGATTTTCTGCCCCAGTTAAGATAGATCTGGGATAAGGGGTGAAGCTATCTCGATGGCTTGGGAAGATAAGTTAACAGCGGGAGTCAGAAGCTGGTATTTTACAACTATCAGATCAAATGATTATATCCTGAGGATTCAAATACGAGAGAGCCATACCTCATTTGCTGATGGTGATGGCAGCCAGAACTCAGCTGGATTTTCTAACTGCAAATTCAAATCTGGCTTCACATATTTGATTTATTCCCTGGGCTGATGTGATGGTTAATTTTATGTGTCAACTTGACTGGGCTAAGGGATGCCCGGATACCTGGTAAAACATTATTTCTGGGTGTGTCGGCGAGAGTATTTCTGGAAAAGATGAACATTTCAATTGAGAGATATAATTATGTATATATACTTGTATGTATTATAGATACATATGTATGTATATATGTGTATGTGTGTATGTATGTGTATATATGTATATACTATTGGTTCTTTTTCTCTGGAGAATCCTGACTAATACAGCTGATACACAATACAATATATAAATGATATTTTATAGAACTATATACATGAAACCTATATAATTTTGGTTCAATAAAATTCAATGAGAAAAATAAAATGACATGATAATTTATTAGCTTCATCACACAGGATAAGTTGGCTAGGCAGATATCTGAAAGGATATACAAATTCTTTTAATGCAAAAACATGGATTCAATCTCATTAAGTTAGTAGTTATTTGTATATGAGCTCTAGACTTTGTACGTCCTGTGAAAAACAGATAGTCAAAAGTAAATATTCTACATACAAATGTTTTGGAAAATTCTAATTTTTTTTTTTTACCTGGTGAAGGATATTTAGAGAGAATATATTTTTATGAGTGTTTAAATGAAAGTATATAATATTAACTGTTGACTTGGGAATATTATTAGAATTCAAAACTCAGACTGGAGCTTGAAGCAGGAAGATAAAGTCACTTAGGAAGGATTCTACATTAGACCCCCTTGGGCGCATCTGTAAATAGCTCAAGAGAAATACAGCAAAATTAAAAGAAACAATTGATTAAACATGATTTAAAATCTGTTTATGGTGTGTCTCCACCCATCTTTATTTTGGGGGGAATTAGAATGGAAAATTATTTTTTACCATCCATTAGTTTCTTTGTCCCTGTAATAAAATGTGAATCTAAGAACTTCAGAAGTCTTGCCTAGAAACTATCTTAAGAATCAGCTTTTACCTAACTTATGTCCTAAAACAAGAGGGGAAAGAGAGGGGGCCAGGGAGAGAGGGGGAGATGCTATTATTTGGGGCTAAAGTATAAAATGAAATAGAAAACATATTTAAAATTCACTTGATCAAAAACTTGATAGAGCTTAATCCTTTATACCAAACATTAATGTTTCAGAACATTTGTGTTTTCAACATTTGCTCAAAGTTTACTTTTTATTTTCAACAAATACTAAATGAAAGATATTACATTTTGCTACATCTTATGAAGATAAAAAGATTAAATTCATTTCGGTTCTGAACAGGCCCTTTTAATGTATTTTACAAAGTATCACCCCAATAGTATAAAATATACTTGGTGCTACCAAAGGGGACCGTGGGGCAGCTTTAACCTCTACAAAATCTCCACCCATCCCCAAACCTGGCCTGAACATCCACTATGTGAGTAAAAGTAGTTAGTTTGTTTTCTATGCATACACAGTTTTAATACATTCCCTTGCCCTCTCTTCCAGTTTGCTACCTTTAAGCTCATCCCTGTAGAAATTCTAGACCCTCCAATCGATCCTTTGCTGTACAGCAGAGGAAACAAAATCAGGCCAATTTTAGAAGAAAGAGCATGAATAGAATGTGAGAAATCCTCAGAGAGGAGATATGAGCTGAGTGTTAGTTTATGGCTGCTAGATTTCTACAAGCAGGGAACAGTATGTTATATAATGTGGAATGAGGAGGCACTGTGAGTGAGACCAGCCAAGACATCTACAGTGTTAATTTTGTCTCAATAAAAGTTAATAGAATCTCACTTATGGTAAGAGCAGAAAAGAATGATAAAATATAATGGTTGTAAGCCCTGGCTAGTTGGCTCAGTGGTAGAGCGTCGGCCTGGTGTGCAGGAGTCCCGGGTTTGATTCCCGGCCAGGGCACACAGGAGAAGCGCCCATCTGCTTCTCCACTCCTCCCCCTCTCCTCCTCTCCGTCTCTCTCTTCCCCTCCCACAGCCAAGGCTCCATTGGAGCAAAAATGGCCTGGGCGCTGAGGGTGGCTCTGTGGCCCCTGCCTCAGGCGCTAGAATGGCTCTGGATGCAACAGAGCGACGCCCCAGAAGGGCAGAGCATTGCCCCCTGGTGGGCATGCCGGGTGGATCCCGGTTGGGCGCATGCAGGAGTCTGTCTGATTGCCTCCTCGGTTCCAGCTTCAGAAAAATGCAAAAAAAAATGCAAATATATATAATGGTTGTAAAGAGTTGAGTCAATGAGATGCTGCAACTAAATCAATTTGAGAAAAGAATATGATCTGAGGTTGTTTTTTTTTTTTTAACTTCGGTGATTATTTGCCACTATATAGTACATACATAGAAGAGACCTGTTGCCTGACCAGGCAGTGGTGCAGTGGATAGAGTGTCAGACTGGGATGCCAGAGGACCCAGGTTCGAAACCCCAAAGTCGCTAGCTTGAGCCTAAGGTCACTGGCTTGAGCAAGGGGTCACACGGTCTGCTGTAGCCCCCCCCCCCCTTCAAGGCACATATGAGAAAGCAATCAATGAACAACTAAGGTGCCGCAACAAAGAATTGATGCTTCTCATCTCTCTCCTTTTCTGTCTGTCTCTCTCTCTCTGACTCTCTCCGTCACTGTCACACACAAAAAAGAGGAGACTTGTTTTGGTAAAATGGTTGGATGCCTACAAGAGTTGAAGTTGAGATGATTAGGTTTAGGATATGTTAGGTTTAAGTAACAGGTGATGTACAAGTAAATGTAACACTCAGGTAAACACAGATGAGATCTGGAAAGCAAGAAAGATTTGAATCCAACGTCTTGTCTCTTGTTAACTTTAACAATTCTAAATTAGATAAATGCGTGGCAGCAAAACAGAGCTTGATGTTAGCCTTGGAAACATCTCAACTGAAGTTCATCTCAGAAGCTATACTCAGAGGCAGATTAAGGTTGGTTGAGGCCCCGGGAGCAGAAGAAAATATTGGGCCCCTTAAAAAAAAGAGAGACAGGAAAAATAAAAATACATATTACCCATATTTTTAAATAAATAATATTATGTACGATTAATGTTAAAATTGCACATATGAAACCAAACATGGTGTCATTAGAAAAAAGTATAAAGTTGGGGTTTTGCGGGGCCTTTCAGAAGTCAGGGCCCAGGGTGCAAGCCCAGTGCACCCTCCTTTAAATCTGCCTCTGACTGTATTCATTGGGCTACTCTTAGATATAAATGTAATTTCTAGAATTCCCAGTCATACCTTCAGCATTGGGAGCCAGCCCCCAGAGCTGAGGGGTTTGTGACTATCTGGTTCCTAGAGAGTGGCTGGAAGAATCCATCCCACAGTCATTCTGTCAGAGTGAAAGTGAATGCAACCCAGCCTGGCATCAAATCTCCACACAGCACAAGCAGACCTGATCCTGACTCCAGCTTACAGGGCCCGCTTGCTGATCACCCTAGCCACTTCCAGTCTAAGTGAATAAGCTGCAGCATCAGCTGAACAGAATTTGTAAGGAATTCAACATGGCAAAGGAAGAAAAGATGTATGGATTCTGATATCTTACTGTGCCTATAAACTTGTTGGAGGGGAAGGGTGATTAATACAGAACAGTTGAACACTTGACCACTGAATGCCCACCATTAAAAAAAAAAGAGAGAAGAAGAGTGATTACATGGACGGTCTCTGAATTTGGCACTGGTTTCTAATTCTTGCTTAAGGGTAACTCACTTTTTACTCTGTGTCTCAAATTCCTCAACTGTGGATAAGAATATTGATTGCTCCTCATGGGCTTACATTTGAGAAAAATAAAATAACAGCTCTTTCCTAATAGAAAGTACTCTGGAAAGACTAAATAACGATAATGTCCTCTCCAGCTTGTATGTGTTAGTGAACGCTTTTTGACTTTGCTATTTTTCTTGGGGGGCTATTCACAGAGCCTTGTATATATGTGTCATATTCTATTGCTTCATTTGTCTTTCTCTTTCTACTGTAATAGCCCTGTCTCCAGTTCTCACTTCCACTGATATCAGAAAAATGTCTCCCAGTGGCTGGATCTGCAGCTTCCTTCCTGCAGATCTCTCCATCTCTGTTAGTCCATTTTATTTAATTTCATGCGCTCTGCAGACCTTCCCTTACTCTGTCATAGATCTTACTTTGAAAAATCTATTGTGCTTTTCAGGTTCTCTCCTCAGCCCTGACTTGTCCACCTCTCTGACATCTCATTTTCTTTCACTGCTCTCAAGGTTCCTTGCTATGTTTTACTTAATACCCCACAAAGGGTATAAAATGGGAAAGGGTGAGCTTATACATTATAGAAAGAACCAATCTCTCTACTACTAAAATGCTGTTCTACTGATCTAATTTGTCAGTATATTGTTTAGTACTTCACAAAATCAGACAGGCGCAATTGGTAGTAAAAACTGACCAAATTGGAAGATGTAAATTCCCTCTGATCTCAGGTCCAAGAAGCATAAAATCCATATGCTGGAGTAGAGAAATACTGATGAAGGTGCATTTATTAAGGGCTTAAAATTATATGACTGACATTTCATGAAAGCGTTTGGGTCCCAACTCGCTAGGTGCATTTTGGAGGACCGAGCAGTGTGATAATAATAAATGAAACCTTTAAATATTCCTCCATAGGTGCTTATCCTCATTTGTGTCTATGGTGTGTTCTGTGAGTGTGGGGGAGACATACATAGGCACTCACAAGGATAATATAAACCAAATGTATCCCAGCGTAACATGACAGCGCTTCCTACTGCCAATGAGTATTTACCAAAAAGACCGAGGTCTTTACCATAGGAGTTGCCATGGGTATGCTGGGCGCCCTTTATTTATGCACCTTCTTAAAATGCAAATGCTATGGGTCTTTCTCATAAATTATATTTTAGCTAGCATTTTGAGACAGTGAATGACTTTACCATTATATAAGGTCTACCGGAAAGTTCTGTCTGTTTCTATCACAACAAGTTTCGACACGTAAGCACATGTTTATTTGGCACATGTGTGCCTCTCTATTTTTATCACTTAATGTATACATACTGAGGTAGCAAATTAACTAAAATAAAGTTGATTCACGTTAGTCTTATGTGTGAAGCGATAGTGTACCCATGGCTACTGATAAAGTTTATTTACACTACTGTAATTTTTACAAATTTCAACAAGGAAGAAATGCTACAGAAGCATGTCTGTCACACCCACCATATTCCCCGGACTTTGCACCCTCCGACTATCACTTGTTTTTGTCCTTACCAAATTTTTTGAAGGGCAAAAACTTCAAAAATGAAGAAGATATCAAACAAGCACTGGTTCAATTTTTCGTATCAAAAGATAAAACATTTTTCAAAAATGGGATATACAAATTACCCTCATGCTGGCAAGAAATCATTAATAATAATGGCAATTATATTATTTAATAAAGTTTATTGACGGTAACAAAAATTTGTATTTTGTTTTATTCCAAAAACGGACAGAACTTTCCGGTAGACCATATATAGATATAGATATAGATATATCTATATCTATATCTATATCTATATAGATAGATATAGATATAGATATAGATATAGATATAGATATAGATATAGATATAGATATAGATATAGATATAGATATAGATATAGATATATCTATGAGGAGTTCTAAGAAGTTATGATCAGGAAAATTACCACCACTTTAACTTTAAAATAGCTGAATGTTTGCTTGGTGTTTTTTTTTTACCCTCACAAACCAATTTCACCATTTTAAATGATTACTAAAAGCATTCACAATGACAACAAAAATAAACTATTTTACAATACTTCCTGTACAGACCTAACCTGGATCCTTTTTCCAGGTTTTACTTTTCTCCTTATCGCTCCCTTTTCATTTCTCTTTCTCTTCTCATTATTTTACACTCGGTTTCTTGATAAACTTTAACTATATTGATTCGAGTTATTTGTGATCCAAGTTTATAATTCTTAAATCTTTCCTGAAAGATATTTCAGAGAATTGTGTAAAATAATGGTTTGTTTCTTCTATAAAACATGTTAATAGTACCTTCTAACTCTTATGTTTATACAAGCTTTCCTCTCATCCATTACAACTAATCAATGACTTATCAGATTCGGCATGTTTGTAGTGAAACCTTTCCTGCTTCCACTAAATACTAAAATGTGTCCTTTAAAATAATGTCATTTGGTTTGTCCTGAGGCAATCAAATTGCTGAAAACCAAAGAGGTTCTTACTGCTAAAAGAAAGAGTACATAAGAAAAATAAAGGAGGATAAATCTATCACATAATAAATTATTCTTCCAAATGCTTATTTAATTTTGTATAACAGCCCTGAGCATCTAGAGTCTTGAAGACCGAGTATATAAGAAGAAGAAAAAACAAAACTGGACTGCAGTGGAGAAAAGATTAAGTGAGGGCACTGTACATTCATGACTCCTGTATATAATAAAAGTATTTTCTGGGCAAAATTAGGACTGTTATCAGATAGAGATGCACATGTGTATGTGTGTGTGTGTGTGTGTGTGTGTGTGTGTATATATACACACACACACATATATATACATATATATGTATATATATGTATATATATAATCTATTATATATATATAATCTCATAGGGTGATTTTTATACCTCCTGACTTTTCTACTACTTGATTAAAAGACTAGACATTCCCCCTTGAGATTTGTTCCTCTGACTAATGTGCAGTAATTGCAACAGAGTGCTTGGTACAGCAGCAGTGAGCACTATTCCATAATAAATCTGGGTCACTGCACAGTTCATCACGCAGTCCTTGGCAACGGGGGATAAAGCAATGGTTGGCTCATCTTGAGCTTTTAGCTGCAATGCCGCCGCTTCTCCTGCCTAATGAAGTTTATAGAGCTAAATGGACACAAAGTGTCCATGTCCCAGGTCTTCCCCTTCCCACTGTCTATGTAATGTTCCGTCTCTAGAAAACATTTCTTACAACAGTAATGCGAACAGGAAGTGTGGCTTGCCACAAAAAAGACCATCCCCCTTTTTCTTGCTCATTCATTTCATTACTCTGTATTTCTTCAAATCAACCTTTTAAGAATCTTTTAGTATATATACATTCTCTTGTCTATTTTTCTGGTGGGAAAACAAAGAGAGCTCGCTGTAAGGTTTTCTGAAAGGCAAAGTGGTGGAATGAGCTTGTTGCATGCTTTTCTTCAGAGAGATGTTCCCTTGCTTGCTCCATTGCCTTACACTTCAGCGTTTCTTATTTACAGATAGCTATTCACAGGAATTCACTTTTGCCACCTCTAAACACAGTTGATAAGGCAACCGGCCAGACATAGCCCTCTGCTGTAAAGTCTGCATGGCTTTCCACTCATCTCTTTCCAGATCTTTCTAAGGCCACATGCACATCACACCCCCTTCCACCAACCTGCATTACGCACTGAAAAATCAACATCTTTTCATTCTCAAACTTTTCTCTGTATATTTTTAAAAATCATTATTTTAATAGAATTGAGTGAGGGATTCAATAAAAGGGATGAAAGCAGTGGCACAGAAGTCAGAACTAGAAAAATGAGAGAGCTCCAACGGCTTCCTTTCAACTCCAGCACACGGATTTCAATCAGTGAACTCCGTGCTGTAGCCTTCAGACCCAGGGCTCAGACATGCACTTTGCTTTTGAAGATCTTTGCCTTAAAACGCTTTTGAAGCATTTAATAAGGGAGTTAGGACTGTGTAAATCTTGTTAAAGCAAGTGAACATGAAGTACACAGCCGAAAAGGCAGCCTGTTCATGCTTGGAGGGAAATAAGTGTCCTCACTCTGCTGTTACATCAATATCACAGGTACAGCAAGACACCTGCACCTCCCTTGCTCCATGTTGGTGACGATTCTCCACCTTTTAAAGAGAGAAAAGATGCTACTACCATCAGTAAACGTCTCTGCCTGATTTTTTTTTTAATCTATTTTTACAAGAATTTTTTTTTTCTTTTTACAAGGTATTACAAGATTTCTTTAATCCTATGAAAATGCAGAGTATAACCTCTCCCGGCTGTGACCAGTCACAGAGAAAATCTTCATGACTCAGACTTGTCATTTTGAGTAAATCCCTCAAAATGAAAGGAGTGGGCTCAACACAGCAAAGAACTGCCCCCAAGTACTTTGTCATCAAGAGTAAGCACAGAAAAATATCCCCAGGATGTGGGTGCCCAAAGAAACCAGGTTAGAAATGCCTAAGACATATGGAAGTTTATCAAGGTACCAGAGAACCACGTTGCCAAAGTCAGTGTCACCAGATTTCCTCCCAGACACAAACATTCACTTGGTTCTAATGCTAGTTGGCACCAAATATTTGGAAACGAGCAGAATCAGTCATATTTTTCTATAAGCGTGTAACCACAAGCTACCCTGAGGTTTTGAAGACAGAACAACTTCTTGCTTACAGTTGACCTTGAACGGATATTCACTTAACACATTTCAAGTCCCTACTATCCCCACTCTCAAATGAAAAACCTATGCCTCGTTATATAAAGAAAATATATTTTAATAATATTGACAATGGATTTGAAATTTTATCAAAACATAGTCCATTTTCAACCCATGGTAAATTATTGGAGTGTTTATTGCAGTGGGTCTTCTTGTGTTTTCTTCCTTTTTTTCACCAAACAGGATGCTGGAGTCATTTATTTCCTTTCAGGAGGACTGTGGATATCTTTGTAAGTCTGATAGCATTATCTGACAAATAATCAATGTTTGGCTGTAACCCGAAGGCCTCCAAAGCTTGAGGACATTACTCAGCATGGTATCACGGGGAAGGAAGCAAAATCAGTATCAATTGTTTTGTACATAGAAATTATCATGTGATTTTTGCCCAGGACTCTCCATCATAACAATTCCTATAGGATTACATTTAAAGCTCAGAATTATTTTGATTATTCATCATGTCATCCTTTGTATCTTGACAGCTTTTCTTTCACAAACCTACTATAGCGCAAGCAAGGCTGAATGTTTTCTGACAGGTATCGGCAAAGTGACAGAAAAGCCATATGTCTTTATGCTCTTCATTTTGCAGAGAGGTTAAAGTGACCTTTTCACAGACCCACAATAAAATTGGAATCTGAAAAGAGTGTAGGACCTAGGTATAAAACACTCTCCAACCCAGCTGACATAAATACTAATAGGATGGAATAATTTGAGTGGACACAGGAAAAATAAATCAAATTCACTCACACTTAAATATATAAAACTATTGTAGAGACACAGACCATGACTAAAGATGTGATTTACTTCTACCCAAGCCCAGTAAAATTAAAATGCCATGTTCCAAACCACCTTCAGAAAAGCACATATGTTTACAAATTTTTTCCTTGGTTTCGAATTTTTTTTCTCTGTTATCTGCTAATGGGAAAGCATAAAACATATGGATTAATAAGGACAATGCCCTGGTATATTCTCTTAAACTGTCAGAAGAGTGAGCATATAATTTACATATAATAAAGGTTGTGCATTATACATGATCCTCTCTTGTCTTAACTACCTGACTGTATATAATGTACTGCAAACAGAGAGCTAGAGTTAGGCAGAAAAGCCTTTAAACTTGAATATAAATGGGCATAAATAAACACTGCATAATGAGTTCTTTTATAGCTTTTACACAGAAGCAGATAATTATAAAAATCTGGGGTGTTTTGGTGACTAGAGCTAGTTTTGTGATAATTTGGGGGGGGTGTCTGCAAAATCAGAGCCATTGTTGAAATGAGAATTGAAAAATATTAATAGAGTAAGTCATCCCTGCTGAGATGCAATAGTTAGAGAACAGCCCAAGAGTGGGAAAGTTCAGGCACTACTGAGGTCGCCAGAGACCCTGCGAGATCCATAATTATTAAGAATAGCCACACTGGGAATGATGGCTGTACCTACAAGAGTATCCTAGACAACGGATTAAGGATTTAAGACCTTGACCTAGGAGATAGAGGTCTATCAAGTGAGCTACCCTTCATATATTAGCTTGATTAATTAGGTTCTGAATTCCTCCTCTCTCAGGAGTGACTGAAGTGCTAAGCACCCCAGATGCGGACTCCAATGGAGACTTTTATGATGGGCCTTGCATTTGCAATTCAAAACAAAAATGGTTCTCCAGACAGCCAGCTTTCAGCAAATAATCTTGGCATTTTAAGAAGTGTTTAAACTATTTTGTACCATTAAAACTCTTTTACTGTCTGAAGCTAAAAGAGCACTCTGAAAAATACGGCAATTATGACCCCAGGCTGTGCAGCAAAGTTCAGGTGATATAAGTGGCTTTTGGAAAGTCGTAAATTAAAAAATCCAACATGGAGTGTCCAGTAGAAACTATAGAAAATGGAAAACTTAAAATTTTTATTTACATTTGAAAACAATAAATCTTTGTTAAAAGATGTATAATCTCTCAACTCTGGGAACAAATTAAAAAAAAAGTGATTATGGCCTTGGCCGGTTGGCTCAGTGGTAGAGTGTCGGCCTGGCGTGCAGAAGTCCCGGGTTCAATTCCCGGCCAGGGCACACAGGGGAAGCGCCCATTTGCTTCTCCACCCCTCCCCCTCTCCTTCCTCTCTGTCTCTCTCTTCCCCTCCCGCAGCCGAGGCTCCATTGGAGCAAAGATGGCCCGGGCGCTGGGGATGGCTCTGTGGCCTCTGCCTCAGGCGCTAGAGTGGCTCTGGTCGCAACAGAGCGACCCCCCGGAGGGGTAGAGCATCGCTCCCTGGTGGGCAGAGCATCGCCCCCCGGTAGGCGTGCCAGATGGATCCTGGTCGGGCGCATGCGGGAGTCTGTCTGACTGTCTCTCCCCATTTCCAGCTTCAGAAAAATACAAAAAAAAAAAAAAAAAAAAAAGTGATTATTTAGCAAAGAGGATGTAATTGTAGATGACTTACCTCAAGAAGTCCATTTACCCTGATTCATTCAATCAAAAAGCCTTTATTAAGTACCTTCTATAAATGTTTATTGAGCATCTAACATTACACTGGAAGCAAAAGTATGTAATGCTGCTCTTGTGAGATACAGCTCAATCACAAATCAATGACTGCATTCAAGACATTCTCCCTCGTGGCTCTTGAGTTAAGGCTCATGTTTGAATTCGTTTTTGGTCTTTTCTGTCCACAGCATCCTAATTTGTATTTCATGTCCTCCCTAAGGCAGTCACACAGGTGTACTTCAGTTCAGCCATTCTGAAAATGTGCTGATCTATTGAGACTGTCCCAGAGGCTCCTGAAATAAATTATGCACATGCCACTGTGCCTGTACTTTAATCGACCACCCCAAATATACTCTTTAAATCCCGTAAAAGTCCATGCCACAGTTCCAAGTGTTAGATAGTATGAGACTGGGAGACACAAGACAATATTTTATTATACGGATATCTCTCATAAGGGTGATGATATTTGACATCTAATCACTACTGTGTCTTTCTTCCAAATACAGAACTAAGTAAGGTCAGAAAATCCATAAAAGTGATTTCTGCATCAGTTGGCCAGTTGGAAGAGTGCGTAGGTTGTTGACCCAAATATTAGCATTACCTGGGCAACTTTGTAGAAGCACAGATACCCAGACGCCATCTCTGGAAATCTGGACTCAACAGGTTTAGGGATGAGGCCAGGACACTTGGTGTTTCCTGTTCTCTGGTAATATCGGTAGACAGCCAGCACCGAGAAACACTGAACTAGGAGAATCCTTAAGTTTCACGGAGACTTGTCGTGCCTAGTTCCACGCAATATGTGTCAAATATTAAAGCCAGCTGGGCAGAGAAGCTTTGATGGAGGGCACTGAAGAAGGGAGTGAAGACACAAGACATGGAGTTTAACCCCAGAGCAGCTGGGTCCCCACAGGATGCTACAGCAGGGTCCCCTGGGTTTCTAGAGGGGTAAGAGGAAGGCATCAGCCCTCCTTCGATGGGGTTAAAAGCACACCAAAATAAACTGGTCCAGAGGTAAAACAGTCATCTGCAGATTAATTCTAAATACTCAGTTATTTTGGCTAGTACCTGTCTTGCCCATCTAACATCAAAACAATAGCGGAAGAAGGCTAAAGTATATGATATGGTTGCCACAAACTGAGTCAGCTCTGAGCTAACATAATTCTGATTTAAACTTTTAGAATTTTTTTAGGTTCTTACAGAAAAGATTAAGGACTTTGGAAACTTCTCTGTCATGACCACAAGTTCTCTTGTGTTCTGTAGCATATAGCATGTTATGCTCAGAGAATGTGGCCCCATCTTTCCGTGACAAAACTTATGTCCAGGAACAATTGTTTCCTGCCAGCACATGCCAACTTGATGGCAATGGCTTTAATGAGCTGCTGATGTCTAGCCTCTACCCACTGTGACCCAGGGCCAACTTCTCCATTGGGTGCAATGAGAAAAAGTTCACACTACCATGGGCTCATGAAAATGACTTAATCACTTTTAAAAGCAGGGGGAAAAAATTAAGTCAAAGAAAATGTTTGCCCTGGCTAGCTGGTTCAGTGGATAGAGTGTTGCCGGGTGTGTGGACGACCCGGGTTCAATTCCTGGTCAGAGCACACAAGAAAAGTGACTATCTGCTTCTCTTCCCCTCCCTCTCCCCCTTCTCTCTGTCTTCACCACTTGGGCCAGTGGCATGACTGGTTCAAGCATTGGCTCTGCATGCTAAATATAGCTCAGTTGATTTGAGCATCGGCCCCAGACAGGGGTTGCTGGGAGGATCCCAGTCGGGGCACATGTCTGTCTCACTCTCTACCCTCCTCTTACTTAAAAAAATGTTTAATATATTTATCTTTATACCCATGCAGTTGTAAAATATAATGTTTAATGTTTTTATGGAGGAAGAAGCCCATGAAGGCAGAAGTGCATAGGACCTGTGAAGGTCATAGGCCGACACCTGGTTATCCTTGATCATGACCAGCAACATAATTTGAGGTCTCTACAAAACGAGAAACTTAACGCTCCCTGTCCAAAATATATATTATGGGTTTCAAGGTGGTGACATCAGAGTATTAAATCAAGCATAGGGCCTTCAGAGAATGGGCCCTGTGCATCTGCCATTGTTAGCTGACTGAGGGCACCATTATATTGCTAGAAACTGGTATTTCATGAGCTAAGACCAGGGTCTTTATTTTTTTGTTGTTTGTTTGTTTTATTATTCTGGAGTTGGAAACAGGGAGGCAGTCAGACAGACTCCCACATGCACCTGACCGGAATCCACCCGGCATGCTCACCAGGGAGTGATACTCCACCCATCTGGGCTGTTGCTCTGTTGCAATCAGAGCCATTCTAGCGCCTGAGGCAGAGGCCATAGAGCCATCCTCAGCGCCCAGGCCAACTTTGTTCCAATGGAGCCTTGGCTGCAAGAGGGGAAGAGAGAGACAGAGAGGAAGGAGACAGGGAGGGGTGGAGAAGCAGATGGGCACCTCTCCTGTGTGCCCTGGCCAGGAATCTAACCCAGGACTCCTGCACGCCAGGCCGACGCTCTACCACTGAACCAACCTGCCAGGGCCTAGGGTCTTTATTTTTGTTTTCACACTGTCTTTCAACATTTCCAATCCCTCTCTTTCTCCATGCAACTCCTTCCTGTGGAGCTAGCCCAGAAGATAAGAGTACAGCAGAAGGATATGGCTGTCCTGGGCACTGGGTTGAGAAATTTCATTTCCTTCATGATTATCATTACTCTGTTGATACTTTAAATTCCACCTTGTCATTGGGCAGAGAATCTTTCTTCTTCACCCACATATATAATCTTTAGTGACCTTGAAATATGAACGTTAAAGACATCATACCTTATCCTAGCATATGTCACTGTCACCAGGTAAGCCCCCCCCCCCTTACTATTGTTTGAAACATACTATGGTTGGTAAAGGAACCTCCGCTGTTAAACCTACCCCGACACAGGGTTGGTGTTATTTATTTATGATGTTACATGAATCATCTGCACTTTCCCTGATAAGCCCTGGGCGGTGTGTCTTTCATTTCAGCTGACATTTTGCTGCCATTTGCCAGGCTAAGTAACTACTGTGCAATCATTCTGAGCTGATGCATGGTCATTGTTTTGCACGAAATGGATTTTTAAGTCAGCTGAAAGGCTTTCTGAAGAATATAATTTGACAAAGCAAATTTTTCCCATATAACAGAAATCAGCCAGAGCTGCACCAAATGTATTTTTTAAGATAGCTAAAAGGATTTCTGCAGAGAGTTTGACAAAGTATTTTACTTTTGTGCACAAAACAAAAATTGATTAGTTTTGAACAAAAAGGATTTCTCAGGGAGCTGAAAAGCTTTTCTCTGGAATTAAATATATTCTTCGGCTTGCAGGATAAGATATTTGAAAGTAGTGTCTTTGAAAAGACAAATAGTTGTCAGTGACATTTTTTTTTTCCAGGAACAAGTTAAAAGAATCTACTTAAATGACATTTTCAACCACCTAAACCTGGTTTGGCTCCAGATGTCTTACCGCTGCTCATAGAAAGATGACCCATTTTCCAGGATATAAGGATTCACTTGTTTGATCCTGCTCCTAAATTGATAGAATCACTGAGTAGACATTTCACTGAACACTTTTCCCCTTCAGTTTAACTACAGAAGACAAGAATTTCTAATCAAATTGGAAGACACAGAGTTTTAACTTAAGCTGTTTTGCTTCAGGGAAATTTTGCTGACAGTTTACCTGGTATACACAGTGCTTCTATTTGAGGAGAGAAGGTGATTTAAAAACATGCAACTTATACAAAAACTGAATCAGTTTTTCCAGAAGCATCTGTCTGCTGCCATGGAAAGTTTTAAAGTTAGAAGATAAAGACTATGACCTACTTATTCAAAGTGCGATAAGAGTTCTGGACACATGTTCAGGGGACAGGGTAGAGTCTGTAGACTGGCTATGACACCAAACATGTTTTTGAGTAGTGATCCTTTCTTAAATACAATAACTTTTTGGAGTACACATAAAAATAATAATTTACAACAATTACATTTTTTGGTATACAGAGGGTCTTCAGATTATGACAGTCTGGACATACAATGTTTCAAGTTTACAAGGCTTACTCTCATAAAAACTTAGAAAAAAAATGAGATGTGAGTGTTTCAATTTATGCCATTAGCATTGTACTTAGGGACTACATGGACAAATTAGTTTGGTTCTGCAGGGCAGAAAAGATATGCAGTAATGTGGCGTATGAGTGAGGGAGCTGGAGACCCCCAGCACACTTAACTACGCCAGTTTGGGCTGTTAAAAGTGCAAGTGTTCTGCTTGTGTTAAGCTAGGGTACGTTTCAACTTATACCAAATTCGGGTTACTTCACTGTAGGAATAGGAACTGTATCATAACCTGGGGACCCCCGATTATCTTGAATCTATTTTTGAGCTTTTATAATTTACTCATACAAACTTGGAATTCTTTCTCCTAGTTCAGTTTGTAGTCTCTGCATGGGATCATGACAGGGCAGTCACACTACCTCTCTCCCTCATTCTGTCATTATGTCATTAACGTAAATATAAAGCTCATATATGTTCTTTATTAAGAAAAGATTGTCAAAGCTTTAAAAATTAGGTATATCATTGCCTATTTAGTATCTAGAAATTAGGGGCAGCTTGTTTCTTAGCAGTTATATTATTTAACAAGACTGTATTCATATTTATGAAAGAAATCTGTGATTTATTTACATTAATCAACACAGATGATTATAATATGTTATCTTAGTTTGGTCCTCTTTTTTTTGTCTGAAATCAAGGTAATTTAAAGTAGAATTCACTTATCTACGAGATGTTTCTTGTCATCTTTTTTTAAAATAAAGATATTTAAATAAAGGAAATGAGAATCATGGGTCAACTCCTTTTCAGTGTATTATTTACCAACAAGAAGAACATACACGTACCTATATGTTCTCATACATATCATTATTACGGCATTACCTCCCTACAGCTTGACAATGAACAGTAAAAACAATTTCTTTATTGACCCGGTTCTCTAACTTAGTATCAGAATTTAAAAAAAACAAAGTATTATAAACTTACAGGACTTTGATCACTAACCTATTTCTACAAAGAGGCTAACACAAATACCATTTTATCTAGTGTCTTAACAAGGTTCACGCTATGTCTTACCCATGCTGTACACAAGCAAGTTTAGAAGAGAAGTGTTTGTTATCCATGGCTAATAATCTAAATAAGGCCACTCACTGTGGACATCAAACCCAGGGGAACTCAGACAGATGAATCACCCTGGAGGGTACCTCTTGGCATGTGGTTTTCCTGGTGTGTGTGGGTACTTCTCCCTGGGGACAACAGAATGATGAAAACACACAACAGGCACACCAGTTTCCTGAGCTAACCGAGAAGTGTCAGGTGGGAGTCTTGCAAAGCAACACCAAGCTATTAGGTTCAAAGGAGTATTTGATGCTATCTATATTAATTGTGAGAATGAGTCACAAAGACTAACACTTGAAATAGAAAAGACAGAAAAAGAGGCATATATCTTTAAATGTGTCAGAGACAGAACAACATAACAGCAACAAGAAAGCAAGATGAGCTTATAAGAGCCAAGAAGGAGCTGAACACTGACAGAAACATAGGGAAATATAACTGTCCATGAGGGACTACTTCATGATGACAAATCATAGCATTTTCTTGGGAAATGAGAGAATATAAAGCGTGTGAGTGGCTGAGGAATAAATAGTCATGGAAATGCTAGATCATAACCATTGCTCACTCAGAAGCTGCGACTAATGTTATGAAAATCACCGCGTGAAAGTCAGCACTTTCTCCACTCAAATTCACAACTGTAAACGTGTTTAAAAGCTGCAGCTACTTTTAGAGGTGCTGGAAGTGAATGAGTTTCTTTAAAACTTGCATGAATTTTTTCAGTGATGGTACAGTCAAGTGTGAATGTGCATTGCCACCTTACAAAAAAGTGACATTAACTCATATTAGCTCAAATATAGTGTCCTTGATATCTCTACAAACCTGGGATGAAGGAGAAGAAAATCTCAATGATGACTGATAGTTAATTTTCTACTGAGTTTTCATATGGGCTGGAATCAAATTTAGCTTGATTTTGGAAAAAAATAACTAATTGATTATTTCTGCACCTGAGCATGGTATTTGCAAATTCATACCCACTGCAGTTACATCATTCTGTGCCAAGCACTTACTAGGTCTCATGATAAAAAAACAAACAAACAAACAAAAACTAAGACACAGAGCAGTTTACTCATTTGGCAGTGCCAAGTCTCAAACCCAGTTCTTTCTAAAGCCAAAGTTTCTGCTTCTCATTCTGCGCTATAATACGACAATCTCATGGCTGGTACACATTAGCTATGTGTCTTTTAGAGCAGTGGTCCCAACCTTTTTTGGGCCACAGACCAGTTTAATGTCAGAAAATATTTTCACAGATCGGCCTTTAGGGTGGGATGGATAAATGTATCACGTGATCAAGACAAGCGTCAAGAGTGAGTCTTAGACGGATGTAACAGAGGGAATCTGGTCACTTTTAAAAAATAAAATATCGTTCAGATTTAAATATAAATAAAATGGAAATGATGTAAGTTATTTATTCTTTCTCTGCGGACTGGTACCAAATAGCCCACGGATGGGTACCGGTCCGTGACCCGGGGGTTGGGGACCACTGCTTTAGAAGAGTTATTTATTTCTTCTTTGTTACCTATATACTTTAGTTTACACATTTAGAAGGTGGTAATAGTAATGCCTGCCCTATGGGATTGTTATTCTGCGGATTAAATGAGAAAATGCATATAAAATACTTAGCATGGTACTTGTACATACGAATGGTGACGACCTCTCATTTACTTAATTGTGGTTTTGGGCAAGGCCAGGGGGTCCTGACCTGGGTTCACTGATGAGCTTCAAGATGACATTTAAAAAAGAAAAAACAAACCTGGAGTTGAGAGGGTTAATTTGTGTGGGTGTACACACACGCATGGTTATAGTACATAGCTGGGATGTGGGAGACAAGGAGCTGACTAAGAAAATAAGAACCCCACCCTCTAGAAAATTATGTGCCAAAAGTTCATTGAGAGGCCCTGTTTAGGCTCAGTGGATGGAGCAACAACCCAGCATGATGAGGCCGTGGGTTCAATCCCTGGTCAGGGCACATACAAGAAGCAACCAATGAGTTCATAACTAAATAGAAAAAAGTAAGTGGAACAAGAATTTACTGAGAGCAGAAGGCATCTACCCTTAAAGGAGCCCATGACAGTTAAAGAGACACTTAAATCACTTTCAAACTCTTTTCACAACAAGAAAAGCTTAGAGCAACCATTCGTTAGTTTCTCCAACTGAGAACCAGACTTTTTAAGAATTAAAGAAAAATGACCTTCAGAATTGATCTTCAGATTTGTTAGATATGATATCAAGGCCCAATTGATAAGATTCTGTTGCCCATTAAGCTTCATTTTTTTCTCTCTCTCTCCTTTCCAAATGGTCATCTATAAAATTCTGCCTTTGAAAGGGGAAAAAGTGTTTCAGGAAAAGTTCCAAGTCAGGTTTGAAGAATCTCCCATGCATTTTCAAAGTTCTAGAAATACTAAATAAGATGGAGATTAGTTGCAGTTAAACAGACTGATTTTTATTTGAAAGTTGCAAAATAGTAATCTACTTTATTTCCCTTTTACACTGTGTTTTCAAAATCTGAAAATGGCACAGAGAAATCCAAGTTTTTATCTTCCTTTGAAACGCTTAAACATCTGCTCACACACCAATAGTAGGCCCATTTTCTCAAGTGGCAACAACTCTCTGGAACTGAGGGGCAGCTGTCCCTATTAGTGTACTTACTCTTCAATTTTTCAGTCTCCACCATTCTCTTATATCTAACACCATCTCATACCACCCATTTATGCTACCTACATTTTAATTTGTGACTCCTGGGAGAGAAACTAAGGATTTTTTTTTTTAAATAGTCATGGCTTTTCAACCATTGGAGTTTGGTTCATCGATCTACCTAATAAACTGGACAGTCATAAACTTCAGTTTGGGTGATATTCTTTTTTTTTTTTTTAATTTTTTAATTTATTCATTTTAGAGAAGAGAGGGAGAGACAGAGAGAGAGAGAGAGAGAGAGAGAGAGAGAGAGAGAGAGAGAGGAGAGACAGAGAGAAAGAAGGGGGGAGGAGCTGGAAGCATCAACTCCCATATGTGCCTTGACCAGGCAAGCTCAGGGTTTCAAAGCAGCGACCTCAGCATTTCCAGGTCGACGCTTTATCCACTGCGTGATATTCTTGCTAGATTGGTAATCAGGAAATAAGGAAGGAGTATTATCCATGCAGCAGTAGAAAGAGAGATTAGAGAAGTACTGACAAATGAATTGGTTTCTCTTAGCATCCCATGCCTGTTTGCCTAACACGAATGTGAATGATCATTAGCTAAAACTATTGCACCATTGACAGTAGAAGATAAATCTTGGACTGAGATTTTATGCGCTTCCTTCTATAAAACTGGACGCTGGTAGCACTGAAGACTGAATGCACATTTTTGCCCCAGTTCACTTATTTGCTTAATAAATTACCTAAATTACTCTTAGGCAATAGATACTGGGAACAGAGCATGGATAGGAAAGATAACAAAGACATGATTTCTGCTCTCACGAAACTTTCAAACTAGTGGAGAAAACTGACATGAAAACAATTCATTTAATTTATAATTATGTCATGTGACTGATGTGAAGGAAAGATCAAAGGGGTAGAGAAGACAGACTGGATACTGGAGCCCGGATCCATGAAAGGGGGATGGGCACACCTATGAGAATACCCCAAAGAAGAAACTAAGAGGCTGAAGTAGATTAGAACAAGGCACTAGGAATGGAAGGAAGTCTCAATGTATTTAAAAATTGTTACACAGGAGCTCATTGTTCAAAAGAAAAGCCAGTTTATCCAAACAGGAGTGAATGCTGATCAAATTTGAACACAAGGGTAAAAGAGTGGTCTGGAGGATCACTCATCCTAATCATACCCCAAGTTACTGTACTTGCTCTTCAGTTCACCCCAGTCCCCACCATTCTCTAATGTTCAAAACCAATTCACTCTCTAACTTAAACCTTGTTTAAAATAACCATATTTTAAATCAACCATGTTTTTTTCTTTAAAGAAAAAAAAGTACTTTGTCAAGTCCCCAAATGAATCATTCTATTTTGACCTGAAATGTCAATCTCTATGAGGCTCCCCAGGCACCTACATCCCATCATCCCAACTCTCCACTCCTTCTCTGTGTTAAACAGCAATTTTGCTGTGCCTGTTTTCTAATACTTACTATACTATGTTATAATTAAGTGTCTTTCACACGAGCTCATGTTCAACGTCTCTGGAGTCCAGGAGTGTAGAGGGTTGAATAATGTTCAACACTAAGCCGCTCCACCCAAATACAAATTATGTCCACCCAGACCCTGGGAGGGTGATCTTATTTGGAAAAGGGGTCTTTGAAGATGTAATTAAGTTGAGGATCTCTACATGAGATCATCCTGGGTTATCGAGCAAGCCCTAAGACCAATGATGTGTCCTATGAGACACAAGAAGGGAAACGCACAGAGGAGAAGGCCACGTGAAGGTGGAGGCAGAGGCTGAAGGGCCAACAGCCACTAAAAGCTGGACAAAGCAAGGAAGGGTTCTCCCCTAGAGCCTTCAGAAGGAGTGCAGCTCTGCCAACATCTTGATTTCTGAACCCTGGCCTCCAGAGTTGTGAGCAAAGACATTTCTATTTTGTAAACCACCCAGTTTGTGATAATTTGTCATGGCAGCCCTGGGACATACAAAGTAGTACTCAATATCAATTCTTTTAAATAGTCATTTGATTAATTAAGTAATCAGGGCTCAAACTGCTTCTCAGGCCAGTGGTTATAAACTAAGAGAAGAAATTGTCCGCTCCTTAAAAAAAAAAAAAAGAATGGTATAATCCAATGTCATAATGAGATGAACATGGGCCCTCTCTGGCAGTAATTAGTGATTGGAGGATCCCTGCTTTCCTCTAAGACCTTACAAAGGTATGAATGTGGAAAACGGCACCAACAGAAGAGAAATTCCTGAGTTGGCTCTTATAGTTCATAGGGTCACTGTGCAATGGTTGATGGCCCAATGTTAATGTCCAAACTGGCAGCTACCTCCTGTTCCTACCAGGGGCCAGGGAAGCCTCTATTCACTTGCTAATGCCTAAGAAAAGCCACACCTGTGGAAACAATAATTGAGGGTTTGGTAACATCTTTCTGTTCTCTGGGAAGGACTCATTCTCCCACTCCCACTCTGATCTGACTCTCCTATTGGACCTAACATTTGGCTTTCACACACATTTTTTCAGAAATATTTCACTTGGAAAAGTATAGAACTACTGCACATTGTTCAGTGAAGGGTGAAAGTAAGCTTAAAATAATGTTCAGTTCAGTACCACTTTTAAAAATGTTTAAAATAGAGAGTAGATAGACAGTAGTGAGAATTAGAGGACAAAAGAACTGAAATAGTCACAGTGACTATTTCTGGGTAGTGAGATTGCTGGATATATATATTATGAACTGTCTGGTTTTTTTGTATTTTTAAAATGACTAAATTTTCTCTATTAGATAAAAACAACAAACACATAAAATACAATAAAAACACAAAATAAAGATATGCTATCTGGAGTACTCAGAAGCTGAGATGAGCATTGATCCAGGTTTGTGTTTGCATGAAGGTAGCCCAGATTATGAACACATAGACTGATTACAGTGTGTAATGTAGCATCAAGCCCCTGAGGGAGTCGAGAGAAAAATGCAAAACTCTGGTTAGAAGTCCAAGCTGTGAAATAAAAAGCAAACCCAGTTTGGAATGCCAGTCCTTTAATAGCCGTATGACCTTGGGCAAATATTTTAACCATTCAGATTAAATTAAGATAATGTATCTGTAAAGCCAGCAGCCAGGGCTACCATCACAGCCGCCTGGCCCATGAAGGTTTGCATTGGATTCGGACAGTCGGTAAAGAAACAATGGAGCCAAAAACTGACAGGCCATTTTCTTTAATTCTAGCTTGCACCCGGCGGGCAAGTAAAAACACATACTGGACTCCAAAACCCACTCACATTCAGTGCTCACAAAGCCACTGACTTATCCGAGTTTCCTAGAATCAAAGGTTTCTAGCTCACCAGCCTTATTCTCCTCAGTTCCCCATCTCCTTCCTTATCCCAGATACAAACTCTACACAAACTGGCATCTCACTCAGCACTCCACCATTTTGGCTGCTTCTCCTGGCCACATGGCCTCTTTCTGCTCTCTGCTCTGCTCCCTCTGCTAATCATCCCAGGAACCAAGAAAGCAAACTCTCGGTCTGCCCCCATTTTATATTGTAGCTTCACAATCTCTAATCCAATATACAAAATAGGGAAGTCTCTAATACAAAGTCACTTCTCTGAGGCATAATTGGATTGTACCACCCCACATCAAAACGGGTGGGAAAGGCTTAATCCCAAAACTGAGCCCCAGGCTACAAACATATTAATATCACCTGGGCAACGGCCTCCATGTGGGCAGCTCCACTTTAACAAAGTGAGCATAATACATTTTATTTGCCCAACAGTATCAAAATCACCTGACATAATATCTGATACATAATAAGCTTCAAATAAATATCAGTGATCTGTTAATTATAAATTTATAGGTTATTCATAGTTTAAATTGTCATAAAAACAATTTCCAATTAATATTTCCTTATAGGTTAAAATCCATTTTATATTAACATAAACAGAATAAAATTGGGAAGGTAAATAACCTAAAGCAAAATATTACCCCAGTATTTCAGAGTAACTCATACTTTAACTAACTTATATTCTTACTCTGCTCCATGAGAGTACATATTTTCTAGCTAACTGTGTAATTACATATTACAATCAAATGAACAAACTTCAGTTTATGAGAAGATTGCTCGTTAAGCCTTTTATATTAGGCAAGAATAAGATTTTTTAAAAGATATTATATCTATAGTATTGTTTACTAGGGAGGAATTTTTGAAGCTTTTTAATGTAATTCATTAACTAATTTTACAAAGAAGAAACTGAGGACTGATGTGCTTAACTGATGTTCCCATAGCCACCCCGTTATATACGGGGAAGGAAGTCAGCCCTTGCATTTCCTCCACCAAGCAAGGTCTTTCCAATAGGTAATTTCTGTTTACCCCTGTCATAGAGGCAAGTACTGCACCCATTCTGTTGCTATAACACTCATGGGGCTGGGGAACAGTCAGTGCAGCCTGTTGGGGACAATTCATGATCAGACAAGGAAGTTAGTTACATGAAGTCAACCAAAATCAGATGATTAAGTGGTAAGCAAGTGAAGAGTGAATTCATAAAAGGATTAGGTAAGTTTCTGATGCTTGGTTTAATATTGCTTGAAAGGATTAAGTGAGATTAAATTACTAAAAACTTTGTGATATTACTTTTTTTATTTTCATAGCATTGATATCTATATATGCCTAGTTACTCACAGTGTCTCTCTTTCTTACACCTGTTCAGGATATTTTTGCCTATAGGATTTTGAAGATATGTGAAATATGAGTTACCCTGAATAGTGTGGATAGTGATACTATGATAATTTATTTATTTATTCATCCTCCCTCTTCTTATCAGAATTACTCTTCACATAGTCAAACACCAAACCCTGAAGAAAAATATGGGAGGGAGGGAAAGAGGACTTCACCAAAGGAATCATGTTTTTCTAACTCTAAATGTAAGTAAGAGGATGATGGCAATTTCTCCCGTCACTTCAGAATCAGTAACCTGAGACTACAGATGAGTTGAGAAAACATTAAGAACACTGCATTTTAGGCCCTGGCCGGTTGGCTCAGCGGTAGAGTGTCAGCCTGGCGTGCGGGGGACCCGGGTTCAATTCCCGGCCAGGGCACATAGGAGAAGCGCCCATTTGCTTCTCCACGCCCCCCTCCTTCCTCTCTGTCTCTCTCTTCCCCTCCCGCAGCCAAGGCTCCATTGGAGCAAAGATGGCCCAGGCGCTGGGGATGGCTCCTTGGCCTCTGCCCCAAGTGCTAGAGTGTCTCTGGTCGTGGCAGAGCGACAACCCGGAGGGGCAGAGCGTCGCCCCTGGTGGGCGTGCCGGGTGGATCCCGGTCGGGCGCATGCGGGAGTCTGTCTGACTGTCTCTCCCCGTTTCCAGCTTCAGAAAAATACAAAAAAAAAGAACACCGCATTTTAAAGAGAGGACTCCAAAATTGCAGCTGGACAAGTTTTCTCAGGCTCACAAAGAAGGCAGTTAAACTAGTGCTAGTCCTATAAGCTACTATACTTCCTCAATCCTTCACCATATCTTTCCTCTTCCTCAGAACCTGCAGGATGGGGTGGGAAGAGAGTCACTGGCATCTATAGGGAGAACAGTTGATGGTAAGATCTTACCTCCATCTTTCCTTTGAAGGTAAAGTGGGGATAGGGAGGGCTCCAAGAAACTCATTCAAAGAGATCAGGAATTCCAGTGAGAAAGGGAAACCAGCATCTTCTTTCCAGGTTTATCCTTCAAAAAGATGTGGATTCACTCATGCCCTGAGCAAGAAGTACTGAAGTTCATAGAAGCACCTTACTATGAGGGGTTTTTGGGGGGTGGGGGAGACATGGACACATGTGGCTGCTTCTCACTTGAAAATTTTCCCAAGGCAGGTTTGCCAGAGCAGCCTGAGCCAGAACTTGAGCGGAGCCACACTACCAAGTGCTTAGGAGAAAACGGAGGGGAAATATAAACACTCCGGTTCCCACAAATATCGGAGGGCACCATAAATCAGTGGTCCCCAACCCCCGGGCCGCGGACCAGTACTGGCCCGTGGGCCATTTGGTACTGGTCCGCAGAGAAAGAATAAATGACTTACATTATTTTCGTTTTATTTATATTTAAATCTGAATGATGTTTTATTTTTAAAAAATGACCAGATTCCCTCTGTTACATTCATCTAAGACTCACTCTTGAAGCTTGTCTCAGTCACATGATACATTTATCCATCCCACCCTAAAGGCCGGTCCGTGAAAATATTTTCTGACAATAAACCGGTCCATGGCCCAAAAAAGGTTGGAGACCACTGCCATCAATGCCATCAGAGATTCTGGACAGGCTCCTGGATGTTCCAGGTAAAGTAAGCTTCCATAAAGCTACCCAGATGCTTTTTAGGTGAAGGGAGAGAAGTCCTGTTTAGAGAAGGGGTTTGTGGTATAGACTATTTAGCAGGGCAAAGTGTATAGCCTATGGCTGCCTCTCTCTGTGAGTACCTGGTACTAGAGAAGATAGGATATAAAGCTGTCCCTCCAAGGTAAACAAACACATCATCTATGCCAAGACAACCTCAACAGTAGAGAAAAGCTGCAGAGTTGAAACAAAATCAAACCAAAATATGACCAAACAATGTTCTAAGAGGAACCTTTGCTGCTGCCCTGAAACTAGAATGTATTAGACCAGGGGTCCCCAAACTTTTTACACAGGGGCCAGTTCACTGTCCCTCAGATCGTTGGAGGGCCGACTGTAAAAAAAACTATGAACAATTCCCCATGCACATTGCACATATGTTATTTTAAAGTAAAAAACAAAACGGGAACAAATACAATATTTAAAATAAAGAACAAGTAAATTTAAATCAACAAACTGACCAGTATTTCAATGGGAACTATGCTCCTCTCAATGACCACCAATGAAAGAGATGCCCCTTCCAGAAGTGCTGCGAGGGCCGGATAAATGGCCTCAGGGGGCCGCATGTGGCCCGTGGGCCATAGTTTGGGGACCCCTGTATTAGACCAATATATTGTTCAAACAGACACGTTCCAAAGATAACACATTCAAAAGAAAGGCACCTACCTATGAGATTAGACACCTCTCCTGAATGCTTATTAAAGTGTGAACCTTGGGTCTGGCTATAACCAGCTTGTACCACCATTTCTCACCTAAACCCCCTTCCCAATCTATGTTAGAAGACTGACCAGAACAGAGAAGGAAATCAGTCAAGTATCACAAGACCTTACGGAATACACCACTTTTCCCACACTTTCAAGCCAAGATAAAGAGGGGGATATTCCAAAAGAGTTACTCATAGAGAACAGTGTGATAATAGGAAGGGAGAAATGACATGTGACTCTTAATTGGACACCTGCTTAGTCAGTGGACTTGCTAATTTAGCCCTGGCTTTGTGGGATTAGAGAAGTATTGAAAAGAAATGACAGAGAATGGCAAAAAACTTTCCTACACATATGCTTTTTGGCAAGAATACAGGATGCTTAACTGGACTCTAGAGAAAGTGCCTCATACTTTGTCTCCCTGGCCAGTACTCCGTAGGAGACCTACCACTGAGCAAAGGGACACCAACAGCAATAGACTATAAGATGGAGCTGAGAGATGAAGGAAGAATTGTGTCTAAAGCTTGATTTCCCAATTCAGGAACAGTGCAATGGAGAAGTGCAATAGGGCTCTCCATAGTATTCAGACATGCATCCCATTTGAAAGCTCAACATGAAGAGAAGCAGACACAGAAAATGAAGACCTGCCTGCAATATCATCCACTAGGTAAGGACACACCTATCTACTTTATCTCCCCACTCTTTGCCCCAACCCACAGGAGGAGCAAGGCCTTGAAGAGGCAGGAAGGTTTCTCCAAGTAAAATCACCTACCGTCTTCACCCACCAACTCAAGCTGTCAGGGTCCCAGCTACAACTGTTCTAAGGGGCAGAGGAGAGATTCAAGTTTCAGAATGGTCCAGACATTAATGTGAAGTTATAGACTCTGACCTAGACACGTGACCAGGGGAATCTGACAGAGCAGTTGAAAACAGAGAATGAAGAAATGTAAAACCGTACCGTGTGACATGGCTCACGGAGTTAGCCTCTTCAATATGCCTTTGCTTAGAGCAGTTTTAGGTTCACAGCTATATTAAGTGGAAAGTACAGAGGGTTCCCTCACACAGGCACAGCCTCCTGCACTCTCCACATCCCTCTCCGCGGGCCATTTGTTACAGTCAATGAACCTACATCGACAAACTGTTACCATCCAAAGTCCACAGTTTGCATCAGGGTTCACTCTCAGTGTTGCACATCTGATAGGTTTTAACAAATGTCTAATGACATGTACCCATCATTATAGTATCGCACAAAACAGTCTCACTGCCCTAAAAGTTCCAGGCGCTCCACCTATAATATACCTTTAATATATGTATTTTCTCTGGAACAGCATTTGGCCCATTGAAGATTTTCATATCCTAACCTCTTACACATGGGTTAAAAAATAACCCCCTGTGAGAATATTCTTGGCATTTGAGAGTTGATCAATAAATGGCGTTTTGTTATTTTGGGGACTGTTTATTCCATTTTCTTGCATTAATCTTCTTGCTCCTAGAGTGTTCCAATGTGCATGAATGGAGTCCACTGACATAACTTGTTATGTATTAAGAAGATCAACACTTTTTCTAGGACATATATTGCAAATATTATCCCAAGTCCTTTTTAAAATGAGTTGATAGTTTTGAGTAGTTTTGAAAACAAATCTTTTAAATTTAAACCTGGTTACCTCCAATGGCATTTGCTTTGTGGCTTTTGTCCGTCTTCCCTCTCAAGATGATATAAATATTCACCTGTATTTTACCATAATTGGGTTTTTTAATTTAAATTTAATTTGATTAAAAATAATTTTGGTGTAAGTTATAAAGTAAGGATAATGATTGATTTCAAAATGTTGACTGAGTTACCCAGCACACTTGGTCAAAAACTCCTCTTTCAAGACTATACTTTCAGGGATCATTTCTATAGTTTGTTACTAGAGAGGTTTCTCTGACCGTGTAGAGTACCCGAAACCACGAGGAGGAGCTACAGTGTTCTCTCCTGAGCGTGAAGCCGGCTCTTGGTGTTGCTTGTGCAACTGCCTTTTGCCATTGATGATCCTTATTCTCTGCCTTTGGGAGAGTAAGAAAGAGGGAGAGAACGCAGTCTGAGTGGTGAAAAAAATAATAATAATAATAAAAATCCTCTTTTCCCTCATTTTACTTTGAGGCACCTTCCCCCTTCTTGTTTGTCACAGTTTCATATATATTAGGTCTGGATTTGTTATTTTGCTCAACGATCTATCTTACTATGTCCTGTGCCACTGCCATCCTCCTCCACTTACTATGTCCTCATGGTTTATCCTACTCGGGTTTTCAAACTCCCTTCAGTCAGTTTTGGTTATTCATATTTTTTCAGGTCATTTATATTGTTTGACCTGTCGTTCATATTGTTTCATTTATTTAATTTGAGAATTTTAAGTTCACTGTCCATTGAAGCATAGTCCAGACATTTCCTCTATGGCTATGGTTTTCCTTGGGTTACTTGCACATTTCTCTTCCTCCCTCCCCCTATTTAGAATAGCCAATGGTTTGGTTCCATTATTAAGCTTTTTAAAATTCCTATATTTACTTCTCAAATCTACCTTTTTCCTCTGTTCTAATTAATTATTTCAAGGTTTGTCTAAGTATTCCTGGTGACTATTTACTACTACTATTTAATATTTCTTTTACCTTTCTTCTTCTCTCTTGTTTTCTTGGCTTTAATTGGGTATTGCTATTTTCCTTATTTCTTAAATTAAAACAATCAATTATTTATTTTTATTCTTATTCAACAATAAATCCCTTAATGCTATATAATTTTTTTAAATAGAGATTTTGTTGTATCCCAAAATTTTTTACAGGTACTGTTTCATATTTGTTTATCTGTAAATTCTTTTCAGATTAAATTCTAATCAGCTATGTCACCCAGAATTTGCTTAGGAAAGCAGTTGAGTTTTAATGGAAGAGAGAGGTTAACCTCTTGGAGAATTTAGTGGAAGTTTGCCTGTGGCCTACTATATGGTCAGTTTTTATAACTGTTTAATGAGGAGTGGAGGAAAATTATACTACTTATTTTTTCTATATAAAATTTTTAAAAATTGTTTAAAAATTAATAATGTCATTACTTTAAAGTGCCTATATCTTTATTTCATTTTTTGATCTCTCAAAGACTAAAGTTAGTTTATTGACATTTCCTTATACTGTTATGCTTCCTCCACCTTCATAAGAAAGACTAAATATCAAAAATTAAAAACAAACAAAACAGAACTATAAAGTACTAGAAAACATTACTGGAAGATATATTTTTATAATTTTGGTGAAAGAAATGTTTTAATCAAGCCACAAAGTCTAGAGACCATTAACAAAATAGATGAACATATTTAAACACAAAACTTTTATGGTTAAAGCCACCAAAATAATTATTTTCTCAAACACTCGCAACAAAGAAAGCATTATTTCCAAGTTGAAACATTCCCTTTTTTAAATATTCAGAAAGATTAACATATAAAGAACCTAAAATGTTTATAGAGATAAATAACAGCACCCTAACCTTGATTCCTCACTGATTTCATCCTCATTTGTGGACAGTCAAGGTAGCACTGAGCTGCCCTGCCCTTAAGCCACCTTGGGGCTCAGTGGCCTAAGACTATTTCTTTCCAAAGATATTTCTTATCTAATGTTCCCTACAATTTTCTTCACAATTCATTGCAATAACAATTAGTGTCTAAAGCAAAGGGATTCTCCCACCCAATAAATAAGCATGAGTAGGCCTGTGAAGTAAGCAAACATGAGAACTTTGCCCAGTAGGTTCTCCTTATGCTCATTAGTAACTGAATCTGACCAGACTGCTCAAATCTTCCCTCTCTGGATGTTAAAATACAAGATATGAGAGAGAACCACTGACAAGAGAAAGAAGCAAAAGCCAAGAGCCATATAGACAAAAGTTATTAAGCAGAAACCATGAGGTTGTAGCAGCCATAACTCAAAAGAAAGCAAGGGGTGAATAAAAACATAAAACTGTTATCCTAGAGGATGAGAGAGAAACTTGGCACATAATGAGTAAAGCAGAAAGGATAAAGATGAAGTCCACAGATGTCTTCTGAGATTTCAAGAGCTCCTTTCACTGGACAGGATGAGTGATTTTTTTAGCTGTCAGAATATGATCTCATGTTTCTCAGATATCCTTTACAGTGAATAACTAATATTGAGATATCCTAAACTATTTCCCCACCCTTTTAACCTGAAAGATCCTCACTAAAACAATTTCTTGCTATCATGGCAATTGCTGCCATTCTCATTTCATAGTCTGTGTCTCCAAGTATTGATATTTGCTGAGCCCGTCGAGCGTCGCTATTCTGTAGCCCTCCTTCCACTCCCACAGAATGTGCCAAATAATTGATGACTTCTTTACTCAAGGACTGTTAACATTCCCTGCAATCATCATATAAATACTTTATTAATAATTTGTATTTATACAACAGCTGCCTCCCAAAGAGCTCAAAGCTGTTTACAAACATTGACTCATTAATCCCTTTTTTATAAGGTAGAAATGTATACCAGCTAATGAGTCCTGTCACCTCTGTTGGACCCATGGGGAACTGAAATCCAAAGAAAAGTTACTTTCTCAAGGTCAAATAGTAATCTGAGAAATAGCACAGAAATATAATCCAGAATGTATAAGAATTCTGCATTCTTATATGTTTTGTTCTCCTCTAAAAAAAACCCTCTCGTTTTAGGTCATACATATATTCATCGGAAGGTACCAGTATAATTTTTTTAATGCGGTTTCTTTTATTGAGGGGGAAAAAAGAAACCATTAACTCAAGGATGAAAACAGTGAACTTTGACTTAACTTTTCAAGAGGTTATCATGACAATAAGAGCCATGAAGAGTGATTACATTCTAGAAGTAGACAGCATTTTTACTGGCATTTAAAACAAGTAAAGAAGTTTCTGCTTGGCATCTGAATGTGCTCCTTCTCAATATTAGAAACACAAGAAACAACTATATGACAAAAGCAAGAGCAATAAGCATTTACAAGAAGAATGCAAGCAATGAAATCTCAGTAAGGTTACATGTTCAATGATTGTTACATGTCAGACATATTAAACACATGTCATTGCAACCCTATGAAATTGACATATTATTATTATTATTATTTTTGCTTGTGAGGAAATTGAGGCTTGTTACTGTTAAATAAACAGTGAAACTGACTTTTAAGACCCCTTGTCTCTGCTTCTCTTACCTGTGCTTTTAACTAATATCACATGACTACTACAAATAATAGTAATAGTTGTCACTGCTGTTTTTGTTGTTTTGAATAGTGTGATCCTATAATCAGAGGGCCAGCTGACTATGGCTTGGCTTTTTATTTGGTTGTGTAATATTTTCATGCCATCATTTGACAGAATTTCAGAACATATTACACACAAGTACCATCACAGTAGTTCACTAACAGGCATCACAAAGACAACAAAATTTAAATATTCCTTATCATACTGCCTAACAAAGCTTCCCATTCTCTTTCTTTCTTTCTTTCTTTCTTTCTTTCTTTCTTTCTTTCTTTCTTTCTTTCTTTCTTTCTTTCTTTCTTTCTTTCTTCCTTCCTTCCTTCCTTCCTTCCTTCCTTCCTTCCTTCCTTCCTTCCTTCCTTTCTTTTTCTTTCTTTTCTTTCTATCTTCTTTCTATCTTCCTTCCTTCCTTCCTTCCTTCCTTCCTTCTTACCTTCCTTCCTTCCTTCCTCCCTTCCTTCCTTCCTTTTCTTTCCTTTTTCTTTGGGGGGGGCATGTTCCAAATTACTAACGCATTTCTTTTTCACTCTTTCTCTTAAACTTGAAGCGTTAGTACTTGGTTTGCTTTTCATATCATCACTACTTTTCTTTTGACTATTGTTTTTGTTTTAAAGACGGTTAAATGCTTTGTTGTTTTTTCTTTCCATTTTGTAGGGTTTAAAATTTACAGCACAGCAACACTAAAACACAGGATAATTTATTTGCAAACCATATAGATATATACTGAACAAGCAAGTGTATGCACAACTATTTGCATAAGTGTGAGGAAAAAATGTACTATGAAGAGAGGGAGGCAGCTGGAAACAAAAACACACAACAAATAAAGTTTTGTCATACTGCGCACCATAGTGCATTACGGTGCAAGTTGGTGCTTAGTTTCTGAACACCACATGTATGATGCATTAAACACTACATAACTTTGTCCAAACACTATTATGCCTGTGTGGGGGAAAAAATGACCTATAGGAATAGGGGTGGGAGTTAGAGCCTATGCATAACCCAACTTGCCAGAAACAGAAACAGACAACAAATAAACTTTTATCTTACCGTGCAACCAGTGCAACATGGTACAAGCTGGTGCTTGATTTCTGAACTCTCCTTGTACGATGCATTGAATACTACATAAGTGTGTCCAAATGCTTTTTATCTGTTGAGCATAATTTGTAAATGCTCTGTACCATGAAAAAGGTTGTTTGAATGAGGCTACAAGTTCCAAAGGTATCTGAGAAACTCAATAGTATTTTCATTGATGATACAGGGTAATAAGTAGCAATCACTCTGAGCATAAGCAATTTCAACTAAGATCACTGGGTCTATAATTTTCATACAATATCAGGGTAATTAACTCTTGCATAGACCAGCATAAAATTTCTGGCAGATCAGCCCCAGTCCACAGACCAGCATCTGAAAAACACTGATTTAGGAGCTGCAGAACAAGGAAAGCTACTGGTATAATTCAGTGAGTCCAAAGGTCTGAAAATGAGGAGCACTGGTGTTCAAGCAAAGGGGAAGATAGATGTCCCACCTCAAAGAAAGCAAACCCACCCTTACTCAGTCTTTCTTCCATTCAGTCTTTAAAAGGATTAGATAATGTCCATGCACACCAGTGACGGTGACCTTCTTTACTCAGTCTACCAATTTAAATGCTGATTTCCTCCAAAAACATCCTCACAAACACACCCAGAAGAAAAGTTTTATCAGAAACTCAGCCAATAATCTCCTTACTTACAGGAACTATAAAGTGAAACGAGTTAGAGACTTGTGGGGATTTTTCTAGGTGGGGCACTAACATCCACGTGTTTCCCAACCGGCAGAGTCAGCCTCTAAGCCATTGTTTGGAAGAATTATGGGGGAAAGTTTGGGAAATAAACCCACTGGCTGTGGAAGCAGAAAGGGGTGCCCTGGTATAATTGGAAATACCCTCTTGTCTACACATTCAGGACTGGACTAGGGTGAGGCAAGTGAAGCGCTCAGGGGCAAAATGTAAGAGATACAAAATACTCAGGAATCAAGAAAAATAAAGCCGTAGAAAAGTATTTTTAAAAGCAAAATTAAAGCAAAAAAAAAAATCCATGATATAAATCAAAATAATCAGGACAGGATCAGTATTATCACATCTTTGTCAAGTATAGCCATTTCAGTTTAAAATGGTGAATCCTTTCTTTATATAAAGAGTGCTTTTGACATGTTTTAACAAGCATCAATTAACCAAAAATAAAAACCATACACAAGCCTCATTTTTAAAATTCAAAATGAAATCGCTTTGAATTCTCTTGAATATAAGACTGCCAAGGCAAAAATTAGAACAGATTTTTTAGCCATTAAAATAAGGACACATTTCAAAATTAGCATCGCAGAAGTGGTTTTCTCATTTACCAACTTGAAATGAACATTGACATTGACAGCCGTTTGTAAACTTAGTGAACTGTATAGATTACTCATCACTATTTTATTCAGTTTATGATTGTAATGGAGATGTTCTACAATCAAGGAAAAGGTAGCCCATAACATCTAAACAAAGTATATTTACTTGGTAGGCATGTCATTACAAAATACCACAAACTGTGTGGTTTAAACATCAAAAATATATTTTGGTACAGTTCCGGAGGCTGGAAGCCCAAATCAAGGTGTTGGCAAGGATTAGATTCTTCTCAGATCTCTCACCTTGTCTTGCAAATGGTTACACTCTTATTGCCTCTTCACGTGGTTTTTCCCCTGTGTGGGTACATCTTTAGTTTTTCTGTGAGTGTCTAAATTTCTTCTCCTTATGAGGATTAGCATCAACCCTAACGGCCTCATTTTAACGGAATCGCTTCTTCATAGCCTCTCTCTCCAAATACAGTTACACTGCGAGGGACAAGGTGGTTTGGACTTTAACATATGAATGTGGCGGGGGGGGGCACCATTCAGCCCATAATAAGGAAGAAATAAGACATGTACCAGAACAGATATGAAATTTTTTCCTTCAGCACCTAATCAGGGGCTGAGAGAGGAAATAAGTCAACCCTTTTCTAAAATAGGTATTTCCTCAATTGTGCAACCAATCAGGATAGAAGTAACACAGCAGCCTACTTTGGTTCAAAATGAATAGATAAATCATGAAGTCTCCAGAGTTCCCCGGAGCTGGCACTATGACCTTATCCAATTCTTTGAATTACACACGGACTCTACTGAATAGCATCAAGTAGCAGGACAAGATTACCAAAGACAATCCAGCCAGCCTACCAAACAGTGCAGTGTCACTTACCACATCACAACTCTGCTATAAAAAGTGGGAGTCAGCAGGACACGCCAGCAGCTGGAGTGAAGTAATCCCAGCATGAACATAGAACCATACCTTCACATAACACAGCCCATTCGTAAATGTCTGGGGACTGTCAATGCATAAAAGTTCAGCTTTTTCTTTCTATATAAAAACGCTCTTTTAAAGCAAAAGTTCATACTTTTTGGGAAACTGAAAGGTAACATCAGAAATATCAAGGGACCTTACATCTAGCAAGCCAAATTACCACCGGAAAGAGCTTGTACATCTTATTTAAGGAGCACTGCCTGAAAAAAAATAAATGAAAACCATATTTAATTGCTTCCCAAGTTCCCTAAATGTAATGGAACAAGTACTTATTTAAGGGTTCTTACTGCTCTGTTCTTGAAGAAGCCACATGAACTTGATATTTCAGAGCCACCACACTTGGAAGATAAGGATCCCAACACCAGGGAGAATAATGAAGTCTGTCAGTAGACTGCTCATTTTAGACTTCTTAGATGCTTCAGAAGGCAAATTCAGAATAACAGTTATCATGGCTTCCTTTATTTATTTACTTATTTATTTTTTGAGGTGAGAAGCAGAAAGGCAGAGAGACAGACTCCCACATGTGTCCGACCAGGATCCACCCGGCAAGCCCACTAGGGGGCGATGCACTGCCCATCTGGGGCGTTGCTCCATTGCAACTGGAGCCATTCTAGCACCTGAGGCATAGGCCATGGAGCCATCCTAAGCACCCAGGTCAACTGTGCTCCAATGGAGCCTTGGCTGCGGGAGAGGAAGAGAGAGATAAAGAGATAGAAGAGGGTGATGGGTAGAGAAGCAGATGGGCACTTCTCCTATGTGCCCTGGCCAGGAATTGAGCCCAGGACTTCCACACACCAGGCTGACACTCTACCACCAAGCCAACCATCCAGGGCCATGGCTTCCTTTTAATGTGGCACCAGAAAGCCAATTGCAGAAGTTAGCGTTAACAAAAATCATTATTCATTTTACCCCTAAGAGATACTGGAATCCCAAAGTTCAAGTTTGTGGGGTTTGAATTTGGATTTTATTTGGGGAAGGGGATGTGGTTTGATTAATATTTCTAAAAATAATGATACTTCTCCTTTTAGCAGTGCCTGGCATCTTAATAAATATGAACATGGCTTAATAGTCAGGCTACAAATCCTTTCTAATGTCTGCAGTTGGGAATAGAAAACTGCTTTTCTTATTATCATTCCTTCTTAATGCTTAAAAAAAAAATCCTAGAATAATACTCCCTACTCATCTCACCTACTTGTTAATCTGGAGTCGGTTAAAGCGTAGTGTGGAAAGCATATTGTAATGGGTGAATAGCTGTTTAAAAAAAAATAAGAGGGTGGGGAAGGCATGACATTAAACAGTAGGAGTGATTCAGGCTTTTTGCTCTACCAAACCTGGGGCAATGTCTTTTCAATGTCATTCCTTAGAAAAAAGCTTTGAGACCCTGCGTGGTTTTTTAAACAAGGCAGAGCAGGAAAACAAAATAGAGTAAAATAAGAAAAGAAACAAAAAGGGAATGAAAAGAAAGGAAAAATGAGGTAGAAAAAAAAAGCTTTTATTTTAAAAGCAAGCCGCTCAGTGCTTTGCTGCACACTTGCCATGAATAATAACAAGCAGATTGTGGCGTGTTTCTCTTTTTAATTAGCACGTTGCTTCTGCAGCGGCACCCTGCCTTATTGCAGGGCACCAGGCGAGCCCCACTTGGAGCAGTGCACAAAGCAAGGTGGGCAAGGAAGCCCCAGTGAGTCGCCATGCGGTGGATTTAGAAAACTTCATTTTTTTTTCTCCCCACCTTCTCTCTCTCTCTCTCTTTCTTTTCCAGAGCTGAAGTACAATCCCCAGTCTCTGAAGAATTCTGGTTAGATTTTTATTTAGTTTTGTGTTGCATAGAAAACAACATAGAAACCCATTTGATACTCTCTTAATTATTGCTCTGCTGTTCAAACCACAGAGCTAAAAACCCGAAAGCATTTTCCGAGGCAGGGTGAGTGCAGGACCAGAGAGGGAACACACTCTGTCAAGTTCCGAGGTGGCACAGAGTCCTCCAAACAATCTGCACTCAATAAGAGTGTTAAAATGCGAACACAAACACTTCTTACAAAACAAAAACAGAGCTTGTTCAAGACTTCCATTCTGGAATGCTTATATTTGGAAGACATTTAGTGATCTAAAGTAAGCGTGAGCGTAGCAGAGCAAGAGGGTCACTTGGCTAACTTTGGGCAACTTTATAACCACTTGAAAGGGGAACTTCAAGTGCAATGTGTCAAAAAAGGGGGGGGGGATTGGAAAAATGAAAACCATTCTTGCAAATCACACTTCTATCTGTAATTAAAAAGCATGAGCCACAGCCTTGTCAATAAGCCCTGAAATGCAAGTTCAAATACCAACCAGCTCCTGCGTTGCAATGATTCTGTTTGCACGCATACCCGTCTAGAGCAGAATGCTAATTTGTTTTCCATCACCAGGAACGTTGAGCATACTGACACAGCGAGGTGAGGCAATCGAAAATTGTGCCAGAATTTGATTTTCACGTGAATGCAGCCTACAGCTACATTTGATAGCGTACTGCACTGATATGACACCTTTTCTACAAGGTCTTTGGTGGAATACATCTGCCGAACAGAACAGAAACAAAATATGTGCCTTGACTCAAACTTGTGGCAGGGAGCTATCAAAGTGGAAACCTGCTCAAATCCATTTGCATAACATGCAGATGAACATCTAATGAGAAAGGTATATTGACAGGCATTGCTTTGTTATCTGGCAATGCTATGCATAACAGTCTGTGGTACCCAAACATAATCCCCTGTAATGGTATTTTGCAATTTAAATGTCTTTCCTCCTCCAAAAGAAGACACACGTCAATAAGTGCCAGGCATCAATAACTGACATTTGAGATGAAATAAACCGCACCAGCTCATTCAGACAGAACCGGCCCGGTTTATTTTGGGACACAGTTCTCCGAGCTATGTGCTATCTATTGGCTGAAGAAGAGGGAAGGGTGGTGGTCCCCCGTGTTCACAGACGCCTCCTTTTTACTTGGGTTCCAATGGCTGCTCTTTCAGCCCTGGTGACAGTTCTGAGTATATTTCAAGGAACATTACTGAGAACAAAATCGAAGGCCATCAATATTAATGATCTGAACCAGGAAGATAGCTTTTAGTGTGCAAATTAATTACCCTAATCACAGGGTTTTTTGTATCCATTTTAATGAAATAACTATTTATTTCATTGAATCTGTGCTTTTCTTTTGCAAATAAGGCACATTTACATGATAAATACATGAAATTTAAAAGGATGACTAAATTAAATTGAGAAAAAAAGACCTTTTTAAATACAATTTTCTTAGGAAAAACAGCTAGATTAATGGGTTGGTTAGCTGACTGGCATCTGTGATTAAATCTTTTTTAATGTACGTCAAATAGAATTTAATGGACCTTGAGAAATGTCTACACAGTCAGTAATATTCAGGGACTGGAGAAGATTCCAGTTGTCTCCTGTCATTTGTTGCTGAACTTCTGAAGCCTTGGCCTGGGGAAGCTGCTCGACACAGGGGACCCATTTCCAGCCCCTGCTTCTCAGCGCTTTCTCTTCCTTTCCCTCTTACTCTCTTCTTCAGACCGGCGTGTCTTTCTTCTTCAACAATGTAACCAACACACACACTTTTTAGACGTGTGGGCAAAAAAAACAAAAACAAAAACTAGACTATCCATAAAAGCATTCAAGTAGTTTAACTACGCCTCATATTTAATCATCTAATTCATATTTGTTTCCAGTTGCGCTGGCTTTGGTAATGAGAGCGGGGAGGGGAGTGGCGGGAGCGAGGGAGGGAGGGAAGAAGAGAGAGAGAGGCTGCTTAATTCAGAGGAATTTTCAATGAATCTTTTAGAGTCTATGGGTTTTGAAAACTTTATTTATTGTGGGTAAGCTTTGAAGGGCTGCAAATTCAACAGAAGAGAGATTTGAAACACATTCCAGTTCTTTTTTTTTTTGATAGCAAACCCAAAGAACAGAGCATCTTTCTGTTCTGTGCTCGCTTTCCCCCCTGGTTGTGCCACCAGAGATGTCTCCCTTCCCTTTGATTTGCAATGATCAATTGCAGCTGTGGCAGCCGGGCAGGCGGCCCCGGGCACTAGGACACCAGCTCGCTCCCCAACACTAGGATTTACACTTCAATGGCCGCCACCATTTTAAAGATAATTATAACCTTTTTAGATTAATCATTTCCATAAATATTAATTTAGCTGGTTTAAAAGGAAACATCTCCCTCTCACCCCACCCCCACCTCACTTCTCTCTGTACCTTGGAAAATGCAGAACAAAGGCTTTAACTCAAACTTGTTTGGGGCAGGATGGTGTGGCAAGGTAGGCTATTGAACCAATAGATATGATTAAAATGCCCGGACTCTAGCCTGGCTCAGATATTATCATTTTAGAGTATAAATCATATATGGTAGGTTGGGGGTGGGTTTTCTGAGGCAAAAGGCAATGAAGTTACTTTTTGCATGGGCGATGTTTTTAAAGCCAGAATTATTTTTCAAAAGTAAATTGTTTTTAGTTTTAACTAACTCTGAAAGTGGACCCACAAAAGCTGACAGATGGGATTCACATTTCCTTGATCACATTCTGTGTGTGGAGGGAGATTTCAGAAAGATGAAGCTGTCTGGATGAACTCAGAGTCTTGAAAACAGAGAAAAAGGAAATTGCCCACAAAAGATACTGAGCCTATAAAGAGGCTTATATTTCATTGTTATTGCAAACTTCCTGTCTGCTTATTATCATTCCAACACTTTCTTTCCTACCAGCTGATGCAGCTGGGGGAAACATCGCATCGTACAAACAGATGTTGACTCACTTAGATTGCCTGACCACACTCCATGAACCATGATCTATGTCAGGGGTCCCCAAACTTTTTACACAGGGGGCCAGTTCACTGTCCCTCAGACCGCCGGAGGGCCGGACTATAAAAAAAACTACGAACAAATCCCTATGCACACTGCATATACCTTATTTTAAAGTAAAAAAACAAAACGGGAACAAATACAATATTTAAAATAAAGAATAAGTAAATTTAAATCAACAAACTGACCAGTATTTCAATGGGAACTATGGGCCTGCTTTTGACTAATGAGATGGTCAATGTGCTCCTCTCACTGACCACCAATGAAAGAGGTGCCCCTTCCGGAAGTGCGGTGGGGGCCAGATAAATGGCCTCAGGGGGCTGCATGCGGCCCACGGGCTGGGCCATAGTTTGGGGACCCCTGATCTATGTTTTGCTGACCCTCAGTACTGAGCGTGTTTTAGGCCTGGAGATATGACTCCTTTTTTTTTCTTTTTATATCCATTAGGTTGCTACAAGTATTCTCTTTATGGCTGATCGCCTTCCATCACTCGGCACCATTCAAACAATTTACACTGGGCAAGTAAAATCAGAGAAGCATGCTTCCCATACCTACTAATAAATAAGAAGAATCATGTATACTAAGGAAAAAAATTATAATAGTACTGGTCAGCTATTGCAAACAGGTCATTTGGTTGCTCTCATTCATAAAGTTATGGAGCTACAATAATTGCTCCGAGATTTCTTGACGAACAAGACCTTTATTTCCCAGGCACCAAAGCCATGGGATTGAGCATTGCTTGAAAGTGACTTGGGGAATAAAACAGCTCATGAAATATGCATGACTAACACATAAGCTGCCAGAAAACTTAGTGTATTATGTATGACCCTTCTGTAATTGTAAGGGAATGATATTCATTTAAGTGGATGTTTATCACAGTTAAAGGTGCACCTAATGAAACAAAGGTCATAAGCCTAAAAACATAAGGCTATATAGCCCTTTTATTGTATCATTTCTCTCTGTTTGAAAAGACCTGGCCTTTATTCACAGCTGCTTCTCTAACACCTGTGTGATCTGTTTATGAAGCCTTAAAGGTTCCTGTCACCAATATTTACATGCCAAAAGGACTGTTACATTAAATGCTCTTCTAATATTGTGTCTGTACATCTGGGAAATATTAGAAAGTATGTAACTGATATATATATATATATATATATATATATATATATATATATATATATAATCAGTTTGGGCTAGACTTTTTAGCTACTGACATTTGGTTAGCTAAAGAGGTTTTGTTTTGGGGTTTTTTTCCTCCCTCAGTAATTCTCTATGGGAGATGCCTTGCTGTACATTCAGATGAAAACTTGGCTTTTATTCTGAGATCAGTAATGATGTGATCCTTCATGAGCAGACTCATCTCTCAGGAAAAGTGAGGAGGCAACATTTGTAGATTGGGTGGACTTCAGGATTTGGGGCTCAAGCACCCCTTATTGGAACTCCAACTCCCAGTTCTCATGAGTCCTGTGACCTTGGGCAAGTGACTTAACTACTCGGTGCTTCTGAACAAATTTTCATCTTTAAAATGAGACCCATAAATAGTTGTGAGCTCTCACAGTTATGAGGGTAAATGAATTAACATCTGAAAAGCACTAGAAAAGAAAGCTAACAGACAGTGTGGTGATTATGGGAGGGAAAGGGTGATGGGGGAGGTAGAAGAGGGGAAAGGGGCACAATGGTGGTAGAAGGAGACTCGACTTGGAGTGGTGAACGTGTGGTACAGTGTACAGAGGATGCGTTGTGGAATGGTACACCTGAAACCTGGGTCACTGCATTAACCAATGTCACTGCAATAAATGTAATGTTTTAAAAAGAAGGAAAAGCATAGAATAGTTCCTGGCACATAGTAAGTGCTATAGGTTTGTTGAATAAATAAAATAGACCATTTGCACAGTTGGTTTGTTATGCTGTTTCCTCGCTCACACTGCCATTTTCTCTTGCACCTGATTGACTTCCTCTTGCCCATGTTTATCCTTCGGTTTCAGAGTGCTGTACATTACCTCATCAGCCATCGCAGCTTCCACCCATGGCCAATTGTGTACAATAACAAGCCCTGGTGAAGGTGGCAGTGAGCCATTTGAGGGGTGTTCACTCTCTTATAACAATGAGTACCTTAGGACTTTCCCAGTTCCACTGACATTTGACTGGTAAGTTCACAGAGTGCTAGGTGAGAAAGAAATTATTCCAGAAAGACACACAATGAAGAAAACCCAAAGAGTCTTATGAGCTAAATCCAAATTAATAGGGACCTTCCAAATGATGTAAACATCATTTTGTTTTGCCTCAGGTTGTAAGGTAGAAAGGAAAATAGAGCCCTGGCTGGTTTGCTCAGTGGATAGAGCATTGTGCAGACGTCCCAGGTTTGATCCCTGGTCAGGGCCCACATAAGCAGCAACCATTTTCTTTTCTTCTCCTCCTTCTCCCCTTTCTCTCTTTCTTCCCTTCTTGTAGCTAGTGGCTCGATTGGTTAGAGCACCAGTCGGGCACTCAGGATAGCTCTGTTCATTTGAGCATCAGCCCCAGGTTGCTAAGTGGATCTCGGTTGGAGCACATGCGGGAGTCTATCTCCCCTCCTCTCACTTAACAAATAAATAAATAAAATAAAATAAGAAAATAGAGAGGCCACCTTTTATGGGGAATATATGTTGACTCTAGAGAGATTTAAAGAATTCATGGCCCTGGCCGATTCACTCAGTGGTAGAGCATCGGTTGGTGTGTGTATGTCCTGGGTTCGATTCCCGGTCAGAGCACACTGGAGAAGCGACCATCTGCTTCCCCATCCCTCCCTCTTTCCCTTCTCTATCTTTTTCTCTATCTCTCTCTTCTCCTCCTGAAGCCATGGCTCGGTTGGAGCAAGTTGGCCCTGGGCACTGAGGATGGCTCCACGGCCTCACTTCAGGTTCTAAAATAGCTCAGATACTAAGCAGCAGAGGAACAGCCCTAGATCGGCAGAGCATCGCCCAGTAGGGGGCTTGCCAGGTGGATCCTAGTCGGGGCACATGCGGGAGTCTCTCTCTCTGCCTCCCCACTTTTCATTTAAGAAAAAAGATTTCATAATGCTTTCATTCATTATTTCTTTTTGACCTCAAAATTATCATTTATGATGATTTTTTTTTTTAACTCTTTTTTTGTTTTTTTTTTTCTGAAACTGGAAACGGGGAGAAACAGTCAGACTCCCGCATGCGCCCGACCATCCCGGCACGCCCACCAGGGGCGACGCTCTGCCCACCAGGGGGCGATGCTCTGCCCCTCGGGGGGGGGGGGGTCGCTCTGCCGCGACCAGAGCCACTCTAGCGCCTGGGGCAGAGGCCAAGGAGCCATCCCCAGCGCCCGGGCCATCTTTGCTACAATGGAGCCTTGGCTGCGGGAGGGGAAGAGAGAGACAGAGAGGAAGGAGAGGGGGGGTGGAGAAGCAAATGGGCGCTTCTCCTATGTGCCCTGGCCGGGAATCAAACCCGGGTCCCCTGCACTCCAGGCCGACGCTCTACTGCTGAGCCAACCGGCCAGGGCCATTTATGATGATTTTTAATAACTTGCTAACACTTGACTTTCCTTTCAAAATGTAATTCCTTAAAATGATCAAAGTTGTCTGGTATTAGATAACATAAAAACTTTAAAGAGAATAAGATTTTTATAAATACTATTAGATAGGTAGCTATAAAATAATGTAATAAAACAAATAAAATAACAAATTTTACATATTTAGATTTTAAAAATATTTTACATTTAAATTGTACACTTGAAACCCTTATGGTTTTACAAACCAATTATATTCCAATAAATTCAATTAATAAAAAGCAAACAAATTTTTTTAAAAAAAATCTTATATTTTAAAATGATTAAAATTTTTAATTTTGAAATCATGTTACATGTAGCAAAAGCGTTCTGCAGCTGGCTTGCCTGTGTTTGATTCCCAGCTCTGGCCCTTACTGTGTGACCTCTCTATGGCTTCAGTTTCCTCTGCTAAACAAAAATAGTAATAGTACCAGCTCATAAATTTGCTATGCTTTATAAGCAAGGGAATGCGGATGAGCTGTTCAGAACAATGTCTGGAATATAATAAGTACTATGTTATTGTTAGCTATAGTATTACTTTTAGAATGAAAGCCAGCAATTCGGGAAATTGTCACACCATCACCAGTATTCTATACTAAGAGAAATTGTTTACAATACCTTTGGTTGTGTCGATAATTGTCCACAAATTCTTTGACAGCCTTCCCTTCAAAAAGTGGAACTCACGTGACCAGGTGGTGGCGCCGTGGATGGAGTGTCGAACTGGGATGCCAGGGACCCAGGTTCTAGACCTCAAGGTCGCCAGCTTGAGCGTGGGCTCATCTGGTTTGAGCAAAGCTCACCAGCTTGGACCCAAGGTTGCTGGCTCGAGCAGGGGGTTGCTCAGTCTGCTGAGGCCCCACAGTCAAGGTACATAAGAGAAAGCAATCAATAAACAGATAGGGTGTCACAGAGAAAAACTGATGATTGATGCTTCTCATCTCTTTTCGTTCCTGTCTGTCTGTCTGTCCCTGTCTATTCCTCTCTGACTCTCTCTCTGTCTGTAGGAAAAAAAAAAAAGTGGAACTCATACCTCCTCCCCTTGAATGCAGGTTGCACCCAGTGACTTACTTCTAAAGGTTGGAATGGAGTGGAAGGGACGGTGTGTGAATTCCAAATCCTGGTCGATATAAGGCACTTCTACTCCTGCCATGTTCCCTCTTGGATCACTAGCGCTGGGCAGGGAGTCTAGCTGCCATGTTGTGAGGACACTCCAGCAGCCCTAGGGAGAGGCCATGAACTGAGCCACCTTAGACGCAAACCCTTCAGCCTCTTTAAGTTTTCAGAGGGTCTTGAGTCTTTCAGATGAAGCCCCAGGCATGTGGAACAGATATAAGATATTCTGCTGTGTCAAGTCTCAATTCTCAACCCAACTAAAACCATGACATAAGAAATAATTATAGCTTGTTTAAGCCACTAAGTTTTGGAGTAATTTGTTACTCAGCAGTAGAAAACCGAAACAACACCTTCACTCTAAGGTAGAAGTTTCACTTGCTAAGCTGTGGAGTTGCATGCATAGAGGTGGGCAGGGGAGCAAACTTCAGAGAATATCTACATGAGTATAAGCTACGGTGAACATCAGAAAATCTTTCATGTACTTCAGAGTATCTTTCACCTTTATGTACCCATTAACATGGGGATTTTTTTTTTCCATAACTGGGTATAATAATTCTACCTAATATGTAGTTTTATTTCTATCTAGGATGAGCAACCACCAAGGTTGGCCCAGGACTGCTCCTGTTTTAGCAATAAAATTTCCATCTTTTTCCTGCCTGGCCAATAACCAACATAGCACATAACCATGTGGATTTGTCATGAAAGCAGGAGAGAACTAGACAGAGCAGCTAATGTACAAGAGACTAGTCACACCCAGATTAACAAATTTCAGCTGCTTAATTCCACTGTGGACTATGAGACTCTTTACCCTAAGAAGTAATTTAATTGAAAAATTACTAGGGTTATAAATACAGGAATTTAAACGTAAATGAATAGTGTCAGCAAGGAAAATGTCAGCTTACACAATAGAGGAGCATTTGCATTCGAACAATACATACATAAAATGTAAATTGTTCTTCCTTCATTTATTAAAGTAATCTTTGCCCTTCCCTGTCAAGAGTGTTACTCCCTAACCTTCCTTCACAGATGATGATATTTGCAAACAACAGCTCCGATAAGGGGTTAATTTCTAAAATATATAAAGACTCACTCACAAAGCTCAGCAACAAACAAGCAAACAATCCAATTTAAAAATGGGGAGAGGACCTGAGCAGACACTTCTTCTAAGAGGACATACAAATGGCCACCAGATATATGAAAAGATGCTCATCTTCACTAGCTATTGCAGAAATACAAATCAAAACTGCAATGAGATACCACCTCACACCTGTTAGATTAGCTATTATCAACAAGACAGGTAATAGCAAGTGTTGGAGAGGCTGTGGAGAAAGAGGAATCCTCATTCACTGCTGATGGGAATGCAAATTAGTATAACCATTATGGAAGAAAGCATGGTGGTTCTTCAAAACACTAAGAATAGAACTACCATATGACCTAGCAATCCCTCTACTAGGTATATACCCCCAAAATTAAAAAACACTGGTACATAAAGACACATGCAGCCCCATGTTCATTGCAGCATTATTCACAGTGGCCAAGACATGACCAAAGTGTCCCTTGATAGAGGACTGGATAAAGAAGATGTGATACATACATATAATGGAATACTACTGGGCCATAAGAAGTGATGACATAGCACCATTTACTACAACATGGATGGACCTTGAGAACATTATACTGAGTAAAATAAGTAAATCAGAGAAAGCTAAGATCTGTATGATTTCACACATAGGTGGGACATAAAACTGAGACTCATGTACACAGATAAAAGTGAAGCAGTTACCAGGGGAAGGGAAACGTGGGAATGTGGGGATGTGGGGGAGGGGGGGAAGGGTGTAAAGAGGGACAAATATAAGGTGTCAGAAAATGATTTGACTTTGAGTGACAGGTATACAACATAATCAACAGTTCAAATGCTATAGAGATGCTTACCTGAAACCTATGTACTCTTATTGATCATGTCACCTTGTTAAATGTAATTTCCTAAATAAAATTTTAAAAAAAGAAAGTAGCAACAATACTCATATCCAGTACTTAACAAGCAGTTACTATGTGTGCCAAGTAGAGTAGAACTAAACAAACATTAACATTATCAATATTCACAAATCTAATGAGGTAAGTGCTATGCTACCAGGTTTCTATATAACAAATGAGGAAACTGAGGCACAGGATGGCTAAATAATGTCTCCAGGGTCATATCACAAGTAGGTAGCCATCTCCAATGTTCCCACTCCACATATGGACTATTTTTTATTAAATTAGTATCTGATAACTCAAGAGTTCTCTTCATTCATATTGGCTCCTTCTCTTCCAATTAGAATAAATTAACAAGTTAAACTGCCTACAGGAAACCTCACTGAGATCTTTGTCCAAGAAATGCTGATTCAAGAAGTGGAACAATAACAGTAAAACTGATGACGAAAGAAATCTAAGGGAAGGGAGAAATGCAGGTTGGTGAACTTCACAGAAAGAGGACAGAACAGTGGAGAAGAAAAAACAGAGGAAAACATAGAAATAACAACAGATTAGAAAGGAAAGGATGAAAAAGTAAGAAGAAAATAAGGGCTTGCAGAGTTGGAGTAGAGGAAATGTAGACAAAAGCAAAGGGTTCTAAATGTAGATGTTATCATTATTTTATATCTAGTAAATGATTTCAGTGCTAAATAAGGTCATCAATAACGCTTTCTTTCTTTTTTTTTTCTTTTTGTATTTTTCTGAACTTGGAAACGGGGAGGCAGTCAGACAGACTCCTGCATGCGCCCGACCAGGATCCACCGGCATGCCCACCAGGAGGCGATGCTCTGCCCATCCGGGGCATTGCTCTGTTGCAACCAGAGCCATTCTAGCACCTGAGGCAGAGGCCATTGAGCCATACTCAGCGCCCGGGCCAATTTTGCTCCAATGGAGCCTTGGCTGCAGGAGGGGAAGAGAGAGACAGAGAGGAAGGAGAGGGGCAGGGGTGGAGAAGCAGATGGGCGCTTCTCTTGTGTGCCCCGGCCGGGAATCGAACCTGGGATTCCTGCACTCCAGGCCGACACTCTACCACTGAGCCAACCGGCAAGGGCCAATAACACTTTCTTAATTGGAATTTTTCCTTTAAAAAGTGTTGCTGGCCCTGGCCAGTTGGCTCAGTGGTAGAGCGTCAGCCTGGCATGCGGAGGTCCCAGGTTCGATTCCCGGCCAGGGCACACAGGAGAGGCGCCCATCTGCTTCTCCACCCCTCCCCCTCTCCTTCCTCTCTTTCTCTCTCTTCCCCTCTCACAGCCGAGGCTCCATTGGAGCAAAAGATGGCCCGGGCGCTGGGGATGGCTCCTTGGCCTCTGCCCCAGGCGCTAGAGTGGCTCTGATCCAGACAGAGCGATGCCCCGAATGGGCAGAGCATCGCCCCCTGGTGGGCGTGCCAGGCGGATCCCGATCGGGCGCATGAGGGAGTCTGTCTGACTGCCTCCCCATTTCAAGCTTCAGAAAAATACAAAAAAAAAAAGTGTTGCTAACCATAACTTTTCCTGGTCACGATTTTGTCTGAGGCAGGCCAAGCTTCTCACTGCAGAGTGAAGGCCACAGGGATTAAGAAAAACCTAGGAGGTGTAAAGCGATGCAGGCAGTAGCAGAAGGCACACCTTCTGAGAATGTTCTACAAAAGCCATGTCTTTTTGAACAAACTTTAAGGAAATACATGAACACCGTGGTTGTTAAGACAATGATCAAAACAAGCTCAATGGTTTGCAACCCCGGTGATACATTAGAATCCCGAGGAAAGCTTTAAATGGTATCGCTGAGCCCAACCACTCCAGTTTGATTTCTTCAGAATTCTTCCAAGGAGAGCTAGACTTTAGAATTTATCAAAAATTCTCTGAGGTAGGTCACTGTAAGAAATTCCAGGTTAAAGATGTACCAGAAATGTTCCCAGCAAGTTATGTGGATATTGACAACCTGATTCTAATGTTTCTGGGGTCCCCAAACTTTTTACACAGGGGGCCAGTTCACTGTCCCTCAGACTGTTGGAGGGCCACCACATACAGTGCTCCTCTCACTGACCACCGATGAAAGAGGTGCCCCTTCCAGAAGTGCGGCAGGGGCCGGATAAATGGCCTCAGGGGGCCGTAGTTTGGGGACCCCTGGTAGGTGAAGAAGCAAAAGACTCAGAATAGCCAATACAATATTGAAAGAGAAGAACAAACTTGGAGGACTGACACTTCTCAATTTCAAGACTTACTATAAAGCTACAGTAATAGAGACAATGTGGTATTGGCAAACAAACAAACAAACAAACAAACAAAAAAACAGATAATTCAATGGAACAGAATAGAAAATCCAGAAAAGGACCATGGAAGTACAGTTAACTGATCTTTGACAAAGGAGCAAAGGCAATACAATAGAGAAAACAAAGTCTGTTCAAGAAGTGGTGCTGTAACAACTAAACATACATGTGTAAAAAATTGGGTCTAGACACAGACCTTACACTTGTTACAAAAATTAATCTAAAATGAATCTTAGATCCAAATGTAAAAACTAAGTTATAAAATTCTTAGAAAAAAAACCATAGGCAGTAACCTAGAGGACCTTAGCTATGGAGACGACTTTTTAGCTATAACACCCAATGAAAGAAATCATCCATGAAAGAAATCATCAATAAGCTGGGTTTAATTAAAATTAAACACTTCTGTTCTGCAAAAGACAAGCAGAGGAGGAGAAGACAAGCCACAGGCTGGAAGAACTGCAAGAGAAGTAGCAGGGATGTAAGATCGTGAGGAAGATGGGAATGGTTTACAGCCAATTTCATTACAAGTCAGATGTACCCCACTCCCAAATCTGAAATCTGGGTCGGATGCGGCAAGAACGAAGATGAGATAGGGATGCCTCTATTCTTTCAAGATGGTGTTGCATTTTGTTGTCATCACTAGTCTTTCTGGTTTTCTTTTCTAATAGGGCCCATGAAACCTCTTCATTCCTAACAAAACAAACCACGGCCCCCAGCAAATGGGTGTAGTATAGGCTTTTGAGCTGTGGTTGCTGCTGACATGGTTGTGATATCCTTGTTCTTCATGTCTGCTTGGGCACTTCGGAGCTTGCTTTCACTTTTCTCCAGGAAAGCCAGTTAGATGAAGATGACTAAAACCTCCAGCTCATTCTCCCCACCACTCAGCCTCCCTCTAAAACTCCTCGGCTCCTATTAAAGCAAGTCAGCTACAACCACCCTTGTCATTTCCATTTTTTTATACATCAACTCTTGGTGTGCAGTCCGCGTGCTATTCCTCCGTGCAGTTTTATCTCATTTGCCCACTGCCATAGGCTACAGTGTGGAACAAAGTTCACTTTCAAATTCAATCTCAAACAAAATGAAAAAGCAAGAAAATCATGAAAGGGAAGGCTGGCCACAGCCATTAATATGAATCGCACGGCCAGATTCTTCTGGTTTATCCATCAGATGGGAGACAGAGGAATCTCTCCCTCATGCAGCTGCTGAAGCCCTGACCCTGTTCCAGGGTCCTGTCAATCACAGGAACAGCTCCAAACACAGCCCCGAGTGCGGGCTGGCTGCCAGCTGCACACGGCCAGACACACTATCAAATAACGGCACTGGAATGGCACTGGAGCCCTTTCTCTGATAACAGTAGCAGTCCCAAAGACCTTTCAACAACATAGTGCAAACTACCCTAAAATTTATTTTCAACACCAAGTTTAGGATTAAGGGAACCAGAGGAAATGACGGGGTTTCCAGGGGGAAAGTGTGCATTTTCTTTCAAAACAAAATAGAGAAAGTTTTATAACCCACTATGTTCACATCTCTGCTTTTAGAAAGTGGCCAGTTTAGTATTCTTTAAATACATCAGTGGGTCCTGCTGAATTATACATGTGGTTGGAATTAGAGAAGCCTGCACCTTATGTCTGTGTTTACTCTGACTTGCTGGGTTATTTCGGAAAAGTCAGTAAACCCTAGACAAAATGGAACCTGCAGTGTAGGGGACACAGAAACTTTCCCATAATTTTACTCTAAATTGTTCTTAGAATGAAGATGGCAAAAGTCCTTTGTGGTAGACCCAGCAATGACCTGTTACCACGTCTATGAAATCAAACAGCTTTGGACCTCATTAGCAAAAGCAATTCTGGATGCTTTCTAGTTCTTTCCTCCTCAATTTGAAATACAGTGGCACCTTGAGATACGAGCAGACTAACATACAAATTTTTAAGATACGAGTTGCGACTTGGTCCGTAATTTTGTTCGAGATCAGAGTGAAATTCTGAGATACGAGTCGTGATTCGGAAAGCTGCCGCTAGTTGGCACATTGGCGCACGAGTCCAGTATCGGCAGCACAACACCAGCATCTTGTTCTTTCTCACATGTTACCCACAGAATCAAGTCGAATCTTGTGCACTGTACTAGTTCTTGCATCATTTTTGCATTTTTTACTAACTTTTTTTGTGTGATATCATGGGGCTGAAGAAAGTGATTGTAAAGGACAGTGGTGAGAAGAAGAAGAGAATGATGTCGATAGAAGTAAAGCAAGAAATAATAGAAAAATATGAGTGTGGTGTATGAGTGATTGAACTGGCAAGGCTGTACGACCACAATACATCTACAATTTGTACCATCCTTAAACAAAATGATGCCATCAAAAGCCCAAATCCAGCAAAAGGATCTACAATTCTGTCCCAATTAAAGACAAATATCCATTAAGAAATGGAGAAGCTTCTGCTGGTGTGGGTGAGAGAGAAAGAGCTGGCAGGAGATACAGTGACGGAGACTATAATATGCGAAAGGCATGTATTATTTACGGCAACTTGAAGAAGAAAGAACCATCAACCTCAAAAGCGACAGCAGAAGATATGTTTAAGGCAAGTCACGGCTGGTTTGAAAATTTCAAGAAGAGATCTGGCATCCATTCGGTGGTGAGGCATGGTGAAGCTGTGAGTGCTGACGTTAAGGCAGCTGAGGAGTACATCGCATGTTTTTGCTGTGCATATCACAAAGGAAAGCTACCTCCCCCAACAAGTGTTCAACTGTGACGAAAACAGGATTGTTTTGGAAAAAAATGCCCCGGAGGACTTTCATCACCACAGAGGAGAAGAAGCTGCCAGGCCATAAACCCATGAAGGACCGTCTGACCCTTGCATTGTATGCAAATGCTAGTGGTGACTGTAAAGTAAAGCCACTGCTAGTGTATCATTCTGAAAATCCTCGAGCCTTTAAAACTCACAAGATTCTTAAAGAAAAACTGCAGGTTATGTGGCACGCCAATGCTAGGGCATGGATTATGCAGCAGTTTGTTTTTGTTTTGGGTTTGTTTTTGGGTTTTTTTTGTATTTTTCCGAAGCTGGAAACGGGGAGGCAGTCAGACAGATTCCTGCGTGCACCTAACTGGGATCCACCTGGCATGCCCACCAGGGTGCGATGCTCTGATTGCAGCAGTTTTTCATTGAATGGGTAAATCTTGTCTTTGGTCCTGCAGTGAAGAAATATCTTCAAGAAAATAAACTTCCAATGAAAGCATTACTAATCCTTGAAAATGTTCCAGCCCACGCACCTGGTCTTGAAGATGACTTCTCGATGAGTTCAAATTCGTGAAAGTCCTCTACCTCCCACCCAACACGACTTCAATCTTGCAACCTATGCATCAGCAGGTCATTTCCAACTTTAAGAAGCTTTACACAAAGCACTTGTTCCGCTGCTGCTTTGAGGTGACTAAAAATACAAATCTAACCCTTTGAGAGTTTTGGAAAGATCACTACAACATCATGATATGTTTACGTATTATTGACTTGGCATGGCAAGGGGTTACAAGAAGAACCTTGAACTTGGCATGGAAAAAGTTATGGCCTGATGTTATTGCAGACAGGAACTTCGAAGGATCGAACCAGAGACTGAGACTGAGGTAGAAGCATTGGAGGAGATTGAGTCCCTCGGAAAGTCGATGGGTCTGGAGGTAGATGAGGGTGATGTAAACAAGTTCGTCGAGGAACATGAGGAGGAACTCTCAACTGAGGAGTTGAAGGAGCTACAGATGATGCAACACATGGAGCTTCTGCAAGAGATTAGTAGTGAGGAGGAGGTAGAGTCGGAGGAAGTGATTTCCACAAGTGAAATTAAAGACATGCTGGCAATGTGGGAGAAGTTTTCAAGTTTCATTGAAAAGAAATACCCAGAAAAGGTTTCAACTGGTCATGCTTCAGCACTTTTTAATGATACTTGTTTGTCACATTTCCATAACATTTTAAAAGGCAGGCAAAAGCAAACCTCTTTGGATAGATTTTTATTCAAAAGTCCTGCAAGTGAAAGTGCCGAAAGTGCAGTCAAAAAGGCAAAAACAGGTGATGATTAAATGAAAAATACATAATGTTAAGCTTAGGTTAAGTTTAAAGTTAAGAAAGTGCATTTTTTTACAATTAAGTTTTTTGTGGTTTCACTTTACGTAAAGAAAGTGCAGTTTTAATTTTGTTTAAAGTAAAGAAAATGCAGTGTCTGTTTACATTTAGTGTTAAGAACGTGCAGTTTTAGTTTACGTGTCCATAGTGCCTGCATCCCTTCCTCCCTCCCTCCTCTTCCACCATTCACCTCCGTTAGCCACACTCATCTGTCTCCAAGGTAAGAATACAGTACTAAATAAGATTTTTTTCTTTTATTTCATATATTTTGTTATGCATTGGTAAAGTATACATGTGTGTTTCTTAATTAAAAACGTGTCTTTTTTCATAATTTAAGATGGTTTGGGGATGTTTCACAGGGCTAGAACGGATTAAATCTATTTAAGTTATTTTCAATGGGAGAAATTTGTTTGATATACGAGTTGACTGACTTACGAGCTCAGTTACAGAAGGAATTAAACTCATATCTCAAGGTACCACTGTAATATGTGTTGGATATAGAGAGTGAGTTTTCTAGATGCTGAAGAGCTCTAGCCTCCTCTGCGTTTTCTACAGAAGTGCTCTCACCTACCTGGCTTGGGGAGAAGTTTAACTGTCAGTTGCAGGAGAGGAAACACCAAGTGGCTGCAGTTCAAATTCTAGTTTGTTGGGATGCACAGCTGGTGCCAGTGGGCTGCCTCTCCTCCAGGAATTAGATGTGATTGATCCTCTTTAAATAAATCTGGCTAGCGAACAAATAGCTTGCCCCTGCCAGCATTTTCTCAATATGGTCTCCAGACTCTTTATGATTTAAAAAAAAATTACCAAACACAATTCATGAAAAGGCAACAAGAAACATATCTTACAAAATTTCTGCACAAAATTCAAACATTGTTCTTGTGCCAGAAACACACAGCTGTGGGCCTGACGCGGTAGAACCATCTGCTCGAAGTCCCTCACTGTAGCTGTGTGGAAGAGGCAGAGTTGGGTAGGGGCGTCCTTTGTTGGAAACAGATGAACACTATAACTATAGAGCCCCCCTATTTTTTTCCCCTTCAATGCCGTCTGTCCGTTTGGACAGAATTTTCACAAGAGTGTTATACACGCAAGATGGTGCAGACAATGTGGGCAAAATACAATTGCTTAAACCAAATCAATGTTTGCACCTTCATGCTTAAGCTTTGCTGATTTCAACTGGGTTTGGAATTATTACACCTACAGAAAACATGGAAACACTCAACATATGAGCCTTGAAATGAGTGTCAACTTGGTGAACAGTAAAGTCCTTCCTGACTCAAAACAGGTAGGTGTCCATAGTGTCACTTTTATTCATGTAGTGCCTTTATGGACATAATTATAAAAAAATAATATTTTATAGTAATATGTTTTTAATTGACCAGAGGAATCTCATCAGTTTGTGTTACCACTAAAATGTACTAACACTCTGAAGGAGGTGCCCCTCCCCGGACAGGAAGAATAGGACTCCCCCCTAACTACACTCCTGTGTGGTTTGCAGCATTTGGGTCCCAGGCTGCCTGTGGGATGCTTGGCTCAGTCACATCAGTAAGAAATACAGGCAGTTTTAAGAGTGTCCTTGACGAGGGCAGGCTCATGTGCCCTCAGAGCAAGTATGTCATCTTAGATAAAGGCTCTTTCTGAGTCTGAAATAGGGGATCTTCGCTGGTAAAGTTCTTGAACCCCTTCTGAGAATAATGTGCTTACATGCATAAAATAAAATACAGAAGGCTTAAAAGCAAGCCATTATATAAAAATGTTTAAACAAATTAATTTGTACTATAGTAATGTATGTTCTTATTTATTAACTCATTAAATAACAGAATTGGGCAGAGGGTCAAACAGCTGTCATACCTTAAGTGACAGCCATAAACAACATTTCTGCAGAAGCTCTAATATGGTACAAAAAGTATCTATGAGTTCCTTTGCTGACAAAGTCACAGAGCTTCCAATGCAACTGTGAGGTCTGGCCTGCCTTCATAATGAAAGAAAACACCGACTTTCAGTTAAAGATTAGTAAAAATAAAGGGTGTTTTTCCCCCATTCAAGTTCATGGGCCTCTGAATTCTATCTACAGACCCTTTTGGAGTCGTAGGATAAAACCCCCATTTTTGTTCTGTTTTCCTTTTAAACAATTAAGTCTCCAGACAAGATAAAAGCAGATCTTGCTATCCAAGTAGTAGATGAACCAGTTACATGAATATGGAAAGTAATGGGCTTCTGGATTCCTGTATCCTGGACTTTCTCTGTTGAAGAAAACCAGTGTGCTGCTGTGTAAACCTGACTTTGATATCATCGGAGTTTCTCTTCTCCATCTGATGTTACCTTTACTCCATCTTCTCCTTTCCTGTCATTTCAGTTTCCAGATGTATTTACCTTGGTGTGTTCTTCCTCGTTCCATAAATACTTCAATTTCTCTCCTGTCAGCTGTTCCTTCCTCCCTGATTCTAACATCATTTATGTATTATTAATCATTGACAAATGCATTGATCTCCATTGTTTATCTAAAAGTCACGTAACACTTCTCACTGAAATGATGCTTTGAGGACCCTCTTCTCCCTGCTTCCCACCACCCTCCCACTAATGTTTTTGACTACAGAGTTAGGAGAATTCACCTGAGAACCACTAGCAAACACCATTACCTGCATTTGGAACATACACTCAGGAAAATTAAAAAGCCTATCTGTTTCTCTGGAGAGCTCTGGCAAACTGTAAATTATAGAAACCTGCTCACTTCTCATTAGATATAAGAGCTACATGCAGGAAGAGAATTGTGTACTAGGTAAACGGTTGAACTGAATGAACTTATAGGTCTTCTATACTTTTAGAATTCAAAGATGCCTGTGGCAATTGTATCCAAAGAACTCAAATGTATCCAAACAACCCAGATCCTGTACATGTAAATCAGTTCTGATTGGTGTCTTCACAGACTTCAGAATGAAATAGGCGTTAGAGATTAGGGAAACACTGACTGTTCATGTTTGTTGCATATATGAGTTTCACTATCATTTGGTTGCCATTGTGTTTCACGTTCCTGCTTTATTTTGCTATGGAAGAGTGGGGTTAAGTTTCATCTAAATGACTCTTTTTCTAGTGTCTAAAAATGACTCAATTACAAATGTACACTTTGTAAATGCTTTCTGATACTGTAAAGGGGATGCAATTGCAAAGCTCATCAAAAATAATACCTAGTAGAAGACATCCTTTATCAAAACAGCTTTACCTTCTCCTGTTAGTAATAATGAGACTCTAACTCTAAGTAATTTAAACTTATGCACACACTGGGAAAAAATGTTTTTTCAGATTTATTGTGATATAATTGACATACAACACTGTGTAAGTTTAAGGTATATGCAATGATTTAATATATGTATGTACTACAAAGTGATTATCACAATAAGGTTAATTAACATGTCCATCACCTCACATAGTTACCAATAGTAAAAAAAATTTTGTAAGTCATATAAGAATCTATCACCTAGCGATGGCCATAGTTAATTTATAAACAACCCTCTAGATATCTGTCCACATGTATAAATATATATGGATATTAATGTCACAACTTTACAAAAGTAGAATTTTATACATGTTATTATGTCATGAGCATCTTTCCAGATCAATAAATACAGTGCTACGTCACCCTTTCTAATGAGCTCTTAGTATTCCATTGAATAAAGGTACCATAATTTATTTAGCCAACTTACCTGTTGTTATTAAAAGTATACTTTCAGAAAACCCAAACTTGAAGATACAGAAAACAGACTGGTGGTTGCCAGAGGCAGGGGGACGGGGACCAGGTGAAGGGGGTCAAATGGGACATGTTTCCAGTTATAAAATGAATTAAGTCATGAGGATATAATATATAGCATGTTGATTACAAATTACAGCTAGTAATTTGCACTTAAAAGTTGTTAAAGGAGAGCTTAAAAGTCATTAAAGGAAAAAAATTTCTGTAACTATATATATGGGGACAGGATTAACTGGACTTACTGTGGTGATCATTTTGCAATGTATAGAAATATTGAATCATTATGTTGTACATCTGAAACTAATATAATGTCAATTATACCTCAATTAAAGAAGCTCATTATACCTCAATTAAAGTTGTACATTTGAAATTAAAATTAAAAAACACCTTCAAAAGTTGAATATATCTGGTAGTATAGTGTGGCACTGTCTCAGCAGCCTATGTGGAAATCCCAGCATGCATCACACCAGACAATGTCAAGATTAGCCCCAGAGTCACTTAATAAAAGAGGTAGATAGTTACTGGGTCAGACTCTGAGACACCAGAGTCCACATATTAAAGACCAAATTAAATCAGCAGAGTTTAAAAGAATCACAAAGGCATTCATCAAGAAATAACCTCCCCTGAGGACCAGAATAGATATTTTTCCAAGAAAGACATACAGATGGCCAACAGACACATGAAAAGATGCTCAACATCACTAATCATCAGGGAAATGCAAATCAAAACCACAGTGAGATATCACCTCACACCTGTCAGAATGGCTTTTATCAAAATAGGTAACAAATAAGTGCAGATGTGAAGAAAAGGGAAACAACCCTCTTGCCCTGTTTGAGAAATTGTATAGAAAAAAAGTAAATAAAGAACTACTGTACATTCAGAAATTCCACTCCTGGCATCTATCAAAAAACAAACAAACCATTAATTCAAAAAGACATATGCACACCTATGTTCACTGCAGCATTATTTATAATAACCAAGATACTGAAGCAACCTAAGTGTCTAACAATACATGAATGAATACAGAAGATGTGTGTGGGGGTGTGTGTATGTGTGTATAATGAAGTAAAACTCCACCTTAAAAAATAAAATAAAATCTTGTCATTTGTGACAACATAGATGGACTTAGAAGGTACTATCCTAAATGAAATAAATAAGACAGGTACCATATGATTTCATTCTAAAACCTGAAACAGATAAACAAATAAAACCAGATACAAACTCGTTGATACAGAGAACAAATTGACGGCTGCCCAAGGAAAGGAGGTTGGAGAAATGGGGAAAAGGTGAGGGTATTAAGAGGTACAAACTCTCAGTTACAAAATAAATAAGTCACATGGGGATGTAGTATACATACAGCTTAGGGAGTGCAGGAATGATATTATAACAACTACGTGTGGTTACGGATGGTTTACTAGGCTTATCATGGTAATCACACAAAAAGTGTATAAATGTCCAGTCACTATGTTGTACATTTGAAATTAAAATAATTCTACGTGCCAATTAAAATGGAATTATTTTATTTGTTTGTTCGTTTATTCAGTGAGAGAAGGGGAGGCAGAGATAGACTCCCACATGTGCCTTGACCAGGATCCACCCAGCAAGCCCCCTACCAGGTGATGCTCTGCCCATCTGGGCCACTGAGCACCTGAGGCGGAGGCCATGGAGCCATCTTCAGTGCTGAGGGTCAACTCACTCCAACTGAGCCATGGCTGTGGGGGAGGGGATAGAAAGAGAGAGAGAGAGAGAGAAGAGAGAAGAGGAAGGGTGGAGAAGCAAATAGGTGCTTCTCCTGTGTGCCACGATTGGGAATCAAACCCAGGACATTGGCACACTGGGCTGATGCTCTACCACTGAGCCAACCGCCCAGGACAGAGTATTTTTAAAAAATAAAAGAACACTGGTCAATTAGATCAGTCAGCTAAGAGAATCATCAGAAAACAACAGGATTGCAGGTTTGATCCTCGGTGAGGGCACACACAGGCGGCAACCAAAGAATGCATGACTGAGAGGAACAACAAATGAATGCTTCTCTTCCCCCTCCCCTCTCTCTTCCTTCCTCTTTCTGTCTCTAAAAAAATAAAATTAAGCCCTGGCCAGATAGCTTGGTTGGTTGGAGTGTCATCCTAAAGTGTGGAGGTTGATAGCTGGATTCCCTGGTCAGGGCACACAAAGGAATAGCTTGATGTTCCTGCCTCTCTCTCCCCTGCCTCTCTCTAAAAATAAATAAATAAGAAACAAGTTCCTCACTGCAAGTCATAGCAATCATGACACCTATCCCTCCTCCTTTGGCTGGTGGGAACAAGACCTCCAGCTGAACAACCAGGCTGTGGCCCTGCTTGGTGCCACAAGGGAGAAGAGCCTGCCCTTGGCACCCATGGTCTTTGGGTCTCTGGCCAGTCTGGCACATAGGGAAGGGCAGTTGCTCTTCCCAGATGGCATTTTCTATCTGTACTCATAGCCAAAGTAGGAAATGGGTAGGCCAGCATTGGCAAGAACACCCTGTGGCTGGCATGGAGACTTAGAACAGTCTCAAAGTTGGAGGATTTATCATTTCTGTGTCATCACTATCCCTTATAGGCAAAAAGAACATGAGATCCGGGTTCCAGTCTTACAGGTGCAGAAACTAGTACACACGGCCACAAACAATGTGCTGTAGAAGTAAAACAATGAGAACACTATGCCTTGGCTGGTTGGCTCAGTAGTAGAGTGCTGACACAGTGTGTGGAAGTCTTGGGTTCAATTCCCCGTCAGGACACACAGGAGAAGTGACCATCTGCTTCTCCACCCTTCCCCATCTTCTTCTCTCTCTCACTTCCTCTCCCCCAGCCATTGCTTGAATGGTTTGAGCAAGTTGGCCCCAAGTGCTGAGAATGGCTCCATGGCCTTGCCTCAGGCGCTGAAATAGCTTGGTTGCAGAGCAACGAAGCAGTGATTCCAAATGGGCAGATCATTAGTCCCAGACAGGGTTTACCAGCTGGGTCCCAGTTGGGGCACATGCGGGAGTCTTGTTTCTCTGTCTCTCTGCCTCCCTACCTCCCCTCCTCTCAATTAAAAAAAAAAAAAAAAAAAGGAAAGAAAAGAAGAAAGAAATGAGAACATCAAATCCTCAGGAAGAAAAGATCAAAAACTTGGATAGAGTTTGGGAATATAGGTGGACTGATAAAAAAGAAAGAATAAGAATTGAAAAGTTGATAAATATCCACTCACTTTCAAGAAATCCTGATGATACACATGGCTTTTGGTACTCCCAGTAGCAATGCAATTTTATGCAGGCCTCCCTTTGACCTCTTGCCTCCACTAAGAATTAATTAGAGCTCTGATGAAGGGAAAGGCCAGTTTAGTGGAGAGGCTTCTGATACAACTGACTAGAGGTACATCCTTTGAGCCATTTGTATTTGCACATGTAGACTGACATAGGAATAACTGCCCTAGTGCATAAGATTATCAGGAAAGTTACTCAAACTTGGAAACTGTTAAACAAATATAAATATGCAAATGTTTCTCCAACTCTTACATTACAAACATTAACATGAATGTTCATATTACTCAGGTGAAACATGTAGTAAATATGGAGGCCACTATTAACTATCAGAGGTCTTGCGCAAAATCACACACAGGTATGCACTTCAAAAAAGATCCTGGAGTCAAATACTCTCTTAAATATGCCTGTCTGAGCAGAGATAACAATGGAATCTCCTTTGAACTGTTTCACATGTCTCAGGAAATGGAAGATGCTGATTTAAGTAAGTGGTCAAGAAACCCTGAATCCTAAGGTCCATGGATATCACCTTTCCCTGACCATAAACTCAGCCAGATAACAAGAAAATAATGTTGAGTAGAAGATGGCAGCGGATGCGGGGGTGGGAGGGGTTGGTAGTGGTGGTGGTGGTGAGTGATTTAGTCCTTCATGCAGATAACGTTGGTTTTAAAAGCAGACATGTTTGGGTGTGTCTCTTTAAATAGCCACATTTAGTAGAGAGGAATTTGATTCATTTGTTCCATTCTAAGCAGACCCTGATATCCTGTTGCCAAAAATATCCTTGCCTCCCCCTCCTCCCTTCCCAGTATTGTCTGCAGGTGCCTTCATCCTGAAAATAAAGTCCTCTGCATGAGACTGTGACAGGATCCATCCTCTGCCTGAGGCTCTGACTGGATCCAGGGACTGTTTGGCAGTGAAGGCTGCTTGGCCCACTTCTCACATGCATTTGGGCAATTTCCAAACAGATGCATATGTATCTTCACTTTCTTGGCAGGAGGGCTGAGAATTTAAGGGTTCTTGTGGGGAATTTATGCTGCTCTAAGAACTTAACCCATCCTGAAAGCAACATAAAAGAGTGTGTATAAAAAGACATGACCTTTTGCCTCCTTTTGGAGTCTGTTGCTTGGCCTCCTGCGTCTTTGTTGCCTTTCATTAAAGCTTCAACGACTTTCTTTGTGAAACTTTCTTTGTGAACCGGTGATTTTCACTGTCCTGTGCTCTCTAGAGTCTATTTTATTTTCAACAATGATTTCCATTTCATCTGAATCTATTGTCCTGGCCAGAGATGTGCTTTTTTATTCAGAAAGTTCCATTGGTAGTGATAAAAAAAAAAAAAAAAATGTTTGAAAGCCATTTGGAGACAATTTAACAAACAGGGGTAGATAAATTGAAGTAACCTATAATTTTATTACCTGGAGTTACGTACTAACAAGGACAAAACAAGAAGTTCCAATGATGATTTAGGTGAGGCAGAGATGGATCAGTAGCCTGATTAGCAAAATCCTGAACAATAACTCCTATTCCCCTGAGTAGAAATCCCCAAATTATCAGAGAGAACAAAGAGAGCGCTGCAAATCAGGAACATTTTATCATTTCATATCTGCCTGTATTTGGGCTAAATACAGCCAAGAGCTTTTTAATATTCTCCCCCAAAGAATACTTTGAAAATTCACCAAACAGAAATTACCCTGTAAAAAGGCAGCGAATTACAATGCTCTGCAAACAATATGTTCTTGGACTGAGTAAACTGAAAATAAAACAAACAAAGAAAATTAAACAGTAGTTGAAAATAAGAATAAGAAAGTAACCCAACCTCCTTTATTTGACATTGTGAATAATTTAAATATGTTTTGCCCAGTCCTTCTTTGATCTAATACATTGAGGAAATGAATTTTTTTTTCAGTGCCTGTCTAGATGTTCCAGGTCTTATTTGAAATGTTTCCTTGACTGTGCTTTTACCTACCCTGCAGTTCCTTGCCCTCTTTCTTCCTTCCTACCAGTGGACCCTGATTATCACCTGACACAGATTCCTCCCAGCACAGCCTCCCCGCGGCTCAGTGACTCGGAGTACAGTCACATTTACACACCTGCACTGACTCTCCAAATCGATTCTTCAGCTCAGTAGGATGCCCGAAGAAAGGTTCTCAAGCAGGGTCTAACAGGATCTTTATGAGTTGGGAGTTTATTTTTTTTCCCCTGTAGAGTAACCACTTTGCTGGAAGATGACAGAAGTGCTGAGACTCCTGCCTCAGCTTCTCTCCTGGCACCCAGCACCAGGGATTTAGGATCAGCCAGGACCAGGGAGCGCTCCTATGGAGGACCGCTCACAGGCTGGTAAAACAAAGGAAGTTCCCTAAAGCGACTAATCGCCTTAGTAGCACTTGATTCTAGATAGTTTAGTGCACCAACAATTCCACCTACAAGGATAACAGTAGCTGGGGGGAACACACTTCCAACTGTGAAGCAATTAGAGTGCTGGTGAATGGCTGATTGCTTGTGTGTGGTCCCCTTAGTTCCCTAGTGGGGCGTGCTTATAGTCCTGCCATTGGACAAAATGGATTGGAATGAGTGCTGTCATAGAGAACTGCCAGCTGTTCTACTGTTAATGAAGACACTATTTAGCTATTAATACATCCCATTCTTCCATGTTGTGCCCATTCAAACAAAATATCTTTGTTTACAGAGGGGGGTGTGACTGCACCTGTTCCTGATTCGGGAATCTGTGGCCTGTGGAGGAGCCCGTGTTACAGCTCTGCAGCAACTGTAGCTTCCAAGCAGTGTCTGCTTGTAAAAGAAACAGGGCAATCAGGCAGTGAGATTAAAACAAGGAAAAGTGAAGCTCTGGAATATATACTAAACAGCCTGGTTTATTGGGCAAATTAGAATTTACTTATAAGCGAACATCATGTGACTAATGATTCTTCCTTTTGGCTGTGGGTATGAAGTTTTAAATACTCAGTACTCCTGGGTCTGAAGGCAGGATTCACTATTGCGATGTCAGCAGGTGACAAATGTTGCCTAATGCTGAGAAGCTAACAGGAGATAGCACTTGTCAGATAAGCAAAGCACTTTCTTCATACCAGTAAGAACTATACGAGTCTCTTTGGAGTGCTATCTTCAAGGAATTCACAAGGAGAGTAGAAAGGCAACTCTTACATATGCAGGGTAAAATAACCCACATGAAGCAGGCTGTTATGTTCTCATTTCTATGTGGACAGAGAGAAAAAAACAACAGGATGTCAAGTGGGATCCAATTGCAGTTGGTGCCCAAGGTAGAGCCACCAGTTAACTGCAACCAGTTAGAGAAAATTTCCCCAGAGTTTATGAAGATGCTTCCCTACCACTGAAAATGCTACCACCATAATCACCATCACCCAAGTCTGTATGAGCAGAGTATAGAAGAGAATCAAGAGGAATTTAAAATAACCATTAACCTGTGGGAATCAGATGTTCATAGGTGCATTAGCCTCCTAGAGCTGCCATAGCGAATTACCAGAAACTGGTTGGCTAAGGTTAAAACTACAGAATTTTATTTCTCATAGTCTGGAGACTAGGAAGTCCCAAGATCAAGGTGCTGACAAGGTGAGTTTAATTCTGAGACTGCTTCCCTTGCCTTGTAGGCAGCCCCTACCTCACTGTGTCCTCAAATGGCCTTTCTCTGTCTGCATTGTGGAAGGAAAGAAAGAAGGAGAAAGCTCTCTGGTGTCACCTCTTACAAAAAAAGCCCTATAATATCTGGATCTCACTCTTATAGCCTCATGTGATCTTAATTACTTTCTTAAAGGCCCTGTCCCCAAGTATAATCACATCCAGAGTTAGGGTTTCAACACAGAAATTGAGGGTGAGGAGACAATTTATTCTATTGCAACTAGATTATGATTTTCCCTTTGTTCCTCCGGAGGAATGAGGAAAAGAAACACATGCCTCAAAGTTTCAAAAATATTGAAGGTGATTTCAAAAAGGGGAAACAGTCTCTATCTTCCATTTGGAGTCCACATGGGGCATAGAACCTACAAGCTACCCACTCTCATCAGCATTGCTTCCTGAGAGGGGTATGCTAAGGAGTTCTGAAAAGACTCAGACATGGTTTTCTTAAGCGTACTTGTATTCATGTACTTGGACAAAGAAATAGTGCCCTTTCTGTTCTAGAGATTAGGAGGGGTTGGCTAGAAAACCAAAAAAGAAGTGAGTATTGGAGGCAGCAAGATGGCAATGGAGTAGGCAGATGTACCAACTTCCACCTCCCAGAACCAAAGTGGATTACAACTTAATTTTAAGAAACATCATCTGGAAAAACCAACTTTGGACTAAACTAAGAGGACTCTTTAACCAAGGAACACTGAAGAAGCCACACTGAGACTGGTAGGAAAAGTGGAAACGTGGAGAGGGCTGCCCAGCTCCTGGGAGTGAACAGCAGCCTGGAGAGACTCTCATGGTGGGAAGTGAGTTTGGTGGATAGGGAGAGTCCTGGGCCCCAGGAACAAAACCCCAGCCTGAAGCCCCAGAGCCTAGAAGAGGCGTATGGACAGTGTTTAGCTGAGAAACAAGTCAGGATACTGTTTGTGAGAAATAGACAGATTTCTCAGACCCAGAATTCTTCTTAAAGGGACCACACAGAAAACCTCTTTCACAACCACTCATCTGGGGCTCCAGGGGATGGGGAAAAAGGAGAGAACCAGAGTAGCAGGAGAAGAGTATAATCTAGGAGGCACAGGCAGAAACACTTTGAGGGACAGCCACCCTAACCCCAGGGCTGAGTCACTCCCCAAATATGAAGTGAATATTTCCCCTGGAAACAGCAATACCAGCAAAGGGAAGCAGGACACCAGCCAAACAAGCTCTCCTGCGGCACTCAGAGCAGATTCTCTTGGAAGGAGGGAGCCTTAAGGAATACAGTATTGAGTGGTAGGGTCTGAGCTGTAGAGCCCCCAACCACACTGCTGAGGGCTAGCCAGAGGACAGGAAGTGGTGGGACACAGAGCACAGTCCTGTTGGCAGGGGCAGAAGCCGAGCTGGCCATGACTGAGGCCCAGCATAAGCTTAATCTCACCTGGTGGTGGCGGAAGGAGCACACGAAAGCAGTCCAGCCTGCTTCATGCCTGCCTGCAATCCCGCCCACAGAGGAAAGATGAAAGCCTGGAAACTGCAGAGACCCATGGTTGAGTGCGGGCATGCAGTGGCCCTACTTGCAATCATAGCTCCACCCGTGGGTGTGGGGTGAAAGCCCAGGAATAGGCAGAGACCTGCAGCTGAGCAAAGGTGCTCATCCCTGCCTGCAGTGCCGAGGCTTGCAGCCCCAGGTATGGCATGCAATCCCACCCACAGGGGTGGGGCAAAGGCCAAGGTCAGCTGATGCTTGTAGACCCAGACACATGAACATAGCCCCTCCCATCAAGGAGAGGCAGAAACTGCAGCAACAGCCACAGCCGGCTGGGGCCAGCAATGCCCATACCCAAACACCCAAGACAGTGAAAGAAGGAGTGGTAGGCCTGCAGACAGACCACACCTAGGGAACACAGAGGCCATACCCATTAGTTTCCAGTGGTCACACCCTTATTATACACAGACAAAATGAGAAGGCAGAGAAATGTAACCCAATTGAATCAAGAGAAATCCCCAGAAAAGGACTTGAATGAGTCAGATATAACCAAATTACAGATGCAGAGTTTAAAATAATGATTGTCAGACTGCTCAAAGATCTTAGAACAACAATAGGTGGTCAAAGAGAACAACTAAATAAAAAGATAGCAAGTATGAAAAAGGACACTGAAATAATAAAAAAGAATTAGAAATAACAAATACAATATCAGAAATGTGGACCACAATGGAAGAAATTAAAAGCAGGATGGATGAAGCTAAGGATCAAATCAGTGAGTTAGAGGACAAGATAAACAAAGGCATGTAAGCAGAGCAGCAAAAAGAAAAGAGACTCAAAAAGTCTGAGGAAACTCTAAGAAAGCTCTGTGATAACATATAACAGAAATAACATCTGCATCAATTCAGGGCAACACTAGAATCTATGTAAACACAATAAATTAAAATCAATTAAATAAATAAAACTCTTCAAATTTTTTTTAAAAAGATCCACATCATAGGGGTTCCTGAGGAAAAAGAGAAAGAACAAGGGATAGAGATTTTGTTCAATCAAATCATAGCTGAAAACTTCCCTAAATTGAGGCAGGAAAAAGTCACACAAGTTCAAGAAGCACAGAGAATTCCATTAAAGAGAAACCCAAAAAATCTACACCAAGACACATCATAATTAAAATACAAAAGCTAAGTGATAAAGAGAAAATATTAAAAGCTGCTAGAAAAAGAAAAGGCTATCACCTACAAAGGAATCCAAATAAGGATGACATCTGACTTTTCAACAGAAACCCTTAAGGTCAGAAGGAAATGGCAAGAAATATTCAAAGTAATGCAGAACAAGAGCCTACAACCAAGACTGTTTTATCCAGCAAGGCCATCATTTAAAATCTAAGGAGAAATAAAAAGCTTCTCAGACAAAAAAAAAAAAAACTCAAGGAATTCATTACAACCAAACCAATGCTGCAACAAATGTTAAGGGGCCTGTTGTAAACAGATCAAAGGGGAAAAAGAATATACCAAAAGAGGAATACAGCTTTAAAGAATAAAATGGCAATAAACAACTACATATCAATAATACCCTTAAACGTAAATGGATTAAATGATCAAATCAAATGACATGGGAGAGCTGCATGGATAAGAAAACAGGACCCATACATATGCTGTCTACAAGAGACACACCTCAAAACAAAAGATGCACATAGACTGAAGGTAAAAGGATGAAAAAAATCATTTTATGGAAATGGAAATAAAAAAAAGCTGGGGTAGAAATACTTGTATAAGACAAAATGAACTTTAAAACCAAGGCTATAGTAAGTGATAAAGAAAGTCACTACATAATGATAAAGGGAGTAATCCAATAGGAAGATATAACCATTATAAATATCTACGCACCTAATATAGGAGCACCTAAATATATAAAGCAGACTTTGATGGATATAAAGGGTGAGATCAACAGCAATATTATAACAGTAGGGGATTTCAATACCCCACTAACATCACTAGATAGATCCTCAAGAAAGAAAATTAACAAAGAAACAGCAGACTTATTGGAAACACTAGATCAACTCGATTTAATAGATATCTTCAGAACCTTTCACCCTAAAGCAGCAGAATATACATTCTGTTCAAGTGCTCATGGTACATTCTCTAGGATAGACCACATGTTAAGGCACAAAAGTGGTCTCAACAAATTTAAGAAGATTAAATCATATCAAGCATTTTCTCAGATCATAATGGCATGAAACTAGAATCAATCACAACAGAAAAACTGAGAAACACTCAAACACTTGGAAACTAAGTAGCATGTTATTAAATAATGAATGGGTTAACAATGAGATCAAAGAAGAAATAAAAAATTCCTAGAAAAGAATGATAATGAGCATATAACAACTCAAAATTTATGGGACACAGCAAAAGCAGTACTGAGAGGGAAGTTCACAGCAATACAGGTATACCTTAAGAAGCTAGGAAAAGCTCAGATAACTTAACCCTGCATCTAAAAGAACTAGAAAAACAAACAGCAAGTAAAGCCCAGAGGTAGTAGAAGGAAGGAAATAATAAAGATCAGAGCAGAAGTAAATAACATAGAGGCTAAAGAAACAATTCAGAGGATCAATGAAACAAAGAGCTGGTTCTTTAAAAAGGTAAACATGATCGATAAACCTTTAACCAGACTCACCAAGAAAAAAAAGAGAAAGGACTCAAATAAATAAAATTAGAAATGAGAGTGGAGAAATAACAACTGACCCAAAATACAAAGAATTATAAGAAAATACTATGAAGAACTGTATGCCAAAAAATTAGACAACCTAGATGAAATGGACAAATTCCTTGAAACATATAATATTTAAAAAATCAATCTGAAAGAATCAGAAAACCTAAACAGACCAATTACAACAAATAAAATCAAAAGAGTTATCAAAAAACTCCCAACAAACAAAAACCCTGGGCCAGATGGCTTCACAAGTCAATTCTACCAAGTATTCAAAGAAGAACTAACTCCTATCCTTCTCAAGCTATTTCAAAAATTCAAGAGGAAGGAAGACTTCCAAGCTCCTTTTATGAGGCAAGCATAATTCTGATCCCAAAACCAGGCAAAGACAACACACACACAAAAAAAATTATAGGCCAATATCCCTGATGAATTTAGATGCTAAAATGCTCAGTAAAATATTAGCCAACCGGATCCAGCAATGTATGAAAAAAAAATCATACACCATGAAAAAGTAGCATTATTTATTCTGGGTTGAAAAGGCTTGTACAATATTCACAAATCAATCAATGTGATTGATCACATAAACAAAAGGAAGGAGAAAAACCACATGATAATTTCAATAGATGCAGAAAAAGTATTTGATCAAATTCAGCACCCATTCACGATTAAAACTCTCAGCAAAGTGGGAATACAGGGAACATACCTCAACATGATAAAGGCCATCTATGACAAACCCACAGCCAACATCATACTCAATGGGTAAAAATTAAAGGCAATCCCCTTAAGATCAGGAACAAGGCAGGGATGCCCCCTTTCACCACTTTTATTCAACATAGTCCTGGAAGTCCTAGCCACAGCAATTAGACAAGAAGAAGAAATAAAAGACATCCAAATTGGAAAAGAAGAAGTAAACTATTATTATTTGCAGATGATATGATACTGTATATAGAAAACCCTTAAGCCTCAGTCAAAAACCTACTGGACGTGATAAATGAATTCAGCAAGGTGGCAGGATACAAAATTAATACTCAGAGGCATTTTTATACACCAACAATAAACTGTCAGAAAGAGAAATTAAGAAAACAATCCCTGCCCAGGCCGGTTGGCTAAGTGGTAGAGCATCGGTCTGGCATATGGAAGTCCCGAGTTCGATTCCCGGCCAGGGCACATAGAAGAAGGGCCCATCTGCTTCTCCACTCCTCCCCCTCTCCTTCCTCTCTGTCTCTCTCTTCCCTTCCCACAGCCAAGGCTCCATTGGAGCAAAGTTTGCCCGGGCACTGGGGATGGCTCCATGGCCTCCACCTCAGGCACTAGACTGGCTCTGGTTGCAACAGAGTGACACCCCAGATGGGCAGAGCATCGCCCCCTGGTGGGCATGCAGGGTGGATCCCGGTCGGGCGCATGCGGGAGTCTGTCTGACTGCCTCCCCGTTTCAAGCTTCAGAAAAATACAAAAAAAACAAAAACAAAAACAATCCCCTTCACTATTGCAACCAAAAAAATAAAGTAACTAGGAGTAAATTTAACCAAGGAGATTAAAGACTTGTACTCAGAAAATTATAAAACATTAATAAAAGAAATCAAGGAGAATACAAACAAGTGGAAGCATATATCATGCTCATGGTTAGGAAGAATAAACATCATAAAATGTCTATATTACCCAAAGCAATTTATAAATTCAATGCAATACCAATTAAAATACCAATGACATACTTCAAAGATATAGAACACATATTCCAAAAATTTTTATGGAACCAAAAAAGAACACAAATAGCCTCAGTAATCTTGAAAAGGAAGAATAAAGTGGGAGGTATCACACTTCCTGATATCAAGTTATACTACAAGGCCATTGTACTCAAAACAGCCTGGTACTGGCATAAGAACAGGCATATAGATCAATGGAACAGAACAGAGAACCCAAAAGTAAACCCACACCTTTATGGACAACTGATATTTGACAAGGGAAGTAAGAGCATACATTGGAGTAAAGACAGCCTCTTCAACAAACGGTGTTGGGAAAATTAGACATCTACCTGCAAAAAAAATGAAACTAGACCACCAACTTAACACCATTCACAAAAATAAACTCAAAATGAATAAAAGACTTAAATGTAAGCCGTGAAACCATAGCATCTTAGAAGAAAACATAGGCAGTAATCTCTTCGACATCTCTCACAGCAATATATTTGGCGATTTATCTCCACGGGCAAGTGAAATAAAAGACAGGATAAACAAGTGGGACTATATCAAACTAAAAAGCTTTTGCACAGCTAAAGACAATAAGAATAGAATAAAAAGACAAACAACACATGGGAGAACATATTTGACAATACATCTGATAAGGGGTTAGTAACCAAAATTTATAAAAAACTTGTAAAACTCAACACCAAGAAGATAAACAGTCCAATCAAATAATGGGCAAAAGAAATGAATAGACACTTCTCCAAAGAGGACATACAGATGGCCAATAGGCATATGAAAAAATGCTCAACATCACTAATCATTAGAGAAATGCCAATTTAAACCACAATGAGATATCACCTCACACCAGTTAGAATGGCGCTCATCAACAAAACAACACAGAGTAAGTGCTGGCGAGGATGTGGAGAAAAGGGAATCCTCTTACACTGCTGGGGGGAATGCAGACTGGTGCAGCCACTGTGGAAAACAGTACGGAGATTCCTCAAAAAATTAAAAATCAAACTGCCTTTTGACTCAGCTATCCCACTTTTAGAAATATACCCCAAGAACACCATAGCACTGTTTCAAAAGGCAAAATGCACCCCCATGTTTATGGCAGCATTGTTCCCAATAGCAAAGATCGGGAAACAGCCCAAGTGTCCGTCAGTGGACGAGTGGATTAAAAAGCAGTGGTCATATATATACAATGGAATACTATGAGGCCATGAAAAAGAAGGAATTCTTACCTTTTGCGACAACATGGATGGACATGGACACTTATGTTAAGTGAAATAAGCCGGGCAGAAAAAGAAAAATATCATATGACATCACTCATTTGAGGAATCCAATGAACAATGTGAACTGAGGAATGGAATTGAAACACAGGAGAGATCAAAGGGACCAGAGGAAAAGAGGACAGAGGGAAAGGGGATAATAGGATGGGATAAACCTGAAGGGAAGGGGGGAGGGCACTATGCGGAGGGAGGTAAGGGGGATGTTGAGGGGAATATGGGATGCATTTGGGGCAACACTAGAATCTATGTAAACACAATAAATTAAAATCAATAAAAATAAATAAATAAATGAAAAAGAATAAAAATAAAACCAAAAAATAAAAAAAGTATTAATCACATATTTTTCATTTTTTACATTTTAGGATGCTTTGACACCTTAAAAATCTTGCCGACCGGGAAGAGACTGCCTCTCCTGGGGCTAGGAAATTCTTAGAGGCCACAGAGGGCTAAGAGGCTGTCTTGTATGCATAAGCCAATCAGTCATAAGCCCAAACTACAAAACAACTCTTGTATCTAACTCTTATATAACAATTCAGGGGGCTGCTTTAAATCAACCCAACACCAAGTATCAATTAACTAGAGACCACTTTCTACCCAGAGTCTACCAACAGTTTTCATACCAGCCAATCCTAAGGTGTTTACCCTGCTCTGCCTTATTTTCCCACAGAAATCCCAATAAATTTTTGCACTAGGCTTTCCCTTTATTCCTTCTTCTGCCTCCTGATCGAAACCTGGTACTTCCCCATGTTGCATGGCATGTGTGACCCTTTCTGTCAAGAAATGTAAGTAGTAAGTTCTCTTTCAATGGCTTTGACCTCTTTGTGTCTCATTCAGTCACCACCAAAAATGAAAAAGGTTCCTTTTGAGACAGGGTGTCACCAAGCACTCTCACAAGCATTGAAGGTTTCAGTGGTTCTTATGGCTTCATCTGAGGGATCTGGAGTTGGAGAAAGTCCAGGACAGCAGGGCTGCCCAAGAAGTAGTTGGGTCAGTGGCCCACAGATGGAGCTGGAGGCTTAGTTGTGTCTCTCTGAGGCATCTTTGGTGACAGAGGGGCCAGCTGTATCTGAGCATTGCCCTAAGGCAGTTATATTCACCTACTCAAGACCAGGTGGAATGAGGTAGACTCCACATACTTGGTCTACAGCCATCATCATTATGGAATGAACTTGGCTTCTAGCACCAACTCTTCCCACAGCCAGTTTCAATTTTTTTTTATTATATCCTTTCATCTTTCACTATAACAATTGGGTCTCACTGATACTCTGACAAGAAAAAATATTCTTGCCATCCTAGAGAGCAATGAATCAAAAAAGGCTCCAAGGAGTAGACTGTATTTGGTGCTAGAGACCTTCTAATCCAAACAGTATGTAATTCCTCTCCTCAGATGTACAGTGTCTAATGCCAAATGTGAGGGTAGCCCAAAAATCCTAGGGCCAAAAATGGAACAAATTGTTCTTAGTAAGGAAGGTATAGAAGTATGATATATGGGGACAAAAAGGAGGTACAGGTCCTGGCCAGTTGGCTCAGTGGTAGAGCGTCAGCCTGGCATGCAGGAGTTCCAGGTTCGATTCCCGGCCAGGGCACACAGGAGAAGTGCCCATCTGCTTCTCCACCCCTCCCCCTCTCCTTCCTCTCTGTCTCTCTCTTCCTTTCCCGCAGCCAAGGCTCCACTGGAGCAAAGATGGCCCGGGCGCTGAGATGGCTCTGTGGCCTCTGCCTCAGGCGCTAGGATGGCTCTGGATGCAACCGAGCAATGCCCCAGATGGGCAAAGCATCGCCCCCTGGTGGGCATGCCGGGTGGATCCCAGTCGGGCGCATGCGGGAGTCTGTCTGACTGCCTCCCCATTTCTAGCTTCGGAAAAATTAAAAAAAAAAAAAAAAAAGGAGGTACAGATTCTGTCTAGGTATATTCTATTTCTTGTATTCCCTGATACACACAATGTAAAACTTTGAAATATCTTAAGTAGTCAATAAATTCTTAGTAAGAGAGGAGGTATTTTTAAGAATACTTTTCATAGCAAGTATATGAAAATTCAGATTAAATTGGCTTAGCTATTAAAGTTATTATTGAATCCTATAAATGAAAAATCTGGAAGATATGGATTTAAGAGAGTTTGATCTGTTTTACCTCCATGTCTCTGGTATTCTCTTGACTCTGTCCTCTTCTATAGCTTTTCTCTTAGTGGCAAAATGGCTTACTCAGTGTCAGACATTCTATTTGTATAACCTCACCATCTAGGTGGAAGATTAGCTCCTATTTGAACCAATAGCTTGAAAAGGGTGGCTGAAATTATACTGAATAGTTTAAACCCATCAAGCTTCAGGTCTGGAGTAAGAGGCGGTGTTGATCTCAACCTAACACCAATAGGGAAATTTGTAGACACTGAAAATTAAGAATGGGCCCTGGCCAGTTTGCTCAGTGGTGGAGCATCAGCCCAGTGTGTGGATGTCCCAGGTCTGATTTCTGGTTGAGACACACAGATAGGCAAACACCTGCTTCTCTCTCTCTTTCTCTCTTCTCCTGCAGCCATGACTCCATTGGTTCAAGTGAGTGGGTCTCAGGTGCTGAGGATGGCTATGTGGTCTCTGGTGCTAGACAAATGGCTCCATTGCTGAGCAATGGAGCAACAGCCCCTGATGAGCAGAGCATAGCCCTTTAGTGGACTTTCCTGATGGATCCCAGTCAAGGTGCATGCAGGAGTCTGTTTCTCTGCCTCCCCTCTTCTCACTAAAATAAAATAAAATAAAATAAAATAAAATAAAATAAAATAAAATAAAATAAAAATAAAATAAAATAAAATAAAATAATAAAATGGAGAATGAATACTGAGGAGGCCTTCAGAAAATTTTATGGAAGGTAGAAAGTAGAAAGGGAGGGAAGGAAAGTTTGAAGCAAGGGAGGAAGACATAGAGGGAGAGAGAAAAGAAGAAAAGAAGGGAGGGAGGGAAGAAAAAAAATAAAAACTTGTTCTTATACCCACTCCTTAGGTTATTCATAGTAGAAGTGATACATTATATTGGGAATGAGAAGGATTGCAAGGAATCCAACATTAATTCAACTATCCTGGAGTAGATTCTGATATTCTATACCAGTGTACTCCTCTGGCTTATTTTTTATTATTATTATTTTTTTTTTTAGTTGATTGATTTTAGAGAGAGAGACAGGAACGTTGATTTGTTCCTGTATGTGTCCTGACAGGAAACCGAACCAGCAACCTCTGGGCTCCGGGACGGTGCTCTAACCAACCAAGTCATCCTGACAGGGTTATCTTATGTTTACATCTCCAGAAGTAACCTGATTGGTAATGATCTACACAGAGATGTAAGAGATAGCTCTTATCCCCTCTCCAGGGCTCTATCTCTATGTCTTGATCACAAAGCATGCTGGTAAGATGCAATAAGTGTAGAAAAATATCAAGTGTGTGTCAAAAGATTCAAGTTCAAATCTGCTCTACCACATACTATATAAATTTGATCCAAGTTACAAAACTTTTGTGTTTTTTAGTACCTTTATCAATATATGAAGACATTATCTACTTCACAGTGTTACTGTAAGGATTATATAAAATAAGCTACATATAAAGCAACTACAGTAGTATTTAATAAGCATTAGTTTGTTTCCCCTGAATAATTTCCTCTCAGAATGGATCCTTTTTAACTAGCTGGGACATTCAATCTGAATTATTAGGTGTAAATATAATATTATCTGATCAGATCATAAAGGCCCTTTATCTCTTATTCAGAACTTCCACAACAGTATAATATATATACTAATATATATACACATACTAATTCCCATGATAAACTGCTGGCAAATGTCTTCTCTGTAGCTTAGTTTCCCACAAAAACATTTATTCAATATTTCTAAATAGCTATTGCCATGAACTAGATGAAAGAGAGAGGGCAGAGGAAGAAAGAGAAATAGAAAAAAGGTAAGAAGGGTGAATGGGTTGAATTTTTTATAATATAGTCTGTTTATTATCATTTGTACAGGTGATTATTATTTAACTTTTATATAGGAATCTTTATTGGTGAAATATACAAAAATAGTCCTGCTCTCCTTTTTTCTCTCTCCCCACACTTTAGGTTCTAATTGTTTAAACCTCAACAGATGGACCAATGGTGAATGATGAATGGAGCTTCCAGGCTTAGGAGCCACCATGTCACCTCTTGCTCCCAGAATATTCTAGGGCCAGTTTTAGGAAAAGTAATAGTTTCCAATTTGATTTTTATTTTTCAGTTACATCAGCACAATCATAATTTTCTACCTATTATTAATCAATAAACTAACTGGAGAATCTTAATATTTATTAAATATTGAGTTCTTTAGCATCTTTTCCAAAGCCTAAACAAAAATGCAGCTATTGATTTTAACTTCTTACTCCCTCTCAATTTTTCTTTTTTTGGAGTTTTCACTTATTAAGGCTGAATTGCTTTATAAAGGTATATCAGTAATTATACAAACACCTTTCTAAATTTCCAACAGATAATAAATATGCTATTTGTGTAATTCACTTACTCATTAATACATTTATGACTATGACAGAATATAATGGATAAAAATGGTTCTTGTTCTAAGTTCAAGGAGAAAAAAATGCAATAGTAGGCAAAATTTCCTCAGTGAGAAGAAGAAAACACTGAAATTTGTCCATCTGGTACAGGTTTTATGATTGAAATGTAATAGTGCAGGAGTCTTAAATTATTGATAAGCTTGTTAACAGAATGAAGGTTATTCCAGGATAAATATTAATTAGAACAGATAAACTGATTTTCAAATAATAGCAAAAATTTTCCTTCTAATTTTTTGCAAACTAATACTAAAGCAAGAGTTCCTAAAATGTTTTCCTTAAATTACGTCATTGAGATGGTAAAAGAGAAAAAAAAATTCTGTTGTCAAATAAGTATGTGAAATGCTATAAATTTTCATCTTTGGAATTCAAAATGATTTCTAACAAATTAAGGTTTTGAGAAATCTTATAGTTAAAAGAAATAAAACTACTTTCTTTCTGGTAACACATTAACATTTAACACTTGGGAAATATTTCATTAAGAACATTACTTTCTTCCATAAGACACCTTTGGATTTTTTTTTAACTTTTTTTTTAAATTTTTTATTTATTTATTCATTTTAGAGAAGAGAGAGAGAGAGGGAGAGAGACACAGAGAGAGAGAGAGAGAGAGAGAGAGAGAGAGAAAGGAGAAAGAGACAGGGGGGAGCTGGAAGCATCAACTCCCATATGTGCCTTGACCAGGCAAACCCAGGGTTTCGAACAGGCGACCTCAGCATTTTCAGGTCAACGCTTTATCCACTGCGCCACCACAGGTCAGGCAAGACACCTTTGGATTTTAAGCAACAAAATGACATGTCTTTTGCGGACATAAGAAACAATGAACATCATTATGATCTCAAACAAATAAAAATATTTTTAAATCTTAACAACCTGAAAGAAAGGTGATATAATCTTACTTGTAGTGTCTATTGTATCAACCATAGTCTACCTTGTACTTCGTAAACTTTTGATAAGTATTCAGTGGAAAATACTTCAAAAATGTAAGGATAGTCAATCTTTATATCTCACAAAGAAATACTAATTTTCCAGATTTTTCCAGATTGAGGCCTTTTGGGATACTGGATCAAGTAACTGGAATAAAGCAAAAGTCAAAAGTTTGAAAAAAGTACAGTAAATGTTGAAGAGATATACTATTTATCTTGGTGACAACTCCAATACATGAGGAGTGATTATGTGAAAAATATTACAACCATGTATTAACTAAAACTTCTGTGAATTCTCTAATAAACATGATCTCTCTCCTTTCTACTTTGTTCTAAACTTTTCACCTGAGACATACACCTATATTCTAGTTATTGTGGCTGAATGAAACAGAATGCCCTGCAATTCTACAAACACTTTATTGAGAGCTGCTATAGGTAGGATGTTAAGGTAAGAAGTTGAGCCCTGGCCGGTTGGCTCAGTGGTAGAGCGTCGGCCTGGCGTGCGGAAGTCCCGGGTTCGATTTCCGGCCAAGGCACACAGGAGAAGCGCCCATCTGCTTCTCCACCCCTCCCCCTCTCCTTCCTCTCTGTCTCTCTCTTCCCCTCCCACAACCAAGGCTCCATTGGAGCAAAGTTGGCCCGAGCGCTGAGGATGGCTCTGTGGCCTCTGTCTCAGGTGCTAGAATGGCTCTGGTTGCAACAGAGCGACGCCCCGGATGGGAAGAGCATTGTCCTTATCACCGAAAAAGGAAAGACACATAAATGGAAGGAAGTGTGTCAGGTTGGTCAAGAGTGCCAGCTATGGAATCAGATGGACTGAATTTAAGTTCTGACTGTGATACTTACCAAATACATGATAGTGCACAATTTACTTAACTCTTCTAACATTACATTTCCTCATCTGTAAAAAGGACAACTAATAAAACCTGCTGCACAGAGAGTTTATGTGAGAGTTAAATGACAGCATGCAAACATTTAGCACTGTGCTATGCAATTTACATCCCAGCAAATATTCGCAACGTTCATTAGGTGTTAAACGACTGGAAACAATAGCACATGGAAGGACTAGGGTAGAGGTACAAACAAATTTCTCTAAGAGCATAGATGAAGGACTAATTTATTCTGCCTGGAAGTTAGATGCTTGGAGAAATTTTCCCACACTTTGTCCTGAGCCTAAGAGTAAGAGTCAATAGAGAGAGGTAGAGGGGAGGCACAGTGCAGATCAAGAGAAAGGTGTGAGCAAAATCAGAGGGTGTGACATGATAATATAAGAAAAAAGGAAGTGGTGCATTTATTTCCTAAGGCAGCTGTTAGACAGTATCTCAAACTGGGTGGCTTAGAACAATAGAAATTCATTACTGTCCACCTCTGGAGGCTGGAAGTCCAATATCAAAGTGTCAGCAAGGAGAAGCAGTAGAAAGCAACTGTAGGTTTGCTGGCAATCTTCATCATTCCTTGGATTGTAGATAATCTAGATGATTCACTTTTATCTGACATTTTCTCTCAATGTTCTCTCTGTATCTCTTCACATCAGCTTCCCTGTGTTCCTTTTATAAGGACACCAGCTGTGTTGGATTAGGGCCCACCCCAGTAGATATCATCTTAACTTTCAAATAGGTCATTTTCTGAGGTACTGGAAGTTAGGAGTCCAACACATATTTTGGAAGAGATACAATCTAGCCCATAGCACATACTACCGCTTGAGCATTAGAGAAAAACAACTGGGCAGCAAGCAGGCAGATGTATGTGGTCAATGAGGCTAGAATAGAATTCTGTGGTGCTATATAGCTTGCATTTGATTTTATAGAAAATTAACAGTAATGGCTTTTCCCCAGAGAGACAGTTTGATCAGATCTATATCTTAGAACACTGCCAGTGTTTCCTTTTAATTGACTTTATTGGGGATACCACTGGTTAACATAATTATACAGGTCTCAGGTGCCCAATTCTACAACACATCACTGTACACCACATTGTCTGTTTACTTGCCCAACTCAAGTCTCCGTCCCTCACCATTTATCCCCCATACCCTCCTCCACCTCCCCCCACCCCCGCACCCTGGCAATCACCACACTGTTGGCAGTGTTGACGGCGAATTGGACCATGAAGAACCTGGAAAGAAGGATATCATGGTGGGTATTACCACTGTTCAGGAGAATCACGTAGGGTCCATCCTGAGGCAGAGCCCAGGGACTGGAAAAGGAGCGAACAGATGCAGGAGAGAATTGGGAGGCAGAACAGAGGAAGCATGTCGTGCACACCTTGATGCACGATGGTGCCTGCTTCCATCTTCTCTAAACAGAGAGGTCCTTGTGGGCAGAGTCCACCTCTTACTCATTTTTAATCCTTTCACAACATCTAACACCATGCCTTGTGTTTTAGTCAGCTCAGGTTGCCATAACAAAACCCCATAGCCTGTGGGGCTGAGATGATAGAAATTTATATTCTCACAGTTCTGGAGGCTGGAAGTCCAAGATCAGGGTGCCAGCATGATTGCTTTCCACTCGAAGACCTCTTCTCTTCTAAGTGGGCACCATCCTGCTGTGTGCGCACATGACCTTTTTTGTGTGTGTTGTTCCAAAGTGGGAGAAGAGGGAGCAAGAAAGGAGACAGACAGAGAAAAAGCAAACGCTCTGATATCTCTTCTGACAAGGGCACTAATCCCATGGTGGGGCCTTTTTGCATGGCTTTACCTAACTCTCATTACCTCCCAAAGGCCTCATCTCCAAATACCACCATATTGGGTGTTAATGCTTCAACATATGAGTTTTGGGAGCATACAAACATTTGGTCCATAATGCCTTATACATAACACTTTATAGAGGATTCAAAAAAGATGAAATTTAGCAAGATGAAAATATGAAAGCATCTATTTTTAGCATTGGGATTTAGTTTGCCAAATAAAATATAGGAGACCCCATTAAATTTGAATTCCAGATAAACACCAAATAAATTTTAGTATAAAAATGTCTAATAACTAAAAGAGTTATTTATCTGAAATTCAAATTTAACTGCGGGATCCTTTATTTTTATTTGCTAAATCTGGCAATCCATAGGTATATATGTATACTTTTTAAGTATATGTTTCCTAATGCAACAAAATCTCTATATATTTGAGACAAACAACATTTGGGCCACACTTAAACTAAAATTCCAAAAAGAAGCATTTATTGTTTATCCAAAATTGAAATGTAACTGGCCTGCATTTTTATTTGCTAAGTCTGACAACCCTAATTGGGAGTTGATAAAAAAAAGTAAAAAAAAAACAAACCAAAGGCTATTTGGTAAAAAAGAAAGTTCACATTCCCATGTAAATAGAAACTATAGGCTCTCCACTGGAGCCCCTGTCAGTAGGAAAACTACCATATTTCCCCACGTATAAGACACTCCCATGTAGCCTAACCTGTGATGGTGCAGTGGCTAGAGCATCAGCCTGGAATGCTGAAGTCACTGGTTCAGAGCCCTGGGCTTCCCTGATCAAGGCACATATGACAAGTGACCGACGAACAACTAAAGTGAAGCAACTATGAGTTGATGCTTCTCACTCTCCCCTCGTCTTTCTGTAAAATCAGTAAATAAAATCTTAAAAAATAAGACACACCCATGTATAAGACACACCTTAATTTTGGGGCCTGAAATTTGTAAAAAAAAAAAATGTATTACATCAAGTTATTGAACTCAAGTTTTATTCATCATAAAATTCATACAACTCCTCATCAGTGTCAAAACTCCCATCCATTAGCTTGTCCTCATCTGTGTCTGATGATGAATCACTGTTTTCAACAATGAGCAAAAACACAAGCACAAAAAAGCAGGAAATGCAAGTTAAAAAAACTACAACCACTGTATAAGATGCACTCAGTTTTTAGACCCCAAATTTCTCAAAAAAGGGTGTGTCTTATACATGGGAAAATACAGTATCTTATCCTCTTCCCCTAGTACCAATATAAGCATTCGGTAAGTATTCTCACATAAGCAGCTATTGGTGCTCCAAGGACTCTGAGTTAGGAGAAGTTCTCACAGATATGAATCGCATCACTACCCCAACCCCAACTTCCCATGTTCTAGGAGGCTCCAGACCTGCTATCCAAATTTGAACCAAAGGGTCCTGGAGGTTTGGAAACGAACACAGGAGGATACAAATATTGAACCCTGTAGGCCCACAGCCCTGCCTGGTAGCCCACCAGCTCAGTGCCCTGTGGCCTGTGTCATGCTGAAGACCAGACAGCGCTGGGCACCCATACCGTTTGCTGGGGAGAACATGGTCTGCCTGCGGCTCCCTATCTCTCTACAGAGCCCTGTGCCTCCTCTTGTTCTCAGCCTTGCTCTGGCCCTGGTCTCCTGCTGTGAGGGGTTTGTCCACCTCACACACAGGACAGGAAGTCCTTATGGAAAGCACCACCAAGAGAGTCCTGCAGCCCCAGCTGGAGGGCCCGGGCTCTGCTGGGGCCGAATCCGTAATAAGCTGACATTCCCACAGCCTCTTTTATTAACTTCTCCCTCCCTGGGCGGACTCTCCTCCTCTGTGGGCACTCCTACATGTTCACTTGACACATTCTCTACCTAAATAAGCCTCTGAGATCCAGGCAGATCCTAATACTGGAGTTTAATGTATTTGATAAAAAAAAAAAAAAAAATGTTTGTTTTGGACAAGAGTTGAAACCTTGAAAAAGCCAACAGGAACCTTTTCTTGTTCATCATCTACTTAAGTGATTCTTCTCTGTATGGAGATTTCCTACCCTAAGATAAGCACCGATAGTGCTTTTATGACTTAGCTCAGAGCATCCAGGCCCCTGAAATCTGCATCCAGGCCCAAAAGTCTCACCCATGACTTGCTTTCCCCTCTACCTACTTCCACACCTATAAACAGATGGTAGTGAGGAAGGTGGAGACGGAGCAGTTCCAATGGGCATCAGTGCCCCCCATCCATTCAGTGCCTTGCATATTTTCTCACTTCCCTATTCTAATATCTTTAAGTAAAGCACTTTCAGAGTATCAGCCATATATCTGGCTTCCAATATTTGTTTCCCTGTAAGCAGTCCCTGACTGAAGTATCTTTCAAATGAGTATAAGCCCAGAAATACCCCCAAAAGGCACATCCCTGAGGAGGGGCTGACAGGGTTTATTTCCAGTTTTTGTTTCTAATAAATCCTGGGAATTATATTCTGATTATGATGATAAGACAAAAAAATCAGATGAAGTGCCTCATCAAGCACATCAGATTACTGCCCAGTGAAGATAATAATCTTTATACAAATATGACAGCTTGGTGGTCAATATCGTCATAGGCTGCATATAAATTATGTCAATATACTCTCTGACTCCACTAAGAGTAGAGTCTTTAAAACAGAATTATAAAAATGTAAATAAAGTATTACTAATAGGTGGATGTTATAAAAAAGAAAACAGACTAAATCACTATGGAAATACTATGGATTTCCTTATTTGAGTATGTGTTTTTATAAATGGGCTATTTGTCTAAATAGAAATGTCTAGGAGAGCTCCTTAGAATCAGAACAATGCATCTAATGATATTTTGAGGACTAGACTTTGTATTCTATGAAATTTTCTATTTTTATATTCAACTCTTTCAAGCTTGCATCTTATTACTAGCTTTTTTTTAAAAAAAGAAAAGAAAAATCTCATCAGAAAGTTCCCAAATTGCTTCTGTTGGTAAATTAATTATTCATATACAGCAAAAGCTTTTAAATAGGTTTGACAAGACAACTTCCTTAGCAAAGTCTTGAAGATAAGAGACCTCAGCAGGGTTAGCCATTATTCAGATCAGACAGTGGGAGCCCTGATTGTTCTTTTCTCCTTCTCTCCCTTTCTACCTCCCTTCCAAATATCTTTAACTAAATGTCATTCAGTATAATAAATTGCCACTTTGCCACAAGTAATGTAGGTTTCTGGCAATGTGCAAAATCATTTCTAATACTTGCAGTATTAGAAAACATTGAACACAGAAATGTGGCCTGAGGAAAAAAAACCTCATTCAAAGTTCAGAGGTTATTTTAGAGACAGTGAACATGAAAGGCAACCTCTTTCTGGAGGTTCTGATGACAGCAGTAATGAAAGAATTAGGTTAAGACTGGGTGCAGGAATGCATGTTTGCTCAAGATAAACATACAAATAACAGTCCCTAAAAGCACATATGTGCTTATTTAGACAATAGTTAGTGGCTGTGGGATTTTCGTGCTAACAAAAGACATGTGTTTAAACCTCAGTGGTACCAGTTGATCCCCAAAATTCACCGCCAACCTGAATTCAGACGAATCAATATAGTGTATCCTATGGGGCTTTTAGTCAATCAAGTTTAAGGGGCAATCTGAGTGGGGAGGAAATTGTATCAACCAAATTATGATATTATTCAGGAAGCAGAACACAAAAGGGAACTGAGAACGTCAAAGTTTCTGCCCAGCTGTTCAGAGAGCTTCTTCTCTATATATAATTAATTAATTCAACATCACACATAATTACAGGCAATTTACATTAAACCTGGTGTTGATGATTAAACAATGCTGACTATAGAACTTCACAGTCTTGATTTTGTTCATTCAACTGGAAAAATAACCCAGATTTGACAAAATACCTTATTTGTTCATGACTCATCCATTATTATATTGTTATAGTTTTTAAAGAATCTGTCAGCCCTGGCGGTTGGCTCAGCGGTAGAGCATCGGCCTAGCGTGTGGAGGACCCGGGTTCGATTCCCGGCCAGGGCACACAGGAGAAGCGCCCATTTGCTTCTCCACCCCTCCGCCGCGCTTTCCTCTCTGTCTCTGTTTTCCCCTCCCGCAGCCAAGGCTCCATTGGAGCAAAGATGGCCCGGGCACTGGGGATGGCTCTGTGGCCTCTGCCTCAGGCGCTAGAGTGGCTCTGGTCGCGGCAAAGCGATGCCCCCGGAGGGGCAGAGCATCGCACCCTGGTGGGCAGAGCGTCGCCCCATGGTGGGCGTGCCGGGTGGATCCCGGTCGGGCGCATGCGGGAGTCTGTCTGACTGTCTCTCCCTGTTTCCAGCTTCTGAAAAATGGAAAAAAAAAAAAAAAAGAATCTGTCAAAAATGCCTGACCAGGTGGTGCTGCAGTGGATAGAGCATTGAACTGGGATGCAAAGGACCAGGTTCCAAACCCTGAGGTCGCCAACTTGAGCGCAGACTCACCCCGCTTGAGCGCAGGTTCATCTGGCTTGAGCACAGGGTCGCTGGCTTGAGCGTGGGATCATAGACATGACCCCATGGTCACTGGCTTGAGCCCAAAGGTCACTGGCTTGAGCAAGGGGTCACTCGCTCTCCAGTCAAGGTACATATAAGAAAGCAATCAATGAACAATTAAGGAGCTGCAACCAAGAACTGATGCTTCTCATCTCTCTCCCTTCCTGTCTGTCTGTCCTATCTGTCCCTCTCTCTGTCTCTGTCACACACAAAAATGGTCTTAGTTCCCTTATGAAAAGAAGATTCAGTCTTCTTGTCTCAATAATAACACCTTCCGAGGTGACCCTGTGATGAGGATGGGCATTACAGACCCAGGCAGGGTCAAAACATGGTGATAGTATGAAACAAAAGACCCACCAACGTGAACGGCCAGTGTTTTCCTCGGTAGGTCATTAAATGTCCTTCTTCAGTTTCCACATTGCCGTTGTCCACAATGATAGCAGGTATTTCGCCACTTGAAAGATGGCACAACTTTATTATCCTTTACAGCATTTTGCACCTTGGATGAATCTTAAATGATCTTTATCCAAAGGTCACAAAAAGTCAGTCCACAGACCAAATGTAACCCCAGGTATGATTTGTTGAGCTCATAAAATCTTTTTTTGCGAGCCCCTTTGACATACTTAGCCAGCCTGTGCAGGTGTTCGGCTGTCTAACTCTGCTCTAATTGCTTCTCGGCCTTTTGGCTAAGATCGTGTGTAGTAACTCTGCTCTAGCATCGCCCACTAATGTTTCCGATAAGAGACCCAAGGCTCAAATAGGGTGACTTGTCCAAATATCAATAAGCCAATAATTCCAGAGTCAGGCCTAAAATTTAGTTCTTTCTTTCCATTGTACCTCTCTAGCTATTCTTTTTTTATTCCTACCTAATCATGATTCTGAAATATTGTTTATGATGGCACATTATAATTATAATAACCATAACTATGAAATATGCTTTTTTTCAATTAACAAAAAAGGGGGGTATAACATATAATAAGAAATAAAATGTAGAATAGAAACTAAACCTCAGTGTTGGTGACACCACAATAATTTTTTATCACAATAATTTCAATCAATAAAATATGTTGATTAAAGCTATATTTGAGGCCAATGTAAGTAGAGAAATGTAAGCAGGACTCCAAAGGAAACCAGGAACTACAATGTTCCTACCTAGCTGTTCAGAGATTCCTCTCTCTACAAATACCTATGTGTGTTCATTAGCATTTTTAAAACATTGAAACTAATTTTTGTTTTGAATCCAGGTTTCTTTTGGCCAGTTGGATAGGTCATGCCTTTTCACACTTCTGGACTGAGCTCTGTTAACACGAAATAGTAAACCTGATGGATATGAAAAGTCTATGCTTCTTTATCAAGGCTACTATAGTTCTTAGATATAGATCACTGTTTACAAAAGACTGATAAAGTCTTCCTGAAGCTGTGAGGCCTTGGTCTCAATGCCCTTCGCCCCAACCCCCGTTGCACCTGTCGACCTGCATTCGTCCACAGCCTGGGTAACCATGCGCGGGGGCTTAGAGTACTGCCAGATCTCTGAAGTCCAACAAATCAGTAATCACTGAATCCTTCTCACTTTGAAAAGCTGCATTTTGCCTTTATTCCCACACTGGGGTTGGCATTTGCACTGGGTGGCCAATAGACAGTATAAAGACTCCGAAGCTCTCAAAATTCAAAATCAACAAACACACATTGAAGAGCTATCCCCTGCTTGCTTATGTGATTTAGTCCTAAGCTGTCAGGAATCAAATCTCAGCACTAAAATGTTGCCATAAAATTTGTGTCTTATTGCCTTCCCCCTCTTGCCAAGTCTTGAGATCACACTCCTTGTCCATGTGCTGTCAGTAGGGAAATGTGGAAAGCAGAAGGCACGAAGGGGATACAAGGGTCAGAGCTAAAGAGGAAACTAGGAGGTTGGTATTAGGCTGACTCCACAGCTAAGTACAGCTCTCGCCGATGCTTTCTGCTTCACACTCTGACCGTCACAACTACACTGCTCACAAAAATTAGGGGATATTTTATCACTTCATATTCATTTTTGAAATATCCCCTAATTTTTGTCAGCAGTATATGTATGTGTACATAACCCCATCTTTCTGTTAACTCAGCATCCACAGTTCTGGTTTGAAAATCATAGAGGTGCTATGGCCCAGGATTCTGTAATTGGAAATCAGTTTTTTTATTCATCAAATGAAGAGCTTGGACTGATCTCTAATATCAAAAGACAAAAGTTCTAATATAGTGTGAGCTTTTAGTTATTTAGCAAAACTCTACCAATTCAGAAATATAATACTTTGACATTGTAGAGAAGATGCTGCTATGTGGATAATATTCACCTAAAAAAGGCTACCTTTTTTTTTTTTCTATCTCGACAATGGATTTCAGAGATTATGTCATCTTTACAGGTCAGTTCAACAAACATTTCTTTAGTCTAATTAGATACTGGGGGCACAGGTATGCAATCAATGATTCCACAAATATTTGAGAAGATAACATTTGAATTGCCACACAAATATTGTGTCTAGGCAGAGAAAGTAGCATATGCAAAGACCCTAAAAGTTTGACACATTCGAGAAGTTCTTCATTACGAAGAACATAAAGAAGGCCAATATTTATAAGAAAACAGTGGGAAAAGGGGCCAGCAGGAGGCTAGGATTATAACCAGAGAAAGATTGTAGATTTTATTCCAAGTACAACTGCAGTTTTATTTTGTGTTGCAGGAGAGGAGAAGCACCTAATGTAACAAGATCGACAGAGTGAGGCAACCTGAATGAACTACAAAAGTTTATGATTAAACTAAATCTTAAAAAATTAACACGTTTAGGCCCTGGATGGTTAGCTCAGTGGATAGAGTGTTGGCCTGGCATATGAATTTCTGGGGTTCAGTCCCCAGTCAGGGCACACATGGGAAATGACCATCTGCTTCTCTTCCCTTCCCCCTCCCCCTTCTCTCCTTCTTCTCATCCTGCAGCCAGTGGCTCGATTGGTTCCAGCATTGGCTCAGATGCTGAGGATGGCTTGGTTAATTTGATCATCGGCCCCAGACAGAATTACCGGGTGGATCCTGGTCTGGGCACATGCAAGAGGAGTCTGTCTCTGTAGCTCCCCTCCTCTCAATTAAAAAAAAAAAAAAAGAATTAACATGTTTAGCAGGAGAAAGGAGAGTAGAAAAAAAAGTTGGAAGACAGAGGAAAGTAGAAAAAAGAGAGAAGGCAGTTGAGAAGAAACACCATGCATAATGACACGAGATTTTCATGGTGTTTGGCGGTCGAGTCTTGCTAGAATATAAAATATAATCTGAGATGGAGCCAGTGCGCCAGGCCGGAAATGTTGATATTACCATCATAGCTCCTCAGATTTATGAACCACATGTGTTTTATATATGCTAAGAGTCTATATTTTATTACACTACACCTGCAGCCAGAGGGCTTACAATCTTATGCAATGCACTTTTCCTCTCAGCATCTAGCATAATGCTAGTAGATATTTGAGAAATACTTGTAGCTTGAGGATCATTAAGTAAACCTCACTGACAATTCTACTCATTTGTGCCAAACCTATCACCAGGGTTTTCACCAAGACAGGCAGATCAAGAAAAACTTGTAGGCATTGATAATTGCTGCTTAGACTTCACGGTGAAACAATGTTCAAAAGGCCCTATCACCTTCCTTATTTCTGGCCTTTAAAATTAACAAAGCATCCAGTTTGTTAAGATGACTTGTCTGCTTGAGGGATGCTTTATTGCCTTATCTGAAGTGCAAAGCTACTTCTTTAGGGAAGAAAATTTTACAGGAAATAATAATAACTTCCATATAGAAGCTTGATAGTTTTCCAAATGCTTTCACAATAGATAATGTTTTATCCTCATAGCAACTCTCTGAATTAGGCAAGGTTGCTACCATGATTTTTACTCCCTTTATGAACAATGTGGCTCAGAGAGGTCACACAACTGACAGACTGGAGCCAGGACAGCAACCGAGACCGTTGACTCTCTATTATCATCACTATGTGTTTTCTTTCACTATGTGGTGACAATAATTTTAAAATAGACAAATGCACCATAATTTTATTATTTAGGTAGAAAAGGGGCACTGAATTAGTTATAAGCCAATCCCATTTCTCTTAGTGTTCTGGTACACAGTTCTTACTGATCCCATCATTCCAAGTCTGGTCAAATCAACTCTTTTCATTGAGCCTCAATTTTCTCAGCTGATGTTGATAAAATACACAAACTAAGGTGGCTTTTTATCTTCAATACTCTTTAAAAATGAGGGACATCATTTTATATGAGAAGCGACTGCATTTTGGGGGGAAACATCGGGTCTCTTCAAAAATTAGAACTGTTAGGATCAAAGGATATGAAGATGCCTCCTTGTATTTGTGCCCTCCACCACCAGAAGCCTCTGACTGCCAACACGTCTGTCACAGACTGAATTGCAGTCAATAACCTGCTTAAACACCACCTTCACTGTACAGAAAAATGAGACTCGGGGGAGTTCTACTTTTTGGGAAATCCCCGACAGCTTTCTCACGATGCCAATGAAGGCTGTGAAGCAGGATGCTTGACTTTGCTGTTCTCTCTAGACAAGGCTGAGAGAGCCAGGCTTACAGCCCAACCCCGAACTTGGCCTCTCCGTGTCCTCGCTTGATCTCTCCAAGCTAGTGAGAGGTTTATACCTCCCTGTTTCAGTATTTACCACTGCTCCTTCTTTCCCCTTGTCTTCTCTGGGGAGGAGGCTGCGGAGACCCTGGGTGGCACACAAGGTGCGTTCTCCCCACCACATTCACTCTTGCCTCCATAGCAGAAGTGCCGCTGGGGACACAGGAGCAGAACAACCGCCCAGGCGGAGCCCAGGAAAAGCCAGAGACCTAGTGGCACCCAAAACCACTTGGGTCCCCTCACAGATCAGGGTTCCGCCCAAGGAGATGCAAGGACCTGATTGGCTTCTTGCCTCCTGCTTAGCTCCCCATTCGTGTCTTCTCCCCTGCCTCCCTTCTCACAGCTGTGACCCTGTCACTCAGGCCCCTTCCTTGCCCCTTCAGGCGAATAGATGATTCCATGTTTCTGTGTGTCTCCAACCTCAGCTACCCTCTGAGTGAGTATAGCTTTCCCATGCTTATCATCTCTCCAATTGTCCTCATAGACAGGTCCTGGATAAGAGGTATAGCTAAAAACAAACAATAAACAATCATGCTTCAGTAAATTTCTATTTCTCTTTATAGAAGCCTGTGATACCGCCCCATCTTATTATTTCCATGAAGATATTTTTCTGTGAGAAAAATTAGTCCCAGGGCACAGTGAATCCCTGGACCAAAAACAGACTTGGTACTGTCACAACCCGGCCCACTAGGGTTCCAGAAAAAACGTTTTCATCCCATTCCCTTGGCCTTCATCTTCTGTGGTCTCTGTCCTTATGTTCAGGTGTCCGGGGAGTATTTATTCTCTCTCCTCTCCCTTACAGATCCGTTATTATTTTGAACTTCTCCCGCCCTCTCCTTTAGGTTCTGCACTTAAGAGGTATAGATCAGCGGTTCTCAACCTGTGGGTCGTGACCCCGGCGGGGGTCGAACGACCAAAACACAGGGTTCGCCTAAGGGGGTCGACCCACAGGTTGAGAACCACTGGTGTAGATTGTTAGAGGCAGGCCTGCGCAGATCCTTGGTGACTTTCTATACAAGCCTGTATTTCTTCCAGTGACTGGTGGTTTGTGCTGGATATGCTTATCGATGTTTGTTTGTGTGTGGGAGGGGACTGCTATTATTTTTAAAGCAAAAAAAAATTTCTTTAGCACTGTGTAGCCCTTGCCAGAGGAAGTCACAATCTGGCTGCCTCTTTACCAGCAGAAACAAACTATCCTGCCATTCCTTGAGCCACGGCCAGAGCCAGCATGTGGCACTGGCCTGTGGCCAAGAGGCTCTGCTACTGGCAGGGAGGTAGTGACAGACTGAGGGGGACTCAGAATCCTCTCATCACACTTTCTCAGGGAACCGAGTCCAAATTCATTTCCCTGCTTCATACATTCCACCGTCATCAAAGCCAGCAAGCGGCACATAAAATGGGGATTTTTAAAATACACTTAAAACTACAGAGTTGTTTTCTCGCCATGAGGTTCAGTCGATTACAGAGGAGGCAAGGTGCTAGGAGCTTTCCTTGGGCAAAGAAATGTGTGGGTATGCCCTCCAGACTAAATGCTGGTAACCTGGCCTCCAGGTGGAGGTGAGGACAGAGAAAAGATTTAAGCGGGCTCTTTGCCAAATAGATATCTGGCTTGCCACGATCTTCTTTGAGTAGCATCTGCTTTCCTGAGAAGGTCCAGGATCCTAACGGACACCAGCCAGATGCGAGACAACCCCGTCAACCTGCCCGCAGCCCCTCCTCCTCAGCTGAGAACTGGAATGGTGAGTCCACCTGGCTGTGTGAAAACAAAGAGGTCCTTCTCTTGCCTGTAGCTTTATGGTTGGCGGCTCCGGAAAAGCCTGCCTTTGATCTTGAGCTTTGAAGGGATCAAACAAGCTGCTTTAATGGGTGGGAATGCGGCTCTACCTTTTGTCAGTAAACCATTTTCTCCTTCTCCTCCTGGGGCAGGTGCAATCAGAGCTGGAGTCTGCTTTCCAGGCCCTGAGCCAGATGTTCCTTCTCGCAACAAGTAGAACAAAGGAGTGAAAGTGAGATCAGGGCAGCAACTGACAAGGCCTTGTCCACAAATGAGCTCTGTGGGCTTGGGAGTTACTGCTACTTGATGTGTTCCTTCCTGAAACCTGCTTTCAGAATGCTGCGTTTTACAAAGGCCAGAAATCATCTGCTCTGGTGTTCACCGTGCTGATCGGGATGTCTTTGAGCTTTCAGGTTTTGTTTGGAAGAGGGCTCACCTTTAAGCAATGGGATTTGGGCTAACATCTTTTGATTTATGAGATATGTTTCCAACCCTCTGCAGCCTAGGATCCCAGACTCCTTCCGAATGCCAAAACAACCTTTAAATAACTACCTTCATTCCCTCAGCCTATGCTGCTACTATGAGAGCGAAACAGAAAAAGAAAAATTGGATCATGGTTTATTTCCTGAGGACTATTCCAGCATGACTCTAAGGACGTGCTGTTAAAATCTCCCATCAGAGAGAGAATTAAAACATTTCTCAAGCTCACCTGAAATAAGCAAATTCAGCACACTCTCTAATTCCTGGATAAGCTTAACACTGTTTCTGTATAAATATTTTCCAGAAATTGCCTTAGATACCCGTAGGGAAAAGATACTGGTAATTGTGCCTCCAAATGACTCCATAACTGTTCAAGCTAGCAGCTCAAGTTTTCCTGGTGATGCTTCTATTTTATTAAGCGCTCATTGGAACTGGATCTCCCAGGTATGTTCTGCAAATCCCTAGTCTCCGGAGATGCTTGCTGAAGAGAGCTCCACAGCCAAGGCGTTAGGGTAACCTTTGCTGCCAGTGATAAATTCTCGCTGAGCATTAAATTTAAAGTCTCTTAGAAGAAACTTGTTAAATATTATTTATCCCACATATCCCTGGATTATCTGACCATGGGACATGTTTTCCATATAATTATTAATATCCCATCAAACCAATTCTTGGGGGAACACACTATGAGATATTCACGCTTATAGGATAGAACTGGAGCACTTGCTTAACAGGTTTCCGGGCCCCTCCTGGGATCTGACTTGGGTAGATCTGGAGAGGGGCCCGGAACCCTCATTTTTAACAAGGACACCAGAATTCTTTTTTCCCCTGTCCCTCATACTTTATTGGTCATCTCTAGGCCTGTGTCAGGTTGAGGGGCTCCACGGATGGGTCACCATTCACCGCTCAGCCGGGAATATAAGAAGGCTTAGGCCTATCCCTTAAGGGTCACAGATATGGAATATGAAGGGGCCGATCTGACCTTTCTGGGGCAGCATGGGGTACTCAGGTGGGGGCCAAGAGCCCAGCCTTGGCGCCTGTCTGCCAACCTAGTTGTGCTGGGAGAACTCCTTGCTGTCACCTACATTGGGTCTGATTGTGTCACTGCCTGGCTTCCAGCAGGGACAAAAGCTCATCTGTGTACTGGAAGGCCTGGACCAGCCGAAGAGCCCCATCCACGGAGAACCACACAGGCACATCATTGGCGGCGATCTGGAGAAAGACACCCTTGCTACCAAATGACAAAAAGGCCCCTGTAGGCCATGCCCTCATCTTCCTTCCACACGCCACAATCATGGGACAAACTTCTGGTGACGTCAGCCAGCACGGGCACACTCAGGGGGCCCAAGCCTTCCTCCATCCCGGAGTGTGAATCCGAGCCAGGTGGGTGAACGGTGGGTCCGCAGAGGCCCGGCACCTTGTGGCGCAGCCTGCGGAGGTCCTCGGCACGCTCGCTGAAAGCAGTGCTCTGTGGGGCACACGAAAGTGAAGTGCAAAGGTAGACAAAGAGGGCCATGTGTTTCCCCTGAAGTCAAAAAGCTTCACCTTCCTGAAGGCACCCTCCACCACAGCAGTGGCCTGGGGCACAGGGTCCGCACAGACCGGGTGACGGGGTCCGCACAGACCAGCGGACCTGCGCTCTCGCATTCCCTGCACCCCACGCAGGGTTCTTATTGACAAGGTAAGTTTCAGAAACTCTGGCTTTCTGTATACCTACCCTCTTCACCCCCTCACACACACACACACACAAATGTGTGTGCCGGTTATGAAAGCACAACATAAAATATACAAACCCCTGAGATGATGTCTTCTTGGAATCAGAAGGCAGTGGTAATGTAGGCTGTGGCATTCTAAATCAAGTGGAAGCACACCAAGTCAGTCTACCTTCTTATCGCCAGAACCCTAAGAACAGTGAGCAGCACCTCAGGGTAGCGGAGGACAGGAGGGGGCGCAGGGGGCGGGTCAGTGCGCAGACACAGAACACGGCACTTGGGTTTGGGACCCCTGCTCTGCTGCCCCCGGCTTGCCAAGCCTCTCCTTCCTCTTCTGTAAAATCAGGAATGATTAATAAAAACAAAAAACAACAAAACAGTTTTTCCCAATATAAGGTATTAGGGAGGATTAAATTAGACAACATAGGGGAAGTGTTTAGTATGTTACAAGAGCTTGATAAATATTAACTATTGGTTTTTAAGCAAACATTTTAGGAGGCATGTGGAAAAGAGAGTGGAAAGGAGATGCCCTGGGATACACGGGAAATCCCCCCCAGTGGAAGGCTCTCCTGAGTAAGACACAAAATAGGACAAGATACGCTTGCTTTTCATCTTATCTGTGTTGCTAGAGGAAGCTCTCAGACTCCGGAAGTGGGAGCAGGTTAGCATTTCTGGAAACCTCACCCGGCACTCGGTGCTTTTAAACCTTCCAGGTTCAAGGCCACCAGTGCTGACCTCAGCTTCCTCAGGGAACAAATGCAAGGCAGGGAACAAAAAGGGTTACTGTCATGTTTCTAAACAAATAAGTACTGCCAAGGCCTGGTGCTGATATGAAATTATAATCAACGCATTCCTGGATTGGTAGTATTCATCATGTTGTTAGCATTGTAAATTTGTACCATTGTAGATAGGAGTCACACAGCTTGGGGCCCTGTACCTTCACCTATTGTTTTCCCTGTGTTATGATAAATTTCCAGCAACACTTGATTAAAACTGCCAATTTGTTGGGAATAAAGAGAATCTCTAGACACCACCAGGACTAATTACGTTGTCCTTGCCAAAGGGGTAGTCGAATAATTGCATGCGATTATTGCACAGGCATGGCGCTTTTCACGTCAGTAGCAAAGCAATGAAGATTGATTCCCGTTAATTAATCATTCAGAAATAGCCCCCTTGTATCATTCCCCAAATAGGAGGGAGCATGTTCCTACATCTTTCTTCCAAAAAGGCACCTGGATGCAATTGGTTCCCTGATGAGATAGCAAAATGTGTGTGCCTGTCCGAGATAGGAGGACCTCTCTGTAATTGATTGTAGATCCTATTCTCCCAGATCCTTTATCCCCAGCCCTGAACTCTCTTTATAATCTTAACAGCCGGGAGTACATTTACATAGCTTTCATTAATTGTAACTCTGGCTTCTCATTAGCAAGGGAGGCAACAACTCTTATCTGATCCAATCTAGACTTTATTTTGCATTTCTACTAACATGATATATTGGGCTTGAATATTCCTAGTGTTTGCTTTGAAGAACCAGAGTTTCCATAGGACCATATATTATTAGAAGGCATTGATATACACTATTATATATTATTTGCATTGTGAGTTTCTTGCTTTCTATAACAGTATCCAAGTTCACCCTTGTGTATGCTCTGAAAACACTGATGTCTACTTTTTCAACTCAACCCTTTAAATTTTAAGGGTACATTAAGTCAATATCTTAAAATGTTGCTTGGTTGTTTCTTGTGGGGGTTTTTTTTTTTCATATATTCTTGTCATTAACGTGACTCTCAGAAAGCCTTTGCTCTGGAAAAAGATTCAGTCAGCAATATATGTGGTGGATGGTCTTCTGCAAAAGAGTTGTGCTTGTTGCTTTGAAGTGATGCACGAAATAGGAGGATTGCCCTACTCTTGAACTGGGAAGCACAATTTTGAAAGAGGAAATGTCCAATTCTGGCACATCTCTTCTTCCCACACCCTGCTCTCACCAACTGTTCCTCTCTTTTCCATTTTCAGAAAATAGCATCTCAGTAGCTTTTTATATAATATCATTTTCAACTTCTTAAGTCACTGGAAGAACAGGGAGGTGTCCACCTTTGTATGTCATCTCCTCTATTTTTGCTCGGAACCTTTCCCTCCAAAGCTCCTTCTCCTTCTCACTCCCTCTCTGCACACTCCTCCCTGTAAAGCAAAGGTCTTCACCTGTCCTTCTTCAGGGCTTAGTCCATCAGCAGTCACAACAGATGAAAAGAAAACAGAGATGCAACATGTGGGGATGACATCAGGCTTTGTTCTGTGTGTACCTAGATGCTCGTCAACGTTATGCTTGTTTCTTTACATTTAAACATGCATTGTTTGAATAAACTTCAAAAGTTAATTGGCTGAGTATCTGCTTTTGTGGGGGTTTCCTTTTAAGTAAAATATAGAAACACAGAGCTTGGTGGTATCTCAAACAGCATCTGTTCCAACATGCTGAGAGGAGAAAACTGAGGTCTTAAAAGAAATGGTGGTCCTTTCTGTGAATGTTCAGCAGGGCATTATAAAAGGAGGGAAGGCAGAGGGAGGAGAAAGAATGATGCGTGACAGAAACAGCTTATGATAGATACGCCCTGAGGACTTAGGAGTTGACCTTCTACTGGAACTTCAATCCTGGCATTAATATTTAGCCCTTGAACCTCAGTTTTTTTGTACTAGACATACAAAAATGATGACATACTCCTATAGGGCTGTTGTTCAAACAAAAAACCATGGGCCCTGGCTGGTTGGCTCAGTGGTAGAGCGTCGGCCTGGTGTGCGGGAGTCCCAGGTTCGACTCCCGGCCAGGGCACACAGGAGAAGCGCCCATCTGCTTCTCCACCCCTCCTCCTTTCCTTCCTCTCTGTCTCTCTCTTCCCCTCCCGCAGCCGAGGCTCCATTGGAGCAAGGTTGGCCCGGGTGCTGAGGATGGCTCTGTGGCCTCTGCCTCAGGCGCTAGGATGGCTCTGGTTGTGGCAGAGTGACGCCCTGGATGGGCAGAGCATTGCCCCCTGGTGGGCATGCCAGGTGGATCCCGGTCGGGCGCATGCAGGACTCTGTCTGACTGCCTCCCCGTTTCCAGCTTCAGAAAAACACAAAAAGGAAAAAAAAAAAACCCATGCACATCAAGCAATAGATCCTACAGAGATTTTTATAAAAGGATTGTGAATGAGCCTGACCAGGCAGTGGCGCAGTGGATAGAGCGTCAGACTGGGATGCCAAGGACCCGAGTTCGAGACCCTGAGGTCACCAGCTTGAGCGCGGGCTCATCTGGTTTGAGCAAGGCTCACCAGTTTGAGCCCAAGGTCACTGGCTCGAGCAAGGGGTCACTCGGTCTGCTGTACCCCCCCCCCGTCCCGGTCAAGGCACATATGAGACATCAATCAATGAACAACTAAGGAACCGCAACGAAGAATTGATGATTCTCATCTCTCTCCCTTCCTGTCTGTCTGTCCCTATCTGTCCCTCTGACTCTTTCTGTCTCTGCCACCAAAAAAAAAAAAAAAAAAGACTGTGAATGTGACCATGGGAATACCAAAGTGCAATGTGTGACGCCATGTTTTCCAGGCCTCAGTGTTTTGGGTTTTGACAAGAACTGTAATTTATTAATTAAATGTTCTTCATTTTCCTCCTAGGAATTTAGTTTTACCTGGCATCAGTCAGGAATAAAATATTTTTTTCAAAAGGATATCCTGTGGCTCTCTAAGCTTCTTCCTCATCACTCCTCTTCCTCTCTCCTCCCACTATTAGATGCAGAGAACAGAGCTGGAGTGAGGAGACATATATAATATATTAATATATGTGACATGTATATATATAAAAAATGGGTAGCTGGGAACTGGCAAATATAAATCTGTGGCTCTGAGCTTCTAGTTAGATGGGTGGCTTACTGTGACAGTGCCCAAGGAACCCCTAGAAGGAAGCCTCTATTGACCTGCTCTATCTTGGTGAAACATGGTAGTGATATACAGAAGCTTCAGCTACAAAACCCAGCTTTTGAACTGTCGACCTTAGGTGACACTTAGGTCCACCAGCTGCCCTGTGAGACCACCCTACTCATGCTCACCATTGGCTAGGATTCTCCCCTCTATAGATGTTTGTTACTTGATACCATACATTAGTAATTCTCAAATTTTAAGCTGCATTATGCGAAAGCCCAGTTAAAATGTTAATGCTAATTCAGTAGCTCTGAGGTACAGCCAGGAATCTGCATTTTGGACAAACTTGAAGGAGATGCTGCGGCTGTGAGTTTGTGGACCATAATCAGAGTGGCAAAGGCGTATAGCACCGCCTCAACATCCAACGCAAATCTCAGTCTTGGAACAGTTTTAGCTAATTTGATCTCCAATCGTCTTAAAGGATTCACAAGAGTAAATACCCATTCTCATTTTAAACATGTAATCACTATATAATATATATCTTTGTAATACCAGTATTCTCTATTTTATGTTCTCATATCATCCATACTATTAACCACCAGGCAGTGGATGGGAGGGGTAGAGGGAGTTATGACCCACAAGACAATGAGAACTTTTCCCCAAACTCCTCTCTACCTCTCCAGCAATTTCTCCTGTCACATCACTGGTAAGGCTCCTCCCATCCCTGAGCTGGTGCCTTCTCACTGTTGCCCGATTGTATTCCAAGCAAAAAATAAAGACAATCTTTACAAGTGTAATGGGAGTAGAAAAAAAAAGGAGGGCAGCTGGATATGAGAATGCTAGTAAGTCAAACGCTATAGAAAACAAATTATTTTAATTCAGTTAATATATTCCTGAAACTCCTTGTAATAGTTTGCTCAGGCTACCATCACAAGTTTAGGGTAGACTAAACAACAGAAGTTTAGTTTCCCGCAGTTCTAGAAGCTAGAAGTCAGAGATCTCTGAGGCCTCTCCCCTTGGCATGTAGATGGTTATCTTTTTCTCGGGGTCCTTCCTTATGGCTATCTGTGTCCAAACTGTTTCTGAGGACACCAGTCATACTGGATTAAGGCCCACCCACATGACCTCATTTTATCTTAATTATTCTCTAAAGGCCTTATCTCCAAGTATACTCTCATTCTGAGGTCCTGAAGGTTAGGACTTCAACATATATATTTTGAAGGGACACAATTCAGCTCATAAAACTACTGTTTTAGCCCTCACTGGTTCTACACCCAATGCATTATCCCTATCCAGTAACCTTTGTAGGGGAGCAGGCTGCTGTCACCCCAAAATATGTCTCTTTGGAGTGAGGGTTATTTCAGGCTGATTATTTTTAAGAAATGAACGACTCAGAAAGGGCTTTTTGCCTCCCCTTAAGGGCCTCAGTTAGACAGGGAACTTGACCCAGGAGGGAGCTATCACCAGAGGTAACTACAAAGAATATGAGATGGTTGTAGTGAACTGGTTGTTCCAAATCTTCTCTCTGTCCTTTTTTCCCTCCAACGCACAGCAAACATTTGTTCACCACAAACTTGTCTGTAGATTGTGTTCCTCCTTTTGTAGTCCCAGACCTCTGCCTCCTTCTCCTCAGCTCTGGATGGCATATAAGCCTCAACTGTACGATTGCCTTTGAGTCTCACATTCTTTTTTTTTTTTAATTTTTATTTATTTATTTATTTTTTTACAGAGACAGAGAGTGAGTCAGAGAGAGGGATAGACAGGGACAGACAGATAGGAACGGAGAGAGATGAGAAGCATCAATCATTAGTTTTTCATTGCACGTTGCAACACCTTAGTTGTTCATTGATTGCTTTCTCATATGTGCCTTGACCGCGGGCCTTCAGCAGACCGAGTAACCCCTTGCTGGAGCCAGCGACCTTGGGTTCAAGCTGGTGGGCCTTTTGCTCAAACCAGATGAGCCCACGCTCAAGCTGGTGACCTCAGGGTCTTAAACCTGGGTCTTCCGCATCCCAGTCCGACGCTCTATCCACTCCGCCACCGCCTGGTCAGGCAAGTCTCACATTCTTATGGAGTGCCTCCTCTCGTACATATGAAATTAAACTTCTTTTTCTCCTGCTACTCGGCCTCGTGTCAATTTAATTCTTAGACCAGCCAGAAGAATGAAGAGGGATAGAGAGAAATTTTTCCTGAATAACTCAATAACCTAGCGGTGGAAGTGTGCCTTTAAACATACATGCTGGTTTAGAGCAGCTCAGTTAGAACTCCTGGAGCACTTCATAGATTTCCAACAGGTTCCCCAAATTTAAAAAAACAAAAAGCAAAATAAAGGTGTAATAAATGTTTTTATATTCATGCATTTCAGAAATGGTAGCTTTTCTTTCCAAAACAGAGTTTTTTAAGTCAGGAAGATCAGGAACAGACAGATTAGATTTGAGACTGAATAGGAGCGCATGCGTGAGGCCCGGGATGCCCTCAGGACCCCCCATTTGGACAAATCAGAGCAAACTGGGCGGGCTGGAGATTTCCTTCCCCTGTTTCAGCAGTACTTCTACAGTTCCAACCTCAAAGAAAGACATTTTTACAAATGCTAGCATTTTCACTAGACATGCAAAATCACACACACACACACACACACACGCACACACACACACACCTCACACACCAACCATATGCAATATCAAGAATCAGCCCCTTACCTCTAAATGTACCAGCATGTGCCTGACTGCATCACCGTGTTTTTAAGTACTGAGGTTGCAACACCTGATTATCCATATTCTAGGTGTAATTTCAAATTCTGTGCTATTTTCCAGAAGGCCATTAGCCTCTAAGGTTCACATTAGGTGGTGGAAGGCCTCCTTTGATTTGTCAGTCACCATCACCACTAGGTCTCCTCTGCCTCTCTGCTTCTGATGTTTCTCCCACCTGCAAGGCCTGGGCAACGCAATGGCAGCCTATAAAGAAAAATAAAGTGCTTGCCAGCTCCCCAAATTGTCTCTTCTGGGAGCCTATTTATCAGAAGGTGCAACACAAAAGAGAGGAAGTGCTGTAGGTAGATATTATAAATTCCATTGGGGTTTCAGAAGTTGAACCATCTATTTTATTCTAGCAGGAGATGTTTTCTATATATCTGCTGATTGCACATTCATTCTTTAATCTTTATACATGAAAAGCTAAAAGCAGAAAGCCATGGACTGAAATTTTCTCTGTAAATTGTTGAACATTTGCAACAGATATAGAAAATCACAGTGGGAAAGCTGTTAAAGCTGTGAAAAAATAAATTGGAGGCACCACAGGAAACGAGGGTTTTATATAAGGACAAGGAGCCAGCCAGAGTTTTCAAGTCCATTTTGTAATAAAGGAAATTATGATCCACATAAAGCCCACTTTGGGAAATTTACATTTTGATGGATAATACACTTATAACAATTAGTATGAAATGTTTCTGGTTTACCTACGCCATGCTTCTAATAGATAATCCACATGCGTCTTTAGCAGAATGTAACTGCTAATATTTGAAGTGCAGGTAATTCCTTGGTTCTCATTGAAAATACCATAATGCTCTCCTTGCTCTAGGCAGACAAAAATAAAACCTCAATTAAAATAAAAGCAGGCATGGTTCCAGTTAAGCAATGATCATTTAGAGAATTAATGCAATAAAGCTTTTTCCATAAAATGCTCAGTCAGCGTGGTGTGGGAGCAATAATACCAGATTGGGATTCCAGTCCTCTGGATACAGACTAGTTTCTCCTTTACCAGGCTGTTTAATCTCACACATTTCACTTAACCTCTCTGGGCAAAGGCTTCCTTGTTGATTTAAAAATAATAATAAAAGACTTGTATCTATCATCTCTCAGGCTTCATCCGGCTTTGAAACACTGGGCTCTATGACCTAAACACCTGCGGCAATCCTCATCACACTGAGAAATAAGAGTACTCCAAGGGGGCTGGCTTTACTACCATCTAAACTCAAGAAAATGATGAGAATATTATAGTAACTAGTATATAGTTCACAACATGCAGCTCTGTCCAAATACAGCTTCCAGCACTTTGCCTAACACAGCATTTTAATTAAAAAACTACAGCAGCAACAAGCATGAAGAACTTTAGATGTCCGGATTGCCACAGTACCCTGCTTCTCAATCACCCTCCATGGCCTAATCTGTTCATGTACAACAGCTGTCTGACCCCCAGGAGAATTTGGACATGGTATTCACTAATTCATTAAACAAATAATCTGTTGAGCTACAAGTCCATGTCAAGCATTAAGTGTTCAGATCACAACAATAAATAAAATAAACAACATTCCTAGAGTATTAACATCTAGTTGGATTATTTACTCTGAAATGATCTTTCAATTTATTTGGGAGTGGAAGTAGTCAGATAAAACTTGCTCAGGGCTACCTTTGTTTCTAAAGTAGAGGCCATGGATGACTCAAGACACTGTGCTAGTTATCATGGTGCCTCAGAAAATGCAGACATTGGTCAGTGTCATTATGAAATTTACCAGGCACTTGAGCTTTATAAATTGTTTCCACTGCTCCCCTCGGTTTATGGCGAACATCCCCCCCCCCCCCCCCCCCCCCCGTCCACAACTCCAGGGTGTAAGAGGTTATCACTGTGTTGGTGAACAAGGAACTCGGTGGCAGAGGAATTGGACCCTTCTCTTACGTGTTCTCGTTCTGCCACTGCCTGGTCCTCTGTCCCGTTCCTTTGTCACTCATCCTCCTGTTTTCCATCCCAGGTCTCCTTTAATCCACTGCTAACCTCTGAGTGTAAAGGTAACACAGAGTTTCAAGTATCAGTGAAAATGTCCCCAAAATGTGGCATTTTCAGTCCATCTGCTTATCTTGAGGTGTTGGGAGGAAGGTGAGAAGGGGGATATTAAACCAAAGCTTTGGTGTGATTGTTGTCATAGTGGTAAACAAAACTAGGAAAAGAATAAATATAGTCACGAAACGAAAAGCCCACCAATATGAAGGAGGAAAAGGCCTTCAAATCTATTGGAAATTGTTGAAGAAAAGGCCTTTAGAACTAGTGAAAACTGTTCTCAGGTTTTCCTATCCATGACCTTACAACCACAGGAAAAACTCAAGTGTATTGGACAGAACACTGGACCAATGTCTAAACTCCAGCATCCTGAGTTGTCACAGGGTCTTAGCTTCCATTTCTAGAAATGCAAAGAATTGTTCTACTCTTGTTCTCATACATTATTGCACATTAGAAGAACTAAGCAGATTTTTTTTAATACAGATGCCTACACCGCATCTAGACCAATTAAATCAAAATCTTTGTTGGGAGGGCCCAGACAACAGAGTAACTGACCACTCCCAAATGGATTCTAAAGTCCAGTCAGGTCTGAGAACCACTGGCTTAGCATATCCATCAAAAGGATTTTCATATAGCTGGCACTAAATTAATGTTGGTTAAATCGAATTAAACAGGCTCAAAGTTTCTAATTCTAACATTATATAATTTTTATCATCCTTTGTGGTCATTTTATTTTGCTCTGAAAACTTTTAAAGCTAATCTGTCTTTCCAATTTTACTGCAACTTTAGAGTTTCAACAGAACTAAAACCAAAAGAAAATAAAAGGAAACAAAACAAAATGTAGATGACAGTATAGTTTCAGGGTACGGAAGTTATTCTAAATAAAGCTTCAGAGGAATCTAGAATAAATGTTCATGGGTTTGGATATAAAACATGTAAAGATTCTGCATATCAGAAAATAAAAAATGCCAATAATAAATTGGTAAAAATATTTGTGTATGCACAAGATATAAAGGATTGTTATCCTTACTAAAGTGTTCTTAAAAATTAAGAAGTAAAATATAAATAACATAATAGGCAAATGGAAAAAGGATATGAACAGATTATACATTACAGAAGAAATATAAAGAGTTGATAAATGCTAAATAGTTTAAAGTTGGTAGTAATTCTAACCTTTTAGAGAACTATTTTTTTTTTAATTTAAGTGAGAGTAGGGGAGATAGACTCCCATATGCTCCTCAACCGAGATCCACCTGGGACCAATGCTTGCAACCATGCTATTTTTTAGCACCTGAGGCAGAGGCTCCATGGAGCCATCCTCAGCTCCCAGGGTGAACATGCTGGAATCAATTGAGCCATGGATGTGAGAGGGAAAGAGAGAGAAGGAGAGAAAGGAGAGAGAAGCAGATGGTCACTTCTCCTGTTTGCCCTGACTGGGAATTGAACTTGGGACTTCCACATGCCAGGTCAACGCTCAATCAGTGAGCCAACTGACCAGGGAAGAAACTTTTTTAAAGAAATACAATTTAATGAAATGATTTTATCAAACAAATCTGAAAGACTAAATTTTTTTATCTTTTAAGAAATGATCAAACAACACATTAAAATGCTGTCTTTGCATGTCACCAGGGCAATTTTCTTGCTAAAATAATCACTCACCAAATTTTCAGATATGCAGTATGTGCATGTTTGCTTCTTCAATGTCTTTAACAACCTCAAAAATTTGTTCCCCGTGAATGTTCACTATGAAATCTTTTCTTTTTCTCAGATATGAAGGAAAATAAGGAATCTAAAGTTGGAGTTTTCACCCTGAGGAGAGATGGAGCAATTGAGGGGAAATAAACCCAGATCTCAGAATGACGCACCTGCTGGGGGAGAGAAAACATGTGGACCTGGGGGAGAGAGAAACACATGGACCTGGGGGGAGGGAGAAAACACATGGACCTGGGGGGAGAGAGAAAACACATGGACCTGGGGGGAGAGAGAAAACACATGGACCTGGGGGGAGAGAGAAAACACGTGGACCTGGGGGAGAGAGAAACACATGGACCTGGGGGGAGGGAGAAAACACGTGGACCTGGGGGAGAGAGAAACACATGGACCTGGGGGAGGGAGAAAACACATGGACCTGGGGGGAGAGAGAAAACACATGGACCTGGGGGGAGAGAGAAAACACAGGGACCTGGGGGGGAAGAGAAAACACATGGACCTGGGGGAGAGAGAAAACACATGGACCTGGGGGGAGAGAGAAAACACAGGGACCTGGGGGGAGAGAGAAAACACAGGGACCTGGGGGAGAGAGAAAACACATGGACCTGGGGGAGAGAGAAAACACAGGGACCTGGGGGGAGAGAGAAAACACATGGACCTGGGAAGAAAGTGCAGCGAGGGCAGGGGAGTGGTTGGCCTGAGAAATACCCACGAGGTAGAAGGAAAGATAAGTAACAATTACCAAAGAGTTTCCGATTTTCACTTCTAGATTAGTAATACCACATGGCACCCAAAAGGTAAGAATCAAAAATTATAAATGATAATATTAAAATGGTATTGTACCTGTTTATGAAGAACCAAACACAAGGGGGAAAGTCTTCATAATATATATATATATTATATATATATATATATAATATATATATATATAATATATATGTGTATGGTATGCGGAAAAGAAATGCACCTTCAGGAAGTTTACTAATTTCACACTGTTTCCAAGTTGATTCCAGGTCTTTAGTTATTCTCATGATGAGGAGAAACCCTTTCTAAGTCTTCTTCCAGACCTATCAAATCCCAATTAGTCATACCTTTTACTTTTCGTTTAATAACAAAATGAGAACATTAGCCAAACTGAGGCCAATAGTCTAACCAGAGAAAACACCGACTCAGATTGAAGCCTTTCCTAAATAGCAGCACTCAAGTATCCTCTTCAATAATCATTTCTTTAGGTAACAGTTTAAAAATATCAGTGGTTTTCAGTTTAAAAATACAGTTTAATTCAGTTTTAAAAAGCAGTTTAAATTATAGATGATAGATAGATAATAGATACAGAGAATGTCAAGTGTAGGCTCCCAATCACCACCCAAAAACCCTGTTGATAAGACAGGGGGCTGAGTTATTGCTTCCCACAGTAAGGGAGTATAGCATCTCAACAGAGCTTTAGTAGTACCTCAGAAGTGAAAGACGAGAGAGGAATTTATTTCTAATTGAAAGTTTGCATGAAATTAGGTCTTTCAGTGTAGGTACTTGATTAGGATTGGGTAAGGATCATGACATAACAGTTTAAGAATGGTGTGCTGGGATGTTGTTGCCACCCATGCTACCATCCGCTTCATCATGTGCTTCCGTGTGGCGCGTCGTTCTTCTCAGTGAAGACGGTTCTCACCAGCGACCTTCCTTTGTCTCTTGACTAGATCCTATATGAATATCAGTCTTGTTTATCGGACCTTTTGTGAATCAGCAGCCAGAATTTTCTAGTTAGAACAGTAGAGTCTCTCCCCTCAATTATACTTGATTCAGAATCTGAATCTTTAATTCCCTCATCCCCCACAAAATAAAATATCCATTCCTACAAAAAACAAACCAAAAAGAATGGTGTGCTGGGAAGGAAAACACTTTCCCTCCACTCACTTCTGTTTAGTGATTGAGACCTGCAAATAAACTGACAAAAGACAGGTCAACAGAAGAAAGGGTTCATTTGTTTGCACATGGAAACCAACCGGAGAAGTAGCCGGCTCACTAAATGATTCGAGGCTGTGAACCTAACTTAGGGGAAAGGGAGAGGGGACAAAGTCTTCTCGTGGGAAGAATAAATAGGTTTCTTTAGGAAAAACACATGGGTTCTTAGAACAATTGGGAGATAAAATATGTGATCATGTTTACATGTAAAGTATGCAAGACCTTTCTCCTTCAGGGCCATAAAATTCTCCCAGAGAAGGGCTTTAGATAGGTTTTATTCACATTTGCTCTCCAGGAGTAAATCTGCCCAGATGAAGAAATTTACGGCAGCCTCATTTTCCAGAAGCTGCTGCTTTTACTTAGATAAGAGAAGCTCCAAGGTGGCTGGCTTCTCTCTGCCTCTGGTGATTCTCAATTCTCTTCAGTTCAAAATAAATCTTATTCCGAAGTGGCATATTTGGGCGGCAGATTCTGATCTCCTACAAGTGGCAACGGCAAGGGGAGGGTCTTTGAGGCAAGGAATTCAAAGAATCTTGGGTTTTGTAAACCACCAATCCTTTCCATTGAAGAATTGATGAGCATTTTTGTCAAGTTTCTATAATAAACAACCAACTTATCCGCCTGTGCAAGATTGCAAGATTCTCCTTATGACATTTGCTATTAAAGACAACAGAAAAAATAAAGTCCTGCTAATGTAGAGAGTAAGCTCTGTGGGGTTAGGTAGTTTTAATCTTCAGTTGTATGTGTGTGTGTATGTGTGTGTGGCTGACATGTAGGGGACACTCAACAAATGTCATTTCTTCTCCTGAAATCTGTAAACATTATGTGTAGAAAATATCATAATTGTCTGTTACTATACATTGATTCAAATAAAGTTCAAATTATTGCACATGCATTCAAGACTTTTATTCTTGTGTACCGCTACTACCTATGACATTTTTCTGCCAAACTGGAATACTCTCCCTGTGCACTTTACTAACATTTATTTTAAATTATCTTATTCCAAGGTGTCAAAACCATTTTCTTATTTTGCTGGTTAATTATTGCTCACAAAAATTACTATTAAACAAGTATGGGAGAAACTAATTAAAATAAAGTTTAATACATTTCTTTATTAAAGAACTTTGAGTCTTTTCTGATTTTTTTAGGTGAGCATATAGTAGATTTGCTTTTAATATGTATATATAATATATAATAATCTTATAGTACATATGATTTTTAAGGTAAACTTATATTTACTAAATTTATTTGACCATGGAACACTTTTTAAAGTCCATGTCACAGGATAACTACTCCAAAAAATATACTTAAAAGTATTCCAAGTCCTACTCCTCAAGACCCAGCTCAAATATCTCATCAATGGAGTCTTCCTCCATCTTCCTATGAGACACTGAACATGAGAAGGACCATTAATTCATAGGGACTTCATTGTAACAATGAATGTAGCTTTTATTTCAAAATTAAGTATTGTGTTCATGAGTGATACTGGAAAAACAAAATTAACCTTTTTTGCTGTCTAATGACTATTATTGATCTTCTAGATTAGAACATGAAGAGACCAGTCAGAAAGGTCCGGGTACTCATGAGCTCCTTACGGAATGAGAGTCTGATGGCTACTATGAAAATGTGTGGGGAGAATTACACAAGGAGAGGTAATTCTGCTGTGTAAATCAATACTTCACTGCATAACCAAGAACCAGAACAGCTATCAAGTCAAAATCAATTGTCTTTAAAATGAAAGTATGTTTACACACCAAGCAATCAAATGTGAACAAATATACACCATTTCTCTTCCTATTCTCTTCTCTTTTTTACAAAAAATATTTCTTTCCTTCCTTCCTTCCTTCCTTCCTTCCTTCCTTCCTTCCTTCCTTCCTTCCTTCCTCTTTCCTTCCTTCCTTCCTTCATCAAAAAGGCATTAGGTAGGGCCCTGGCCAGTTGGCTCAGTGGTAGAGCGTCGGCCTGGTGTGCACAAGTCCCAGTTAGATTCCTGGCCAGGGCACACAGGAGAAGCGCCCATCTGCTTCTCCCCCCCTCTCCCCTTCCTTCCTCTCTGTCTCTCTCTTCCCCTCCCTCAGCCAAGGCTCCATTGGAGCAAAGTTGGCCCGGGCGCTGAGGATGGCTCTGTGGCCTCTGCCTCAGGTGCTAGAATGGCTCTGGTTGCAACAGAGCGACACCCTGGATGGGCAGAGCATCGCCCCCTGGTGGGCATGCTGGGTGGATCCCGGTTGGGCGCATGCAGGAGTCTGTCTGACTGCCTCCCTGTTTCCAGCTTCAGAAAAATACAAAAAAAAAAAAAAAAAGGCATTAGCTAGGCCTGAAGAGTGGGGTCACAAGTGTAAGCAGTCCTGAACCTTCATTGGGACCAGCAGGGAGGGAGTAGGAGGGGAAGGGCAGGCTTACAGTCTAAGTATCAAGATATTAAAAAAATAGGAGCCAGGTTTCTCCTGTCAGAAAAAAAAAGAGGTACAAGCATAGAAAGAAGGAGGCTAGACTGACTGGACCTTGGGGCTCTGGCTTGGAATTGGAGGCACTGATGCAAATTCAAGAATATATATATGTTTATGTGTGTATATATATATATATGATAAATATACTTGTCAATGTGCACATATATATGCATGTATATTATACAAAGTGGGGCAAAGGTGTGTTTACAGTTGTTTATATGGCAAATAATACAATAATAAATAATACCAGGATAAACTCTGTGTTTCACATACTCACAACTTTAACTTACTTTTGCCCCACCCTGTATATATCCCAACTCTTTCCACTGAAAGGGTGAGGGAGCAGTAAAACTCTACTTGTCCAAATTTTGGGTTCCAAAGACCACCTTCAATGTGCCACAGCTCCTTGAAAAACTGGATGGTTGTTGTAACACAGGTGGTTGTGGCAAAGGGGGGCCTGAAATACTATGTGGTCCCCTAAAGTAAGATGCTCAAAGAATAATGGGGTCATATCAGAAAAACAGAAGCAAACCTGAAGGAGCTCCCAGTGACCAAATGTGGGGAAAACAGAGCGTCAAATAATAATAGGAATGGATTATAACCTACTGAATAGCAGTATTCATAAGAATCTATGTGTCAACACTGATACAAATAAACAGACAAATAAGAAAACTATTTCTTCTAACAGAAAAGCCCCTAGTAAGAATATGTACTAAAGCCCTGGCCAGGTGGCTCAATGGATAGAGCATTGTCTTGGCGTGCCAAAGTCATGGGTTCAATCCCTAGTGAGGGCACATATGAGAAGCAACCAATGAGTGTACAATCAATCAAATGGAGAAACTAAGTGGAACAACAAGTTGATGCTTCTCTTTCTCTCTCTTTCTTCTTCCCCTTTTCCTCTCTCTTTCTCCCCCTCCCACTTACTGTTTCTATCTCTCTCTTGCAAATCATGGAGAAAAAATTAAAATGTATTAAATGTGGCCCTGACTAATGCCTCAGTGGATAGAACATCAGCCCAGAGTATGGACAGCCCAGGTTCGAATCCCAGTCAGGGCACACAGGAGAAGTGACCATCTGCTATCCTGGACCCAGGTGCTGAGGATAGCTCAGTTGGTCTGAGTGTGTCAGCCTCAGGTGCTAAAAATAGGTCAGTACTTGAGCATCAGCCCTAGGTGGGGTTACCAGGTGGATTCTGGTCAGGGCACCTGAAGGAGTCTGCCCCACTATTTCCCCTCCTCTCACCTAAAAAACAGAAATGTACTAAATGTAAAGAAAATAATGGCTAGGAAAGAAAACCTTCCTTTGGCAACCTTTACCGTAATAAATAATTTAGGCAGGAAACATCAAAGGACATTAAAACTAGTGAGGAAACTTTAAGTGTAGAACAGAATTTTACATGGTCTTGAAGTATTTGACAAAATATTAGTCCATGTTTTTTTAAAAAGTAAATTACAGTGGAAAAACCCTGACAGAAACTTGACCAGAGAACAATTCTGAGATGTTCTAAATTAAATTAGAGTGGGCTGGAGAGTGAAAAGGGGAGACACGAATAGTTACCCAGTTAATTAATAACTGTGGGTCAGCTAACAAAAGACTGCTCACATTCTTGAATGCACATTCGAGCTTTGAATCAACTTCTGTAGTGACCAGTGGACACCATGCATCCTACACATGCATGAACTGTCAGGACAGTTGCCTATAATCAATGAGAAGTAAGTATTTCTACCTTACTGACTGTACACCCATCCTAGAAGTGCCCCTGCTTCACCTTTTCCCACCTTACTTATCTGTAGACAATGTAAATTCTTTAAAAACAGTCTACATCTCTTTTTCCACAAAACATAATGTATAAAAGCACCCATCAGCTCCAGAATAGCAGATATGTTTGCCTTTTCAGCCTAGCCCTGCTGCTGGTGGTTTCACTGTGTGCCCCAGGACCCAGAACTCTTCTGGCTAGCATTTGGTTCAATAAAAGCTTTGTGTCAGAAAAGCTTTTGGGCGTGAAAGTTTTTTGTTTAACACACGACAGGAATCAAATCGTAAGTATGAACTCCACCATCATGTGCCGCCCAATAGAATATAATAAAAAGAGCACAGTATCTCTGATATTTCAGCCAGAAATATATTACCACGATCTAATCATAAGGAAACATCAGACAACCCCAAATCAAGACATATTCTGTAAAATGACTGACCCATAATCTGCCAAAATGGTAAGATCATGAAAAATCAAAGAAATACTAAAGAATTGTTCCAGACCAAAGATACTAAAGAGAGGTGACAATTGGGGAGCAATCCAGGATCCTGGACTGGACCCTTTGCTATGAAGGACATTATTGAATCAATTGGCAGAATTTGAATTCAGTCTCTGGGCACACACAGGGTGTGCAGGATTTCTATGTACTATTCTTGCAACTTTCCAGTAATTTTTCGTGTTGCTTCTTCTCTCTCCTGGATTCCAGTTATTTATGTGTTCTGTTCCTGGCCCATCAGCTGTTTGACTTCAGGATCCACAGCTAGGTTCAGTCTGCTATAGTAAACCTGTGCCTGGAGCATAGTAAACCCTCATACACATTTGTGAGAGATAGGAGGGGAGGGAGACCAGGAGGGAGGGAGAGGGGGAACCTAGCCAAAAGTCGACATGTTACCTCCTCTGCCAGACAGTTCAGCTGGGCTAGGATCTTAGTGATGCTGGGCGAGATAATGACAGCAGAAAATTCTATCCTTGCTTTACTTCAAGTGTCTCTGGAGGAAAGAAAAATCATTGAAGTGCGTTTTTGGGACCAGCTTGTCATTAAGCTGGAAAAAACTATTTTGTTGCCTTAATTAGTTTTATTGTTTTGACATTTTACTTTTTAAAGGCTTTGTGCTGGAATTCAAGTACAGTATTTCATTGCCACGAAGTCTATTTTAATGAATGATTATTATACAAATGAACTTGGTAATAGGATCCTTTTTTCCCAGAAAATAAAAACAAAGTCTCATACAAATGCTCAAGGGCCCATACTTTATATTAAACCTGTCTATTGCTGTCTTTCTTAAAAACAAAACATGACTCTGCCCCCCCCACCAAAAAACACCCCACTTTGTTCTGCTACTAAAATCTAAATGGAAGTTACAGTAAACTGGCACATTACTGATGCAAAGTAATGAGACCTTCACTTTTTTTTTTTTTTAGCTTAGAAAAAAAAAAAAAATAAGGCTAATAAAATAATACATTAGACCAGGACCCTCGGTTTGCTTAGAGCTATCTTTCAGGAACACTAATTCCTTGCTTCCTATCTTAAAACCTAGGTTTTTCTGTGTGACTCCTCCTTCCTTGGTGATCATGCCTTGAATAGGTTGCCAATCCTATGAAAGAGAAGATCTAGCTCCTGGAAGAAATGCCCCATCCACTTGCCCATAAACAGTGATAGCATTTGTAGGAGCTAAAACCTCCCTGGACTTCACTGAACAGGGCATTACTACTTCCTGGGGGAGCCTGTGGCAGATTACCCAGCAGGACTCCAGTTACAAGAGCCTGGTAAACAATTAGATCTCTTTTACATTTTACAATTAGGTTTCACTTACATTTTACTGTGATATTTTTTAAAATGCATCAAAGGATTTATTTCACAACTTTACTGAATCCACAAACCATGAATTTAAACATCCCATATCTTTGACATGTTATTCCACATGCTAAATGTTGGTCATCCACATTTGGTTGAACAAAGGCTAAGAATTACATAAGAGTGTGCCCAAATTGAAATGAAATGACTCTGAAACCTAAAAGCTCAGCTAAATCATTTAGAGCAGCTTTGTAAAAGCCTGAGAGATGAAATGCAAATTTCTTCTGGTGTTAAATAAAATACGTTTAACTCATGTCATGTATTCTAAAGGTTTCCCTGGATAGATTTCTGAAGGTCTGTCAGTATATTAGGGCACAGATGATATACATCAATTGGAAATCGATACTTACTGCTGGGTTCTAATTATAAATTATTGGGAAAATGCAGGAGGTAAATAGGCAAGCGTTTCTTGCTAATAGCTTGAAATAAAATTGGTTTGATTTTCAGTACATGAGTTGAGCATATTTTTTTGTTCTTACGTATTTGCTTTTAAGTCTAAATTTTTTTTTCAAGGTTTGATTGCCAGAGGAACTGTTTCTCTCTATGGACTGTGGCATTTTAAATTCTGGAAAACAGTGCTCTACAAATCAAATATAACGATGTTCACAGGGAAATAACATGCATTTACATTTTATTGGTTCAAATAGGAAGGAGTTTGCCTGCCTTTTTTCCTTTTCATGGTGACTTTGTTCCTAAATATACAACCATGTGTGTGCCTTAGCCTTTAAAAAAATTTTTTTGTACAGAATTTCAATTGCTTTCCTTTGTTACATTTCCTCATCCTACATTTACACCTATATAATAAAGCATGCCTTCTTCCTTTGGATAAAAGTATGTAAAATAATTTTACACTCAGCAAAATTCATTTACATGGGCCATCTCATTTCTCCACTAAATTCTATCACTACTAATGTTATTTACAAGGCATGTAGCTGTTTTAAAGATTAGCTTCGTTTGCCTCAACAGCAGAAGAGCGAGATCCCGTGTTCAAGACGAGTTCTTTACCCTCAGCATTTGCCTTGGATTTGGGGATCTTTCTCCTTACCTGCTACTGATTCAGCTGTGCCTTCAGGCCATGTTGAGTTGGTGGCATGTACCATGCACCAGGCACAAATATGACAGCTTCTACCCTCATGATACTCAGAGTCCAGTAAACATGACAACAAAGAATGACACTGTGATGAGGAATGGAAAAGAGGTATCCGGGGAGCACCATCAGAACATCAGACATGCTGGAGGAAAGTCTGCTATCTTTCTGCTATGCAGGCTATGAAAATCAAAGAAGTAGGTGAATCTAGAGTGCACTATCTCATCTCCCTGCTGGTCTATTACAAAGAGGTGAGAAAGAAAGGGAGATTCAGAGAAAAGGGTGACCATGTACCCATCCCAGGAGAATTGACCATACAGGACTACACCCTTAACCCAAGCTCTGCAGAACTATAATTAGTAAGTGGGTGATTAAACCAGATGTCAAATACCTTCAAATGCAGTCAAGCTACCTAGGATCTTCTCTCTCTTCTTTGGTTAAAGCTTCAAAGGCCAAAAGCCTTAGGAAGTTATTAATACTTTATTTTCTAGTTCATGTGCAAATGTTAATTCTACTCACAGAATGCAATATTACAGGATGTTTCATGTGCAAAAAAATAAAAATATCAGATCAGTCCAGGCCATCACTGCTCCAACCAACTGCCCATTTTATTGTACAATATAAAATATCCAACACATACACACTTTCACACATGCACTACACACACACATGTAGACATATCAAACACATATATATATACATAGGCATTATACATATATACACATGGAAACATATGCAGACTATACAGAATATCATTTAAAAATAGCACTCTAGTCATAACATAAAAATTATCCATTCTATCTCTAATTTCTATGTATACTCACACACATTATTCCATTCATCTTTACATCTTTGCTGATGTACCCCAAATTACTGAATATCCAAACACAGTGCCTATATCCTCAAAGTGCATATTGTTTTCTAGCTCCAACATCTGCTCTGATATTGGGTGACACTTCCACTGACTGACTCTGACCTTAACTGAAAAGCAGACTAAATAAGAAATAAAAGTTAAAGTTATAAGGAAAGGAAAGTTAGAACAGGACATACCTCAACAGTCAAAAAACCTAAACCACAAAGTTCTTGGAACCATTGCAGAAATGTCTATTTTCCTGATGACTACTGAGAGGTTCATTTAACCATCACTGGCTGCTGGATTATTTCTGCCACCCACCTCTTTAAGCTTCAGTTAGGCAGGGAAGCTCCACCTTCAGGTCCCTAGTATGAGAGTTCCAAATAGAGTTACTTGACTCTAGTTAGGATTTTGTCTTGTGTATGAAAGTATGGTAGGAAGATGTAAAATTAGAAAACCTTGGTATCAATTTCAGACCCATCTCTTACTGGCTGTGACATTTGTATATGAATCTAGGTCTGAGTTTCCTCACATAAAAAATTCATGCCTAGGCCCTGGCCAGTTGGCTCAGTGGTAGAGCATCGGCCCAAAGTATGGAAGTCCTGGGTTCGATTCCTGACCAGGGCACACAGGAGAATCACCCATCTGCTTCTCCACCCTTCCCCCTCTCCTTTCTCTCTATCTATCTCTTCCCCTCCTGCAGCCAAGGCTCCACTGCAGCAAAGTTGGCCCAGGTGCTGAGGATGGCTCCATGGCCTCCGCCTCAGGTGCTGGAATAGCTCTGGTTGCAATAGAGCAATAGCCCAGATGGGCAGAACATCATCCCCTGGTGGGCATGCTGGGTGGATCCCAGTCGGATGCATGAGGGACTCTATCTCTCTGCCTCCCTGCTTCTCACTTCAGAAAAAAATAAAACAGCATGCCTATCTACCTCAGAGTTGTGTCATGTGTATCAATATGTGTACATCAAAATAAAATAATGGCTATGAGCACTTTCTAAAAGAGGAAAAAAATCTTTTTTCTCTATCCATCTTAGATTCTCTGACTGGAGCCACATGAATTAGACTGAGAAAGGACAGATTGACAGAGAAAAACAAATAGCAGTTTGTGAACATGTGCATCCTACATATACATAGGATCACCCAGGGATGACTAACTCAAAAGGGTGGGTAAAACTCGGGCTTATATAGCATCTAAACAAAAAGAACAATACATTTTCAGAGAAGTTTCAGACAAAGGAAAAGGACTTTGAGCTTTACTAGAGGTAGCAAATTGTGGGAAGACAAATGTATGGGGAACCAATGGTAGATGAGGGCTAGTTTTAGCCAGGTTTACTATACAGGTTCCTCTGGGCTGATAAGCATGTAGAGGTGTCTTTGGTGATTAGTTTCTGCCTTCCAGGTAGAAGGAAATGAAGACATCTTTACAAATGTATCCTGATAGAGGAAAGGGCGAGACCTTTTCTTGTATCTGCCTCTCAGTTGCCTTCAACTCAAAATAGTCACTATGCAAAAGTGACACATTTTGGGGTGGCATGTTCTGCTATTCTTTAAGTTCATTGGCTATAAGGTACTATAAAGATTTATTATTACTCCTACCCCAATCATATTATCAAACCAGTAAAATGGATGCCTCAATATGTACAACTCTATGCCAGCTCTAAACATATAATAGAACTGACCATAGTCTCATCCTGTATAGGTTTACATTCTAGAATATTTACACCCTGATAAGATTGATTCCCTCACCTATAGTATACATTGTCTTCCCCTGACTCATTACTTAAGCATGTCCTTAAATATCTTGTTTATCAAAGGGTTTTAGGGCTACAGAAATTTTACAAAGCTGAGAAGAAACACTTCCTAGAGCATTCCCAGTGTTGTTAATATATAGCTTTGTATGTTTATAGGAGTAAGCATTAACTTTGTCTAGCAATAGGTGGGTTGTATCGCCAGCCTAACTATCACTCTTCTTCTTTCTTCATAAGTTCGTCATTTGTGGATTATCACCCAGTTCTTTCCATTCTTGGTCACAAAAATAGTGATTTTTTTTCCCCCCGCTCTGATCAGCTACTCAAGCTTACAAATTGGCTATGGTAGCAGTTTTTCTTCATCTGGCATTTTAGTAAGAGACTTGGCAAGTATGGGTTTCATATTATTCAGTGCTGAGACTGACAGCCTTGTGAAGTCAGAAATGGATATAGTAGATTCAGCTGCCATGTCAAATCAGGTAGAAAGTCTATCATTGTTTGTGATCTGATGAGGACGGAGGAGTAGCATTGTGGTATTAACATTCTCCAGTTGAAATCAAGGGATAGAAATTTATAACTTTCCCAAGGTATCATTTATCTAGCTGTGGTAGTGTCTACGGGAAGAGTTGCTCAGCCTTACAGTGCTGTGTTTCTACAACGCCTAAAGCAACGACTCTCTGATTGCAGTAACCACAGCTCCACAAGGCTTCACATGGACCATCAGATTAGCTCTGCACCTCATGAGCAGTGGAGGAAGTTAGAGCAAGAATGATTTTTGCAAGTCACATAACACATATTTGATGCATTCACTGGTGAGTCAAATAGTTAAACTGAGAAATAAGGTCAAGAATTTTCACATGGAGGACTCCACCTTTGCATCATAATGCACATACTCATTTGATGGCCCTATTTCTCCCCAAGTAGAAGCGTAAGTTTTAAAAAATCCTTAGAGTGAATCATTTAAAATAGTCAATAACATGAATAATAATCCTCATTCCAAGATCTCCGTCACATTAGGTTGGTGAAAACACAACAAAATATACAAATGATATATTAGAATTGTACCCTGGAAACCTATATAATTTTATTAACCAATGTCACCCCAATAAAGTCAATAAAAATTCAATAAATTAGTTAATTTTAAAAAAAAGATTTCCATCACAGATTAATAACAAAAAGGAAAAAGATAATGTCCAACAACATGGAAATGGATTGTAGTTTATACATATACGTACAGTGAAATATGTTGCCATTATAAATACTTATAATTTTCATGAATATCTGCATATCATTAAATAAATCTGTACATGAAACTGCAGGTACATTATAACTTTAACTATGGAAGAAATCTGTATGTGTAAAAAAATTCTGGAAAGAAAATATACTTGCCATAAATATGAGTAATAGTTATTATTGACAGCAGAAATATCTGTGGTTGTTTTTTCCCCTTCATATAGGGAAGTGAAGGCAAACATAAATGAATGGGACTACATCAGACTAAGAAGCCTTTGCACAGCAAGAGAAACTAACAACAAAACAGACAGCCAACTAAATGGGAAATGATATTTTCAAACAACAGCTCAGATAAGGGCCTAATATCCAAAATATACAAAGAACTCATAAAACTCAACAACAAACAAACAAACAATCCAATAAAAAAATGGGAAGAGGACATGAACAGACACTTCTCCCAGGAAGAAATACAAATGGCCAACAGATATATGAAAAGATGCTCATTTTCATTAGTTATTAGAGAAATGCAAATCAAAACTACAATGAGATACCACCTCACACCTGTTAAATTAGTTATTATCAACAAAACAGGTAATAACAAGTGTTAGAAAGGCTGTGGAGAAAAAGGAACCCTAGTCCATTGTTGGTGGGAATGTAAAGTAGTACAACCACAATGGAAGAAAGTATGATGGTCCTCAAAAAATTAAAAATAGAACTACCATATGACCCAGCAATTCCTCTACTGGGAATATACTCCCAAAACTCAAAAACACTGATACGTAAAGACACATGCAGCCCCATGTTCATTGCAGCATTGTTCACAGTGGCCAAGACATGGAAACAACCAAAAAGCTCTTTAATAGAGGATTGGATAAAGAAGATGTGGTACATATATACTATGGAATACTACTCAACCATAAGAAATGATGACATAGGATCATTTACAACAATATGGATAGACCTTGATAATATTATGCTGAGTGAAATAAGTAAATCAGAAAAAAACAAGAACTATATGATTCCATACATGGGTGGGACATAAAAATGAGACTCAAGGACATGGACAAGAGTGTGGTGGTTACCAGGGGTGGGTAGGGGGAAGGGAGAAAAAGGGAGGGGGTTGGGAGAAGGGAGAGGCCCAAAGAAAACCAGATAGAAGGTGACGGAAGACAATTTGACTTTGGGTGATAGGTATGCAACATAATCAAATGTCAAAATAACCTGGAGATGTTTTCTCTGAACCTATGTACCCTGATTGATCAATGTCACCCCATTAAAATTAATAAAAAAATTTTAAAAATCATTGAAAAAGAATAAAGAAATCAAGACAAAAATAAAGAAACTGTAATGTATATTTGCTAAAATAATTGATGATCAAAATAATGTTGGGAAACAACACAAAATTAAAATTCTTTTTTTTTCTCAAGTTTTATTTTCTTTTATTTTTTAACAGAGACAGAGAGAGAGTTAGAGAGAGGGATAGACAGGGACAGACAAGAACGAAGAGATGAGAAGCATCAATCATTTAGTTTTTTGTTGCCCGTTGCAACACTTTAGTTGTTCATTGATTGCCCTCTCATATGTGCCTTGACCGCGGGCCTTCAGCAGACCGAGTAACCCCTTGCTCGAGCTGGCGACCTTGGGGTCTCGAACCTGGGTCCTCTGCATCCCAGTCCGACGCTCCATCCACTGCGCCACCACCTGGTCAGGCGTAAAATTACTTCTAATGTGTAATTTAATATTTTGACTTTATAATATTAATATTTAACACTACCAAAAACACAATAATCTTCTATATTATGTAAAACTAATGTTATGCATCTTGCTTATTTTATAATGTCATACTGTTAGCCAGAAGACTCAATGATCTGGCCATGCAAAATAAAAGAGTATTTACAGATCATTTAAAAATACTTGCCATATATATATAAGGTCTACCGGAAAGTTCTGTCCATTTTTGGAATAAAATAAAATACAAATTTTTTTTACCATCAATAAACTTTATTAAATAATATAATTGCCATTATTATTAATGATTTCTTGCCAGTGTGAGGGCAATTTGTATATCCTATTTTTGAAAAATGTTTTATCTTTTGATGCAAAAAATGGAACCAGTGCTTGTTTGATATCTTCTTCATTTTTGAATTTTTTGCCCTTCAAAAAATTTTGTAAGGACAAAAACAAGTGATAGTGGGAGGGTGCTAAGTCTGGGGAATATGGTGGATGTGACAGACATGCTTCTGTAGCATTTCTTCCTTGTTGAAATTCATAAAAATTACAGTGGCGTAAATGAACTTTATCAGTAGCCATGGGTACACTATTACTTCACACATAAGACTAACGTGAATCAACTTTGTTTTAGTTAATTTGCTACATCAGTATGTATACATTAAGTGATAAAAAATAGAGGCACACATGCGCCAAATAAACATATGCTTACATGTCGAAACTTGTTGTGATAGAAATGGACAGAACTTTCCGGTAGACCTTATACTTGCCATAAATATGAGTAAGAGTTATTATTGGCAGCAGAAATATCCATGGTTGTTTCTTTCCCTTCATATAGTTTTTTTGTTTTTGTTTTTGTTTTTTTTTGTGACAGAGACAGAGAGAGAGACAGAGAAAGGGACAGATAGAGGCAGACAGACAGGAAGGAAGAGAGATGAAAAGCATCAATTCTTCACTGTGGCTCCTTAGTCTCCTTAGTTGTTCATTGATTGCTTTCTTATATGTGCCTTGACGGGGGGGGGGGGGGGGGGGGGAGGCTATAGCAGAGCGAGTGACCCCTCGCTCAATCTAGCAACCTTGGGCTCAAGCCAGCAACCTTTGGGCTTAAGCCAGTGACCATGGGGTCACGTCTATGATCCCACGCTCAAGCCAGAGACCCCATGCTCAAGCTAGTGAGCCTGTGCTCAAGCCAGCAACCTTGGGGTTTTGAACCCATGTCCTCTGTGCCCCTGTTTGATGCTCTATCCACTGTGCCACTACCTGGTCAGGCTGGTTTTCTCTATTTTTTAATTTTTTTTCTACATATATCATTTTTATATTCAGGAAAAAAAATGAAGAGAACTAAATGAATGTCCATTAAACAGACCTATTATGATAATTGGCTGGAACTTTTGCATATAGACTTGCACGTTATTATTTATCCTTCTTTTGAAAAAAAAAATACCCTTTCATGACTTTTAAAGAGGCAACAACATGCTCTTTGAGGTATTTCCTAAATTTAAAAAATGAACAAACATGAACAAAACATTTCTACTTTTTCCAGTTTCAGGGGTGAAAAATAACCATTTCCTCTGCAACGACCTATACGTCCCCCAGTCACCGTGCATTTCTGTACAGCGGATTCTGGCCTGGCCCCCCAGGCAGTAAGCAGTCCCACTATGCATTGATTGACCCTACCACTTAGTGACTTGAGGCAGCCTGGGAATTGCCGACCTGTTCTAGTCATTTTATTATTCATCAAAACTTTGGCTATGAGACATGTTGCTCTTGAAATAATTTCACTTACGGGGTTCATTTTGCTTTAATCATTAACTTCAGCTTTCAATCTCTTCCCCTTTATTCCCATCAGAAAACTTCTCAAGCCTCCAGTCTGGCATGGAGATTAGCACTGGGGCCTGTTGGCTCCATCAGCCTCTGTCCTTCGTTACGGTCCATGACATAATGACATGATGTGATTTGCCCCAGTACACTCTGAAGTGACTTGCGGTTGTGGTTCAGCAAGGCAGCAAGAATTTTTGAAACCTGAATTCTTGTTGATATCATGCTTTTTAAAACACCAGATTTCTCACTGATTTTGCAGCAAATTTAGTTTCTACATGACTAGCTGTACCACTAGGCAAACATATGCGCTTGTTCACATATACAGACATGCTGGCTGAAATGGAAATCTTAATTATTCTCTTACGTTGTATAAATTGTTTAACAAATTTTAGGGTATATTTTTGACTCAATATTGTGTGTGTGCGTGTGTGTATGTGTGTGTGTATGTGTGTGTGTTGTCGAAGCTCAAAGACAAAGAAGGGCAGGTAGAAAAATAATGTTTTAAAATATTGCTGAAATATGTCTTTAACTACATTTGTACCTTTCTTTATTATTGTACACATATGCCAACCTAACATGGTGAGTTCCTTTGCAGGAATTAGAAATACGCATTCAACATTTAAAATAAAACCACAGAATTTTTTCTAAAATTTTGTTTCTTTTGATCAGCTATGGACTATGAGAGCAGAATATACTTTCAGCCCGTGCGCCTCGAGTTCTCATTGACCCAGTCATGACCTCCAGACAGGTCTCGGCAGGGTAAGAGCTCACTTGTGTAAGAACATCCCACTATTTATATGACTTTCTTTTAGTTGTGATGCATTGAGTCCTGTTCACCCCAAGTTCCAGAATAATGAAAAAAACAGAGGTAGGGTGGTGGTTTTGCAAGACACCAGATCCCTATTTTTTAGTTAATTGCCTTTTCCCCTGTATCAACATTGCAAATCCAAAGTTCTTTTCTCAGTTGTTTTCTTGTCTTAATTGTATATTTTTGGTATGGGGTCAATGGTCCAACACAGCCCTAAGGTCATTCAAATTTATTAGTCTTCTTTATGTAGTTACTTGTTCTTTATTTCTCATGTTAGTCTTATCATTTAAAGCTGGGTCTTCTTTGACCTGGAATCATTGGAAAACAGGGGGGAAAACATGCCTAAATCCTTTCTGCATTGTTAACGTTATTTTTAGCATTAAAAAATGCTGGAAAATCAGTCACAGATTTGGGAACTATACCTTTTCTATAGATATATTAAACACCACATTTTTTGTTGAGATTTAATATCTTGCTGATGTAGAACTTGATTTTGGCCATGTATAGGCTTCTTGTATCCTGGCCCATCTCTTTTAGTCATCAAGAAAATTGGTGCACTTTTATTTGGTACTGGACTTAATGGTGAAGGGGAAGATAAATAAAATGTTTGGGCCATCCCACCCATACTCTGACCAGCAATAGAATCAACTTTTAGATTAAAAAAAAAAATTTTATATTAGGTGGAGCTGGGATGGGACTTTATGGCTAAAACTTAGACAAATTCTAAGAAACTTGCCAAAATAAACATTATCTACACTTTTCTGAAGAATATACTTCTTAATTCTAAATAAATTCAATTGAAATGTTTTATGGAACTAGATATAATGCATTTCAAATTAATGTTAAGCAAAATATGCCTTCACAAAGTAACTAGTCTTGGAAAAGGAGAAAATCGGACACAATGCATAACAATCAATCCAGGGCTTTTGAGAGCACTCACATCGTTCAGTGTTTAGGGCAGAGCTCACCCCTGGAGAGAGACTGCTCGGATTCAAATCCTGTCTCTGTCACCTACTCCAAGAACTTGGATAATTGATTTAATCTCTTTTAGCCTCAGGTCATCACTGGTAGAAGGGAGCTAATAATCTCTCCTAACTCCTAGAGCTGTACAGATTAAACAAACACAGGTATAGCACCTAGACAAATACTTAATACATGGTAAGTACCTCATAAATACCCTTGACTATTCCAGATTGGATAAAATTCCATGACTAAAACAGATCACCAATTTTAATATTAGTGGGAAAATATTATATGATACATTTTATTTCTAGCAAGTATCGTTCTCTGCTTGACAATGTGGGGAAACCAGTTAATTTTTATTAGATATATTTTCTGTTGTAAGAGACAAAATATTTTGACCTCTGTAGTTGAAATCTTTTTCAAAGCAGGTGAGTTAATAAGATGCTACCATGAAAAACCAAATGTACAGTTGCTACTAAATCTATAACTTAAAATAGGTGTTCAGGTTAAATCAATATACCACTGAGGAAAAGAACTTTGCAAATTCCCAATAGTAGACAAATATCTCTCCCTGACTGGCAGACAAAAAAAAAAAAAAAAAAGTTTTTTTACTTTTTGGCTACCAGAACTAATAAGCTGATAATCTAAAGCTTGTGTATCACAAAAGGAAGATTTGGGGGGCAGGAGAGTGAGAATATGAACAAGAGAAACACCGTCAACGTAGAAAGGAAAATTGGGTGACTAGAGTAGTTCAGCCCTGAAGCAAAGAAACATAATTATAGGTGAATAAATTTATAAAATAATGAAAAGACTTGCTCTCACCAGCAAAGGTATTAGGAGGAAATTGAGCAGAAACTGCTCAGAGTTTAGTTTGCCTCTAACAAAAATTAAGGTAAAGTTAAGAACGTCCTGGTCAGAGTTACTGCTTGAACTGTGCAAGAGAAATGTTTGTGTAAAATTGTGGAACCAAACATCTGTACTTCTCAAAGAAAATCCCCATGAGAAATAATGATAAGGAGCAGTCCCACTGGTGTTTAAACCAACCCAAGAGACTTGACATGTGAATATATTCTCTGCTCATGAAATGCAGTATACATTTGAAGACATAGGAGGGATTGTTGAGAGAAGTGCTCAGAGGCAACAGAACAAGAGGGCTACAGAATGACTGTGGCAGACAGAAGATTCACTCCCTACTCCTGAGACCTCTACAGGCCAAGGGCTCTAAAGCTTTCCTTTGAAATGGAAGTTGACCACTTTAGATAGATAGTCTCTTACTAGTAAGTCTCAGCTAGGATCAGGCAGGTAATATAACAAAAGTAATTTTTGCAGTTCAACAAATGCAAACCAAGCACAAATGAGATGCTCAAGAAAGAAATAAGTTGCCGAAGAACATTCAGCTTTTTATTAATGTAGTGAGAACAAGTTTCATCACCATAAACTTGGGTGGGAAAAAGGGTAAACTTTATTGATTATCTATATAACTCAACTTCTCTTTGCTCTTTATCTTCTACTCTGCAAGAAGACATAATATTGCCAATTCAAGGTCATCGTAGTCACTTTCAGGATTTTTCTTTTTGGTGTAAATAAACAAATTCAAGAATTTCTCCATTCTCTCCCTCTTTTCTTTCCCCCTCTCCAAGAGGATCTTACAGGAGAAACTTCCAGGAGCATTTCACCAGTAAAGAAACAACCCTTTCACGGTCATTGGCCACTGTCCACAATGGCTTCAACAGAGATGTATGATCTCCAGAGCTTTGGGGGATTGTCATGTATTCTCACTGAGATATGCTGAGATGAGATAACCCCAAGGCTAAAGTTTCCTAGGGAAGCCATAACAAAGTACCACAAATTGAGTGGCTCACAACAACAGAAATTTCTACTCTCACAGTTTGGGAGTCTAGGAGTCCAAGATGTTAGCAAGGTTGGTTCCTTCTAAGAGCTCTGAGGGGAATCTATTCCATGCCTTTGTTCGATCTTCTGGTGATGACCAATCCATACTCAAAATTCTCAGCTTGGAGATGCATCACTCCAATCTCTGCCTCCATGTTCATATACATTTCCCCTGGATTTCTGTGTACTCAGGTGGCCATCTCATTATAAGGACATGATTAATGTCAGATTAGGGGTCCACACTACTCTCATGTGACCTCATCTTAACTAACTATATATACAATGACTTTATATCCAAAGAAAGTCACACTTTAAGGTACTGGGGACTAAGACTTCAACACATCTTTTGGGGGGCATACATTTCAACCTATGACAGCAGCTTAACAAGCAATTCGTAATAAGAATTACTGTCTCCACCTTATATAGAAGGATCCTGGGGCTTCAATATAAATAAGTATCTTGTCCAATGTGAGATAACTCTTTCTTGGGTTTAAACTCAGAACTATGTTTCCAAATTTAATGTCTTTTTGCAATTGCATCAATATCACAATAGCTTTCACTTATGGTTTGATAATTATTTATCATGAAATTTATATATGTATTGGTTGACAACTTTTGGTTTGCAAATAACAATAGAAATGAACAAAAAACCCTTAAACTATAAAGAAGTTCAATTGGCCGTTACCACTGAAAATCAGAAGGTCTGGTGGGCTTTAAAGTTAGGGTTTGACTGTTCTTCCTCCTCTTCATCATCTTCCCTTTTGCTCCTATTCCTTTCCTTTTTTTTCCCTTCCTTTATGTTTCTAACAGTTCAGTCCAAAAGCCAATGGGCAGGGCATGAGCAAAGCTGCCCCTTATAGGCAGGGAAAGGTGGGAACTGCAGCAGCCCAGTGTTGAAGCCGGAGCAGCATGAGGAGGGTTTTCAGAGTAGATGATGGAATGTACTGATGTGGGGTGTGAAACCCGATCGAGGTGAGGAGGGCATCTGTGTTGGCATCGTGCACCACTCATGGGAGGCAATGATAGATAGGAACACAGTCTCATTTCTGTGACATCCTTGCCAAAGATGCATAACCTAAACCTAATCCTATGCAAATAGCAGATAAACTGAGGAATATTCTACAAAAGAACTGGCATGTAATCTTCTTAAGTGTCAGTGGCATGAAAGTAAAGAAGAACCGAGGGACAGATCTAGATGAGAAGAGACAGAAACACAAAAACTAAATGCAACGCAAACTTCTGGACTGGATTATCTTGCTGTAAAGGTCATTATTGAGACCACTGACAAAACTTGAATGTGATGGGAGGATAAGATGAAAGTCATGAATGAATGTAATATCTTAATATTTATAGTTCTATTTTGGTTATTCCAGAGACTATCTTCCTTTGTAGAAAATAAATTTTAACAGTTGGCTCAGTGGTAGAGCGTCGGCCTGGCATGCAGGAGTCCCAGGTTCGATTCCCGGACAGGGCACATAGGAGAAGCACCCATCTGCTTCTCCACCCCTCCCCCTCTCCTTCCTTTCTGTCTCTCTCTTCCCCTCCCGCAGCCAAGGCTCCATTGGAGCAAAGTTGGCCTGGGCGCTGAGGATGGCTCCATGGCCTCTGCCTCAGGTGCTAGAATGGCTCTGGTTGCAACAGAGCAATGCCCCAGATGGGCAGAGCATCGCCCCCTGGTGGGCATGCCAGGTGGATCCTGGTTGGGCGCATGCGGGAGTCTGACTGCCTCCCTGTTTCCAACTTCAGAAAAATACAAAAAAAAAACCAAAACCCAACAAATAAATAAATAAAATTTCAAAGTATTAAGTTGCCATCATGTTGGCAACTTACCCACAAATGGTCAAAGAATAAAAACTTTTATTGCACTATATTTGCCAAAAACAAAAGTTAGGGTTTGGCTTGGTGTCTCAGTGACATCATTAGAGATTCAGTTTCTCCCTGGTTATGCTGCCTCTTCCCCTGTGCCCACTTAATTCTCAGCCAGACTCCTTTTCATGGTCACAGAATAGCTGCCAACACAGAGGACAGAGAGGGAGTATCGTGGGTACAATCATGTCCAGTACCTCTCTAGAGAGAATTAGAAGGTTAGAAAGCCTCTTTCCTAGAAACCACAAGAAAAAACCTTCTTTAATATGGACTAAATTGAGTCACGTGTAACTCTTAAACTATTCATCATATGCAGGGAATGGGATTACCTCTATTGTCTTGGGTGTCACCTAGTTGTTGTTTTTCCCAGAGCCCATGGGCTTACATGAGGGAAGTGGAAATAGCTGAATGGAATTTTGAATAGTTATCAAAAGATAGGAGGATGGAATGTTGGGTAGGCAATTACAGAATCCACAGTGAGGGAGGGTCAGTGTACCATTCTGGTTAGGAGCTTGGTTTCCAAAGCCAGATTATCTAGGAGAAAAAATACAAATAACTTGGTTCTGTTTATTTCTAGCTTTGTAATTTTGCACAATGTACTCTCTGCCCAAATTTGCCTATCTATAAAAGGAAGTTGATAATATTTCCTACCTGCAAAACAACTGTGAGAATTCAATGAATTAGCATATGTAAAGCACAGAGAATAGTGCCTGGTGCACAGTGAGCATTAAAAACATATTAACTGTTATCCTCTCCTGTATTACAAGATCCTATTTTATAGATATATTGATTTAATAGATAATTGCTGCATGCTTGCTATATATCACATTCTGTTCTAGATATTGAAAATGTAATAATAATACTACAGACAGACTGGATTTTTCTAAGATCCAGTTAAATAAGCAATTTGTTTAGGATCAAACAGCTAGATAATATCAGAGCTTGGCTTTGAGGTCAGGTTTCTCACATTCTCACTTTTCCTTTAAGGACCAACTACTGTTTAAGTGGAGGAAGTCAGATTGCATACTAAAACCAGGTAGAATGATGCAGAAGCAATAACGCTTGGCATGACCTTTTCCTCCGAATTTCACACATCAGGGCATACATTTGTAAACTTTGTGAATTTTTAAAACTGTAATTGACAGTAGTTTGAAACTACACTGGAAAGGGGGAGTTTTGTTCTATTTTTAGCCAACATTTATTGAGCACTTACTTTATAACTTTATACCGCATGCTGTACATCAACTCATTTAATCTTCTGTACAAGCCTGTTGAGTCAATGTTATTATCTCCAAGATACAGATGAAGGAATGAAGGCTTATAAACATAAAGTAACTTGCTCAAAGCCACAGACTAGTCACTGATAGAGCTATAAATCAAAGCCAAGTCAGTTTAACTATTTTTTCCCCTCTGCTAATATGTTGCTTAAGCAGCAGCAAGTAGATAATGCTTAATGTATTAGTATTTGGTGAGCGGTTACTATTTGCCAGGAACTATTTTATTTTTACTTATTTATTTTTTTTGACAGAGACAGAGAGAGGGACAGATAGGAACAGACAGACAGGAAGTGAGAGAGCTGAGACGCATCAATTCTTCATTGGGGCACCTTAGTTGTTCATTGACTGCTTTCTCATATGTGCCTTGACCAGGGGGCTACAGCAGAGTGAGTGACTGTAAAGCCAGTATCTAGGGCCACTATCATAGCAGCCCAGCCCATGCAGGTTCGCATTGAATTCGGACAGTCGGTAAAGAAACAACGGAGCCAAAAACTGGTGGGCCATAGTCTTTAATCCTAGCTTGCACCCAGCGGGCAAGTAAAAACATACACTGGGCTCTGAAACCCACTCACATTCAGTGCTCACAAAGCCACTGACTTATCCGAGTTTCCTAGAATCAAAGGTTTCTAGCTCACCAGCCTTATTCTCCTCAGTTCCCCATCTCCTTCCTTCTCCAGATACAAACTCTACACAACCTGGCATCTCACTCAGCACTCCGCCATCTTGGCTGCTTCTCCTGGCCTCCTCCACGTGGCCTTTCTCTGCTCTCCTCTGCTCTCTCTTCTAATGATAATCTCAGGAACCAAGAGCGCAAACTCTCGTTCCGCCCCCATTTTATATTGTAGCTTCACAACCTCTAATCCAATATACAAAATAGGGAAGTCTCCAATACAAAGTCACTTCTCCAAGGCATGATTGGATTGTACCACCCCACATCAAAAAGGGTGGGAAAGGCTTAATCCCAAAACCAAGCCCCAGGCTACAAGGATTCTCAACACACATTAATATCACCTGGGCGACGGCCTCCATCTTTAACAAAGTGAGCATAATACATTTTATCTGCCCAACAGTGACTCCTTGCTCAAGCCAGCGACCTTGTGCTCAAGCTGGTGAGCCCATGTTCAAGCTGGCAACCTCAGGGTTTTCAAACTTTGGTCCACTGTGTCCCAGGCCAATGCTCTATCCACTGTGCCACCACCTGGTCAGGCTACCACGCACTGTTTTAAATACTAAAAAATTTAAATACAAAAGAAAGCTGGACAATTCCTACCTCCAAAGCAGTCTTCTGCTGGTCTAGTGTATGCAATATGTATATGAAGTCTTACTCAAAACAACGCATGACTGAGGATTGCAGCCATTGTGGAGTTTTCACTAGTCCAGAAAGCCTCCCATAGCTGCCATTACTGCTCTGCCCCATCTGAGGGGAGGCTCAGCTAAGGTGGCAAATTTAAGTGAATGTTGACTTTTAATATGTAGCAAAATTCTATGTATATACATTACAAATATAATAGCAAGAGAGGCAATAATTTACATAAGGACAGCAGACAAAGTGAAACAGGCTTAATGGTGAAATCCTTTGGTTTTATCCCATCTCTTGAGATGGTCTTTGGTAGAGTAGGAAAAATGGCCTTTGGAGAATAAATCAAGCTTTAGTTATTTTCTACTCACACCCTATATGTATCCTTTTTTTTTTTCTTTCTCTGTTTCTACATTCTTCTTACACACCCCTTCCTTCCTTTGCCTTCTCCTTATCTTTCTGTATCTTTAAATTTTTATCTGCCTTTGCTTTAAGCCTGGTAATGGCCCTCGGGGACTCTGTCTACTAACCTGCTGCTGACATCTGGGGCGAAAGTGTTTGTTAAACCTGTGTTCTGGGTGATAGGGTATGAAATGGAATCCCTGACTAGTCGTGATTAATAAGGATCCTGTGGAACCTCTCACTATGGTGTTAACTGAACGATCTGGGCCCTTGCCCTCTGAGCTATTGCTTTGGCCTCCTGCAGACCCTTGTTTGCAGTTTCAATTGAAAAGTCATCCCTCACATCTTCAAAGACTCTTCCACTGATTTGCCACAGTCAAGGCCATCACCAGGCAAGAATTTCCCATTGGCTGCTGAACTTCAGAGTTTCTCCCCCTAACCACAGCCATTTCCTTCAGTTCCCTAGCGATCTCAGGCCATTCCCTGGCAGTCTAAGAGCCCCAAGTTGAGAAGTGCACCCAAGTCTATGTTCTGGGTGACATCACATGCTCTGAACCAGTTTTATTCTGTTCCCATTCTACTACCCAAACATTCTAGTCCTCCATTCTGTCCTCCTGGGACCTCTCTGTCTGCTTGGAGACAGTTATCTAGGCTGAGACACTAATCCATGTTCAAGGAATAATACTTGCAAATGATCAATTATTTTCTTTTCACCCACCCCCCAAATTCTCAATTCTCTCCCCAGGATTTTATTTCTAAATCACAAATAATAATGCCTCTATGGAGCAGATAGCAGGTGTTAAGCACTTATGTTAAGTGCTTTGCACCATTGATTTATTCATAACAAACCTCTAGGTTTTATTAGTGCTGTTAGTTTAGCCCCATTTTACAGATGAAGAAACTGAGGCACAAAAAAGCTAAATAATTCACCCAAAGTCACACAGGAAATAAGCTACAGAACCAGGATTTGCTTCCAGGCAGGTTGGCCCTTGAGCCCCTGCTCTTTGCATCAGCCAGGCCTGCCTCTCCCTTTCAGTGGGATGAGGATGATACTCTCCTACTTAGATATCTACCCCCAAAGACTACATGATGAAGCTGGAACCATCCACGTAACAAACAGACCCTTCATAAGCAGGCTTTCAAGAATGATCCTCCACCTCTGCACCCCACCCCCCAATGTTTGGGATGTCCGTTCCCTTGATACACTGCGTACTCTGGTACCTCTACCTTCAATCACAGTTACTTCTGCATGAATGCCTTTTGCAACATATTCTGACTGGGAAGCCCCTGCTCATCCTCCAAAACCCAGCTCAAAGGTCTTGTCCTCTTTGAAGCTGTCCTCAAGGCAGATAATTAAGTAGTATTTATCTCTTGCTAATACTTTGTAATGTACACGACAGCCTGGGGGCTGGGGGGGGGGGGAGAGGTGACTTTAGATATCCTAGGGCTCAAAATATGTAATGAGAGTCTCAGCTCACTCACTCACTGTCTTTCTCTCCCCTCCCCAGAAAGGCTCTGTCCACATGGCAGGCCTGTGGCTATGGGCAGCTCAAGACGCACACCCTATTGGTTTAGTTATTTCAATAAAAAGAAAGCATTTTCTCCAATAGCACTAACAGAAATGTCACAGAGAGCTCTAATTAGCTTGCCTTAGATCCCATGTTCACCCCTAACCAGTACCTGTGACGGGAAAAGAGAAATTTAGCATGAACAGCCTATATTATATGCTTACCCTATTTGTGGACAAAACGCAATGGTTAGCCTACACCAAACAAACAAAATGATGACCCCACCCACAACTAGGTTCTTTCTCTAAAAGAGAGAGTAAGTGTATGGCTGGTAGTCGCAGCCATCGTGGCCATACACATGGAGATTCTCACTGGATATGGGCAAATGGTAAAGAAAGAGTGGAGCCAAAAAATGGTGGGCCATTCCTTTATTCAAGTCTTGCACTGGCCAGCAATCAAACACACAGGGAAAACACACTTCCTTTTCATTCACTCAGAGCTCACAGAGCCCTGAAACATTATCTGGTTCCACAGCCAGTAGAATCTTCTCCTCCAGTCTCTCCTAGAATCAAAGGCCCCACCAGTCTCAGCAGAGCTCGCAAAAGCCCCTCACCTCTAGTTCCCCATCTGCACACCTTCTCCCTTCTCTCAGCACAATCTCTCTTCTTCCTCAGCACCCTGCATTCTCTCTGCTCTCACTCTCTGCAAACATGGCTTCTCTCTCCTCCAGCACACATTAGCAAGACAATGGCCCTTCCCAAGCAGGAAGTTAATTTGCAATTTCACAGATCACATACCTGGGGCTGCCCAGCACCATTTTTTTTAACACTAAAGGTGAGCAAACTCAAAAAATACAAATTTTACAAACTCATTTGACCAACAGTAAAGAATGCTGGGAAGATCACAGATCTACATTACATCCCACCCCTTGTCAGGTAAACAGTCATATCACTCTTTTTTTCATACATATTATTTACAAAACACTTTTACGGGGAACTCTTCCACTAAAACTAAAAGCACATAATTAACAAAAGATGATCCAAACGTTTGTTTGATTACTGTGTCTCACTGAGTGTTCAGAACCCTGGTCTCTGTCAAAGCAAGCGAGTTCTTACTGCAATGGCAGCCTGTGACATTCACACACTCCATTCATGTAACACTGGAGGTAAAACAACAGAAGTCCTCCACCAATAACCACTTACAATGGTTACTGTTCACAAGCGTAGGTCATTTCCTGCTGATAGGGACTGCAAAGGTTTCTTGTTCAGGCAGGAAAGGGGCTGCCCAACTGAGTTAATATAACTGCCCCGACTCTGGACTCCAGGAAGATCATCTGTGTTCATCCTCATAATTACATCTCAGAGAAGTATCGGGGAACATTTCTTATCTGGGGGCTTCATTGTCAGAGCAGCCTGATCCTTGTTTAGGAAATCTGGGGGCGTAGAAATTGCCTCAAGAACTAGCAGGTCTAGACTTTGCAAAATAAGTACATGAAAAGTTCACTTGGCCACGGCACAATTAGCTTGCTAGGAAATCCACAGACTAGTAATTGAAGTCAGAATTTGTCAAGCATGGTCTCTGACTCTGGGTTAGGGTTAGGCTTGCTCTTTCCACTTCCACCTTTGAGTGAGAGGCCTCCGTGACAGTCATCCTCACAGACCTCAATTTAAAGTGTCACCATAGCGCTCTCTCCTCTCCTCTCTGCTCTCAGATGGTCCAGCTTCAACCCTGGATGTGCCTGTTTTGTAGTACCTTATTGAGGTTGTACGCGTGTGGAGACAGAACTCTCTTTACTTTCCATTCAACAATGCTCTGTAACAAACACTGCTCTTAAATTTAAATTAAGTTAACTAATTTTTTAAAAAACATAATGAGGTTCTGGCTGGTGGCTTAGTGGATAGAGCATCGGCCCCACATATGGACGTCCCTGGTTTGATTCCCGGTCAGGGCACATAAGAGAAGTGACCATCGGCTTCTCTCTCCCTCCCTCTCCCCCTTCTCCCTTTCTGCCTCTTCCTCTCCTATAGCCAGTGGCTAGGTTGGTTCAAGTGTCAGCCCCCAGAACTGAGAGGATAGTTCAGTTGGTCCAAGTTTCTGTCACAGGCACTAAAATTAGCTCGGCTGATTTGAACATTGGCCCTTGACCCCAGATGGGGGTTGCCAGGTGGATCCTGGTTGGGGTACATGTGAGAATCTATCTCACCATCTCCCGCCCCCTTACTTAAAACAAACAAACAAACAAAAATGTAATCAGCCAATGCCAAAATTTTTCCACAAAACTTTTCAAATCAGTTTTAATAAGCATATTTCTGTATCAAGAAACAATAAGCACTGACATTGTAAAAGCTGCTTTGCTGCTGCTTAATAAGTATTGTGTACTTCTCTCAGCAGAGATGGGAGAAATCCCCCCCCCCACCCGTCCCGACCTTGCCACGACACAGCAGATTCTGTCTTTGAGCTTTGGTTATCTGCTACACCTCGTTGCTGACAGTAATTTCTATGGCAGTCAGGGTTTTTGGTTTCAAGGAAAATAATCACTCTAGCAATCAGAAAACAATCAAAAATAACAACCAAAAAAAAAAAAAAAGGAAAGAAAGAAAAATTATAGAAGAGGAATTCATTGAAGAACTCAAAGTCTCTCACAGACTTGCAGAAAGAATTGTCCATCAGGCCCCCAGAAGGACAGAAACAGTACAGTTCTAGAAATGCCAGCAGTGTGAAACAATGAGCTATCTCTCCAGTGTTGCCATTGGAAGGAAGCAAATCCTCCTGTTTTCTACCCTGTGCCCTTTAGCCCAAGACTCAAACTTCTGAGAAAGAGAGTTGCAACTGGTTTAGCTTGAGCCATGTGACCATTCCTGGATGAATCCAGGACGAGGTAGAGATGAGAGAATGGAGTACTTTCTCTCTGATTGGCTAAGTCTTGGTTTTGGACCAGTACCTAAATTTGATAAACTCAAGATCGTGGACAGAACAGATTCCCTACAAAAAAAAAATTGTGTCACCAAATAAAGGGGACGGGATGATGAGAGGGCCAGCTTAATAATTACCCTCTACAACAGGGGTCAGGAACCTTTTTGGCTGAGAGAGCCATGAACGCCACATATTTTAAAATGTAATTCCATGAGAGCCATACAAAGACCCGTGTACATTACACATTATCCAATAAAAATTTGGTGTTGTCCCGGAGGACAGCTGTGATTGGCTCCAGCCACCCGCAACCATGAACATGAGCAGTAGGAAATGAATGGATTGTAATATATGAGAATGTTTTATATTTTTAATGTTATTATTATTTTTTTTATTAAAGATTTGTCTGCGAGCCAGATGCAGCCATCAAAAGAGCCACATCTGGCTCATGAGCCATAGGTTCCCGAACCCTGCTCTACAATATCAAGTATACTACTTACCTCCTTGCATTTTATTTTGTTGTTTATATGTCTAGCATCTGTGCTGGACTTGAGAGTGCTTTAAAAAATGCCCCAATGTCTACTTGAAAATTAGATACTGTACATAAAACTATCTCAGTAAATGGTTGTTTTGTTTTGTGTTTTTGTTAGGTTTTGTGCTTTTTTGTTTGTTTATTTTGGGGGGTTTTTTGTGTTTTGTTTTTGTTTGTTTTTTTTGCTAGCTTAAAGTGTTATTCACCCAAGATATACTACCAGGGATCTTCTTGTAACATTGTCCAATTTTTTTGAGTGGTAATATAAATTGTGGGTAACACGTTAGAAAAAGTGGTTTATCTGTGCATAATAAATCACTTGGAGACTCATGGTTCACTTTCTAGTTTCTTTCCTCTTCTTCACATATACTCCAATACACCCACTCCACATAGGAATAATAATATCTAAATCATTGTTGATGTGTAGACTAAATCCAATAACATTTATAAGATATTAGCACAGTTTATGGCATATGATAAAACTCAATAAACAGTAGAGCTTTTATTAAATCTGATCTGCCATTAGATTTGATATGTGAATATTTCCCCAGTGGATTTTTTTTTTTTTTTTACAATAGCCACAGATTATAAATAACCTAATAGAATAATCATTATGGGATCTTTGCTACTTTGCTAGCTCTGATCCCATTAACAACATGTTATCGGTCTTATTAATGATCATTATGCTATCCCTTATACAAATATTAAGTTTTGCCTTTTAGCCCCAGGCCCTTTATTCCTGTGCTCATTAACTTTGCTCTGTTATAAAGTCATTCTGTCACTTTTTATTCTTGTTCCTCTGGGTGATTTTATACTAATAAGAATTCCTTGCATTTAGCAACCTTGCCATGAATGTTGCTTAATCTCTTAACACAGGTTGGACATGCTACTGCCCATTAGACTTTGAAATTAAACTGTAAAGATTAAAAACATACCACGTATAGAACTTCTACAATCACTATATCGCTCCACGCTCCCTTCCTACTTTTCTCTGTTCCTTTCTTTTTTTTTTTTTTTTTTTAATAAATTTTTATTAATGGTAATGGGATGACATTAATAAATCAGGGTACATATATTCAAAGAAAACATGTCTAGGTTATTTTGTCATCAGATTATGTTGCAAACCCCTCGCCCAAAGTCAGATTGTCCTCCGTCACCCTCTATCTAGTTCTCTGTGCCCCTCCCCCTCCCCCTAACTCTCTCCCTTCCTCCCTCCCATGTCCTCCCTCCCCCCCCACCCTTGGTAACCACCACACTCTTGTCCATGTCTCTTAGTCTCATTTTTATGTTCCACCAATGTATGGAATCATGTAGTTCTTGTTTTTTTCTGATTTGCTTATTTCACTCCTTATAATGTTATCAAGATCCCACCATTTTGCTGTAAATGATCTGATGTCATCATTTCTTATGGCTGAGTAGTATTCCATAGTGTATATGTGCCACATCTTCTTTATCCAGTCTTCTATTGAAGGGCTTTTTGGTTGTTTCCATGTCTTGGCCACTGTGAACAGTGCTGCAATGAACATGGGGCTACATGTGTCTTCACGTATCAATGTTTCTGAGGTTTTGGGGTATATACCCAGTAGAGGGATTGCTGGGTCATAAGGTAGTTCTATTTGCAGTTTTTTGAGGAACCACCATACTTTCCTCCATAATGGTTGTACTACTTTACAGTCCCACCAACAGTGAATGAGGGTTCCTTTTTCTCCACAGCCTCTCCAACATTTGCTATTACCCGTCTTGTTGATAATAGCTAATCTAACAGGAGTGAGGTGGTATCTCATTGTAGTTTTGATTTGCATTTCTCTAATAACTAATGAAGCTGAGCATCTTTTCATATATCTGTTGGCCATTTGTATCTCTTCCTGGGAGAAGTGTCTGTTCATGTCCTCTTCCCATTTTTTTATTGGATTGTTTGTTTGTTTGTTGTTGAGTTTTATGAGTTCTTTGTAAATTTTGGATATTAGGCCCTTATCTGAGCTGTCGTTTGAAAATATCAGTTCCCATATAGTTGGCTGTCTGTTTATTATGATATCAGTTTCTCTTGCTGAGCAAAAACTTTTAATTCTGATGTAGTCCCATTCATTTATCTTTGCCTTCACTTCTCTTGCCATTGGAGTCAAGTTCATAAAATGTTCTTTAAAACCCAGGTCCATGATTTTAGTACCTATGTCTTCTTCTATGTACTTTATTGTTTCAGGTCTTATATTTAGGTCTTTGATCCATTTTGAATTAATTTTAGTACACGGGGACAGGCTGTAGTCGAGTTTCATTCTTTTGCATGTGGCTTTCCAGTTTTCCCAACACCATTTGTTGAAGAGGCTTTCTTTTCTCCATTGTGTGTTGTTGGCCCCTTTATCAAAGATTATTTGACCATATATATGTGGTTTTATTTCTGGGCTTTCTATTCTGTTCCATTGGTCTGAGTGTCTATTTTTTTGCCAATACCATGCTGTTTTGATTATTGTGGCCCTATAATATAGTTTAAAGTCAGGTATTGTAATGCCCCCAGCTTCATTCTTTTTCCTTAGGATTGTTTTGGCTATTCGGGGTTTTTTATAGTTCCATATAAATCTGATGATTTTTTGTTCCATTTCTTTAAAAAATCTCATAGGGATTTTGATGGGAATTGCATTAAATTTGTATATTGCTTTGGGTAATATGGCCATTTTGATTATATTTATTCTTCCTATCCAAGAACAAGGAATATTTTTCCATCTCATTGTATCTTTTTCGATTTCCCTTAACAATGCTTTGTAATTTTCATTATATAGGTCCTTTACGTTCTTTGTTATGTTTATTCCTAGGTATTTTATTTTTTTTGTTGCAATCGTGAAGGGGATTATTTTTTTGAGTTCGATTTCTAATATTTCATTGTTGGCATATAGAAAGGCTATGGACTTTTGTATGTTAATTTTGTATCCTGCGACCTTACTGTATTGGTTTATTGTTTCTAATAATCTTTTTGTGGAGTCCTTCGGGTTTTCGATGTATAGGATCATATCATCAGCAAAAAGTGATAGCTTTACTTCTTCTTTTCCGATATGGATGCCTTTTATTTCTTTGTCTTGTCTGATTGCTCTGGCCAGAACTTCTAGCACCACGTTGAATAAGAGTGGAGAGAGTGGACAACCCTGTCTTGTTCCTGATTTAAGGTAGAAAGTCCTCAGTTTTATGCCGTTTAATAGGATGTTGGCTGATGGTTTATCATATATGGCCTTTATCATGTTGAGATATTTTCCTTCTATACCCATTTTGTTGAGAGTCTTAAACATAAAATTGTGTTGTATTTTATCAAAAGCCTTTTCTGCATCTATTGATAAGATCATGTGGTTTTTGTTCTTTGTTTTGTTGATATGGTGTATTACGTTAACCGTTTTGCGTATGTTGAACCATCCTTGAGATTCTGGGATGAATCCCACTTGATCATGATGTATTATTTTTTTAATATGTTGTTGTATTTGGTTTGCCAGTATTTTGTTTAGTATTTTAGCATCTGTATTCATTAGAGATATTGGTCTGTAGTTTTCTTTCTTTGTGCCATCCTTGCCAGGTTTTGGTATGAGGGTTATGTTGGCCTCATAAAATGTGTTTGGAAGTATTGCTTCTTTTTCAATTTTTTGGAAGACTTTGAGTAGAATAGGATCTGTTCCTTTCTTATGCTCTCTATTCCCCGAATACCTGAGGGAGAGGCAGGACGTCATGGCCATGTCAGTATTCGCTGAGTCCCCAGCTCCTAGTCCTAGAGAACAAGAAGGGTATCTACCTACTGTTATCCTCCTTCAACTATGTCAATGCGAGACTTATTTGGGGTCTGCTGAAGACATTTCTGATTTTTCCAGGTCAGCAAATTATCTAATCCTCCTTTCCCTTATGACAGATCTTTCTGGAAATGTTCTTTAAAAATCTCCAGAATAAATGAGCTAACTTGAAGCACAGCTTTTCTTTAGTTCTTGAGTGAGAGGCATGTTATATTATTATTATTATTATTATTATTACTGTTATTATTATTATTATTTGAATAGTGATCTGCTGACAATATAATGCACATTTTCCTAAACTTTTAAAATATTCACTTATTTATTTATTCAATAAATATTTACTAAGCCTCCCCTTTGTTCTAGACAATAGAGATATAGTAGTGAACAATGCAGATAATGGTCTGGGAGCTTTACTCACACAATCTAGTGTGGAAGACTAATGATTAAGCAAGCAACTATAAAAGAAAACATAAGCACTGCTATAGAAAACACACAAAGTACCATGGAGTATACAGCAAGAACTTTAGCATGGAGACTATCAGGAAAGACTTTGCAGAGCAAGTCCAGGATAATGAATGAGATTTAGATATACTAAAAGGAGGGTAGAGGAGAGAAAAAGTGAAGGTAGAGGAAATATTAAAGACACATCCAAAAGCCTACATGCGAATATCTTACACAATGCTTAGCACATAGTCAATGCTCAATATGCCCTCATTGGCTGAAACAGATAGAAAACACATAACATGTTAGATGAAATGAAGTGAGTTTACTATATTAAAGAGTAGAAATAGACAAGATGAAGCAGAATCAATAAGTAGAGATCATATAACTTCCATAAAAAGAGTAATGCCTTTTGCAGATAATTAAGAGCAACTCCAGAAATTTGAAACAAGATAATGACTTGGATAGATTTTTTTGGTTTAGTAACATTACTTTGGCTGTAGTGTAAAAAGTAGATTGATGACAACACAGGAGATAAAGAAACCAGTGGGAAGACCATGAAGTAATCCAAACATGAAAGACAGTGATTGGGATTAAGGTATGGGGAAATTTTGATGGATTTGAAAGACACTTAAGGTTGTATAAAAATGTCTTGGAAACTACATATGAGAAGCACTAGCTAGGCAAAGAGGTCAAGAAGGAATCCCAAGTTATTGGCCTGACCAGATGGGTGAACTATGGTAGCATTCACTGAGATAAGTAACATAGAAAAAAAGGGTAGGTTTGGAACACAAGATAATTTGTTCTGTGCCGAGGTAGAGCTGTCAGTACATCCAAATAGAGATAACAGGGTCTGAAGATCAGAAAAGACACGTGTTAGATAAAAATTTGGAAGTTGTGAGAATATGGATGAAAATTAAACATACTGAAGTAAATAGGATAAGTAGGGAAGAACCTAATGAATACTAAAGACCTAGCCAGATGAAAAGGAGAATGCAAAGAAATCTGAAAGGAATGGGGGCAATCAGGACTATATGATGCCATGTATGTCAATGAGGAGAACTCAAGATAAAAGAAGTTCTCATCAATGTCAAATGCTGCCAAGCGTTAAATATGATTATGCCTATAAAGTGTCCATCCAGTGAATTTTAGCACAAGCTCAGCTCTTGTGATACCTACAAGAGTAGATTTGGAAGGGTAGTAGGAATAAAATCCAGATTACTTTTGGTTAAAGAATGAGTGGGGCCCTGGCCAGTTGGCTCAGCGGTAGAGCGTCGGCCTGGCGTGCAGAAGTCCCAGGTTCAATTCCTGGCCAGGGCACACAGGAGAAGCGCCCATCTGCTTCTCCACCCCTCCCCCTCTCCTTCCTCTCTGTCTCTCTCTTCCCCTCCTGCAGCCAAGGCTCCATTGGAGCAAAGATGGCCCGGGCACTGGGGATGGCTCCTTGGCCTCTACCCCAGGCGCTAGAGTGGCTTTGGTCACGGCAGAGCGACGCCCCGGAGGGGCAGAGCATCGCCCCCTGGTGGGCAGAGCGTCACCCCCTGGTGGGCATGCCGGGTGGATCCCGGTCAGGTGCATGCGGGAGTCTGTCTGACTATCTCTCCCCGTTTCTAGCTTCGGAAAAATACAAAAAAAAAAAAAAAGAATGAGTGGGAGGAAAAAAGGAGGAAAAAGAGGTGGGGGTGGGGAAAAGCAGAAATACTGACTTCTTATTTCAGGAAGATTTGCTGTGAAAAAAAGAGAAAGATAAGTCAGTAGCCAGAGGGAGATAGGGGGTCAGTAGAAATGGCTTAAGCATACAGTAGGGGAAATCACCCAACAGAGCAAAGTGAAGGAAGATGTAAGAAAGAAGGAGCACAGTGAATAGATGGAGATCCCTGAAAAAGCACAAAGCACAGGAACAATTGCTAGTAGAGAGGGGACATCACTTTGACAGAATGGACACACATTTCACAGAAACATGAAGAAGAACAAGATGGGTGGAGATGCAAGGTTCAGGTGTAGAGATAGGAGATGGAGGAAGCCCTTGAGTCAAGGTTTTCATTTTCTGTGTAAAATACAAAGTGGGGTCATTGAATGAGAGTTAACAGAAAAGGGGGTGACAGAATGTTGAAGGAGAGAGAAGGCCAACACCAAAGGATAATCCGGGATCACTAAGAGCCCAGCAGAAGTGGGAGATCTTAAAGCTGTAGTTGCTCCAGTCTTCAGAGTTGTGTGATTTTAGCAGTTTCAGCACCCACAGCACAAGCAGGGAGAGGCAGGCAGGTAGATGGACCCACTTGGGTTACTCTTCCAGCTTTGGAAGGCATGTAGCTAGTCCTTTCCTGGGTGTATAGGGCTGTGTCAAGACTATGGATTTAGATGGATGTATGTAAAATTGACATATGAGCTAAAATTGCTACCACTCCCAATGCCTTGAGAATGGAAGGAATAGCAGAAGCAGAGGTGGGCTAACGGTTGAGACCTGAATTCGAACTATAACTGCCTCAAACAGCTATGCTTTCTTTGCCAAATCACTGGGGGTAAATTTCCTAATCTCTAAATTAAAACGATTGTATGAGGCATTCTTCTCCAAGCCAACAATCTAAATTTATACGAAAACATTGCTGCTCACCTATACCAGGTATGACAGTATCTCCACAATATTGCCATAGAATGCAGAACTGGTGATCCTAGTCCCCATTTCACAAACAGCCAAACTGAGGGGGAAACTTCTAGAAACCCTTTTATGTCACAAAACAGAGTTTCCCTGACTATCTCCAAACCTTATCTTGCCCACACACAGAAACACCCTCAGAAAGAGAGTGTATGGGATTCATGCTATTATCTAGAAAACTAGCTCAATTTGTTAGAACATCATAGGAAGAAGACAGCCTTGCAACTGTGCGAAGTGATGGGTCTAGGAAGAATCCACAATAAAAATCTCCCTCAGAGAGGAAAAGACATATTACGGGGCAAGATTAACAAACCCTTGTGTAACTCCAAAATTAACTGACACACAAATGAAGCCAGATAATTGTTTTTTTAGGTGACTTTCCTAGAAACTCAGGCCAGAGAGCAGAGGAGCGATTCTTCTTTCATTTTCTTTCTCTGCCAGATGAGTAATTTCAGAACAACCGCTGAGTGCCGCACAATAAGACATTCAAGGACCAAAACTAGAGAGTCATTTTTTTCAGCACAACACCCTCGGGTAGCTGTTCACTGTCTCTGGCAGACAAAATTATTTTCCAGCCGGCTCCTGGAGGACCATCTATAAACAAATTAGAAATTTCAAAGGGTTTGTTTTCTGCCTTCTGGCTGCCAGTAGGGGCCATTCCCTTTGTGTCCTTCATATGAAAAAGTAATTTAACAAAGAAAAAGAGAGAGAGAGAGTGCCTAGGTTCAAAACAGACAAGCGTAGCCACCTCCTCCCCCTCCCTCTCGTCATCTCCCTCTGTCCATTGTCATGTTTGGTCAGTTTTCTGTCAAAACAACTTTTATTGTATGCAGCTCTCCGTCCTGCAGGGATCCAGCAGCTTGAGAGGCAAGCTGTTTTCCTACAGCAATTCCATCAAAGAAGAAAATGGAAAATGAGTACTGATGGAGGGGCTGATTCACACTAACAAATAGCCAAAGTGAACACCCACCGCCTGGCTACAGAGGGAGGAAAAGTTGAAAGTGTGACCGTTTGCCACCTGGCTCAGATGCAGACCTCTAAATAAAAGAGATGTCTCTAAACATTTTACAACAGCTTGTCAAGCAAGGCACAAGGACATATTTCAATGGGAAGGGAAAAAAAAATCAAGTCTGCCTCACACTAACTCAGAACAGGAGTTAAGCTTTCAGAAATCTCCCCCCCCTCCCCAAATACCCTGGCTGATTGGAAGCACCTGGTATATAGTTAGAAGGAATACATTATACTCCACACAAGAAAGCTAGCAAAATTGGTCCCCAGTTTACTAACAAGGACACTGAGACATAAAGAGTAGGGGCGATCTGTGTATAGTGACACAGTGTACTGTCCTGGGTTCACTGCTCCTTGTTTGACGTGACCCAAAGTCAGCATAGGGACAGTAAGATGCTTTTCCAAGTGCTGGCATGAAAAGTCTATTTTCTCGTTATTATCTTAGTTTTCATTCTTTGGGATTGATTTGGGGCTTGGCTGGCAATCAAAAGCTGAAGAACAGGAGGTTCACAAACACAGCTATTTCTAGCCTGCTGATACGCTCGGCTAATCATGGTTTAAGTGGCATGCCAAATCTAGACTTTGCTTTCGAGGGCCCCATTCAGAGGTTTGCACTTTAAGGTGAAGAGGCCTTAAAAAGCCTTCCCAGCACAGTGCATTTCATTTAAGGAAATTCTTGGCTCAGGAAAACCAATTTGAAACTATTGGAAGTGTGCCAATAAGGAGAAAAATACCGTGAGGCTTAATTTGGCTCTGTGTATTTTTTTATTAAAACATGTATTTTGCATACCTTTCTTTCCAACTCAATGTCTGAATCCTGCAAGAGAATCACCAGCAGCGATTCCAGCTTTGGGGTCAGGTAAAGAATAAAAAATGGGTTTCAGGGATAAAAGCTTCTGAATGGTCAGAGCCTAAGTTTGGGCACATACGTGTGCATGCATGTGTGTATGTGTGTACCTGAACTTGGGGGAGGTGAGCATGTAGAGTGCGAGGGAGTGATGACACTGGACAGGAATGTTATGCCTCAACTTGGCTAAGGCTCAAATACCACCCAATAGTCCTGATGAAGCCAAATTCTCAAAACAACATTTAAGTCAGGAGCAACAAAGAAAGGGTTGGCTCAATGCCCCCTAACAATACTTTCACTCATGTTCAAATCGGTATCCTCCATGCAGACCCCGAAATGCATGCTTGAGAGTTGGTTAATAAACAAACACTATTTTAAATACATTCACTTTTGTAGATCACATGCATGAGAGCCGAGTTCCTGGTCTGTTTCCCATGAGTGAGATGAAGGCATTCCCTTCTGCACGTGTTACAGAACAGCATGGTCTTGGAAGCACAGAAAAGGAGTCAGATTTCAATGAGAGTATTTATAGTACTTGAGCTGAATTGACTGACCTGGGTTCAAATGACTAATAGAGAACAGACATATATTCCTTCCCTTCCCCCAACAACATAAAAGAAGACAGCATGATGCTGAAGACAAGATTTCATAAGCCTAAACACATGTCATCTAAGAAGGATGACATGTAAACCACAGAGGGAGTCAAGGCAGTGTACTCAGCATCCTACGGCAGTTTTACAAATTGTTTATTTCCTCTACCAGATGGGCCTTTTAAAATTTCCTTTCACTGTACCTTCGTCCTAATGGCAAGGCCACCTGAATTGCCTCAGTGCCTGCAGAGCCCTTTCCGGGAGCCTGGCCAAGTGTGGAGCGTGCAGGGTTAACGCCAGCGCTGCACAGCCCTCTGCCCTGAGTAAGGTTATGAAACAGGAACATTTGACTCATAATTTGTTCTCCTCATGTTAAGTAGATTGCAATAACTCAGCCGTCCAGGATCTGTTTATCAATGCTCTGTGGCTTTCAGCAGCAAATATTTTATAACCACTAAGTAGATGTTCAGACCACTCATCAAATGAAAATCTCCTGTACTTAGAGCTGGTTTTATCATCATAACCCAGCAACTGGAGAGCCCTGGAGAGGCAGGAACCTTGCCCCAGAGCCTATCAAGCTTTGCCAGCTCCTCATCCTGGGGAATTCTCCCACACTAAATGACTTTATTAGAATCTAGCCCACCCTCAGAAGAGGCCGTAACATTTCAAGGGATTCTTCACTGGCCTATCCTGTCCTAGTAAATTGTCATATTATGTTGTTTTATTGTCTCCTTTATATGCATTCTAATAAAAATGAAATGGGGTGGAAGAAGTAAAGAGGGATGATATGAGGGGAGACGTGGATAAGAAGAAAGCACAGGAGGTAAAGGAATAGGAAGAGAAAACAGAGGAGCTCAAGAAGGAAGCAAGAAAAAGAGAAAAGCAGGTCAACAGATCCTACACAACCTGCATCATTTTGATGCTGTACCCCCCAAACTAGACCACTCGAAGTTAACAAAAGAAACTGTTATTACCATAGATGTGTTTTCTCCATAAGAATCTGATTTGTGTTGTGTTAAATTAACTGCAGTGGTTCTGGTATTTTGCATTTAGCATCTAAGGGATTAACTCCCAAAATAAAGGTGTACAACAGTTTAACTATAGAATATTGGCCAGTTGTTAAATTAGTATTGAAACCATTGACCTACCATGCCTAAAATGAACCTATTAGTTGATGTAATAGCATAAGAACAGAAAGTTAACGTTTAGTATTTTTATTATTAAATAAAACCTACATGTTGCAAAAATACTTATGACTCCTTTTTTGAAAGAAATTCCTTGTACTTTCCAGTTACATAAACAAATGAATTGCCTCTACTGTTTAAGTTTCTTTAAGATGGGAGACTGACCCTTGCAACCAAGGAATATTCAAGAATAGTGATACTGGTTCTAGGAGGAGGGTTCCATTGTTGGCTCAGCCTACATCACTTGCCTACCTAGAATAGGATAGAGATGCAACAGCCCCTCACTTAGAGCCACATTTCTCCAAAGGAATAGGGACCACTGATAATAAAAGACAAAAAATTGCTAGGCAGACAGAATCACAGATAAGTACCGTCCTGAAATCCTCTCTCTCCCGATCTGTCCCCATTTTCTGTGGGTTACAATAGTTACATTAATCACAAAGTATTCGTTCTATCACTATGGCAACTATGGAGAATCTCACAAAGAAAATGATTTACAATTAGAAGAGAAATACAAAGATTATTAGAGGAAGTTTCTCACAAGGAAATAATATTTAAGCTGAAACTTAAATATACATAAGGTTTAAGAAACCCTAAATGTGAAGTCTCTTAATTCTGAAGAATTTGGAAAATTCTGCTCTAAATCCTATGTAGAAAGGCATAAAGAGACAAGAGTTTTCACTCAAACAGGAAAAAAAAGGCTAAAAAAACCTACAGAATCGTAGTTTTTAAAATCTCATCTGAAAAGGATTAAAGAAACCCAAATGAGCCAAATGCCCTATGATAAGGAACCTTTTAGAGGAGAGAAGACTCAGCATTGCTCCTACAAGCAGCAGAACCAGCAAAAGGAGGGATCCACCAGAGACCTAGTAGCCAAAATTTTCATGACCTTTTCAAAGCCTCGTGTGCAAAGCATGACACAGTGAGTCTCCAACCACTCACATATCTTTTCCATGGGTCTTCACTGAGTACTTGGGGGGAGTGGTAGACCTAAAGAGAGAGAAAAGGAAATTTAAGAGAGATACCCCTTGACATAGTGTCTATATCTATCTATCTATCTATCTATCTATCATCTATCATCTATCTATCTATCATCTATCATCTATCTATCTATCTATCTATCATCTATCTATCTAGCATAGATATATTTGATACACACGTTTGTTTTATATAATACAATATGCATTGTGCACATACATGATTTCCTTGTATTATATGATATATATGCACATATAAACACATATAAATGTATGATTTCTTCAAAATTTTTTTGACTAATATAAAAAATACTACCATTGATTATGTCATTTATAACATGGATAGTGGTAAAATATAAAATGACAAGAACACAAAGTATGGGAGGAGACAGAGTGAATTATTCTATTTTAAGGTGCTTGTGTTATTATTTCAAGTAGATGATAAGTGGATAATTCATATTGTACACTAAAACCAAATTCAGCACAAAGAAGCATAAAGATAACATATAAAAGAAAATGAAATACTACAACAAATGCAATTTACTCAAGAGAAGGTGGGGAAAGAGAAACGGAACAAAGAACAAATCGTTTACATGAACAGGGGAGACTTAAATACAACACACCAATAATTAAATTAAATGTAAATTAACTAAACATACCTACTAAAAGGAAATCATTAGATTGGGTTAAAATAATAAAGCCTAATTCTATGGTGTTTCTAAGAAACATATTTTGATTGTGAAGCATAAACAGGTCGAAGGGGAAAGAATGGTAAAAGGTGTAACTTGTGTGTGTGGTAAATAATCCCCAGGGAAGCCTGCCATTGATTTCTACCTTGTCTGGATAAGCATGCTGCTGCTCACATCAAAAGATACAATCTAATTTGCCTTCCCCCCAAAATAATCTGGCTTTAGTGACTTATTTAACGAACAGAATATAACAGATACAACATTATGGGACCACATACCCTACCTTATCATAAACCCTGCAACATCTGCCGAAGATTCATAAAATGCTTTTTGGAGGGTACTCCCTTTGTGAAACTAAGGACTATGCAGTGAGAAGCCTGGGGCCTCCCTTTGGAAGGACCGAAGGGAGAGGAAGGGGAAAGGAGATACCCTCACAAGGACGGAAACATCTGGAATAAGAGAGAAATATTTCACCATTAAATTTCCTAACTTTGGATGGTTTTTAACACATTGGCTTAATCATTACACAAATGATCATTTGGGGACCCAGGAGAGGAGTGGGTGGCTAGTACACTGGAGTAAACATCGGTGTGTACTGTATCACAATAACCATTCATGAGATCATTTTCACAATACCTTTCTGGCTGGGGTATCTTCCTGAAAGCACTGGAGAGTAATATTGATTTTCCTACCCAGAATGCCTGAAAATGAATTTGAATGATGCAGTAATTAAATTAACTTGAAAGCCCCTCTGCATCCAAGCCTGAAAACCCACTTACTATTCTTGTATTTCTCACCCTAAATTATGTTCAGGCACACTGTTTGACATAATATATGAGCAATCAGTAATGAGTTTAAGTGACAACATGAAAATACCTAATAAAATGCATACATAACTTCAATTAAAAAGTCAACAATGTAGAAACGAACCGACTTTAATATAAATACCCTCTCATCATATTAAATTTCAAAAGTATTACATTTCAAATATATTAAAGCAGTGCTTTTTCAACCACCAGTCTGTAGACCAATTTTGGTCTGCCAAGAAATTTTGTGCCAAGACTGCTTAAGATATAACTACCCTGATTTTGTATGGAGATTATAGACCCAGTGATCTTAGTCAATTTAGATGGTGTAATATTGAGCTGTACACTTGAAACCATGTCAGCACAATACATTTTTAAAATATTTTTTAAAAATAATCTTAGTCAAATTCATTTATGCTCAGGATGATTGCCTCTTATTAGCTTGTATCATCGATGTAAATGCTATTGAGGTTGTCTTAGACATCTTTGGAGCTCCATTTGAATTTAACTTTGCTCTCCAGAAATTTCAGTTGTACTCTATTTAAAAATATATATATTTTACTGTTCATCTGGTTATTTTAGAGAATTTTCATTTTATAGCATTATAATTAAAAGACAATGCACAAAACACTAATAATGGTTTTTATTTGTGTCTTAGCCATCCTGGAAATAATTCTCTTATTTTCACCAGTCCCTAAGTGTAAAAAGGTTGGAAACCAAGCCAAATTAAAGTACAAGCCAAATTAGTTTTGCCCTTATGTTGGGCAGATAAAATGTATTATGCTCACTTTGTTAAAGAGGCCGTTGCCCAGGTGATATTAATGTGTGTTGAGAATTGTAGCATGAGGCTTGGTTTTGGGATTAAGCCTTTCCCACCCTTTTTGATGAGGGGTGGTACAATCCAATCATGCCTCAGAGAAGTGACTTTGTATTAGAGACTTCCCTATTTTGTATATTGGATTAGAGGTTGTGAAGCTACACTATAAAATAGGGGTAGAACGGGAACTTGCCGCTTGGTTCCTGAGGTTAGCATGAGAGAGCAGAGAGAATAGAGCCAGCAGCGGGAGGAGGCCACGTGGAGAAGGCCAGGAAAAGCAGCCAAGATGGTGGAGTGCTGAGTGAGATGCCAGTTTGTACAGAGTTTGTATCTGGGATAAGGAAGGAGATGGGGAACTGAGGGGAATAAGGCTGGTGAGCTAGAAACCTTTGATTCTAGGAAACTCGGATAAATCAGTAGCTTTGTGAGCACTGAATGTGACTGGGTTTTGGAGCCCAGTGTGTATTTTTACTTGCCCGCCGGGTGCAAGCTAGATTAAAGACTATGGCCCACCAGTTTTTGGCTCCATGGTTTCTTTACCGACTGTCCGAATCCAATGCGAACCTGCATGGGCCAGGCTGCTCTGATGGTGGCCCTGGCCGTGCCTTTTGGCTTTACACCTTACAAGTAAAAGTTAATGCAAGTTAAAGTCTAAAGGGATTTAAAGTTCAAAATCAGTTTCTCTTGACCTAGTGAGTTCATTATTAAGTCTGAAATTCTTAAAGTTCAAAATCCATGCTTTCTTATTTAGCATTCTTTTCATCTTTTAGGTAAAGAACTTCTCGATGCGCCAGTAAAGTTGTTTCTTCAGCAGCTTCACCCTGAGATGTGTCTCTTTGGAAAGGATTTAATTCTTTCTGTGCATTTATTTGAAGTGGTATTGGTTCAGTGCCAATTCTCTGCACACACCCTCAGATCCGCACCCAATTCTGACGTGTGGAGAAATTATTCCACTCCACCAAGACATTTCTGGACACAAGGTGGGTATACTCCAATTTAACTCAATATGACACTATCTACTATTTTATTCTAGTAGATATAATCAAGTTCCAGACAAAGAGCTCAGTCCCACAAGACCACCCTACACTTCAGATGCCAAAAGCTGGTCCAGGTTGTTACCTGCACTTCTGGTCAATCAGAGGTCCCCACAAACCCCTTTGTATGTTTGATTAATTGGCTAGAGTGATTCATGATACTCAAAAGACCCATTTACTCACTAGATTACCACTTTATTACAAAGGATATTAAAAGATTTATCTTGGAAAGAGCCCGATTCAAGAGATGCATAGGGCAGGGACTGGTCAAAGGCACGAGAGTTTCAATTCCCTCTCTGAGCATGCCACTCTCTCCAAATGTCTATGTGTTGACCAACACAGAAGCTCTCTGAATCCCCTCCTTTCAGGATTTTATAGAGGCTTTATTACACAAGTATGATTGATTAAATCATTGGCCATTGGAAATTGAGTCAGCCTCCAGCACCTCTTTCTCCCCAGATTTCAGGGGAGGAACTAAAAATTTTAACCCTCTAATCAAATAGTTGTCTCCACTGGCAACTGGCCCAGATCCTTAGTTGCATTTTAAAAGTAACCTCATTAACATAATAAAAGACAGCTTTATTGCTCTCTTTAGTTAGGAAATTCCAAGTGGGGATGAAGACCAAAGCTATGTCTCTTATTATAAATTATAATATCACAATCTCTTTTTCCAAGACTCTGAACATACAAGATTATTATAGCCCTGGCTCTACAACCACCAAACTGAATAAACAAGACAATCTCCAGCCTCTAGAATAGTTACTGCAGGCGAAAGTATTTTCTGAGGACCCATTCTAAGAGGTATTAAAGGCCATTGAATAAAAATTTAATGTCAGAGAGAAGGAGAGCTGATGAAAACACTTTGGGTTCAGTATCACCACATGCAATCAGTTGATGCCTATAACCAACATCCACAAACTGTGAACTAAAAAGCAATTAGGTGAAATCTAGCAAAACGTTTGTTGGCACTATTCATTCACTATTTCTGTGTTGATCTCTCTGAACTTACTGTCTCATTTCTCAGAGTGTGTTTAAGATACTGTTTGTTTTTTACTTACATTGTTTAGAAATTTGAAATGATAGGAACCAGTCACCAGGTTCCATCCATTGTATTGCACAACTTAGTTTCATTTGCCCTTTAGTCCTGCATTCCTAAACTTCAGTCCTGCCTCAGGGTGAGTTCTGCCTAGTAACACAGTCTCTGCATTATTTTACAAGAAACAGTTTTCAAGTTGTGCTGCTACCTTTGTGTCTTGTATTGGAATTAATTAGGGAAGAATTTTACCTCCACACTGAATATATTCAGCACTATCAGTTGGATATCTACTTGTAAAAGAAAAGTTGGACCCTGTAGAGCCAGAAGCCAGGGCCACCATCAGAGCAGCCCGGCCCATGCAGGTTCGCATTGGATTCGGACAGTCGGTAAAGAAACAACGGAGCCAAAAACTGGTGGGCCATAGTCTTTAATCCTAGCTTGCACTCGGCGGACAAGTAAAAACATACACTGGGCTCCAAAACCCACTCACATTCAGTGCTCACAAAGCCACTGACTTATCCAAGTTTCCTAGAATCAAAGGTTTCTAGCTCACCAGCCTTATTCTCCTCAGTTCCCCATCTCCTTCCTTCTCCAGCGTCAAACTGCACAAACTGGCCTCTCACTCAATACTCCGCCATCTTGGCTGCTTCTCCTGGCCACATAGCCTCTTTCTGCTCTCCTCTAATGATAATCTCAGGAACCAAGAGCGCAAGCTCCCACTCCATCCCCATTTTATAGTGTAGAAATCCAAACCCTTAATCCAATATACAAAACAGGGAAGTCTCTAATACAAAGTCACTTCTCTGAGGCATGATTGGATTGTACCGCCCTACATCAAAAAGGGTAGGAAAGGCTTAATCCCAAAACCAAGCCCCAGGCTACAAGGATTCTGCCTGCCTTTAGCCCACCCCCAACACACATTAATATCACCTGGGCGACGGCCTCCTCGTGTCATCGTTAACAAAGTGAGCATAATACATTTTATCTGCCCAACAGACCCCCACCTCAAACCATATATGAAAGTTAACTCAAAATGGATCAAAGCTTTAATAAGAGATAAAACTGCATACTAATAGAAAGAAGCCAAACACAGAAGGCCATATTCTATATGATTCCATTTTCTGGAAATGTGCAGAATAGGCAAATCCATTGAGATTACAGTAGATTAGTGGTTGTGAGGAGCTGAAGAAAGAGAATTGAAGGGAATCAGGACTGACTGCTAATGAGTATGAGGTTACATTTAGAGATGATAAAAATATTCTGGAATTAGTGGTGAAGGTTATACAACTTTGTGAAATATACTAGATTGTATTCTTTAAAAGAGTAAATTTTATGGTATGTGACTTACATTCCAATTATTTTTGAAAAGTACTTTTAACATATTCTTGAACCAAAGCTGCTACTATTGCTTCAGAATCCCCTGCCCCTAGGGCCTAGTGAGGACCAATACTATATATTATCACTTCCTCAAGGCACTCTCTTTTCCCCCATAAATTCACCTGACACATTCTCTTTGAACTAGTTGGATCAAATTTTGCATAATCACAACAACAATTATTTATTTAGGTCAAGATTCTGCAGGTTGGCAAGTAGAGCTAGGCTTAGCTGGGCAGTTGTTCTGATCTTGTATGGCTTCATGTAGCTTCAGTGAACTTCTGGGTCAATGAGGGACTACCTAGTCTAGGAAAGCCTCCATGGGGTGGGTCATCATTGCTGGATTATTGTCATGAGGGCAGAGGAAGTGTGCTTAGAGGGAGAGGCTCCTGTCACTCCTATTGCATTTTATCGGCCAAAGGAAGTTATGAGGCCAAGGAAATGGCACTGCTTGCTTGATGAGAGGAGCTGCAAAGACACATTGTTAGGAATGTGGGTTCAGGAAAGAATAAAGGACACTGGGCATTTTTGTAATTTACCACTTTGTAGAGCAAAAGTTTCAGGGTAACAGCTGTGAGGTAGGTCTAAAGAACAGCCAGTGCATACCAGAGAGGGAGGACACAGGGCTCCGGGAGGGCATTTCTAAGAGGGAATACAAGGAACTGACAGACAACCCCATGCATCAGGCTAGACTAAAAGGAGTTTTAGCGTTCTTTCAGAAAGTGTTACAGGATCATAAAGAAACAATTCCTTTGGGGTAAAATGACTACTATAAATGTGTAAATTGGCCAAATGTCAGCAAAGAATAAACTATAGAGTGTATGCTCAGCTTAAAACATTCAAATTTTTAGTTTTAGGAGATATATAAAGAATTTCTATAGTATAACATAGAGTTCATTGTATAAAGGGTGGGGCAAAAGTAGGTTTATAGTTGCGAGTATGTGAAAGTTTATTCCTATAGTATTGTTTATTAATTATTGCATTATTTTCCATACAAACAACTGTAAACCTACTTTTGTCCCACTTTGTGTATGGTCATATGTACATGTTTACTTACATATATTCATAGTCAGAATAATATAAACATTGAATATTAATTTAACAACCACACAATGTAATGCAAGCACAATATGAGAACAAAGGGTGGAGAGATGTATATTTAGAGATCCGAAAATGATACTGTAAAGCCAGTAGCCGCAGCCACCATTACAGCTGCCTGGCCAGTGCAGGTTCACATTAGATTCAGACAGTCAGTAACGAAACAACAAAGCCAAAAACTGGTGAGCCATTAGCTTTAATACTAGCTTGCACCCAGCGGGCAAGAAATACACACAGTGGGAAAACACTTCCCTTTCCATTCAGGGCTCCCAAAGCCACTGACTTACCCAAGTTTCCTAGAATCAAAGGTTTCTACCTCACCAGCCTTATTCACCTCTGTTCTCCATCTCCTTCTCTCTGCACAAACTCTGCACTAACTGGCTTCTCCTTCAGCACTCTGCTATCTTGGCTGCTTCCCCTGGCCTCCTCCACGTGGCCTTTCTCTGCTCTCCTACAGCCTGGGCTTTTCCTAGAACATAATCACTTTTCCCCCGGAGCAAGGTGATCTCTCTTCCTTTTAAAACCTGTTGGTGCGAAAGCCCTCCCCCAACACACATTAACATAATCACACCCATCCCAAGCAAGAAGGGCAACAGTATCATCACCTGAGTGACAAGTAGCTGGATTTGTAAACATCTTTAACAAAGTGAGCATAATATATTTTATCTGCCCAACAGATATGAAAACTGGGGAGTCAAAATCCAAGGATCAACAGACAACCAAATCATACCAGTACTGCGGGTAGGAACTGAAACAAGTATTTGATTAGCTGGGAAAATTCCAAGATGTAAGCTAAAAAGCATGAGGTAAAACTAAACAGTAAATGTTAGAGAATTAGAATGTCCTATAGAATAAGTTTATTTGAAAATATCTGGGCAAAGTAGTGCAAAGTTTAATTCAAAACATGTGCTAATTACACTTAAATAAACATAGAAAAGCAGTTTTAAGATTTGCCATTGCACATGGTCAAACTTTTTGGCTGCCCTTAGAAATAGTTAATGTGACTTCCCTTTAAAATAGTAGTTAATGTAGCCACATCACGATAATAAATAACATTAAAACCTCAGAGTATTGGGAAGATTTCCAAAATTTATCAGTATTTGCTTGAGATGAGTCTACCTATGAGCAAAGATTTAAAATCCTACAGGTCAATTATCCTTCTTCTCCTTTAATATAAATTTGCTAACTTCATCTTGTTGTAAGGTATCAAAAAGCTGAAAAATTAATATTGATATTCTGGGAGGAAAGATCAGGCTTTACTGTCAGGCTTTCCTGTCCCATCCCTCCTTTGGGGAGGGGAGGGAGAAGAACATAGAAGAATGCAAGAACAATGGGTCATTTAGTTATTTTTTTAAGTCTAAAATAAAGGTTAACCGAGAAACTTCTTCTCTTTCAATGGGAGACAGAATTTACATACCACCTTAAATTGATTGAAATTCCTCCCCTTTCCTGGAATCTTGAGAGTAAAATACCTCTAGGTAGTGAGGGAAGATGAACCCTAAAAGATTTGTAAACATCTTTGATTGCATTACCTTGAAAGTCTTAATGTTTCTGTGTATCCCCTAAATAAATGTTGTCAGCTTGTGCCATGATGTCATGCTCTCGAGATCCCACCTGTGTGTGATCAAAAGTATATAAGCAGCCCCTGAAATATTTTTGGGGCACATGATTTGGGTCTGGTGCCCCGTATAAGCTATATGCGGCCAGCATATTTAATAAATCTCCTTTAAAAAACCTCTTCAAATTTTATCTGGACTTGGTGTCTCTACACCAAGTTGGCCCGCGGAATTGAGATACAGGTACTTTACAACAATCTTAAATAGAGCTTTCTATTTTAAGGGCAATCTTGAACTTCATACTGAAAAAATTAGTATGTTTAATTTCAGACAAAATCTGTAATAGTAGAACACAAAGGCAAACACATTCCTGAGTGACAAAATAATCTTTTCATCCTCTAGTTTGGGTCCAGGTACTTATTTGTAGCTCAGAGGCTTTATAACTTTTATAAAATAAGATTATCCGTAAATCTTTCTTGTCAGAAAAACAACAGTAATTCAGAGAGGTTTTTTTTTTTTTTTGGATCTTGGCTTCCTTGAAGCAATTCTCTTTCAGTTTCTGAAGACCACATATCAGGGTTTCTCCTCGGGGCCAATTAGATTGATGTATTGGCTACTGGGGATGGCTAGCTATAAAATGAAGAAATGGCCAGAGCCTTTGTTCCAACCGGCATACTCTTGAGGCACACCTGAGTTTCATTTAAGTCTTCATTGTGTCATTGCCTCATTTTAAGCACAGCTTGTGGATAATAAACAAAATGCATCTCAGTGACAAAACCACTCTGTTCTCTTGAACAGACCACATCTTCAGGGCCACTGGGAAACCAAGCATCTGTGTTGTAATTTTTGAGGACAAAAATAAGAAATCAGACCCATTTGTGGTTTTTGGCCTTGGTATCTTACCTCTCACTTTAAAAGTCTAGATGGGCAGAAAAGTCTAGATGGGCAGTTGAGGGGAGTTGGATTTTAACCAAATCTTTCTAGTAGTTTTAAATTACCTTGGTATGAATGGATTCTACAAAAACAACATGAATTCAAAGGTTCAAGACAAGTTTTTAATTTTTTCATTTAACATTTAATCGAGTGGACATCTATTGGTATCTACTCTGCAAAGAGTTCAGAATAAGAGCAGGAGGGTTTGCTAAAGTGAATAGTTTGCAAGCCCAGCCTTGAAGATCTTACTTTAGGCAGAGAATCTTTGTGTTTAGCTAAAGTTTGCAAATCCGTGGACTGTAGGCAAATTGGTCTACAGCCCTGCCTAGCTTGCTTGTTTTGTTGAATTTCTATGTTAAATGCTTTAAGCTGGGTGTGCAGTCTCCAGCTCCTTCTTTGCTGACTTACTTTCTTTGACCACTCTATACAATTATATTATCCACCTAACCCCTAAAAAATTTGAGTTTGCAACTCTTATGTAAAGAACTAAATATACCACATAAATTGGAAAACAATGTGTTATGGAAAGAGGCATAGGCTTTCAATCTGAAAGAGACGCATATGAATCCTGGTTCTGCAACTTAAAATCTATATGATCTTAAGCAAGTTATAATACTTCTTTGAGCCTGAGTTTTTTCATCAATAAATGCAGCTAAGCCTGTCCAGGTGGGGTCACAGTGGATAGAGTGTCAGCCTGGGACACTGAGGACCCAAGTTGGAAACCCTGAGGTCACTGGCATGAGCATGGGCTTGCTGGCTTGAGTGTGGAGTTGTCAGTTTGAGTGTGGGATTGTACACATGACCCCATGGTCACTGGATTGAGCCCAAAGGTCACTGGCTTGAGTAAGGGGTCACTGGCTCAGCTGGAGGTATCCCCCCATCAAGGCACATATGAGAAAGCAATCAGTGAAAAACTAAAGTGCTGCAACTATGAGTTGATGCTTCTCATTGCTTTCCCTTCCTGTCTGTTCCTCTCTCTTTCTCTCTGTCTCTTTCTCTCTCTCTCACACACACACACAAAAATAAAAATAAATAAATGCAGCTAAAAATACTATACTATCTCATTATGTGGTAATAAGAATTAAACAAGATAGGATATCTTATTCACATAAGATCTGTCACATTATGAAGTCTCTACATAATTTGGCACCCATTCTTTTCCTACCCTGCAGTAGATAGCTATGGATGTTTAGGAAAGATCCATTAATTCTGGCTGGGTGGCTTGGAAACACTTCACAAGAGCATGTGGTAATTTTAACTGGGCTATAAAGAATGGAAAATATTTCAAAGACCTGTTGGGCTTTCTAAGGTTTAGGGTCTTCTATTTGGGGAAGGTGGGGAGCCAGGCCATTTAAAGAAGTCTCTATAGGGCCAGAGATGGTACAGACTGCCTATATAATGTAAACAGAGAGCCAGTCACAAGCAGGAATTGCTGTCCCTCACCTGCTTTCATGTGCCCCTACCATGTGGTACAAAGCATCACTGGCTATATTTTTAGGGTCCAGGATGAGCCAGAAAGTAATTCCCAGGTCCCTGAAGCTGAGATTTGAAGTATGAGGGCTTAGAAGTCCACTCAAGGCAGAGTCATGAAGAGTATTAGACCCTAGGGACCAATTCTATAATTCTAAGCGTGCACAGATATTTCTTGAGAACAAACTCAGAGGTCATATCTTATTCAAATGATCTCTCCTAGGGCCCCGTGACAGGCAAATTATGTTTTACGTGGTTCTTAGGATTACTGGAATATATCATGTGATTCTTTCTGAGTGGTCTGTAACTTCTAGAGTAATAGCTAACTACCTGAGATGGTGGAAGAGTTCGTTGCTAGAATGGTGGAATTGTGGGTGGATGAGTAAGTGGGTTTTTCCATGCAGATTCTGCAGTGTCTGAAGAAGTCATGATTTGTGTAGGGTAAGTATGAATAGGGTATTCCTGAGGGACCAGTTGCATGATTCTATCAGGCCATCAGTCTGTAGCTAGTGATGATGAACATGTTTGTAGACATGAAGCCATTTGAACAGTGCTCTCAGAATCCAAGACATAAACTTGGAGCAAGTATCAGAGATCAGGAAGATGGGTATTTCAAGAAGATAAAAGTCTTTCTTCATGACAAGGGTTGCAAAAGTTATGGATGTGGGGAGAACTAGAAGGATGGTGAAGTTCAGGGGATAAACTGTGGCATTTAAGTAAGTGCATTCATCATCATGACTACAGGATAGATGATATAAGATCTAAAAGTCCATCATGAGAGTGCCCGGAGGAGTAGAGGGGTTGGGTGTATGAGCCTCCCCCCACAAGAAGCCACGGTTATTATGGGTTGGGTGTATGAGCCTCCCCCCACAAGGGGCCACAGTTATTATTTCTAGTAGCCTGCTTTCTGCCTCAGATTGATGACTCAAGCACTAAACTCTTGACCTTACCACACCACTGGTGCTGTTGCCCCAGCCTGACGATGAATGCTGTTGTGAAGCTTTCCATGGGAGACCCAGCAAGCAGCTAATTGATGGTCACATTACAGATCCCAATTCAGTACAAGGATTAGGTGCTGTGATGTGAGTTTTGGCAAAACTCTAGTCTTGCAGGAGTCTATAGATTCCAAGAAGTTGGAGGATTCTGATGATCTAGAAAACTAATCTTGCATTTTCCTAAGATCTTTTCTAATTCTCTACTCAAGGTGTTGACCTATTCTACTCAGGTGACCAAGCGAGAATGCAGAACTCAGTGTATGAAAGTCCACACAACCTACCCCTGAAAGAGTTAACTCCTAGCACCAGCCACATCCTTGCCAATAAAGCTGTCAAACATGACTTCCCCATCCGTGTTCAGGGCTCTGGGGTCAGCCCTGTATTCAGAGACACCCTCTTAGAAGTTGCAAATCACCCCTCACTCCACTGCTTCAGAAAAATAACACTTCATTGCATTCTCCCTTGATCACTAAGCCTTGGGTATCTCTAGGTAGCTGCTTTTGCCATTATATGTAGGGAAAGTTGATAGACTCCCCTCAAATTTTCTCAGAATGCAGGAGTATGAGCAGGTTTCAGCTTCCAACATTTGAAAATCATCAAGCAGCTGCCTTGGTCCTCTTTTTTTTTTTTTTGCCACAATGCTGTATTTCCTCCGTGCAGCATAGGGGATGTGGCCATCGATCCTCACTGGATGACAAGCAACTGGATCTGGAGTCTGGTGTGGCATATGGAATATTCACATTGCTTTCTTCAAGGGATACCTGATGTGCCTATCAGGGGTTCTGTTGGACCAAAACAATCAAAGAGACTCAAATACGACTAGATCTTGAACACATGATAAACTCATATGATTGTTGAGGGCTTGCAGATACACCCATCGGACCTGCAAATAAAAATTCATTTTTTTTTTTTTTGTATTTTTCTGAAGCTGGAAAAGGGGAGAGACAGTCAGACAGACTCCCGCATGCGCCCGACCGGGATCCACCCAGCACGCCCACCAGGGACGACGCTCTGCCGCGACCAGAGCCACTCTAGCGCCTGGGGCAGAGGCCAAGGAGCCATCCCCAGAGCCCGGGCCATCTTTGCTCCAATGGAGCCTTGGCTGCGGGAGGGGAAGAGAGAGACAGAGAGGAAGGAGGGGTGGGGGTGGAGAAGCAAATGGGCGCTTCTCCTATGTGCCCTGGCCGGGAATTGAACCTGGGTCCCCCTCACGCCAGGCCGACGCTCTACCACTGAGCCAACCGGCCAGGGCCTAAAAATTCGAATTTTCAGGTACTCCTGAACAATAAACATCTAAAACCAAAGTTTCTACATTCCTACATGGCAACAGTTCACAAGAGCTGAATAAAAACAACTTACTTTACACTGGCACTTTCACTCCAAGGGCCATAAACTTCTTTTCTCCTTGTTGTGCTATGTGGACTACCTTCCCTCATTTATATCCACATTTGCATACATTCATTTAAAATGAGAGAGAAGACAGAGAAAGTAGCATGATAAAAAGAAGGAAGGTATAAAGTATGAATTACTCGACAGGTTATATACTAAGCTACGCAGTTGGGGCTTCAATGGAATGGACTAGGAAAACCATCCTAAGTCATTGAACTTGTTCTTTAGGTAATGTTAAGATATTGAAGGCTTTGACTTAAGAGTTTAACAAAATGTAAATTCAGCGGCAGTATGGAAGACATAATGTAAAAGTTAAAGTCTAGAAGCAAGGAAGTTATTTTAGAAGAGTGCACATAAAAAATAAGAGTATGACCTGTGGCCTTATTCATAGCACCGCAGAGGAGGGAAGCAATATTAGAGGAAATTCAGAAGTGGAATTCATAGAATTAGTAACCCATTGGCTGGATAAGAGTGAGGAAAGAAAGACAAGTGTAATGACTTCAGCCTAATTGTCTGGGAGAATAACATTAACCCAGGATCGAGTTCAAGGAGAATATAATTGGGAGAAAGATGAGTTACATTTGACTGTGTTAAAATGGAAGGAGCAGCGAGCCATTTAATAGGGACACACCCAGCAAAATGAGCTGGGGAGAAAAGAACGAGCAATAGGGACTTGGAAATCATCAACATAGCAATGGTATTTGAAGTCAACTAGGTGAGACTGTCCAAGGTAAGGAGAAGAGGGGCATATAGAGCCTTCAGGAACACTATTCTTAGAGGGACGGTGACAGAAGAAGTGCCAATAAGTGAGACTAAGAAGAAAACACAAGCGAGGTGGGGATGTGGTGGATAGTTTCCTCTTGCCCTTCCAAATGCACTTTCCACCCTGCTTTGTGCCCAGGGAGGCTGACTCGGAGGAGCTGCCTACGTGGGCTCCCTTGTCTTCCAGCACTGGGTCTAATTTGGCCAATGGAAGCACTGGTAAAGATCAGACACTAGGGAAAGAGTGAAGTTGGAGTATTTATTCTCTAATGGGTTGCCCCAGGTTAGCTATCCCTCTGAAGTCTACAGCTTCTGTTAGGTGGGTCCCCTCCATGCAGCAGTTCTGTTAACTGCTCCCACTTTTCAACCCTAGCTGTGGTCATAGCTCCATCTGTCTCTAGTCTCAGCATACAACCCCATTCCTTGTTGGCTTCTCCTCCATCTTTGTTAAGAGCCCCTTGATTACACTCCTTTCAATTACTCAGTCTGAATGTGCCATCTGTTTCCTGCTAGGATCCCAACTGATTCAAGGGGTAAAGTCCAGGAGGGTGCAATATCCTGGAAGCCATGAAAGAGTTTCCATAAATGCTATAGACCATATACTGGAATAAAGACTAAACAGAAGCAGGGTGGCATTTGTTTTCAGAAGACTGATGTGGGCAGAAGTCAGGAAACAAGGTTTGGTGGGGGTGGGAATGAAATGGTGAAAGAAAAGAGAAGCAGTGAGTAAAAAATATTGCTTCCAAAAGGCCAGTTGTCTAGGAATAAAAATGGAGCTAGAATACCAGTCTGGAGCAAAACGAATCTATGCCTTTAAAATTAAGGAGACACATAAATAGCACCATAAAACTTTTTTTTTTCTCAATTGCCTCATTGTCACATGACTCAAATGGCTTCCTTAAATTAGCAAGTCACCTTCTCCCTTTGATTTTAATTTGACAGAAAGATTTCAAACATGACCAAGAGACAACTAAAGATGAAATATCTAGCTCAGGCTTACCTCTCTGAGTCATTCCAGCTATTAATCATTTATAGGACACCATAAGCCACCTCTAGGGAAATGATGATTCTTCATTGCTTGTTAAAAATATTTACATTTTCCTCTACCAGCTGTATGTAAGGAATTGATATTTTCTGAATTGCTAAGTCAATAACAGCTTCCTCGAGCCATCAAAGGATTTGATAAACCAGCAAAACACGAAAGCTTCTGCCTGCAAATAAGTGGGAGGCACTCAGGCTGTCAGGCAATTAAGTGGACCTGAATAAGCTGATGTAATTAAGCCTCTTACTGCATAATTATCTTTATTTTAAATGTGTCTTTTGATGAAACATCTGTTCCTTGCTCCAGATATGAAAAGAGGGACCTATGCTTACGAAGAAAACAGAGCTTGCGAGGCCCTCACACACGCTGCCTGGGCTGCTCAGATCCAAGGCAACAAATGTTGTCATTTGTCCGTCTTTGCAGGCAAGAGGCAGGTGTCCTCAGGTTCTCAGCCCGCACTTGCCTGACCTCCAAGCTCACAGCAGCTGCCTGGAGCCCTGTTACACAAAGCAGTCTCTGGGTGCCGAGGGGACACTCAGAGGCACGGGGGGGCATTCCGCTCTGAGGGCGAGTGCTCTGAGCATCTGCAAAGGAGAACAATCAGACGTGGGCAGCAAGTGAAGGTGGACTGCTGGTCAGCAGGATGCCCTCAGTCCCCGTGTCCGGGCAGCAGTGCATAGCCCGTCCCCTTCATCGAAGGAAAGCTGACTGACACAGGGCCAGGGCAGCAGCACCCTGGTGAACTTCTGTCCGGTGTTTCTATCTGTCCTCAGCTCCCTGGGCCCCAAACTTGTCTGTCTATTCCGTATGTTTGTTTGAGTCAAGGATTGTTGGATTCCACTAACAGACATTTAAGTGAGAAAGTCACAGGCTTTAGTGAGAACTAGACCTGGGGGTTACATCCTGGTGCTGCCACTTGTGGGCGAGGTGACTGAACACTTGTTCCCTTTCAGCCTCAGTTCACTCCACTCTAAACTGTAAATAAGACCACTCTTATAGGATGATTGTGAGACTTATGAGGTAGACAGAGAGCATAATATAGTACAGTGGTAGTCAACCTGGCCCCTACCGCCCACTAGTGGGCGTTCCAGCTTTCATGGTGAGTGGTAGCGGAGCAACCAAAGTATAAATAAAAAGATAGATTTAACTATAGTAAGTTGTTTTATAAAGATTTATTCTGGCCTGACCTGTGGTGGCGCAGTGGATAAAGCGTCAACCTGGAAACGCTGAGGTCGCCGGTTCAAAAACCCTGGGTTTGCCTGGTCAAGGCACATATGGGAGTTGATGCTTCCTGCTCCTCCCCCCTTCTCTCTCTCTCTCTCTCTCTCTCTCTCTCTCTTCTCTCTATAATGAATAAATAAAATCTTTTAAAAAAAAAAAAAAAAAAAAAAAAGATTTATTCTGCCAAAGAGTGAAAATCTGACATAAAGTACTTGGTAAGTTATGATTATTATATGCTTTAACTTGCTGTAACTCTGCTTTATCAATTTTATAAAGTAAAGTTACTTCCCTACTTTATAAATCACCATTACTGTGGAACCAGTGGGTGGTTAGAAAATTTTACTACTAACAGAGATACAAAAGTGGGCGGTAGGGCCCTGGCCAGTTGGCTCAGTAGTAGAGCGTTGGCCTGGCGTGCAGGAGTCCCGGGTTTGATTCCCAGCCAGGGCACACAGGAGAGGAGCCCATCTGCCTCCCCTCTCCTTCCTTTCTGACTCTCTCTCTTCCCCTTCCACAGTTGAGGCTCCATTGGAGCAAAGATGGCCCCGGGCGCTGAAGATGGCTCTGTGGCCTCTGCCTCAGGCGCTAGAATGGTCTGGATGCAACAGAGCGACGCCCCAGATGGAAAGAGCACTGCCCCCTGGTGGGCATGCTGGGTGGATCCCGGTCGGGCACATGCGGGAGTCTGTCTGACTGCCTCCCTGTTTCCAGCTTCGGAAAAATGCAAAAAAAAAAAAAAAAAGTGGGCAGTAGGTATAGAAAGGTTGACTACCCCTGATATAGTACATTAAATATAGTAGATGATCTAAATAAACTTCAGCTCTCTTTTCTCTGACCCACCTCTTCCAACTGCCCATGCAAGAGCCTAAAAGCCATTCCTTAATGAAAGGTGAGAAACACACTGTCATGAACACTGACCTGGGTTCTCTTCCAAGATGACAACATAAAAGGATCCTGAGCTCATTTTCTCCCACTGTCACACCCAATCTATGTGACATGTGGTACAATTTTCTCTGAAAAGCACTAAAAAAAGTGGCTAAGCTACTGCTACGCATCAGGCAAACAGGAGAAGGCCACAACGCAGTGGGTAGGAGAGGCAGGGATTCAGTCTTGCCACAAAACCCAACCCCCTCCCGTGGCAACCCACAGTGGGAAGGGAACGTACAACCTGTGGCTTCTCTCTGAGGAGCAAAGGGTTTGAACCCAACACTGGGCACCCCCACATTTAGTGCCTGCACCTGAGAAAGGCACCACCAATGTATCTGCTCTGAAAAACAGTGGGTCCCATGAGACCCACAAGGCTACCCCAATCTGAGGAATGGCCTTAAAAAGTTCACGTGTGGACTCACTGGCCCCAGGACCTGGGGCAGAAGTGGCCAATCAAGGAGTACCTAAAAAGAAATAAAAATAAAACACATTCTAAATATGGAGGGAAAAGTTTACAAGAAAACATCTGGAATAATGGCTATCATTTTCTTGACTGTGGTTATGTATTCACAAGTGTACATATGTATGAAATATTAAAAAGGATACATTTCAAATTATGTAGTTTATATCAATAATACTTCAGCCTGACCTGTGGTGGCACAGCGGATAAAGCGTCAACCCGGAACTCTGAGGTCGCTGGTTTGAAATCCCAGGCTTGCCTGGTCAAAGCACGTATGGGAGTTGATGGTTTCTGCTTCCCCCCTTCTCTCCCTCCCTCTCTCTCACTTTCTTTCTCTCTCTCTCTCTTTCTCCTTTCTAAAATGAATAAAATAAAATCTTTTTTTTAATTTAAAAAAAGAAAGAAAAGTAGTTAAAGCCTGACTGGTGATGGCGCAGCGGATAGAGTGTCGACCCGGAACACTGACGTCCCAGGTTCAAAACCCCGAGGTAGCCAGCATGCGCATGGGCTTGCCAGCTTGAGCATAGAGCTGTGGACTCATTGACATAATTGCAAGGTTGCTGGCTTGATCCCAAAAGTTGCTGGCTTAAAGCCCAAGGTCCCTGGCTTGAGCAAGGGGTCACTGGCTCAGCAGGAGCCCCCTGGTGAATGCAGGTAGAAGCAATCAGTGAACAACTAAAGTGATGCAACTATAAGCTAATGCTTCTCGCTCTATCTCCTCCCTCTCTCAAAAAAAAAAAAAAAAAAAAAAAAAAAAAAAAAAAAGATTTGAGACTTCCATTTAAAAAGAGTAGTTAAAAATAAAAGAGACTGGGGCTGGGAGGGTGCCTAGACTTCGTGAGGAAGAGGCTCAGCGCCTAGTCAAGCAGCTGCCTAAGGGGCGGGCATCTGTCTGACACACAGTGGGGCCTGCTGGGTGCTCTCGGGGATAGGAGCTGCCAGCAGTGCTCTCCCTTTGCCTGCTTCCGCCAATGGGTGCCTTTTATTTTTCCTTTTAAAACTCTAGGCCTTTCCTTTCTTTTTTCCTCCCCCCTCCCCCAATCAGTATCATCTCTCCTCTGTGCCCTCCCTCTCTTCCACTCCAGCCCATGGGTGTCATTCCCTGCCCTCCTCAGCCTTGCTCTAGTAGGTCGATACCACCTTTATTTTTTTTTTAACTCTAAGCTTTTTTCTTTTTCCTCAGCACCATCTCTACATGCTGCCCATAGGTGCCATCGTTGTGTCCTCCCTCTCCCTGCTCCAGTGCCAGCATGTCCCAGAGGGGAGCTTGCACATATCCGGTGCCTCATGTTTGCAGGTCTAGGGGGTCACCTCTGGACCACCTGGCCCTGACGGTCTGCAGGGCTTATTCTCGCAGTCCCACAGGAGATGTATTTCTACGTACCTTACTAACTGCTACACGGGAGTCTGGCTTCCAATCAGCCTGAGTCCACTGCTAACTGAGATCCTCCTCTTTGGGGCATGGACCGGTCTTGGCATACCTTCAACTACTGGGAGCCACTGAAAATGAAATTTTGAAAAGTACAAATCAAAACTACAATGATACCACCTCATGCCTGATACATTAGCTGTTATCAACCAGACAGGTAATAACAAGTGTTGGAGAGGCTGTGGGGAAAAAAAGAACCCTCGTTCACTGCTGGTGGGAATGCAAATTAGCACAATTTATGGAAAAAATTATGGTGGTTCCTCAAAAAACTAAGGATAGAATTACCAGATGACCCAGCAATCCCTCTACTGGGTATCTAACCCAAAACTCAAAAACATTAGCATGTAAAGACGCATGCACCCCCATGTTCATCACAGCATTATTCACAGTGTCCAAGACACAGAAACAACCAAAGGGTCCCCAGATAAAGGATTGGATAAAGAACTACTCAGCCATAAGAAACAATGACATAGTGACATTTACAACAACATGAACAGAACTTAAGAACATTATACTGAGTGAAATAAGTGGATCAGAAAAAGCTAAGAACTGTATGATTTCACACATAGGTGGGATATAAAACTGAGATTCATGGACACAGATAAAAGTGAAGAGGTTACCAGGGGAAGGGAAACGTGGGGATGTGGGGGAGGGTGGGGGAGGGGGAGGGAAAGAGTGTAAAGAGGGACAAATATAAGGTGTCAGAAAATGACTTGACTTTGAGTGACAGGTATACAACATAATGAACAGTTAAAATGCTATAGAGATGGTCACCTAAAATCTATGTACTGATCAATGTCACACTGTTAAAGTTAATTTGCTAAATAAAAATTTTAAAAACCTGCTAAAAAAAAAGAAGAAAGAGGCTGCTTGTACATGCACAAAAGTTTGACAGACAAGCAAGAGCTAGAGCAGGGTTGACAGTAAGGTTCACCTTTTATAGGACGCCACTCCTTCAGGACTGGGAGAGGTGGCTGACACAACCCAGAGAGTCAAACAAAACAAAGAAACAAAGGGATATGTTCCAAATGAAAGAAGAAGATGAAACCTCACAAGAACACTAACCAGCACCATCTTGCTCTACAGGGCCCAACAATTTGGGAAGCAAGGAGTCAAAACTTTGGGACAGGTGTTTAATGGGATCAATAACACCTGGTGCATCTGGAGGAATCAGCATCATACTAAGTACCTAAAGGATGCACTCCTGAGCCTAGGTTCTGCTTTCCTAGTTAATAATATAGACAAATCTTCAGTGCTTTTATCTGCAACTCCTATATTTTGTATTTGGGGCAGATCTCTCCCTTTATGAATATTTATCTCTTTCAGCATCTTAATATCATTCATACTAGATCAGCCTTTGGCATGCTAATATCATGAGCCAATGCCTTGGTCTCTCCTTTTTTAGCAGCTTCATTGAAATATAATTCACATGTTCTACAATTCATGAATTTAAATTGTACAATTCGATGGCTTTTAGTACATTCACACACAGACTTGTGCATCCATCATCATAGTTGATTTAAGAATATTTCATCACCCCAAAAAGAAAACTTATACCCCTTAGTAACCACTTTTCAACCTCTCTATTCCGCCACACACTCTATTCAGCCCTGTGAAACCACTAATCTACTTTCTGTCTCTATGAATTTGCCTATTCTGGACATTTCATATAAACAGAATCAAATCCTTTATAACTGGGTTCTATCACTGTGTATGATGTCTTTAAGGTTCATCTCTGTGATAGCATATATTTGTATGCTATCACAAATGCTTCATTTCTTTTTATTGTCAAAAATATTCTATTGTATAAATACACCATATTTTTTTAATTCATATTCATTCATCAATGACAAACATTCGTGTTATTTCCACCTTTTTGGCTATTATGACAATTGCTGCCATGAACATTCATGTACAAGATTTTGTGTGTGAATATATCCTTTCAATTCCATTGGGTGGCCTGACCAGGCGGTGGCACAGTGGATAGAGCGTCGGACTGGGATGTGGAAGGACCCAGGTTCGAGACCCCGAGGTCGCCAGCTTGAGCGTGGGCTCATCTGGTGTGAGCAAAGCTCAGCATCTCGGACTCAAGGTCGCTGGCTCGAGCAAGGGGTTACTCGGTCTGTTGAAGGCCCGCAGTCAAGGCACATATGAGAAAGTAATCAATGAACAACTAAGGTGTCTCAATGAAAAAACAGATGATTGATGCTTCTCATCTCTCTCCGTTCGTTTGTCTGTCCCTATCTATTCCTCTCTCTGAGTCTCTCTGTCTCTGTAAAAAAAAAAAAAATCTTATGGAGAATTCCATTGGCCGTATATCAAAAGGTAAAGTTGTTGGGTCGTATGGTAACATTTATTTTTATGTAATACTATACTGTTTCTTGGGTTTTTGTTTGTTTTAGGTAGAGAGAGAGAAAGGAAGAAAGAGAGATGAGGAGTATCAACTCGTAGGTGGGGCACTTCAGTTGTTCATTGATTGCTTCTTATGTGTGCCTTGACTGGGGGGCTCCAACTGAACCAGTGACCCCTTGCTCAAGCCAGTAACCTTTGGCTCAAGCCAGTGACCATAAAATCATGTCAATGATCTCACTCTCAAGCTGGCAACCCCACGATCAAACTGGTGATCCTGTCTGTGCTCAAGCCAGATGAGCCACACTCAAGCCGCAACCTTAAGGTTTCAAACCTGGGACCTCAGCGCCCCAAGTCAATGCTCTATTCACTGCGCCACCACCAGTCAGGCAGTAGACTACATTTCAAAGTAGCTATTACATCTTAAATTCCCACCAGCTATTTATGAGGGTTCGAATTATTTCGCATCTTGTCAACCCTTGTTATTATCTGTCGTTTTGATTATAGCCATTATAATGGGTGTGAAGTGGTATCTCCACGAGGTTTTTTGTTTGCTTGCTTTTAGATTTTATTTATAGATTTATAGAGAGAAAATAAAGAGGGAGGGGAGCGAGAAGTATCAACTCCTAGCTGCTTCACTTTAGTTGTTCATTGCCTGCTTGTTGCTTGTTGTATGTGCCTCGACAAGTCAAGCCCAGGGTTTCAAACAACAACCTCAGCATTCCAGGTCAACGCTCTATTTACCACCACAGGTCAGGCTCTTCTTGCAGTTTTGAGCTACACTTCTCTGTTAGCAAATTGTCTTAATCTTTTGCAGAAAACCTTTCAGTGACCCGCTCTTTAAGCTACAGCCTCTGGAAGTATTTTGCTCTGGCTCCTTTGTGCCGCTTAGAGGACTTATGGCCAACATAGGCTTTGCTGCAATAAGACAGCTAGCTGCCTAAGAAGGTGTTTTTACTGCCCAGATCTTTGTGATAATATGAACCACATCATTCTGCAAAAGGAAAGGATATGAAATGTATGTTAGAAATTACTCTCACTCATGTTAAAGCAAGGGTGTTAGAGAAATAAACATTATGTTAACTAACAATACACTGAGGAAACATCTCAGAGGCTCAGCCAAGAGGAAAAGTTGAAATCAAATCACCTAATAATTCACTACTTAAAGCAAAGCTCTGCCTGACTTATGGTGGCTCAGTGGATAGAGTGTTGACCTGGAATGCTGAGGTCACCAATTTAAAACTCCAGGTTTACCTGGTCAAGGCACATACAGGAAGTAACTACACACTACAAGTTGCTGCTTCCTGCTTCTCCCCCCTACCTCTTTCGCTCTCTCCTCTCTCTAAAATCAGTAAATAAAATCTTAAAAAGAAAGGCTTTACTATCTTATCACCAATGATGCCCACGATGCCATGTATTTATTTACATGTCACATATACAGAACAGAAACTTAAATATTAAAAATAACATCAAAAGAGCAAGGTCTGAGCCCTGCTTCTAACTTATGATTCTAATTATTTTAAACAAGTTACTAAATTTAGATTAAATTTTTCTAGAATATGGAAAGAATAATTTCCCCAAGGAGCTATTTTGAGGTTTAATTCTGATAAAATTGTTGAGCCTGCTTTATATGTGTATTTTAAAACACTATGTAAATTATTATTATTATTATTAACTAATATTTATTAGTCATCAGAATAGTTCACATCTACTGAAAATTTATTTTGTGACAGGGCTGTCCTTCAAATGCACCCAATATGGTGTCTTAATGGGACTTAGAAGAAAGAATTCCAACCTTGTGTAATATTTATTCTTAATTCAGTATATTATTACACAATCTGTAGAACCATTAGTGGCCAACAGTTCTGGCTAAAGTTATAATCAGGTCAAAACACTCACAGATACCCCAGGTGCCAAGGTTCAGCAAGGCACAACTGTCATACTTGGTGACCCCAGCCATGTAGATGTTCAGGTACAGGGTCTCTGAACACAGCGGGCTGCCACAGAAACAGCCCCGGGGAAAACGTAAAGCACAGTGAGAGAGGGGTACAACCTCACCAACAGCTGCTTACCGAGAGTATTTGTGCCCTTCCAAGTGTGAGTGCGGCCACGGAGCAGGTGTGGATTCATCACCCACGCTTTCACAGGTGGTTGCATTCAGCTGATGGATCAACTGGACTGGAAGGACTAAGATGATCTCACTCCTATGTCTGGCAGCTTGCCAAGCTGTTGGCTGGAGCAGATCATTTCTCCTCTGTGTGGCCTTTCATCCTTCAACAGACTAAATCAGCTTCCTTTCATGATGGTATCAGGGCAGCACTCCCAGAAGGCAAAGGCAGAAACTGTATGTTCTCGGGAAGCCCCAGGTCCAAGAATTCATGCATCACTCCTGCTACCTTCAAAGTCAAAGCTAGTCAAAGACAAGGCCAGCCCAGATACAATGAGGTGGAGGAACAGAATCTACTTCTTGCTGTTGTATATCATATATCTGGGGGTTTTTTTATCTTTATTTACCTTTAATTGACAAATAAAATTATAATATATTTATAATGTACAATGAGATGATTTCATATATGTATTTATGGTGAAAGGATTCCCACCACCAAGTTAATTAAACCATCCATCACCTCACGTATTTACTTTTTTCCCTTTTTTGTCTTGGTGAGAACACTTAAGCTCTACTCTCTTAGCATATTTCAATTTTCAATTATGCAATACAGTATTATCAACTGTAATCACCCTGTTATACATTAGATCCTCAGGTATTATTCACCTTAAGTAGGGTGACAACTCATTGTGGTTTTGATTTGCATTTCCCTGATGATTATTGATGTTGAGCACATTTTCATGTACCTTTCAGCCATTTATATGTCTTCTTTGGAAAATATCTGTTAAGTTCCTCTGCCCATTTCTTTAATTGGGTTATTTCGCTGAGCTAACGATTTCCTCATCTATTTCGGATATTAACCCCTTATTGAATATGAAGTTTACAAATATTTTCTCCCACTTTATAGGTTGCCTTTTAACCTTGTTGATGGTTTCCTTTGCTGTTCAGACCTTTTTAGTTGATATAGTCCTACTTGTTTAATTTTGCTTTTGTTGCCTCTGCTTTTGGTGTCAAATAAAAAAATCATTTCCAAGAGCAATGTCAAGGAGCTTACCCCTTATATTGCGGGGGGCAGGGGATTTTATGGTTTCAGGTCTTAACATTCAAGTCTTCAATCCATTTTAAGTTGATATTTGTGTAAGTGAAAAATAGGGTCCAGTTTCATTCTTTTACATGAGACTATCCAGTTTTCCTAACGCCATTTGTTGAAGAGACCATTCTTTTCCTATTGTCTAGTCTTGAGTCCTTTGTCAGAACTTAGCTGACCATAAATGTATGAGTTAATTTCCAGGTTCTTTAGTTTGTTCCATTGATCTATGTGTTTATTTTTATGCCAACATCACACTACTTTACTATAGCTTTGTAAGATAGTTTGAAAACTGCTTTATTCTTTTTTCTCAAGGTTGCTTTGGCTATTCTGGGTGTTTTGTGATTCTATATGAAGTTTAGGATTCTTTTTCTTATTCCTGTGAAACATGCCATGGATGTTCGCATTTAATCTATAGATTGCTTTAAGTTGTATGGACAATCTTAATTCTTCCAATCCAGGAACATGGTATATCTTTCCATTTATTTGTGTCTTCCTCAGTTTCTTTCATTAATGTCTTACAGGTTTAAGGATACAAGTCTTTCATCTTACTAAATTGTTTCCTAAGTATTTTATTATTTTTTGATGCTATTGTAAATGAGACTTTTAAACTTATCTTTCCAGCAGTTTGTTGTTACCCTACAGAAATATAACTGGTTTTGTAATGAGCTTACTGCAACTCCATGAGCTCAACTATGTTTTACCCATTTTTTAGGTAAGGAAATTGACACCCAATCTTAAAACACAGCTTATGTGACAGATCCACATCTGAATCCAGGTCTTTTATCTATTACTAGCCCTAAATATTTGAGAAAGGTTATCCTTTTTGCTATGACCAACATTCACATGGAAATTGCTCTTTCCTTCACCCCTCAGTATGCCTTGAGTCACCAAATGGTTTACTTTACCTTTTTTTATCCAATAGATTAAGTTTCCCCTTTTGAAGATTTTGATGTCCTCTCTCTGATCTCTAATTTTGTTCTTCCTTTGAAGTATATTGCCTTATTATAGAAATGGGTTCTAAATCAGGCCAAATTCAGTCATAGAATCATGACGTGAACTTCAGGAAAAACCATGAATTTTCCCTACTTACCTGAAGAGTTGACTTACATTTTGGGGCTAATACAAGAGATGAAGAAGTTCTTTTGACTGGGTAATGATTTAGCCTTGGTTTTAATTTTCACAACCTGTCATTTGATATTCTGATATACTTTGTTCACCTCAATGGAAGTCTTTATCCAAAGTGGTCTTTTAAATGTGAGAATGACCAGAGAGAACATATCATCTACCATCTTTATAGAAAGGTAGAAAGAACAGTAGACAAAGATTATAAGATCAGATTCATTGGAGCTGGGCAAATGACTAGTTATTTGATCTTGGGTAAGTAATTTCACTGGTCTGGGCCCCAATTTTCTCATCATTGAAATGAGAGTGTTAAGCTGAATACACTCTCAGTGTTTTCAGCTCTGACATTATTTGATTCTCCTGCCAGAGCATAATTCTATGATATACTCTACACATTTTTATTCCTAAACACATTGACATCATGTTAAAATAGATTCTCAAGTTCCCCATGTAAACAATCGTGGCTGTTGCCAAAATTTGCTAGCAAAGGAAAAACAGGTGTGGTGTGTTTCAAATTATTTTTCCTTGAATGCTCTGAGCACATTTTTGGATATGTGGAAAACCACGAGGTATGCTGCTCTTTATCTGACTCATTAGATCACACCAAAAATATTTCACAGAGCTTCTTTCATACCTTTTCTGGAACATCATACAAAGTTGAACAAAAATATTTGAACAAGATGTCTTGATTAAAAAGAAAAAAACATCTGTGTTAGAGAAAAAAGCAAATGCCCAAACTAGATGTTAATCTTTCTGTTTGATAAACCAAACCATATTGATAAGCTCCTGCCAAATAGTTAAGATATATTATAAAGAAACATAACTTTTGTCGGACAGCCTGCTGACTGAGCTGTAGAATATAGCCTGGAGGCATTTATAACTAGGTAGAGATACCATAGGATATAGAATTCTCAGGGGAAAAAAAAGTAAAAAAGAAAAAACATGATTAAAATTGTAAAATGCTTTGGAAAGCAGAAATTCCAAACTATCATCTTCCCAGCAGATCTAATTACTCTCATGCATTCTGACTTCACAGCAAACACTGATCCAGTTAACATTCGGGGAGGAAGTTTCCCAAGCAAATCATTTGTGGCATCCTTGGAAATATTTCTAGATGGTAATGTATTATAGGAAGGCCTATTATCATCTTAAACTGAAGTTTCTACCCATTTAAGGTTTTTTATTTTAAAAAATCTCGAGTCAGGACATAAGCCCAGACCTTAACATACACACTTCTAGTTGGCACCCTGATGGGCAACCACTTGACTTTGACGAGAAGTTCTGCCTGACAGAGGGCAGCTTAACCAAATGCACAGTGAGCTCCAGCAGGTATGGTCTATTTCACTTCTTCCTGAATGTCCCATGGGGCTCATCAGAAAACAGAACCGCTATCATCTTTACAAGTCACTTGATGTTTGAGATCAACTCATAAGGCCAAGAAACATGAGAATAAAACAAGTCTTCCATGTGTTAACCTTGTCTCCACACAAAAGCACTATAGCTTGTCTCAGAATGGGAAGAGGGAAAAGACATAGGTCTATTTCTTCACTAGAATTTGCTCTTGGCTTTTCCTGAGAGTACAGTCTCTACCTGCTTTCTCCAGTATTCCCCACGGTTATTTACTCCCACTTCACCTGTCTTTCCCCACATTACTGTCTTTCCACCACCAACTCAGACACTATCACTTCTCTTCCTTACTTCTTGACACCAACCAGGGTACCTGTAGGAACCAATAGAAAACTAAGCTTTCCATCTTCAATGGAGAAAAATAGGCGAATCCTGGAAAGAGCATGGAAGAAACTCAGATCGGGCAGATGAAGTAGACACCCACTCTTACCTAAATGAACTGACCAGTCACACTTCCCAAGTTGCATTTTCAGTTCTTATTTTAAGGGCTCTGCTTTTCTCTGACTCAATTTTTATTCAAAACCAAGTTGCTCTCTCATTTGAAGGAGCGGTTAGAACATACTAGTTGAAGCACAGCATTCTTATATTTCCCTCTAAGTCTTTAAGGAAGATTGTATAGACAGCAAAAATTATCCTTTAAAATAGTGTTGTCCCATGAAAACCCTTCACTTTTAATATGGTAGCACATGGGACTGGGCCTTTTGATGGCAGGGCGAGCTGGGCTTCCTCTAACCCTAGGTCCAGTACACAGAGATCAGGAGAAAGGAGAAGTATAGGCTGAGCATATGATTAGACAAGAAATCCTCTGGCCCCACCACCAGTATTATGGCCAAGATGACAGGGAGGTGTCCTCTTCAACCTCTACACAAAAAGAAAAAAGTATAGCCCAGGCCCCAGCTTGGCAACAGCTTTGAATAGCAGACAGTACATCACTCCAGTGGACAGGTCCCCTGATTTACCGTTAGGACCTAGCCAATCCCAACTTTAACACCAGGTAAGAAGACTGAGGCCAGGGAAGTTGGACCATCTGGATTTGGACGGGGCCACAATGGGCAGCAACATCAATGGCAGCCCACAGAGAAGACTCCTCGGTAAATGGAGTCAGATCTCAGGCTTTCTCTTCTCTGTTTGAGACCACGGATTGACCTTTTGGTCTGAGCAATCATTTTGATTATGAAAGTTGTCAGGTGAAACCCTAAAGAGAAAAAAAAATTGCCATCCCTTCAGTTGCAGGAGACAGAGGCTCAGAGTCATTAAATTATTTTCCCCCAGCTTATTTTACTTTATTTTTATAATTGATGTTAGTGGGGTAAAGAGTCAATGAATTTGAATATGTAAGTTTTATATCCAAAACTGGGAAGTAAGGAACATTGTTGGGCAAATGAGTTTGTAAAATTTGTATTTTTTTAGTTAGCTCACTTTTAGTGTTAAAAAATGGCACCTGGGTATTTGGTCAGTGAAATTGCAAATTACCTTCCTGCTTGGGAAGGGCCATTGTCTTGCTAATGTTTTGCAGAAGGAGAAAGAGAGGAAGCCATGTTTTTGCAGAGTTTGTACAAAGAGAGGGCAGAAGATATGCAGATGGGGAATCAGAGATGAGGGGCTTTTGTGAGCTCCCCTGAGACTGGTGAGGCCTTTGATTCTAGGAGAAACTGGAGAAGTTTCTCCTGTTGTAGAACCAGAGGGAAGTGTCAGCGGCTTCCGGAGCCCTGAGTGAAAGGGAATTGTGTTTTTCCCTGTGTGTGTTGCTCGTCAGCTGGTGTAAGACTTTAATAAAGGAATGGCCCACCATTTTTTGGCTCCACTGTTTCTTTACCGTCTGCCTGAATTTAATGGGAACATGCATGTGAATGTCCACGACGGCCATGACTACTAGCCCTACAAACATCAATTTCACATTTATGGATTTTAGGGTTGTCCAGCATCCATTCATTTTCTATCAGCACTCAGATTCCTTTTGAGAAATGACTTCTTACCCACTGGACACAGTCTGGTGGGCCATAATCAGGGGCCGTGCCATTCCTACCCAAGGCAATAGAACAAGATTCAGATTGATTCAACTGGGTGCCCCTGCCCCAGTATTGAAATCTGAGTATAGGGTCAAAGATCCCGGTAGTTCTAGAGCTCCACTCCACCCCGTAGACGGTTTCTGCTGGAGCCTCTGTAGTCTCTTGCCTCTTTGCTTTGGAGCTGCCTTATTTCTTGCCACATCCCTGGCATGGTCCTCTAGGCTCCTGGCAATTCTGTGAGCCTCTGATATCCTTCCAATACATTCCTTCTAGCTTTAGCTAGCCAAGATTCGTTTCTATGGCTTGTAACCAAAGGCATGTGACTAATTCACACCAACATTTATTTATACAATGGGTGACAGTTTACAATGTGTTTGTTTACTTAAAACCCCATTTTACTCCCATAACACTCTAACATGAGTAGAGCAGATATTATTTATTCTTATTTGATACATGGAATAAAAAAAATTTAAAAAGAAAAACCTAAGACTCAAAGAACTTAAGGAATCTGCCCATGTTCTCACAGCGACAAAGTATCCCCAGCCCAAGACTTTTGGTCTCATCTCCAGTGTTCTTTGCACTCACTACAGGGAGGTATGAGTCCCTCGTCTGCTCCCCACTAAGCAGTGAAAGAAAACCAAATTAGTTGGTAATATCCACACTTTTTTGCTAGCACTCATGTGACTACTAACATGGACCTCTCTTTAAATTTCCTTTCTCATGCCCAGAGAATCTCGATGTGAAAATATTCTGTAATATATTGCAGTGGTATTAATGGAGCCAGACCACAACAAGGTGACATATTTACATTTGGAAAGACTAGAAATCATGGCAAATTGGCTCTTACATCATCTATAATTGTTGCCTTTTAGAGGAGAGATAGGTAAGTTTATCATCACTGTATGGAAGAAAATGGCTTCCTGGAAACAAAAATACACATACCTCTTTTCCTAAAAGGACTAACACTAATCAAGACGGGTCTGAACGTAGGCCTCATGTGGGCAATAATTATTTCTTGAACTGCAGAGAATTCTAGATTATTTTCTTTATTCATAGAAGGCCTAAATTTAAAAGACCTTTGAAACTTAATTGATTGCTATAAAATTTGTCTGAAGCCAGCAATGTTTGTTTGGAATTTAAAATTACAAAGAATTTATCTGAAGTCACACTTCAGGTCCTTGGCATGCTTGTGACAGAAGGCAAATAGTTTCATCTAGAATTACAGCACGGAGGAATCACCCCAAAGCAAAAGCCTTGATGCCCCTATACCTTCCACTCAATTTCATAACTAACTGCAAACTCAGATCTTCTAGGCTCAGCATCACTATTAGGCTTCTCTCTTGGAGCAAGTGTTTCTCATACAAAAAATAAGAAAAATCTCAGTTCCTGGTATCACCTGCTTTACAAACCTACAATCAATATTTCTCCATTTAGAAGAGAGAGCCATTCATAAAAATGCTTAAAATATGAACACTAAATAAACAACCATGACAGGAACAAGTTTATGAAGGTGTGTTGAATTCATGCGGGCTTTAAAATTTTTATTTATATTTTTAAAATCTGCTTGTCAACATCTGTTCCCTGTCAACATCTATTCTCTGCCCTTTTATTACAAAAGATACACTATCTAGATAACATGTATTTCATAAATAATAGCCATTTTGAGATTTTATATGGAAAATCTGGGACAAAATTTTTCTTCCAAGTCCCCAGATATGAAAACCAGATATTCTTTTACAAGAGAAAATGTGAAAAAAATATCCCCCCTTAATATGTATACATACATACATAAATTAGGATACTTGAAACTATTGGTATCACTCATAACACACTCCACAGTTTGTTTTGTTACTTAGGTTTTTGTTTCGTTTTGTTTTGTTTTGTGACAGAGACAGAGAGAGAGAGAGAGAGATAGGGATGGACAGACAGGAAGGAAGAGAGATGAGAAGCATCAGTTCTTCATTATGGCTCCTTAATTGTTCATTGATTGCTTTTTCATATGGGCCTTAACCAGGGGGCTACAAGTAGAGTGAGTGACCCCTTGCTCATGCCAGCGACCTTGGGCTCTCTCAACCTTTGGGCTCAAGCTAGTGACCATGGTGTCATATTTATGATCCTATGCTCAAACCAGCAACCCTGCGCTCAAAGTGGTGAGCCCATGCTCAAGCCAGATGAACCCATGCTAAAGCCGGCAACCTCAGGTTTCGAACCTGGGACCTCTATATCCCAGTCCAACCCTCTATCTACTATGCCACTGCCTGGTCAGGCTTGTTAGTTTGTTTTGATTTGCTTGTTAATTTTTACAAAATTGATTTACTGAACCAAAAGTAAAATTGTTACGGCCCAAAAATGTAAGTCAAAGTCTGAAACTGACCAGTAAGCAAAAGAAATACATGATATGAGCGGAAAAGAATAAAAGCATTTATGTAAATTTTAATAATCACATAATTATATGATACGCCAATAGGAACATCTCCAAAGAACTACGGAAAGAGATCTGTGATACTGTTCTTTTTATTCTTAGTTGAAAGGCTGACCTAAAAGAGTAAACAGTTTCTAAAGCGATGGTTGTATAACACCAAGTTCAATGTTAAAGCTGTTAGCCAGATTTGATTTCTACTCTTAACTCTGCCTTCCTGTACTGATTTTCTTCTACTAGCCTAGTGATTTGTTAGTACTTTAATGTTTTTTAATATATTGCTCCCTGTTGCAGGTTAAGCACCTGGTTAATAGTTCTATGAATAACAACTACTCTTGATATGAAAATCAAATATTGCCAAAAGCAGATTAAGTGCTTTGAAAAATCAAGAGAGTAATTTGTAGGGTGTGATTTGCGGGGAGGGCAGAATGGGAGTAATATTGATATAGGTTTGTTCTTTTTCTCCCTAAGAGTTCTTTTCTGGGAAAAAAAAAAAGAAAAATGTTAGATTATTACAACAAATCAATTCTTTTGCAGCCTCCCCATTCTCTCTTTTCTCCATTTTTTAAAAAAGAGTTACACATAATTAGTTACAAGGTCTATAAATGTCATTGAGTCCTACTTGCTTTGAGAGGATGGGAGGGAAGGAGTCAGTGTCCATAATCTGCTTGCTTGCTTTGACTTTTTCCATAGTTCTTGGTTGTCCACACATCAGCCTGGCTCTATCTAAGATGTGGAAGTATTTAGATCAAATTCCCTTTTTCTTTCCCCAGGTTAATGACATTTGCTGTGAAGGCCAAGGTGATCACTTGAGACTAGGGAACTGGAGACAAGGAGCTAGAAGGCTGTATCTCAGGAATAATATCCCCCATTTCTCCATTTATCTCACAAGATTCTTATGAAAGTTCACAAGTTATTTGTGTGAACTTATAAATATAAATAACATTGTGGCTCACCTGGCATTTTCTGAAAGAGGAAGGCCTTTGATAGCCTCTCTCTAGTTTCTACAAAGAACAAATTTAAGTTCCACTTCAAGTCACCTTAGGGTGTTAAGTATTCTACTTATTCCCAAATGTATATTGCTTAAAAAAAAAAAAAGGTAGATTTAGGATCATTTGTTTTTTATCACTTCTCTAAATACTCTATTTTCCAAATTCATCGCCCACCCACTTACTCATCAGGCATGGCTCCAAATATATTTGGACAGTCTTTCAAATCCAAACATACCCTCAAAGCATGAAAAATCACTGTTAACATTCTTTTGAATGTTTAGGAACTAAGGAAAACGCCTGATAAGGCCACCCTAACGATGAAGCCAGGATACTAGAGCCAGCCTTCACCAGATTGGTATTGATTATGCAAGAAGGACATTTCAAAGCTAATCAAGATACCCTCTCCCTTACACACACACACACACACACACACACACACACACACACACACACAAGTCAAGGCCCTCCAAACATGAATACTGTCCTATGGTAGAAGCTAGTAGAAAAGGGGGGAAAATCCCCAAAGTCAGTTCTTTGGTGGGAAATTATTTGACTTTCCAATTTGCTTTTCATTCTCTAATGGCTGTAATTCCAAGCCCCACAAATGTTAAAAAGTGTGTGCCTTCTTTTTACATCTTATTCCTGGATCTTTACACAGACCAATCGCCCAAATGATGAGAAATCTATCCACAGCCCTTTCTAATTTTCTCTTGTGCATATGGTGTTATTTCAGGAACAAGAGTGTAAGGAATGTTCCTGTTAATTAAAAAAAAGAATGTTTCATGCCATCTAGCTTATGGATTCTGCAACAGATCGAGGAATCTATTTCAAATGGTTGGGTTTTTGCTCCCATTAACAAATGATAAGGTGATGCCCTGTAGATTCTTCAGCATGAGGAATCACAGTCCAGAGGGAAAATAAAGGGCAGGATATATGAACCTTGACTCTTGAATGAGCTGAGGTGCTGGAGTCACCGACACCCTGGACCGTGGAGTTGAAGAATGGTATTTCTTAGGTAATTATGATCTCAGCCAGGTCTAATGGAGCGATAATAGTTTGGCAGATCCTGTGGGTGGTGTGCATTTCAGAGCCCTCACAAGTTCCAAAGAAAGTTATTCTTTTTCCTCAGGAAAAATAGAATAATTGACCTATTGGGATGAAGGAGAAAATTGACTACAGTTCCTTTGGCACTAGGGTCCCTAGTCATTTAGAAAATAGTGATTGGATTATAGAGTGGATTAGCATAATTTAGTGGCAAAAGCACTTGTAACCATTTATCTTCTGGACAAATGGCTACTGATATTTTCTACAAATATCAGTACAATATCAGCTACAAATATTTCTTCAATTCCTTCCCTTCTACCTAAGTGTAGTAGAAATTTAATGGGATGGGAGACTAAGGGAGGATATAATGTAACTCTAAAACACTAAAAACATCAAACCACCTAGAACAGTAAACGTCACACTGTGAGTGAAGATGGCAAGTGAGGCGTATAGTATTATTAGAAACAAAAAGTAGAAATGGAAGTGTTAGAATTGCAATTAAGCAAGACTTGTGGAGACAAAATACCTCGGCAAGGCAATTTTTAGTAACTTCTACAGAAGGTTGTGCTGCCACTAGCGAAAGCTGGCCAGCGAGCACACAGGTAGGGGGGTGGGTTCTGTTTCTATTCCTAAAGCAGGCCCTCGGCTGGGTTTTGCCTCATTGGCTGCGGTGTTGACTGTACAATCTTACTCTTTCCCGATTGGCTAATTTAAATGGCCACATGAGTGGGGAAATGGAGAGGTGGGGATAGTGTTAACTTCATGAAACTGAATGAGGGTTTTGGGGAATGGTGGGAAAAACCAGATGAAGGGGGTTGAGGAATGGTTGAAGGAAAGAACATGAAATAAACAAGTTGTTTTTCCTTCAAAAGCACTTATTGGATCTATGGCTTTTATATAGCAAAGGGTAGTCATTTTGTGGTGTGTGTTTTTTGGGGGGTTTTTTGGTTTATTTATTTATTTATTTATTTTCCTGAAGTGAGAAACAGGGGGCAGCAGACAGGCTCCCACATGTGCCCTACCTGGATCCACCTGGCATGCCCACTAGGGGGCGATGCTCTGCCCATCTGGGCCATTGCTGCACTGCAACTGGAGGCATTCTAGCACCTGAGGCAGAGGTCACAGAACCATCCTCTGTGCCCTAGCCAACTTTGCTCCAGTGGAGCCTTGGCTGCGGGAGGGGAAGAGAGAGACAAGAGAAAGGAGAGGGGGAAGGGTGGAGCAGATGGGCACTTCTCCTGTGTGCCCTGGTCAGGAATCGAACCCCGGACTTCCACACACCGAGCCAACACTGTACTGCTGAGCCAACTAGCCAGGGCCTAAGAGTAGTCATTTTGAATAATTATGATTCTGTCCATTGAACTAATTTAATAAACTTTTAAAGGAACTAAAATTCTGTCATCTTGAAACTGTTTTTTGGGATATTGAATTAAGCTGTTTATTAAGAAACAAGATTCAGAAAAAAACTTTGACACCCCCTCCCCTTTCCTGCCCAAGAGATTCAGATGGAAACCTGATTAAGGAAGGAGATTCTAGGATGCTGTTGCAGTCTAATTTGAATTGAGTACAGTATGGTAAATAGAGTGCTTCAGGCCACAGCCTGATAGCTATACACCCGTTGTGGCTCACTGTTTCTGATTCACCTAGCCCTGTGCATTCTGCTCTTCCTCAACTACCTATAAATCACAGGTCCTCACTTCTGAAATCTAATATCCCATTCTTCCACCTTTCTCCTTTGTCAAAAAGGCCCTTATACACCCACTGTTGCTTTACTGTCTAGAATTTTCACGGATTTATCATGTCTATGTGAACTCCCCATGTGCATATATTAAACTTTGGTTTTCTCCTGTTAATCTGTCTCTATTAATTTGGTTATTAGCTCAGCCACAAGAACTTACAATAGTGATTTTTTCAACTGATGCTGCAAGAATTTTTAAAACATGCAATATCTGACTATTTAGTCAGGGTCACTGGCCTCTTTTTTCTCAATTGTCAAATAAAAAAATGACAACAGCCAACACAATAGCCATTGGTCTGAATAAATCAAAATGATACCTATTTTTTTGTCAGAATGGCAAAAACATCTATTTTTTTTGTGTGTCACAGAATTTTAGTAATTAGCTAATGTGTGCCATGAGATGAAAAAATTTGAAAATTGCTGACTTAGAAGATGAGAGGAAAAGTGTTAATATTTGTTTAGCCCCATGTTTTTTATATGTTAGAATTTTACTGAGTCCTTTCTTTAAAAAGCATAGTAACACATAAACATTGCTTAATACTGTCAAATACTAGAGAATAAGTTTTAAATTTTTAAAAGTTGTCCTTATCCCCATTTCTTTCCACCCCAGGGTCCTACTTCCCAGAGACAATGACCTAAATAAATATGTTAAACAAACATTATTGATTTTCTAGGGACATTCTCTTTCAGTTTGAAGGTGAGAATTTAGCTAGGTGAAGACTGAAAACCAACCAAAGTGTTTGGGTAAATATGACATGCAAAATAGTGTCCACCGCAGAGCTAAGGAGGGTACCAGGATTACACTTCTTTCTTTATAGGTCCAAAGTCATGACTTTTGTGCCATCAAAAAAAGATCAAGTGCACGGAGTACTCAGCCAAATGAACGACCTTTTGTTAAAAATCATTAAGTACCAGAAATCATTTCATATTTGAGTTTGTTTCTTATTTGGACCATTTTCTCTTGTAACACCTCTGTTGTTTTTGTTTTTGCTATATTCTTTCCTGGGAAAGAATTTTTAAAGGGAAAATTTTTAAAAAACTCACGTACTTCTTTATCCATAAAACATCACCTTCTCTGTGAAGTCTTCTTGTCTCCCCCTTGTGAGGTCAGTAATTCCCACCTTTCAGCTCCTATAGCATATAATTTCATCATAGTTCTAATTTAGTCAAAGACTGTCTAGAAACAAGGTGCTTATTTTATTGTATTCTAATTATACATTAGGTCTATGTCTACTGGAATAGGCTATAAGTTCTTGAAAAAGAAAAATACATTATTACTTTTCACACTCTACCTCTTGCACACAGCCCAGCACATAGTAGGTATTCATTGCCTTTGTTGTATGATTAAGTGAACATGGTCTGTAAATAAATTTCTCTCAAGGGACTAATGCCCACTCAGCCTGAAGAAAATGTTTAACTCAGGCTCTTTTCTTTAACTATTTCCCAATCCCCTTCATTCGGATTCCTCCGACTGGGGAATAAAATGAGAAATAGCTAACTCATTTACCAATTCTCCCTGCCCCCTATGTCTGGTCATCCAACCATTCCTCAACCCCCTTACCTAGTTAATGATATCCCCATCTGTCCCTCCCACCTTGATACAGCCATTTAAACTAGCCTATTGGGAAAAAATAAAATTGTACAGTCAACACTCCAACCAATGGAGTAAGACCCAGCATCCTAGGGCCTGCATTAGGGATAAAAACAGAACTTGTCCTCTGCCCTTGCAATTTGCTGACTGTTTTTTGTTTGTTTGTTTGTTTTGTGGCAGAGACAGAGAGAGTCAGAGAGAGAGACAGATAGGGACAGACAGATAGGAAGGGGGAGAGATGAGAAACATCAATTATTCGTTGTGGTTCCTTAGTTGTTCATTGATTGATTCTTATATGTGCCTTGACCAGGGGGCTACAGCAGAGCAAGTGACCCCTTGCTTGAGCCAGCAACCTTGGGTCCAAGCTGGTGAGCTTCTGCTTAAACCAGATGAGCCCGCGCTCAAGCTGGCAACCTCAGGGTCCCGAACCTGGATCCTCCGCATCTCAGTTTGATGCTCTACCCACTGCACCACCGCCTGGTCAGGCTGCTGGCTGGCTTTGAAGAGCAGCAGCACAGCCTTCTGCAGAAGTTATTAAAGTTGCCTTGCCAAGGTATTTTGTCTCCATGAGTCTTGCTTAATTTCATCTCTAACAACCTCAACCTCTATTTCCATCCTCCTTTTTTCTAGGTTCATTTAGGAACATCTAAAATTAGAAAACAATGTAAGTTTTAAGTTGTTTTCTTAAAAATTCTGGAAAAGTATAGCTATATGTTATCCTTTGACCTTAAAAATAAAACAAGAACCATTCCAAAGATGTTGGCATTCTCCAGCTTTTGACCCTCTGTTATGTTTTGTTTTTTCAATACAATTTAACCCTGGCCAGGTAACTCAGTTAGTTAGAGTGTTGTCCCAACACACCAAGGTTGTGGGTTTGATCCCTGGTCAGGGCACATACAAGAGTCAACAATTGAATGCATAAATAAGTGAAACAACAAATCAGTCTCTCTCTCTCCCTCCCTTCCTTCCTCTCTTAAATCAGTAAGTGAAAAAAAATTTTAATACAGTATATTAGGAACTTGAAGACAGAAAGCATCAAAAATATTTGAACTCATCTAAGTTATTTTCTATTGCATTTAAAGCCCATTTATAAAATACATGTAATATAAATATAAAATATAGAAACTTAAATATATAGACTATGAAAATGTAAAGACACAGACCAACTCCTATGCTAGGTAAATGGGATTGATTGCTTCTTTGCCATGACAATCACGTTTCTCTAAAAATAACCTGTGATTACAAATTTCCAAGGGGTTTTCTAAAAATTTGTCTTATCCCATGTTATCACAATATTTCCTGCGATGGCAGAACATTTTAGGATAATAGTCACAAAGCTTATATTATTAGACTTTGAAAATGTCCTCACATTTGTTGGAAGTGGTTTGGTTTTTAGTTTCCGGCTAAATGTCAATTAGAGGTCAGATCATTTTGAGCTACTATCAATCATCTTGGCAGAAGTTTGACAACAGCAAAAGCATCTTAACTTCAGCCACCCACATCCAGAATATCAGTTCCTTTTAGCTGACATATCACCTTGACAGTGAGAGTTTCCTGACCCCCTATGATAGAATTCACACACTCTTTGTAGCCCCTCTAAATCCTCTCCAGACCATCAGAGTATCAGAGTACGTGCTATGCCTGGTTACATTCATTTTCTTTTTTTCTTTTTTTACATCTTAATCATCCCCATCTGAGCCTTAAAGGGATGGCTGTGGTTTATATCCCAGAGCCACAGCACAGTAGGCATCAAATATATATCTGCAGAATAAAGTAAGAAATCTTTCATAGATAATTCTCTTTTAAAATAGTTACCGAAAAAAAATTCCTTATACAAAATCTCAAAGTTATTGCTTTTGGGCCCTAATTCTTTGCCTTTAATTACACAATTACTTCTATTAATAATTTTTTAACAACTCAAAGTATGAGATTTCACAGAGTTGGGGAGATGGCAAGACTAAGAGCCCCCCCTGCCTCATGCTGGCCTTCAGACGTGTCTGGATTGTTTGATGGATGGCAAAAGCAGAGCAAGTGAAGCTTGCTGGGGTTATACTGAGGACGAAAACATGATCCCAGGAGAAAAAGAAACATTTAAACTTGCCTCCTAGAAATGTGTTTTATTAAAGAAAGAGAGAGAGAGAGAAAGAAAAGGAAAGAGACAGAAGTTGTAGGTAAACACTGACAAAACTGTTTCTCTAAACCTCACAGCTCTGAGGATCCTCTTACAAATTGACACAGGAGAAGAAGCAAGCCGTTCCTCTTAGTGCGCAGCCGCCAACGACTGCCCAATCCTGGCCCCGTGCTCGGAGCGTGCAGTGCGGCAGTCTCTGTGATCAGTAATGCCACTGGCAGGGAACAGGGTGCTTGATAGAGGAGCAGGGGCCACCACGGAGCCTGGAGTTGAAGAGCAGCACAAAGTGGTAATGCAACTGCCAGAAGTCAAGATGTCCAACAGAGCTCTGGCATTGTCAGCTAAAAAAGCATGTTTGTGGTCATGTGTGAAATGAACCTGACTCCCAACTATACTTGGGGAGAGTTAATTTTTAGAAGATGAGTCAGTCATCAGTGAAATTTGGACGATATTCAGTCAAGCACTATTTGTTGAGTACTGACTATGTTCTAGGCATTGTGCTGGGCACGGGTTATTGCTGGTAAAGTGCCTCCATCTGCACCCCCAGATGGGATGGTCTGAGAAAATCTGGTTGCAATAAAATTTAGAGTGGCTGCTCACAACAGCAAAAGATTACACTGAAGTGGGAAAAATATAACCGCTATGCATATGAAGATATGCGGATTCAAACAATAGGATATAGAGCTTTTTTTCTCATCCAGTTGGCAAAAATTTTAAACCTCAATAACATCACGTCTTGACAAAAGGGAAATATGTGCTCTCATGCAATCAATATAGGCTTGAAATGAAAATGATTCCAGCTTTTTGAATGCAAGTTGGCAATATATATTATATCATATTGTGGTAAACAATTAGTCATGAGCAGAGCAAGGACTATAGGGCAGGCCCAGAGGCCACTAGGGCAAAAGCCCCAGGTGCCTAGCAATGGGAAAAACTGGGAAAATAAGGACCTCACCCCCCAGAGTGACATTTCCTCCCTTAGCTGGTCATGCAACTTAGACTCCCTGATTCCATACTTCTGTCCATGGAATTTGAACCCTCCCCTCACCTTTCCTCCACGGCATATCGCTAGTCATGTGGTTTTAGACCCCCTTAGAGAAGGGACAAACAAGAAAGCTGGAGGATAGCACTTAAGCATTAACCCCTAGAGATAACATCTAGGCCTCAGTTGTGTTTCAGCTCCAAAGCCAGAAAAGCAGCAAAACCAGACAAAAGAAAGCCACAGCTGACATCAGGATGAGCTACACTGACTAATGACCCTCTGCTCTGGCACCAGTCAATCAGTGGAGAATGAAACCCCAAAAGAACATACCTGGAAAGCTGATGAATATTCTATTGAGATCCTCCCCTGGGGCCTCCCCTAAAAATCCCCGCCTTTGAAATCCGTTAGGACAGAGGTTTCAGTGTACTCTTCCCTCCAGAAGTATTCCCATACTTTTCCCTCCTCGTCCTCCTCTTCTTTCTTGCCCCTCTCTTTCTCCTAAGCTCTAAGAGACCCCATGAAACTTGCAAACAGGGGAGCAATGAGCAGCAGCAGCTCATCCTGGGTTAATCCCCTGAACCTGTCTCCAAGGTCCCCTTTTCTCTAACTTTCTTCTTGTATGGCCAATAAATTTTTTCTTTACTTGCTGCATTCTGTCCCTTGATTGAATTATTTCTCTCAAGAAGACAGGAATCGAGGTCAGTCACTCCCCCTGTCGTGTCAGTGCAAAAATTCCCAGTTCTTTTCTCTGTCTCTGAGCAATACATACACTCATGAAAATATATACATTCAAGACTTGGCTTTGCAGCAAATATTTATTGGTGAAAAGCAGTAACAACCAAAAATGTTGAACAGCGAGGAATAAATAAAATATGGCCCATCCATGAAAAGGAGCACTGTAATATATAACAATTAAGTAGCGGAATATACCATTCTAAAATATGTTCTGGTTTAAGGATTCTTTTGAGGTGAGTATATGGAGCAATAGGAGAAGCTTTGAAAACAGTAAAAGTTAGTTACCCTTTTGTGAGGGACATTTACATTTATAAAGGAAATCTCTACTTGTACGCAGAGAAATTACTCTAAATCATGAGAAAATTTTATCATTGGGAAAGGCACCTACTTAAATTCACATAACAAACCTTACCCTTGTTTTATTCTGGTAACATCCCCTAACTGCCCCTACACACACCCCAGGCACACACCTTTATTTTGTCTTTAGCTAAAGATGGCATATAAGCTAGTGGCAACCTGAGAGTTATCCATTTTTCCATGGGTATCTGCCATGTATACATGATATACACACATTAATAATCTGTTTGCTGTGGCCAAAGCACCCAAGTGTCAGAGCAGCTGGACTCAATAAAACATTGAATCATGTTCCTTGTCGAGTAATAGAATTAATGATTTCTGGATAAAAACAATAAGACTATGACTTAGAATATATCTCCAGGGTAATTGTTGGGCAGATAAGATATATATTGCTCACCCTGTTAAAGATGCTGCTGCCCACATGGGGCAGCTTGATTGCCTTTTTCCTTTGGAAGGGGCGTGGTTGTGCTAATGTGTGTTGAGGGAGGGCTTTAGTGCCAAAAAGGTTTTAAATGGTGGAACTAGGAGGCCATTTTGGAGGAGAGTGATTACATTATTGTAGAGAGGAAGAGCCCAGGGTGTAGCAGGGCAGGGAAGCCATGTGGAGGAGGCAGCCAAAATGGCAGAATGGGAGAAGCCAGTTCGTGGAGGAGGAGATAGGGGACAGAGGTGAATAAGACTCGTGAGGTAGAAGCTTTTGATTCTAGGAAAGTCGGATGAGTCAGTGGCTTTGTGAGCACTGAATGAGCGGGTTTTGGAGCCCAGTGTGTTTGTTTTTACTCACTTGCCCAGTGTGAGTCTAGAATAAAGGAAAATGAACCACCAGTTTGGGGCTCTGTTGATTCCTTACCGTCGGTCTGAATCAAATGCGAACTTGCGTTGGCCAGGCGGCTATGATGGTGGCTGCAGATACTAGCCATACAGTAATCCAAAAACTTCCATAAATTATTCAGAAGGAAAGTGTCTCTCCCTCCCTCTCTCTCTTTCTCTCTCTCTCTTACTTTCTCCTTTCTTTCTGTAGAACACTGGAGCTCTGTAAAGCTCTGTATCAATATTAAACATTAAACACTAAATGCAAGCTCATAATCTTAGTTTCTGTTGAAGGAGTGACATTAGCTCCTTGCCACCCCCTTGGCTTGACAGCAACATGCCTCCAGGAAATAAGCCCAACCTCTGGAGGGAAAAGCAGCTTTTAGCACCAACTGCCATCTCAGCCTCCGTGAGGCTCAGGCAAATGGCATAATAAGAACAGATAAACAGAATATCAAAACCAAACTTGGGAAAATGTATCCTGGAAGGAGTTAGAGGCAGAGTGCGCGATGGTGCCCTCGGACTTGAGCTCCAGCCGAGACAAGTGGAGGAATAATGCAGGGCAGGTGGAGACGCCTCACGAAGAAGCCTCACGCTGGGCATCACTAAGCAGACTTCTTAGCCCGCACTCCCTGGCACTCAAGCTCCTAGACTGCCTGCCCTGAGCGACCCATTCAGTCCACCCCAACATGTGCCTCTGTGGTATGCAGATTGTTTTAAGCTAAAGACCACCTCACACACAGGCTCAAGAGAGAAACATCTGCCCCTCCCTTTCACTACCTAGAACTCGAGTCAGGGGCCTAGCTCATAATATATAAGAGGTTATCAGCGATAACCTCTTTTGCCCTACCTATAGGGCAAGACCAGCTTGTATTTACTAAATGTCTGTTCTTATCATCCCACAATGACCCTTGAAAGCCCACCATCCAGGTGTATCATTAACTCATTCCTAGCTTAGGAGGTCTTATATTCTCAATCCCCTCTTTCTGTCTCTGAACCTCTCCTGCATGTGGGGTCTCTGACTCTCTCATGTATGGGTTCCTATACACAGTATGTATTAAATTGGGCTATGTTCTCTTGCTTATCTGGCTCGTGTGGATTTGGTTACTAGACCAGCCGGAAGAAGCTTGAGGGCAGAGGGAAGTGTGTTCCTCCCCCTCAGCTCCGTATTCCCTGGCTGGCTCTACCCTTCTCAAGGTACCTTGTACCCTCTTGACCAATTTCAGGGAAGCAAAACAATCCTGCCAATAAAAGATCTCCCCAAACCAATACCCTGTTTCCCCGAAAATAAGACAGAGTCTTATATTAATTTTTGCTCCTAAAGATGAGCTAGGTCCTATTTTCAGGGGAGGTCTAATATTTCTAAGCTTGAAAAAAAAAAATTGCACTAGGTCTTATTTTCAGAGGATGTCTTATTTTGGGGGAAACAGGGTAGAGACAAGAAAGAATTCAGTTTATTCTTGAGAAGGTATTACAGACTCACACGCGTGAAAACGCACAGAGTCAGGACAGAATTTCATATCAGTTTATACAGAAAGGTAGAACAATTAAAATGTTCTTTCCTGAGATCAGCTCCTCAGGGACTACTATGAGGAACTTCTAAATTAATCCTAGAGGCCTGTGTTTACAGTTCTAAGTGTCAGAAGACCCACAACCCAGCATTGCAAAATCAAAGCCTGAGCCTACCTAAAAATAGGGCCTATTATGAGTTCAAGGAGACACCCTAAGGAGGAGAGGGTGGGGAGAGACAGCTGTCTCCTTCCTCTTATGAAACACAAAGAGCTTGATCATTTCACTTTACAATTTGAAAGCTCACCTTACAACACAAAGGGGAAAATCCTGATTCATGTGTCAAAACCTTAGATGATTCACTATTTTGGGGACTTTTCTTGTCAAATGCAATTTCAGGGCTTTGTCTGTAATATCAAACAAAAGCTTGCCTTTTGGGATGGGAAGATGAGAACTGTCTTCATTCTTTTCCTGGATGTGACTGAGTGGGCAAAGAAATGGAGTTTATTATCAGGCTACTTGGAGAGGGGGTCACCTGCCTTCAAGGTCAAACCCCTGGCTCCTGAGAGGCTCACAACAGCCCTCTCTGCCTCTATCATTCTGGAGTTTGGAAGGTAGGAATTGCACAGGCCAGCACCTGGGAGGTGTTTTCCACTCCCTGCTCCTCCCTCCAGACCCATTCCTCCTCACTCACTCGTGGCCACCAAGCCCCCTCCACTTCTGTCACTGTTTCAATTACCCACCCTTCTTAAGGCAGAGCAGAGGTTTGGGATTTTAAGTGAAACAATCTTAAGAACCATCCCTGACTCCTAAGAGAATGTGATAATAGCCCAGTCCATCTAACCCTGGCATTCATACCCAGTTTGTCAACTCCTTGCGTTAGCAGGCAACAGAGCTGTCTCGGAGGCCTGCCAGAGAATCGGAGGCTGCCAGAGAAAACAGCTCCCAATATTAAAGGTTTATAATGAGGCTTCAAAACCACAGCCCCCAGGCCTGGTCCACCACATCCTGGACACCCACACATGAAATATCCCTTTGCTCTTTTCTGTGGACTGGCACATTTTTAAAAATCCGATTTTTCCCCAATCTGGACAGTATTCTTCTGCCAATGCAGGGCAGGCCCCCGACGACTGGACTGTGACAAGCAGATTACAAAGCTGGTTTATCCGGCCATTGTGTTTCTGCAGCTCTTTCTGCCGCCAAAGCCGCCGCGACAGCAGGGAGCACTAATTGCTCATTTGCGGCGGTGACCTTTTCAACTGGACGGCGCCTCGGATCTGGTTCCACGTTGATGTCTCTCTTCTTTAATTACGGTGTGCTGGCCGGGAAAGAGGCAGCTGGTGGCACCGAGTACAGTCGTATCTAGTGTCCAGACCCATCTCACTCAACTTCTCACAGCAAGAACTGAGGAGCAGAGGTATCTGTTTTACTCACTTTGTTTTTACACTTGGGTTCCGACGGGAATGTAAGCCACTGGGATCAGAGGCGCATTAGGAAATAACGTCAAGACATTTATCTGGGAGTCATTTGTTTTCCAAAGAAAACCGGACAAATTGCCATCAGGCAGCCAGTGGGAGAGATTCTGGGAGATCTGTTTTGAATTTGACTCCCCAGACCTCACAGTTTCAGTTGAGGTCAGTATCTGTGGCTGCAACCTATTTGACTGCACGTCCGCTAACAATTTATGTTCATTGACTCACTGTCTCTTGTGTATGCAAATCTATAATAGTCATTTGATGCAGACAAGGTGGTACCTGTATCGTCAACAAAATGTTCTGGGAAGATTAGTGGATTGTGGCACTTATACAAAAGACTTTGCAGGACCAGCATGAGCTTGACAAAAAGGAAAGAGAAAAAGCTGAGTGGAACATTAGTTGAACTGATTGTCAGAACCCTGTACCGTCTGCAGGTTGGGGAGAAAGCAGCCACGCAACACAGTGAACGGACAGCAAAATGAGAACTGTCATGTGTACCGTCTGTCTTGGTTCAGGTTTTCTAGTTCGTCACTTTATTGAAATATGTGCCATCTGAGATGTGACAGAGTGGCGAGAAGAGGAAACGCTTATCTGAGCCCATCATCCAACCACATTCTAATGGAAAATTGACCAAACACTCATAAAAAAAAAAATGAAAATATACCAAGGGGAGAAATAGAAAAAAATTCTTAAAAAGGGATAAAGCAATATTAATAATGATAAAAGTTCAACAACAGGACAGCCAGCTCCATCTCAACAACATTTCTCAATGATTGTCTACATCAATTTCATTTTTCTCTTTGCATTTCACTAATACTTAGCACTAAACCCGAGGCATCAAATAAATAGTCCCAGCTGGGATCTTACCTATTCTTTATCAATCCCACTGCCTCAAAAATATGTTTATTTTTTTTTAAACTCATTGTAAGGTATGAATGTGTTGGACAATATTTAAATATATATTATATATCATGTGAAATAATAAGACCTATTAAAAGAAAACAATGAAAACTTAAAAGAAAATTTTAACCTAACTATACTTTGAGGAAGATAAAGAGACATTTAACTTGAATAACTATAATTTGAGGCTGATAACCAATAATGTTACATAAGATTATCTATACGGCTGGCGCCACCCCCGTGTGAAGGTTGCTACCGCGCCTGCGCGACGGGGCAAGGCCGGAGGAGGAAGGCCTTTGCCCATGTTTAGACCACAGATCAGGAGCCTGGGGCTGGCTCTGGATTTCTCCAACAACCCTTCCTGTGTTTGAGTGTTTTCTTTCTTCCATGGGAATAACATTTGAATTTCAGCTACCATGTTCATTCCAACATTAACACTATGCAAAACTGCTCAAAATGAAGTAAAGGGTATTATTTTTAAATTCCTATTAGGCAGTTCATGATGATATTAAGTAACCAGAACTCGATGATAGAATGAAGTTCTTAAGAGACATTTTGGGAATAAAAAAAAAAAAGCACATTTCCCTGTGGAATTCTATGAGTGAGCCAGTTCAATCCATCCTTACTGACAAATTGGTGGCTGCCATGATACTAATGTGATGATGCACTTAAAAGAAAAATTGTAAAAAGGTACATAATTTCCTCATACGTGTCATTTAAACGAATCCTGAATTGCTCTGCTAAACATTAATTCCATTGTCTTTCCTTAAAGAGGCATATTCTAAGGTCTGTTCTCAGCCTAAACCCCCCACTGATTTCAGAGGGAGATTTTCCTGACCACAGATGACAGGATACAATTCCATGTAGGCCGAGTGACTGTCTGTCATTTTTATTACTTGGGACTGAAAATGTTTTCCAGCAGTCCAAACCCCAAGGGACCACATGGTGCCTATATTATCCATCTGTACTGCTATTTGGATCCCTGTCCATCTGACTCCTCTAGGGACCAGAGTCACTCACCTGCTATTGACCACAAACACAAAGATTATATTCAGAAGAAGAAGAAACACTGGCATCCAGGTAGAGCTAACTGATCTTTACCAAGGTGAAGTGTATATTTGTACACCCAAAACTATACTGAGAAACAATTCATTGAGTCCTGAAAGTCTTTTCAGTGCCAATCTCAATTATTGTTGAGGGTGGGTGGGCAGTGAGAAATACAAAAAGGGAGGTGGAATGGTGAACTACATTTTGTTAATATTCTGGCTTTTTTCAAAATAACAAAATATTTTACATTTAGATTTTTATTAAATCATATTCTTTACTAAAGTCCACATCTCAAATAATTTTTGAGATGTTATTTTGATGCCATATTCTAACTACTGTACTCTATGGAATCACAGGAATAATAGTAACAAAAGAAAAAAAAACTCCAACAATTTCAATAACTAGGTATTTGGCTTCTTTCTGTATGGTCCCCTCACCAAGGAACTTGAAACTTGGAATGGAAATTTTTTTCTCTGCTGTGAAACAGACAGGAAAAATGTAAAAGCCCATTTTAAGGGAGAATAGCTACCAAAAAGCCAACCAGCAGACAACTATAACATATTCTTTTTCTTTTCCTTTTTCCTAACATTGATTTGATTCTTTATCTTTATGTACTTAAAAAAAAAATCAAAACAAAGAACATGACAGAGAAACAAATGCCCTTCTATTGTTTACGTTTGAGGTTTACAACGGGAGCAATCAGCAGATTTTCTGTAAGATCCATCTATCTGTCACTGTGTTTTATTGGATACGGCTGCAGTTGAATCAAAAAGAGGAAGAAGAAAAGAAGTGAAAGTGACAAAAATGGTTATAAAAATAGGGGGAAAAAAAGTGAAATTTCTGGAGTGTAAGAGTGGTCCAAATACAGCTGTAAGCAATATTCTCTGTGTTTCTATAACATGGGAACATGCACCTTTGCCACATGAGAAACAAATTATGAAGACCAAGCATGAAAGAACAGATTCAGATATTGTATTCAGATGAGATTCACGATGAATTTTGTCAGATACATTTCATGTTATGTACAATCGGCACTGTACTACACAGCAGTTAGGTAAGCACCACCATTCTCTCTCTTCCCACCCTCCACAAATGCAAAATTAAGTGTCAATCAGTTCTCCTTGTCCATAGATGACAGTCAAAACTCAGTTTGCCATTTAATAACTCCTATATTCTGGCCCCAACATTTTTCTATAACCAAATTCTCCTTCCTTTCTATCTGGACCAACAAAAATAGTCCTTGTACCAGTAATTTCCATTTTCTCTTCCACCACTGTGATCAAGCTGTATGGAACATCTCACTTCCATCACCCTCCATCCTTCTAAGCCTTGCCATCAGTCAAGGTCTTCTTTACCACTTACGCAACATCTTTCCCACTGCCAAACAGTAATTATATCTCAGATGTAGACATTGCCACAGAAAATTGGAATGAAAACACAAAATGTTATTGGCAGGAACCAATAGAATACTATTTGTAGCCACAAACTTAGTAACTTCAAAGAAGTATAATTATTTTATCTTTTCTCTTTTTCTGTGGGACATGAATTCAACTGAGTGGTTTCTGAGCCAAGGTCTCTCATTTGGTGAAAATGAAACAATGGATGGCTGAATTATCCAGATCCAAAGTCAGTCAGTCTCTCTGTCTATCTGTCTCTGCCTCTGTCTTTCCCCAGTTTCATGGCTTCTCCATGTATTCCATGTATTTTCTCTCTAGACTGACTTGTAAGTCCTCACAATAGGAACCCTTACTTAGAGGCTGAAAGCTTAAGCAAGTCTACCAGCAAACAAGACAGAATTTAAATCACCTTGTATGATCTAGCCTCCAAATCCATCTAGAATCACTTCTATCATATTCCATTGGTTGAAACAGTCATTAAAAGCCCGCCTAGCCTGACCAGGCAGTGGCACAGTGGATAGAGCGTTGGACTGGGATGCAAAAGGACCCAGGTTCGAGACCCCGAGGTCGCCAGCTTGAGCGCGGGCTCATCTGGCTTGAGCAAAAAAAAAAACCCAAAAAACAAAAAACAAACAAACAAAAAAAACTCACCAGCTTGGACCCAGGGTCACTGGCTCAAGCAAGGGGTTATGCGATCTGCTGAAGGCCCGCAGTTAAGGCACATATGAGAGAGCAGTCAGTGAACAGCTAAGGTGTCGCAACGAAAAACTAATGATGCTTCTCATCTCTCTCCGTTCCTGCCTGTCTATCCCTATCTATCCCTCTCTCTGACTTTCTCTGTCTCTGTAAAAAAAAAAAAAAAAAGCCTGCTTAATGCCAAAAGGAAGCAACATAGACTTTAATTTTTGTTGGAGAGAATATCAAAATCACATTGTAAAAGCATGTGAGAGTGAAGCTACTACTTATACAGTCAGATCCAGGCTGGCTACTTCCAGCAAAAAACAGTCTGCAAATCAAAAGGTGTTTTTGAAATAACTCACATTAGAAACTTGGACTTCTCTAACACCTCAAAGAAGATATGTAGTCCATAGCTGGATTTCTAAATAATTCTGATTTTCTTTTTCATTCACTTTGCTGATACCCTCTGACACTCCCAGGGTCCCTTCTCTAAAATCTGAAAATCCTTCTGACTTAAAACAAATCTGTCTTATCATCCTATCCTACCTTCTTTCCTTCATATTTGTTACCATTACACTGGTAACAGCATAACCCCTTCCCCATCAGAACTGTCTTCAACATGAACACTCAATATTAATATTCCTTTCCCGAGGCATTCTTTCAAGGTTAAGTGTGACAAGCAGTCTTCATGTCACCATGGTATTTTCCATTATCAAGAAAGAGTCCATAATTCAAGTCCATAATGGGTAAGTATTGAAGGCCAGAGCAGTACTTCTCAGCAGCTCAAACGTATACGAATCCCCTGGGAATCTCATGTCCTGACCCAGGGGGTATAGGCTCAGCCTGAAACTCTGCATTTCCAACCACTGCCAGGTGATGTTGATGCTGCTGCTCTTTGACCCACATTTGGATTAGCCGGCGACTATTTTTAATGTTTTTGGTTATTTAGATTTTTTTTTTTTTTTTTTGCATTTTTCTGAAGCTGGAAACAGGGAGAGACAGACAGACTCCTGCATGCGCCCGACCGGGATCCACCCGGCACGCCCACCATGGGGCGAAGCTCTGCCCACCAGGGGGCGATGCTCTGCCCATCCTGGGTGTCGCCATGTTGTGACCAGAGCCACTCTAGTGCCTGAGGCAGAGGCCACAGAGCCATCCCCAGCGCCCGGGCCATCTTTGCTCCAATGGAGCCTTGGCTGCGGGAGGGGAAGAGAGAGACAGAGAGGAAAGTGCGGTGGAGGGGTGGAGAAGCAAATGGGCGTTTCTCCTGTGTGCCTGGCCGGGAATCGAACCCTGGTCCTCTGCACGCTAGGCCGATGCTCTACCGCTGAGCCAACCGGCCAGGGCGGTTATTTAGATTTTTAATTGCTTGTTTTGAACTCTCCATTTTCTTAAGGCTTTGGAATATATGAGATAAACAAAGACAAGACAGAAAGTCCAGTGACCTCAGTCAACAAAAGCAATGTCCGCAGTGGCAATGGGAGTGACAAGGTGACGATGCACCGATGACCTGCCCATTCCACTGGACACTCCACTATCCTGAGTTCTGATTTTCACACCTAAGAGCAGTCTCTCTGTGCGTCGTCATCCACTCAGAGGTGAATTATTCTCAGGACTGAGCACAGTCAGAAGCAGCAAATGGAGAACAGGAACTGAACAGATGCTAAGGGTTGGCTGGAGTGTGTGCGTGTTTATTCGGAAGGCAGGGAGCCAGGAGAGAGGAGGGTATTGACGGCATTGTCAAGAAGGAAGGGAAAAGCACCCACCACGAAACATGAAAGATGCCAAAAGCAAACTTCCTGATTTGGCTCAGGGCTGGGCCCTGGGTACATTTCTTTCCTTTATAATTAATTTTAGTGACGAGAGCATAAGATGTGTATTTAAATCTCAGTGGGTTGCTTAGGTGTGTTTAGAATTTACTTAGAATCCCAGATTAGGTCATTTCCTTTTTGAAACTGTACATGAACTCTAGCGTAAGAGAGCCTTTAGCAGATTGCCATCAAGGACGCAGGGTGTAAGGAGAATTTTGTTTTCAAATTAAACAATGTGCCCCGTCTAACGTGACTAAAGAGAAACCCATGTATTCACAATCAACCTCTAAAACTATTGTGGTTTCTCAATTTATTTGTCTGAGCCTCACAAAAACTCTGTGTTCTAAGCCACTGGAGATGTAAACAGAATAGAGCTGCTTATCACATTTCTTCTATCCACACCTCGGTTCTGCATTGTTTCCACTTGCCCTTCTGTGGAAGGGATTAATGGATTTTAGCAGGACCTTCTGTGGGCCCCAGAGGAGGTGGGGCCTTGCTTGATTTGCTCTGTGTGTGTGTTGTAAAAGCACTTTGACTAGATAACCTGGCCTTGTCAGTAACAGACCCTCCTCACACCACGGGTGTCTAGAGCCAGGACCCCTGACGCCTTCCACTGGGTCTCATGAGGTTAGTGGAACAAGAGAGTATTTTCTGGTGAAACCCTAATCTAATAACTCGTGGCCCAGAGCCCACAATAAAATCAGGGTTAACCATTATAAACATTAAAACATTAGTCCTTTTTAGATAGGGCCTGATGAGAACAAGGATAATTGCAGTAATAACCTGAAGTGTAGACGCTGCCCTGCGTTCATGTCTCTGACCATGGCGGGACCCATGGCATGCAGCTCTGTGACTGTGCCATACATGTGTCGAACTGTTTACCATGGGCACTTGTGTCACATGAGCTGCTTTTCACTAAAGAGCTAAAAGGTAAAAAGAAAAAAAAACCTATTTCAGGCAGCTACTATAATTTAACCGCTTTTCAAACACTAAGCCATTTTAAAACAATCCTTTTTAATAATTCCCATTCCCAAGTTTATTTTTGTTCTAGATTTTTAACTAAACACATCAGTGAGATGAAATATTTTAATTTTTACTCATCATGGGGTGTATATTTATGTAATATTTATGCTGGCTACCATGGGCACTTGGGCTATAAGATTTCATTTTGCTACCTTAAAAATGTACATAACAGAGATTTTTTTAAAAAATTAACTTGTTACAGGAATGAAAGTTCCCAGAGCATGAAGATTCACCATATTTCTCTCTCCGTCCCCCCTGTTCTACCTCCTACCCCGCCACCAGACCCTGGATTTTGAAGGAGATGAATCTGTGCGTTCTGGCTCAGTGCCTAGACCTTTGTTTATTTGGGAAAGCAAACAAAGATAATGAATAAAATGAAGAGAAAATGGAAAACACTTTTTCCCTATTCTGGATGAGATTGACGGCCCTGCGTGTCCTAAAATGGTCCTGTTTTGTTTATTCATGGCTCCTCCATCATGGACGAGAAGGGTCTCAGTCACTAGGACAGGACCCAGTTTTGTTTTCTTCACAGCGATCAATGTCATTATCACAGTTAGTTTGTTTACTAGAAAACCTAATTCCCTGAAATCAAGGACTTTGGTATCCATACACCTTTGAATGCCCACCTAGAACAGTGTCTGCCCAGAGTAAACATATAATCAACATTTCTATTGCAGTAGTTTCTTAACTGGTCAAACCACGTCAGATCCTGTCCTTCCCCGGTCATCTCCGCTCAGCATCGCAGTGTCCTTGGCCTGCTTAGAGCCCAGGGCCAAGAACCCAGCAGTGAGAGATTCACAAGGAAACTGAGCATTGCTGACCCCGATGTCCAGAAAGTGAGAGAAAGCTCAGCAAAGTTTTCATATCTGTGCCTCTCTAAAAAAGTGGAGTTACATGCTACAATGTCTTATTATATGGCTAAATAAATATACCAGCTTAGGAAACATTTTATCAGCTTCAGAAAAAGTATGAAAGGAATTACATACAATTATTAAAACATATCTGGAAATTATTTGTATTTAAAGTAAAATGTAATGTTTTCTTATCTGAGATTTTTTTCTGAGTATATATCTAAAGAAATTTAATTTCAAATGAAACTTATTCTACTTTTTTCAATATTATTTAATTTATTATGAAAGCTGTCTAACATACTTAAAATGACACAGAATAACTTAAAATTTTATATAGACACAACTTAGATTTAACTAATATTAATACTTTTCCCAAACATTTTAATCTAAAAATAAAGTTGAATGTCTTGACATTTTTTTTTTTTCTCTTTAGTGAGAGAGAGAGGGACAGACAGGGACAGATAGGAAGGGAGAGAGATGAGAAGCATTATCTCATAGTTGCTTAGTTGTTAATTGATTGCTTTCTCATATATGCCTTGACCAGGGGGCTCCAGCAGAGCAAGTGACCCCCTTGCTCAAGCCAGCAACCATGGGGTTATGTCTATGATCCCACCTTCAATCCAGCGACCTCAGGGTTTCAAACCTGAGTCCTCTGTGTCTTAGGCCAACACTCCAGCCACTGTGCCATCACCTGGTCAGGCAAAGTTGAATGTTTTCATAGTTGAAATGAATAAAAAAGATTTTGGCCACCAAAATTAACCATTTGAATATTACTATCACACCACCAAGGTTGGAAGGATTTCTGTCAAACAATTTTAAATGATACTAAATCAAATTGATATCAGTGCCTTGTAAATAAAACAAATGTCAAAATGCCTTCATTAAAAATACCTAAATCTTGGCCCTGGCCGGTTGGCTCAGCGGTAGAGCGTCGGTCTGGCGTGCGGGGGACCCGGGTTCGATTCCCGGCCAGGGCACATAGGAGAAGTGCCCATTTGCTTCTCCACCCCCACCCCCTCCTTCCTCTCTGTCTCTCTCTTCCCCTCCCACAGCCAAGGCTCCATTGGAGCAAAAGATGGCCCGGGCGCTGGGGATGGCTCCTTGGCCTCTGCCCCAGGCGCTAGAGTGGCTCTGGTCACGGCAGAGCGACGCCCCAGAGAGGCAGAGCATTGCCCCCTGGTGGGCAGAGCGTCGCCCCTGGTGGGCGTGCCAGGTGGATCCTGGTCGGGCGCATGCGGGAGTCTGTCTGACTGTCTCTCCCCGTTTCCAGCATCAGAAAAATACAAAAAAAAAAAACCCCCCAAAAAACCCTAAATCTTTTTTATCTTTTTTGTTGTTGTTAATAACATTACATTGTTATCAAGGTTAATATGCAGCTGGAAATCATACATCTAGGAGGTGACGCTGAGGTTTTCTTATCTCTTAATAGTGCATTTTGAAATAAAAATAAATTATGTCCTCTTTCCCCAAAATAGCAATTCTCCCCATTTCTCCTATTTGTGTGTTTTATTATGTGGGCATGTGGGTAGAATAGGTGGTAAAACTGGAGTTTCCTAGTTGGGAGAAATTTTTAACTGAAGATAAAAGAATTTTTAAAAAGAAGAGAGAGAAAGTCAAAGACCATTCATATCTTAATTGAAGAACTAAGGTAGTAAAAAACCTTTTGATTATTTTCTTCTCTACCCTTACAAATACATATTTGAATCATTATTATTCGAATCATATCTGTACTGGGAACAGAAAATACCTGATGTACAAGATTCCTTTTTCTATAAAACATGTCAGAAACAGAACTGAATAAAGGGCAGACCAGGCAGGCTGTTGCCTAGGGCACCATTCTCTAAGAGATACTAAGAGAGTGTGAAACTGTCACAAGATGGAGAAACTTGTATTTACCACATTGCTTCTTACGGAAAGAGAAGTAATGTGTTAGGACAAAACACTTGAGCTGGGGCTGAGAGCCAAGAGGCATGATTTGAGCCTGACTTCCCAGAAGAGTGGGCCAGGCGGCTGTAAGTGCAGTTTGAGTGCATTTTTCAAGTCTGGCAGAGCGGACTAGCTTGAGACACGGAAGGAGGCACTGAGAGACCCCCATGGCCTCCCCCAACCTTTCTCCTATACAGAGTTCAGACTCTTCAAAATCAATGTACAAGTCTTTAAAGATTTTAATTTTAAGACAACTAAATTATTACAGAATACCACAGACTGGGTGGCTAATGAACAAAATTAATTTATTTATATTTTTTGTCCTGGAAGCTGGGATGTCCAAGATCAAGGTACCAGCACTGTTGTACTTGGTGAGGGACCTCCTCATGGGTCATAAACAGTGCTTTCTCTTTGATGTCCTAGGTCCCTACATGTTGGAAGGACCTAGGGATTTCTCTGGAGCCTCTTTGAGAAGGGAACTAATTTTGTTCACGAGAGCTTCACCTTCATGACCTAAGATTTCCCAAAGACTGCACCTTCTAATACTATCATATAAGGCATTAGAATTTTTTTATTCTTTTATTTTTATTTTTTTAGAAAGAGGCAGGGAACGAGAGAAACAGGAACATCAAGCTGCTCCTGCATGTGCCTTGACCAGAGAATCAAACTGGCAACCTCTGTGCTTCAGGACAATACTTCTACCAACCAAGCTATCTGGCCAGGGCAAGGCATTAGAATTTCAAATGAATTTTGCATGGACACAAACATTTAGACCATAACAGTCACCATTTAGGTCTGGTTACAAAATCACTATAATAACAGCAAAGCTGTTCATCTGCCTGTCCATTTGTGGAGATGACTAGGTCCTTCAGCGAGCTTCGCTTTTATGGTACTCAGTATAATGCGATGTTAGGTGATCATCCCATTCTCCATAGATAAAAAGTGTAGTTAATAATTTGTTAATGCGTGAACTGGTTGTTAGCAAACCAGAAAATGCTTTTAATTCAGCTGTTTCCTTCTCTGCCTCTTCATCTCGTTAGTTCTCAGTGTCTGTCTCATAGCATTGTTGATCTCAGCTTCCCTGGGCATGAATGATGGTCATGAAGTCCCTGGGTTTGGAGGGCCTTGTCCCAGCCCTTGTATACTTTCCTTACTAGGAAAAAAAGAAAGTGCATACAATTGGCTTTGAGAATACATTTTCAGAATTTTTTTCATTACCTCCTACTCAAAAAAAAATAGCCATCAGCTTCAGATAAAGAAATTGCTAAAGGAGATTTTAGTCTGAGAAACCATCACCAGTGAGAATAGCATGTTGTCTTTTTTGCAATTCTATGACTATATCAGAGCATTGGCCTCTCATTATTTGTGTATGATGATTGTGGAGTTAAGCAGTAGAAAATGCAGGAAATTTCAAATCAGCTGTTTCTGATTATTTCCCTATTTGTGAATTGGAAGCAATGACAGAAAATAGAAATATGTTGAAGGTTGAATGAGAAAACATGACAGCTCATTCTTGTAAGCTGTAAATTGTTCTTGTAAGCTATATTGTTGGACATGAATGAGTTGACCCATTTTGGGGTAAAAGTTGCAAGCTTTGTTCCTATTCTACGTAAAATTACCAATTATGAAAGAAGGTGCTTTGTTAAGTCCTGTTTCACTCTAAGGATGTGGTTAAGTTGGTTGTTTTGGGGATTTTTGTGGTTTTTTTTGTTGTAAACCCTAGGTTGTTTTTGGCTAGGATCTTATCAAAGGAAATAGATGAGGACTGTTGTAATATAGAGTAAGATATAGGATGAGGGCTCAAGCCTAAATTTTCCTCAACATTATTACTATCCCAACGGCAGGTGGAATGAGGATTCTTTACTGTAATTTGGAGTTTGGCTACAAGAGTGGCCCACGTCATCTTTGCTGTCAATGCAGGCTCTACCAGAATTGCATCATTTCAGCCAGCTTTTACCAAATTAAATCAAGCAAGATGGAGCTACAATCTATGAAACAAAAATGGGTTGAGTTATTTTAGATTAGCTATTGGTTTTAAGGAAATACATGAGGTTCCATAGTAAAATCATCTTTAAAAAAGGGTTGCTCTGATATGATCAACATCTTAAAACCATAAATTTTATAACATCTTTATATTTGGTCTTTAATATATCACATGAGCTCATTGGGTTTAATGGTCCGGCTGGTTGAGATTTTTAAATTAGAAGTAGGCTTTTTACTGACCCTGATTTTTTTAGGTTAATAGTAGTTTTTATGAGGGCTGGTCACCTGATACTTTGTGGGGACAAATGAATTCATTCACCTGGGATTCTGCCACTTGACACCGGTCACTCTTTACAAAGGATAATTTTCACTTTGATTTTTCTCCAAAATGATATAAGAGCCATAGCTCTAACTCTGCGTGCATCTAATATGCAGGTGTGTTCAATTTAAATATCATTTAATATAAAAAGACATTTCCTTTCTGCCTTAGAAATACATACTTCTTCTTTGCGATCACTGCCTAAATATTTATTACCCCAGCAGATTTCTTCTGATTAGACTGAGTGTATGCATTGATTAATCTCACTTGAATTACTTTATAAAAAGAAATCACAAAGTACTAAAGCACATTTCATTCAGTCTATAATGCTGAATGTCTGTTTTATGACTTTTACAAAAACCTATTCACAGTGAACGAAAAGAGGTGAAGATGCTCATTCATCTCTAATTTCAGGCTATGCTGTGCCCTAAATTCTTAAAGATGCCATAGGCACAATGTTTGTACATCAAATAAATGTTTGTGTCATTCATTTTCTTACAGCAAGCTAAATACTATATTCTATAGAATAGTGAATATTTATTTAAATACTAGTAAAGGACTTTCTACATTTATCAATCTCCCAATATTTTATATCAGTTTGGTTCAGCTTTACTTTATACTGTCTAGTTATTTTTGCCTCTGGGATCATGATATGATATGCCAAACAACAAAATATTCAGAATTTATTGCAATCAATTGGCAAGATTTTATTGAGCACCTACCATGCAAACATTTAAGAAATATTATGAAATATAAAACAATTTTTTCTAAGAGCATCCAGAATGCTTTGTAATCTTTTGCCTGCCAAAAAATAATTAACATCTATGAAGTTTAACAAATTGTAAACTCAAAGAGAAATGAAGATTTCAGGCCTTTCCAAAGTCTCTTTGAACTCTAGGTAATTAGATTTTATTTCCATGGCTTCTAATCACAAAGCTGAGTATCCCGGGCTTGCCTGGTCAAGGCACATATGGGAGTTGATGCCTCCTACTCCTCTCCTTCTCTCTCTCCCCCCTCTCTAAAATGAATAAAAGCAAAAAATATATGTGTGTGTGTGTGTGTGTATGCTCATTCATCTATAATTTCAGGCTATGACTGAAAAAATATATATATATTTAAAGCTGGGTATTAAGTCTATATATAGATTCAAGTTCTTGGATAGTAGACCCAATGCCAAGGTCATCCTGCCTAGCAAAGTGCCAGGATTCTGCTAGAGTAAACATGTTCTCATATCAAAAGAAGTAAACCTAGGGTGTAATCAGATAACAGGATGGTGACAGGTTGGTGACAAGACTGGCATAATTTAGTGAGGAAACACCTAAAAATAGATGATGCCACTTTTCCACTGCAAATCTAACCAGAGGTTGTTTTAACTGCATATTTCACACTGGTTCACCTAAAATGTATCCCTAATAATCTTAAGAACCACTGGCATGGCATTATTTACGAAGATGATGTCAGTGAATCGGCAATGGTTCTGGGGAGGAGGAGAACGAGGCACTAACACCCTCTGCAGAGGACCGGTCCAGGTCCTTCTCCTCCAGTGCTATAAGGCATGGGGGACAGGGTGTGAAATCCTGAGGGGAGCGGCAGGCTTACTGATTAAGAGTTTTTGGAGAAGCAGAATAAGGGAGTGATGAAGATCAGGCTGTAATGACCTAGTGTTAATGCCAGCCACTGAGGCTCCTCAGTAGATTGTGAGCACTGCACAGTAGAATGCTTTCGAACAAAGAGTGTGCAACATGAATCTTCCACACAGAGAGGCATTTGAAGCTTTAAAAAAATACCCAAATATACAATGGCCTCTTGTTTAATTATAGTAATTATTCATCAGGCTCCAGATGTTAAGGGAGAAAAAAAAAGCTTTATCTTTTTATGATTGGAAGCATGAATCCTTTCAAATGTGTTTGTCACTGAAATGGAATGTATCTAATAATCATCTTGCAGCTGAGAGTGCGGAGTAAATAACTGAAGCCATTCCAGATCCTTATGAAAAGAATCGGTTTCCAAAAGGAGAGAGAAATACCTTCCATTCAGAAGAAATCAGCCCTTAATTACAGGCCTACAAAACAAGTCAAAAGTACTAGGGGCATTCTGGCAGCATCAGGACTTATTTCACAATGTTTCGTCAAATTTTTGTCCAAAAACTGATGGCTATAGACTTACTGTGAGGCTGCTACATTCTTGCAAAGGTGATTGAGAGGCTGGGAATCAAGGCTCCCACTAGTGATGCATGTTTGCAATGGGAGGAAAGGGCAAACTTGGAGCTTCATAGCTGAGGACTAACCCCTTAGACCTTACCAAATGCCATGAAATGCAAGAGAAGACAATACACTTGTTTTTCCATTGGGGTATCCAAGACATGACTGGATAATAATTACTGGGGTATGGTAGCCAGCCTCTAGAATGGACCCAATGATTCTCACTTCCTGATATCCAGGCTCTGTGCAGTCCAATAGTCCACTTCCGCATTGAATAGGGTCTACTGTGTAACCAATAGAATATTGTGGAAATGACACTGTACATCTTCCCAGGCCAAATTATAAAACACATTACCACTTCCTTTCTTCTTTCTCATCATTCACTCAGGGAGAAAGCCAACCACAGTGTCAGTAAACAATCAAGGTGTCCAGTGGAGAAGACCACATGAGTGAGGAACTAAGGACCCTTGCCCACCAGTAGCATTTATTTGCCATGTGAGTCTCCTTGATCAGACCCTCCAGCCTCAGTTTTTTGTTCAATGACTGCAATCTCATCAGACACCCTGAGCCAGAACCACCCAGCTTAGCCATTCTCAGATTGCTGTTTTAAACCACTACACTTTGGGTGAATTTGTTACATAGCATAAATAACTATTGCATAGGGTAATCTTAAACTGCTTGATGGATCCTTTCATCTTGGAGCCTCTCCAGTAGTAAAGTCTAGCATTACATTTCAGACCCCAATAATTGTGTGTGTGTGTGTGTGTGTGTGTGTGTGTGTGTGTGTGTGTGTGTTGGGGGAACCCATTCTGCTGTAAGTTTCTTCTACTCCAAAAAGCAGACCACAAGACATGCCATATTTATTCATTTATGTTACAAAATTAAAATATATACTCTATACTTTATGTATTTTTCTGTCTGCATTTAAAAAATAAAGTTGTAGCTTCACAAATGATTAAACTTAATTTATACAATATATCTAGAAACCACTATGTTCAAGGTAATGTACCAAGTGTGGAAGATATTAACAGACCTGGAGCATTCACAGTCCCTACCGTCAAAGAAATTAGACTAGGGAAAAATGCAAGTAAGCATGTCTGCAAAATAACACTTCTTTTATAAACATATAATGAATATGTACAGGGTGGGACAAAAGTAGGTTTACAGTTGTTGATATGCAAAACAGAGTTTATTCTTGTTATTTATTAATTTACAGTTTTCATATGCAAAACAGAGTTTATTCTTGTATTATTTATTAATTATTGTATTATTTTCCATACAAACAACTGTCAATTAACTTTTATCATACCCTTTATATAGGTGACCAGGGACAACCAAGAGATATGATTCAAAATTTGGTTAAATATAGGTAGGACCTCAAATAGGCAAAAGAGGAGGTGAATAGGCTATTTCAAAAGGAGGAAGCAGCAGAAACTGGGGCAGCCCCAGAGTCTATGGTCAATGAAACTTCAGAATGGACTAAGAAAGAACAACAGGCTTTGGATGCTAGGAGAAGGGACTGATATTCAACTGAGGAGCCAGCAAGAGAGTTGGAAGTGGTGTGCAAACTGTAGTGACCACATATCAAAACTGCACTTCAGGGCCCTGGCTGGTTGGCTCAGTGGTAGAGTGTCGGCCTGGCATGCAGAAGTCCCGGGTTTGATTCCCGGCCAGGGCACACAGGAGAAGCGCCCATCTGCCTCTCCACCCCTCCCCCTCTCCTTCCTCTCTGTCTCTCTCTTCCCCTCCTGCAGCCAAGGCTCCATTGGAGCAAAGATGGTCCGGGCGCTGGGGATGGCTCCTTGGCCTCTGCCCCAGGCGCTAGAGTGGCTCTGGTCGCAACAGAGCAACGCCCCAGAAGGGCAGAGCATCACTCCCTGGTGGGCAAAGCGTCGCCCCCTGGTGGGCGTGCCGGGTGGATCCTGGTCAGGCGCATGCGGGAGTCTGTCTGACTGTCTCTCCCCGTTTCCAGCTTCAGAAAAATACAAAAAAAATTTAAATAAATAAATAAATAAACTGCACTTCAGGACAAAAACTGAATATATAGAGAATAAACTAGAAAAGGGAGAGGCTGAAGGCAGCAGCACCAGGAAGCTGTGGTCATCCTCTAGACATGGACTAGGGAGGGCAGTGAGAATGGGAAGCCGGGGCCTGTGTGCGGTGTGGAAGTGACGAAGTCTCTAGATCCCCCACTTCATCCAGGATAGCACTGAAGCCAGGAAAGATAGGAAAGGCTAGAGCAGACAAATCAAATAGAAATGTTTCAGCTGGGCATAGGAACAAGGGTTTTAACAGAATGAGGAACAAAGGCTGCTGGGTAGGAAGAGCAGGGAAGTGGTGGGACATGGTCATTCAAATACAGATATACATTCAAACTCTAGCCTTCTACTAGGTCATCCACAGACCGTAGGTGAGTGCCTTTTGCAAGTACAAATACTTTGATTTGCATTGGAAACTGCTGACTGGACTTGCAAATAAAGTATAAAACCATTCTATATGCAAGTGCAAATATTCTTTGCATCCATAGATAGCACTATTGAAAAGCTCCAAATTAGACATCACATAAAACCTGCCTTTGCGTGTTTTTTTGACAGTTGACTTTCCTAAACAACCCCCATCTGACCTGCACCCCTGCCTTGCAATATGTTTCTATACAAACTCTTTTCTTGGCCATACTTTTATAAAATGGCTCAAGAATACCATTACCTAACCTTGTATTTTAAACCCCACCTTCTCAGCAACTCAAGAAGGAAAAATCAAAACCTCTCTAACTCATTGGCAATCAACTAATTATGTGAAGTGCCAAGCTCCCTCTGATTTAAATGCATAGCTTCCCTTGTGTAATCTCAAAGCTATGTGCTTAGCTTGAAAATGTTTCCAGATCTCAAAAACAGTGGTCTTGTACCAATGCCGAGGCTTTTCTGAAAAGCTAGGTTTGTACTCAGATTTTCAAGTTGGGCTACTGGGTTTTAAATTTTTTTATATATTACATGAAGCAAATGTTTACTAAATATGTATGGTATATACATATGTATAATATATTTATATATAATATTATATATATGTATATACAGTAATATATAGGTATTACAAACTAGAACTGGTCCTGGCTAGAGTGGAATATAAAATTATTAACTCAGTTTTTTGTTGTTGTTGTTTGGGTTTTTTTTGTATTTTTCTGAAGCTGGAAACGGGGAGGCAGTCAGACAGACTCCCGCATGCGCCCGACCAGGATCCACCCGGCACGCCCACCAGGGGGCGATGCTCTGCTCATCTGGGGCATTGCTCTGTTGCAACCAGAGCCATTCTAGTGCCTGAGGCAGAGGCCACAGAGCCATCCTCAGCACCCGGGCCAACTTTGCTCCAATGGAGCCTTGGCTGCGGGAGGGGAAGAGAGAGACAGAGAGGAAGGAGAGGGGGAGGGGTGGAGAAGCAGATGGGCACTTCACCTGTGTGCCCTGGCCGGGAATCGAACCCAGAACTTCTGCACGCCAGGCCGACGCTCTACCACTGAGCCATCCGACCAAGGCTATTAACTCAGTTTTTATAATAACTCTACAAGAGGCTCAATTTAACATTCCGAGAGCCAAGATTTGAACACAGACAGCCTCAGAGCCTGGGTTCAACACTGGGCCTAAATAGAGGAATTTGCCACAGACATTTCTGTAGTCATCACTGTATTAGTTTTCTATTGCTGAACAACTCACCACAAACCTATTTGCTAAAATGACACAATATTGCATATCTCTGGTTCCCCTTCCCTAGTCACATCTCTCTCTGACTTGGATCTCTTCTGCTTCCTCTTCCACTTCTTGGAACCCTTGTGATTACATAGGCTCACCAGGGTAATCTCCCTATCTTCAGGTCAGCTAATTAGCAGCCTTAATTTCTCTTCGCCATGTAACCTGACATAGTCACAGGTTTCAGGAATTAGGACACGGACATCTTTGGGAAACCGTTATTCTGTCTACCATACCCACTAATGCCTTAAGTAAAGAACCTAAAAATTTAAGCTGATTTAAAGCATTAGAATTCAGAGTGACATATAAGAAAAGAGAGATGAGTGAGTGGATGAGATCATTGTTGATAAGATCTATTCTGTGTGGATAAGTGAAGGTAGGATCTGAGACCCCAATTCCTCCGGACTCCTGATGTTTGCCCATCCCCCCCCCAGTGTGTCATCAGTCAGTCACTGAGAGTGACTACAACAAACTCAAGCTTTATAAGACCATCTTATTGGCAGCGCAACTAGGAAAATTAAAGCCTGCATTGCTCTTAGTACCTTTCGCAAGCATTGTTTGGTTAACCTGCATGCGGTGACTAAACTCTTTGCAAAGCATGCTCTCTGTGGCTACTTCAGCCTGGGAGACGGTGATGGCATCTACCAGTAAAGCACTTTGGGTCATCCAGGCTGGATGAGATAGAGGGGAAGGTGGACCAGGAAGAGGAAACCAATCGCTGTAGGACCTGGAGGTGGAAAGGAACATGAGCTGGTTTCCCTAAACACTAGTGTCCCGCAAGTTGGAGCAGGGAAGCGTAGGAGACAGGCTCCAGGAGCCAACGGGATCATATCTCACAGGCCTTGGGGTACCAGGTAAGAATCCTAAACTTGAATGCTTGAACTTGAGATATAAGACTCAGACCCTGTTGGCCAAGGAATGAGCATTACATTGATAGTGAAGGTGTTAGCATCCTTTCTCTGACAACTCTGTCTAGGATAGGAGCTAGACAACTACTGAGAGAAAAGGGGCTGGAACTCGCCCTCTCTCCCATGGAGATGCAAAGATAATAAAGCAGAACCTACTCGGTGTCAGCCAAACTGCAAAAGCTAGAGAGCAGTTTCCACCCAATGTAGCCCTCACTTCTGACATCAAATGCAAGCTTTGGCAATTCCTAAATTACCCTTATGTTCAATAACTCACTAGAAGGGCTCACAGAACCACTGAGGGCTGTTACACTCGTGGTTACATTTATTATGGGGAAGAGATACAGGTGAAAAGCAGCCAAGGGAAGAAGCACATAGAGGAGATTATGGGGAGCTTTCAGAACCGAAGCTTCTGTGTCTGCTCTCTGTGAAATCGTAATGCATTACCCTCCTGACATCAACATGTAGCAATAAGCACAGACTATTGCCAACCAAGAAAAATCAGCTCACTCAAGCTTTGGTGTGTTTTTATCGGGGCTCCGTTATGCAGGTTTGATTGATTGATTGCCCACATGGTGACCTCAGTCTCCAACAAATGGCCAACTAATGCCACATGACCCAAAGCCCCAACCCTAAATCACATGGTTGACCTTACTGGTATGGCCAGCACCCACCTTGTGTCTGCTGGGTGAGGCTGGCCTCACTCTAACATCCATTGTGATCAGCTCCTGCCCTAAGCCAACCACTCCTGTCAGCTATAATATAGATTACCTCCCAGAAATGGAGGGCAAAGGCTAGATCTCTCTTTGGGCAAAGCCACGTTGTTTATTACACAGATTCCATGAGACTAACAGAAGCCAATAAGCCATAAAAATGAACAAGCTTCCACCACCTCCTACCATTGGATGGCCAGACTGTTGAGATCCACTGAGAACAAGACTAAGTCATCAGTGGGGAGAACTGGTTTCTAACATGGAGTTGAGCAGCACTCGGCCCAAGCGCCCTACAGCATGTGTGTCAGGGAGGATTTTGGCCTGGGAAGCTGAGATACATTCTCCAGAGGTTTATGTATAGGAGAGTTTTTTCACTATGGAGTGAATGTCAGAGGGCAGGGGTAAGAAACAAGGGGGAAACATAGAAGCTATTACATAAATGGGGGAGAGTCATGGAACAGAAAATGCCCACTAGTAAAGGCATAAAATACATAAATCCTAGAGGATACATGATCAGGGAGGATGAGTGTGGTCTTAGATACTGAGTTAGATGGTACTTTTCAGAATGAATGAAAATTCTATTTATTATTGTAACAGGGCAACAAGTGTAAATCAGATTCTTCCAGACACCCCAGCAGGCAGGCTCATTACGTTTTAGGTGATAAGAATGACAATAATCAGTAGTTGGTGATCAATATCTAAATTTGGCATCATTTATTCTGGTTCCTGAGCTGGCCCTGTATCCTGGACCGTATTTGGCCTGATATCAACAAGAGCTGAAATCATACTGGGTTGGAACACGCTGGTCCTGGCAGTGTCTGTCCAATGGGTGAATGTCAAGGAGGGTTGGGGTCTCAGGAGGGGCTTTCTAGAAAGTGCAGAGCAGTACAGAGGGCCTTGGTCTAGCCTCCGTGGGAATCTGCCCACAGCCTGTGCGCCTGGTTCTCACCTGTCTTCCTGTACATAATAGTTAAAGAGTTACAAATTTAACATTACCCTTTTTGAATATGGTTCTCCAGGGAAGGTAGTTGATTGTACTCTGAAAGGGTACAATCTCTATAGCGTTAGCCTAGCAGTGGTCGGCAAACTCATTAGGCAACAGAGTCAAATATTGAAATTTGTACAACGATTGAAATTTCTTCTGAAAGCCATACTTTTTAAACTTAAACTATATAGGTAGGTACATTCCTGATCAAGGTAGCGTCCACACATGGTATTTTGTGGAAGAGCCACACTCAAGGGGCCAAAGAGCCGCATGTGGCTTGTGAGCCGCAGTTTGCTGACCAGGGGAAACGTTAGCATAAATTGAATTAAAGAGGTAATAGCTGTGACAGCCGGCCCTGGCTGGTTGGCTCAGCGGTAGAGCGTCGGCCTGGCATGCAGGGGACCTGGGTTCGATTCCCGGCCAGGGCACATAGGAGAAGCGCCCATTTACTTCTCCACCCCCCCTCCTTCCTCTCTGTCTCTCTCTTCCCCTCCCGCAGCCGAGGCTCCATTGGAGCAAAGATGGCCTGGGCGCTGGGGATGGCTCCTTGGCCTCTGCCCCAGGCGCTAGAGTGGCTCTGGTCACGGCAGAGCGATGCCCCGGAGGGGCAGAGCATCGCCCCCTGGTGGACAGAGCGTCGCCCCTGGTGGGCATGCCGGGTGGATCCCGGTCGGGCGCATGCGGGAGTCTGTCTGACTGTCTCTCCCCGTTTCCAGCTTCAGAAAAAAAAAAAAATAGCTGTGACAGCCAAATAAACATAGAGAGACAGAAAAGTGTGTATGGCACTGCATACATAGTACTGATGCAGAAATCATGAGATTAGCACAAGGAAAAATGCTTTTGAACCATGTCTATGGAATCTTGTAGTAAAGGCAGGAAAATTGAGAGAAATTTGGAATAAAAGAGAATTGTGGAAAGAACCTCGGATAGGAGTTGAATTTTAGCCTTGGTTAATTTGCCATGAAATGTTCAAAACAACAATAATAATAGCAAACATTATTAAGCACTTATTATTAAACTATTTAATCTTTTACAAAACCCTAAGAAGTAGATACTCCCCTTTATCCCCATTTCACCAAAGAGAAAACTGACACAGAGAAGTTAAGTGATCTGAGCAAGGTCACACAGCAATTTTGTGCCAGCTTCTGAGTTTGTGCTCTTACTTTAACACAGTGGTTCTCAACCTTTCTAATGCTGTGACCCTGCAATACAGTTCCTCATATTGCAGTGACCCCAAATCAAAAAATAATTTTGGTGGCTTTTTCATAACTGTAATTTTGCTACAGTTATGATTCGGAATGTAAATACCTGATATGCATTATGTATTTTCCGATGGCTTTAGGCAATCCCGCCGGGGTCGCGACCCACAGGTTGAGAACCACTGCTTTAATGTGTTTGTTTGTAAAAATCAGGCAATTAGATTAAATGATGTCTAGGCTCTTTTCCTCTCTTACAGTCTATGTCTCTCTGGATAGACTGTAATTTAATATGTATTTTCACTTAAGTTAGAAGAGGGATCTAATCTTTGTGGCTATATTTACATGTAATATTTCAGATAAAAACTAGATTTATAACACATACATTTCTCAAAATTCATTTTACAAGAAGCTAAAGAAAGCCAAGAAGTTTAGCTGTTGAAAACTGATTTTTAGTAGTCTCCAATGGTCACCGCCCTAGAGTCAAGTGTAGACAAAAACAAAACAAAACACCCCACAACACTCTAGTGGTATAGAGTCATATAAAACACACATAAACACTTTCCATAATATTTTTAAAAATCAGGTTAATATAAACCTCTAGTTCAACCAAGAAAACAACTTTTCCAGCCAAAAATTGAGCTAATGGTAATGTCTTATTTTTCATTCTGTCTCTTTTCTTCAAATGAAGGCAGGAAAGGGAAGGATATCGCAACACCTCTGCAGAATAGGCCCATGTACCTTCCACAGGTCCAACTTTCTCCTGGACCGCTTTCCTTCAGCAAAGCCCTGGGGCCTCTTTCACACATCCAGTCGCAACACCCGACATGCTTTCCTTACTTTTCTTTCAGCTGCTGCCCTTTCCTCCTGCAGGTGACGAATGCCCAGGAATGCTCAAAGCATTGCCGCTCCAGGCAACATTCCCACCAGGACCATGGCACTAAACCAAGCTCTGGGTGGAATTCCAACTATCAACCAATGGCAGAGGCACTGAGTATCCTGGGGAAGCAGAGCAGGGGTACCTGTGTTTCTCTGGAGAAGGGAGGGACCAGAAGAGGCTCCCAGGACGAGGTGATCCCTAAGCTGAGCATCGGTGCATGAGCAGGAGCACGGGCAGCAGCAGTGGTGGAGGAGGGCATGCCGGCCGAAAGGACAGCCCCTACTAAGGCCAAGAAGCTAAAACTATCCTCCTGGTATCCCCCGGGCAGCTGTGCTGTAGGGTGGTATCGACAGGAGATGCAGTGGTGAGGGTGGGTGGAGCCCAAACGTAAGGTGTGTTTGCCTTTTATCCTGCATACATAGGAAGCTATTGAGGAATTTTATAGAGAATGGAAGAGTTGCACTCAAAGTCATTTGGCTTAAAATGGTGGATCTGACAGTTCCCAAACCAGAAGCTGGTTAACAGACACTGAATAGGAGGTCACAGCTTCTATAACTTTTTAGGATATAAAATAAGGAGAATTTGCAATGTGGAAGACGGAAGTGGAAAAACAAACAAAACACCCAAGGATGGCCCTAGGGTTTCCTCTTGGGTGAAAAGACTGTCAGATATCTGCTCAGACCTCCAGCCTCCTGCAATGTCCCTAGTACCCCTCTCCAAGTCCCCAGGGGCTCACCTGCGCTCAGGGAGGTCTGACCCTCTGGTATCTATATCAGTATACACATCTATATATGTTTCATATACGTGTATTTTTTTATTGCTTTACAATGATGATATATTGCTTTGTAATTAAAAAAAAACATATTTACATTGAAAATATATTTGCAATAATTGTCTGTGGAGAGTCCTAACCCTCCACAGCCAGTGCCGTATCTATGGATCACAGAAAGTCATGACAAAAGAAAGAATGTGCGCAGTAGATACTGGGACAGTTTAAAATAAGCAGACTTGATATAGCATACTATATTTTGAGGCAATTTTTCTTATAATTGCAGATATCATGAATAAAAAAAGTCAGCTTGAGGATGTTTCAACTGCCCAACAAATGTTTCTGCACCATTTTCGAACATAGGTAAGTCCTTAGCACTAGGACTAGTCCGTGGGGAGATAAACGGCTTACAATAAAATAAACTGTATTTGGTAATTAAGATGAAGTGCATTGATTCCTAGCACTTATCTTTTGAGACATCCTTCTAAGGAAGATCAGAAAATCACACTGCTGAGCTGTCAAAAAGGTGTGGAGGGCATGGAGGGAGGGCAGCAGGAACAGGATGAGAGGTGCTCTTTTAAGGGGTGCTAAAATTAATGGCACTATTTCCACGCTTGTAAAGTAGACAGTGTCATTATAGTGCAATGCAGGTTTCTTCCCCTCCCCAGAGACCAGGGCTTTCCTAGCTACTGGTTAAGCAAAGGTACCGTTTTCTTGGATAGAAGAGTAAATAAAGAGTCTTCTTCAGAATGACTGTGGCCTGATTGATTAAAGGAGGGTGTGCTGTGTGTGGGAGATACCTCCGTCCAGATAGGAGCCTCTCTTACGTGGAAAGGCCCTCCGTCCAGTCCTGCTCACCGCCTGGCCTCTGGGCAACAAGACCAGAGCTGTGCCCAACGTGCCACCTGCTGAGGATGCCAATTCAGCACGGGGCCTTGTGACGTGGGAGGTGAGGAGCTGATTTTTCAGTCCTCTCTTTAACCCCTAACATCTAGATTATCATGCTGTCCAACTCACTGAAGAAAGAATTTGAGGTCTTGTTTAAATTGGAGTTTTGGAGGATATTTAAAAAGACAAAAAAAGGAAACATTAACATCATGGAAACATTACTTTTTAACCACAAGCACAGTTCCCAGAGGGGGGAAAAGAGGGAGTTATGGTAGTTCCGATGCCTGAGTGTCATATCTATTTATATATCTATTTATATTTGGGAGTCCAGAAATGTAAGCACTCTTATGCATGTATTTAAAATATGGATGCTATATACCTAGGAAACAAATATTTTTAAATCTAAGTTGAAGATAAGATGGGATTTATCTTGAAGAGAATAGCAGTGACAAAAACAAACAAACAGAGGGCCAGTGTATATCCACCAGAACTGAACAATTAACTACCTCACGGTGCAAGTACAATTACCTGACTGCCAACAAAACGCTGGGATTATTCTCCCTTAGCCGTTCTTTAACTAATCATCTTCTATAGAAAATATTATCCAAAAGTATGGGGAGAAGCAAAGGCCACCGAATGACGTAGTGAGCGGACACTCCAATCATTGGGCTATGCAGAGTCCGTTTCCTAAATGGATTAAAATGAATGAAATTCAAAAAGAAACTGAAATCCAGAGGGATATTTCTTTCCCCCACCTTCTTAACACCCTCCTGTGCACAGGTGTGGTTTTCTTTCAATTCACTGATCTATGGCTAATAAATTCTTTATTTCAGCAGCCTGCAAAAGGCAGATTCATCTCTTCCACCTTTCTTCCTACACAAAAGTGCCTCTGGGAATGGTGTTTTCTGTGTGAGCTGGTGTATGGGTGGAGACAGAGTGAAGCTGACAGGGTGCTGGGAGGAGACTGGGAGGAGAGTGTGGAGTTTCCAAGACGGCAAATCCAGCTCAATCCACAACGCCTCCTGGTCCCATAGCATCTCAACCCTTATGGTGTGATCCCCGTGTGGTTAATCAGATTGAAAGGTGCTGTGAAACCCCTTTGATTCACCTGTCAAAAAATAATAATAATAATGGGAAGAGTCTAACAGTGCCCCTGGGTTAGTAAGGGAAGCCAATGCAACTGTGCTGTGTGCCCAGGTACCTCCGACCGCCTTCCAGGGGTGGGAGTCAGCCAGCTCATACGGGTTCAGCAGAGCTGATACCTAATTTGTTGTTGAGCTCAGCAAACCGGTTGTTAAAATGGCATTTGTGATCAGGATTCTCTCTAAGGTGGGTGCCTGGGCAGTTGCTCAACGTTGAAATCACAAATTTACATTCCTTACTCTTTTTTAACCTTCCTCTGCGCAATAGTGTATTCTAAGCTGTTCACTCCATCTGCGGGTGGAAAAAATTGCAAGTGAGGACACCAATCAAGAAGCAATATGGAAATATCTTAACAGTTTTATTGTTTTTGGTCAGGTATCAGTTAATATTTTTTTCACTAATATTTAAAAAATTTTTTTATAACAATCTAGTTTTGTGTACTTTCTAATTGTACTTATTTAAGTATGAAGTGCATGAAATAATAAACTACCTTTTGCTATATCATTTTTTTTTATACTTAAAACAGTCATTAGGGCTGAGAACTGGTTGGTAAATTATTTGAATCCCACCACTGCCTCCTCCTACCTGTTGGGGCCTGAAAGATTAGCTGTGGCCCTGGCAGTCCAGAAGTTTTGAGACAATTAGCAAACAAAACCCCACTGAGGGTCTTTGGCCATAGACTGTGTGTCCAAACTGGTTCTCTCGGTGATGTAACTAACTACCATGGGGCAGCTATGAGGGCCTGACTGCCCGGACAAGGGTGCCATCACACAGTGTGATCTGGGCCAGCCTTGTGCTCAGTGCTGTGCATACAGAGAGCAGGGTCTGCTAGTATGTGAACACAGAGGGCACTGAGCCCAAAGTCTCATATACATTAAAAATATAATGGGAGAGATTTTTATCTCTCATGAATATTTCATTCTCCTGCCAGCTAACCATCTGCATATCACAATGCCCCAATGCATGTGTGTGATTTTCTCTGTTGTCTTCTAAAATAAAGCAGACCGCTTCGTGCTTCCTGTGGTTTCAGCCTTGAAAGTTGCTTAAATGTGCATTGATCCCTTTGATCTAATGAGTGTATATTTTAAAACAAAGTCAGCACTGTTGCTCTCATCTATTTGGAGGGAGGAACCAGAACAATGGGGGGAAACCAGGTCAGTTTCCATTGTTTTCCGGTGGCCTGTATCACTGTTCACTGACGTTTTGAATACTATTTAATTTTTGCTGATGTCTTTTTATCTTAGGCTTCATGTGAATTTAAAAAGAGTTCCATTGATATGCAGCCTACTGTGTATTATGATATCCTGCCTGCCCCATTGCACTGTAGAAGCTTGCAGCTGCCTGAAGCTTAATTATGCATGCATGCATGCAAAGCCCAGATGCTTGGCCAAGAGTGTCTCAACTGACTACAGTTTCTCCCTTGTTTTGTTTGAATTATAATTGGGCAGATCTATATTTCTCAACCCATTTTGTAGCTTGAGCATGCTCCTCTTTGCTTCTATTGCTACTTCTGCTCGAATCAGCTGCTGCCAGAAGGAGCCCTTTGCCAATCTAAAGTCCCTCTGAAATCCGAGAAGGGTCACTCATGGGTTTGACAAATCCTTTTACCTACATGGCAGTTTTAAAAGGTACAGAAATGACCCTAGACCCAACCAGTTTTCCTCCAGATGGTTGATAGCTGGGGGGTGGGGGTGGGGGGAGTTAACTAGAAGCTGGCATCTGGGTGAAAACAAAGAAGGTTTAGAGCCAGGCATCTACATTGGAAAGGAATAGGAGGCATAAAGCTTTACACCTGCTGAAAGAAGGTAATAGAGACTAGCAAAAGCAGGTTTGTTAAGCAGGCACATTCTCTATTCAGAGCCTTTTGTAAATGGTATTCCAGTGTATCTAAAGGATCTTGGTCTTCAAGAACAAAGCCTCATCTGAGAGTATGAAACTGAGTATAGCATTGTACTGTATCTACCCATATTAGTGTTATCCTGAGTTGTCCTTCATCAAGAGATGGGCATAGTAATAAGTTAGGAAAATTCCTTGGCAAGTTGAATGGGAAAACTGAGACAGATGGCTGATTCAAACCGGCCTTATCTAGCACCTTTACTCACCTGCCTCCTCCTTTGCTCAGTTATTCTCTTAAGCAGTAAGCCCTCAGGACAACGAGGTTCTGATCAGCATCAAACAATCTTAGGAACAAAGACTCAGGTCTGTTGACCACAGAGACGGAATTTTGGTCTAGAGTTAACATCTAGGTCTCAGTTGTGTTTCAGTCTGGGCCCAAAAATAGCAACAAAACCAGACAAAGTGATATAATGGCTGACATCAGGACCACAGGCAATGACCAGTGACCCCCTTTCCTGGTGCTGCCCAATTAGGAGAGAACACAATGCTGAAAGGACATACCTGTAAAGCTGATGAATATTCTATTGAGATCCACTCCTTAGACCTCTCCTAAAATTCCACCTTTGGAAAACAGTTAAAAACTCAAGATAAAGAACCTAGTGTACACACTCTCTCTCTGGAGCATGCCCACACCTTTCCCTACCTCACTCCCTTATTTTCTAAGGTGTGTATCTTTTCTTTCTCCTAGGCTCAAAAGGTTCCCGGGAGACATTCAACCAGGGAAGCAGCTCATCCCAGGCTAACGCCTTGAACCCGTCTTCCAGGACCCTTATTTCGCCTCTGCAACTTGTTTCCTGAGCCCACACAGCCCAGCTGGCTCACTTCTTCTGCCTTTCTTTTTTTTCTAAAGAGTCAAGGCATTTATCTAAGCAGCCCACTTGATTCTTCCTTTCAAGCGTACTTTCACTTTGCTTAGTAAATAAACTTCCCTTTGCATCTAGAGTTCCTGGCTCTGAATCCTTTCTTTGCCAAACTCAAGAACTGAGATTGCTGAACCAAAGGCCAACATTGCCAATAACAGAGTGACTGCATATAGGACGGTAGCTGCTGGTTCTACCTGTTTCTAAGGAACTGTCAGAGACAGAAATAATGCTTTTTAAATGGAACATTAAATACTTTTGGTCTAGAGTTAACATCTAGGCCTCAGTTGTGTTTCAGTCTGGGCCCAAAAATAGCAACAAAACCAGACAAAGTGATATAATGGCTGACATCAGGACCAGAGGCAATGACCAGTGACCCCCTTTCCTGGTGCTGCCCAATTAGGAGAGAACACAATGCTGAAAGGACATACCTGGAAAGCTGATTGAGCCTGGCTGCTTGGCTCAATGGTAGCGCATCAGCCCAGCGTGTGGATGTCCCAGGTTTGATTCCTGGTCAGGGCACACAGGGGAAGTGCCCACTGGCTTCTCCACTCTTCCCCCTCTTAGTTTCTTTCTCTCCTACATCCATGGCTCTATTGGAGCGAGTTGGCCCCAGGTGCTGAGGATGGCTCCGTGGCCTCTGCCTCAGGCTCTGAGAAGAGCTCGGTTGCAGCTGTGGAGCAATGGAGCAACACTCGAGATGGGCAGAGCATTGCCCCTTAGTGGGCTTGCCTGGTGGGTCCCAGCTGGGAAGCATGCAGGAGTCTGTCTCTACCTCCATTCCTCTCACTGAATTAAAAAAAAGGAAGTATTAAATACCCAGATTAATCTCATTGAAAGGATTAACAACAACAACAAAAGACAACAGGCCCCAAACCAAGATCTAACACCTAATCTCACTGCAGTTTCAACCTTATAGGAAGGTAATCTTAACCAATTCATCTGGAACTTTGTGATTCACACTAGCTAGGCAATCTGCCTAATACCCCCCACTGTCCCCTTGCCTGAAGGTGACCTTGCCTGAAACAATTCACTCTTTGCTTAGAATAACCTCCTTGCCCTGCTGCCTATAAAACTTTCCCATTTTGTAAAGCTGGGAGCTCCTCTCTGTTTGCTAGATGGGATGCTGTCCAATTCACAAACTGCTGAATAAAGCCAGTTAGTTAGATATTTACATTTGCTCAGCTGAATTTTTTTTTTTAACAAAAGTCATGGAATATTTTATGCTTTTGAACCTTAAAAAGCGTTATGGAAATATACTGAAGCTTCAAAAATAAGCAAGAATAAGATAATTAACCATGACACTTTTAAGCCATACAAATCACTGGGTGAGCATTTGGCGTTCAATTAGATGATTTCTATTTGAAGAACAATTCTTTCTTTTTTTAATTTTATTAATTTTTTAAATGTTTTATTTATTTATTTATTCATTTTTAGAGAGGAAAGAGAGAGGGCTAGAGACAGAGAGGGAGAGAGAGGTGAGAGAGACAGAGAGAGAGAAGGGGGGGGAGGAGCTAGAAGCATCAACTCCCATATGTGCCTTGACCAGGCAAGCCCAGGGTTTCGAACCGGCGACCTCAGCATTTCCAGGTCGACGCTTTATCCACTGCGCCACCACAGGTCAGGCCTGAAGAACAATTCTTAACAACTAACATTTTCATCCAGGACACCCTACTAAGCATACTACTATCGTTCCCATTCTACAAAAAACATATGGAGACCTAGAGAGGTAAGGAGGTTTTCCCACAACAGATAGCTTTGATGAGGCAGAGATGAGATTTGAACATAGTTGTCTCAGTCCAAACCCACACTCCTAATAGCTACTATAGTACATATAATTTTGCTTACCTAAGAACATTTGACTCAGATATTCTTTTCAACTTATAAACTCTGTTTCTCAATTATAATTATAATGACATTTGTTACATATACACCCAGTGGCAAACATGATTATCAGCTCTTTACAACTATCCTACGAAGTGGGTATAATTTTTAACTTATTTTTGAGATGAGGTCTCCACACAGTAGTTCTCAAACTTCAGCAAGTTTCAGAATCATCTGCAGGGCTTGTTAAATGATACTTTGCTGAGCTTTACCCCCAATGTTGCTGATTCCGTAAGTTTGGGTTGGGCCCCAAGAATCTGCCTTTTTAACATGTGTCACTGATGCAAGCCAGCCTGGGGACCACACTTTGAGAACCACTGCATAAGGCTGTACTAATATTACTTATAAATAATGGTAGGCTTTATTATCCCAGATCTTTCACATGCATGTTATATATTTTTAATCCTCAGAAAGCAGGTATTATCCCCATTTCATAGTTGAGAGAAATTAGATTCTGAAAAGTTAGGTAACTTACATAAGATCACACTGATGGTCAACAGCAGAACCAGGACCCAAATGCCCAAGCTTCTCTCAATAACCCACCCATCCTTCCAGACCAAGTGGTCTATCAAACTGACTAGGAACAGAGTAACCCCAGGATGTGCCTTATACTAAATGTCAATGCAGTATGATGCACAATAATAATTATGATTCCCTGAGATATATAGAATAATGTTGTCTTAATACCATATTTAGAAAATAAAATTGTTTTGTGTATATTAACAATATGTTTAAAGACCAAGTACGTCATATAGGTAAGAAGAGAATTTTCATGACCAAAGATGCTGTAAGTATTCAGAAGAAAAATTAAGTCAAGACATGAGAATCATCTTTTACTCTACTATTGAACAGTGATGTGGAGAGAAGATGGATAGAAGACCCACAGGGAATGGGTATTTATGGACACATAAACTTTTAAATTTAATTTTCCAAGTTGGATAGATCTAGTACTTAGAAGAAGAGATTAAAAGATTGCATGTTTGTTCACATCTCAATACCAAGTTGGCAGTAATATTTAAATTATAAGCATTATTTCCCCCAACGGTGAGTCTGTGCACTCCAGCCCACAGAGCACCAGGAAATGCATTTGCACAGGGCATCATTCCCTTGTGTTTCATATTAAATAGGAAAATAAGTCAAACTGTCTGAAAGAGATTTTTATCTACCATATTAGCTAACATCTTTTTCCTTCTCCCAGTTGGAATTAAACTCATAAGCGTGACTCTTTATCTGTCTCAAATGTGTCAGTGTAACATAAATGCTAACTCAGGATTCACTAATATTTGAAGCACTTAGTTTGATCTACTTTTTTGAAATTGGAATTTTATGCAACTTTACAGAAAAGAATAAGCAAGTGAACATTAAATTCTTTGTTGTAATAAAGAGAATTTCTTTTTGGCATCAAACCTGCATTGGGGGTTGCAGTGGACAGAACATCTGCCTAGGATGCAGAGGACCCAAGTTCGAAACCCTGAGGTTGCTGGCTTGAGTGCAGGCTCATCTGGCTTGAGTGTGGGCTCATCATCTCAAGCCTGGGATCGCTGGCTTGAGTTTGGGATCATAGACATGACCCATGGTCGCTGGCTTGAACCCAAAGGTCACTGGCTTGAAGCCCAAGGTTGCAGGCTTGAGCAAGGGGTCACCTGCTCTGCTGTAGTCAATGCGTGGGTCAATGTTCCACATCTTCCTTTCCACTCTTCTATTGGGGGTGGGGGAGGGGTTCGAAGTCGGTCTCAGGTTTTACTCATATCAGATGCTGTTCTTTGTAAGGGCAGAAGGAAGGTACTCCAGCTCAGTGGAAAGGAGGTCAGTCAGAGTTAACCAGGTTAGAAACCAACCTGACCGAAAGATCCAGTCACCCTGGATCTGCCAATGCTAGTTTATCCTAGGCTGCCAAGAACTAGCTATTCATAGAGGTGTGAAACAGAACCTAGACTAAATATTATATAAAGTGCTGGGCTCCCCAGTGGTAGGTGAGGTCACTTTTGGATGCCCCTCAAGTGCTGAAGGTCTACTTTTGTCAAGACCAAATTCACTGCCTCTGGAATGAAGATCTACTAGCAGACGTCCAAGGTTAACAGGGCTGCCAGGGTTAGATGCACAGTGTGAGAGACCAGGGTTCCTCGCACCCTGTGAGCAGATCAGCCTAGAGAACATCTGCACTTGACTCATTTCAGAAGCAGGTGTCACAAGCTGCTCTTTTCTGAAAAGTCAATGCAGGCAGAAGTATTATAAACTCGGAATTTATTCATTCAACAAATATTTTTTGGGTGCTGACTCGGTATTTACACTATTCTAGAAGCAAAGGATATAGCAATGAACAATAATACCAAGAAACATATTTTCATGAAGTTCATATTCTGGTGAGATTTTGGTGAGTTTTGAAGAAACACGTACAGAAAAAAAATCTTCAGTTCCCAAGGAGAGAATATCAAACATTTTGATCCATAATTTAGCTAATTGGCGTACTTTTTAAAATGTCAGACCTTGTCTGCCTCATAAATCATGTCCTCCCGACTAACACTTGATGCACATTATTCAGCCTGTTTCAACCACCAGAAGCTCCCTATTTCACTGTGCAGGTTGTTACACTTTAGCCTTTCCCAAATTAATCAGAAAATCCTTGTTTAAAAATAATCAAAGGCCCTGGCCGGTTGGCTCAGCGGTAGAGCGTCGGCCTGGCATGCGGGGGACCCGGGTTCGATTCCTGGACAGGGCACATAGGAGAAGCGCCCATTTGCTTCTCCACCCCCCCCCCCTTCCTCTCTGTCTCTCTCTTCCTCTCCCACAGCCAAGGCTCCATCTGACCAAAGATGGCCTGGGCGCTGGGGATGGCTCCTTGGCCTCTGCCCCAGGCGCTAGAGTGGCTCTGGTCACCGCAGAGCGACGCCCCAGTGGGGCAGAGCATCGCCCCCTGGTGGGCAGAGCATCGCCCCTGGTGGGCGTGCCAGGTGGATCCTGGTCGGGCACATGTGGGAGTCTGACTGTCTCTCCCCGTTTCCAGCTTCAGAAAAATACAAAAAAAAAAAAAAATCATAAACGTTCTCCACCCTAGGTTCCCCCTGTAGCTCCATAGCACTGCTGTATAAGGACGGCCGGAGGTGCGCAGGCTCGCCGTCGGTGGTCAGGTGCTTGCCTTCAGAGGGCCGTTAGACCTCACTGCTGGGGTTTGTGGAGGAAGCCTGTGTGTGTACACTCAGGTGGGCAGTACAGGAGCCCCAGGGCAGCCACATTCTATACACGATACTCTTTTATTTTTCAAGTTTAAATTCCAAAAATCTTGCTAACAAAAGCATGGTTTTGTCTTTCACCCATTCCAGGGATTTTAAAATACTGTAAAGAACCGTAGGGTAGGTCCCCTCCTTCTGTAGGTAGATTTCACACTGTCTTTTCATGGCATCTAAGAGAATCATTTTTTATTGTATAATGTAGTTCATGACAGTTTTGAAATGTAACCATTCAACACTTGTATTTTGGGAGCGTGTATGGTAACAATAAACACACACACACGCATACTGTACAGACAGGGTCGATCAAGATTGAATCTCCCCCCAGGATGAAAGTGAGATATTCGAATGGAAACAGGCAGGTCCCTGCCTCTAATGACTGAACAGTTAGAAGGCTGAGCTTTATCTTTGCTTCAAAAGGCGGCAGTTCATTACAGCATCTGTGTCAGAGACCAATAAAAAAAGCACCAGGGAGAGTGATTATTGCACTCCTCAAACACAAACAAATTTGTTTTCTCACTAAGGATGAGTACAAAGCTTTGTATCCACTAAATTAAGCACATTAACTATGACCCTTTTTCTGGGTCACATTTGAGAATAGAAGAAAGAACAAGAGATTATATATGCTACCTGCATATAATCTATACATATATATATAATAGATATAAATAAAAAAATATATATATATATATATAATATCAGCCACCACACAGTAAGGTTAACTGTTGCTCCTCTGAACACTTAATCTGCAAGCAGTTGATAAATCCCATCCTAAATAGAAATGGCTCGTATTTAGGTCACACAAAGTCATTGCCGTTTTTTAATTTAAACTGTGCACTAGATTAAAACACAAGAGTATTTCAGGAGGACAATTTCGAAGCCGCAGCAATAGGCTGTCATTTGGCGTAAAAAGTTTCCACAGCACACCCCAGGGACATGTTAATCAAAGCTTTTTAATGGATTCAGTCTGATCTGTGACAGGCTTTGTTCCAGAGATGGCATTTGCTGGATCGGGCTGCAAGTTATCAATAAGACACAGTAATTGTGGAGAGTGATTGAGCTGCTTTTCTGGGGCTTCCTCCCATCCAGCTCTTTTTTTTCCTTTTTCTTTTTTTTAATCAGTCGAGGCAGAGATGTCTTGCAGTAGAAGTCAAAAGATGACTTGTTTCTTCCTTTAATCCCCCAACACAGAACAAAGGAAAATTAAGCAATGAGAAAAACTGACATTAATTTATTTTTAAATATTTCACACCATCTCCCTATGTCTCTCCTCCTTGTTAAGTCTTTGTCTTAGACTTGTAAGCCAAGGGCTGGGCAGCAAATCTTTTAACCTGATCAAATAAATCCATTCTAACCAGAGGCAGGCTTGTGAAGCTTTTCTGTGGGCCCAGCGGTTCGGCAGTGGCTTCTTCACTGAGTTCCTTATTATCACCCGGAAATCAAAGCAGCCAGAGGCTAAACTAATGACCGAGGATCACACTGATCACCTGCAGGGACAGTTAGCTTTTCAGATACTTAGGAAGGTTAATGCTCCCCTTCTGATGGGAAATGTCTTGGTACCTGTTCAAAACCAGTAATGTAACAAGAACCTAACAGTTGTTTTCTTTAATAAGTCACAATCCTCACTCTGGAAGATCAAAATCATTCCCTCAGTAAGAGATGTCAAGGTGGATGAGCAGAGGCAGTGGGGAGATAGTTTTTGAGAAGGAACCAGCCTCATCTAACATGCTTTTTCACAACCACATGGCTGTCTTTATTTTTAGCTCCTATGTTCTTGAGCTTAAATGTCATCGCTAAAGTGTCCCAAACCTAGATAGCCAGTGCCGGCAACTTAGAAAGCAAGGAAAGGACAATCAGACGTTTGCAGCTCAGGCTAAGCCAATCTCTTAATGCTTCCTAGTGTGTTCATGTATATGCAGCTGTTACCCCAGTTCCCCAGGCAAGAGGTCGGGTGAATCTATCACCCTTAACCCCCTCAGCTCTGACTCTGCTCAGACACAGTGTATGCCCTTCCATGTCTTCGGCCGGGAAGGAAAATTACATAGCCATACAAGCATGTGATAGAACACTTCTAACACAATGACTCTTGTTCCCCATTACATGTATCCTAAATAAAGTCCAAACTCTTTAGCGGGCTCTTACAAACCACTTTTGCAGCCTGGTTTCTCCTCAGCCCACACCGTTCTACTTTTGTCGGTGGTATAACACGTCTCGTAATTCCATCCCTCGTGTCTTTGTTTATAACATTCCTTCAGCCTGAAATATCCTTCCCCTCATTCTCCACTTTCCAAATTCTTTCGTAACCCTCAAACCCCACTCCCATGCCATTTAGCGAGTGAGGTTCAGAATTAACTGAGACAAGAGACAGAGCTACAGAAGGTTGGGGCACAAGGGTCATGGTACCAGGGACTTCTGCTGTCATAAGCTTTAAGGAGACAACGTGGCTCCCAGACAAGAAATCATTTGTTCTCAGAACTCCAGTGATAGCCTGTTGCTTCCAAGCAAGAGTGAACCTCTTACACTTACTTAAAAAAAAAAGTTTACAAAGAAATTAACCTGAATTCTACCACTGAACAACAAAGTGTGAAGAACATTCAGGAAGTCATTCAAGAAACCATATGCCTTGTTTTGGGCTAGGCAGCTTGGAATGCTACCCTTTTCAAAACAAGGTCCTTGGGGCACTCACAGCAGAAAAGAACTGTGTGGTAGACAAGGCTTTGCCTCCCAGCATCCATCGGTGAGGGCAGCAGTGCTCAGACTTTAGATCACATGAACCATCTGGAGGGCTTGTCAGCACAGATTGATGGGCACCACCCCCAGCCCTTTCACAAAGTAGGCCTGGGTGGGGCTAGGTAATTTGCATTTCTAACAAGTCCAGGTGATGTGGATACTGCTGATCCCTCCAGAGCCAGAGCGCAGGCTGAGAACTGCTGCTTTAGGCAACCACCTGACTCTACTCTTTTGTCTATCCTGTGAAGTATAGATTTAAGGGCAGCAAGGAGAAGAGGCAAGAAAGCTGCTTAAGAGATGATTGCTCTAGCCCTGGCCGGTTGGCTCAGTGGTAGAGCGTCGGCCTGGAGTGCAGAAGTCCCAGGTTTGATTCCCGGCCAGGGCACACAGAAGTGCCCATCTGCTTCTCCATCCCTCCCCCTCTCCTTCCTCTCTGTCTCTCTCTTCCCCTCCTGCAGCGAGGCGAGGTTCCATTGGAGCAAAGATGGCCCGGGCGCTGGGGATGGCTCCTTGGCCTCTGCCCCGGGCACTAGAGTGGCTCTGGTCGCAACTGAGCGACTCCCCGGAGGGGCAGAGCATTGCCCCCTGGTGGGCATGCCGGGTGGATCCCAGTCGGGTGCATGCGGGAGTCTGTCTGACTGTCTCTCCCCGTTTCCAGCTTTAGAAAAATACAAAAAAAAAAAAGAGAGAGAGATGATTGCTCTAATTAGAGATGATGAGGGCCCAAAGTAAGGAAGTGGCTGGAGGAATAGAGAGAAAGAAGAGAGAACGGGCTTTCACTGACTAGCTAGATGGGGAAGTGTGAGAGACAGAAGAATCTAGGATGCTCCTATATCTCAGGCTCAAGGCTTAGAGACTTGTGTTCAAGAGAGGGTCTCTTTCTTCAGAAGAAGGGACTTGTGCTTGATAACTGGTGAGAGGAGGAAGACAGTGAAGCTGAAAAACTGGTACAGGAGCCAAAGGAATAATGACAGAGAAAGTTCTGTTAAGGACACAGGAGCAAGTGATGGGATAAAGATGTGGCCCAGAAGCAGGAAGGGGGCAAAGACAGAGAGCCAAAGATCATTTTGTGGGTGGGAAGTTAAGAAGTTTGGGGAGTTTATACTCAATATTTTCTTTGAAAAATAAAAGACATGTCCGGAGTTGGGCAGATAAAATATATTACGCTCACTTTGTTAAAGATGGCACTGCCCACGTGGAAGCCCGTCACCCAGGTGATAATATTCATTGCCCTTCTTGCTTGGGAGGGGCATGATTATGTTAATATGTGTTGGGGCAGGGCTTTCGCATCAAAAGGTTTTAAAAGGAAGAGAGATCACGTTGTTCCTGGAAAAGAGTGATTACGTTCTAGGAGAAGCCCATACTGTAGGAGAGCAGAGAAAGGCCACGTGGATGAGGCCAGGAGAAGCAGCCAAGATGGCGGAGTGCTGAGGGAGAAGCCAGTTTGTGCAGAGAGAAGAAGATGGGTAACAGAGGTGAATAGGGCTGGTGAGCTAGAAACTTTGATTCTAGGAAACTTGGATAAGTCAGTGGCTTTGGGAACCCTGAATGGAAAGGGAAGTGTTTTCCCACTGAGGGTATTTCTTGCCCACCGGGTGCAAGCTAAGATGAAAACTAATGGCCCACCTGTTCTTAGCTTCGTTGTTTCATTACTGTTGGTCTGAATCAAATGCGAACCTGCACGGGCCAGGCAGCTGTAATGGTGGCCATGGCTACTGGCTTTACATCCAGGATTAGATATTTGGGAAGAGAAGCTGGTAAGGAAAGCAGAAGAGTGAACTGACCATGGACAAATAATGTTGCTGAGAAGCACTGGTAGACTCACATGGCATCCCCAAATTTGATTTCCCAGTCTGTGAGGCTCATTTAAGCTTTACAACAACCCTACAAGCTTCCAGGTGAATTTGAGCTCAAGGTCTCCAGGTGAATTTGAGCTCAGGGTTTCACACCTATTAAATGGGTGAGTCCGATTCTGAATACATGTCGATTGATTTTCACAACAGTTAAATTTGTATGAGATCAAGCTGGCTGTTACCCAAGATGGAGACCATGCTTTTCTGGTAGAAAGGGAGAGGATTTGGACTCTGTCCTGCCCTCACTTCTCACAGATGCTCAGAGGCTGCTGTGGTCTGAATGTTTATGTCCCCACAAAATTTGTATGTTGAAATCCTAACACCCAAAGGTGATGGCATTAGGACTTGGGGTCTTTAGGAGGTGAACTGGTCTTAAGGGTAGAGCCCTGATGAATAGGATTAATACCCTTATAAAAGAGACCTCACAGATCCTCTAGCCCCTTCTGCCACATAGGGATACAACGAGAAGTCTATGAAGAGGGGGTTGTCCTCCCTCACCTAATCATCATGGCATCCTGATCTCAAACTTCTAGCATCCAAAACTGTGAGAATTAAACTTCTTCTGCTGTTTAAAAGCCACCAGGTCTGTGATGTTTTCTTTTCTTCTCCTTCTTCTTCTTTTTCTTCTTCTTCTTCTTTTTTTTTAAGTGAAATAGATTCTCACATGCACCTTGACCAGGATCCACCCAGCGACCCCTGTCTGAAGCAGATGCTCAAATCAGTCAAGCCACTGGTTGTGAGATGTGGAGAGAGAGAAGGGGGAGAAGGAAGAAGAGGGAAACAGATGATTGCTTCTCACGTGTCCCTTCACTGGATATCGAATCCAGGATGTCCATATGCTGGGCCAACAGTCTATTCACTCAGCCAGCCAGCCAGGGCTGTGATATTTTCTTAAAGCAGTCCAATGGACTAAAACAGATTCCAGGTGCAAAAGCATTTCCACCGATATTTCTTGCAGCCCATTGCGTGTACAGCTCCCCTTTCAGTAGAGGCGTTAGCTGTGGCCTCAGAGCCTAAATAATGAACAACCCACCCCAGGGTGCTGCCAGTTCTGTCAATGCATAGCATGAAAGTCTCCAAACAGAATCTATTTTAGCTAACATTTAATGTATAAGCAACAGAGCCTCTCTGTGAAACCCTTTCCTTTCCCTAAAGGTAAAAGGCTTGCTCTAGTCCATTTTAGATTCATATGGATCTCATTTCAAAGCTACTTCTCATAAGAGCTGCTGTATCACATAAAGACCCCTCACAGCACACATGCTCTGAGGAGGTAGCGTTGCCTGCCGTAGTGGAGAGTATGAGAACACTTTCAGAGTAGGGTTACTCAGGCCTGGTATAGAAGAGCTTCCTGAACAGGTAACCCGAGTAGATGACACGGTTAGAAATATTCGCCCAGGCTCAGGACGAAGTGGATCTGTCTGGTTTGTGCACAGGCGGAAAGAACTTATGCTGGGAACACGTGTTTTTGTTTTCCCCAAATGAAAATGATTATCCCTCACCCCCACCCAGCTACCCACACTTCCACACAGATGTGCAAATACTTATACATCCTTCCACACACACATTCTCATAAAACTAATCTAAGAGTGGTTAGAAAAATGTCAAAAAATATTTAAAAGCAATGTCAGTCAGTTTGCCACAACTAAGTGTGATTTCCTTTCTATAAAAAAACAGTATGGAAATAACTATTTTGAGGCGTTTCTCCCTGATATCTTCAATATATATAGCATCACATTGGCCTCCTTTGGAGCAGGGGACATTTTCAATGACAGTTGCTGGAAGTACAATGTCTCCTCAGCATGCTACCTTACTGCACAAAGACCTGTGGGCTCAGCCTCCTCCTTGCTCAGAGTATGTTACAAACAGACAGGCTCCAAACCCCACTTGGTGTCTATTTCATTTTGCAAGTAGCAATTCCAGCAGTCTAACATAATGAAAGAAAGAACAGTCAGTTCTTCCTTATAAGAGCAACTCCCATGTAATGCAACTATCAGCATTGGACTAGCAGATTCTTACCTCTAATGCAATCTCTAAGCTTTAAGTTCACAGGAATATCCTTAAACTGGACAGTTTAAGGAGACTTCCAGCAACTGAAGACTGCAGGAGAAAACCTTGCAAGCAAACACACCGGTCATATTCTAAATTCAGGTTCTCAGACCTCAGCAGGGACTCCATACAGCCAGCAAGCCTGTTCTATTCCTTCAGTGGACACTTTCCCACTCCCTGAGATGTCTATTCCATACCTCCCCAGGCCTCGTACCTCCCACACCCTTTGCCCTCACTCTCAGCTGACAGCTTCACCTCATACTTCATTAAGAAAATAGAAATTGCCTGACCAGGTGGTGGCGCAGTGGATAGAGCGTCGGACTGGGATGCAGATGACCCAGGTTCGAGACTCTGAGGTCGCCAGCTTGAGCGTGGGCTCATCTGGTTTGACCAAAAGCTCACCAGCTTGAACCCAAGGTCACTGGCTCCAGCAAGGGGTTACTCGGTCTGCTGAAGGCCCGCGGTCAAGGCACGTATGAGAAAGCAATCAATGAACAACTAAGGTGTTGCAACGTGCAATGAAAAACTAATGATGGATGCTTCTCATCTCTCTCTGTTCCTGTCTGTCTGTCCCTGTTTATCCCTCTCTCTGACTCACTCTCTGTCTCTGTAAAAAAATAAAAATAAAAAAAATAGAAATTAAACACAAAACCTCCACCCTACCACCCCAAGCCCACAATCCCACTTTATTATTCTTCCTTCCTGGGCATCAAAGACCTCTCACGTTTGCTCTGGGCTCCTACCCATCACTTCTCCAGGCTTCCCCTCCTCCAGTCATTTTCTATACACACACCCCACTGTGTCATCAGCTGCCCACTTTCCAGTGGAAAATGCCCATTCTGGTCGCTCCCTTGGAAATGAAACAAACAAAACCCCTCCTCCCCATGTGTCTGCCCAGCCCCTCCACAGCCCTTCCAAGTAAACCCTTTTGAGTTGTCTACAGTTCTGTCTCCAGATCCTCAACCTAAAAAGACTCTCAACACACCACTTGTCCTCTTAACCCCATCCCACTGAAACTGTCCTTGTCGAGGTGGCCGATGATCTGCGTGTCACCAAACCCAATGGATGCCTTTCTAGACCTCCAGCAGCACTCCCAGGATCAATGTTGACTCCCTCATTCCTGCCTTCCTTTGCCTTATTCTCTCCAGATTGGTTTCCTTCCTTCCACACCAGAAGCTGCTTCTCAGTCTTTTTTATTGATTTCAGATTGGGGGGGGGGGGGGGGGGGAGAAAGAGAGAGAAGCAGTAACTCGTTGTTCCACTTAGTTGTATACTCGTTGATTGCCTCTTGTACCTTCCCTGACCAGAGAGGTGATGCTGTGACCTCAGTGTGCCAGGACACTTTATCCACTGAGCCACCCAGCCAGGATCTCAGCCTCTTTTCTTTCTCTGGCTGAGCTCAGAAATTAGCTCTGGATCTTTCCTCTCTCCCCTAGCTAATATTTATTTACTTGGGTTTCAAGTTCATCTTTATACTTATGACTTGCACTTTTATATCTTCAGAACCAGACCTCTCCTCTGAGCTGCATACTTGTGATTCCCCTTGTCTGATTGACGCTCCCCTTGTATTCACAACAGATAGTAACTATGTCAGTAACAGGCCACTTGATAGTTTCCCTCAAAACTATGCCTTACTCCTCTAACCCCTTCCCAGTCTTCCTGTTTCCCTAATAACAATAGTTAACATACATTCAATGTATACTATGTGCCAGTGAGCAACTCAGGTACTGTATAACCTTATCTAATGCCTCCAACATTCCTATGGATCATTTTTATTATTCCTTCTTTATAGAGGAGAAAATTAAGGCACAGAGAAGTTAACTTTGCCACAGTCAAACAGCTAGTAAGAATCTCAGATGGCCCTGACCAGGTGATGGTGCAGTGGATAGAGCATCGGACTGGGATGCAGAAGACCCAGGTTCAAAACCTCGAGGTTGCCAGCTTGAGTGCGAGCTCATCTGGTTTGAGCAAGGCTCACTGAACCCAATGTTGCTGGCTTTAGCAAGGAGTCCCTCGCTCTGTTGTAGCCCACGGGTCAAGATACATATGAGAAAGCAGTCAATGAACAACTAAGGTGCCACAATGAAGAATTAATGCTTCTCATCTCTCTCCATTCCTGTCTGTCTCTATCTGTCCCTCTCTCTGACTCTCTGTCCCTGTCAAAAAAAAAAAAAAAAAAAAGGAATCTTAGATGGGATCAGGGCCCAGGCATTCTAGCTTACCCAAACATTACAGGGTGTTCTTCCCAGAAACTTAAGAGTTTTATTGATGATTCTATTCCCCACACTCCCTACATCTAAAATCATCAGCAGATCTGGTTAATCCCAGCACTAAAATACATCATGAAGCTACCTACTTCTCTGCATGTCCTCTAACACCATTTTGGTCTCGTGTAGCCCACAGTTACACCTCCTAAGTGACTGACCCTCAGCCACTTTTTCTACTTCTGAGCCACTCGTCATGGATGGACAAAAGTACCTGAAAATAGGGACGATATTATATCACCCTCCAGTTTAGAAACTGCCAAAGGCTCCCCACTGCAGTTAAATGAAAGTCAAACGTCCTCACCATGCCCTGCGGCATCCTGCATTTCTCTCCAACTTCCTCACCACAAGCACACTTCCCTCACCCACAGCTCCTGACCTGTCGGCCACCTCCCACTGCCCCCCACCCCATGCACCCAGCCTTCTTCCCTCACCTGGCCTGTTCCCTGTCTGGAATGCCCCTCCCCTCATGACTGCTTCCTGTCCGCCCTCCAGAAGGCTCACCCCTCAAAGAGTTCCCTCAAACATGCTCCCAAAATTAATGCCCCTGTGAACGCACTACTTTGTACAACTTACAATTCTTTCCATTTATTTTCAATTTTTCTGTATTTTTTAAAATATATATGTTCTCTCCCAAAAAGCTCCATAAGAACTAAACCAGGTCTTTCTTGTTCTTTAAAATTTTGCCAGTGTATAGGATAGTACTTAGCACAGTTTAGCCCCTCGATAAGTCTTAATTAATTAATGTACTCATTCTTGTTTTCTTAAATATCTTAAATGGAGCAGAGCCCTGGCCAGTGGTGCAGTGGATTGAGCAACGCCTGGGAATGCCAAGGTCGCCAGCTAGATCCTGAGGGTGCTGGCTCAACGTGAGGTTGCTGGTTTCAGCCCAGTAAGGGCTCAATCCGTGGGTGCCAGCTCCACCCCAACGTCGCCAGTTCAAGCCCTGGTTAGGGCACATATGAGAAGCAATCAATGGCACAAGTGGAACAAGTTTATGCCTCTTTCTCTCTCTCTCCCCCCCTTTCTCTCTCAAAAAAGAGGGGGCATGAATCTCCAAATTTAAGGTTCAGTTATTCCTAAAAGGAAAACTGATTTTTCTGAATCACAAACAATTTAGATGTACTTAATCTTGAAAGAGCTCAAAGTAAAGCGGGGTCAGGGCAAAGAATTTCCCTGGGTAAACAGAAATGTGAATTGTTGAGAAAAGCTTAGCTTGGCAGAAAAGAAACCGAATTTATGGTCAGCTGCACAGGGCATACCAGATCTTTCAGATCTGTAGACTAAATTTTTTAAAAGTTTAATTTAATAAAAATACTAAAAATCTAGGTCCAAAATCCAAGATCATAAACTCTATAATATAAGAACAGCATGGAGAAATAATAGTTTAGTATCAAAAAAATAACTGCATCATCTAATCTGATAGACTTTCTCAAAAAAAAAAAAAAAAAAAAAAAAAAAAAAGGAAGAAAGAAAGAAAATCGACTTTATCCCTGATGTTTCTGAGATTCTCCCCGAAAACAAAAGTATTTGTTGCCACTTACCAAAAACTCCAGCTTATATCCTAATAGGCAGCAAGGATGACACTCTGGGAATGCTGGGTTCAGCAATGACTTTGTCCAGGGTCAACCTGGGGCCAGTAAATCCTGCAGAGACAGCATAAAACATGTCTTGATGCTCTGTCATAGGACTCCATACACCTCAGCTGCCTTATCTGTTTGCTGTGTTCCAGCCTCTTGGTTCTGAGGCTGTTCTACATACTGCACACCCCAAACCCCCCACTCACTCATTCGTTCACTCATTTGTGGATTCAACAGATATATCTTGAGAGTCTCAACTCTGTCAAGCACTGTGCCAGGAGCTGCAGCTAGAGCAGAGAAGAGAACAGACAGGCCCCGCTCGTCAGTATGGTAACAACTCCAAAACCCACGAGGTACGTAAAGGAAATACAACGGGTTACAAAAGAAAGGAGTGAGTGGAGCCCCGTGGGGTAAAAATGGGGAGCTGAACTGCCAAACTGGGGTGGACAGAGGAGGTCTCCCCAAAAAGGTGATGATTTTCTGAGGGAAAACCATGCCAGGCGGCGTATAGCACCAACCAAGATTCAAACCTTAATCAGGCTCCTGAGCATTCTCCTATTAGGCCCATCTGTGTACTGCCTTGTAAAATCCAACTTTAGCAGGAACCCTGCTAAGTCAGTGTTCCCAGAACCCGCACCCTCAATCCCGATTGGTTCCTCATCCTCTGGCATCCCCCAGCTGGAGTCTGATCATCCTGGCCTGTCTTCATTGAGCATCTTACTAGGGTGGTTTAGCCAGGATTCCCAGACCCCTGATGTTTTGTCTCAGTAATTTTCCATCAGCTGACTCCCTCCCCCACCCTGCTCCTTGGTTATAAATTCCCACTCGCCCATGGTATATTCAGAGTTTAGCCCAATCTATAACAGCACGAATAGCCAATGTTCCCAAGTCACTGGGGCTGAGCATAGTGAGTGGTGTGCAGGGGCAGCAGGAAGGCTGGTACAGGCCAGACCATGGGGTATGTGGGGTACGCAGAGAACATAATTAAGAGGGACTGGTCCAGATCCTTGCGCTTGGGCTTCTGTTTGGGTTAAGCCACTGGCCCCACCTCCCCTACCTTGCAGAGAGCAGAGGGTGGGAGTTGACTGAGGGCCACAGGACAGGCTGTGACTCTCCACTGAAGGTCAAAGCTCCCATCGGTTCTCTCTCTGGGTTCCTGTAACTGCTCCTTCCACTTTGCCCCTTGGGCGTGGGGCAGTCATAGTTCTGCACGCTAATGTCCCGTGGAGATGCTGCACCTTTCTTAGTTGCTTTTTCAAAATTCTGTCCAGGACCTCTTAGAAATCCCCGTCAGTCAGCCAGCCAGCCTGAGAATGACATTCCTGCAAGGACCTCGACTGATAGATTCTAAACTACAAACACTACACCAGCCACCTTCCCACTGTCAGAAGTTACCTTTGCTTCCTCCTCAGTCTTGGTAAGCCACTTGTTAGAAGTTAGTTTCCGTAAGTGGCTCGTAACTCCACAGAAGATTACCTTCAGAATTTTCAGACGTTTCCGGGTTGATTAAATGTCATTCAGCTCCTCTGGTTCCCTTTCTTTGCACAAAGCTTTCCCGAGATCAGAGCACTCCTCAGGGTAACGCAAGTCATACCAATAACATTTTGAACCTGAACGTCAGTGTGCATCAAAAGAGCGCTGGATTTGTAGTTCAAGTTTGACTGTGAGACTCTTGGCACATTGATTTCCTCATTTAATATGGTAACGATAATTATGTACAGTAATCAACTTATTCATCAACACTTAGTGTAAGAATAGTGAATGGTAATTGGGCCATGGCGAGTAACTCCACTCCATTCTGAGGAAGAACCAGTCCATCATAGCAGATCAATCTGGCATAAAATTCTTCACCTCATTGATTGAGATGCTAAATATAAAAATCCAGGAACTGCATGAGGTCCTGGGTTCAATCCCCAGCATCTCCACAAAAAAAAAAAAAAAATCCAGGAAGACTCATGTTCTTGTCACTCCAAAAAATTAACTTCCCCTACAAATGTTAGAATATGTAGGTCGTTATATTAGTCAGGTTAGGCTGCCAAAACAAAATACCACAGACTGGGTGCTTAAAGAACTGACATTTACTTCTCACTGTTCTGGAAACTAGAAATCCAAGAACAAAGTGTTAGCTAGCTCAGTTCCTGGTGCGAGTTCTCTTCCTGGCCGGCAGAAGGGCTGCCTTTCGCTAAGTTCTCATGTGGCCGAGAGAGAGAGAGAGAAAGAGCTCTGATTTCTCTTCCTCTTGTTATAAGGGCACCAGTCCTTTCAGAGGAGGACCCCACAGCTATGTCCTCATTTAACCTTTATCATCTCCTCACTGTCCGTCTCCAAACACGGTCCCATTGGGGGTAAGGGTTTCAACACGTGAATTTTAGCAGATGACAGAGACATTCAGTCTATAGCAGTTATCTAAACCAACTGCATGACCCAAATATTACCTATTGCTCTCAGGAACAGGTACACAGGCATGATTTGGAATTTCATTAGAGTTAAAGTGCTTTTCCTCTATAAAACATAATGATGCATGCTGAAGACTGTAATAAAAATATTAAGTTGAGTCTAATAAAAATTTATGTAAGTAATTGCTTCTTTAGAATATATGTGCAAAACTGGCCCTGGCCGGTTGGCTCAGCGGTAGAGCGTCGGCCTGGCGTGCGGGGGACCCGGGTTCGATTCCCGGCCAGGGCACATAGGAGAAGCACCCATTTGCTTCTCGACCCCCACCCCCTCCTTCCTCTCTGTCTCTCTCTTCCCCTCCCGCAGCCAAGGCTCCATTGTAGCAAAGATGGCCCGGGCGCTGGGGATGGCTCCTTGGCCTCTGTCCCAGGCGCTAGAGTGGCTCTGGTCGCGGCAGAGCGATGCCCCGGAGGGGCAGAGCATCGCCTCCTGGTGGGCAGAGCATCGCCCCTGGTGGGCGTGCGGGGTGGATCCCGGTTGGGGGCATGCGGGAGTCTGTCTGACTGTCTCTCCCCATTTCCAGCTTCAGAAAAATACAAAAAATATATATATATGTGCAAAACTAAACCAGAAAGCCGGTCTCCAGTTTATGTAACTACATGGTGTCTGAGAACTTAAATATCAAGGATTGCCATGGCTTTGCTAAAATTTCAACCAAAAATCTTGGAGCATTCTGAGAAATATTTTTGCCTTGTTTTTCTGTCATACGCATTCATAGTTCAGTAAGGAATCGAAAATGTTTACCTAACAGGAAAAGAAACTTGAGAATTTCTAAATTCACCAGATCTACATGTTTCAACATGATTAAATCTCAGAAGCAAATATGGAATAAAAAAAAGGTAGGGAGGATTCCAAAGAAATATATCTGTACTTCCTTTCCCTTCACTTTTTTTTTCTCTCCTTGAAGAGTTTGAGGCGTAAGATCAGACAAAAGTTACAACTTAACCTCTGTTAAATCTAAATGGGAAATTCATGGAGCTTGCTACATTCCTTTCTAAACTTCTTTGAATTTTTTAAATATTCAAAATTAAAATGAAATATTTTAAGAATAACAAAAGTAATACAAATCAATAATCAAGATAATACTGTACATTATTACCACAATAAGATATGTGACTAAAAAATTATACTTGGGGAAAATTTAACATATTTCCTCAGTGCACCATTTCTCAAGGAATATTAATCAGAATGCCAGACCTTCACCTAATAAATTTGGATAAAGAAGAGTGAACTGAGCTTAATATATTTCTTTCTTAGTGTCTCCAGTATGATAATGTGCTTTTTGTAACTTTAAGGATGAGAAGGAATTGAGGATGAATATGGGGCAAAATAAACTATAACATTTCTTGCCCTGGCTGGATAGCTCAGTTGGTTAGAGCAGTGGTCCCCAACCCCCGGGCCGTGACCGGTACCGGTCCGTGGGCTATTTGGTACCAGTCCGCAGAGAAAGAATAAATAACTTACATTATTTCCGTTTTATTTATATTTAAGTCTGAATGATCTTTTATTTTTAAAAAATGACCAGATTCCCTCTGTTACATCCGTCTAAGACTCACTCTTGACACTTGTCTCGGTCACGTGATACATTTATCCATCCCACCCTAAAGGCCAGTCCATGAAAATATTTTCTGACATTAAACCGGTCCATGGCCCAAAAAAAGTTGGGGACCACTGGGTTAAAGCATCATCCTGATATGCCAAGGTTGCAGGTTCGGACCTTGGTCAGGGCATATACAGGAAAAGATTGATGTTTCTCTCTCTCTCTCTCTCTCTCTCTCTCTCTCTCTCTCCTCCTTCCTGTCTGACTAAAATCAATAAATAAAATTTTAGAAGAAAAAAGAAGAGTACGACATTTCTCAATTCACATGCATTCTAGGAATGAATGCCTTTGCCCAGGATGGCTCAGAAAACCATGGGCTAAGACCATGAAGTGGAAATTATACCAGCAAACTCAAATATTTGTTTTGACTGTTTCAATTATTTGTAGGAAACTATCTAGCATAGCAGTTTTAAATCTTTTTAGTCTCAAGAATCCTATATACTGAAAATATTATTGAAGACACCAAGAGCTTTTGCTTACATAAGTTATACCTGTCGATATTTACCCCTATTGATAACGAAATAACTTATTATGATACAATAACAGTAATATATCTATTAAAAGTCAACAAATACTTCAAGTGAAAATGAACACATTTTCAAAAATAGTGTGAAGAATGGCATTGCTTTACATTTTTGCAAATCTCTTTCATGTCTGGTTTAATGGAAGACAGCTGTAGTCTCGTGTCTGTCTCTGCTTCAGTCTGTTGCAATATGATTGTTTGGTTGAAGTATTTAAAGAAGACTGAGCCTCACACAGCTATGTAGATAGAAGAGGGAGGAGTATTTTGGTGGCCTTTTCAGATAATTGTAAAATTCTTTAATACTACACCAAAACTCAACAAATGGTAGTGCTTACAAATTAATTGCAATAAGGAATCTGAAACTATATTAATGAACTTTCACACTGTTTCATTAATATCCATTGGTCTACCTTGTACTTTGAATGGATCCTTAACTCATGCATAGTTTTGTATTATGCATTGATCCTCTGGGCAATTTTTGTTTCTTAAGTAATGCAAATCTTCCAAAGGCTGACATATTTCATTATTCAATATCAAGTAATCGCATTTGTTAATACCACCATTTAGCCTGACCAGGCAGTGGCGCAGTGGACAGAGCATCGGACTGGGATGCGGAAGACCCAAAAGTCACCAGCTTGAGCGCGGGTTCATCTGGTTTGAGCAAAGCTCACCAGCTTGGACCCAAGGTTGCTGGCTTGAGCAAGGGGTTACTTGGTTAGCTGTAGCCCCATGGTTAAGGCACATATGAGAAAGCAATCAATGAACAACTAAAGTACCACAACAAAAAATTGATGCTTCTCATCTCTCTCCCTTCCTGTCTTTCTGTCCCTATCTATCCCTCTCACTGACTCTCTGTCTCTGTCAAAAAATATATACACACACACACACACACACACACACACATCACCATTTATTTTATCAAAATCCCCTGTAAGTACGGGGAATTGTCAAGCCCATGGTGGCAAATACACATTTTCAAATTATGATTTTTCTTGAAAGCTCACATTTTATCACTGGCAACAAACACTGGCAGTTGTTTTTCCTGAAGTAACACGCTCATTTTGTTCATTTTCGAGAAAACATCTGCCAAAAGCCCATGTTGGAAAAACTGTAGTTCGTCTGCCAGTCATTCTCTCAAGTAAAAATGCTGCTCCAGGAAAAAGCAGACAGTTCAGCTCACAGCTCAAACAGTATGCCGGGGCTTTTCCTCCTGACAACCACTGTACTTCCATCTCCAGCAAAAGTGCTCTATGTGTACTTCTGGGACTCAGAACACTAAAAGAAAAGTAATAATTATACTGCTGCATCAAGAGCATTCTCAAGAGAAACTCAGGCCTGATAGAGATAGAGAGAAAATAATAATAATAATAATTATTATTATTATTATTATTATATAATTATTATTATTATTATATAAATAACGATTAGTAGTTTGCAGTGAAGAACAGAACAGCTGGGTGCTGCTGTCATGATTTGTACTACAGCACTTTTATCTGCCAGTGCTTTCCTAGCATCAGGACAAATGTCAATATGGTGAAAAAGGCAAAGTATTAGTTTCACTATAAAAACAGCTTTGCGGCCCTGGCCGGTTGGTTCAGTGGTAGAGCATCGGCCTGGCGTGTGGAGGTCCCGGGATTGATTCCCGGCCAGGGCACACAGAAGAAGTGCCCATCTGCTTCTCCACCCCTCCCCCTCTCCTTCCTCTCTGTCTCTCTCTTCCCCTCCCGCAGCCGAGGCTCCATTGGAGCAAGGATGGCCCGGGCGCTGGGGATGGCTCCTTGGCCTCTGCCCCAGGCGCTGGGGTGGCTCTGGTCTCGATGGAGCGACGCCCCGGAGGGGCAGAGCATCGCCCCCTGGTGGGCAGAGCGTTGCCCCTGGTGGGCGTGCCGGGTGGATCCCGGTCGGGCGCATGCGGGAGTCTGTCTGACTGTCTCTCCCCGTTTCCAGCTTCAGAAAAATAAAAAAAAAACAACAACAAACAGCTTTGTGCTCACAGACCTCCTGAAAGAGTCTTGGGAACTCCCAGGAAGCTGAAGACCTCACTTGGAGAAGCCCTGACACTGCAGAGATAAATAACTTAGGCAGTCTTTAATTATTTGAAAAATTAAACAAAGGCCTATGCCTTTGGCTACTGCAAACTCCTTTTTAAAAAGAAGGAAAGAAAGAAATGCACTCACATGCTTCTGCCTTTCTGAATCAAAAGGAAATCAGAACAAAATAAATATGTGTCCTCAACTGCCTTGTTGGTCTATGACCACATAGCTTCATTTAGACTTTTACATATTTTCCTGTTCCTTGCCTTTCAAGGCTAAAGAGAGTAACATTCAATATTTAGGATGTTCATTATAGACACCTGCCAGAGATGTAAAAAGAATATCATGCAACTTTTACAACAGAAAATTTTCCATTTAATCTGTTTTGTGCAGAAGGCTTTGTAATCTATTTTCAACTAACATTTATCTAATACTAGCTATGTGTCAGACATAATAATATGTGCTTTTACAACAACTCATCAGATATTGGCACATTTTATAGCTAAGAAGGTTAAGACACACATATCCAAAAATTGTTTTTTAGGAAGTCTACAGATCTGGAATCATCACATAAGTCTTATGTCTGAAATAGTCTGTTTGCTAAACCCCTCAGAGATGCTATTAAGACAGTAGGTAATCCAGGTCCTTGGGAATGCCTCATAAAGCAGCCTCTTTCCCCTGCCCAGTTTTTCTATGGTCCCCAGCAGAGTGCCACTGCCCACGAGGTGGAGCAGCCCATGAAGCTAGGGCCTCAGAGTGACATTCAACTACCGAGCCAACAGACACTCAACAATTATTCGCCTGTATCCAGAAACACTTACTTGTCCAAGAGTAGTGGCATATGAATGCTACATCATTAGTTAGGTAGAACAATAATAATAAAAGCAACTTTGAATGTTTGCTGGGGAAGAGTCTCAACACTTACAGATCTCTGAAGCAAAGAATGTTCCACTACCCATCAGAAGGAAAAGTGGATGCAAAGCCTGCCAACTCATATCCTACATCAGTCCTCAGCTTAATGCTCGTTATTTGCCTTATAAAAGGTCTTCGCCTAGATTAAAAAAAAAAAAAAAGTGATTCTTAACACTCAAACTGCATCTTCCAAAACAGAAGATCAAAGAGCTTTCTGGCACATTCAGTCCTGGGAAATTCTTTCTTGCATTTGTAGATTTTGCATCAAAACAGATGCAGTTAGAAAAGCCACATCTTAACGTGTTTGGGACTTTATGAAGGTAGACAACTCTGGTTGTGTGGAGGTATTGCAGATGTCTCCCTTGTCATGGAGAATAACCTGTCTGCCCAGGTAGGTGGAGCCCAGTCATGGCAGAGGATGAGATATGGAAAGCATTTTTCTAAAAGAAGGAGAACTAATTCACCCTGTCACCTTTCTTCCGTTGAAGAGGGCTGGCAATTTGAGAACCTATGTCTAGATCCATTTTCTATGTGAAAACGAAGCCTTTTGCAATAAACAGGCATTTTGTCATCTTTTAACAAGATGTCTATTTTATTTTTGGAAACACACAAAAGATAAGTGAAGACAGGAGAACTTCTAACAGATCCTCTTCTGTTCAGTGAAGCCAGAAAATAAGAAACAAAATTATATCAGTTACACATTGGTCCCCTGTAGTTAAAAATACATGTGGTTATTCTTGAGGCTTTTGAAAAACAGCATCAAGCAGATATTTAGTATAAGACTTAGGTATAGGGAGCTTTCATATATATATATATATATATATATATATATATATATATATATTTAATCCAACACCTATTGGAGAAGCATTTATTGTGATCGCTATATGCAACAGCTTGGTTTAATTCACTTATCCCATTTTAAAGGCCACAGGAATATCTCAGAAATGGGAAAATCATGACAAAGTTATTTACTTTATTCTAAATGTAACTAGACCTAGGGAGGCTTTGCTAATTACTGGTATCATAGCAAAGCAGAAATCTGTTCATGTCTCATTCAAGCAGTGGATTAGATAAAACATTAGTTCCGTGAAGCTGATCACTCTGGAGGTTTGCTTGTTGGCACACCAGGCCTCCTGGAGTATCCCGAAGCCAGCCTAATAACACATCTGCTGTATTTATTTTTGAATGTAAATGGCACTCAGAAGGATGCTTTGAAAATTAATTTCAGCTGGAAAACAATTAACATTAATAAATACAGAGTTTGTTGCTGCTAACAATTACTTTATGAAATTGTTAGATGTGGTAGAAAGCGCTAGTTTACAAATACAGTTTGTTGCAATTAAACCCCTTCTGGACCAAACTACTCCAAACTGGAGGGAATCCTGTCAGATGCTGTGCGGGGTATCAATAATAGACTTGCGTGGATTTCATGACTTCGTTACATGTGCATAGAGAAAAGAGGCATGCATTAGGTCGGGCTGTGGTGGCCCACAGGACATTGATTTCTAACAATTGGCTGAAGACAAAAGAACAGTTACTCAATCCTTTTATGAAAATGCATTCTTAGGTGATGTGGACAATGAAAACAACAAAAAAGGGCACTTTCCTACTCCTACGTTCTAAATCTGTTTTAAGCAGAGCAACGCAAGCAAAAGGATGCTTTGTCGGGAGACGCGGAACCTAAGCTGCAAGCCTCCATCGCGGCGCTCGGGCCTGCCCTACGAATCAGAGACGTCCGCTCGCCCGCATGGCCGAAGCAGACACATTGAAGCATTCAGCGGCTTCTCTGAACCACGGGCCATCTGTTTACGTCCTGTAGTAAAATCACAGTGTTGGCAATTGCACAAATATCCCTAGCACGGCCTGCAAATAATCACTCCTGGAATGTTCAGTTCCATCCAGTCCTTGAGGACAAAAAAAAAAAAAAAAAAAAAAAAATGCTGTTGGTCTGAACATCCAGAGACCTCAGTTTCTTTGTATCTGCTGTTTACCTTGGACCTTTCATCCTGGCTTTTTGTAACTCAGCTTTGCACCAGCAATGGAGCGACTATTTCACCTTATCTCCCTTGGTGGTGCTCATCGTGCCTCTGTTAAGCCTCTGTGCCCTTAAAGGGTGATTGCAAAATTGAAATAGCAATATAAGCAGAAACAGGGAAAAGGTATATGCAGAGGAAATAAAAAAAAATGGCTCTCCTCTAAACCAACTAAACAAGTTTCTGAGAAAAGACTGTGACCTTTTTAGTAACAGGACACTGATCCAGAGAAAATTGGATAACCACGTTGTTATATGGCTAACACCGCTGGGTTGCAAGCAACTTGAAAGACTAGGGCAGGTCCTGGTGTCTTTGTGTTCCTTGGTGGTAACCAGAGCAAGTAACAGATGCTCAGTGCATATCCATGGACTGGAACATGGCTAAATTAACATTTTAAAGGCAAAGTTAAAAACAATTGCATTTATTAAAGTGACACGATATTTGTGACCTTAGAAAGTTTTGAAGGATTCAGGGAACATCAGTTGACGAATGGTGAGTTAAAATGCTCGTCCCTGCCCTTATCGTGGGGACAGATGTGCAGTGTTGGGCAGAGAGGCGCAGAGCAGTGCCCAGGGGCCCTGTCTGGTCAGAACAGGGAGGACCCAGGGACATAGGACCCTCAGCTTCTCTGATCCACTCGAATTTGCTACATTTTATATGTAGTTTATTCACACTTCTGATAAGCAAATATAAAATTATGGGGTGAGTTTTCTGTTTTTATCCCAAGAAAAGTGATATCTATTTGGGGGGGGGGGTACCACATGAAAACAGGAGGTCAAGCAAGAAAACCAGAAAAGCCACAAACTGCTTTCTCTGATTTCATTCCTATCACTCACCTACAGAGTTTAAAGAGAAGGGTAAGAAAAAGTTTCCTCTTGCATTGGTCATTTATAGTTCTCAGCAGTCTTGTCTTGGTTCCAGGTCATATTGCTGGGTCAAGCCCAAGATCAGAATGCCCAATATGGTGTCAGTTTCTGTTTCAGAAAGTGGTTTGTTAATGACATCCTAATGTCGATCATCATATAGCAGAAACCATATTAATATTTTTTCTTTTCCTCTTAGGCACTGTTACACAGATGTCAGCTCTAATCCCTATAGAAGGCTGCGACAAGTCGGTCTTCATGGAAATACATTAGTGCTGCCTGTGAAGTTTCTAGAAATATAAGAGGTGTGAAAATTAGAATTTGAAATAAAGAAACCTTGAAAAAAAATTAAGCTTAGCTTCAGATATGTAAAAGTATGTTGCTTTGAGGGCAATAACTGGCCTGCAAATTTTTCACGCCTATATTAGCCTAATGTAAACTAATAAAACATATAGTAAAATCATTCAAATTATCTAAATATGTCAACTTCTTTATTACAAATCAAGCACTTGAAAGCTTTCTGCTTTAGCTGAAAGAGATGCCCGGCACTAATATTTCACAATTATAATGAAAGGAATAAAAAAATCAGTTTGTAAAATGTTATTGATGTTTTTCTTTCAACCTAACCTTTATGCTGTGCTCAGAAAGGGAGAAGACAGATGTTGCCCAACTTGTGGGGCTGAGGCAAGCCGGCCTTTTAAGAGCTCCACTGTAAACCAATGAAAGGTGTGTAAACAGATGACAAGGGCAATTACAATGTGGAATTGATTAGGCTCTCAATTACAAAAAGCACACAGCCTTTTCTTTCTATGCCACTCTTTGATGACAAAAAAATAAAATAAACAAACAAAAGAAATGTGATTCAAATGTGAATCAAGATGACAATGTTTGTATTTTGAGTGTCTCTCAGGAAGGGAGCATCTACAAGGACAGTTGGAGCTGTAGACAGAGGGTGAGCTGGCACCAATATGTACAGGAAAAGGAATTTTAATAATTCCACCCGCTGCAGGTCAGTCGCCTTTTAAATTCTTCTCAGTGCCAGTGAGAGTACGCCAGGCTCCTAGACAAAGGGGCAGCCACGGAGTCAGAGCGGAGCAAGCGGGGAAGAGGCGGTGGGAAAGCCTAGTAGGGACCTATGCATATTAAGTTAGAAATAGAAGTATGAACTGGGGCAGAATCTGTAAATCTGTGATTACTCATCAAGGGTTGATTAATTGTATCTGCTGAATACATACATGTAACACCTATATCTAATGATATTTCTTCTCTCTATACAGTCTCTGTCTTTCAGCTTGTCTTGTAGATATTGAAGAATCTCTCAAAATTATAAAAGTTGAGGTTTTAGTAATAAATATTTCATGTGGGGCTAAATTCAATGTAGGAGTCTCAGGACCCCCAGAATGGAACAGAACTCTTGGGGTTCACTTCCGCCAACCACATGGCAGACCAGCATTCTCAACCGCCTTGCCATTCCCGGACTCTGGGCCTTAGCCGGGCTGGACTCTCAAGGCTCTAACTGGAAAGCAGCCCAATGTTAAGGTCACAAAGGAAGGTTGTCATTCCTTAAGTTGGCCACTCGTCTTAAAAAGATCTCTGTTAGTTGTTTTTGTGTGTAGGGTTTTTTTTTGTTTTTGTTTTTGAAAGGCAACAAAAACAACTAGCCTGTGACCGATACCAGAACTGTTAAAACAGAAGGATTAATTCTAGACTTGGCCTCAAGTGCTGGCAGATGTTTTTGAGAATGGAGTTGGGGGTCTGTTTAAGAACACTGAGAACTCATGCTTATAATGTGCAGATGTGGTGAAACTGGAGTCAGTTCAGAGAAGTGACAAAGATGATTAAAGGAATAAAGAATGGTTTCTCAGGGAAGGCTAAAGGGATTCTTTTTTGCCTTTATCCCAAGAAATGAGAAAATAATGATTATTAACTTCAAAGTCTGTTTGCTCTTCATGTCTGCAACAAACCTAATGCATGAAAATGGGCTTGAGTGAAAAGCAGGAGAGAATTTGGTGAAAGAAACATTTATTTGAATCCTAAAGAGGTCAAGGAGTCCACGTTTGTGTGTAGTTATTACCTACGCGATATACCACACATTTTTAAAAATCTAAATACACTGACTGTTTTTTTATGTGTCTTTTTTTTTCTTGGTAATCTAGACTTTAAGGAGTAAAAACTGGATGTATGGACATGTTTCATTTCCCCACCCCACTCCGTTTCTCCAAGCCCCCAGAGTCATGTCTTATGAACGTATAATAAAAGGAAATTCATGGCTAAATCTCAGTTTTCAGCGACACTATTTTTCTTGATATTTAGTATTTTCGGCACTTTGCAGAACACATATGGGGGAAAGGAAATGAAGGATTACAGCTAGTCGGGGAGGCTTAAAGCAAAGAGAAAGAGGCGAGGTCTGGAAGAGAGCATATGTCATTGATCTTGTCCGCCAGCTAATTGAGAACATTCCCAGCTTCACAGGGCAGTACTATTTCTAGACTCAGGATTTAAGAAGCACTCAATAATACTTCGACATAAGGTAGTGCGTACCCTGGATATGGAGTCTGGTTAAGTAATAACTTAATCTTGTTTCTGTGTGCCCCCTCCCACCCCAATGCAGAAAAACTTAAGGAAGTTATCCTTCTATTTAGAGACACTTCCATCCCTACTATTAAAATGATAAAAAATAATAATAAAAAATGATAAAAATAATAATAAAGAAAAAAGTGTGGGGCTTCGTTCTAAACAACATTGTGCAAACTGACTCCTCTGTTTTTCTATCCAGCCCAAATTTTCTCTTTCCTAAATCTCCTTCTTATGCAACCAGTCTATCCCTGGGGACCACATGAGACTCCAACTACATGTAAAAAGAGCAAAAGCCTCCACTGGTGACCTTCAAGCTGGCTAAAGACCCAGCCAAAGCTTGTCACCATATGGAGTTTCCTTTTCCCTGTGAGTAACCACAGGGGTGCATGCGTGGGTGACATGAATGGAGGTGCTCGGTTGTAAAATGCTATTCACATGCAAGAGATCATTGTTATTGTTTCCTGTAATTATGCTGCCTAATAACAAAAGGAAAATAACTGATTTTGACACCCAAGTTTCTCTGTAAATAGGCAGAATGTTGTCATGAATATGCAAAATATTATGATCATTGCCCTACCTAACTAATTGCATTTGAAACATGCTGGCCATAAAATAATTAATTAGCAGTGCAGAAAGGCATCATGATACTAGCTATAAATACTAAACCTAACTAATTATTTCTGTCATAAAATGGTCCTGCCAAGTAATTTATAACAAAACCAGCAAAGCCCAGAGTTCGCCCAGAGCACGGCATTCAAGGACCGTGTCACCCAAGGCTTTCTATTTTTGTGATACTGTTGGGAGGAGTGGATACCAATTTGACGATAAACTAAAATGAAACTAATCTAGGATTTTTAGTGTTCTTTGAGCTGTTGGGTGATTGTTGTGTAAAATTCAGGCAGATCCCTTTTGTTGTTGACATCAAAAGTGGTAGGTGACTCTGGACCCGCGCAGTACATTCTGAGCTCAAGCAAAAATTGATTTCCTTTTTTAAAAAGCAGCTGGCGTTACAATGAATAGCCTTCTTTCGATTTTTCTTCTCCGGTGAAGCATTCAGTGAATGCAGCAGGCATAATAGGCTGAAGTAAACAGTGTCAGGTTCTGTTATATCAGGAGCTCTTTTAAACCAAGCAGACAAGCTCTCATCACTGCCCGAAACCCTGACAATCATGGCAGAGACAGAAAATGAGTTTGTTTCCTGACCAGTGTGTTGATGACATTTTGAAGAATGGGAGGAGGCGCTTTGCTAATCACTCTGGCTGCCGCATGCTCCATTATGATGCCATCTCGATAATGAGCAAAAATAACATGCCTAGATGAGGAGGTAATAGAATTAAAGCCTCTGTGAGCTGGACTCAGGAACCTTCTTGAACATCCTCTGATTTGGCGTGAAATGTGTGAGCAAACCTTAGGACACATGCCTTAGACTTGTTTGTCAGAATCCCTTGGCCTCATTTTTTCCCAGTGGTTTGAAACTGAGAAATTGGCCTAGTCCCTTGCCCTAGTTCTCGGTCCTTAGGGTGAAGACCTCATGACCAACCCAAAGACAGCATGTCTGGGTTGTGGCTTTTTTGGTTCTGCTTTTGTTTTCTCTCCCAAGTGACTCTGAGAGAAATGGTTGTAAACTAGGCTTTGGGTAATGGAAATGTTAAAATGCATTCATTTGTGTCATAGGAAAATCAGGATGGCAAAGATTCCATTGCATAGGAAGGAGCCCAAGGAGTCCAGCATGAATAGTGTTCTGAAAAATAGTTCTATATTAAGTACACAGCCTTCTCACCCACAAACCTGTAACATCAATGCTACAGACCGTTGAACCCACCTTCGTTCAGTCCTGGGGCCAGGAAGGGAACTAAATGCCTTCAGAGAGCCCCAAGACTTCAAGGCAAGTGCTATTCACATCTGACCCCTGAAGCGAGCCTTGCTAATGTGAATTCTCTGCCCAGACTCGGGATGAGAGGCAGCCGCTGGGATGAAGGGACTTCTGAGGCACCCAGAGGATGAGTAAGTGCCCAAGGGTGAGCAGGGAAAAGAAATACTTGCCGCTTGCTGCTGGGGACCCTTTCTTCCTCATCCCTGCTGGAATCAACCACTTCCTAGCGGGGAGGGTGTTCCTAAGCAATCGCACCTCTAAATAGAATGTAATTACAGAGGAAATTAACTTCACAGCTGAAGATTGTGTTGTCATGATAATTTAGAAGAGTGGGAAGGATGTTTTCTGAGCAATCCCTACTCTTTTTTTTCTTCTTCTCTCTTTTTGGTTATCACTTAATGGTATTCATTAAAACCGATAACAGAAATTGCTTCTCTTTAAATTTCCTTCTGCATCTCGATTTAGTTGAGTTAGACTTTTCTTGAAACAATACATTAATGTCATGCCCAATTGACTTCTGTTGTACAAGAAATAAATCTCCCATGTGACTTTGTTGCTCGCATCTGGAAATGGTTAAAAATATGCACTCTGTCAGCCCATTGTTTAAAGATCAACGAACAACATGGGTTTCTCTGTTCCGCAATCTGAGTGCACGTCACTGCTCTCCCTTACGCAGATGAACTTATGATAGCCCTCCTCTAAGCTCAAAGCAGTCTTTACCTTTGGAGATAATGCAGTGTGTCCATAAAGTCATGGTGCACTTTTGACCGGTCACAGGAAAGCAATAAAAGACGATAGAAATGTGAAATCTGCACCAAATAAAAGAAAAACCCTCCCAGTTTCTGTAGGATGATGTGGCAGCATGTGTGCATGCGCAGATGATGACATAACACCGTGTATACAGTGGAGCAGCCCGCAGCCATGCTAGTCAACATGTGGACAGTACAAAGTTCAGTGTGTTCTGTGGCTCGCTAAATTCGAATCTGTGATCAAAGTGCAACCTGACTATTGGTGCGTTTATAATGAAGCACCACCACATAGGAATAACATTACTCGGTGGGATAAGCAGTTGAAGGAAACTGGCAGTTTGGTGGGGAAACCCTGTTCTGGTAGGCCATCAGTCTTACTTTTGGGGTTATGTGAAGCAACATGTGTACATTGAACGTATCAAAGATATTAATCGCTTAAAACAGAGAATCACAGATGTTATTCACTCTGTTACACCAGACGTCCTTACCCGTGTGTGGCAAGAACTTCACTATCATTTGGATGTGTGTAGGGCAACAAATGGAGCCTACATCGAACTGCACTGAATAGGTATGAAACTGGGAGAGTTTTCCTTTTATTTGGTGCAGATTTCACATATCTATCATATTTTGTTGCTTTCCTGTGACCAGTCAAAAGTGCACCATGATTTTACGGACACACTGTACATGCTTACAATATCATCAAAGTTTACCTTCCATCATTAGCCCGCAGGTCACTGCTCTTTTATTCACTGGCCCTGTGTCCCTCCAGTTTCCCAGTGGGCCAATGATTTCCTTCAAAATCTTCAAGAGGTGCTAACAAAATTATAGCAATTATTGATTTATTTAATATTGTATTTCAGTTGGTTAGTGCATCATCCTGATATGCAACACTTGTGAGTTTGATCTCCAGTAAGGGCACATACAAGAATCAACCAATGATTGCATAAAATAAGTGGAAAAACAAATTGATGTTTCTCTAATTCTCTTTCTCTCTCTCCCCCTCCTCTTTCTAAAATCAGTAAATTTTTTTTAGGGGAGATAGAGAGGCAGACTCTCACATGCACCCTGAAAAGGATCCACCCGGCAACCCTATCTGGGGCTGATGTGTGAGTATTGAGCTATTTTTAGTGCCTGAGGCTGATGTGCTCCAGTAGAGCTATGCTAAATGCCCAGGGCCACACTCAAACCAATCAAGCCACTGGCTTCAGGAGGGAAAGAGGGAGAGAAGCGGGAGGGGGAGAGAAAGCAGATGATCACTTCTGCTGTGTGCCCTGACTGGGAATTGAAGCTGGGACGTCCATATGCCAGGCCAATGCTCTATCCACTGAGCACTGGACAGGGCTAATAACTTTTTAGCATAAATAAAATTATATTTTACCTTCAAGTAATTAATAGGAAAAAACAAATTTCGTTCTTCACTCATAGAATACTAAGTATAATTTTTAGATTTGTTACATAGAGCCACTCAGACATGTGATATAGTATTACCATGTACTAAAGTTGGGAGGATGTATTCAAAATAAAGTGGCATAAACTTAGTGAAAAAATAATAATAAATGTTACTAGGTCTTGGCCACATCTTCACCAATACAGCTAAATCACTGGGTCTCAGTTTGTAACCTTCAAGATTCTAATCCAACAGAAGATCCTGACCAAAAAGTAAGCTTCTAGATACACTGCAGAAAGTTTGTTCCTACTTTGGGAGAAGCAGTCAAAGCATTGACACCCACATCAGTTCGTTTAATCTTCATAAGTCTATGCATATTGTTACTAGAATTTCTCTTATTATAACCTCTGTTTTACAGATAGGGAAATTATGGCTTGGAGAAGGTGAAGTGACCCAGCTAGTGAATAGAAGGATCAGGGATTAGCCCCTGTAGTGGGTCTCTTGGAGCCAACATACTTCAAGACCCCTGTGTTCTTTGATTTAACCACTGGGAGGTCTGGTATTAGTTCTGGAAAAGATACTATCATTACTTTTCTACTGCTTAATAATTTCAACAGATATCATTACAACTAACTCTACTTCAGAAATAGAATGGACATTAACAAAAAGTTACTTTATCCCCTCTAAGGTCAAAGGAAACTGGGAAGGGAACCAACATTTACTGAGTCTCTGTTACATACACACAAACAGATAACAGCCTTTCAAAGTGAGCATTTTTATATGCATTTTATAGATGAAGAAACTAATGTTTAGGAGAGAATAATGATGTGTTAATTTCATACAACTCAGAAGTAGTGGGGAGCATGACTCAAACCAAGGTCTAGTTTGTCCCAAATATCATACTAAAACCTGGGTTAGGATGAGAACTTCAAATCTGTGGAGTTTAATTACGTGAATACATGAGTACAACTATCCCAGATGCCATCCTAAAATTCTTGAATTTAGCAACATCACTGCTGAAAGCTTTGAACACAAAGTCTTCCAAAGAAAAGAGAAGGGAAATAACTTTAAAATCATCATTCTCAATTTCTCATGGGAAAAAGCAGAATAAACATGTTGAGCTTTTTTTGTGTGGTTGTTTGGGGTGTCATGTATACCATGACACATATCTCTACTAGTTAATAAGGAACTTAAAGTGACAATAAAATAAGCTAATCAGGAAGTATAGTGATAAGATCTAGCAATGAAATATGGTTTAACACCTTTCACTGTGGGATTTTTCACTATTCAAGGCCAGTGTGTCCTCTAAAATCTCCCTGCCTTTTCAAGGAGTTAAGCAAATCTGCAAGGATTCGTTAGCTCCTCGTTGTAGCATTCTTTTTCCCTTTGCTATTAGAAGACTTCCTAGAACAAAGTCGGTGTCAGATGCAAAAATGATATAATGTGCACTTTTGCAGAAACAGAAGTTTTGCTGTGGAATACATATCAACCAAACACCATAATAAGCCAATAAGCATTGCATGAATACATGAGATGAATAAATAGTGAATTGCATTTTGCATTTATAAGTTGCTTTTTTATTGAAGCAGTAAAGAGTCACATGACCTTGAATATAGCCCTTAGGATTGCAACAGAGCCAGCTTTGACAGCAGTCCAAAAATATTGTAGTTCTAGAGAGACGGAAAAGTGCTAAAATTGATCAATGTCCCAGGTAGAGTTGATGAAAGTTTTACATAAGAGGAAATAACTATTTCCATCTGAATATTATATGTAAAAATTCAAGCCAACTGTCCAAATGAGCCATATTATCAAAATGGAGAGTTGACTTACCCATGAATTATATACCATTACCTTGTGATTGATTGTAAGATGTAACATCAAGCATTATTCTCCACATAAAGCTGATAGTCACTGAGGAAATTATAAAATGCTACCAAACTCCAAAAGTTAGAATGCCTTGCAGCAAGGAACAAGATTTTGACATGTACACTTAGGCTATTCATAGCAAATGGTTTCACAAATGCCCTAGCTGTGAAAAAAAAAAAAAGTTTAAACACAGTCGCCTCCAGTTTGGAAAGTCTGCAACATTTTAAATGTATTATGCTCTTGTGGTCACAAGTATACCTGTCATAGAGCCAACATGACTGGAAGTTGAATTCTTAAACTAATGTAACATAAAAGTCTCCTAGCATTAGCAATTTTCCGCCTTGTTCAAATAAATTTTGTTAGCGTATATGCCCTCTAAAATGGCAGAAAACTGTTACTCTGGTCATCTTGGATTAGCAAGACAGAATGGTTGACTTCTTACCACTTTAAGAATAAACTCTCACATTTTCTTTCCTATACAATCTCCTTTTTTTACTCATTTGCACTAACATAAGACAGTACATGCAAAAATATATATATCACAAAAAAACTTACTTTAGTTCTTATTCACAGAGCTGAGTGCATCTGATTGCTGGGGCAGGGCTGTTTCTCTTATAGAAAAATCAATCTTATTTTAATTTTTAGGGTGGCCCTACTGGCAGTAGGCCATTGAAGCATCACTGGGTGTGTGTGAATTTTATGCCTTCAAGGTTGCACAGTAGAGAGTCCTTATGACTGAAGTTTATTTATTTGTAGCACAAGTACTGCCAAAACACCAATAAGAGCATCTCCACTAGGTCCTCCAAGTACTCTGCTCCTCATCTGCCTAATGCATGACCTCCACAAAGAAGAAAGAGAGTTAACCCCTTGGGTATTGTCCTGATTCTCCAAATTTAACATCTCATTTGGAATTCAAAGTTACAAATCACAGTCCCAGGATGCCCCCTCAAAAAAGCTTTTGAAATTCAACTTTGTTTCTCTGGATTGAGGCTTCCCTATCTTTTATGATGGAGGTGACAGATAATGCTGACCTACAGAAATTAATTAGTATAATTCACTTGAAGGCTTATTGCTAACATTATAATTCATTCCCATAGGAGTCATTTGATTATTGCCTCTCTTGCCAATAATAATAATTAAAATAGCTAGTTACTAGTTGCAGATCATTAACCCATTCAATCTTTGCCATCATACAGGAATGCTATATGAAGGACATCAGAACCCTGATATTTCCCTAGGGTCCATCCTCTCTGTCTGCATGGAAAATTTATCCTATAATGTCCATGAGCCCAACACCAAAGATCTACATATCACAGAGGGAGGGCTAGTCAGATTTCCTACTTCATAGAGCTATGAAATATTCTGGAGAAACTTCCTTTGCTCTCTGCCTGAGTATCTTCAGAGAAACGCACAGAATTGGATATGAAGAATGAGGTAGCTGCCAAATCTGAAATATTCTCAACACTGCCACAGGTGGGTGACAAGTAGCATAGCATGCCTGCAGCAGGTAGTTTATAAACAAATAACTATATTATGTAATTAGTAATTAATTAATCTGACTTCTCAACACACCAGTATCCAGGGGGAACAGCTTCTGATGCACCTTTGAACTTGTTCTTTATACAAAGTTTACTTCACATTCTATTTCCAATGTCGTTAAGATCTTTCCAAAGTAGGTCATAATCAAAACTTATGGAGCTATGTTTTCATAGGCTCAATATAATTTGTACATGTAAGAAACATCTTTGTGCCTGTGGTAAATGAGAGTCAGAAGTATGTTTTACTGGGTTAAACTAGACTTATTGATTCCACACATGCATGAATAGTGAAGAAGTAAAGCTGAATTAAAGCAGTTTCATAAGTTGGAAAAAATAACATATGATAAAAGCATAAACCATTAATAAGTAGTTGCTATTTAATTTTTATTTACTTTCCCTGACTCTAACAGACCCATTTAGGTCATTGGTATTCACATTACTTTCTTTAGCCCAGTGTTTCTGCAGAACTAGTCAGGGTATAATTTATCCTCATGATAAATTTTGCTAAACTCCTTTACTTAGCTCTTCTTTCAAAGAGTTCTCTAAGTTTCTATACAGTCCCTCTGAAGTATATATATATCATAGCTGGAATTTCATGAAAAAAAATTTTTTTCCTCTGCACAGTCATTTTTTGTACAGGAAATCCAGCACAGTCACCCTTAGGATAACTCTTGAAGTTTGTGCCCAATCATCAAGGGTCAATAATATTAAACTCAAATGAAATGATAAAACATGACTTAAAAAAATAACATTAAAGTCTATTTCTGGGGAGCAGCAAGATGGCGATGGAGTAGGCAGATGTACCAACTTCTACCTCCCAGAACCAAAGTGGATTACAACTTAATTTTAAGAACCATCATCTGGATAAACCAACTCTGGACTAAACCAAGAGGACTCTTTAACCAAGGAACACTGAAGAAGCCACACCAAGACTGGTAGGAAAAGCGGAAACATGAAGAGGGCTGCCTAGCTCCCGGGAGCGAAGGGCGACCATAGGGACTTGCATAGCGGGAAATAAGTTTAGCGGAGAGGGGAGGGTCCTGGTCCCCAGGAACACAGCCCCAAACTGCAGCACCAGAGCCTAGAAGAAGCATATGGACAGTGTTTAGCTGAGAAACAAGTCAGGATACTGTTTGTGAGAGACAGATTTCTCAGACCCAGGATTCTTCTTAAAGGGACTGTGCAGAAAACCTCTTTCACAACCACTAACCTGGGACTCTGGGAGTCTGGGAGAGTTGAGAGGACCCAAGTAGCAGGAAGAGAGTGTAATCTAGGAGGCACAGGGAGAAACTCTTTGAGGGAAAGCCACCCTAAGCCCCGGGCTGAGTCACCTTCCAAATCTGAAGTGAATATTTTCCCTGGAACCAGCAATACCAGCAAAGGGAAGCAGGACACCAGCCAAACAAGCTCTCCCACAGCACTCAGAGCAGAGTCACTTAGAAGGAGGGAGACTTCAGAAATAAAGTAATGAGTGCTAAGGTCTGAGCTGCAGCGTCCAACATCAACACGGCTGAGGGCCTGCTGGAGGGCAGATGGTGGTGGGACGTGGAAGGGCAGTCTCGTCAGTGGGGGTGTAAGGTGGGCCAGCCACAACTGAGGCCTGGCATGAGCTCAGTCTCACCCAGAAAGAGCAGAAGGGGCACAAGAAAGCAGTCTAACCCAGCTGCGGGTGGTGAGCAAGAGCAGCCCAGTCTGCAATCCCACCCACAGGAGAAAGGCAAAAGCCAGAGAACTGCAGAAACCAGCGGCTGAGTGCTGGAACACGGCCCTGCCCAGTGCACAGGGCCAGGGCATGCAGCAGGTGTGCTAGCACAGCTCTGTCTGCAGGGGCAGGGCGAAAGCCGGGGAACAAGTGGAGACCCTTGGCTGAGAATAGGTGCACAGCCTGGTCTGTGGTGCAGAGGCTTGTGAGCCTAGTGCAGAGTGCAGCCCCACCTGTGGGGGTGGGGCGAAGGCCGAGGCTGGCCAAGGCTTGTAGACCAGGCACGTGAACACAGCCCCTCCCATGGAAGAGAGGTGAAAACCACAGTGACTGCCACAGCAGGTCAGCACTGGCAACACCCATACCCGAACGCCCAAGGCAGCAGCAGAGGGGGTGGCAGGCCTGCAGACAGACCACACCTAGGGAACACAGAGGCCACACCCACTGGACTCCAGTGGCCAAACACTTCTTATACACAAACAGAATGGGAAGGCAGAGAAATGCAACCCAAATGAATCAAGAGAAACCCCAGAAAAGAACTTGAACAAGTCAGATATAACCAAATTACTAGATGCAAAGTTTAAAATAATGATTGTTAGGATGCTCAAAGGTCTTAGAACAACAACAGATGGACATAACAAACATCTAAATAAAGAGATAGCAGGTATAAAAAAGGACATTGAAATAATAAAAAAGAATCAGTCAGAAATGACAAATACAATATCAGAAATGAAGACCACAATGAAAGGAATTAAAAGCAGGAGGGATGAAGCTAAGGATCAAATCAGCGACTTAGACAACAAAATAAACAAAGGCACAGAAGCAAAACAGCAAAAAAGAAAAGAGACTCAAAAAGTCTGAGGAAACTCTGAGAGAGCTCTGTGACAACATGAAGAGAAATAATATTCGTATCACAGGGGTTCCTGAAGAAGAAGAGAAAGAACAAGGGATAGAGACTTTGTTCAATAAAATCATAGCTGAAAACTTCCCTAAACTGATGCAGGAAAAAGTCACACATGTTCAAGAAGCACATAGAATTCCATTAAAGACAAACCCAAAGAAATCTACAAGACACATTATAATTAAAACACCAAAGCTCAGAGATAAAGAGAAAATATTAAAAGCTGCTAGAGAAAAAGACTATCACCTACAAAGAAACCCCCATAAGGATGACATTCAACTTCTCAACAGAAACACTTGAGGCCAGAAGGGAATGGCAAGAAATATTCAAAGTAATGCAGAACAAGAGCCTACAAAAAAAGACTACTTTATCCAGCAAGGCTATTGTTTAAAATTGAAGGGGAAATAAAAAACTTCCCAGACAAATAATAATAATAATAATAACCTCAAGGAATTTATTACAACCAAACCAATGCTGCAAGAAATGTTAAGGGGTCTGTTGGAAACAGATCAAAGGAAGAAAAGAATATAGCAAAAGAGGAATACAGCTTTAAAGAATAAAATGGCAATAAACAACTACATATCAATAATAAACTTAAATGTAAAAAATGGATTAACTGATCCAATCAAAAGACATAAAGTAGCTGCGTGGATAAGAAAATAGGATCTATACATATGCTATCTACAAGAGCCACACCTCAAAACTGAAGATAAGAGGATGGAAAAAAATATTTCATGCAAATGGAAATGAAGAAAAAAGCTGGGGTAGCAATTCTTATATCAGACAAAATGGACTTTAAAACAAAGGCTATAGTAAGATATAAAGAAGGTCACTAAATAATGATAAAGGGAGCAAACAAACAGGAAGATATAACCATTATAAATAGCTACACACCTAATATAGGAGCACCTAAATATATACAGCAGACTTTGATGGATATAAAGGGCAAGATCAACAGCAATACTATAATAGTAGGGGATTTCAATACCCCACTAACATCACTACATAGATCCTCAAGAAAGAAAAATAACAAAGAAACAGCAGACTTACAGGACATACTAGATCAACTCGACTTAATAGATTATCTTTAGAACCTTTCACCCTAAAGCAGCAGAATATACATTCTTTTCAAGTGCTCATGGTACATTCTCTAGGATAGAACACATGTTAGGGCACAAAAGCAGTCTCAACAAATTTATGAAGATTGAAATCATATCAAGCATTTTCTCTGATCACAATGGCATAAAACTAGAAATCAACCACAGCAGAAAAACTAAAAAATATTCAAACACTTGGTAACTAAATAGCATGTTATTAAGTAACAAATGGGTTAACAATGAGATCAAAGAAGAAATAAAAAAAATCCTAGAAATGAATGATAATGAGCATACAACAATTCAAAGTTGATGAGACACAGCAAAAGCAGTCCTCAGAGGGAAGTTCATAGCATTACAGGCATACCTTAAGAAGCTAGAAAAAGCTCAAATAAACAACTTAATCCTGCATCTAAAAGAACTAGAAAAAGAACAGCAAGTAAAGTCCAGAGGTAGTAGAAGGAAGGAAATAATAAAGATCAAAGCGGAAATAAATGACATAGAGGCTAAAAAAACAATAGAGAGGATCAATGAAACAAAGACCTGGTTCTTTGCAAAGGTAAACAAGATCAATATACCTTTAACCAGACTCACCAAGAAAAAAAGAGAGAGGACTCAAATAAATAAAATTAGAAATGAGAATGGAGAAATAACAACTAACACAACAGAAATACAAAGGATTGTAAGAAAATACTATAAAAACTGTATGCCAAAAAATTAGACAACCTAGATGAAATGGACAGATTTTTTGAAACATCTAATGTTTAAAAATCAATCTGGAAGAATCAGAAAACTTAAACTGACCTATTTCAACAAATGAGATAGAAACAGTTATCAAAAAATTCCCAACACACAAAAGCCTGGGGCCAGATGGCTTCACTGGTGAATTCTACCAAATATTTAAAGAAGAACTAACTCCAATCCTTCTCAAGCTATTTCAAAAAATTCAATAGGAAGGAAGACTTCCAAGCTCCTTTTATGAGGCGAGCATAATTCTGATTCCAAAACCAGGCAAAGACAACACACACACAAAAAAAATTATAGGCCAATATCCCTGATGAATTTAGATGCTAAAATCCTCAACAAAATATTAGCAAACCGGATCTAGCAATACATGAAAAAAAATCATACATCATGATCAAGTGGGATTTATTCTGGAGAGGCAAGAATGGTACAACATTTGTAAACAAATAATGTGATTCACCACATAAACAAAAAGAAGGAGAAAAACCACATGATAATTTCAATAGATGCAGAAAAAGTATTTGATAAAATCCAGAACCCATTCATAATCAAATCTTTCAGCAAAGTAGTAATACAGGGAACATACCTCAATATGATAAAGGTCATCTATGACAAACCCACAGCCAACATCATACTCAATGGGCAAAAATTAAAAGCATTCCCCTTAAGATCAGGAACAAGGCAGGGGTGCCCCCTTTCACCACTCTTAATCAACATAGTTCTGGAAGTTCTAGCCACAGCAATAAGACAAGAAGAATAAATAAAAAGGCGTACAAATTGGAAAAGAAGAAGTAAAACTATCATTATTTGTAGATGATATGATATTGTATATAGAAAACCTCAAAGTCTCGATCAGAAAACTACTGGACCTGATAAATGAATTCAGCAAGGTGGCAGGATATAAAATTAATACTTAGAAATCAGAGGCTTTTTTATATACCAACAATGAACTGTCAGAAAGAGAAATTAAGGAAACAATCCCCTTCACTGTTGCAACCAAAAAAATAAAGTACCTATGAGTAAATTTAACCAAGGAGGTTAAAGACTTGTACTTGGAAAATTATAAAACATTGATAAAAGTAATCAAGGAAGATACAAACAAGTGGAAGCATATATCATGCTCATGTTTAGGAAGAATAAACATCATTAAAATGTCTATATTACCCAAAGCAATTTATAAATTCAATGCAATACCAATTAAAATACCAATGACATACTTCAAAGATATAGAACACATATTTCAAAAATTTATTTGGAACCAAAAAAGAACACAAATAGCCTCAGCAATCTTGAAAAGGAAGAATAAAGTGGGAGGTATCGCACTTCCTGATATCAAGTTATTCGACAAGGCCATTGTACTGAAAACAGCCTGGTACTGGCATAAGAACAGGCATATAGATCAATGGAACAGAACAGAGATCCCAGAAATAAACCCACACCTTTATGGAAAACTGATATCTGACAAAGGAGGTAAGAGCATACAATGGAGTGAAGACAGCGTCTTCAACAAATAGTGTTGGGAAAATTGGACAGCTACCTGCAAAAAAATGAAACTAGACCACCAACTTACACCATTCATAAAAATAAACTTGAAATGGATAAAAGACTTAAATGTAGGCTGTGAAACCATAAGCATTTTAGAATAAAACATAGGCATTAAGCTCTTTGACATCTCTCACAGCAATATATTTGCTGATTTATCTCCATGGGCAAGTGAAATAAAAGACAGGATAAGCAAATGGGACTATATCAAACTAAAAAGCTTTTGCACAGCTAAAGACATTAAGAATAGAATAAAAAAACAAACTACACAATGGGAGAACATATTCGACAATACTTCTGATAAGGGGTTAATAACCAAAATTTATAAAGAACTTGTAAAACTCAACACCAGGAAGATAAACAGTCCAATCAAAAAATGGGCAAAAGAAATAAATAGACACTTCTCCAAAGAGGGCATACAGATGGCCAATAGGCATATGAAAAAATGCTCAACATCACTAATCATTAGAGAAATGCTAATTAAAACCACAATGAGATGTCACCTCACACCAGTCAGAATGGCGCTCATCAACAAAACAACACAGAATAAGTGCTGGCGAGGATGTGGAGAAAAGGGAACCCTCCTGCACTGCTGGTGGGAATGCAGACTGGTGCAGCCACTGTGGAAAGCAGTATGGAGATTCCTTGAAAAATTAAAAATCAACTGCATTTTGACCCAGTTATTCCACTTTTAGGAATATACCCGAAGAACACCATAGCACTGTTTCAAAAGGAGAAATGCACCCCTATGTTTATGGCAGCATTGTTTACAATAACGAAGATCTGGAAACAGCCCAAGTGTCCATCAGTGGACGAGTGGATTAAAAAGCAGTGGTCATATATATACAATGGAATACTATGGGGCCGTGAAAAAGAAGAAAATCTTACCTTTTGCGACAACATGGATGGAACTGGAAACTTATGTTAAGTGAAATAAGCCAGGCAGAAAAAGAAAAATATCATATGACCTCACTCATTTGAGGAATCCAGTGAATAATGTGAACTGAGGAACGGAATTGAGACAGAGGAGAGATCAAAGGGACCAGACGAAAAGAGGGCAGAGGGAATGGAGATGATAGGATGGGATAAACCTGAAGGGAAGGGGGAGGGCAATATAAGGAGGGGGGTATGGGAGATGTTGAGGGGAATATGGGGGTGGTGGGATGCATTCAGGGCAACACTAGAATCTATGTAAACACAAATTAAAATCAATAAAAAAATTTTTAAGGCCCTGGCCGGTTGGCTCAGTGGTAGAGCGTCAGCCTGGCGTGCAGAAGTCCCGGGTTCGATTCCCAGCCAGGGCACACAGGAGAAGCGCCTATCTGCTTCTCCACCCCTCCCCCTCTCCTTCCTCTCTGTCTCTCTCTTCCCCTCCCGCAGCCGAGGCTCCATTGGAGCAAAGATGACCCGGGCGCTGGGGATGGCTCCTTGGCCTCTGCCCCAGGCGCTAGAGTGGCTCTGGTCGCAACAGAGCGACGCCCGAAGGGCAGAGCATCACCCCCTGGTGGGCAGAGCGTCGCCCCTGGTGGGCAGAGCATCGCCCCTGGTGGGCCTGCCGGGTGGATCCCGGTGGGGCGCATGCGGGAGTCTGTCTGACTGTCTCTCCCCGTTTCCAGCTTCAGAAAAATACAAAAAAAAAAAATTTTTTTAAGAAATCACCTCTAGTTGCCATTAATTATCAAGGACATTTGCTTTAAGGAAGTACTTCACCTAAGCACTGATCCATGTACAGAATTTTACAATTAAGAGAACAATGTATTATAGTTCCAGAAATTCTGAGCCATCCAATATCTGACAAGAAGGCTGAACTCTAGTTTTTCTACTAAATGGCTGGGAAATTTTGTCCCAAACTGTTTGTCCATCTGACATTCAGTTTCTTTATCTAAAAAATGAAAGAGTCACATTCATATTAGATTGGTCAAAATCCAGAACACCAACATCACCAAATACTGACAATGATGTGAAGAAACAGAAACTCTCATTTATTGCTGGTGGAAATGTAAAATGGTGCCACGATTTCAGAAGATAGTTTGGTAGTTTCTTTTAAAACTAAACATATTCATAAAATCCAGTAATTATGCTTTTTGATATTTAACCAAAGGACTTGGGAAGCTTGTGGTCACAGAAAAACCTGTACACATATGTTTATAGAAGCTTTATCATAATTACCAAAACTTGGAAGCAACCAAGATGTCCTTCAGAAGGTGAATAGATAAATCAACTGTGGTCCATCCAGACGATGATAGAACCATGAAAAGACACAGAGGAAACTTAAAGGCATGTTTCTAAGTCAAGGAAGCCAATTTCAGAAGGATACATATGATTCCAATTATATGACACTCTGGAAAATGGAAAACTATAAAGACAACTAAATAATCAGTGGTGGCCAGAGGTTAAGGGATGAGGGATGAATAGGCAAAGTACAGAGGATTTTCAGGACAATGACAATTCTCTGTATGGTGTCATAATAATGGATATATGTCATTATAGTGGTACCTTGAGATACGAATTTAATTTGTTCTGTAACCAAGCTCGTAAGTCAGTCAACTCATATATCAAACTGCCAATAATGGACCCATGCACCAACGTGCCAACCAGCAGCAGCTTCCCGAATCACAACTCGTATCTCGGAATTTTGCTCGGATCTCGAACAAAAATATGGACCAAGTCGCAGCTCGTATCTTAAAAATAAAAAAAAAATTTGCATGTTGGTCTGTTTGTATCTCAAGGTACCACTGTATATTTTCCCCTAAACCCACAGAATGTCCAAGTCCAAGAGTGAACCCTAAGGTAAATTGTGGACTTAGTGGGATTGTGTTGTACCAATAGAAGTTCATCCTTCACACAAAATTCTGGTGAGTGATGTTGATAATGGAGGAGGCTATGCAGATATGGGAGCATGGGGCATGTGAGAAATCAATGTACCTTCCTTTCAATTTTATAGTAAACCTAAAACTTCTCTAAAAAAATATATTTTTTAAAAAGGGTTCAATGAGCTGCTCTCAAAAGAAACAGGTTGGAGTAGAGCCATGATGGCAAACCTTTTAATAAAAACCGCCCACTTTTGCAGTGCTGGTCAACCTGGTCCCTCCTGCCCACTAGTGGGCGGTCTAGCTTTCATGGTGGGCGGTAGCAGAGCAACCAAACAGTGCCGTGATTGGCCCACCATGAAAGCTGGAACGCCCACTAGTGGGCAGGAGGGACCAGGTTGACCAGCGCTGCAAAAGTGGGTGGTTTTTATAAAAAGGTTCACCATCACGAAAGTAGAGGTTAAAATCTTGACCTCTATGATCAGAGAGACTTGGGTTCAAATTCAAACTCTGACACTCACCACCTCTTGAGCTTGATTAAACTACCCAACTCCTCTAAGACTCACTTTTTTCATTTGTAAAATGGGGGTGATGATTGCTCTGACCTGAGGAGGTATATATATTATGTAATATAATTCAATAATAAGGTCATAATTTTAAAGAAATATTTCAGTTCCTAGTTATTAAAAAACATTTTCACTTACTCTGAAAAAAAAAGTCTATTTCTGGAAAAACTAATCTAAACTATTCTTCACTTCCATGAACATTTATATATGTATTACCCCAGCATCTACTACTTATAGATTCAGAGAGAATTACTTGACAGGTTTAAAAAAAAAATCAAGGGTTGTCCTTCAAACTGCGGCCCCCTGAGGCCATTTATCCAGCCCCCACTGCACTTCTGGAAGGGGCACCTCTTTCATTGGTGGTCAGTGAGAGGAGCACTGTATTGGGCAGCCCTCCAATGGTCTGAGGGACAGTGAACTGGCCCCCTGTGTAAAAAGTTTGGAGACCCCTGTAGCAGAAGCTACAATAGATTGAGACTCATGTGGAGTCTTTTGCTAAAACTGCTGTTTCTGACTTGTAAAAAAAAATTTTTTAAAGGAAATGAGTGAATATTAAACCCACATTGACCCAAAATCATTATGTGCTATATCTAAAATACTTTAAAAGGAGGGCATTAATTAGTGTGTTGTAAAACTCACTAGCTTGGCACCTGGAAACCAGTCCTAAGGCTACTATTAAGCAGATCACTGGCTACAAAAAAAACTCATCTGATTGAAATTTAATTTTCACAAATAAAAAACAGACAGATGAAGAAAAGCCTGAGCTATATTCAATGACTGGAGAAATCTGCATATTACAATACTCTTTCACATTTTAAAATAAAGCGGAAGTGCACCCTAAAACCCTTGGCATGAAAGAACTGGTTTCCTGCCACTGTTTCTGTCAGGGTCAAGCATGTACCTCTTTATAGTCTGATGTAGAAATCCAACAACTGGACAACTATGTCTGAATCCCAGTGCTATTCACAGTGGGCATAGAAATCCAACAACTGGACAACTATGTCTGAATCCCAGTGCTATTCACAGTGGGCTTAGAAATCCAACAACTGGACAACTATGTCTGAATCCCAGTGCTATTCACAGTGGGCTTAGAAATCCAACAACTGGACAACTATGTCTGAATCCCAGTGCTATTCACAGTGGGCATAGAAATCCAACAACTGGACAACTATGTCTGAATCCCAGTGCTATTCACAGTGGGCTTAGAAATCCAACAACTGGACAACTATGTCTGAATCCCAGTGCTATTCACAGTGGGCATAGAAATCCAACAACTGGACAACTATGTCTGAATCCCAGTGCTATTCACAGTGGGCATAGAAATCCAACAACTGGACAACTATGTCTGAATCCCAGTGCTATTCACAGTGGGCTTCTACTCTACTTGACTGTTTGGTGCTTGTATGTTCAATACTTTTGTCACTTTTCTCAGAGTGAGGCAGAAACCATCCTAGAAAAAAAAAAAAAAAAAAAAAAAAAGCACAGTCCTGGACTTTGGCATATCTGCATTCATATTCCAAATCCTCCGCTTACAAGCTGGGTGTTTTTGGTCAAGAACATAATTTCTTTGATTCTAATTCTTCTCATGTGTAAAATGGACATAGCATTAGCATTTACTTCGTGACATATTTATGAGGAATTTTTTTAAAATTATATTCTCAAAGCATATTTATACAACTTGATGAAGGGGAGCAGAGTTTGCCATCCCAAAATATGTCTCTTTGGGATATTGATTATTTCAAGCTGGTTATTTTTCAGAAACAAAAGACTCAGGGAGAGCCTTTGAAGAATCGTTTATCTTCTCCCTAACTTCCTGAAAGAATTCAAAAAGAGAATCTGCTGCAGGAAGGGAGCGATCACCATAGATACCTCTAGTTTAATATAAACTAGAATGTGACAGACAGGAAAGACCTAGGCAGGCCCATTCGATCAAAGTCCCCTCTGAATCCTGTTTTCAAAGATGGCCCAGCAAGTATTTGTTTACTAAACATTTGCTTTTCCACCTCTATAAGAACAGCCCTTCATCCCTTTGAAGTCCCAAACCACTACCCCCTTTCTTCCTAGTTCAAGATGGCATAGAAGCCTTCCTGGCTCCATCCGTCCTCAGGTCCCAAATTCTTATGGAACTCCCATCCAAACATACGTTACTAAATGTGGTTATTTTCTCCTGTTAACCTGTTTTATTTTAATTATTCAGCCAACCAGAAGAACTAAAAGGAAAAAGGGGAAATTTTCCCACATCAACTACAGGGGGTTGTACTTAACAAAGATCGCTGTTAATAGTAAAATTAGTCACAGGTGAAGAGAGAATTTAGTAACTAAAGAATAAATCAACTGTTGCATTGGTTTAAGACATGAAGACACCATTTTCCTGAGTGAAATGAATTTCACTTTCTAGGATCAAACTAAGGCTTTTTGACTGATAAAGTTTCCATGAACATACTGAAATGATAATTTAGAAAACTGACCTTTTTCACTAAGTAAAAGCAAAACTGTTTTAGGCAACTTAACTAAAAAACAGAAGACAAGAAGTGTAACATGTTTTCTCCTCACCTAGTTTGTTCTCCTAGGAAAATAGTTACATATATTACAGATACAACATACTAAGATTTTAGATTTCAAATTGGGTTTATTGTCTTGCTGGAGTTTCAGACAATGGGAACAAGAGAAATAGCTCTGTGCCTGTAATTCACTTTGCATCTCATTTAGAGAAAAGTAAAAACAAATTAAAATCTCACATAAAATATAATATGAAATAACTAGAATGAGAATAGAGGTAGACAAGGGGGGAATTTTATAATTATATAATATTACAGGTTAAGATTGTGGACCTCAGCTTTTTGACGCATAAATGTTTCTATGGGATGCTCGAATATTGGCTTCCATCTAAGCAATTGATCTAAGAGAAAGCAAGCAAAAGGAATAATGTCTGTTATCATCTAGTCTCCCGAGTCACACAACGTCAGGTCCAACAATTCCATTGCTCATGTGGAACAATCCTACTACAGAGAGGGTGGGGAATTCTCAAGAGCATGGGTACCAGGAGGCGGGATCATGGAGCCATCTTGGAAGTGAGCTACTGGACAAGTACCTTCTTGGAGTTGAACTCCAATCTCTTTTTTAAAGATTTTTGCAGTTCCTTCTAATAAAATGAAGAAATAAATTCCCTTAAATGTCCTACCATAGAAACATTGTGTTTCTTCAACAATATACTGCATAAGCAATTGGTTTGTGTTCAGGGGTATGTTGTATAAAAAGCACATCTAACCTGCTCAGAGTGGTGAGATGCTCACATGCAGGTAACCCAGGTAACAGTTGTCACCATTTCCACCCCTCGCTCTTGCCAACATAATCACTCATAGAATGGAATGGCAGGTGGGATCGCTTGCACAATTTAAAACGTTTTCCTCTCTCTGCCCATTCACACCCCCAGCCCAATGTGTTTAAATCTGTATATGATGCTGAAGGTTCAGAAAGATTAGAAGTGAGGACCCATGTTTACATTGGAATGCATTCTTAAAGGCTAATCCATCAACAGAATATAGACCTTGACCCTTATATTTCCATTACTCCTCTGCTAATAAACTATAGGAAGAAGGCAACTGAACGTCAGCATGATCATATTTGGATATTTGGGAGTATCCAAACCTAAACAGAGGAGCCAATGGATGACTGGAGGAACTTGTGGGGCTCTGACCTGAGTTCCTACCAGGAAGTGGGGAACTGGAGGAATTCAGTCATTCAGGACAACTCCAGGAAAGTATTTAACATAACTTTCAAAAACCCCCTTTATTGAAGTGTAATTTAGATGCAATAGACTTCACGCATTTTAAGTGTACAGTTTGATGAGTTTTGTCAAACACACACATGCATGTGCGTGCACACACACATCCGTATCTACCACCACCACAATCAATTCCAGAAAATTTCTCTTATCTCTAAAATGTTCTCTTGAGATGAGGACAGTCAATCTCTCCTCCCTTCCCACACCTAGGCCAACACTGACTTCTTTTCTGTGACTGTACATTAGTTTAAATTTTCTAGAATTTCATATAAATGCAATCACTCAATATTTGGCTTCCTTTACTGAGCATAACACACTTGATTTCCACCCATGCCGCTCTGTGAATCAGTAGCCCGTTCCTCTTGGTTGCCTAACAGCATTCTGTTGTATGAGGTGAGTGACTTGGCCAGCATGATGGCCTCAGTAGTGTTGAGCCAGGACTTTGACACAAGTTGGTATCCATCCAGACTTGGAGACCTTCCTTTTTCCTTACTGGGCCTACATTATTACATTATTATGGCTCACATTCAACGCGTGGGGCAACAGATACTAAAGAAGTGAAATGAGTTACACAATGTCCTCTGGCTAGTGCTCTTTCCACTTACAGCTGCCCTGGGAAAGTTATCAGGCTCAAATGAACCTGTCTGAAGGTGTTTGCAAACTCTCGTGATGGAAATAGGGCAAGAGTATGTTTTCTATTGCTTTTAGCTCCTGGCGCTGTAACCATTTCCTTCGGTAAAACTGTTGCCATACGGGTACTTGTAGATGAGTAAGAGCTGGAGGGGATAGGAGTTCAGGGTTTTTTTCTTGTGTTTTTTTTTTAGCATATGTCAGGCACAGACCAGAGAACAAAGCAATTTTCTAGGGCAAATTACAGTGTGGATTTGACACTAAAATTTTAACTACAGTATGTTGTCTACTTGAAACAGGCTTTTTTTTTTTTTTTCTTTTAAGGGAAAGCTCAGTGATCTCATTTTCCTCTGTGTCTTCATTGTTTCTCTCTTCTTTCTTCTGTGAAATAACACTCAGTCACATTTGTTTGGCAGTTCTCCTAATCAAACCTCAGCTGGAACAAGGTCTCGGCTTTGGTTGTGCTGGGAACTTCCTGTCAGTTCTCTCTTTAACAGTCTTGTCATGTCTTGGGGAAAAATGTATTTCAAATCTTCATGTCAGGAGGTAATAACTTTCTGCTCTGCTCTAACCCATCACAAAAGCCACAGCAAGTGGCTTCCACAAGTTCTGTCAAATTTACCGATGGCATTGATCTGATGACACTGGAGAATATTTCTTGAAAAAAATCATTCACTAGTAGGGATTATGTAAAAGTATTTCTCCTGATTTTTCTTTCCTTGTACCAAATAAGAATTGTGCTTTACTCACAGTACCACTTGGTTTGAACAGAATCTACATTTTTCTTAGCAGTTTTTTGCCTTGTTATACATTACCATTACCTTATACATTGCTATTCATTGTCAAAGAACTGTGTGAGCCCAAAAAAAGGCCCATGAGCAGTTTCACGGTAAGGGACACACATGGCAATCCTGGGTCACATCCACTGCACAGGGGTCCCATGAAGCACTAATCAGGTAAAGAAGCCTGGCTCCTTCAGAAGCTACAGAACAGTTTGCAAATGTCTGCATCATTTAAACACTGTCACACAGCCCCAATGGCAAAGGCTCACTTCTCCTCCACATTGGTAATCCAATAAACACCCACAGAAAACACTTGATATCAACATTCTAGCTTTGCACAGTGGTGATGTCATAGCCCATGAATCCACTGCTGAATAACAAAGTCTGTGACCTGCCTTTCAATTTTATTAGGCCACCAAAATCATATCCTCACATTTTTTATAAGAAAGGGGTGATTTCTAGGAGCAATTAAACAGAGAAACAATAGCCAGAAGTTCCCTCCAGAATGTGTAGGGAGCAGATGACATTCACTAACTTTATCTTTTTAGCTTATCACCACTTAGATACCACTTAGATACTTATGATTAGAGAACAAGGGTTGATGACCATGACATTTTATTTATACAACAAGGATTATAGTGACAATAAAGAAAGATCTGTTATATGCAAACGATCTGCACTATATATTGAATTTTTTCTTAGAACCAGGTTTGACCATACGCAAACTTCATTAGCAGAATTATCACCAATACACTGAGCCAAAAAGGTGTGTTATGTAACTAAGCATTTAACTAGTACCTGAATGTAGGTAACATTAAGAAAGACTAAAACTTTGTATTTGGCTCAGAAAGTTATTTTAAAAATAAACTTCAGTCTGCCTGACCGGTGGTTGCACAGTGGATAGAGCGTTGACCTGGAACAGTGAGGTTCCAAGTATAAAACCCTGAGGTCACAGCCTTGAGCGTGGGCTCACCAGTTTAAGGGCAGGATCACCAGCTTTAGCACTGGATTATTGACATGATTCCGTGGTTGCTGGCATGAGCTTAAGAATGCTGGCTTGAGCCAGGGGTCACTGGTTTGGCTAAAGCCTCCTCAGGGTACATATGAGAAGCAATCAATGAACAACTGAAGTGCAGCAACTACGAGTTGACACTTCTCATCTCTCTCCCTTCCAATCTCTCTCTCTCTCTCCCTCTAAATAAATAAATAATTTTTTAAACTTCAATCAAATATAGTAAAAACATCCAATGATATCCTCATTCACCAGGCAAATTATTTAGGTTTCTTTTAATGTAATTTCTTTAACAAAATCTTTTAAATTATATCTAAAACACTTTTAGTCATTTTTCTCCCATGTTCTGCTATTTCTCATGACCAAGAAGGATTAGAACATTTATTATTCTTTCTGTTCAACCTGAGGGAGGGTTTCTTAAAAACCATAATTCAAGTTCTAGATTAATTTAGAATAGAGGCAAAATCCTGACATTGAATTTTCCCTCTCTTTAAGAGGTTTTTTTAAGTCTTCAAAATTTGTTAAGACATATATAACAATGATCTCTTTACAGATCTTTTGATCATCAGAAATAGCCTAATTCTGCCTGACCTGTGGTGGTGCAGTGGATAAAGCATCGACCTGGAAATGCTGAGGTCGCCAGTTCGAAACCCTGGGCTTGCCTGGTCAAGGCACATATGGGAGTTGATGCTTCCAGCTCCTCCCCCCTTCTCTCTCTCTGTCTCTCTCTCGCCTCTCTCCCTGTCTCTCTCTCTCCTCTCTAAAAATGAATAAAAAAAAAAAAAACTTAAAAAAAAAAGAAGAAATAGCCTAATTCAGAATGGGTATATTTTATTAGAGCCCTTTTGCTAAATAAATATCCATCACTTTTGCAGGCTTAACTAATATTCAAACCATTAATTGTTTCATTTTCACTCTTCTCACTAGTAATTATTTATTACATAAAACAATTTTTTTAATTTTTATTAATTTTAATGGGGTGACATCAATAAATCAGGGTACATATATTCAAAGAAAACATGTCCAGGTTATCTTGTCATTCAATTATGTTACATACCCATCAGCCAAAGTCAGATTATCCTTCGTTACCTTCTATCTAGTTTTCTTTGTGCCCCTCCCCTTTTCCTTCTCCCTCCTTCCCTCCCTCCCCCACCAACACCATTCCAAATCCCTGCAAATGCAACCCAACCCCAGTTCAATTCATTAGGAGCTATCACAAGGAGCAGGAGTCCAGGAAAAGTCCACATCCAGGAAAAGTCCGCATGGCACTGGAATTGTCACAATTCTATACTTTGCAGCTCACGTCCAAGTCCCAATGACCACTGCTTCTAGCTGGTAATGATTCATAAAACAATTTTTGACCACTGACTAAGCTTAATGTACTAGATTGGACATCTTGCCTAACATTTTTCAGCATTTGCAAGGGTTAAACACTATTATGAGCACTTTAAACATGAACTTATTGAATCCTTTCAACAACCTTATAAATAGTATAATTATCTCATTATCTCAAGTTTACTGACTAGGGACCTCAGACATGGAGAGGTTAAGTAACTAGGTGACATGAAGCCAAGAATTGAATCTAGGTAGTCTGCCACCTAAACCTGACTTCTAAACCCCTTTTGAATATTGATTTCCTTCAACTTAGTTGGACACAAATATCTACCAGTGAAAAACTATTCTGTTATTTTAAAAGATGACTTTGGGAATATCCATCCACAGTAGAATGGTAAATAAATTCATTGGTACCACAGAATACTACACTGCAACAAATAAGAACAAACTACCCATATACATGGATGAGTCTCGTAGACACAATGTTGAATAAAAGAAGTCAGACTCAGAGTCAATACTTTGCAATTATTTTTCAACCTTCAGGGCTTCTCAGCCTTGGCACTGTTAACATTTTGAGCCAGATAACTCTTTGATGTGGGATGCTGTCCTGTGCATTGGAGGATGTTTGTTTAGTAGCATTCCTGGTCTCCACCTACCAGATGCTATTAGCAACCCCATATCCCCCACCATTATGACAACCAAAAATGTTTCTATATATTGCCAAGTGTCCTCTGGGAAACAAAACCACCCTCAGATGAGGACCCATGATATATGAAGATCAAAACCAGGCAAAACTAGTCCATGGTGTTAGAAATTAGAATAATGCTTAAACTGGCTGAAGTCCCAGTGGCTGAAGTGGGGGTATGGGGAAGTCTGCTGGAAATATTCTAAATCATGATATGAGCGGCAGTTATATGTAAAATTCATCAAATTATGCACCTTAGACATGTGAATTTTATTGTATGTAAATCATACACAGCTTTCTATTATTATTAATGTTGGCCTAGGTGTGGAAGCAAAAAAAAACTGACTTTGGGAACTGAGAGGAAGAGGAAGGACCCATGAAGGCTTCCGGGAGGCCAGGGTCCCGAGTGGGAAGCATTTGAAGAGCAGAGTTAGCAGAATAAGAAGGCATTGCAGTCACAGGACACAGCAAGAGCAAAGAGCAAAATCATTCTCTATTAAGAACAATTTTACCAGGTACTGTTTTCCTGTGACTATAACCAGGGGAGATTCAAAATGCATGCTGGCATAATACGTTTCTAGTTGGTAGTATTTGGGTCAATGCTGTGTTCACAGGGGATGTAATAATCACTATTTGGTAATGGTGAAAATTAAACCTTTGAAATTAAATAGAATAGAAAACAATTGGGCCTTTCAGCTCATTGGCTCACTATTGCAGAATTCCCCACTGTCATCTGTTCCTGCTGTGTGTCCAGCCACGCTCTGTTCCCAGGTGGGTGATGCTTCCGCTATACTTCACATGGTGAGTGGAAATAGGAATAAAACTCTCCTGGGAAGTTCCCTACTGGTTTGGGGGTTTTTGGTGTTATTTTTTTATTTCGTTTTGTGGTTTTGTTTTTTTCTTTTGGCCATCATTTTCTTTCCAGCTACTAATTACTGTTAGTTGCATTATTCGTCATCATCCTTAATTGAGCATGAACAATGGCTCAACACTGTAAAGAAAATGTTAAAAGAGAGTCCTTTTATTGAAGCCAGAGGATTTGGAGCTGCCTTAAAGAGGGAGAACAATGAGAAATAGAAATTCTACCAGGGATGAAGTGGCCACTATTTTAAGCTCTACGGCAGGCGGATCATCCCTGTGCAGGTGGGCACAGCCCATTACGTGGCACATTCAATCCTAAGAGCAGAAGGGGCTGGGAGGCCAACCCCTGGCCAGGCACCGCCCATTACAATGGAGTATATATACTCTTTGGCAATGTGGAGGGGGGATGGGCGGAGGAGGCAGGGTTGGGGGGGCAGTAATCTAGAATGTGGAGGAGAGTGCAGCACTACTTACTGCCTATGCTGCTTTGTGATATTTCACACTCTCCACAGAGATCGAAAACCAGTGAAGAACCTGGAGGGCAAGATACTCTTTAGATTTTGAGATTTTAAATGTCTCGGGCTCCCTCCTCTAGACTGGCTATGTGTTCATTTTCCCTGAGGAAATTGCTACGATTGAAGTTTATTTGAATCATGCTCATGCCTTCACTTTTCCAAGTGTTCTGTGTGAGTTGGGATAATTTTAGCTACCAGGAAAAGGATACCTAGTGAAGAGGGACTTAAGCAATACAAACACTTATCATCTCACTTATCAGGAAACCTGCAGGCAGGTTGTTCGGGGGTTGCCAGGTGTCAACCCTGTCAGCAAGAACATGAACCCTTCCGGTGTTTCTGCTCGGGCATACCCAGAAGTTTCTGCTTCCTTCGTGGTCATCAGCGGCTGGTACAGCCCCCAGCATCACATCTCCAATAAACAACCTCCGACCAAGAAGCAAGAAAGAAGGCAAATAAAGAACTTTTCTCTGTACCACCGTTTTATAAGGGGAGAAAATTTTTCTCAGAAGACTTCTTGCATCATTGGCTGGAACTGCCCTAGTTTCGTCACTGGACAAAGACAAAAGAGATTTGTGTGGTTGCCTTAAGTTAATATGATCCATTCAGCAGTCATAAAACCGGAGGCCTTTCACCAAGGAAGAAGGGGAAGTGCTGCTGGATGAGCAGTCACCCTCCTTGGCCAGATCCTGACTTCGTATTTATTTCTCTCAAATTGCCTCCATCTCACCTACATCTGTGGTGTGTTCCACTATAGAAACTTTGGTGCCAATTTTAGATTATTCATTCAGCAAGTCACAAAGCTCAGACTTAACAATAGAACATACATCAAATTAGTGTTTCTTTTTTTTTTGTTTTTTTGTTTTTTTGACATTCAAGATGGCCTCGGCACCATTTGTACACTTAGTCATTCATTCAACAAATACTCATTAAACCTCCCTATAGGTCAAATACTCCTTTGGGTGCTAAGGATACAGCAATGAACAAAATGAACAATAATTTCTTTCTTCACGGACTATACATGAGAGTGGGAGAAGACAGGCATTACTCATAATAAAAAGTAAAGCACATTGCATATCACATTGTGCTAAAGGCCATGCAGAATGGCAAGGAAAGGAGAGAGAGTATAGGGGTGGGAGGTGCGATTTATATTGGGTGTTTGGAGAAGAACACATAGAGAAGATGACATTGGAGTAAAGGGTGGGAAACAGCCATGTGAGCTTCTGAAGGAAGTGGGACAAGGCCAAGGGTTCAAAGGCTCTGAAGTGCGAGCAAACCTTGCATGTGTGAATGACAGCAAAGAGGCTGCACACGAGATAAGGACTGAAGTCAGGGTGGTTGTGTGGTCAGCTCATACAGGGCTTTTCCTTTGAGTGAGACAGGAAGTCGCTGGAGGGTTTGGGGTAGACGACGGACTTGATCTTAGAATCAACTGTGGTTGCTTAAAGGGGAATCATCTGTGGTCAGGTAATACAGGAAACGGAGATGCATTAGGAGGCCATTGAATAATACAGGAAAGTTAGCTGTTTAGATCAGGCTGAGGATAGTGAAGGTGGGACTTTGCTAGTAGATTAGAGGTTTGAGAATGAGAAACAACTCAGGCTTTGAGCTTGAGCAAAGGAAAGGGTGGTTTTTATTTACTGAAATAAAAAGATATTAAGGAGCAGGCATGGAGGAAAGCAGGCATTTTGTTTTGCATGTATTAAGCTTGAGAGATGCTCATGAGACAACCCAAATGGAGATGTTGTGTATGTAGTTGCATGCATGAGCCTGGAGCTCAGGGGTGAAGTCAATGGAATTCACATATACATGGTATTCAAAATTAGGAGGTTCAATGAATCAGGGAGATCGTCAGCACATAAGGCCAAACAGAGGATAAGTGATCCACAGACTAAGACTTAGAATATTCCAGGCAGGATGTAGCCAGAAAAGAAGATGGAAAAGGAGCAGTCCGTGAGACCAGAGGAATTCCAGGAGACCGTGGTGTCTTCAGAGTATTTCAAGCAGAAAGGAGTGGTAACTGTGAAAATTCTAGGGATAAGTCAAAATACAAACTGGGAATCTAGAGAGTTTGGTTTGAGGAAGAGAGAAAAGTGAAGCAGTTGCCAATTGTTGCAAAGATTAAACACCCATGAAATCTTATTTAGAGTTTATTGACGAGGATGTGAATCATTCATGATTTCCTATAATTATCTTTTCTCTTGGTCATTCCAGTATTTTTACAGACATTTAAATTGCTTTCAACAATATTTTTATGCTTTGCTTGAATAAAATCTGATTTAGGAAATCTAATCAATTAGATATTTTAGGCCTAATCATTGACATTATAAATGGACTCTTGCTTTTAAAAATGATGAACCACAAATGACAAGCACACTGATTTAATTTTTAAAATTTTACCTCTCTGCTGCCTTTCAAAACCCATCTGCTGCATAAAATTGAGACACAGAGGCCTTCCTAATAGATGACATTGAATTTCTAATGGAAACTTCTGCAGTCACAAACTCATCACGTCCAAAGCATGTCCCTGCCATATTTTATTCTGTCATTGGTTACACTTTTCTAAGTTCGATGATGCTCACAAAAGCCAAAGGGTACCATTTTGCCTGAATCAAGAGCTTTCATTTTCCAAAGAAGAAAGAGAATGTCGAATGCCTGTTTAAATTTAATAATCAATACCCACCAAATGTTTTGCTCCAAGAAGTACTTTTTGAAATGTTTTATCATTACATTTTTCTCAAACATTCAACATATTTTGAGTAACTCTATACGTCACTTAATAAACTTAAACTAATTTCAGGATATCATGATCAAAACCTAAATATATATAGGAGGTATGCTCTGGGAACTATTTGAAATAATCTTTTATGCTATCCTTTTTCTCAAGTCTGATCTCTGTGATGTAGCTATGTTTCGTTAAGGCTGATATAACATTTATGTGGGGGGAAATTTCTAATTTTACTTTGCTGGTGTATAAATGTGTCATCTCATACAACTAGCTGTTTTTCTTTGTTGCAACTTCTTTCTTTCTGTTTTTGCCTGAGGCTCTCCTCTTTATTTGATCAGTATAGTTTTATATCATATTCCAGACAGCGCTTCTTCCCAAGAGAGAAACAAGGTTTCAAATTGCTACTCATGATTCCTAAGGCAAACTGCAAGGGCGCTGCCTGAATTAATGTTTTCTTTACTGTTTTTGCTACCTATTGGTTTTATTTCATTAGTTTATGGATACATTTCTTTTCTACCTTTTGATGTTATTCTCTCCCTACATTTGCCAATTTTTTTGGCTTGAATATTTAGTGTGAGTGGTTAGATAAATATAATCAATTGGAAATAATCAATGTGATGACTTGATGGCAAAATTTGAATTAACTTCTTAATAAATAACTAAAAGGTAGTTGAGGTGTGCTGGGTTCGATTTTTCTTTGGTTGGCTCATGAGATGAATGCTTCATTTAAGGAAAAAGAGTTGGGTCCCTTGTTTTCTATCACTAGAACAGCTTGCAGGGATAGCACTTACCATTAAAATATAGGATCTATTTTAAGAGCATTTCCATACATGGCTGTCTGACAAAAATGTATTAGTTAGATTTACATGCTCCTTATGCATCTTTATTCCCAATTTTTTTTTAAAAAAAGCATGTGCCGGCCCTGGCCGGTTGGCTCAGTGGTAGAGTATCGGCCTGGTGTGCAGGAGTCCCGGGTTCGATTCCCGGCCAGGGGACACAGGAGAGGCACCCATCAGCTTCTCCACCCCTCCCCCTCTCCTTTCTCTCTCTCTCTTCCCCTCCTGCAGCCGAGGCTCCATTGGAGCAAAGGATGGCCCGGGCGCTGGGGATGGCTCCTTGGCCTCTGCCCCAGGCGCTGGAGTGGCTCTGGTCGCGACAGAGCGACGCCCCAGATGGGCAGAGCATCGTGGGCAGAGCATCGCCCCCTGGTGGGCGTGCTAAGTGGATCCCGGTCGGGCGCATGCGGGAGTCTAACTGCCTCCCCGTTTCCAGCTTCAGAAAAATACAAGAAAGAAAGAAAGAAAGAAAGAAAGAAAGAAAGAAAGAAAGAAAGAAAGAAAGAAAGAAAGAAAGAAAGAAAGAAAGAAAGAAAGAAAGAAAGAAAGAAAGAAAGAAAGAAAGAAAGAAAGAAAGAAAGAAAGAGCCAATGGAGAACATGGTAGAAATATACCACTACTTCTGATAGAACATTAGTTTCCCTTATTGGCCAAAAGCAGAAGTACTGCAAAATGCATGCCCATGATAATCCTCTAACAGAAAAAAATTTAAAAATAAAAAGTTAAGCTCTCATCAAATGTAAATGGGAACTGAGAGGAAGAGGAGCAACATGGACATCCTCAGAGTCAGATGTAGTCAAGAGAAGAGGCAAGAATGGGCCCCTTCACAAGCCATATGAAAACTGTGGCAGTCCCTGTCCTTGGAAAATGGTGAATCTGTGCATAATTATTGCCCAAATAAATATAAAGTTGTGGGTCCTTTGCCATGCCAGCTTTTGGTTGTATATTACTGGTAGCAATACTAACAACACAAATATTTCCATGTTATCTCATTACTTCACCTATTTGTCACAAACCTACCATGGGAATTTTTAAATGCCTGAAGTTCCCTATACTTCCATTATGCCCTGAGTAAATTATTCCTAGAATATCAACTAAATCATTAAAGTTCAGCCAAGACTTATTTTCCATAGCCATAAATCACCAAATCTAAGGATACTTCAATCCTGTGCTGAAGTGCTACGCTCCAGCAGCTAGGGTACTATCATCTCATTACAACACCTTTTCCAGCATGGATTTGAATGTAACCTATCTCAGGACCAAATACCATCCATTCACAGGTTAGAAGGCCAGGTAGATACCTGTTCTAAGAGAATCCATTTGACCCTACCACTCACATTAATGCAAGGGTTCATTTGGATGATGGATGAATTGCTCTTATCCTGTAAAATACCAAAATATATAACTTTTGAAGATGTGAGTTACATTGATAAGGAAGTGCTATTGTGTTTCATTGATTGTAAATTAAAATAATAAAATTAATGTCAAGCGTCATTTCAGCATATGCTTTATTACCATAGTAACCCATAGATAACTGAGTTGGTAAAATTGCAAATTACATATTCAGCTATTTAAAGACATCAATGAACTAAAGTCATTTAATCAAACTTCTCACTGTCAGGAAGCCACAAGCTTCCTTCTCCTGTCTGGCATGCCTACTCTCAAGTCCAACCTGGGTCATGGCTATGGGTTATATTTTATAAGCATATTAATGGAAAGTTGTTTTCTTGAAGGGATGGTACAAAAGCAATTTTACTCCTGAAAGGCAAAACAGAGAAGGCTGAATTTTTTCAAATATCCCTCAAATGCAAATACCATAAAAGTCAGAACAAATCAGCTTTCTACAAAGAGAAGTTAGTAGAGCCTTTCAACTCTATACTCCCAATCTATTATTCAACCTCCACCATGAGCCATATTCCAGACTACACCATAGACAGTTGCGACTCTGGTAAAAAATGGACTCATGTGGTTTGTTCCCTTCCAAGTTGGGTACATAATACAGGGCAGTCTCCAGCTTTCTCTGTCACACAGTCTTTCATCCTGATCTAGGGTAATGTCCTAATGTCAATCCTAGGGTCTCCTCGGAGCCTGTTAAACAATATTCCCTTTTATGATCCCAAATACAAGTCCACATACTCTCCCACTTAATTCCTAAAGGATCCGCATTTCACCACACAGTTTTCAACAGCCACTTAAAGCAAACTGGACTGTGCTTCAGAGGACATGGAGCAAGTGAGTGAATTAACCTATTTGTCTTTTGAGAGTTGAGCTGTGCTAATGAATGGGCACAGAGATGGAGAATTCTGTGTTTGAAAACATAGACGCACAAGCCCAAGAATTACTGTTTGCCTGTGAGATTTACATGAGTAATGCTTATTAATGTGATCTTAATAAGAAACAAATTGACATAAGGCCTCTCTCTTATCCCCAAGTAGCTTCACCAGCAGATGGAGAGAGCTCTTCAGCCACTCCTGAAATACCTTGAAAAGCCACAGGCATTGTTGCCCTGGCAACATTTTATAAGAACAAATCTTGACCCAGATGAGAGGGTAAGGCAGATAATGTGGAGTTTTCAAAGCAGAATGAAACCTATCCCGAAAAGGACAGTTTGACTATGTTCAATAGTTGACCCCCTTATTTCTCACTCGGGGCAATACTGGAGAGTAATTCTCAGTCTCGGGCTGAGTTACTGTGCTGCTTTCACAAGGCTGAGCTTTCTGCACTCATCCTCCGTGGGCACAGAGATATAGCCCACATCTGCAGGGCGAGCTCCTGGCCCCCATTTCCACGCCTGCAGTGTGAGTGGGTCAGCGTTAGCGATGAGGGGACACAAGGATGAGAGCACCCTGAAGGGCCTGAGGGCTGCAGTCTGGATGCCGAAACCTTGGGTATCGTGAGCAAACAGGCCCAAAGGGGATGGCCATTTGCAGCCTGAAAATGCACGACAGAGATCACTGACAGGACAAACAGTGCTTGCTATCGACAATCCAGAAACACTTCCCAACTGCCGTGAGAAGTCACGTGCATCAGCCAGACGGCTTCTTGGAGAAAAGGGGGAGGGGGGAGGACACAAAACTCAAAGTCTGAATTGTACTGGAGTCAAGAAAAGACTGAGTTATCCAAAGAGACTTTTTAAATCTGTTTGTGTCAGATCGGATTACATTTAACTAAAATTTGGGTTTTGTTTCTGCAGGTTAGGTATGTAGGGTCTCAAAGGGAAGATCAGATTAGTTAGAGAAAAATTAAGATATATTTTCTCTAAATAATCTTTCTCTAAATCAGGGGTAGTCAACCTTTTTATACCTACTGCCCACTTTTGTATCTCTGTTAGTAGTAAAATTTTCTAACCGCCACCAGTTCCACAGTAATGGTGATCTATAAAGTAGGGAAGTAACTTTACTTTATAAAATTTATAAAGCAGAGTTACAGCAAGTTAAAGCATATAATAATAATTACTTACCAAGTACTTTATGTCGGATTTTCACTAAGTTTGGCAGAATAAATCTTTATAAAACAACTTACTATAGTTAAATCTATCTTTTATTTATACTTTGGTTGCTCCACTACCGCCCACCATGAAAGCTGGAATGCCCACTAGTGGGCAGTAGGGACCAGGTTGACTACCACTGGTCTAAATAATCTTCTAAGTAATTTTGTGACCTTGCTCATCATGTGTCTATGTGCATATAGGTATTACACACACACACACACACACACACACACACACACTTACATTAAGAAAGAGAGACTGACTAGAACAATACCAAAATTGGAATTTACTCTTTCTGTATAATAGGTTTATGAAAAAGTTTTATTTTTTCTTTCTGCTAACTCATATTTTTAAATGTAGTAGAATAACCTTATTTTTAATATTATATAAGTCATCTTTAAATAGAATTATTTTAAAAAAATAAATTAATAAGAACACACTGCTTCTCGGGAAGTGTCCTTTTTTATATTCCAGACAGTCATCCAACCCCCTGGCTGATGCATTCTATAAATAAAGCACCAAGAACAGAGGTCAATTTCTTGGTTTTCCCGGACCCTGACCTACAACTGACCACATATAAACTTGGATATGAAAATGACAGTTTAAAACCAGCACTAGCTCAGCCCTCACAAATATGGCAATGACATGTATCTCCATTTATCTTGCCAAGAGATCAAACCCTGTCCAGGTGCAATCTCCCACTGGACACTACATGGCCCTACATCTTCTAGAAATTCTCTTCTATGACTGCATTCTGAGCATTGTCAAGAGATTACACCAGACACCTCAGGCCCAAATGCCAATCGTCCTAAACAGGTACACAGTACCATTTCAGAGCGCAAGAATAAAGCAATTGCGATTATTCTGCACTGTTCCTGCCTCATCACAGCCTAGTGCTCCACAAAGCTCTCACACTTTCTCAGAGGCAGATCTGAAATCTGACCCACCAAGGGGCTGAAGCTGCCATGTTTCCAACACCCACAACTGCATAGGTATGACATTACCAAGACTGTCATGGTATTTGTAGAGATTTCACCCCAATAGAATGGGCTAAGCTGAACATGCAGAAGAAATCAGATTTAGTTGTCCTATATTCTAGTCTTACTTCCACCTTTTCTGTAAATAGTGCCACAGCCCAATGGATTCCAGAAAACATATATAATATATAAGATGAAATATGAGCCATGTGCTATTAATCCCTGAATATACAAACACTCTTGAAAGATAATATGCAACACCTCATTCCAAGTAATTATAGCTTATTGGAACCTGCCTTGATTCTAGCAGTGGAGAATCCAAAAGCTCTTATCTGACAGGTTAATGAGGATTGGAAATGGACGGTATTACTAATGACGGTCTTTAGAAATTAATCATATAATATTATTATTAACAACTACAAAAGCTAAACTTCCACTGATTAGATTACATAGGATAATTTTTAAATGTAAGCAAGTTAATATTAAAGTGACAGAGGGCTATTTTCAAGTGGGACTAATAAGGCATAAAGTATGGAATAAAAAGAATAGGTAAGGCAATTAAGATGTTTCTCCATTGAAATATCTCCATGTATGAGATAGTAAAATAAAAAAGAAGTGAAAGAAAAAGAAATGAATACTGGGAGAATATTTTGATGTTACAAAAATAAAGTATAAAATGGAATCATTCTATTTAATTGGGAGATTTGACTCAAATATAAGGAATCATATTTTTTCAAATTCTTCAATGGGATCGTTTTTCTTGGGTGCATATGCTGTATCTAAATTGAGAATGCCATCGTAGAATAAGGTTTGTCAAGTTTTCAAGGGCAGAGTACCTGCATGGCCACCAGTCCTGTCCTTCAAGTGCGTATTGGGAAAGTTCAGTGATCAGAGACCAGCAACCAAGCATCCACCACTGATCCCCTACCCAGGTTTGAGATATGCTCGCTCTCTTTCTTGGCAGGCAACAAGGGGGCAGATTTTACTAAATAGGCATTGTCATTCATCTGGGAACAGTAAGTGATCACTTAGTGTATACTTGCACTGTGCTGAATGTTGGAGATGCGGTGATGAGCAAAACAGACACAGACCCTGAGTTCATAAAAAAATGAGTTTCAAAGAACTGAAAGAAAGTAAAGCACTGTGAAGGACAAGATGTAAATACTGGGCAGGGGCCAGGCCATGTTTTATCACCATCCTAAGATCAATGTGAAGCTATTTAAAGATAGTGGGTGAGGGGGGGCATGTGTGTACAACAGGACCAGGTATGCATTTTGAAAAGATCCCTGCCTGGAGAAAGACAAATATCATACGATCTCACTTATATGTAAAATCTAATGAACAAAGTGAACCGAGACATGGAATAGAGGCAGAGGCAGGGTCACGGGAGCCGAGGGACAGCTGTCAGAGGGAAGGGGGATGAGGGCATGGGATCAGAGAAGGTGAAGGGATTAGTGAAATTATATATACATAACACATAGATACAGATAACAGAACAGCAAATTCCAGAAGGAAGGGGAACGGGAGATAGGGAAAGGGGGCAAAGGGGGGGATGGGGGACACAGGGATAGGGGTGAGGGAGTTATACTGAGTGGGACACTTGAATCCATGTTAACACAATAAATTAAAATTTAAAAAAAATTTTAAAAAAGAAAGAAAAGATCCTTGGCTGCAGTGTAAATAGTGTGAAAAGTCTGGAAGGGATGAGCGTAGGGATGGAGAGACTACTATAGCAATAGTTCAGGGAGGAGAGCTGGGTATCTTGGAGTCACATAAATGGATTCGAGAGACTTTAAGAAGGTTAAAAAAAGAGAAAGAGACATAGTGATGAAGGAAATGCAGAGGACTGAGATCTTTCCCACTCACACTCTAAAAGAATTTCTAAAACAGCATTGGGAGGTTGATAAAAATTGTGTCTTTAGAGATAGGGAAGCAAAGACTCAGAAAAGCATGAAGACAGTAAAGGTCAAGTTCCAGGCAAGATGGTGGAGTGAGGAAACACTGGGGTTTTCTTTGCTTGCTCCATTGATTACATCAAAACTACAACTAAATTATACAACAGTCAGCTTGGGAAACCATGTAAAGATTAGCTGTACAGAAGTTCTATAACTAAGGATATAAAAAAAAAAAAAAAGCCACATAAGACTGGTAGGCGGAGCAGTGATGTGAAACAAGTTGGCCCTACGGCACTTGTGGCGACTGAGAAGTGGTAGAGATTTCTCAGCTGATGAGGTCCCCCCAAGAAGTGAGGGGTCCCAGTCAAACACACAGCTTCCCAACCCAGAGCACCAGTGCTGTCCAGAGGAGCCCCACCATTTCTAGCTGCAAAAATCAATAAGGATTCTGTCCAACAGGGAGAGACGAAAAGCTGCTGGAAACCCAGGTGTATTTTTAAAGGACTCAAGCATAGACTACCTTGCCCACAGGCATGGCAAATCAGAGGGTGTCAAAGCCAGACAGGGAGAAACTGGGTCGTGTGGCTTTCCTGTGAGGGCTGGAGGGTCTGCCGCCATTCTCCCTGTGTGAGCATTCCTCTCACACGGCTGGCAGGTGGGTGTCATCTTTCCTTTGTGGAGCCCTCTTCCAACATGGCTAAATCTGAATCTGCATTAGCCTGGTAAACTCCACCTGTCTCACCCTGGTAACTCCCTGAGATCCCACCTCCTCCAAGCACTGCTCGAGCCATACAGGCAGCCGGCCAGCACCAGCAGTCCTCGGGTGCATTATTGCTGAGCACATCAGGCCTGGTACTGGGGGCGGCCGCCTCAGTTTGCAGTATGGCTTCTCCTGTGTCCCTCAGGACCCAGCACGGACAGCTACAAACTTCAGATTGCTTTGTAGCTCCTACCAGTTATCACTGGGTGGGCCACAGGCAGCAGCTGGCCTGGCTTGCAGTGGAGCCCCTCCCACAGGCCCCAGAACCAACTCACCAGGTGGCTGCTGGCTTCAGACCACATCAAAGTACCACCCAATTAGCTTAACAAGAGGTACTTCCGAAGAATTGTCTTGGTAGGCACAAGAGCTCACTGGGGTGAAGCCTGCCCCAGGAGGTCCGTCCCCACACAGTGGCTCAAACACTGTGGTCATGGCCAGTCCTTACAGCCAGTCAGCCTGAGGATCAGCTTCATATGCTAACATGCCAACAGTAATCAAGGCTCAACTACAATAGGAGGACACACACAACCCACACAAGGGACATTCCTGGAGCACCCATCTAAGGTGATCAGGGAGACTGCACCACTGGGCCCCATGGGACACGACCACGTAAGACTGTGAGATGTGGCAGCTCTCTGCTAGGAGAGAAACAAGTGCGTGGTGGCCCATTCCTGTGCGTGAGCGTAGCTGTGCCTTCTCCAAAGCCTCTTTCCAGGTACTGACCAGACAGCTTGCTCTTGTTCAGGTGGTTGACTTCTTCCAGTCAACATGCAGACTTCAGAAGCTCCAGAAGAGAGGCTGAGGAAATTTAAGTACCGAGGCAAAGATGCATCTATGAGGCGGCAACAGCGGATAGCAGTCAGCCTACAGCTCCGAAAGGCCAAGAAAGATGAGCAGGTCTTAAAGAGAAGAAACATCACCAATCTTTCCTCTGACCCAGCTTCTGAAGAAGGGACCAAAGGGGCCAGCCTCACCCTACAGGAAATAATCAGTGGAGTGAATGCTTCGGATCCAGACCCGTGTTTCCAGGCCACCAGGGCAGCCAGGAAAACACTGTCCCGGGAGAAGAACCCTCCTCTGAAACTGACTATTGAAGCGGGGCTCATTCCCAGGCTGGTGGAGTTCCTGAGGTCATCACCCCACCCCTGCTTGCAGTTCGAGGCAGCCTGGGCTCTGACCAACGTTGCTTCCGGGACTTCGGAGCAGACTCAAGCTGTAGTGGAAGGGGCGCCATCCAGCCCTTGGAGGAGCTCCTGTCCTCCCCCCAGATGGCTGTGTGCGAACAGGCAGTGTGGGCCCTTGGGAATATCGCAGGTGATGGCCCAGAATTCAGAGACTTTGTCATCTCAAGCAATGCCATCCCACATCTGCTGGCCCTGATACCATCAACCATACCAATTACATTTCTGCGGAACATCACATGGACCCTGTCCAACCTGTGCCGGAACAAGAACCCGTACCCCTGCAAGAAAGCAGTGAAGCAATGTTGCCCACCCTCTTCCGCCTCCTCCACCACCACGATAGCAAGGTGCTCTCTGACACCTGCTGGGCCCTGTCCTACCTCACCGAGGGCTGTAATGAGCACATTGGCCACGTGGTGGACACGGGGGTGCTGCCCAGGCTTGTGGAGCTCATGACCAGCTCAGAACTCAATGTCTTGACCCCATCTCTCAGGATCGTGGGGACCATCGTCACAGGAATGGATTGCCAGACCCAGGTGGCCATTGATGCGGGCATCCTGAGCGTGCTAGCCAGGCTCCTGCTGCACCACAAGTCCTCCATCCAGAAGGAAGCAGCCTGGGCCCTGAGCAACGTGGCTGCTGGGCCCTGCCAACACACCCAGCAGCTGATCACCTGCAACGCTCTGCCCCCCTTGGTGTCTCTGCTAAAATATGGAGATTTTAAAGTCCAGAAAGAGGCTATCTGGGTGGTAGCTAACTTCACAAGTGGGAGCAGCTTGGACCAGTTGATCCAGCTTGTTCAATCTGGAGTCTTGGAGCCACTGGTGAACCTCCTCACTGTCCCAGACACCAAATGTGTCATTGTCATCCTTGACATCATCTCTTTCCTCCTCCAGGTAGCGGAGAAGCCTTCTGAGAAAGAGTCTGTGTCTGCTGATAGAGGAACTCGGTGGGGTGGATAGGATCAAGGCTTTGCAATTTCATGAGAACCATCAGGTTGCCATGACTGTGCTGACCTTTCTCAAGAACCACTTTTCTGAGGAAGAAGAAAATGACACAATGTTACCATCCCGGGACCAAGATCATGTATTCTTAAAGCACTTAATATAAAAATACCGAAGCTCCACAACTTCTAAACCAAGGACCAAACGCAAAGGGTAACTTTTTTAAGAAGCAGCACTTTTATATCTCGGTATGCCAGTTTTAAAGCTTTTAAAACTGAATGTTAATAAAATTTTTGACAGTTTCACCTCTATCAGGAAAAAAAAGACTGTGAGATGTAAAAGATATACCTAATACACACAAACAAACACAGAGAAACTACCAAAATGAGGACACAAAGAAATATGTTCCAAATGAAAGAACAGGAAAAAACTGCCGAAAAAGAACACAACAGAGGCAGTAGACCAGATAAAGAGTTCAAAACACTGGTTATAAGGATGTTCAAGGAACTTAGTGAGAACTTCAAGAAAGATATAGTAAGCATAAAGAAGGACATACAAATAATAAAAAGAACCAGTCAGAAATGAAGAATACATTAAAAGAAATCAATAGCAGACTAGACAAAGCAGAGGATCAAATCATTGATTTGAAAGACAAGGTAGCAGAAAACAGTCAGAACAACAAAAAGAAAAAATAATTTTAAAAATGAGAATAGGCCCTGGCCAGTAGCTCAGCAGTAGAGTATCAGCCCAGCATATGGAAGTCCTGGGTTTGATTCCCGGTCAGGGAACACAGGAGAAGCAACCATCTGCTTCTATACCTCCCCCCTCCCCTTCTCTCTTTCTCTCTCTCTCTCTCTCTCTCTCTCTCTTTCTCTCTCTCTTTTCTCCTCCCACAGCCATGGCTTGAATGGTTTGAGCAAGTTGGCTCCAGGAGCTAAGGATGGCTCCATGGCCTCAACTCATGTGGTAAAATAGCTTGGTTGCCAAGCAACAGAGCAATGCTCCAGTTGGGCAGAGCATTGCCCCACAGAGGGCTTGCCTGGTGGATCCTGGTTGGGGCACATGCAGGTGTCTGTCTCTCTGCCTCCCTGTTTCTCACTTAATTAAAAAAAATGAGAATAGTTTAAGGGGCCTTGGTACATCAAGCATACCAATATTTGCATCATAGGGGTACCCAAAGGAAAAGAAGAACAGGAAATTAAGAACCTACTTAAAGAAATGACTGAAAATATCCCTAACCTGTGAAGGAAATAGACATACAAGTCCAGAGTTCCAAACAATATGAACCCAAAGAGGCTCACACCAAGACACATCATAATGAAAATGGCAAAGGTAAAAGACAGAGAGAGCATCCTAAAAGCAGCAAGAGAAAGGCAGTTAGTTATGTACAAGGGAGCCACCAAAAGACTGTCATCTGGCTTCAATGGAAACTCTTCTGGCCAGAAGTAGGAAATATTCGAAGGAATGAAAAGCAAGCATCTACAACCAAGACTACTGTGCCCAGCAAGGCTATCATTTCGAATTGAAGGGGAGAAAAAGAGCTTCCCAGACAAGAAGCTAAAAGAGTTCTGTCACCACCAAGAAATGCACTACAAGAAATGCTAAAGAGACTTAAGAAAAAATGTATGTATGTGCATGTGTGTGCACGTGCATGTGTGTGCGTGCGTGTGCGTGTGTGTGCGTGTGCATGTGTGTGTGTAAAATAAAATGGCACTAATGACATACCCATCAATACTCACTCTAAATGCAAATAGATGAAATGTTCTAATCAAAAGATACAAGGTAGTTAAGTGGATAAGAAAACACAACCCATACATATGCTGACTACAAGAGACCAACTTCAGATTAAAAGATGCATAAAAACTGAATAAAGGGATAAAAAAAAAGATATTTCATGGAAAATAGAGACAAAAAAAGCTGGGATAGCAATACTTCCATCAGACAAAATAAACTTTAAAACAAAGGCTATATAAAAAGAGACAAGAGGACATTTCATAACGATCAAGGGATTGAGCCAATAAGAGGATATAACCCTTGTAAACATTTATGAACTCAACATAAGGGCACCTAAGTATGCAGGGGTGGGCAAAAGTAGGCTTACAGTATTTTTACGGAAAATACAATAATTAATAAATAATATAATAGACTCTAGGTTTCATGTCCTCACAACTGTAAACCTACCTTTGTTTACCTCTGTAGGAAGCAAATATGGACAGACATAAAGGGAGACATTGACAGGAATACAGTCAGGGTAGGGAACTTTAATATTCTATATAGCCCATTGTCATCAGTGGATAGATTTTCCAGATAAAAAATCATCAAGGAAATGGCAGTTTCAAATGGCACATTAAACCAGAAGGATATAACTGATATTTTTAGAACATTTTACCCCAAAACAGCATATATGATATAATAGCTAAGATATGGAAGCAACTTAAGTGCCCATCTATAGGCAATTGGATAAAGAAGATGTGGTACACATATATGATGGAATAATTCTTGGCCACAAATAGAATGAAATCTCACCACTTGCAGCAACCAGGCTGGACCTAGAGGGCATCAAGCTAAGTCAAAGACAAATACCATATGATTTAACTTATATGTGGAATCTAGAGAACAAAATAAATGAACAGACAAAACAGAAATGGACTCATAAATACAGAGAATATTTTTTTGGTTGCCAGGGGATAGGGGGGATTGAGGATGGGTGGAAAAGGTGAAAGGATTATGAAATACAAATTGATAATCACAAAATATTCACAAGGATTCAAAGTATTTTTATAACTATGTATGGTGCCAGGTGGGTACAAGACTTTTGAGGGGATCACTTTAGAAATTATATAAATGTCTAACCATTAGGCTATTCACCTGGAACTAAAATAATGTAGACTTACCTGTATATTTGGTGGGGGGGGGGGGAGGAGAGTAAAGGACAAAAGTCAGATTTTCAACCCAGACCTGAGTTAGAGCTCGTAGTTTTTTTTTCAGAACATGCTTCATATGAAGCAGAACATGACCTTCAAAACCCTCATTCACGTATTTGTGACCATTCTCTTGCTGTGTCGGTCATTCTTATTTCTTTGTTCATAACTTTTGCTTCCAGAACTAACCCTTATTATCATACTTCCTCCTCTATTAGGCAGCATAATCCTTCTGAAATCCATGTTCCCATATCACTGCTACATTTTTTTTTAAACAAGATCCCTCCTTTGGCTTTGTAAAGGATAATCAGAATTCTTTTTCCCCACTGTGCTTTATACAGTTTTCTTATTCTTCCTCCCAAGTGGGATAGACAAAATTCCTTTTCTCTGGCACCCATCTATTTTTATATACTAGTGAAAATAAAGTTCCCCTTTAGCCTCTTAAGCTTTCTCCCTCCTACTATTAATAACTATCTCAACAAATTGTTTCAGTTTTGGGGGATACTTCAAACCCATATTCAAAGTCAAGATAGCCGGTTATGTCACATGACCTTTCTCACACCCTCTACTGCTCCTCCTTCTTCTATTATCCGCCCCCACATCCGAAACATTTACTGACCTCAATCCTTGATCAGTAATGCCACATCCAATACTTTTGTGTCTCTTTTAAATTTATGACCCAGCCAACTTTCTTCAGTGATTGAAATGATTTCTTTTAAAGCAATGGAATGCTTTTCCTACTGTAGAGAGAGTTGTGGCAGCCAGTCTCAGGTCACCAAGTACAACCATGTGACCTTTTGGATGACCCTCTGTCTTCCTGGGCTAATCTGACACATTAGATAGGGTAGGGTTAGAGAGGGCGAGCATTGCAGGGGTGTAGGTGATGGAATAAACGATGGCCTGGCCCTTGAGAGCCTGCCTACATCATGAATCAGCATGTCTGTCTGACCAACCCACATTTTTTCAGATTTCTTAAAAAGCAAATACATACAAAAAACTATTTTTCACATTTTTCCTTTGCATAAACCCCTCTATGGGTTCTTAATTGGCAAAACAAACCCCCTCATATAATCATGTAACCCATTTCCCCAGGTAGGCAATCAGCAACCATCCCTTTGAAGGTCACAATGATAACTTCTTCCTTGGAAGTCCTTTAGCATTTGCTTTCTAGATCAGTGCTTCTCAAACTTTAATGTGCACTTGAATCACCTGGGGATCTTGTTAAAATACAATCTGATATATTAAGTCTGGGGTGACGGTTGAGATTCTGCATTTCTAACAAGTTCTCAAGGGATGCTGGTGTTGCAGGGCTAGGGACCACACTTTGAGTGGCAAAGGATCCTATGCATAGATACATGCTAACTCTCATGCAGAAAGTTAATAATTACACGTTTTAGCGTATACGTATATGGCGATACTACACAGTAGTTACGACCATCACTCACTAGCAGCATAAACTTGGGTGAGTTACATCATCTCTCTTCCTCAATTTTTTTCTCATCTAAAATCAAAAAATTAATGTTACCTACTTGATAGACTGTTATGTGAATTAAATGAATAAATACATGTAGAGTGCTTATCACGGTATCTGGCACAAAATAAATGCTCAATAAATATTAGTTATCATTATCTCATCTCAACATCACTCTTCAACTAGATTCTAAGTTTATTAAGGCCAAAGATCTTAGCCAGGCAAAATCTACAAGGCTTTTTAATGCAGCAATCAACACTTCCACCTCATTTTATTAGCTAGCCCACCCAGGTCAAACGGTGAGAATGACACAAGGGCTCAGTTCTATAAGGTTATGCTCCAGGGGGAGGAGCTATCTTTGCAGAGTAGCTACCACAAGCCCAGCAGTCCCTCAGGGAAGTACATTCCCACCTGTGTAAGGGGAGGTAGAGACAAGGCATCCTACCTTCTTACAGTACCGTCTCCCTTCAAGATCAAATGGGAAAACAACAAAGCAAAAGGCACATTTTGTAAAAGCCTCTGTGTTTGTTCAACCCTCAAAACCTTTGGACAAAACTGACTATTAAGAAGGAAGAAAGTTAAGAAAGTTTTGTTAGGATTTGGAAACTCACAAGCCAGACAAAGACATTCTAAGGCTAGAGAAGGCATGAAATGATAATGATAGGGAAGAGTTAAAAGAAGCCATCAGCCCTGGCCAGTAGGCTCAGTGGTAGAGCGTCGGCCTGGCGTGCAGAAGTCCCGGGTTCGATCCCCGGCCAGGGCACACAGGAGAGGCGCCCATCTGCTTCTCCACCCCTCCCTCTCTCCTTCCTCTCTGTCTCTCTCTTCCCCTCCCGCAGCGAGGCTCCATTGGAGCAAAGATGGCCTGGGCGCTGGGGATGGCTCCTTGGCCTCTGCCCCAGGCGCTAGAGTGGCTCTGGTCGCAACAGAGCGACCCCCCGGAGGGGCAGAGCGTCGCCCCCTGGTGGGCGTGCTGGGTGGATCCCGGTCGGGCGCATGTGGGAGTCTGTCTGACTGTCTCACCCCGTTTCCAGCTTCAGAAAAATAAAAAAAAAAAAAAAAAAAAAAAAAAAGAAGCCATCACCTGACGAGCTTCCTCTGGTCTTAGATGAATAGAGTTCAAACTTCAGAAAGTTCATGTCTTCCTGAATGCTTTCCCTGAAAGAAATCTTTAGATGGCAAATAATGTGTGAGAGTATAAATATATTATCTGTCACATGAATAACAAAGTAAAACCAAGAAATAGCCCAAAGTTAGCTGATGGCCTTACTTATTATATAAAACTATTCATGAAAATGATCCATTGAAAAGAAAAAAAGAGGTTCCCTCCTCTCTTTACCTTCTAGAACCCCGGCATTTGTCAAAGGGACCAACCTAGAGTCCCAGGTTTTCACAAGCACACCAAAGGACTCACAAGTTCCAGCCTGAACCGGACAGAATCCGAGTCACTTTGCCAACCCAGATGTTTCCTTTTTCAGCAGTGATTCTGTATTCCTTATCTTTCCCTCCCACTCATGAGTGGGATAATTAAAATTGATTGGGCTTCCACCGGACATAAAGTAATATATTCAGTGCTCTTTCCAAAAATCTCTTATCGTCTTTTTGCCGTAAAGCAGAGACTAGACATACACAGTTGTTCCTACCGGCATTTCTCTTTGGACCACAAGCAGGTACTAAAAGGTAGTTCGGAAGGTCACAATGCAGTAGGCATAGACTGCTCATGTATTTCTCCAGTCTCATACACCCATGGCCCCCATGCATCATTTCTGTCACACAGTGGTGGACTATTTCTGAGAGCTGCTTAGAACATATAAAGTATGCGTCTATTTTTTTCACATTACGTCTTTCTGCCCAGTCGCACCTTATGCTTCAAGAAACTGCCCCTTTTGGGACTCAGTGGAATCGTCCCTGCCTCCCTGGGCTCAGGCACAAGTAAAGATTTGGGCAAATCAAGGGAGCCTTCTATCCCCAAGCCATAGAGAAGCTAGCCTCAGCATCAAAGCAGGAGAATTAGGTCTATGTGGATTCTGGGGTGGGGGAAGAAGGTCTCTCTCTTTGGGCAGTGTAAGCTGAGAGCTCCCAGGGGCATCTTTGACACATGGAATAATCCAGCCCAGGAAAGAAGCTAAAAGAGGAAAGCAGAGTAGAGATCTGGTGGGAAAGAGGCAGAGTTTCATAACATCATTTGAATTTCTGGATCTCACCCTACATAAAGCCACATACCACTGGAATTTTCAATTACATAAACCAATAAACCCCCTCATACTTTTTAAAAACCATTTAGGTTGGGTATCTGTCATTTGCAGTGATAAAGTCCTGGGTGATACAAAATTGCTTTAGGTCAAACCAAAACCAAAGCATTCCACCTACACGACAGTGCAATCAGAGAAGACTTAGAAAGATCCATCCCTTTTGGCAGCAGCATGGGGAAGGGTTGCTGCCAAAACCTTAGTCAGCAGAGCTGTTGGAGTGTTTCGGCGACCATGTGGTGGACTGGCTTGGGCATTCAGGCGTCTCATTCTCCCGCCTGTGCACCCATTATGTCAGTCAGAGTCCCTGGGTCCTGGGTCCCAGGGCCCACCCATAGGGTTTCACCAAATAAATTTTAATAAAGTGATCACTTACAGAGGTATGAGTGGGATTAGCGAGAGATGGGGCACCCAGAGGCTGGCAGCAGCTGGGAAGGCTGTATCACCCTGCATTACCCAGGCTCCGAGAGAGCTAGGATCCTGCAGGAGCCGCTCACAGGGTCCCTGACCATGCAGGGATGTATGCCAGAGACAGAGCACCAGGGCAGAGAGGGTGCAAGGACAAAACAACCAACCCCTTTCTCCTGCTACCTTCTGATCTCCTGCCAGCGCCTCCCACTGGCTAAACCCAATAGAAAGCCAGCTGGCTCCAGAGCCCAAAGACTAGGGCAGGAAACAGCCAGCCCCCCAGGCAGAGAGCAGGGCAGAGAAAGAATCTGGAAGAGGACAAACAGACTAGCCAGGAAAACCTACTCAGCCCTGATTTGATCTTTTTAAAAATTGTATAACAGGGGTCCCCAAACTTTTTACACAGGGGGCCAGTTCACTGTCCCTCAGACCGTTGGAGGGCCAGACTATAAAAAAAACTATGAACAAATCCCTATGCACACTGCACATATCTTATTTTAAAGTAAAAAAACAAAATGGGAACAAATACAATATTTAAAATAAAGAACAAATAAATTTAAATCAACAAACTGACCAGTATTTCAATGGGAACTATGCTCCTCTCACTGACCACCAATGAAAGAGGTGCCTCTTCTGGAAGTGCGGTGGGGGCTGGATAAATGGCCTCAGGGGGCCACATGCGGCCCGTGGGTCGTAGTTTGGGGACCCCTGTTGTATAACACCCTTAAAGAACCATTAGGAAATGGGGGGATTTGTTTATGACCCCACATGCTTGGGAACAACACTCACCAGAATTTTCTTTCTGTCTTTGTTAACATGAATCTGTACTGTCTCTTCTGGGATAGCTTTAAAATTCTAAGTATGCTATTCTCTCTTACCATTATCATATAAACCTCTTTGCTCCATATTTTCTCGCTTTTTCCCTAGATAGCCTTATATGCTGAAGACACAGAAGGAAATAGAAAAAGACCTTGGAAGCTCTGAAGACAGGGTCGGGAATGACAGAGAACTCTAAGTGTTTGATGTTCCTCACACTCTTTGAAGAACAAATGCACCCAAGTGTATGGTCTTTAACAAGATGAATGCACACGCTAGGATGTTTTGCTTTGTTTTCATGCCTTCTCAACATAAATCTTCAGGCAGACATTTCTCCTTAATACATACAGCATCCGGGAAATTGTTTTTTGGCTACAAAAATGCATTAACAGCTCCAAAGGAGCAATTACACCCTGTATTGTAAATGCACATTAAGACTAATACACCACACTTATCTAAACCTCAATGAATTCAGGTCTGTGGCATTGTAAGTCCAAAGGTGACTCAGATTAGCTCAAGAAATAAGACCCCAGGGGGAGAGGGCTTTCCTCGGTTGTGTCAATTATAATGATACAGGTATAAAGCAAGAACCTGATCCCATTTTGTTGCTTTTTAAAGGAGCCTCAGCATCTAGAATGAGGCTATATGCACAAAGGAGTGTTTATGCCAGCACATTCCCATGGTGAATTTCTGCAAGCTCTCTCACGCGGCTTAGTCCCTCACATTCAGAAATCATTGTGTCTCATGCAGACAGTGAGTCAATTACTAAGGCTATATGCCTAGTTTTAGAGTAGACTTTATTTATTACCCTTGTTATGGCTGGGATATGAGGGACCCTAACCATAATGTGTGAAATCAGATTCTTTTACTGTTGCATTACAAATCTCATTGGATGCAGTGAATTGGCTTTATTCGGGTCCATTCTGGATGAACAGGAAGGGAAATATGGATTTTTTTTCCACCTATATAAACAATGAAGACTTGTTAGGGACTTGTTTCTGATGTTTATGGATTTCCCTTTAGTGCATACAGCCTATAGAAAATTGTTTTTAAGCAATAAACAATAATTGTATTTGGGGACACAGAGGTACTAGTGCCGTATTGCATTCAGACTACTGATAAATTTCTTTGCCCTATATATATATATATTTTTTCTTATGCAGACATAAAAATACAAAGACCAACAATAAATCCCCCCCACAGCAACCTTTTCCTCTTCCACTTTATTTCCCACTGCATTTCTCGATTGATACTACCTTTTTAAATTGCTAAATATAAATATTCCACAGTGAATGCCTGTAATTAGGTTGTCTGCTCCCCTTCAAGGACTTGTTAGAAAGAGAAAGGGCTTTAATCTAAAGCAAACTAACAGAGCTAGAAGTTAATTAGAAATTAGCCATATATCCTGGGTAAATCATTTATGCTAAGCCATGTGTTACTGTAAAAATAATATACATTTACACTGACTATTGTAAACATAAAATAATTAACAATAAAAGGGAATATATTATCCCTTAATAGAATCCTTTTGCCAAGACCAATTTAATTTTGTCTCTCGTATTACTGAATGATAACCCAGACCCTGCTTTATATATAACTCACAGAAGTTCTTTCACAAGCTTTCTGCTGTTCTCCGTTTTCTTCTCTCTTCTCTCTCTCCCTTTCTTCCTCCTCTGCAGGCGGAGTTGTTGCTCTCTGATTTATATGTACTACATGTCCTTTGAGCAGGACTATTCCTTTCTCTTTTTTTTTCTTTTTTCTCTCTCCCTCTTCTTGCAATATTTTTCTGTTAATTAAAAATTGGATAGACACCTAAAACCTCACTAAGCATACTGCTCTCCCTATCCCCCTGGTCTCTGGTCCCTTTCTCTCCTCTTTTCTTCCACTTTCTTTGGCATCTGTCCTCCTTACAAAATGTTTCTTGTTTGAGCTGCTCAAGAAAAGAAGCCCTAAGATGTAGACAGCAAATGCGGTGTATTTTCATTCTTTCTCGCATTCCTTTCTATTCTATTAGCAAGGGCATAAAGGTCAAATGAACGAACCCTGGAATGCCCTCTTAACCCACCTAAGTGGCCTAGGAATTCAACTCAAATGCTGAAACGTATGTTTGGTTCCTGTGGCAAACACATATATGTATTAGGATTTCACAACACTCCTTTTGGGAATAGAGCATTTATATTCATATATTTCTGCATGCATAATCAGTATTACATATAATCTAATGAAGTGTCTTTGTGTCTAAAATGCAGTTACCTGAGGACTCTGCTTACAAAACAGTCATTGAATTTTTTTCCCATTCATGTCTGGCAGTAACAAATACCTGCAGCTTTTACATGGTTGGTGTAGGTGTGTTAATGTGCTCTCCACATCCATTTAAATGCAAATCTTCATGCAAATCATCACTTGGAGGAGGAAAAAAGAGAATGTGTTTAGTGGAAGACAAAGCTAGAGGGATAATAGGAAGACTGAATAAGGGTGTCAGCGGAGAGCTGCACAATAAAACCTCCTCCGCACGCAAATGAAAACACAGGAACGACAGCACAGAGGACTTCTCAATAGGTTCTCACCGTATTGTTGTATGTAAACATGATTCCCAGCAGGTGAAACAAAATGAATGAATTGGGAAGAAATTTGCACATGTCTCTAGGAGATGCGAAAGGTCAAGCTGGTTGTACAGAACAGGCACTTGATCAATGTCCAACATATCAACCGCAGACAAATATTTATGATTCCTTCAGAAATCCAAAATTTGGAACCAAAGAACTCATTGTCCAAATGACTGGATTGTTAAATAATTCTGTGGGGCTAGTGTTTCAAAAGAGCAGTAGGAAATGAGCTGGGACAGAATAAATATCATTATACTTGAGAACAGCAACTCGGAGGCTGAATCTGGCTCTGGGGAGGGCTGGAGTGTGATCCTAGGGAAATTTCCAATTTGCACTATTTGCAAAGAAAACGTTATATCAACAAAGGTTAAGTGCTGGCATTAAGAAAAGCAGACCAGCCTAGAGTTTCCTGGTTATTTCTATTTTAAGTACTCCTCTAAGTTTCCCTTGGATGCAATCAAGGGAGTTGACAAGAAACCAAGGAAGTTGCAAAATAACAAGGCCAAAGGGCTGGTAATGGTGTGTGAGGGGGAAAATGATCTGTTCATGTCATATATTTTCAAACGAATAAACCTATTGGTGACACATGTTGTTATATTTGAAAAAAACACACTCCAGTTTTCTTGTAGGTTTCATGATTTGCAATTGCTCCCATTTGATGGCACCAATAGAGCAATGGAACTTGGAAGACTTAATTTGGGCATATTTTGGAAGGATTTCAGTAGACTTCAGGCAGTATTATGTGCTCTTGAACTTGGAGTGGCTTCACAGTTCTTGGAGAGTACAACTGGCTAGAATTACCACTTTTAATTTCCTTGGCTGCATCTAGTCGAACAATCTCCCCAACCCCCATCACATTGCCAAAAGAAAAAAAAAAGTAAAAGAAAATAACAAAACTCTGCAAAATTTAACTCTATGGACTTTATTTTTTCCCATAATAAAAATGTTTTTTCATTTAAATGAATATTCTTTTCAACGGCATTTCTCTCATTCTATGTCTATATTTTTGTTTGTTCCCTTTGAGATAGCAGTAGAAATCCTGAGACTATTCTCTACTGCTCCACTTGCTCAGTTTATACTTTCTACATTTGCATGCTTTGTGCCCATCAATTTCAAACTCAGACTATGAACAGAGTTGGATGAATTCTTCAAAAGAGTTGGCTCTATGCAAAATAACAGGTGGTAGTAGATAGGAAAAAAGTGTATTTTTTTTCCTAAATGTACAGAAATAGTTAAGATGAAGGAGAAGGAGAGAAATGGGGACAATCTAGACATTGAACAGACACCTAGATTTTCAAGCATTAAATTGTTCAATGTAATAAATGATAATATATGTAAAAAGAGAGATGTACATATTTAAATTATTAACTTATATTTAAGTTATTAAATAAATTTAATCATTACAGCTAGTGAGCACTTACGACCATGTTTGGTTCCGACAGACCGGTCGTAACACAATTTGGTCGTAAGTTGAGTAGGCTATATGTACAGTACTGTGAAATGCTGTTATAAAAATCTTTAAGTCATATTTTATCATAATTTTCTTTCATTATTGTTATATATCATAATTTTCTTTGTTCATTTTATGCCATTTGTATCATCTCTACACCATTTTGTTTCTTATTTTTATATTCGTCAGGTTTAAGTAAAACACTGCATCACCAGTACAACTGGTTTAATATTTGCAAAGACAATTTCCTCTTGGTAGACATCTTGGGAGGGGTTTAATGAAAAATATCCAAGACACAAAACACAAATTGCTGTACTGAGTCTGGGATAACAGTTGAAATGGTGCACATGGAGATGGCAGCGCTGCCGGAAGCTGGTCAGCACTGTCGTAAGTCCAGCTGGGCAACGCTTGCGCTGCCAGACACGGAGCAGTCGTGGCTAGCGATTGTGGTCGTAAAGTCGAATGGTCATAAGTTGCATAGGTCGTAAGTCGATCAATATTTGTATTTTAATTACTTATTATAGTCATTAAATATTGCTTAAATTAGTAAATACATTTGCTATTAATTTAAATTTGTTTATATTTATGTTTTTACTAATATAGCTTCTTTTCCATAAAGAACAGAGTAGGATGAAGATTTGTTAGTCAGGATACACTGGAAAATGCCATAATAAAAAAAGTCCAGAACTTTTGGTGATATATTCCAACAAAGGTTTATCCTTGTGCTCACAAAATATACAATTTGGGTTGGGAGAGTTTCCAGGTCAACTGATCTCCATGCAGTGACTCAGTCATCAAAGCTCACGAATGATTTGCTTTCTGATAGATCATCTGAGGCAGTGGCCTCTCTGGTACCACAGAGGGAGAAGAGAGCTGTAGCTACAGTTAATTGCTTTGGCCTTGTTAGTGGCCCACATCATTCTACTTGTAGATCTTTGGCCAGAAGTAATCATATAGTAACAAGAGCAAGATGTGGCCCTCCCATATTCTCAGAGGGTCTAGAGAACCAGATATGAATGAGCAGGGAGGTCTCCAGCACAGAAGACCACAGTAGTATTATATGCAATTGTTCGCCTTAGAAAATCCATAGCTTTTCCCTAGTACCTTGCCTATCACATCCAAAATGCATTTTGTGTTCTATTTGTAAGCTTGGCTCTTTTACTTTTGACAACCTGTGAGATCATTGAGGTTAGAAAACATATTTGCTCATTTTTATACCCAACTAACTCTACATATAGCGGGTACCCTATACCTATTGATTCTATTAAAGAAGCTATTATTTCTAAAATAATCCTGAAAGTTTCCCTGAAATACTGGGCCACGACCCTTGGAATATTATCCAATGCCTGGACGCACAGAAGTTATAGGGAAAGGCAGAATTCAGTGGCCCAGCTGGACCACATCAGGAAATAGTGCTGAGGGCATTTTTTAATTAAGATAGTTCACATTTTTTTTCTTTTTTTGGACAGAAAAAAAAAAGAAAAAGGAATTGGCAGCTTTAGGAAAGAGATATTGCGTGGTGCTAGGATAAGAACACTGGACTCGACTCGGGAAAACTGAGTCCTAGTCCTGACTCCGCCCTTCATTTGTATAATCATATCCACTCGGCCTCAGTTTCTTTTTTTTTTTTTTTTTTTTTTTTCTGAAGCTGGAAACGGGGAGAGACAGTCAGACAGACTCCCGCATGCGCCCCACCGGGATCCACCCGGCACGCCCACCAGGGGCGACGCTCTGCCCACCAGGAGGCGTCGTTCTGCCGCAACCAGAGCCACTCTAGCACCTGGGGCAGAGGCCAAGTAGCCATCCCCAGCGCCCGGGCCATCTTTGCTCCAATGGAGCCTTGGCTGCGGGAGGGGAAGAGAGAGACAGAGAGGAAGGAGAGGGGGAGGGGGTGGAGAAGCAAATGGGCGCTTCTCCTGTGTGCCCTGGCCGGGAATCGAACCCGGGTCCTCTGCACACCAGGCCAATGCTCTACCGCTGAGCCAACCAGCCAGGGCCAACCTCAGTTTCTTCATATGCAGACAGACGGATTCGGAGCTCTGAAGCCCCTTCCAGCTCACACATGCCAGCCATACTCTAAGATTTGTAAACTAATGGAACTTTCAGATCATTTTTTCAGAAATTTTCCAGGCAGTACTTGTAAGATAAATAAAGTAATTTTTAGCATCCTCTTACCACGCCTTCATGGGCCCCTTTCTCATTTCAGTGCAGTGTTCACCGTGACCCTCGGCGAGTCAGCGTCCCTTCCTCCCCCATCAGGGTTTAGGTTAAATTTCCCTATCCTGAATTCACACCAAAGCTTATTGTTTCCATTTTCCTTTGAGGCAGAAATTAAGATTCTAAATAAATAATTTTTTTTAAGCTCTAAATAAATAAATTTGACTAAAACGTTATGATCCCCCAGCACAAGGAGCCTTAAAACCAGCAGTTCCCTGCATCCTTTTGTGGAAGTGAACAGCACCAGCTACCCCTTCCAGCAGAACAGAGGTAGCCAGCCGGCTGGGTCCATGACCCAGAGCAGCCGTTACTCCTGTCCAGGGTTTTCGATCTTGGCCTTGTAGCAGCAAAGCACAAGAACTTCTTGGATTCAGTGGCGGCAGCAGATCTGATAGGAACATCATTTTTTCATTGAAGGAACATCCACACTTGTTCCTTCAGCAGCAGAGCCTGTCCTGCCGTACTGGTGGTAGGGACATTCTGGGCAGGTTGCTTCTGCTCAAACATTTTCCAGTGTCTTAGGCGAACAAAAGAATTTATTGCAAAGCTCCTGGAGGCCTCAGAATGGATAGCAGAATGAATGATCAGGGTTGGGAAGACTGAAGCCAAGAGGGTCAAAATCAGGTAGCAAGCAGTGAAACCATGTTTTAGCAGAAGCAGCCTGGCTGGAATGTTGCTACTACCAGGGCTGTAGGACAGGGCCTCTGCTACTCGAAGGACAAGTGTCTGTCCCCGACCCCCTAGTTAATGAGGATGTTCTTCTTTTACTTAACGCTGTAAATGAATCCAAGCTACGCTTGTGCTGAACCAGGAGTGGCGCCTCTGCCGCTGCCAGCCTCGGAACCACCTGCCTCTGTCCTGCTGGTGGGATCCCCGTGCACACAGCCTGTCCTCTGCTCTCTTGCTCTTTCCAAACCCTACGTGAGTGCATCCACCTGGAGGATGGAGGTCAGAGGCAAGCTGCACGGCAGGGAATCTGTCAGATGCAGTTTCCAGCTTATTCAGCTAGCCTGTCTGGGAGGACATGCGAAAAGGAACAGGTCTCAAGTGAGATAGGCAGCAAAATCTGCCACATTGACTTCTGTTATTCTTGCACACTAGTCTCTAAAGCAGAGGCGAGGCCGCAAGGGTACCTGCTTGTCATAAAGCAGTGCGCTTGCTCTTGGGAAACCACAACCCAGATTTCATCTTAAACACATAAATCAAGCTCCCATTGGAACTCCCTTCCTCTCCAGGCAAACATCATCAGGAATACTGGCAAGAAAAATTCTTTGGAAGAAAACAGGAAGCCTTGCCCAGGAACTTCCCTGCTTCCAAATTTTCTGGATATATGGGTTGACATAAAAAGAAAACTTTCAGATTCACAAAACGGAAGTCCTGTCACATATTTAAGGCACAGCCAAAGCCTTGATCCCAAAGGCAAGACTTTTAAGTAGGTGGGTTAAGAGTTTAGGAACAAAGCCACATGATGGGCAAGATTCTTTTTAAGTCCCTTAAAAAAGATGTGGAGCCTGACCAGGAGGTGGCGCAGTGGATAGAGCGTCGGACTGGGATGCAGAGGACCCAGGTTCGAGACCCCAAGGTCGCCAGCTTAAGTGTGGGCTCATCTGGTTTGAGCAAGGGGTTACTCGGTCTGCTGAAGGCCCACGGTCAAGGCACATATGAGAAAGCAATCAACGAACAACTAAGGTGTCAAAACGAAAAACTAATGATTGATGCTTCTCATCTCTCTCCATTCCTGTCTGTCTGTCCCTCTCTCTGACTCTCTCTCTGTCCCTGTAAAAAAAAAAAAAAAAAAAAAAAAAAAATATATATATATATATATATATATATATATATATATATATATATATTTTAAAATTTTAAAAAATGTGGAATATCCCAGAATTGCAGGTTGAGGACAGCTTGGTTTCAGGGGAGCAACTGGACTAAAGGAAAGAAGCTGAGCTGCGAGCTGTGTTCCTAACCCGGACTCGGGTGTGTGGCTTCCACTGTGCCACAGCCCTCTATGCAGGCACGGCTAACTGGTTATGTCACTTGTGTTCCCGTCTTGCTTGCTCCAGCTTCCCCATGACTAACAAGAAGCAAGTAATGGATTAAGGGCTTTCTTTCCCTCCTGAAGCTTGAAGAGCTATTTGTTTGCTTGCCTTATTTTAGTTCGATCACCAAAGACCTTCAGAAAGACATGAATCCCAGTATGAATGCTCATGAAAATTCATAACATTGGATATTGTTATCTCTAAGGGAAGTGGGACACGTGACCCTGAGCATTGCCCAGCCCTTTCAAATACAGCTGACCCTCTGCTAATCATGGTTGTTAGTCATTAAACCAGAGTTTTCTTAAAGTAATATGTCCGTTAATTGGAAATTAGAATCCTCAACTAAAGCTGCCTTCATCTTTAAAATCACAAAAATCCGGATACAAATCAAGCCTCCCCTGGAAGCTGCCGTGGGTGGCCATGAAATTCAAAATGCCAGCCCCATCCTAGGAAAAATCTTTGGCCTACTTTTTATTAAGTATGATCAGAAGAGAGCTTGCTTCCCGTTTGAAAGGGTGAGTTCTCCTGTTCACAGGAAGATTCCAGGAACACAACTGCAATTTGGAAATGAGAACAATCTATTCTTGCACATTGTAATCATCCCTTCCCGGAGTTTGACTCATCTGAAATTTTAAGAAACTTGAGCAAAACAGTAGGTAAAGGGGTTCCCCCAAGGGCTGGCAAGGCCCACTCATGGTGTTCCTCCTCACTGACCTTCAGTGTGACCATCTGGAAAGGACACGTCAGGTCCTGAAAGCCATGTGCCATTCCCGCTGTGTCACCTGAGGCGGGTCTCGGATGACCCCTGCGTACCACCAGCAGTTCTTTGAATTTCACTTCTGTCCCGACTCCTTCTACAGGAGGTGACAAAGGCAGCAAAGATGAGACAGCAGGGGACTCCCTTTTCAGAGCTGGCTCTGCTCTCACTGAGACTGAGATGCCCCTGGCCCAGCCAGCGTGCTCTCCCTCCCCGAATCTCTCCTGTGTGTGTGGCCTGAGCATCAGCCTCGCTTCCTTCTCCTTACTCTTCAGTTTATTTGGCTCTCCAGGTCACCACCTACCCACCCAGGCCTTGCAGCCACCTGCATTGCATTCCCTTTGGCACCTACTTCCTCCCAAATGCCAACCTGCTGGATTCTTTCCAGAGACCTGTGATCGAAGCCTTGCTGCCAGTTTATACTCTTATCTCCTCAGTTCTGTTTTGACTCTAAACCTTCTCTCCATTTCCAGCTTACCTCCAACTATTTCACCACCATGCCAACCCTCCAACCCCTGCCAGGCCAGCATGCTCTGGCCTTGGTTTTTCAATGTGAATTAAAAACCCCATCTGCCTGACCTGTGGTGGCGCAGTGGATAAAGCGTCGACCTGGAAATGCTGAGGTCGCTGGTTCAAAACCCTGGGCTTGCCTGGTCAAGGCACATATGGGAGTTGATGCTTCCAGCTCCTCCCCCTTCTCTCTCTCTCTGTCTCTCTCCTCTCTCGCCCTCTCTATCTCTCTCTCTCCCTCTCTCTGTCCTCTCTAAAAATGAATAAATAAAATTAAAAAAAAAAAAAAAAAAAAAAAACCCCATCTGCCTTCAAAAGTGGCTTTTCATCTAGCCTAACCCACACACTTTTCACTGACTTAAGGATATGATCATACCTTAAGGAGAGTGTATCCTATTGTGCACTGAGCACCTGGCGATAAATGCGAGTAAAATAAAATATAGCTCTAAGCTGGATGCTCACCATGTCCACAAATGTTGTTTCTGATCAATAGATATGTCTCTAAAAATACTTGTGCATTAAAGATTGAGTGATTCAAGGAAATGATACAGCTTCAAATTGCTTTCCCTTGTTTATACTGGTGCCAAAATAGAGAATCCATTCTGAAGTTCTGGCAGGAGACTAAGAAGGACTGCATTCTTCTTTTGTGTCTCCTGGCCTCGCCTACCTGAAAGGCTTGCTGGGAAGTGATTGCATCTGGGCAGCCCTTGTGCAGCATCTGGTCCTGGGAAAGACCCAGGAAGTGATTGTCGTGGGCAGCCAGCAGGGTCCACCACAACCTGTTAACTAGTTGGTACCCACTACATCAGTATTTCTGAATTCACTGCATGCCTTTCACAGGGTTAGAAACTATAAATCTCCTTTAAAAAAAAATCGCCCTTCTCCTTCTGCAATTGATAGGATTTTTTTTTCTTTTGTATTTTTCTGGAGCTGGAAACGGGGAGAGACAGACAGACTCCCGCATGCGCCCCACCAGGATCCACCCAGCACGCCCACCAGGGGGCGACGCTCTGCCCACCAGGGGGCAATGCTCTGCCCCTCCGGGGTGTCGCTCTGTCGGGACCAGAGCCACTCTAGCGCCTGGAGCAGAGGCCAAGGAGCCATCCCCAGCGCCCAGGCCATCTTTGCTCCAATGGAGCCTTGGCTGCGGGAGGGGAAGAGAGAGACAGAGAGGAAGGAGAGGGGGAGGGGTGGAGAAGCAGATGGGTGCTTCTCCTGTGTGCCCTGGCCGGGAATCAAACCCGGGACCTCCACACACCAGGCCGACGCTCTACCACTGAGCCAACCGGCCAGGGCCTGCAATTGATAGGATTTTAAAATTTTTTGAAACTGGTCCCGTTTTTTTCTCTCACTGCTTTTGCTAGTGGAAGTCTGAGACTCTATGTGGCTTCCACATTGCCTCCACACGGCCTCACATTTTTTTTTTTCAATGAAAAATGACTTTTGAAACCAGTATAATTTCAGGGTGGCCCATAAGCAGTAAGATTTTTTAAAAGCCCTCCATTCCATTTTTACACATAAGGAGGCAACTAACACAATGGTAGCCCAAACTCACTACAAATGACGATGACTACATTCAACATCGAAAGCTCTCCTGAGCATCAGCAGGCTAGATTTCCAAGTTCATCTGCTGCATGGAGACTTTAGTCTGTTTTATCTCTACGTCTAAAAAGAAAGTCTTCAAAAGGAAATCTGGAACATGAGGAAAGCTTTTCTGTCTTTTTGTGTCAGCCCAGCCCGAGCGTTTTATGGTGCCCCACATGCCAATTCAGCTGTCCAAGGACGGAACCAGCTGAGGATTAAGGAGTCGGGTGGAGGCAATCTGCAGCACCATGTAGTATTTACCACCAGGCAGCTTATAGCAAATGTGCCAGGAAAAAAAAAAGAGCCAGTGCATCTATTACAGAAAACAAATCCTGGAAGAGACAGGAAGGGGGTCAGAGAGGAGCCAAGACACTGCCAATATCTTCAATAGCTCCGGGTGACACACCACGCTCTTGTGTCCACAGGAAAGGAGTAATATTGACATTCAGGTAAACGCAGTGATGTGCAGAAATAAGTCAGAAACAGAGAAACTGTTGGGACAAAAATTGTCTCATTATCCTTTGGTAAAGACTCAAGCCACCTGTTACAGAAGTTCTCATCCTGAAGTGGAGAATGTTAACTGCCACCCCAGGAGAATTCAGTGTGGTCAGTTCACAGATTCCCTGGAAAACCATCCTGAAATGAGCCAACTTTGGGAATGTGCAGCTTTACTGCCCCCAGAAAATTTTGGAAACAGTGCTACAAATTCAAGAGTATTTCATTTTCATTTCTGTTCCTAGGACATTAACAATTTACCTTTGATCAGGACAAATATATTACATGATCTGCTTGCCTCAAACCCCCTAGATCTTTCCCACGGCCCTGAATTTTCTTTTTGCCCAATTGGACAAGCTCAGAGACAGGTTTCATTTAACTTAGGAAAGAAAGTTAGCACGACATTTCTTACTCATCGATGTAAGAGTCTCACCTGCTGAGATAGAGAAACCAGAGTGGAATTATCACGAGTGCCTTTCTGAGCTCTCTTTGCCTTGCATTTATGTAGCACTTTTACATTTTCAAAATGATCAAAGCGACTTCTCCATGTGACTATAGACAAATGAATTTACCTGAATTTACCAAGACAGCAGAAAGAAGAGTAGTTGGCCTGAGAGAGCATACTGCCTTCTAAGGTGAACAAAAGCAATTTTTCAAACACACACACAAGCAAGTATTACCAAGAGAATTGCCATTTCCAGATTGAATATCTTTTAAAACAGTGGTTCTCAACCTTTCTAATGCCATGACCCCGCAATACAGTTCCTCATGTTGTGGTGACCCCAAACCAAAAAAATAATTTTGGTGGCTACTTCATAACTGTAATTTTGCTACAGTTATTATTCGGAATGTAAATACCTGATATGCATTATGTATTTTCCGATGGCTTTAGGCGACCCCACTGGGGTCGCGACCCACAGGTTGAGAAGCACTATTCTAAAATATAGGCGATCATTGTCATCTAAGCTTGTTTTCATCAACGATTTTCAAAATGCTCTCTGAGTAGCCCTATGCATTCTACTACTTGCCCTGGGAACGGTACTGGAGGCTTGGATGGGGACCCAGCACTTGACTCTCTCTTTTCATCCAAACTTGAAAGCATCACAACTCTGCTTTTCTCAGTTAGATTCTGAACATAGCATGTGGTTCAAGTGGTTTCATTTGAAGAAAATTCTACTGCTCAAACGGAATCATAAACCACTTTTAGAGACTGCTACAAAAAAAAGTTTTTCTTCCTAACTCCCTCAGCTCCGGTGGACCAAAGAATGAAAAACCAAGACACCAGGCAATCACTGTTAAGCCTGCCACGCAGGTGTGTTCATACAAAACAGCGTTAACACTTTCAGCTTAACTCGGTTCATTTTTACTTGCCTTTATATTCAGATTTCCATTCTAGTTTCATATCCAAATGTCAAACAGTAATAAGGATTTCATCTGGAATGAAATGGTGTTTGTTGGAAAATCCATAAGATAGTTTCACAGCAGGAAAGTGGAGCTTATACCAATTTAGTGAGAATGTAATGTGTTATATACATTTATCTCTAGTGAGTACCTAAGCTTTGAAGAGAGGAGAAGTCTGCGCGCCTGCTGAATAGAGATTAGAGAAGATAGATTTAAATGTTGGCTTTCATCATTCTTATTTAATAAGCAAGAACAAGCAGTTGGAAACATCTAAGGCACTTTCTATATTACATGGAGGTTAAATGCTCTCTGTTTGAGCCACGCTGCACTCTGTTCTCAATATGTCATGAAACAAATTTACTAAAATATAGCCTCCTTCCTTTCAGTCGAGTGCTTGTTTATTTTTGCCAGTAACATCGGGCTACATTCTGCCAGGTTTCATCCAAGTGCAAGTGGAGAAGAGTCTGCAAAAGCTCAGTTTACAAAAAGCTAAGCTTCCTGATAGTCTCAAAACAAAAGAGTCCCAAGTGAAAAGTAAGTTAGGAAGCTGTTGAGACTCCAGCTCTTGTTGAGAACCTACAAGGTGGCTGGAAAGTGGCAGCCCCTTCCTGGAGGCATCAGTCTCCGGTAGAATGGGCAGGTGTCATCCCTAGTCTGTAGACTTTCTCAGAACCCTTTTAAGTCACCTGGCTTCTTCCCCATCTAACCTCCAACGTGAGAAATAGCTGCATTAACCCCTAATTTCTTAACCAGCTAAACTTAGCATGCCTCACACTCCTGCCCCTCTCTTGCCACTACCACCCCCCTCCACTCAATTAGTCACCTCATCCTATTCCATTCTCCTGTCTAAATGCCTCTCAATTTTTTTTTTTTTTTTTCCATTTTTCTGAAGCTGGAAACAGGGAGAGACAGTCAGACAGACTCCCGCATGCGCCCGACCGGGATCCACCCAGCATGCCCACCAGGGGCAACGCTCTGCCCACCAGGGGGCGATGCTCTGCCCATCCTGGGTGTCGCCATGTTGCGACCAGAGCCACTCTAGCGCCTGAGGCAGAGGCCACAGAGCCATCCCCAGCGCCCGGGCCATCTTTGCTCCAATGGAGCCTTGGCTGCGGGAGGGGAAGAGAGAGACAGAGAGGAAAGCGCAGCGGAGGGATGGAGAAGCAAATGGGCGCTTCTCCTGTGTGCCCTGGCTGGGAATCGAACCCGGGTCCTCCGCATGCTAGGTCGACGCTCTACCGCTGAGCCAACCGGCCAGGGCCCTCTCAAATTATTTTACACCTCACCCTACCTCACCCTCCAGGGCTACCACCTTCATTGAGGGTTTTGTCATGTCGTAAGTGGACCACTGGGACAGCTTTTAATTAGTCTTCCTATTCCTCATCTCTCCTTCTTTCAATTCAGAGTCCACGTTTATCACACTGTGATCTTTCTAAATCACAATCCTATCAGGCCTCTGCTTATAATCTTTCCCTGGCTTCCCATTGCCTTCAGAATCAAGTGCCAAGTCTTTAATATTGAATATAAAATAGTCTGGTGCTTGCCTGTCTTTCTAACCTTATGTCCCAGAACTTCCATATGTATGTTCCCTATGGCCAGCCTGCCTCTCCTCTCTATGACTAAGTCTCACTTTTATCCCTTTGGGCATGCTCACTTCCTTTCTCATAAGAAAAGAACTTCTCTGCTTTATCCAGTCGGCAGAATTTTACTCACCCTCCACCTCAAATATTATCTCCCCTAAGAAATTCCTTCACATTCCAGAATATACCTTTTTTTTTTTAACGCTTGTTTCAACACATCCAGATTGTTTGTTGACATGTCTACCTTCCCACTGTTTCATGATCCTCTCCAGGACAGGGACAATAATGTTATCAGTACATCCTGCTTAGCACAGAGCCTGGCTTAAAACAATGACCCCCAAAATGTTGACATATGAATGGCTTTATTGTCTGCAGAAATTTTCACTATATTAGAAGCCAAGAGTCCAGGCTTCTAGTCTCACTGTTGCAACATTCAATGCAACCTCACTGAGACCCGGAATCTCTAAGGATAAAACTATAAAAATAAATGGTTAGATGAGTTCTGAAATTCTTTTTAGCATCAGAATAAAATTCTACAACTCTATGAACTCTAGGGTTGTGGTGATGGCCATTTCTTTCCTCAAGGAAGATTCCTAAAGTTAAAAACACCAGAACAGAAGTCTAATACCACCAGTGGTCTCTGTGTTCCTTAGATGTCAGGTTAACTTGGCCATTCCGTGCTGACAAAATGAACTCATTCATATAAGAAATGAATGTATGAATGAATGGAATCTTATTTTTACATCTTCCGTTTTGGTTAATAAATTGCAATCTTGGCATTGTTCTTCTATTTCTAAAGCCTTTTTCTTTTCATCTAAGTAGACTAATTCAATGGGGCTATATCATTGTTAACCTCACACACCCATGCATGCAGGAACAGAGCAGAAATTCTGTAGCAATACTGGAAATCAGTCCAACGGACTTTTACTTTGACAATGGGAGAGGGACCGTTTTAAAAGACTGCAAAGTCAATGACACCTTCTTAATTTTACACTGTCCATTTTACTGATATAAGAAAAACATGTCACTTGCAAAGCTAAATGAGATCCTAGATAGCCACTTTACAAGTCAAATGTCTGATGGGAGAGCAGTGTCACAGCAGAGGGAAACTGACATTAATTAGCCAGTTCTGGAGGAAGTAACGTGAAGCATAATGAAGTAATACAAATACAAGTATCAAACTTTTTTGTAATAGTTTTAAAATGTGCACCCACACATTTCCAACTGGTTGTGTTTGCCACGGATAAGGAGAGCTTGACAGTAACAAAGTGGCGGAGGGACTTGACGTCCATTTTTCCCAGGCAGACCAATTAGTAATTGTAGTCTTGGAAAGAATCATTTGGAAACTTCCTATCAAGGAAAATACTGTCCGACTTAAAGGGGCAGGGGGATAACTTTTTTCCCTCTGAAAAAGATGCTAGCCTTCCTCAATCCACCGCCCTGAAAGCTTGGTTTGCCTGTTCCTCTCTTTAATCCATAATCCTGAGGGTGCTGACGTCTGCCATGGTTACTGCTGAGAAATCACTCTGGGCTCCAGCAGCTAGTGGAAAGCTATCTATTACTGATGTCTGCATCAGTCCCCCTTTTAGTTGGAAAAGAAATAAATGCCGACCTCACACTAGCTTAAGGCAAAAGGACATTCGGTGGTTCAAAGCCATCAGGAAGCTGCCTGCTCATCTCTCAGGGCTGCCTCCCTCTGCGTCCGCGGCTGGCAGCAGCAGGGTCTCCTGTGTCACCGCACAGACACCCACTTACTGCTCCAGAGTTACACACTGTCAGCTACACAACCACCTGCAACATTTCATGTTAATTCCAGGGGAAGGTGCCAGGCCCAACTGTTACTGTCTCATCTTAGGGCCTGTGACCTTCACAAACTAGTCAGTGTAGCTGGCGAGGTTCGATGCTCCGGCTGATGGGCCCCAATCACCCCTGCGGGCTCCTGGAGCCAGGTGGGGACTGAGAATAAAGAGCCCAACAAAATATCAGGGTGCTGTGGCCAGAGCAAACAAAGGAAGCTGAGAAGGCAAAAGTATTATTGTGCCTGTAAAACTGAGTCATACTTTTCACCCTAAGATATGTACCTGTTGCCTGACCAGGCGGTGGCGCAGTGGATAGAGCATCGGACTGGGATGCGGAGGACCCAGGTTCGAGACCCCGAGGTCACCAGCTTGAGCTCGGGCTCCTCTGGTTTGAGCAAGGTTCACCAGCTTGGACCCAAGGTCACTGGATCCAGTAAGGGGTTACTTGGTCTGCTGAAGGCCCAGGATCAAGGCACATATGAGAAAGCAATCAATGAACAACTAAGGTATCACAACGAAAAATTGATGATTGATGTTTCTCATCTCTCTTCATTCCTGTCTGTTTATCCCTCTCTCTGACTCTCTGTCCCTGTAAAAAATAAATAAATAAAAGATATGTACCTTTTTTCTACACTATTAAAATTTTAAAAAAGAAAAATAAAAGCAAAGGCAGGGAGCATACTGCTTTGTTGTTTAGTTTTCAACAAAGACAAGCTCCTGGGTTCACCGTTCCACCCTCCTCCCCGTTTCACGCAGACCAGGCCCCCTCCAGCCCCCAAAATCTCCAAGAAGGATTATAAAAGTTGACTGGCTGTCTCTGCCGGTTGGACCCTCAGACACTTCAGGCTGAGCTTGTTCACAACTGTCCTCATCATATTTCCTCCTAAACCTGTCTCTTCTCTTATAGTCTCTATTTCTGGAGGTGCCACCACCAATGCCATCGCCTAGTGACCTCGAAATAACTACTCCCAGGCTTCTCCCGCGCCCCCTCTGGTGCCACAGTAATCCCCGAGCCCTGGCCATGTTCTCTCCTAAATAGAATGCTCCTCAAAGGTGTCCCTTCTGCTGTCACGAGTCCCACCGTCAGGGACTGCTTGCCTCAAATTCAGAGTCACACAATGATTCTTAGTGGCGTTTCTGGCCCTGTGCTCGCTTCCCTCCTGAGCAGGTGCGGGGTCGCTCACCCCGCAAACCTGACCACATCCCTCCGCACGCTTCACCCTTCGGTGGCTCTCCCTCATCTGTCACGATCATTTTCCAATGACATCTTCCAGAGAAGCTCGATGTATTCATTTTCAAGGGCTGCTCTAACAAATTGCCACTAACTTGGTGGCTAAAAATAGAACAGAAATGTATTCTCTCAACGTTCTGAAAGCCCAAAGTCCCAAATAAATGTGTTGGCAGGGTCGGTTCCTAGTGGAGTCCCTGAGAGGAGTCCCCTTGCCTCTTTCTGGGGGCACGTAGTCCTTGGTGCTCCTGGGCTTGCGGACTCCCCCTTCTCCCGGTTTTCCTCAGGGTCTGCATGATTTAGTTCTGCTTCTCCTTTCTCTCATAAGGACAGTAGGTAGACATGAGATTTGGGGCCCGTTTAATCCAAGATGATGTCATCTTGAGGTTCTTGATTTAATTACAACTGCAAAGATCCTGTTTCCAAATAAGGTCACATTCACAGGTACCAGGACTTAGGATTTAGACATGTTTTGGGGATGCCATCAACCCACCAGGCCCAATATATGCAACAGTTACAAGATAGAGCCCCTGCCCTTGTAAGTCGTGGTGCCTGTGACGTTGTGAACGGGGCCTGTTCTTCCCTTGGCTCAGATTTCCGCAGCCAGCCCCTGGCTGCCTCCGCCGTCACTGGCCCCAGCGGCTCTGCGCTCTCCTTGTGCAGAAGGCTCTCCCCACCTGGGCGTCTTGGCCAGAGCGCCTCCTCCTGGGATGCCTTTCCTCCCCTACTCCCATATCACCTGACTGGCACCACACTGGAACTTGGTCACCAAGGCAAAGGTCTCACTGATAGCATAAGTGAAATTTAACACCATACTTTAATTAGGCTCTTGCAATATTTAAGAAAAAAATTAACCAACTGCCAGCTTTTAAAAATCAGGAGCTTGAGCCTGACCGGGCGGTGGCGCAGTGGATAGAGTGTGTACCTGGGATGTTGAGGGCCAGGTTCGAAACCCTGAGGTCTCCGGCTTGAGCCCCGGCTGACCAGCTTAAGCGCAGAGTTACAAGTTTGAGCGTGGGATCATAGACATGACTCCATAGCAGCAGTGGGATTCAGCCAGTTCGCACTGGTTTGGCAGAACCGATACCTAATTTTTTGTTTTGAGTTCAGCAAACCAGTTGTTAAAATGGCACTTGTAATCAGGGTTCTCTCTAAGATGGGCGCCTAGTCAGCTGCCCAACGTGGAAACCATAAATTTACATTCCTTACTTTTTTTTAACGTTCATCTGCACAACAGCATATGCTAAGTGTCGTAGTAATGTTCATTCCATCCACAGGTGAAAAAAAAATTGACGCAACTATGCTTGTAATATTTATTCATTTCATAAAACTCATTATATCATTGATGAAATACTACATTTTAATTTCCTTGTGTTTGTTACTTCAGTAAACAAACATACAATGTAAAAAAGAAAAAGTGCCAAACAACCACAGGGTGACAATTTATATTGTTTTTTGTCAGGTATTATTTAATACTTTTTCATTAATATTTTAAAACTTTTTCTTATAACATGATCTAGTTTTGTATACATCTTTTACTATTCTTATTTAAGTATTAAATGCATGAAATAATAAGCTACCTTTCAGTATATCATTTTTTAATATTTAAAATGGTCAGTAGGGCAGAGAGCCGGTTGTTAAATTATTTGAATCCCACCACTGCCCCAAGGTCACTAGCTTGAGCCCAGAATTGCTGGCTTGAACAAGAGGTCACTGACTCGGCTGGAACCTCCAGTCAAGGCACCTATGAGAAAGCAATCAATGAACAACTAAGGTGCCGCAACTATGATGCTTCTCATCTCTCTCCCTTTCTGTCTGTCCCTCTATCTCTCTCTTGCTCACTAAAAAAAAATTAAAAAAAAATAAAAATCAGGAGATTGATATGGAAATCTGTATTCCCAGCTTCTCGTTGGCTGCATGGCGGGGCCTGCTGTCTGGGGTGCAGCCTCAGACGGGAGCTGAGCCACAGCAGGGCTGCCCACCTCGGGCCTGCACCTGCTCTCCTGTTCACTCCGGATTAATAAGTGAACATGTGTAATATGTAATTAGGACAAGGCCTGGCACCATATGTTATTAGCTATTTCTATTTCTACTGCAGGAAATATATTTCTAAAGACAGGACTTCAAAACTCAGATGTTTACAGGGGTCATGCAAGGAACTGGAAAAAACACAGCTGTTGCTAAGTTTCAGATACAGCGAGTACCCCATGCGGCCCTTACCTTCCAGTGTTTCAAGAGAGTCACAAGATAGAGTTTTAAAGAAAATGTCTGATTTTTCATTAGTTAACTTTTATTTCTTCTTCTTTTTTTTTTTTTTTTTTTTTTTTTAGAGAGGAGAGAGAGAAGATAGAGATGGAGGGAGGAACTGGAAGCATCAACTCCCATATGTGCCTTGACCAGAGAAGCCCAGGGTTTCAAACCGGCGACCTCAGCATTTCCAGGTCGACGCTTTTATCCACTGCGCCACCACAGGTCAGGCCTCATTAATGTAACTTTTAAATCATCACGTAGCCCAATCAGAGTGCAGCAGTGGCCACTGGTGTGCTTGTGCCCAGAGTGGGAAATGTTTCTCCACATTAATTTTACCCATCAGCACATCCCAGTCCCCTCCTCGTAACTTCCCACTTACTGCTTCTCTGCTGACTCTATGCATCTAACAATCCACCCTTTCCTCACTTTCTCCCTAAAGTACTAGGGAAAAGATTAAAACCTGCAGCCAGGCAGGCAAATTCTAATTGAAAGGGTAAATTGCGGCAGTCATTTCTCTGCCTTGCAAACCTGCTCTCGGGTAGCACGAGGGACCTCCAGACTCCCTGCAGGATTTGCGCCAAAGCACACTGCTGAACCCAGGCTGAGGGCCGTGCTGCCACCCACCCCTACCCCTCACTCACACAGCGCTCCCCGACCTGTCTTTTCCCTAAAAACAGCTAAGGTAGATTTCACGTGACAAGAAATGAGTGCTAAAATGCCACCCTAGAACCATTTGTTTCTCCCCAGCTTCCTAGCTCGCCCTCACGAGCAATATGTTAAATTTCTAAGAATTCCATTCATTTTCCCAGAACTGAGCCTCCCACGCTCGCAGAACCACTTCAGCTTCCTGCCCCACCAAAGTGCTCTTTGTCGCCAAGCAGACAAGAGGGGATTGTTGGGAAGCCATCTCGTGCTCGGTCGGGGACGCCATAGCAAAAAGGGGCCTCGTGATCAGGAAGCGCGTGCTATTTAATCGTGAGGCAACAGTTCCTCTTTAAAACAGCGCAGCCCAGAAACAACTCCAGTCTCATTATTTTATTACTTTACTGTTGTGCTTCTATTTATTAAATGACTGCATTGTGCTTTTCGCACCTAGATCTCACTTTATTATACCCTGAAGGTGTCATTTAAGTATATCTTTATGCTCATTTTAGGGCATATGGTTTGCAGTTTTGCAACAACTGAAACAAGTTGGAGCTGCAGTAAAAGTAATTCAAGGAAAGGCCAGTCTTTGAAGCTTGTACTTTCAAGGGCTTTGAATTAGGCCAAAAATAAAATTGTCTTATTTATTTACTATGGTTAAAGGATCATTACATATGCTTATAAATCAGTCATAATTTGAGAAAGGATAGTTTCTGCAGAGCCTCAGAAAGTGGCTCACTTGCCACCAGCAAATTTTCCATTTGGGCTCAGTAATAAAACAGTATTCAGTAAATGAAAGACATTGGAATTAGTTTGGATTTCTTTTTTGAACTTTTTATATAAAACACTTCTGTTCCATTAGGATAATCCTATTTGACTTGCTTCTCTCAGTCAAAGAAAAGGGAAAAGCTATTATGAGAGAGCCAGGAACAAAGGATTTCCCACCCCTAGTCGAGCTTTTGATCCTCACATGGTCATAACAGGCCTCTGGCCGTAGCCAATAACTTCCGGCTTCAAAGGAGGGGAAACAGGCTTAAAATGAATGCACCTCCCAATGATGCCATGAGGTTTGTGGCCAGCAGACTGCTCTCTGACCCCTGTGTACAATCACTTTCTGCCCTCAAGTGATGGATACAATTACCACTGTTTTGCCCACAGAAAACCCCCCACTATTGCTTTATGGCTGCTGAATTCACCTGCCCGCGTCTAATGTAGGCATGGTGCTGAACTCCACCAGCTCACACCACACTTGTATTGACAGAATGAAAGAATGCGAGGCGCTGAGTCCCTTTCATTCTTTGTGAAAACACCAGAGCGGAAACCCACAGTTTTACAAACAACTCACCACAGCAAGATCTTTATAAATGAATCTTTCTGCTGATAGAGCAATTGCTTTACACAGAGAAATATAAAAAAAAAAGATATAAATTGGATGTTGTCCTGGATCTAGGCAAATAAAGAAAAGAAAAACATTCATAATTTTGGAAATCATCTAGTTCAGCAACTTCATTACTTTCAATTAACCTCAGAGTGCCAGGCCAAGACTACTGCCCGATTAACTCAAAACCTCTCTAGGAGCGCTTGATTATTTACACAAGACCTTTTCCATATTTATTTCGTTAGTTACTGTCTCCCTCCCATTGCCTTATTCTCTCCTCTGCTTCCTCCTAGTCCCTTTCGCTCTTCCCCATCTGCCGCAATGCAGTAGTGGTGGTGGGCAGAGGTCACGGCCGCCATTGTGGTATCAGCGGAACAAGAGCTAGGAAGTCAGAGGAGGCATTCTTCACGAAACACAGAAAAGGGAGACTGATTCTGTCATCGACCCTCCACCTTTCCCTCCTCACCCACACTCTCCTCCTTTGTGAGTCCTCTTTCTATTCACTTCTCCACTACACATATTTTTGTAGCACTCTTTCCAAACCTTTGCTCATAACCTTCTCTCTTGAGAGAACACCTGCCCTGTCTATTTACACAAACCTACACTTTATGTCAAAATACCATTCAATCCTTCCTCTTCTTTCAAGTATTCAGTGACTGAAAGAGCAGGTCATAAACTTTTCTACCTTGAATTCATGTGGTATTCACTGTCCAGAGCAAGTATTTTATTCATTCAACAGAGTGCACTTGAGCACGACTCTATCCTTAACACAATGCTAGACCTTGTACTGCAGGATATTTTTTAAAAGGAATAACATTTACTCTAGAAAGGAAGAAAAGATGACACATGGCACAAATATCTGTATGACAATGTAGAATGTGATGAGTGTCATAAAAAGTATATAAACTAATTTTACAAATTAAAGAGACAGATGATTTCTCTTCGGGGAAACTGTTTCAAGGATTTGCTTGTTATGCCAGCCAAGGAGGAACGCCGGTCTCCATCACATTTGTCCTTGTGGTCCTGCAGTCATCCCTCCTGCCTTTTACCTTATTCCTTCTCTGAATAGTGCCTTTTACCACTTGTTGTCTTGTATTGTTCACTTCCATTTTCAGATGCATCCGTCTCACCACTCTACTAGATTAGGAGCTCAAAATGGATGGAAATCTTGCCTGATATTTTATGCAGTTTCTTCTCTACCTCATACATAGTAGTTAAGCTATAAATGTTTATTTTTCCAATAAGGTCTTATTTAACTCTTACCAGTTTCCAAGTTCTGTGCTGCATGCAGGGTATTTACAAAAAAACGAATATCATCATAAAATCCTGTCACCACCTAAGTGCACGGTCCCATACTCAAGACAGTTCCTCAAAATGGTATAGGGTAAACCAATATAGAGGCACCCTGAGAGCCAAAAGGGTATCAGCCAACTTCTGTAGAGAAGAACCTGGCCAGAAACTGTTCCACTGAGGAGATGGAGAGTGAGTTCAGCAGAGGTTTACCAGATTGATGAGGAGAGAAGAGGTAGTTATCATTCAAGAAGAAAATGTGGCCCAACCAGGCAGTAGCGCAGTGGATAGAGCATCAGACTGGGACACAGAGGACCCGCATTCGAAACCCCAAGGTCGCCAGCTTGGGCAAAGGCTCATCTGGTTTGAGCAAGGCTCACCAGCTTGAGCCCCAGGTTGCTGGCTTGAGCAAGGGGTCACTCGATCTGCTGTAGCCCCCCCCCCCCCCCGTCAAGGCACGTATGAGAAAGCAATCAGTGAACAACTAAGGTGCCACAACAAAGAATTGATGCTTCTCATCTCTCTCCCTTCATGTCTGTCTGTCCCTCTCTCTGTCTATCTCTGTCTCTGTCACACAAAAAAAAGAAAAGAAAATGTGCAATAAAATAGAAGATAGAAGTTGGGGTGGGACAGATCTTTATTTGCCACACTAATATCTTACCCTAATACCTTTCATATGCACAAATAATTCTTACTTTTTATCCCGCATATTGTATTTGTGGAACTGCACTGTAAATTGCAAAGCAAAAATATTTTTGTTTCAAGTTATGCTTTCCCCTTACTTTCTCCTTAATCAGCATCTTCCTTAAATGTAGTCAATTTGTCCATCTTTAGGAACCCTAGTTCTCCAAATTGTTGAGGAATTAATTTTATTTTATTTTTTTTATTTTTTTTTGTTTTTGTTTTTGTTTTTTTCATTTTTCTGAAGCTGGAAACAGGGAGAGACAGTCAGACAGACTCCCGCATGCGCCCGACCGGGATCCACCCGGCACGCCCACCAGGGGCGGTGCTCTGCCCCCCAGGGGGCGATGCTCTGCCCATCCTGGGCGTCGCCATATTGCGACCAGAGCCACTCTAGCGCCTGAGGCAGAGGCCACAGAGCCATGCCCAGCGCCTGGGCCATCTTTGCTCCAATGGAGCCTTGGCTGCGGGAGGGGAAGAGAGACAGTGAGGAAAGCGCGGCGGAGGGGTGGAGAAGCAAATGGACGCTTCTCCTATGTGCCCTGGCCGGGAATCGTTGAGGAATTAATTTTAATTCACAGGTAATTTCTCATTGGATACAGTGTGGTACTTCCTGAAAGAAGCATTCCAACCAAGATTCCTTCAGAGCAACCCTGTAAGTCAGCGCTGGCAGTTGCCTGGACTACACCGAGAATACCAAAATTATAGGTAAATGAAGAGCCTTTTTGGTCAAAGAGGTAGCCAGTGACTGATTCCTTGTGCCTTCTCTGAGATTACCAAGATTCCCAGTAAGAAGCAGGCAACCCCAAGAAATTTGGTCTGAGTAGCTCTCTCCACCATTAAACTTCATCATCACTAGCTACCCCGTTCATATTCTCTGCTCCACTACTGTCCTCCAGACAATCAAAAGAAACTTTCTCACCTCAAACCCTTCTGAGGATTCCTGACCTAGGAATTATAAAAACGCTTGTTACTGGAAAAGTAGGCATTTCATTTAAAATCACCATCTTTTTTTTTTTTTTTTTGTATTTTTCTGAAGCTGGAAACAGGGAGAGACAGTCAGACAGACTCCCGCATGTGCCCGACCAGGATCCACCCGGCAAGCCCACCAGGGGGCGATGCTCTGTCCCTCCGGGGCGTCGCTCTGCCGCAACCAGAGCCACTCTAGCACCTGGGGCAGAGGCCAAGGAGCCATCCCCAGCGCCCGGGCCATCTTTGCTCCAATGGAGCCTTGGCTGCAGGAGGGGAAGAGAGAGACAGAGAGGAAGGAGGGGGGGTAGAGAAGCAAATGGGTGCTTCTCCTGTGTGCCCTGGCCGGGAATTGAACCCGGGTCCCCCGCACGCCAGGCCGACGCTCTACCGCTGAGCCAACCGGCCAGGGCCTTTTTTTTTTTTTAATAAATGCATCATTTCTAAAATAAATACTTTATATTCTAATCATGTTTATATGGTTCCAAACTTTTTTTTTTTCATACAGGCTATGTGCCAAAACACATTTAAAATGTCAATGCCTGAGGTTTCAGAAGATGAACGAATGTGTTCCTAAGGAACCTGTTAGAACAATTCCAAAGATAGCTCCTCAGGAAAGACTTCTATATTTTTCTTGGGTGGAAATTAGATATAGGACAGCATTTAATTGACAAACTGGGGGACTAAAAAATGCAAATTTTATGCTCAGCTAATGAGCATGCAAAATAAATTATGTGGAAGTTCAGTTAAAGAGTAAAATGGAAGTTCATTTCAAGAGACTCTCTCAGGGACGGAGGCCATATTGATGACTCCGAAACGCGGGAAGTTACTGTGACAGGGCGCAGGACGGCTTGCTCCAGCGACCACAATGGGTCAGAACACTCACACCGTAGATTTCTCTTTGTTCTTTGCCCCGTAGTCCCATTCTCCAAGCTCCTATCTAGAAAAGAGATGCTTGCCTGGAGTAGTAATGACCATGTTTTCATAAATTCTAAAACAGTAACCCCCTAAATGCCAGGGACTGCCTATTCCTTATTTATAAAAGTTGCTCCTCTCTCCTTTCCCAGTTTCTCTGCCAGGATTGGAGCCATAAGACAGAATCAGTTGACACACTTCAGGTGATAATTTCTAGCAAAATCTAATTCAACTGAGGCCATATCTCATCCAAGGCGATCAATGTGTCATTGAGACCTACAGAATTTCTTACTACTCATCGCTTCTGTCCTTCCCTGAGCAGCTTCTCCATTCCTCCTACTCTACATTCAAGCTCTTTGACACATCACATCACCCTGAGTTGGCTCCTGACAGGGCTGTGCGTGGCGTGGCTCCCTTTTCCACGCAGCTCTCCTTTCCTATGACACCTTCCTCCCCCCTGACACCTCTCCAAGGAATTATCTCACATTCACAGCCACTGAGCAGATAGGCTCTGCCCCCAGCTGTGCAGGAAAAGGACTGTTTAGGAATCAATATATCCCAGAGTCTGCTGGAAGGCAAGTGAGCCCAACATTTCTGACCTTTGAAAGAGTCAAGACTGGGAAAGGGGGACAACAGGGCTGAAGGGAGGGGTTGATTCAGCCTGTGGCTCAGGAGGGTGCCCCTAGAGAGTGCCAGCCCTGAAGTGACCTCTCTTTCACAGTCAGAGGAAAAAATTAAAATGAGATCATCTTTGTTCATTTTATCAATGGGGGGGGGGGGAGGAGTGGAACCAGCTTTGCTAATGTGTAAAGTTCAGCCAATAGACCAAGTTCTTAATGGCTCTAATCTCAAAGACACTATACAGCCATGGTGTTGGCAGCTGTGTCACATACAGAGCAGTCCCTGGGGCTGTCTTCATGAAAGTGATCTAGGATCCCACATTGGAAACAGTGGGGCAGCCCAGTGATATTTTTTTCATTTTATTTATTCATTTTTAGAGGGAGGAGAGAGAGGGAGAGAGAGAGAGAAGGGGGGAGGAGCTGGAAGCATGAACTCCCATATGTGCCTTGACCAGGCAAGCCTAGGGTTTCAAACCAGTGACCTCAGCATTTCCAGGTCGACGCTTTATCCACTGCGCTACCACAGGTCAGGCCCAGTGATTATTTTAATTGGGGTTTTCTCCCAGGAACTAAATTACTGAAGCATGAAGAACTTTCTTTGGCACTCACGACACAGTGTATTAGGGTAATTTGTTAGAAAAAGATACTTAAGGGCCTCTTTTTGGGGTCCTTTTGCCCCACTCTCTCTGAGTATAGGTGAGAGGTTCCATTTAGGAGAGGAGCAAAAGACTAAGATAGTAACTGTCCCTTCAACTATCCCGCCTCCTGTGCCCCATAACTCAACTGTGGAATCTAAATTAGAAAACCAAAACCATCCTTGACCCCTCTGTCTCTATTATTAGCTCCTGCCATTCAATGTATCACAAAATCCTATGAAATTCATCTCCTAAAGAACTCTTGATTCTGTCCACTTCTCTCCTTACCCATGTCTTACCCCTTAGATAAGCCTCCCATTATACCCATTCCACTCTCCACAAACTTAGAGATATATTTAGAATGTTGCCCTTCCCCAGATGAAAACCCATCAATGCCTTCTCATTAATTGCCCTTAAGATAAACTCCTAATTCTATCCACCAGGGTCTTCACAGTTCAGCTCTTACCAGCCTTTTCAACCTCATCTCTTTATCTCTTGTGTTTCTGCCCTTCCCACCTCAGCCCACCCACACCATCACACACAAACACGCACATGCAGAAACATATATACTCTGATTCAGCCATATCGAATATTCAGGTATTTCAATGAACCATACTCTCTCCCTCTATCTTGTTGTTCCATATCCCTTAAAGACTTCTTCTCCCAATCATTCTTCAACACTTACAAGTCAGTTCCTCTGGGAAGCTTTCCTTGAGCAGCCTGGGGGCGGGGGTGCCATTGATGCCTGACATTTCCTTCCTTCCATGTGGTTATCTAGTCACCTATGTGCAGCTCTGCTCCTAATAGATGTGGGGTCTGGACAAGATTACAGATGAAAACCCCTGGACTATGGTTTTCTCTCTCCTTTCTTCCCATCCCCAGTTCCATCATGACTGAGAAGAGCCACACATGTATTTGGACGTTGCAGCCCATACACCCAAGCTCTACGCACAAGCCCTTCCCTAGACTATTGCCCTCTGGCCATGCATGAGTTTGGCAGAGTTTTTAGGTCAATGTTGTCTATTCCAGGAAGCTAGGTCTGGAAAGAGGCCAAGCTGTTCTGAGAAGCTCCTGGAACTGTCAAGGCAGAAATTCCCTGGACTCCTGGAGAAGGGGTGCTTTAGGTAGAAATTGTCTCATTGGCCCCAGGATTCCTGGCCCATGGTTAGTGAAGCCCCATATAGCACAAAATACAGTGAAGAAACCAGCTCACCTGGATCAGGGGAGGTAGTACCTGTCTGCCTCCCTCTCCATGAACCTAAGCTCATAAAGCAGCAGCAGCGTGCTAGCTTGCTCACTACCTCTATGGCACAGCCCTTGCCCCAGCAAGTAGTAGCTGTTCCATAAATATTGACCAAGTGAATTAAGTGCATTACAGAGTTTGGGGGAGACAAAGAGGGATTGCATGAGGATTAATAAAAATATGTTCAGTTCAGCAAATATTTACTGATCCCTCACAGGTGAGGCCATGTGGGAAAGTCAATGATGACTCTCTTTGAAACCCTTGCACTTAACTCTGTACAATCTAATAGGTGTGATGTTATGTATCGATAAGTATAGTGCCAGGCAGTTGGATATATAAGCTCATGGTGACATGCTTATGGATAGTAGTTTCTGAAAGGAAAAGGTTATAAGCAAAAATGCTGATTAGTAGAGCATTAAAGCATCTTCATAGTTATTATGGTGTCAAGACATGGTTACAAACAGAAACAAGGCTTTGCTGCAAAATTTGATGGTGATGGTTGACTGAGCCACTAGTGAGACTTTCTCTGTATGTTAGACACATTTCATTCTAGGAACACCTCCTACTTCTTTGTATTTTTACCTGGTGAGTGACCGTGGAATGTGAATAACCATTTTTCCTTTTCCTCTGCCTTCAGCATAATAACCTCCTTACATAATTTTACCTTTCTGGGCAATGTTGTGTCCTGTGAGCTAGTAGACTGAGCTTCTCATGGGGAGACTGTGCGTGGCATTATGTCACAACACTTGTTACTATTCCTCATAGAAAACATTAACTCAAATTGCAGAATGGTTGCCAGCAACTATGTACAAAAGGAGCTATACGTACATCAATGATCAACATTGCCCTTCTCACAAACTAGAAGATTTCCTCATTATATATTTCTGTTATTTGTCAAAGCCTCTTGGTTAAATATGGCCCCTGACCTTGCTGTCCTCTATAGCTAGTTCCATTTGCTTGCCATTGTTCCTCTTCATTAGGAACTTCATCTATGATACAATCGAAGTGTATTCAAGAGAGAGCTTGGTGGGTGGTTTAGCACAACACGCTGCCGCTTTCAGGCTTTGAATCAGAAATCCTGCCCTGTTGATTTTCTCATTTCCAACTTTTTCCCTGGTTTGGCTACATGAATAAATTGTTAGACATGGATCTCTCCTAAATGAAAGTCCAATATCCAAGATATGATTTGATTAATATCTTAGTGCTTTAATGGTCTCCATGTATCCTTCTCCATTTCAGTATTACAGGTCATAACATAACAAACTTCAAAGGCCTCCCAGAGAACTTAGATATACTATCGCTTCTCATATTGCCTGCAATAGATGGCCAACTGTATGAGGATTGGAAACTTGTTGGTCTATAGAGACTCACAGAAAGTGTGATAGGCTCGTTCAGGATGCACAAAAGAGACATGTGCTCAGGTTACTTCCAAAAGGTCACAGAATTTGTTGCACCCATTAATTAACCAGAGTTCTTTTTCTCCTTCCTTTGTTATGGTGCAGGCTCCCTCATCAACCTCGCTCTCCTGACTCCTCCGTCATTCCGGCAGCTGGGCCCACAATATCCACTGCCTCCGGGACAGTTACTGCAACAAAAAGCAAAGGAAAAGAAAGGCTCTGACCAGGTCAGGTCCCAAGGTTCTAGTATTTTCAAGTTGAATAGACAGGGCTCAAACTATCTAGAAAGCAAGAGAAATTAAATACCACCTTTCTCCCCCTGCCCATAGACACCAAGATAATGTGCCCAGGCCCTGGCCGGTTGGCTCAGCGGTAGAGCGTCGGCCTGGCGTGCGGGGGATCCAGGTTCGATTCCCGGCCAGGGCACATAGGAGAAGCGCCCATTTGCTTCTCCACCCCCTCCTCCTTCCTCTCTGTCTCTCGCTTCCCCTCCCGCAGCCAAGGCTCCATTGAAGCAAAGATGGCCCAGGCGCTGGGGATGGCTCCTTGGCCTCTGCCCCAGGCGCTAAAATGGCTCTGGTCATGGCAGAGCGACTCCCCGGAGGGGCAGAGCATCGCCCCCTGGTGGGCAGAGCGTTGCCCCTGGTGGGCGTGCCGAGTGGATCCCGGTCGGGTGCATGCAGGAGTCTGTCTGGCTGTCTCTCCCCATTTCCAGCTTCAGAAAAATACAAAAAAAAAAAAAAAAGATAATGTGCCCAAGGATGGGGGTGAGAGGGGTGGTGAGAGAACCAAAAAGAGGGGACATGGCGGGTCTGCACTGAGGAGGTGTGACCATGATGCAGTAGTGACATCAGGCACCCTGGCCTTCCTGCCTCTCCTCCTTCAATATGTCCTCCATCAGCAGCAGCCCGTAGCCCCTGAGAATCAACCGTTCACCCTCTACAGACTCTCCAGTCCCCACTTTGAGCACGCAACTCCCCTCTCAGTGCTGCGTGTCCTTCCCAAGGCTCCCCACGGGCCTTGCAGGACAGCAGTCGCATCCTTGGTGCCCTCTGGGAAAACAATGGCAATCTAGTCCCTGTAACCAAACCCAAGTTTCAGTAACCCTGGATACTCCTGAACACTCAAAGAATGATGGGTATGTGGATGAAACTGGGCTCAAACTTCCCCATACCTCACCTTTGCCCTCTGAGCCAGGCAGTGGTAAAACACATTCCTAGATGAGAGAACTCACCAGAAAGTTAGGAAGTTAGGAAATTATCCACTCAACCAAGTGCCACATAGACCAGAATATCACCCAAGACAAAGTGCAACACCAGCCTTCAAACCATCTTGTCCCCTTGGCAGCTGACATCCACTGTTCCCCATGCCAGTGCTCCACGGGGGTGAATGATGTGGTTCCTCTCTAGAAAACCAATCCTGAGTGTCTGGAGGTCAAGCTACTCAGCTGGCAAGGCTGACTGGTCAGCTCTGAAGGAGGCTGGACTGAGCTCTCAGGTCACATCCCTGATAGGCTTCAGACCAGCTTATGAGTTGGATGCCACTGGATAGAGCACCAATCACTGCTCAGACCCAGTGATGCCAAACACAGAAGAGGGACTGGGGCTGCACCAGTTATTCCAAGGCTTCACAGAAATGGAGCAGGGAGACTGCCAAGCCACACAAGTGCATTGGGAGTAAAAGGCCATCCTCATTTTCAGTTTCTAGCAGACAAACTTCAGGGGTATAGTTATCTGACCAGTGTCACCCAGTTCCTTAGTGGCTGAGTTAGAAGTGGAACCTGGTTTTCTTTATATCATAGAAGCTAAGGTATAGAATAAAAATATAAATTGAGGTGCACGCACACCACTTCCCAAAATTCCAACACCTTTTTTCTTGGTGTGTTAGATAGAAACATAGCAGCCTTGACCATGCAGCAGGCATGACACTCAAGAGAAAAATTATTTGGATCTCAAACATAGCAGACAGCATATTGAGGAACGAAGGCTAACTCTACTAGATTGGAAGGTTCCTAAATTGCCTTAAGCCCAGCCAGCAGCACCTTTCTCCCACAGGACAGGAAGGAGAATACAGAGGACCCCAAATGGCTAGCATATCTGCCCACACGCTGAATGCTGGAGGCCTTGGACTTGACCAAGCCTCTCTTGCTGCAGCATCTTCCACACAGTGCTGTCTTGAGTTTCCCTTTCTGTTCTGATGAAAGACTGGTTTCATTTATGCCCAAGGATATGAACTTGAACTAATCAAATGTTTTACAGGCATTGCTGTGATAACTTCATGAACACATACCCCAAACTGCAGGCTAAAAATAACGGTGCTATAGAGGAAAATAGTGTCGGGGAAATTGAGACAAAAATCTTTGGAACTCTCTCATTAAAGCCCCAACAAAGAGAATAACAACTCTCATAGCTATATAGGCACGATGACCTTTCTACCGCTTTAGCCCCAGCACCACAATGAGTGGATCATTCGCAGTTTTCAACCTTCAGCCCAACTTCGTCCTTGCAGAGGTAAGTCATTGAAGAAGGCATGTGCTTTTCGTAGAGACCAGTTTCATCAAAACTGAAAAATCAGATCTTTTGTTTTAATATCGGAGGAAATACCTTGTCAGCTTTTTTATTTGTACTCTCAGCTTCCTCGAATAGCTTAACACATTGAAAAATGTAGCCACTCTTGAGGCCAGTAACATGGCCATTACTGGCACTGAAGGAGGTCAGTTCGATGGGATTTTCAGCTTTTTTCTTGACATCTTCCTATCTGGCCAACCCTTTCTCTTTCATGATGAGGAAACTTGCTTCTAGCTACTTCAAAACATGAATGTGCACAGGAAAATCCGAGGCAAGTCAACATGGCTTCTGCATTATGCTGACAGCATTCCCTACTTCCCAATTTTGTTCAGCCCATTCACATTAAATACACATGCATTAAAATAGAAGAGGCTGGAATATTTCACTTTTCTGTTTCTAGGACAGAGGAAGTTATAAGAATGGCATCATTTTCACTGGCAGCTTGGCATTTCTGTTACCAGTTGGAAATGGAGCCACACATTGTAGGGAATGAGCGACTGCAGAAAGCACATTCACAAATGTCAAAGCGACCCCTCCCTGACTTTCTGTGAGCTGAGTTTGGCATAACTGAGTTGAATGGTTTGGCTGAAACAAATGCAGAATAGAAGTGTCAAAAACAGAGCAAAGGAGTAGAATAACATCGCTCTTTTATGCTTTCTATCAGGGTATGCATTAGGTCTCTCAAATGGGAACCAGGGCTAACATCCTCCAAGGCTAGCAAGCAGAGATGCGGGTAAAATACAGGAAGAAACATACCTAGAGTTTCCATGTCATCCATGTAAAGATGGAAAGAAGACATGGAAGAGAGAGGTGAAAAGAGATGGAATCGTCTGTGTTCTAGTAGTCACATGAACACTGATGGTGAGCAGGAATAACGAAAGGAATTGCGTTCTCATCATAAATTCAACCTTCTTTAATGTTGTGTCCTTGTTCCTTGCAAAATAACCTCCTACACCCCCATGGCACACGACCCACTATAAGAACTATTGCTCTAGTGTAACCATCAGATACATTTAAATCCACAGCATGGAAAACATTCCCACAGGTGTTGACTCAGCACCAAGGAGAGTTCCAAATTATCCTAAAGAATGGGCCACTCCTCTATACTTTGCCTTTTGGGCAATTAAGGAAACTGGTCCAGTTGACTCCTTCATCCAGCTTTTGCTGTATACACATACAGGAAATGGCTTCCAATTTCACATTCAAATAAGTTATTTTGTTTTTTCTCCCAGATCACATAGGCTCACTCCCAGCCCATTTCCTCAGAACACTGTTCCAAATTTGTTTCAGATCCAGGCTAGGAAAAATGTCTAAGAATTAAATTTAGGGAACAATGGAAGTGTGAACACCTATTTGAGAATACAAGCGACAGTGGCCCACCATGTCCTATGTGTGACCGTGTGTGTGTGCACATGTGAGTCAAGTCTCTCAATCCACACTCATGAAAGCTACTCTATGAAGATAACACCATTCCTCTTTGGTCCAGTAATTGTGAAATTGAAACATGATTAAATATACCACAGGTAAATTTTTGTCTCAGTTGAAAACATGAGCAGCCGGAATCGTTATACGAGCACGCCCTGTTAACCTTTCAACTTCCTGTGTCTGCCCCTGCTTCTCCATGAGATCTGTTCTTCCTCCCCCACCCCCAAAAGGAACTGAAATAAAACGGGGGCATAAGAGAAAGGGAGCTATGATTTAGGTTACCTTTTTTTTTCTTTTATTTCAAAAGAATGATCTGAAACAAGGAATACTTTGGGGAGGTAAAAACAGATGATCCTCTAAAAGGACTGCACAATATGTGGGTATTATTGATTTTTCTTCCCAAGTCATTTCAGCGATACAATCTTGAGCCGAGTGACCATCGATAGTAAATGATTTCCAGCCAGACACTCAATCGTCAGACCTGTTTCTCTCAAAGGTTTAGCACTTCTGGTGAAAATATATACATGGATTTTGAAGTACTAGTAGCATGTAATAGAAGACCTAAACTTCAGAGGATTTTTTCTTATTATAATAAGCCCCATAACTTGAATTACAATGGAGAGAGTGAAAGGAAGCCACAACTCCTACTACTTCTTTTTCTTTTTAACGTTCTTATTCAAGGCTTGAGAAATTACACCAGCTAAATCTATTGCTTCTTCAGCCTTAAAACTGAAATCACTCAGCATGTAATTTCTCATATCAAAAGACATATAATAAGACAAAATCCTCATGTCTGAAGGAGCAGCACTACCACCTTAAAAGGTCAGTGATGTATGACGCATGGGCAACAGGGTCCAAGAGACCTTTTCTTACAATCTCTGGTGAGGTCCTGCTGAAGCTCTAACTTTAATAACTTACACCGTAGTCAAACCAAAACCCTAGGAGAATTCAATACCAATCATTCTGTCGAATTCTATAAAATGTCAAAGATGTAACCACAAAATTCAAGTTTCAACCCAGCTCTTGGGATTCCAGTCACAACAAACACCAACCCAAACCTTCAGGTTTAATTCTTAATTCCCCAACTATATATATTCATACTCATTCACTCACACACACACACACACACACACACCCATTACCTCCATCCTTAGGGCCGAGATAATTCTTGGCAGGTTTATGCAAGCTCTTGGAAAATCAGAATGCCAGCAGACTACACCAGATCTATTTAATGAAAAAGAACAAACACACAAAGATGTAAGTGCTATAAAAGCACAATGTAAGTTTCTAGTAGGTTCTCCACAGATCTGTAAAGAGAGTAGCATTTAAATTCTTAATCAATGCAATAGAAGTTTAATAGGAGCACAGGGAAGAGGGGAGAAGTCAACAGGATATATCTCCATTGTTATCCTCCCTGGAAAACCCACAGTGCTAAGCTTTGTGTTACCTGCATAAATAGCATTTCTACAGGTTCATGGGCTTATGAATGTTGCCAACTAGTTGGCCAGGTTTTATCATTTTTTTTATGGAAAGGCAAGTCTATTCACCAGGTAGATAGTCATTAGATTTGCCAGTTCCAAACAAGTCATCATCTGATATTCAACTGATCAATTTAAATTACCACTAACTTCTGGGTAATTGCTTCTCTAATTATACTGATGCTGAAAGACTTTGAAAATTACCTTGGCTTCTTTAATACATGCTATAGCTTTAAACTCCTAAGTCCCGACTGTGGGACTCTGTCCCCCAAAAGGAGGCCTATGGAAAATAAAGGGAAGGTAGAAACAGTAAAATGGAATGAATTTTCTAAACGCAAGGATTAGCTTTGTTTGGAAAGTCTGTTTTGCTCTTAACTAAAATGCAGAAGAATCAAAACCAGGATAGCCAATTTTTTGCAAACTGTAGGTGCTTTAGGAATCGACAAGGGTGCTTGACTGGCCTGAGCTGTGGTGGCGCAGTGGATACAGCGTCAACCTGGAATGCTGAGGTTGCCAGTTCAAAACCCCAGGCTTGCCTGGTCAAGGCACATATGAGAAGTTACTATACTAGTTGGTGCTTCCTGCCCCTCCTCCACCCCTTTCTCTCTATCTCTCTCCTCTCTCTAAAATCAATAAATAAAATCTTTAAAAAAATAAAAAAGGTGCTTGACTGGAATGATGGACAACCCCACCGGTGCACAGGGATGCAATCAACAGATTACCTCCTGTTCCCATGTGTGCTCGTCATCATATAATAGCTTGTTGAAGTCTTCTCACCAGCCTTAATTGTAGGCTGGGTTCTCACCTTTGACCTGTATAATCTCCTTGTTTTTATTGTAAACAATAAATTGTTTTTCAAATGCTTTCTTTCACTTTTCTTTTCCTCCATCTGCTCAAAATGGACTCTCCATCAGCTTGGCATAGAGGAAAAGAGAGTGGTCAAAGGGAGAGAAACCAGTGCAGACCTTGGATGTGACCTCTGAGCTGTCCAGCAAATGAGAAATCCAGGAGGACCTAGAAAACCAGGTGTCAGTCAACAGCGGGGAGTTCACCTCCCCCTAGCGGCCAGGTTCACTGCAACCTGCCTGCACCTCCATCCTCATCTCCTACAGAAAGGCCTCAGGGGAAGGCAGTCTTGTCCATTTAAATAGTTTGTTTCTCAGGGTTTGTGCCAGACATTTCTTTTTTAATTGCCCATGGGCCTCAAGAAATAAATGTTGCACCACTAAGGTCCTTCAACTTGTTTTAATGTGAAACAACACCAGATCCCTCAATCCACTGGGTAACATTCGCGTTCATTCCTTTGTATATCATTCAGGGCCATCAATCACCCCAGGAGCCACTCCTTCTCGGAGAAGATGTGGGGAAATGATAATGTTTGATGTGAGTAATTAATCCTGTGGCAGATGTGGAGTTTCCGAGACTGTTACCATTAGCACACTGACAGGCTTCTGAACACATATTCCAGCACTGGTTAGTAATGATTGTAATATGCTAATACTATGTTACTCGTAAACAAGAAACATCCAGGCCTTAAGTTTTATATAAGTGCTATTATTTGCAAAGGCTTTTCCGAGAGCACTAGTGATGAGGTTTTTATATTCTTAATGCTGCTGTTGAATAAACAGTGTCCAATTAACATACCAGCTGGAAGCACACCATTCCTCAGTTCTATTTCTTCCTATAATATTCAGCATTGGTAAAGTGAATAAAATAATTCAGAGTGAAACTAATGGCCGTTTGGGGAAGAGAAAACAGGAGTTCAGTGGTAGATTATTTTTCTAGCAATGAGGCTCATGGACCCGGAAATTAGATATCTGACAAATAGAACTACCAAAGGAAATGGAAGAGAAATACTGGCTGCATGAAATCGTTTAAAAAGATTTTTTTTCAAACCAGACTGGCCTTGTCTGGTGGCCGCGACGCAATTTTGTCATCAGGTGAGTTTGCATTTTAACATTAGTTTTTTATCCAGAGCTGCCACAGCCTGAAATTGGCTTTATTCTTTTCCCCTAGTTTAGGTAGGGTAATAATCCCCAGATAGTCACAGAACCTTCCGTCTACCTTTCTTCCTGTCCCATTTTCTCCTCCAATATCTTTTAGTATAATAATAAGTTGCTCTCCATGGTAAACGGGCTTCATCATCATTTCGCTTTACGCCAAATTCGTAAAATGGCCACTGTCACTGACGGGCAGTCTGTAAAACGAACAGCAGCCACAGAGTTGCTGCAGGATGTAACTCAAGGTCAAACCCTCGGTGCTGGAAAGTGTAAACCACTGTCTCTCACAGAATATCGTTTCTTTTTGTTTCGTGTTGATAAAAAGAAATAATAGGACAAAATGGAGTAACTTTTGCTGAGCCCCACCTCAGTGAATCAGGATTTCGTATTTACCCTAGTTGCAATTCCAGCTTCCCAGAAATGTAACCTGTCCTCCTGGAATTACCTAGTCAGCATTAGTGAGACAACCTGCCTGACAGACCTCCTTTGTTTCCCTTAGGAGGGAAACAATGCATTCCTTGGGAATAATTTCCTTTTTTTTTGCCCCCTTTACGTCTTTAAACACATTCCATTTTGGACAGCCCTTTGGAAGTCCTTTCTCCGTGCGGATGGAAGGCTGCCCACCTCCTGAATCCTTCAGTAAAGCTAATTAGATCTTTACATTTTACTCACTTGAACTTTTGTTATTGAACATTTTACTCCTGTCACAAAGAAGACTTTGTAGCAAAAAAAAAAAAAAAAGTTATTTAAAAGAAAAAACATTTTAATTTTAATGAAACAACTTTGGCCGCCATTTGCCTGTGGGTTGAGACAGAATGCCAAGAATGGAGGGGGAGGGGGAGGTGCATCAAGGAACAAAATATGCGGATTCCAGTACAGTCAGCGGGCTTCTGTCAGCAGCCCAGTCTCCATGCCTCGCCAGCAGCTGCAGACTCGAGTTTGACTGGAAGCTTCTCTTTAGCTCAATGTGCCACACCAAAGAGAGAGGTTTGTTTTGTTTAGGCAGCTGTGGTCTGTTCTAGGAATAAAATGATCCTTCAGAAATATCACGCAGGCCCATCATTTAGATAGCCTGCACAACAATGCTTGAGGCACAATATAATGAACAGTCCTGATGTCCCCCGGGGGAACAGCTAGGAGATGGTGTCACTCAGGGGACAGTATTTTCTTCTGCAGTCACCTGGAAGGCCCTCTTTCTCTTACTTCTTATATCCTTCGTCTTTTAGTTCAACAAATGGGCATGGACATTTGCTGAGCGCCTGTAAGTACACATCAGGTCGTAAGCACCCTCCACCCCTAGTTAATCCTCAGAACATCCTGATGAGACAGGAATCATTTTCTCATTGCAGATGAGCCACAGCAATGATAATTGTTCCTGGCCCAGAGTCCAGTTTTGTCTGGCTCCAAATTCTGCTTTCATAATTTCCTCTTCTCATCTTTCCTGTATCAACCATATTCCCTGGAAATTATTCTTCAGACTCCAGTATGATCAAATTATCCCTCTCTTGGAGAAAGTCAGATTTTAGTTAACAAATTAGATGTTTATAGTATCCAAGGTCATTTTCACCTTACACAGAATTTGCCAAAGAGTCCATGGAAAGCTCCAGTGGTATAACCACAATTTTAAAATGACAGCCAATGTAAACATTTGATTTTTGATTTTTCTCACTCCTGTTTCTAATGATTCTTCTCTTGAACAAGTGAGATGTCAGTGTAATTAGGTAATAAGATGCCTTCCCCATAAATAGGTTGAAATCTTCTGACCAAATGCATCAGTTTTCATGATAGCGATAAGTATACCTCAAAGACTGAACTATAGCTACCTGTTATGCACCTAAAAGGAAAGAATATGCCTGACTAATGGTGAAGTAGAATCACATGAGAGCCTCTACACAGCTGATTTGTGCCTTTAAAAATTCTTTCCGCCCTGGCCGGTTGGCTCAGCGGTAGAGCGTCGGCCTGGCGTGCAGGAGTCCCGGGTTCGATTCCCAGCCAGGGCACACAGGAGAAGCGCCCATCTGCTTCTCCACCCCTCCCCCCCTCCTTCCTCTCTGTCTCTCTCTTCCCCTCCCACAGCCAAGGCTCCATTGGAGCAAAGATGGCCCGGGTGCTGGGGATGGCTCTGTGGCCTCTGCCTCAGGCGCTAGAATGGCTCTGGATGCAACAGAGCGATGCCCCAGAGGGGCAGAACATCGCCCCCTGGTGGGCATGCCAGGTGGATCCCGGTAGGGCGCATGCGGGAGTCTGTCTGACTACCTCCCCGTTTCCAGCTTCGGAAAAATGAAAAAAAAAAAAAAATTCTTTCCATTTCACTGGTCTCGGGTAGCTACTGGGGTTTCATGTGAGGCCTGCAGTCCTCTTCCTCTCCCGGTCTGGAAAAGACAAGGCACATTGCTTTCCAATTACCGTGGCCTTTGGAAAATGTGCCTCATGATCCCAAGATGACGTTTTTAATTCTTTCAATCACTCTCTCCATGGCAAACACACATTTTCATAATACGTTGCTTCCTTAATTCAGCAGATGGTTGTTTTGCACCTGCAAGTGCTAGGCACTGTGCCAGGCACTCAGTGATAAACAGGCTGACAAGATGCCACCGCATTCTGGACCAGGGGTACAAATTATTTTCTGTAAAGGGCAACATCGTTAATATTTCAGGCTTTGTGGGCCCTATAGCCTCCACTGTAACCATTCAAATTTGCCATTGTAGTACAAACGCATACATGGAACAGAGATAAGTTAACGAGCATAGCTGTGTTCCCATGAAAGGTTACTTACAGAAACAGGCAGTGGGCCAGACGCGGCCTGCCAGCAGTTTACTGATCCCTGTTCTCTACGATGCAGTGTGATTACCACTCTCACGTTTTATTATAGGTACCATTCATGTAAACCTAGTATTACTATTTTTTAATACATCTGGTTCCCATGACCCGTCACCTCCCCAAAGTGTATTATTTTTCATTGAACTCTTTTATTTTGATATAATTATGCATTCACATGAACAAGATCTGAGGACATAATAGACAGCACTAGTCAACAATACTGTGTTGTATATTTGAAAGTTGCTAAGAGAATAGACTTTAGAAGTTTTCACCACACGCACGCACACAAATTGTAATGATATGAGGTGATGGATGTGTTAATTAACCTCATTGTGGTGATCATTTAGCAATATATATTGTACATATATCAAATCATCATGCTGTGTAACATAAACTTACACAATGCCATGTTAAAAAAATAAACTGAGGCATATTAAACTTTTAAAAGTTTAGTTGAACAGAAATCTACGGCAATCGGGCAGTACCAAATGGAAGAGGTTAGGAGCTCTGCGCCGACAGCAGCCAGGGGCAAGGCCTGTATAGAGATGAAAGCAAAGCACAGAAATAATCTGATTGGCCATCGTTTCAATGGTTGCATTATTTGGTTGGCTACTTATGACTAGTTGTCTTCGGGTTTTTATTTTCTAACCTTGAGGCATTATAGGCTTAGGATTTGGTTTGCTTATGTAGGCTACTAAGACATTAAAGCCATCTCAGTCTCATGGCCTAATTAATTGTTATGTGTCAATTATATCTCAATAAAGCAGAAATTAATTAATTTTTAAAAATAGAGAGAAATCCCATGCACCCTTTTTCCAGTCCATCTACCCCCGCAATGTTGATATTTTTAAAAACTATGTTATCACAATCCAAATATTGACATTGCTGTAGTCAAACTACAGAACATTTTCATCATCACAAGAATCCCTCACGTTGCCCTTTTATATCCATACAACTTTCTGCCCCAACCCTCCTTCCTAATCCCTGGCAACCACTAATCTGCTCCCCAAATCTGTCATTTCCTCCTCATCTTCATTACTTTAAAGGGTAAGAATAAATTTTTCTTCTATTTCGGTTGCTGTTACCACAACACAGAGAGTCACATCATACTCAGCAGTTAGATTCTAAAACTAGCAAATACCATGTTTCCCCATGTATAAGATGCACATGTTTTTGAAAAATTTGGGGTCTAAGAACGGGTGCATCTTATACAGTGGTTGTGGCATTTCAAATGCCATAGATGGAACTGAGGATGAGGCAATATATGGAAAGAGTGATTCAATTCGTCATCAGACACAGATGAGGACAAGCTAATGGATAGGAGTTTCAACAGTGATGAGGAGTTATATGAATTTTATGATGAATAAAACTTCAGTTCAATAACTTTATGTAATACATTTGTTTTTTCAAATTTCAGGCCTCAAAATTAAGGTGCGTCTTATACATGGGGAAATACGGTAAATTGAAAAATAGATTGCACAGAATCAAATTCATCCTTAATAATTCTTAGAAAGGCACCACTATATAGTTACACACACTAATGCACTGCAAATACAAGGGAGTCAACTCTTCCTTCAGATGGCTTTGTCTTCCTTTAGGCCACCTAAAGAAGTCATTTATTCATGCCAGGCTTGTGTAGCTTTAATGACTAGAATTACACTAAGCATTTCAAAAAAAGCCTCATGTGGAAACTGAGGTGACCAAGAAAACAACAGCCTCAGCTCCCTTCCTTGTGTCTTAGGCAGAATGTGAACGCCTTTGAGTGGAACAGCCTCTGCCCGGCACTGTCTCCATTTTGTTCTCCAAAGCCAAGCATATATTGCTTAGTATTAAAGATACTGATTGCTTTATCACTGGGGTTTTCTTTATTATATGTGGCTTAAGTGTCTGTTTGTCGCCGATAGTTTATTGGTTGCTTGCGTAACTGTACTAGCCAATGGGGTGAAGTTGCCACGGCTGAACGCAAATTGAGTGGGTCAGGGGGAAGGTGAACATTTGTTTGCATTGGCAATCATCTGTTTTACATAAAAACTACGTCTTAACGTAATTTCTTTAGAAGTTCTCCAATTGAAAAATAATGTCATAATAGCTAAGTCTTTGACTGGCTCCTCTAAAGGTGAAATACATGTCATTCCAAGAATTGATTTGGCTCCATCTCAAACAGGGTTGCCGTTTCAATTTAGATGTAGACAATTTCCTGTAAAACTTGCCTTTGCTATGACCATCAATAAGTCTCAGGGCCAAACGCTTAAGCATGTTGGCATTTTTTTACCTGAGCCTGCATTTGGACACGGTCAACTTTATGTTGCCTGTTCAAGAGTTTGTGAAAGAACGGACGTAAAATTAAAAATAATTGATGGTCCTCTGCAAGGCGAGCTTAAAAATGATAGAAAGATCTACACAAGAAATGTGTGTACAAAGAGATCTTTGACATGTGAATTAACATTTTATTATTTAAATCGCCTTTATTTATTGAGCTAGCGGTGGCTCTTAAGAAATGTACCGCCAATGGTTTCCTTCATTGCACTCTACTTTAAGCAATTAAGCAAGTAGAAGGGGGAAACCCCGTGGGGCAGTAAGCAAAGGGGTGTCCTCGCCGCCTGCCCTGGGTAATTCAGTTTGAATTAGCAGACACCTTTGCACAAATCATTTTAATTACAATTTATAATATCTAGAACAGCGGTCATTTCGTATGACCGTTGGGCTTTCTAGTTATAGTATAATCCACTATCCTTGTAGAGCTCACCTAACCTAGTAGAAATAACAAAACTGTTGCCTGCTTCCCTGCTAGTTCCATATATTGGGTTACAATTTAGCCAGCTGGCTTCTTACAACTGCATCTGTTCTTTAAAATAATAACAACAACAACCTACTCTTTCCCTTATAGACATAAATGCAGGCCCTGGCCGGTTGGCTCAGCGGTAGAGCGTCGGCCTAGCGTGCGGAGGACCCGGGTTCGATTCCCGGCCAGGGCACACAGGAGAAGCACCCATTTGCTTCTCCACCCCTCCGCCGCGCTTTCCTCTCTGTCTCTCTCTTCCCCTCCCGCAGCCAAGGCTCCATTGGAGCAAAGATGGCCCGGGCGCTGGGGATGGCTCTGTGGCCTCTGCCTCAGGCGCTAGAGTGGCTCTGGTCGCAACATGGCGACGCCCAGGATGGGCAGAGCATCGCCCCCTGGTGGGCAGAGCGTCGCCCCTGGTGGGCGTGCCGAGTGGATCCCGGTCGGGCGCATGCGGGAGTCTGTCTGACTGTCTCTCCCTGTTTCCAGCTTCAGAAAAATGAAAAAACAAACAAACAAACAAAAAAAGACATAAATGCAACTTTCATATTGTAATTGTTGGCACTTGGTGTAAAGCTTCTTGTCTAAAATTAGATATTTGTTTTGCACATTAAGAAAGAAAAATAAGTTTGGCTCTATTTGGGGGGGGGTGTTCTTTTTTATCCTTTATGCAATAAAGAATGCAAACATCTATAGAAAGAATCAATTTTCTCCAATCTAAGGACTTTATTGTCTTCTCCTGACTTTCAAAGAGTCTGGTTAATGTAAACCAAATTTGGTTTTGCTCTTGTTATTTTTTTTTTCTTTATGACAGGCATTATTCAAAGGAAGCATTCTAGTATGCCAAGTTTTCACCTAGAGGGGAATTTTTACAGTCAAGTTACAACCCCTTTAAAATAAGGTTATAATGGAAAACACCAGTAGACAAACAGTAGTCACTTTAGAAGTTCCCTTTAACAGCAGAAGCAGCATTGCCCCCTTTTTTTTTCCTGAGAAATATTTGAAGTGCCTAAATATGTTCCACCTTTCCTCAGCCACACACCTTCTAAATAATTTCCTAGTACAAGTGGAGGTTTGTGACTAGAAGAACAGCATGGGCTGTCTGGAACATTTCCTCGGATTTCTGCACAGAGCTGTGCCCTTCACATCAGTCACTCTTAACATGAAAGAGACTTGATTTAACTCCCGTCCAGCAGCAGCACACCCTTGGACTGTTATGAAATGAAAGCTTATATTCAATGCATGAGCTTGATCCTGAGAGCCTCGCAATTCACAGCTTTCCCCAGTGGGAGTGAAGCCCTCACTCCTTGGCCGTGGCTGTGCACCATGGCTGTGCTTCTGTTTCAGCACATATTTCACGCTATCTTGTAGAATGATTTCTGGTGTGCATGTCCATTTTTTTTTTCAACCAGATTCCAAGCTTTCAAGGATAAGAATATTATTCCCTACTGCATCTAGTGCAGAGCCTGGCATGTGGTGAGTGCTCAAAAAGTCTATGTGAGGATAAAACCCCTGAGAACTGTGGGTACCGCTGGAAGGGAAATAGATCCAGGGTAGCAGTTTTTGGCAATATGGAGGACCACGCACACACTGAGCCTAGAGAAACTACAGCAACATCAAGCTTTTAATGCAATGTGGGGAACACAGGGATGTAAGCGAAATCTGAGAAGGGAGACAAGAAATAGAAGAGCAATAGCAAGATGACACTGAAGCTGGAGGGGTATGAACAATATACACACAAAATCTGGAGTTGACCTGAGGGGAAACTCCAATATTAATATAGGGCTTGGTAGCTAGGTTTTTATGAATGCTGCAAGTTGCAGGAGTTGAATCGGGGAAATACACATTAGAAAAAATTGTCTAAATAAGCTAAAAAGGTCCAAGGTCAGTAGCTTCCCACTCCCAGATCCAAGTTGTAGCAAACACAAATCCTCTCTGAAGAAAAGTATCCCCAGTTCAGGCTCACATGACTCCTAGAAAATAAACTAAATCGAGTACGAGCACATAATAAGAACAAAAAAATCACCAAATGCACAAGAAAACAGCAGCTAGAAGTGAATTCAGCCAGCCATAGACTTAGTGTCCTGAGAATTTCAATACTGAAATAATGCTAAGATAAAGAATATAAAATATGTACAAAATGTTTTTAATATGCATTTTTAAATTAGCAAGCAATAAGAGACTACAAAATTATCAGAAATATTTGAACAGGAATCAAACCAAACTTTCAAAATCAATAAGCAGTTAAATTTTAAATGCAATTGAAATTTTGGACAGCAGAAAATATGTAACTGAAGAAAACTTCAGAGGAGTGATAGGTATTTAAAAGTTGCAGTGCAGCATGGAGGAGGAGGAGCATGGAGGGGCACAGGAGAAGTCTAAGAGAACCCTTAACTGAATTCTCAGAAGAAAAGAAAAATAATGGAGGGTGGGCAATATTCAAGAAATAATGACTGAAGACTTTCCATGACCAATGGAAGTAAAAAATCTTTATATATATGATGCAGAACTTACATCAAACAACATAGGTAAAAATAAATTCACACCTTGACATACTGTAGTAAAACAATGAAATACTAATGACAAAATGAGGGAGTTTAAAGAGAAAAAAGGTGAACATCTACAGGACAGTATAAGATTGTCAGAGTAGCAATGAAAGCTGAGAGAATGCCATCAAAATGGAAAGGGACACAGTACATCAACAAAATGTTCTTCAGGAGTGAAGATGAAGTAAGACTATGTTTAAGTAAACAAATACTGAGAGAGTTTATTCAGCAGACCTTTACTAATGGAAGGTCAGAAAATTTTAAAAACCTGTTCAGTATAGAAGATCTAAAATGCAAGAAGAAAAGGAAAAAAATGGAAAAACATGGATGTAAATCTAAAAACATTATATGAAATAATGATGCTCACATCCAAAATAATGGACAAAATCAAAGGTAATTTGGAGGTAGGTTATCAAGTTTATTTTAAGATCTTGTGTTGTTTAAAGAAGCATTTAGATAAAGCCAACTTTGGACTGTGTTAATATAAACATACAAAGTAAAATTTCAAGTATAAACCTAAAAAACTTGACATGGTCTATACCAGAGGTCGGGAACCTATGGCTCATGAGCCAGATGTGGCTCTTTTGATGGCTGCATCTGGCTAGCAGAAAAATCTTTAATAAAAAGAAATAATAACATTAAAAATATAAAGCATTCTCATGTATTACAATCCATTCATTTCCTACCATTCATGTTCATGGTTGCGGGTGGGAGCCAATCACAGCTGTCCTCCGGGACAACACCAATTTTTTTTTTCTGTATTTTTCTGAAGCCGGAAACAGGGAGACACAGTCAGACAGACTCCTGCATGCCCCCGACTGGGATCCACCCAGCACGCCCACCAGGGGGCGATGCTCTGCCCCTCCAGGGCGTAGCTCTGTTGCCGACCAGAGCCACTCTAGCGCCTGGGGCAGAGGCCGAGGAGCCATCCCCAGTGCCCGGGCCATCTTTGCTCCAGTGGAGCCTCGGCTGCAGGAGGGGAAGAGAGAGACAGAGAGGAAGGAGAGGGGAAGGGGGGGGGAGAAGCAGATGGGCGCTTCTCCTGTGTGCCCTGCCCGGGAATCGAACCAGGGACTTCTGCATGCCAGGTCAACGCTCTACCACTGAGCCAACCGGCCAGGGCCCGGGACAACACCAATTTTTTATTGCATAATGCGTAACGTACACGGGTTGTTGTGAGGTCAGGAAGTAAACTTCCTTTTAATCAAGTAGTCAGCTAGCTAATTGCAGAAACCCTTTTGATGAAGATAGCTAAAAGAAAAAAAGATGAGGAGTATCGTACTTTTCAGCAGGAACAGACAGAGGAATTCGCCTTTGTGGAGAAAGCAGGTTCTGCAGTGTGTCTAATATGCAATGATAAAATTGCATCAATGAAACAGTCAAATAAAAAGTGGCATTTCGACACATGCCATACTACATTTGCTTCGAAATATCCAGCAGGGGAGAGCAGGAAGAAAGCATGTCAAGAGCTACTGTGCAGAGTGCAAGCTAGTCAGTAGCAACTCCGTGTTTGGACCCAACAAGGTGACTGGAATTCGGCTAGCTTTGCTGGTGCTTTAGCAATTGTGAGAAACAGAAAGCCATTTACAGATGGGGAGTATGCCAAAACATTCATGCTTGATGTTGCCAATGAACTTTTTGATGACTTTTTAGATAAAGACAAGATAATCAAATGAATAAAAGACATGCTTCTGTTGGCAAGAACTGTTCACGATCATACCATCATGATGGCAAATCAAATTGAGACAACATAAGTGAAGGACATAAATGCAGCATCATTCTTTTCTCTCATGTTGGGTGAGTCAACAGACGTAAGCCATTTATCCCAGTTCAGCCTGATTGCAAGGTATGCTGTCAGTGACACACTACGTGAGGAAAGTCTTGTGTTTTGCCAATGAAAGAGACAACAAGAGGGGAGGATTTATTCAAGTCTCACTGATTTCGCTAAAGAAAAAAATCTACCTATGACTAAACATTTCAGTGTGTACTGATGGTGCTCCATGCATGGTGGGGAAAAACAGAGGATTCGTAGTGCTTCTTCATGAACATGAAAAGAGACCCATCCTAAGTTTTTACTGCATCCTACATCAGGAGGCACTTTGTGCTCAGATATGTGGTGAGCAGCTTGGTGAGGTGATGTCACTGGTCATTTGGGTGGTCAACTTTATTGTTGCCTGAGCTTTAAATGATCGCCAGTTTAAAACACTGCTGGATGAAGTTGGGAATAATTATCCTGGTCTGCTTCTGCACAGCAGTGTGCTTTAGTTGTCAAGAGGGAAGGTGCTTAGCCGTTTCGCGACTTGTCTGAGCAAAATCTGGACTTTTCTTGAAATGAAAAATTGAGCATCCTGAGTTAACTAACACTGAGTAGCTCCTGAAGTTCTACTATCTCGTGGACAAGACTGAACATCTGAACCAGCTCAATGTGAAACTGCAAGGCGTTGGAAATACAGTCTTATCCCTTCAACAAGCAGTGTTTGCATTTGAAAACAAGCTGGAACTCTTCATCACTACATTGAAACAGGTCATTTACTACATTTTGAAAAACTCGGAGAGTTTAAAGATGCATGCACAGCAAGTGACCCTGCTCAACATCTTGATCTCTAGCAGCTAGGGGGCTTCACATCTAATCTCCTGCAATCATTCAAAGCACACTTTGGAGAATTTTGTGAGCACACTCGTCTTTTTAAGCTCATCTCCCATCCACACAAGTGTGCAGTGGACAGCGCTGACCTGAGTTACATCCCCGGTGTCTCCGTCAGAGATTTTGAGCTACAAGCTGCTGACCTGAAGGCCTCAGACATGTGGGTGAATAAGTTCAAGTCACTGAGTGAAGATTTGGAAAGACTTGCATGACAGCAGGCAGAGTTGGTGAGCAAACACAAGTGGGGAGAAAAAAAAAAACTTCAACCCGCGGACCAACTGATTGTCAAAATTTGGAACACACTTCCTGCCACATACCATACACTGCAGCATGTGAGTATTGCTGTACTGACAATGTTTGGCTCTACGTATGCATGTGAGCAGTCTTTCTCACATCTAAAGAACGTTAAGACCAACCTATGATCACGTTTAATGGATGGAAGTCTCAACGCCTGCATGAAGCTTAACCTCACCAGGTATCAACCAGACTACAAAGCCATCAGCAAACCCATGCAGCACCAGAAGTCACATTAATGGTAAGAAGTACTTTATTCATCATTGGTTAGCAACAGCATAACAATGTTATTAAAAAGAATTCAGAGACTTATTGTACTTTAAAAGTGTTGGTCTTACATAAAATGCACACATTTACTTGTATTTAGTGTTAAACATATTGTATGGCTCTCACGGAATTACATTTTAAAATATGTGGTGTTCATGGCTCTCTCAGCCAAAAAGGTTCCCAGCCCCTGGTCTATACACTCCAAACAAGGTGGAGAAAAATAGAGTAAGAACATAAACTTAAACAATTGTGAGTGAGAAAAACACAGGAAAGTAAGAATATTAAAAAGCCACAAAATAATATAATAGAAATAAACTCAAATTATTAGGAATAAAAATAAATGTAAATGAATTAAATTTTTCAGCTACAGAATAGAGAATCTATTCTGTGAAAATACCTGACTATATGCTATCCACAATTTTAAAATGAGGACATGTTAAGCTTAGAAGTAAAAGATGACAGCAAGCAGAGTTGGCGAGCAAACACAAGTGGGGAGAAATAAAAAAACTTCAACCCGCGGACCAACTGGGTTGATAATTTATTGTATCATAAGCAGGTAATCTAGCATGAGGTTGTACTGTAACTTAATTAACCCCCTATTGGTGAACATAAAAAAATTTTAAATAAATTTTATATTTATGGATTTTAAATGTATATGTTTTAACTTCTGTTGCTAACCACTGATGAATAAAGTACTTCTTACCATTAATGCGACTTCTGGTGCTGCATGGGTTTGCTGATGGCTTTGTAGTCTGGTTGATACCTGGTGAGGTTAAGCTTCATGCAGGCGTTGAGACTTCCACCCATTAAATGTGATCGTAGGTTGGTCTTAACGTTCTTTAGATGTGAGATGTAAAATTGAAAGTAAAACGAGAAAAAAATATTCAAGGCCAACATGAACCAAACAAAGTAAATTGGATATATTAATTCAGAAAAGAATAGGCTTAAGAAATACATATTTTTTAAACAAAGCATGTCACTATGATTAAAGGTCCATCTCAACAGAAACATGTAAAAATTTTAAAATTACCTGTAATTCATCCATAATTCCTTATCTACATATACATTAAAATTACACCATTTATATGACTGGAACTTTAGTCTTTCTCCTATGCATGTTTTTAATACTTAGTCTGTAGCCTGCTTTTTAATTTATTGTATCATAAGCAGGTAATCTAGCATGAGGCTGTACTGTAACTTAATTAACCCCTTATTGGTGAACATAAAAAATTTTTAAATAAATTTTATATTTATGGATTTTAAATGTATATGTTTTAACTTCTGTTAGTTTTTCTCCAGGTATTATTTATTTCAAGGTATAAATAATGATTGATGTCTTTGTTCATTTATAGTTATAATTAATTGAGGAAGCAATTTTTTGTTTTCCTAGGAGATTTTTATTTCCTAGTGTTCCCATTCAGGTAGTATCATGCCAGACAAAATATTTGGACCAAATTTCTAAGAATCAGCTGAAATTCCCTAAGATCCAGAACTTCTTCCCTATATTTTCTTGACTCTCATGGAAATCCCATTGATTTCATATGAATCTCACAGTTCTATAGAAATCCACAAACATCAGAGAGAGGCAAGTCAAGGACTCTGGCTCCTAGGAATAGTAAGAGCCCACAGCATTCTGTGTTTCCATCTCTGCAAGGCCTTGGACCATCCTAACCCCATAACATCATAGTGGCAGATGGGAGGAACTTTAAAAGCAATATTCTAATACACATGGTGAGCATGGTCATATTCTAATACACAAGGTGCTCATTTCGTAAAAATCTAAATCTAATTCTTTATATGAGAAGAATGATTCTCTTTATTCTTTTCTTTTGCTCACTCCTTCATTCTCTCATGCATTTTTAGTAGCCTTCCATTTGGACCATGCCTGAAAGATACATTCTGTAGCCACTCCAATGGATAGTCTTTTGTCATGCATGCATTCTAATGAATGTTAGAATCCTACATAGATACTATTACCTTGAATTAGAATTCAGTAGTGCATTCTCAACCTGATTCAAAAAGATATTATTACTACAAATCTTGAAAGAACCTATTCTATTCAAGGAAAAATTTTCCAAGTACTCCCAAATGTATTAATCCAATATTATTATTTTTCAACAAATATTTGTTGAGTACCAATGGACTCCATTTCTGATGCCCAAACTAAATGTGAAAGTCAGATATGTAAGTAAACAGTTAAAGCAATGTAACACCTAAGTAAGCTAAGGGCAAGGGGCTATGGAAGTACAAATATGAGTGTGAATGTGTGTGTTTGTGTGTGCATAAAACAAAGACTTGGCCCTTTTCTTTAACACATATGTTATTAATCAGGTCCACTAAGAGAAACACACACATTCACAAGTTCTGCCCAATAAATCCATGGGAGCCAAGGTCTCTTCCAAGAGCCTCTCTTTTCTTTCTAGCTCCTTCCCAACTATTCATAATTGGCACTTCATCCTCATTACCACCTTTGTTCTTTATGGATTTTAACCATGTGGCCCTCACAGCCCCTTTCTTAGGGGAATCATCTTGCAGGAAGCATTTCTGAGTCACATAGCAGCCCCTGTCTTCTCAGTCTTACTATCACCATGCCCCTGGCACCTGCCACAGTGGCTCAAAGAGGGAGTCTACACTAAGAGGTGCGTGGAACAGACTGGACTCAGATCATGCTTGAGTTATCTTTAACCAGATTTTTTTTATATATATAAAGGACATTGTAATTGAAGCCCACAGTAAAGACTCAATAAATATTTGTTGACTGAAAGAGAAAATAAATCAATTATGTGCTGCTAGATTCCCCTTAGCAGTGTGCTGAGCACATAGTTTTCAATAAATTGCCAATTGATTTCCTTCTATGGTGCAAAATTATGAACGTATCGGATTTTTTTTTAACTAGGTGTCCTTTTTCTAATGATTTAGCTTGGTAAGTTTTACTTAATGTATATTCAGCTAGATATGGAATGTTTGGCAGCACCTTTTCAGAACAGGTAGTGAGATCTGTTTCCCAATTTAGACATAAAAGATATAAAACTTCTTTTAAAAGAATCTCTAGGCCCTGGCTGGTTGGCTCAGTGGTAGAGTATCAGCCTGGCGTGCGGAGGTCCCAGGTTCGATTCCCGGCCAGGGCACACAGGAGAGGTGCCCATCTGCTTCTTCACCCCTCCCCTTCTCCTTCCTCTCTGTCTCTCTCTTCCCCTCCCACAGCCGAGGCTCCATTGGAGCAAAGATGGCCCGGGCGCTGGGGATGGCTCCTTGACCTCTGCCCCAGGCGCTAGAATGGCACTGGTCGCGATGGAGCGACACCCCAGATGGGTAGAGCATCGCCCCCTGGTGGGCGTGCCGGGTGGATCCCGGTCGGGCGCATGCAGGAGTCTGTCTGACTGCCTCCCCATTTCCAGCTTCAGAAAAATACAAAAAAAAAAAAAAAGAATCTCTAGCCTAGTCCAAGGATCTCAGAAAGCTCATCCAGGGCAGGACCTGTACCACTGGAGCACAGTATATCTAAAGAATGCCAAAAGATCCTTCAGTGTTTCACTTGACAGTCATTTTCCTTAGGCACAAGGGGCAGCACATGAAAGGGTACCCAGACAATAAGATAATATCCCCCCAAACACACATATGAGAAGGTCTACGATCAGATGTTCTTCCATTCATCACCTTATGGGCTGAATTGTATCTCCTCAAAATTTGTATGATAAAGTCCCAATCCCAATTATCTCAGAATGTGACTGTATTTAGCGATAGAATCTTTAAGAAGGTCATTAAGTTAAAATAAGTTCATTGGAATGGATCCTAATTTGATAGACTGGTGTCCTTATAAGGAAAGGAGGTCAGAGCACAAACACAGACCATGTAAAGACAGAGGAAGAAGATGGCCATCTACAACCCAAGGAGAGAGGCTTAGAAAGAACCAACCCTGCCAACACCTTCATCTCAGACCCCAGCTTCCAGAAATGTGAGAAAATAAATGACTATTGTTTAAGCCACCCAGTCTACGGTACTTTTTATAGCAGCCCTAGCAGACTAATACATCTCCCATGGAAACTCCATAGAAACTTCACACACCCTGACTCATTACCAGTACTACAAAGATGAGCTGCTGGACACTTGCAAACGGGGTTGAAGAATGGTGTATCAGTGACCTGGAAATTGACATGCCTGCCCAAATCGGCAACAGTACCCCTGTTTGTGGACAACAACTCTCTCCCCTATACCACCCGTTATTGTCAATCACACCATGTTACTGTTTATATCTTTCATAGCATAAGATGCAAATGCAATTATCGTGTTTATTGTCTTTCTGCTCTAACATCACCGTAAGCTCCGCGGGGGCAGGGCTCCTCTCCACGTCCCCAGTGCCAAGCACAATGCCTGACACAGAGGAACACATAGTTGCTCAATGAGTCTACTATTTCTACTTTTTAAAAAAATCCCTCCAGGGGTTACAAGCTCCATGTTTGACACAATTAACCCACAGACAGCTTGGTTTTCTTTTTGCTTTCAATGCACTAAGCTCGGGAACACCCAGCTGAGAAACCTGGATTCAACTTCTGAAAGGGAAGCTGAACCGAAAGTGACAGCCTTGCCCAGGGTGTTCTGGTCCACCTGACAGCGGCAGTTCTCAGCATTTTAAATGAGGAAGGCTGGGCGAGGGAGGTGAGCAGGATGGGAGACTCATCAGAAGAATGATAAAGCATTCAGAGGAGTGTTAAAATTGAATCATGTGTTATAAATAATAAAACACATCCAACTGTGCATATTAAGTTGTAATTCAATCTCTGGCTTCTTCTGACATTGATAAACCATTCAAAGCCCCTCTCACGTAGTGTCTGATGCCACCAGTGACTAACCCCTCAGTGGAATGTCTACCTTATTATTATTGTGCACAATCAGTTTTACATCCTTCTGCATATGCGAAAAACAGGCGATGAGGACCACATGGAATGAACTGGAGAACCCCAGATGTCGCCTAAAACTGTTTAGCCAGCGATAAAGAGATTTTTTTTTTAATGTACTTGTAAATGAGGCATGAAGGGGCAGTCGAACAAGCAATTCCGGGTTGTAAATTTAGCCATAAAAGAGAAGTGAAGAACACAAGATGCAAATGTCAAGTGTTCAGGTCTTGACATTGCAGCTTTCTCTATTCAGGGCTGATCTGGAGCAACACTCATTCTGAAAGAGAAACTTCATCCTCCAGGAGGCCAGAGGACGCCAGAGCCCGAGTTTCGGTAGCAGTGCTCGGGTGTCCGGGAGAGCACAGGCGCTGCTGGGAGCTCCACTGCCCGCCTTCCCGATCTTCAGTGCAAAGGGGGCCTAATAGTAGACATAGCCCTTACCAATCATTTCTCCCCATTTGATCAGGAGGATTCACTCAAATTCTTTTTTGAAAGTGTCTTTGAGATCTGGCCAGGCAGCCCAGTTGGTTGGAGCGTCATCATGATGTACAGAGTTTGTGGTTCTGTCCTGGATCAGGGCACAAGTGGTAGTCAACCAATGAGTGCATGACTGGGTGGAACAAATTGATGTCTCTCTTTCTCTCTAAAATCAATCAATAAATCTTTTCTGCCACCAGGACTTTCAGCTCCGGCTAAAGCCCCCGCCTGGGATCTGACTTGGGCAGGGGAAGCTCCAGGACCTTGGAGGATAAACATGAGCTGATTCTTCCATCTCTTCACCAATTTTGACTATGGCCCCCAAGTCCCCTTCTTCTCCCACGTATCTGGTTTAATCCCTTCAGGGCAATAGGAATCTGCTGAAGCTACTTGGTGTGCTGGTTGGTTCAGCCCCAAAGCACTGGGGTAAATCAGAAGAAAGGAACCTCAGCTGCTTACAGATAGCAAGAGAGCATTGATTTTTTTTTTCTCCTTCCTCTCAATACTCTCCCGCCTCCCCACCAGTCACTTTCTTCTGAGTGTTTTCCACTGAAATCAAGATGAAGGATGGTGGAGAAAAGAAGGGTCAGGAATTAAAGCAGAGAAGGAAGGAGACAAAGAGACACAATCTGGTACAAAATCCTAGACAGGTCAAAACACACGTTTGCCATCACTTGGACCAGCTGGGCGCCACTGCTGGTCCCACAATGGCTCCTGACACACACACAGATGGTCTCACAGGAGTGTCACAGCCAAAGGCAGCCAAACACACTCTGAAATGGACATCCCGGAAACTCAAGGTCAGCCTGTGTCCTTCATGCCACAACAGCAGAAAGACTGGACTCACACTTCTGTCTTGCAGTTTTCTACCTCTTAAATATGTTTTGCCAAGAAAAGGGTAGAGAAGCGCACACACTCCTGTTAACAGAGTTTATCTCTGTAGGATGGAGTGGGAGTTGGAGGGAGGGACTCTGACTTTTTACTTTCTATCTTTTTATTAAAAACATTAGGGCAAAAGTAATTTTTACTTTCTTTTTTGCTTTCCAAATTGTTCATAAGAAATGATTTGCCTATATAATTTTTAAATGAATAAATATGCTTTCTAAAAAAGAAAGATGCTTTTACAGGCAGGGTCACACTGGATCTCAACAGCCCAGTGAGATGAGCAAGGTGGATATGGCCCAGGATTCTGGGTCACCCAGACTCGAGTCATGATCCCTCTTCTCACATCTACCAGATGTGGAACGACTGATTTAACCTGTACCCCAGACAAGATAATAAAATTCAATATGGCAGGTTTCTAGGAGAATTACAGCAAATTGAATATATTAAGCTTTATTTAAAAAAAAAATGCTTGGTATATGATAAGCACTAAATAATTAGAAAGTATTATCATCATTATTACTGGTAGCATTATTAATGTTATTATTATTATTATTAAAGATATTTCAAGATAAATCCTGGACAATATGGCAACATGGCTAGCAGCTGGCCAAGCCAAAACCAGAACCAAGATCATTTGCGGCCATTATGTTGCAAGGTGTTAAACAGGACTATCCATGTTGCCTACCTCTAGAGCAGTGGTAGTCAACCTGGTCCCTACCACCCACTAGTGGGCGTTCCAGCTTTCATGGAGGGCAGTAGTGGAGCAACCAAAGTATAAATAAAAAGATAGACTTAACTATAGTAAGTTGTTTTATAAAGATTTATTCTGCCAAACTTAGCGAAAATCCGACATAAAGTACTTGGTAAGTAATTATTATTATATGCTTTAACTTGCTGTGTAACTCTGCTTTATAAATTTTATAAAGTAAAGTTACTTCCCTACTTTATAAATCACCATTACTGTGGAACCGGTGGGCGGTTAGAAAATTTTACTACTGACAGAGATACAAAAGTGGGCGGTAGGTATAAAAAGGTTGACTACCCCTGCTCTAGAGTTTTGGATTGGGGCCTTGGGCACTGGCTCAGCATTGGCCTAATGCAGTGGTTCTCAAATACTTTGAAGTCAGGACTCATTTAAAATCCTACAAATAATTGTAGGTGCACTATATACAAATTTCTGAGAGATATGTTATAATAATTAAGTCAAATATTAAAGAAAAAATATAAAGCCCAAGTGTGCTTTTATGGTAATTAAATGAAATAAATATGACAAAATTAAATTTATTCTGACATTAAAACCATTTTTATGTTACATTTTTTGAGTTATGCTTTTTAGAATTTGTAAAAAAGAGGGGTTAAAAAATAAAAAAACAACAAAAAAGTTATATTTATATATATAGATAGATACATTCTTAGTAAGATTTAGTAAATTCGGCAGGTCCCAGCACAAATGTGTTCTTTCATTCTTGTGTTTATGAGAAACATGAGCCTGATGTGTCCTAGTGATTTCTTCAATGTTTGGGCATATATTTAAAGGGCAAACTTTCATTTTCTCATCAATACATTGAAGAATTCCTCTCTTTTTACTCTTAACTGTGCTAAGGGTAGAAAATCCTAATTCACATAGATAGGATGTTGAAAATTGTAGTAAAATGTTCAAAGCTTTTTTAGATATTGCCACATATTCTTCTTTTATAGAAATCCAAAAGCCTTCAAGAGACAATTCCTTATGTTTAATCGTCAGTCCAAAACCCCCACCATACATATCATCTTAACTTTACACCAAACAAAAGATAGAAGAAACTTGCCTCCAGTCTTTCCGGGGAACATGGGGAGTAGTGTAAACAATCTAGCACCACAGCTTAACAGCCTTTTGCAACCTAATCAGACAAGTGAGATGGGGGGGTTGGGCAGACTGTCAGGTTACAGCCAATTCCCCACACCTCTGTCCCCCAAAAATCTAAACTCCAAAAACCCTGTTGGTTTTTTGGTCCCCAAGAGGCACATTATTTCTCTGGAATACCATAGGGCACACCTGGAAATCTTCTAGGGTGCACTAGTGTGCCCTGGCACACACTTTGAGAACCACTGGCCTAATGTATGAATATCTCAGGTTCAATTCCTGGTCAGGGTACATATAAGAAGCAACCATGTGCTTCTCTTCCTTTTCTCTCCCCCTTCTCTCCCTTTTCACCTCCCACAGCCAGTGGCTCAATTGTTTCAAGCGTGGCCCTAGGTGCCCAGGGTAGCTTGGTTGGTCCAAGCATGTAAGCCTGAGGCACTAAAAGTAGCTTGGCTGATTTGAGCATCGGCCCCAGACAGGGGTTGCTGAGTGGATCCTGGTTGGGGCGCATGCTGGAATCTGTCTCTATATCTTCCTTCCTCTCACTTAAAAAAAAAAAAAAGAAAGAAAGAAAGAAAGAAAAGACAGTTTCAGATTGGAGATTCCAGAGTCCTCTCTGGGATCAGCCTCAGAGAAAAAACTCTGTATGATCTATACAGAGGTAGAGATTGGCCTGCCTGACCTGAAATGCCTCCCAGCGCAACTCTTCAATGTTTTGGAACAAATAACGCTATCAAAATAATGATGGAAGAAATAATATCTGTGCCTGATGGGCATGACCAGAGAGAAAGTTTGAAAGGACAAGAAATAATGTTTATGTCGCTAGACCTAATAAAACTGACTTCCCATTGAAGATATTTTAAATGTTTCCGATGGCTCATAAAAAGAAACAACAACAGAAACCTGTTTGAATATTCCTCAGGCCCGGTCTCTGATTGGGTACCAGTGCAATTCAAAAGAACTTACTAGTATTTCAGTGCACTTCAGGGTTGCCTCAATTTTTTTTTTTTTTTTAGACAGTATGATTGACCTTCTTAAACATCTGTGTTACCATTTAGACTGAAGTCTAAACTATATTCCAGATTTTCTAGATTTTTCTGTTCTAGCTTAGAATGGTCTGCAAAGAAGTGTCGAGCTGAGCCTGCCTGAGAGCCGACAGGCGCTCAGGGTGCAGCAGTGAGGCCCACGTGGATTCCCACTGCCCGCCGTCGGGGAGGTGGCCTGCTGCTTGGGAGCAGATCCCGCCTGGGGCTTCCGTTCATCACAGCCAGAAGCGACCCCTGACCTTTGTATGGTGCTGGACGGTTTCCCAAGCACATTCTTGTACACTGTTCCACACCATCCTCTCAACAAACCCATAAAAAACAAACATTATTAACCCCATTTTTCAGCCAAAGAAACTGGAGGCTCAGCAAATTGAAGTGATTTTCTTGAGGCCATAAGGCTAGTAAGGAAAAGCTATGGCTTGCACTCCCTATTTGGCATCCTGCCCAATACACCTTAAATGTTGTTTACACCTCTAATTCCAAACCAAAAAAGAGTTTTCTATTTAACCTCTTCGCCCTCAGCCCCGCCATAGCCATTCACCCATACATTCCCCCCTGGGAGACTGCTAAACTCGGGTGACAACAAGCCACAGCGAAATCACCCGATGCTCGTTGGAGTTCTGACAACGTTGACAAAGTCCTTGGCAGGCCCTTCTATTTTCATGATCAATTGATACTGTAGCCAGGAACAAGCCTGGCTGGTGCCGAGCTGATCTCTGCTGTAAAAATGCGTGCACAGTGTACATACACATTCGTTTATATTCTGAGCACAGAGGATGAAATAATTCTGCACCGTGTCCATTTTTGTGCTGTTAAGGCATACGGTTGCTTTGCAAGCAAAACAGTAGATCTTTCATTTGGCAGTGACATTCCACAAAGTGCTTATAATTCAGTGTTAGCTTATCAGCCGTCCAATCTCCCACTCCGGGGAATGTGTCAACCATCAAAAGGAGTGGAGGAGGTGTGCTGCATCTCAATGGCTTTCATTTCATCAGACTTACTTTCTTAAGGGCATTTAATCAATGAGGACAAGTAGTAGGCAGATTTTTAAATAAATGTGTCACTTTAGGTTAATCCACAGCACAGCTGAATGTATTTGTTTATGCAACTCCCAAATATGTGTCTCTGCTCCTCAGCAGAATTGATAATCTGTAAATCAAAACATGTTACAAGTAGTTTTAAACTATCCCCCAAGGAACAGCTTTATTTGACCTGCCAGAAAGGGAGATGTCCAGAAGTTTCAGGTACAAGGGTGCTGACTGTCAGAGCTGCTGAGAAGGCTCGAGTGAAATGTCAGGTCCATTTACAACAAAGCTTGCTATTCATTCTTCCTCCCTTTCTTTCATTAACCAGGTGAATAATGTGCTCCAAAAAAAAAAAAAAAAAGGTGTTTTGGATGACAAAGAGCCTGGGAGCCTGGCAAAGAATGGCAAGCTGGGAAGCAAAAAGGACTGCAGAAATTTTAATTTATTCTTGGGGCTATTATTAAATGCAGAAGCGAATAAAAATGAAAAGTAGACTAGCATGATACTGATGGGGCTTGCATCATTTTGCATTGATTATACTAAGATACTGGCTTCTGTTTATTCTCCCTCTTTTTTGCATCCTTAATGTGGCCCAGACAAACAGAGGAGCTGTAATTGCATAAACTCAGGTCCCGTGTCAAATAGGAATTTCTCTTGCCATCCATTATCAGCTATCTGAACTGTCAAAATATGATTGTCACATCTGCTGGAAGTGTATTGGCCAGGTTGTGATGTGAATGCGGTTTTGTTACTTTAGATTGATTTTCTTAATGCTGGCCATAAGCGTGCCAGTGTGCAGGCTCAGGGATCTTTTCAGTCCTTTTAACAAAGCTTGAACTGTGTTGACATTTGTCCTCAGGCAGCGGTGCCCATTCAGAGTCGGACTTCTGCTGAGGCTTTTGTTGGAAGCACTTACATAATCTCTTCTTTTTTGTTTTTTTTGTATTTTTTAAACAGAGAGTGTTTATCAAATAAGATTGAGGCTTTATGATCCTTTTGACACTGCAGCTAACAAGTTATTAATATTCTGTGGGCTTCAGAGCAAATCTACTTAACAGTTTCGAGAATCATTCGAATCCCAGGCACAGCCTTAACTACAGCTTTTTATAGATAGGAAGAGATATCTGGATCTGTGTGTGGGTGACATTGCAGAGGACACTGGAGGTTGATAAAAGCTTACTCTATCACGTCTCTTCCCCCATATCCTTCCAGACAGCCCAGGAGAAGCTGCCTTTCTTTGACTTGGGAAGAGTCATTAAATGGCCAGTACTTGTAAAGGAATTATCACCAGAATCGATGGTGCTCGTCATTTCATTTTATTCTGCTGAAAATAGCAACATTTAAATAATGCACAAACTCTCTGTAGTTCTGGTAAGTACTCTGCAGGTTTTCTGAATGTCGCCTCTGCTTCCATAGGGTGCCGGGACCTCAGAGTGTCTGAGACTTTCATGGAGAGGACCCCAAGCTTTAAGTGCACCCATAAACATACATAATAGCCAATTAACAACAGAGTCAAGTCAGAATGGATATTCATGTGCCAGCTTGTAGTACAATTTAGTTCTCAATTCTGAAACAAATTAAATTCATTCTTGTGCATCCTAGTGGTAACATACAATTAGCTTTCAGAAAGTGTAATGTGTCATATAGGAGCCTCTGGAAATTTCAAGGATAACCTCTCCGGTCCCCTTAACAGTAATCTTAAGTGTATATCTCAAAAGTTACATAAATCAAACCATTTGGTAAACTGTGTTGTAACCTTTTTCAACATATCTCCCTGTTAGCTTTAATATCATTATATCCCATTGTGATGAAAATGGACTTTCTGTATCCAGCGATAATGAAAATAGCCACTTTATGCAGTTTCTGCATGCAATTATCCTGGCTTTGCTGGGGCTCTAGAGAAATCTAAGCTAATTGCTTTGGGACTTTTCCTACATTTCCATAAATTCTTTGTTAATTTTTCATGAGAAACTGTTATTGCAGTTGCCCTTAAAGTTCTCATTGTATTCAATGATGTAAAGAAGTCATTATGGAAACCGGGTGATTTGCTAGTTATCCCCACCAGAACTGGACTCCTTTTGATCTCCACGTATTCTCAGGTGAAGTGAGGTTTCCTCTCTCTCTCTCTCTCTCTCTCTCTCTCTCTCCCCCCTCTTTCTCTCTATCCAAGCTTTTCTTCATCTGACTTTACTCAAAGCCAATCTAACAGCAGTTCTATGTGTGCATGACCTTGTCATTATAGGACATGAATTAAGTTTGCTTTATCTGACAGTTGGCTCTGGAATTGCTTTTATACCTACTCATCAACCTCTAAGACAAAGAACTCTGTTTTAAATGATAGAGGAGCAACTGAAAGAGCCAAGTTTCCTGGGGAATGCTTCGAAATTACCTTCAATGTTACATTTGATTTATTGATTGCTTCAAACCCAGAGTCACAGTTTCTATAGCTTCCAATAAGCACTGCCTAAGAACACCTCCAATGCTTGGCAGTGGCTTTCAGGGATTTTTTAGCCTGATTCTCTCCTTTGAGCTCTCTTGGGTACAAGAACACACTCTCTGGCACCACTAAGGGAAGACAATCTTCCCTCTCTCGTTGTAAGCTGGGCTGGATTCAATAAAAGCAGATCAACCAGGTGCTCAAAACACCAGCCAAACAAGATATGGGGACCCTAGCGAGGTAGCCCAGTTGCTTAAAACGTTATCCTAATACACCAAGATTGCAGTTGGATCCCATCAGGGCACACACAAGAATCCACCAATGAATGCATAAATAAGTGGAACAACAAATCGATGTTTCTCTTTTTCTCTCTCTAAATCCATCAATAAACAAAAACAGAAAAACAAGGGCCTGGCCGGTTGCCTCAGTGGTAGAGCGTCGGCCTGGCGTGCAGAAGTCCCAGGTTCGATTCCCGGCCAGGGCACACAGGAGAAGCGCCCATCTGCTTCTCCACCCCTCCCCCTCTCCTTCCTCTCTGTCTCTCTCTTCCCCTCCCAGCTAAGGCTCCATTGGAGCAAAGATGGCCCGGGCGCTGGGGATAGCTCTGTGGCCTCTGCCTCAGGCGCTAGAGTGGCTCTGGTCGTAACATAGCGATGCTCAGGATGGGCAGAGCATCGCCCCCTGGTGGGCAGAGCATCGCCCCTGGTGGGCGTGCCGGGTGGATCCCGGTCGGGCACATGCGGGAGTCTGTCTCTCCCCGTTTCCAGCTTCAGAAAAATACAAAAAAAAACAAAAAAACAAACAAAAAAAAAAAACAGAAAAACAAGACACAGATTGCCAGGGAGAGAGATAAATTTAGCTTTGGTTAACCTACCCAGAATTAGCCATCAGAAAAATCTAAAAGAAACTCTTTTTATTTCAGAATATAAGCCAGGTTTGTGTTCTATAGTTTGGCATTCAATAATATTTATTTCAAATTCCATGGAAGATATGTAACAACTCATCAATCTAGCCTCAAGATTTGTGCGTGTTACTGCATGTCTGCTATCCCCCAATAAAAGGTGGCCTGCAAAGCTCCCTGCCTCCCAGAAAAGTAGCTCTAACCTGGCCATCACCTTGGGCCTCTAAAGGCCTTGGTCTTTATGGGAAAACGCTGAGCGCTGGGGAAGTCCTTCTGCCACCGTCAGCCCACCTTGAACTCTAGTTTGGAGGCTTCATGGCTGACTTCCAAGAATAGCTCCTGCATCTCCTGCAGTTGACAAACTCTTCTTGAACACTGTGAAAGGGCCCTGGCGCTATTCAGGGCACACCACACAGTGCTGGAATACTTCTTGTACTCAGGCAGCCTGGTGGCAAATGCAGCACTAGCCCCCACACGGGCAACCTCGGCCCTGACCTTCCAGAGGGTGAAGGGAACCCTCCTTGTCATCTGCAGGCAGCCCACGTGTGAAAACTGTCCCTTTACAAACATGAACAAGGATCAGCACGTGACCAAGTGAACCTTCCCCAAGTACCAACACCTCCTGGGGGGTCATTCCAATGGTCTCCCTCAAGGGAAACAGAATAAACAAACTACTGTGCAGGTGAGAATTAAATTTGCCTTTCAAAGTCACAAAAGCAAAGTTCTCACAGCCTGATGTCTCTCAGGAGCCTTCCCAAGGGGTGACTATTCACCTTGGAAGGCAGTGCAGTAAACAGATGTTAAATTAAATGAAAACGAAACCCAGGACAGTGGCGGCATTTGAAAGTCTGTTTTCTGGGTATGTGGACATTTAACTTGGTATTGAGAAATCTTAACTAGTTGTCTAGCTTGGTTGAAGACCATTAAGACCCTGCTGGACCGAAGGTGTTCTAGTTTCTCACAAGTGCTAAGGCCCAAACAGCTTCGACCACACTTCTCCCCGAATCACAACTTGTGATCCCATCCTCACTCATCTTCCAGCGACATTGGCATGAATGCGTTTCTTCTAACAGTTCTGCAGTCTCTTTCTTTCAGGAATTATTGCCCTTGACTGTGTACATATACATTAGTTACACTTCGTAACAAACACAAATTATGTCATTTAAGGGCATTACCACAAACAGCAACGCCAGGCTCCAAAGTTATCGTTCTTATTGATTCATATGTGAAACTCAAAATGGGAATAAGTTTGGAAACACTGTGACTCAGATATAAGGAAAGCTGGTTGTTGAATAGGAAGATCTTTTGTCTTAATGATGAAGTTCACATAGAGCAGTTATGTACTTACTTGCATATCAGCTTCTCTCATGGAATCCTCCTAACAATGTGATTTAAGAAGCATAACTCTGCTCTTTCTCTTCAACAAGAACACAGCAACATGGGTCTTTGGAAGCCCCTGACAGGCAAACCATCACCCTCTGGGTCGAGCTTGGTGTCACCATCGAGAATGTCAAAGCAAAAATCCAAGATGAGGGTGTCCTGCCTGACCAGCAGAGTCAGATTCTATGGATGAACAGCAGAAAATGGCCAGACTCTGTCCAGAAAGACACCACCCTGCATTGGGTGCTCCACCTGAGGGACAGTATCATCAACCCTCCGGACCACTGGCTCACCCGGAATACCGCTGTTACAAGATGACTGAGTGGTGTGCCGTCTGCAACCCCCTGCTGTCAGGTGTGGCCTTGCCAATAGCCTGCACCCTGAGAATTCCCAATAAGACCCTTCCTCTGCCTCCTTCCCCTGCAGGGCAGCATCCACCTGAATCCTGTAGCACCAGGGCCTCAAACAGGTCCTCCTTTCCTTGAAAAGAAGAAAGAGGAGTTGACAGGGAAAGCAGCAACACAATCCTCGTGTTACAGGGCCAGAAACTGCAGCTCAGGGAGGTTGGAGAAACTGCCAAAACAACACAGTAAGGAACAGAATCAGGATCCCAACCTGCTCATCTCCAAACTCCTTTCATTTCTGCTATGCCACATTAAAGATCAGTTTCTCCACACCCTTTATTTAGACCTCCAGCCTCGACCCCCCCCCCCCAGAGGACTGCCCACGTGGTTCCTTGGACTCTCCCTGAATTCTAGATGAGCTTCTTCCGTGGTACCTGCAAGACTTTCTTGCAGACTCTGTGTGCGTGTCTGACGGACTGTAACGTACTTGAAGACAGGTATCTTGCTCTGCTCATCTTTGAATTCCCGGCATCTACAATAATGCCTCCCACAGGTGCACATTTATTGCAAGATAAAATTAATGCCGCCTAATCAACGTATTTAAGGATAATCAAACACTCATATAAAGAAATGCAAATTAAAGCAACAAGGACATTTTCTTTTTTGAGTTACCAGACTGGTCAATAGGAGAACATTTTTATAACATTGAGTGTTT